>NC_043989.1:10475166-11760166 GCF_902150065.1 Myripristis murdjan
ATAATGGAATGTTTTTGAGTTAAAATATCCTCATTGGGGGTTTTCCAAGCAAATATTGACATGTGATCGTGTGGTATTAAATCAGCATATATATTTCTGCCACCCCTTAAAGTCTCCATGCCACCCTCTTGCCACCCCGTGAATATTTGTCTAGATCCGCCCCTGTGTGGACGCATTACGTTTTTCCAGCACACACTGCTTTCAGATTAGACAATAAAACAAGGCACTTCCAACATGTTCAGTTTTGTCAATAATTATCTCGACCGTGGTCTTATTTCAGTTCAGTCCTTTATTGTCCCACCGAGGTATCACCATTAATTTGTCAGTGAGATATGAACACATTCAACCAACTTTCAAGTGTGATGCAGCTTACTCAGGTAACTCAGGTGCTTTTTGTTTGCGCTTTTGGCTGCAGCTCAAACAACTGCACTTTTTACAAGATGTCATTTGGAGCCGGCCCGGGCGAGCAGTCTGGGACGACATACGTCTTCTGCGACTCGGAGATGGAGACGGAGCGAGTGGGACTTTAGGGAAAGGATTAGATTAAAGAAGGGAGAGGAAAAGGGAATTGCATTTGACCTTTCTCAATCCCCCCTTCCTTCATATGACCGGCCTCGACTACTGCTGTTACACACACTGTTAACCTCTCGCACCCTGCGAGCGTGTGTGTGTGTGCGTGCGTCCTCAGATAGCAGCCACAGTTACACAGCCTATTAACCCCTGTCTCCCACAGCTCTGAGAAAGACCTGATAATGCCATTCCCAGTGTGTTTGAGTGTGTGTGTGTGTGTGTGTGTGTGTGTGTGTGTGTGTGTGTGGTTAAATGGTGGGAGACCTCTGGATTATCTGAGGCCTCTGACAGGACAGGCACATTTATAAATCATGTTTTTTTTTCCATCCGTTGTTTTGTTTTTCTCTCTCTGTCTCACACCTTCATTCAAAGCTGACAAATTATACATGTGAAAAGGTCAGACTGGCCCTCTGCTGCATTTCTTTCTTTCATTCTTTCTTTCTTTCTTTCTTTTTCTTTCTTTCTTCCTCTGTGTGCCTTTGTTTTGCTGTCCTCACTCATCTTCTCCCTTCCCTGTTTTTTCTAACTGTAAGAAATGATTTGTCACATCTTACACGTGCTTGTGTGTGTGTGTGTGTGTGTGTGTGTGTGTGTGTGTGTGTGCGTGTGTGTGTGCGTGTGCGTGTGTGTGTGTTTGTGTGCGTGTGTGTGAGTTTGTGTGTAAGTGCATGTGTGTGTGTGTGCACACATGTGTTGGCATTGGTATTCACCTGCATTGCAGTATGCAGCTGCAGTGTTCATAAAACACAAGCTCCACACACACACACGCACACACACACACACACACACACACACACACACACCTGTTAATATAATGTCCTATATGGAATAAAATTCCCACAGAGTGAATGGAGTCTTTCTCTCTCATGCGCTCCCAGGTGACCTGTGTGAAGAGGTGGTTGACCCCTGTCTCCCTGGTTTTGACCCCTGCCAGCACGACTCAAAGTGCGTCCCTGTTGGCCGCAGCTACAGGTGAGTGACAGCTCTGCAGGGGGGCGGGACTTCAAAGGGTCAGAGGTCAGACTACTGAAAGCAACAGAAGCTGTAAAATCGAAAGTTAAAAGCTGACATCTTTCTCAGGGTGTAACAAGGGGATTCAGCGAAATCAGTAAAGGGCTGCCCTGGGATGTGATCTGTTAATGAGACAAATACACTGATGAACACACACACACACACACACACAGTCTGCTATGCACAGCAGTTCTTGCAGTACTGAGATCATTGATCTATTGAACTGGTGCATTTCAGCACATGGCCTTCATCAGGGAGGAAAATTCACACAAAAGACAAAACAGTTTGCTTCTGGTAATGTCATTGTCTCTTATTCTGCTGAATTTCTATATTCTTTCATATGATCTGTTTTAAAAACTGTGGTGAGGGCCACATGCGGAACACACTACTTTGACAAATGAAAAATTGTTTTCAGCGCTGCAAGTGTTGCTAGAGCCTCCTCTGTTTCCCTGTTACATACACCTTGCTAGCAGGGCCAGAGTACAAAGACATACTTATTCGCTGTATGGTCTTGAGAAAAACACAAAAATTTTGTTGATTTTTGTTTTTGAACTTGACGTTGAAGGACTCCATTGTCTTCCATGGTTTTGACAAATTTGACAGCCCCCAGGCTTGAGAATCCCACTGGAAACCCATTGGATCAGTTCAAAACCACTTGGTCGCCAGGCCACAACAAGCTTGTTTTTTTTCCTTAGATCCTGAAGAGTTGACATTTTTGATATACAAATATGAGGTTTTTATACAACAGCAGAGATGTACATTTACAAGGACATAGACATACACTTTCCCAGGGACATGTAGAGATGCGTGCATATTCATGGACAGGAGACCGCAATCACACATAAACATTATATTATTACAATAGACTTTTTTATATATATATACATGCATATTTTACAGTCTAAGCATTTAGCTGATTCTCATGTCTGGTGCAGTCAACAGTGACTCTTTGAATGTTCAATTTCTGCTCATTTGTGAAGCAACACTAGCAGTTAAGTGAACTTGTGAACTGTTTTCCATTATTGAAACTACATGTGATTTGCACCTTTATTCTAAATATCATAGCAAATTGTAAAAACTGTGAAAACAAAAAGCTGTAAAAACAATTTCTTATAAAGCGTAAAAAGGTTATTCCACATAAAATAGTGTAATAGCTGCACAGAAATCAGCAGCAATCTGGCTTGTGACCTTCTCCAGAGTATATGGATGATCTTTCCGACCAAAAGGCCAGCATGTCACACCAATCACTTCCATACTTCTGTGTCTGTCCAGGTGTGAGTGTTTACCGGGCTATGTGGGCCAACACTGCGAGCAGGACTATAACGACTGCCTGGAGAATAAGTGTCAGCATGGAGCGGAGTGTGTGGACGCTGTCAACGGGTATACCTGCGTGTGCAAGGAAGGTTTCAGGTGAGAAACGCGCTCGCTTATGGAAACGCAGCGTGGACGCAGCAGCACGCCCCGAGCAGACGCACAGATATAGACGCACAGACACACACATTTTGCACGCACACAGGGCCAGACTGGGAGGAGATACAGATGGCGCTTCATTATCAGATACTTGACTGTCTAGACCTGCTCAGTGTGTGTTTGTGTGTGTATTTGTGTGTGCGTGCGTGTGTGTGTGTGTGTGTGTAGTGCATGCAGCAGATGCAGCTCCATGTGGTTAATTATAGCTGAGACTGTTGGCGTGGTCCACTGTTGAGGGACAAAGGGAAACAAATTCATCACGAGGGACAGGGAGAGGGAGGGAAAGCGAGAGAGCGAGTCATAGATTGAAAGGTGTACGGAGAAGAAAATGATAGAGAGAGAGACAAAAAAAGAGACAGAAACACAACAAGAGACGGAAAGATGGAAGGACGAAGACAACCGATAGAGGCTGTTTGCTGCATCACTGCTTGGAAGTCCCATCAGAAATATTGTAAAAAGTGTATTGTCAAATGTAGACGAAGGATAACACACAACAAGATGTCCGTTAAATGTTTTTTTTTGTTTTTGTTTTTTTTTAATACGGGATGTGGGCTCCGTTACCGAGTCTCCCTCTCCTCCTTATCCCCCTTACAGTGGGCTGTTCTGCGAGAATCCTCCACCAATGATCTTGCTGCAGACGAGCCCGTGCGACCAATCGGACTGCCAGAACGGTGCCCAGTGCCTGGTGGTTGCCGGGGAGCCCATCTGCCGCTGCCTGCCCGGTTTCTACGGCAACAAATGTCACAAGATGGCCACCGTTCACTTCCTGGGTCGTGAGGCGTACGTGGAGCTGCCCGGTGCCAAGCTCCGTCCCTCCACTCACATTTCATTACAGGTAACGGTGAACGTTCGACTTCCCGGCGCACAATCAGACCTCTAAAAAAGTTCTGAGGACATTCAGGTATTTATAGAGTAGCTTCTAATATGAAATCAACTTTTGTAATATATCAAAATCCGCGAAACTATCTGATTTTCCTTCAGAGTCAACGGCACCACCTTGTATAGTGTGTCAACCACTGAAACTATAAATGCTATATTCTGCTGCGCTACATGGAAAATGTTATTTGGCTTTCTTGAAATAGAGGCGTGAGACTTTCAAATCAAGCCTATAGAGTTGCACGACTTAGTGCCGACGAAGCAAAGCAAACATCTGCTGCACCCTCTGTTTCCACGGCACACTGAGTGCACACGGACACACACACACACAAACACACACACATGCTCATTCATGGACACACATACTTTAAGTACCCCTGAGGGTCATAGCTGTATAGAAACATATTTTCCTTCGTTTTTTGGGGGGGAATGAGTGAGTTGATGGCAAGAAAGGAAGAAGAAAAGGAGGGCGTACTCATTGATATTTAACACCTGTTTGTATATATATATGTGTGTGTGTGTGTGTGTGTGTGTGTGTGTGTGTGTGTGCGTGCGTGCGTGCGTGCGTGCATGTGTGTGTGCTCCTACGTTCCTGCCAGGAGCCTTCAATGTCAGTGCCAAGGCTGTTAAAACTCAACCGAGAGTCCCTGACTCAGAGGAGAGTGAGAGAGAATAAAAAAAAAAAAAATGAAAGGGCGGTAGCACTCCATAAATCAGGTCTCTCTCTCTCTCTCTCTCTCTCTCTCTCTCTCTCTGAAACACATACTCACTCCTCAGTCTCTCTTTCTTCCCTCAGTCCTTCTCCGCGTTTCTTCCTCCCCCTCTTTCTGTTTATCTTGCTGTCTTTCGTCTCCTCTCTTTCGATCTCTCCCTCTCTCTCCTGCTGCTTTCTGCATCTCTCTCTCTCCCTCTCTCTCTCTCCCTCTCCCTCACTCTCCTCATCTCTCTCTTTCTCCAGCAGCTTGTTAGCAGGTGTTGACTTGGCTTTGCTCCATTGAAGCCTGAGTGTTAAGTGCTTGGCCCCATGGCCCCATTTCCACTCGCTAGTTAGTTAGCGCTTAGCGGAGCACGTGAGCAAGTGTGACATGTTAAGTGTGTGAGTGTGTGTGTGTGTGTGTGTGTGGGAGGGAGGCGTGCGTGACCTCGTTTAGGGACACTCGTGGTGGATTTTTTTTCCTCATTTTCTCATATTTTTTTTGCTGCAGCTGTGGAATACTGACCTGGATTAAAAGTTTCTTATTTTTCTCCAAATCAGATCCAAATATAAACTAGCTTTCTCCAACAAATGAAAACCAGTGTAGTGCTAATTACGTTTGCCAGCTGTAAGCGTCCTGGCAAATAAACCGTCTGGACTGCCACAGTGCCAACACAGCCAACAGCAGTGACTGGCCGACGGTAATGAAGCCGAACACTTCCACAACATGTGCCACAACTTCAAACTTTAAAAAGAAACCTCAAAATACGAAACTCAAAAATAAAACAACGTTACTACTTTCGTACTGCCCATACTTGAGTGTGACGTGTGACAAAGAAATACACCCACCTCACTTTTTTGTCGTATGTACGCTTAGTTTTTCAATTCAAATGATCAAGAACTTACTTCCTTTTTCAAATAAGGAAGCCGTGACTTCAGATTATTATTTATTCTCATCCCTTTGTGGGTGCAAAACCAAATAAAAATAAAACCTGTGTGTGTTCTTTCTGCCTGTCGGCTGTACGGGATTATTGTGGATTCTACTTCCACTAGTTTAGGTCAGTCAGCAAATGCGCTGTGAAAGTATTCTCACTTTTCTGAACTTGTGGGTGAAAAGGACAAACCTCTCGTTCCTGTTGCTACCCTGCAGAGTTAATAACAGCATCGGGAAAGGGCTTCTATTTTTACCAATGCTTAAGTATAACGTGTTACTTTTCCGTGTAGGTAACACTTTAAAGTAGCGACTTACTTTTAATGGCAGTGACATAATCCCTGAACAGTGCTACAAATGTGAACTTATCAAGGCTGATAGTGGTTTTACTGTTTATCCTCAACAAGAGATCAGGCCCGATTAGAATGAAATCCTGCAAACACCATGTAAAATCAATTTCATTAGTGTAGCCCTTAATTAAATATGGATTTAATCAATTGTCAAACCCCGATATGTTTATCCAGTTGCCCAGATGTGTTTGTTATGATCTGCATTTCCACAGAATATGTCTGTGTCTGTCTCTAATCCATGCATCATCTCTCAGGTGGCCACAGATAAAGACAACGGCATTCTGTTGTACAAGGAGGACCATGACCCGCTGGCGCTCGAGCTGTACCAGGGACACATACGCCTCATCTACGACATCGCCAATTACCCACCTACCACGGTCTACAGGTACGCTACACATACACATGCATATACTGCATATGTACATACACAGAAAATAATACACAGAGATCTTCAGTCTATAATCCACTGACTCTCTTCCATTGTGTTCACTGAACTGAATTATAATTTGCAGAGTTCAAATCATCTGAGGCTCAGTATGCACTAAGATCTAAAAAGGTGGACATGATCAGCTTTATTTGGTCACACATAGACTCTCATTCATTCATTACATCTCACACACACTTTTTTAAGTGCTTCATTTGCATTTTTAGCATAGTTTACACAAATGATGAACTATTACAGAGATTTAAAATGGTTGAAGGACACTTAAGCATGCAGAAAGCATACACACACACACACACAGACACACACATGGCATTCCAATATTACAGACGTTTGATATGCTGTTCGGTCTTGAGGGATGCACAAAGAAGGTGTTGATGTGGTCATGCGCACATACACACAACCGCAGGCATAGTTTTTTCCCTCCTGCACACCCCACACAATCACATATCCATATTCGAGCACTTCCCTCAATCAACAAACACAAAATCTCAAGAATTCCTCTGCAGTCCTGAGTCGACAGCCGTGTCCCTGAGAAAAACCCACCAAAAGTCTCTGTAAGTAAAACTTCAAACAACAGAAACAAAAGCCCTCATTCAGTGGGCTAGTTAGCCAGAGAAGCCGTTATAAGCCCGAGGATATTATATAATAAACTATGGCGGCAGTTTAATTGGAATGGATATTTCATGGTAAGTTGTGGAAACAGCGATGGTAATCCAGGCACAGAACATGTCAGTTTTTTTCCCCCCGGGGGTTTTAAGCTAAAGATTGCAGTATGTAGTATATTATGTGTCGTAACCTTTTCATTTCATTTTTGAATTTTTAATTGATTTTTATTTTACCAGGCAGCACCTCTGAGATTGAAATGTCTTTTCAATAGATACCTGCAAAATACAGTTCCATAATAATCATACAATAGGTTAGCACATAATTTAAAATGACCACAAAGTAATTATTAAAAGGACTAGTGTCAGAAATGTTGTCCAACTCCAATATTGTTGAATATTTTAAAGGCTATGGTATTATTATTCCTGCTTTAATATTAAAGCATACAAGAATACAAATACACAGACTGTCTGTGTCTATGCATAGACAGTATATACAGATAGTTTGTGCTAGAAATGTACACTGTGCATTCATCTATATGGCAGCACCTTGATGTTATCTACGTTTTCTGCCCTTGCCACTTATACAAACACCAACATTGGATTGAAGAGAAAAATAAGAGTGCATCAAAATAGATAGATAGAAAGAAAGAAAGAGAAAGAGGGAAAGAGAGAGAGAGAGAGAGAGAGAGAGAGAGAGAGAGAGAGAGAGAGAGAGAGAGAGAGAGAGCCCTTGCCCATCTCTGTGTGATTGTGATTGGTTACTATTGATTCTGTCTGCTACCCTGTCTACATTTTCTGTATCAAGAGGAGAGGGACAGAGAGAACGAGAGAGAGGCTTGCAAGAGAGGGATGTAAGGTACAAGATTCAATACCATGTATTGTCCCGAGGGAAATTCAGCTTGTCAGGCCGGTGCAGAAAACAATGCATGTTGTACAAAGCGAAGGACATCATGTAACACATTCACGAGTCAACAGCATTCATAGTTAAGGGTGACACTTAGAACATCATAACAATCAGAAAATCATTACCATATTGCTTTCAAGACATATGGTATATTAACTTCAACACTCTAAGACCATCACCAGAAACGCTAGCAGCCTCTACACTGCCCTCTACATTGTGTTCCTGCAGATCAGATGTGAAAACAGGAAGAAGGCGCCATGCTTTCAGACCAACCGGAGCTAAAACCTTTAGTTTCTTACGATGAAAAGGTTAAAGGAGTCAATGTCCGGTGGAAAAAATCATGTGCAACGCCTTTACAGTCCTAATTTCACAATGAAATATTGATGTTTTAAATGCTTTCTGAAGCACCTTTAAGGCCTCAAAATGGTTATGTGAATTATTATAAAATGGAAATAAAAGAAGTGAGGAGAAAGAAAAGAAAAGCTGCAGGGGCAAGAAAGCAATGAGAGGGCTTAATTTTCTTCTTCTATCTCTCACTCTCTCTTTCGGTTTATATCAGATATTTTCCCAGCAGTGACATCTGGCTGTGTGGTTTTGGCTCTGCTCTTTCCTTATGTCTCTGTGGATGGATAGAAAGAGAGAGTAATAGGGAAAGAGGACCAGGAAAATCAAGACTACTGTATAATTAGGCGCATCATGTAGTGCACTGCTTCTTATTACAATACACAATACATTCATAACACATCTGATAGTTAGGAGGATACATCATATTACAAAGCCGGCGAGTGGCTGCAAGAGAAATTATTTAGTACAGCAAGGGCAAGACAATTCATCGCATGTGCGGCGTAATTTAAAACTCATTCAAGCCTCTGCTTTCATTGTTTTGGGCACACAATTTCATAATTTGTGCAAACGAATAAAGATGTGCCCACAATGTAAATCATGATGGCACCCTTAATTTCTGTTCCTTCCTGCGAACCTCGCCAGATTGAAACTGCGGTGTCCTGGCCAGAGAGCAGAAACGGAGTGGAAAAGGGTGTGTTGGGAAGGAGTCAAATTAGTCTGATTACTAAAGTACAATTCTATGAAACATCCGATGACAATCACCTATGTTTCATCTTTAAGCCCTTTTATGAAATGTAGGTATGTTGTTAAACCTTGTTGTTTGATTGTGCTTGTCCAGCAAGTTGCAAAGTGATTTCACCAACAATAATTGTTGAATTCACTTGATTGCATCAATACATTTAGTGTGATTGGTGTTAACTGTTAAACTGTTATTTGGAAACAAGTCAATGCATTGCTGCAAAACTACTGCAAATTAATGTCAATGTTTAAACCCATTCTGTGCTCTCTAAAATTGCGTAAATGACGAGAGTGTGGTGCAGTTTGCAATGATTAGTGGTGTTATAACAGGGTAAACATATTCAGCACTGCTTCAAAGCACTGTACCTTTGTTAAGAAGAGTCTGGCCGCTTATTTTGATACCACTGCTGCTAAAATATATTTAATGTTCCACGCGTTGCCCTGAGGTCAATTTTAGAAAGTTCAGTGCGTCTACATCCATATCTATTCCATTATTTGACATAGTTAATCATTGTGTCAGCGCATGTAAATTCAATATCCTGCCTGCAATGACCTTTGATAAACTGATGCATACAAACAACATAATTATGATAATAATGTGTTGCGTTATTGATTTTTGGAAGGGAAATTTCTGTCAGCTCCGCTCCGCCTCCAGCAAGGCCCAGAGTATAGGTTCAGCTACAGCAGCAGGCCTGGAGCCGGTGGAGGTTCGTTGACTTGCTCGAGGGCACTAAAGCAGGGCAAAAAGAGGACAAGAGGAAGGGATGCTTACAGAGGAAGGAAGGATAGAATGAAGAAATGGAAACGATGGGGTGAATCAAATTAGGCACTGGCACAGATGGGAAGGGGTGGAGACTGAGTTGAAAAGGTTGAGGAGAGAGAGAGAAGAGGACAGGCAGAGGGTGAGATGGATGGACGGATACTAAGATAGACAGACTGATGACTAGGGAGATAGCTAGATAGATGGATAGATAACCCGTACGACAAATGGGTTGATGGACTGATGCTGGATGGGAAGGATGAATCAAATAACAGACAGCATGACAAAGATATAACTGGGGTGAATAGATTTCCCACTAGAGGAGAAAACAGGGGAGGGATAAAACAGATGGATAGAAACGGTCGAAAGAAAAGAGACCATAAGACACGGTTGAACGGCAGGATGGATGAGAGAGGAGTGAGGGATGACAGAGGGATGAAGTGAAAGAGGGGGGAAAGCAGAGGGGAAAAGTAAACCACAGAGTGAGTCAGGGAATTATCCTTGTCTGGTCCTGTTAGCTTGACATGGGCCACGCCTGGGAGAAGGAGAAAGAGAGAGACAGACAGACCGAAAAAGAAGGATAGCGAGAAGAGGGGAACAGAGCTAAAAAAGAGAGGCCGATAAAGACAAAGCGGAGCACAGGAATTGTGGAAGAGTGTGGGAGAGAAAGACCTCGGGAGGGACCTGGAGACAGAGATAGAGGAAAAGACAGAGAAACAGTGAAAAAAAATTAGACTGAGAGAAAGTTCGTGAGAGGAAGACAAATAGAGTCACTGAGAGAAAAGGAGAGACAGATCCATAGAATCAAACCAAGGCTGAGCCCAATGCTAAGCACTAAGTAAACACAGTCTCCGTGTTATGTTTAGCATTAGCCAATCTGGAACAAGAAGAGGCCCCACTCCAAGCCTGGGGCTCAATTTACCACGAGCTCCCATGGATTCCCTCATATGTGCCATCTTTTGATTGCATGAGTCTGAGCACTGCCCTATCTTATCTACCCTAATTTGGAAATGCATCGTAAACTGACGAAAACCGCATGGCTAAGCAGGCACAGCAGAGCGTCCTGCCACCACTCAACTGATACTGTCCAGAATGGCGTAACTGTTTAACCACCGCAGACTGAGAGCAGCATTTCTGGCAGATCTCTAACATGGCACTGTCCATATGGTTTCTGCCAGTTCCTCTGAGCTGTCCTCTATTTCAGTGGTTGTACAGCTCAGGGCCAGGGACCAGCGCCAGTCCCTGGGATGTTTCTGAGTGATCCCTGGGCCGTTTATCTGGTGTAGAAAGCAGAGAGCCAGGAGGAGGGCAACTTTGTTGAGGCCAAATTTTGACGAAATGCAGGAATGCAGCGGTATTGGCCAGACCCAAGATTTGAAGTAATGCAAAACTAATGCTGGTGAAGGGGCAAATTATTTAGTCACCTCAGTTGTAATTGTTAGACGTTGACTACAGCATTCAGATTGGATCATGTTTGTGATTTTTTTTACAGTTGTCAAAAGGATGAAAGATTATCTAAGGGATTAGGTTAATGGTAAAAGAGGAATGGAAGAGGAGGCATACACAGTCTTGTAGCTTTTTTGGAAGCCTGCAGGTTCACAAACACACATCCACACATGATACTGTTGGATGCAAAACTATCTCACACATAGCACATAGGTAAACATACAGATGTGCATGGACTAACATAAATATGCATGTAGATATATGCAGATCCATATGCATAAGCATGCAAGTACACACAAATTTGCATACAAATACAAATTTGGTAATACATACATCCATCTGAACGGGACAGGGAGTCCATAAAAAGAGGGACCGGAAAGGATAAAAAGACACCTCACAAAAAAAAAAAAGAGAGGGAAAACTGGAAGGCAGAAAGAGGTGCAGGTGTGGACAGCAGAGGGAAAGAGGGGGGAGCTGAAGAACGATGATAAAAAATGAAGGAGACGTGTAGAGAGAGGGAGAAAGAGGAAGAGAGAGAAGTGCAGAAAGACATGGCTATAGAGAGGGAGGTAAAGAGGGACAGAGTGACAGAGACAGAGATAGGAGAAGGTGTACAAGTCCTTCACTGTGCCCTCATTAGCAACAGATGAAAAGTGTTTATGCATGCACAGTGCTAATGAACATGTGTGTATGTGACGGAGAGAGAGGGAGAGAGAGAGAGAGAGAGAGAGAGAGACAGAGTGTGTGTTGTGTATTAATGTGCTGCCCTTTACTAAATGCCACACTAATCTCCCATCAGGTCAAAGAGAGCATACTGTTATTCATCAGGGAGCGACAGAGGCAGGGATGTAGGGATGGATGGCAGGATGAAAAGAGGAAGGGTTGATAAAGAAAGGTAGAGACAAAAGAAGAGCTCGACAGAGGGATGGAGGGGTGGATAGACGGAGTGGGAGACGGAGGAAGAGAGCAGGAGGGTGGTAGGGGGATGCTGATTGATGGACAGAGGAAGATGGATGGAGAAAGGAAGGGATGCAGAGGCTTGGTGAGGGAGAGCAAGACAAGAGCGAAGAGGGAAGCAGAGAAGGAAGTTGCCAGAGGGTAAACGAGAGAGGAAGAAAAGATAGTAATAGCAGGACCGGGAAAGAGAGAGCGAGCGCTGTAAAATCCCTAGTTAAAGGTGCACAATGCCGAGGGTCATTTGCCTTTAGACTTTTACTGACAAAGAAACATTGAATAACAAGGAATTAGATGGTTGAACCTGCCTTGCTCTCATTGTCAAGAGTGACTCCCTGATATATTGCGTGCTTATTCTGCATTTTTGTCAGTTTAGTTTAAATGGTCCTCACCTCAGTCAGACATCAGCAGTTTTGTACAGTGTGCCTATAATACTGTGTGTGTACGATATGTGAATGACTAGGTTGCTCCTCTTCTTGACATTACTCCTGCTGGCATGAGATATCAGGGTCAGGGTCAGATATCATTTCCTTCCCTTCAGATAAAACCATTTGCTGCCCTGTTTTTTTCTTTTTTTTGTACAGTATGAAAAACAGAGTCCACAGATGTAAAACAATGTCTAATCTTGATTACCCATCGCGGCACATTCATCGCGTTAATTTTATTTAATCACAGGCTCTGATTTTTCATTATTTTCTTGCGCCCTCATATTGATGCACAAAAACCCAAAGCTCTCTCACTGGACCACAGAATATTTCAGGCTCCCAGATTGGATAAGTGAGGTCTTATGGAGTGTGTATCACAGTGCAATCATAGGAAGCAAGGGGGAAGAAATCTCCAGCCGTTGACATCCTTTGTGATTACATTATGCCCTCTTTACTGCCAATCACCTGACAATCAGAGAAAGGAGTGGAAGTCTCCGCCAGAAAATGATGCCTCAAAAACATTTTACAGTCACATCTATGTCGGGTGGGCCAAGCGGTTAATTTCAGGCAGGATTTCATACCACCAAAAATTATGTAAAGCATTGATCACATGGGAAATGTAAAGCAAACATAGGTACAAAGAAACTGGCTATAGCTCTACATGACATGGCTATTCTTCTTCTATAGCTTGTGTGTGGACCATTCAAGAGTAACTAAACCCCAAACTAAAATCCTAGTGAAGCCTGACCTCTACGGGTGAAAAGCACGACATCACCTGCGACCAAAGACGAGGCAATCTACTTTCCGCCAGTAGAGGTCAGGCTTCACAGAAATGTGGGGTAGGAGCTTAGTTCCTCTTTAAATATCATGTCAGGGATATAGTCACCAGTAGATAAACTCCTGAGAACAGATGTGTACTGTGCCACCGTGCATTTAATGATATGTAGAATTAATGAAACTGATGGTTCGAAAATGTAGATTATTGTATTTTATAGCGTATTATATACATGTTATAGCATGTTATATACAGTGCATACATATAAGCCTTTCTTATTCATGACATGTTTCTAAGCAATGTCTGTTCTGACACAATGTCTGTGAGCCCTCCGTGTCCAGCAATTTTTTACTCAAAAAAAAAAACCCCAAAAAAAAAACACGTTGCTTGATTTTCTCTGTACATTTAATCTATTACAAGAAGGGAGACACTCCGTTATGTCCGTATATGCTGTTTATTTGGTTTGGGATTATCCTCGCTAGCTAATATTTTGGCTGTAGTCCAGGAACCAGAGATACAGGCTCAGCAGCAAAACATGGGCAGGCTGCATGAGGCCAATACAGCAAAGTGATTTCATATGAACTACCATAATATGTATCCTGTTTACAGTGTGAATATTTATTGTTCACCAGACTTTCACCATATTACAACTTTTAATTTTTAATTTATGCATACCGTTCGTCAAACAACAGAAATGATTCACAGAAATGAGATGATTTTAAAGTTTGAAACGGTCCAGATTTAGAGAGGTGCGGCGTCTCGTCCTGACTCACTAACCTGAATTGGACACCATAGTGCTGTGGTAGAAACAGACGGCCAATTCTTTGACATTATAGGTTTAAAGCGCTCAGAAGCCATTCACCCGGCCTGTTCCTGAAACCTTATAGGCCTGAAACAACAAGCACTCATTCCTGAAACCCTGCATCAAAAAGTTACAGATCCATTCCTGAAAAGTACAAATTTCATATGAACTGGCCAAGCTGGTTTAATGAAAGCTGAAAAAAAAGGGGAAAGAAAACAGTGAAGGAGCTCGCCGCTCAGCAGCTGCCGTCTCAGCAACGACTAATTGAGGTTACCACGGCAATATGGGACTGGGATGGCTGTCTGCTGAACATCATTTTAACCAGACTGGGCTGTTCAACACACGCACACAGACGGATACTCACACACACGCACACACACTCAAATGCATGTACACATGCAAGCACACACAGGCGCTCATGCATACACAGACTCTTACACATGCAAATACACAGAGACACACAATAACACGCACATGCACACACAAAAAACAACAGAAACAAACATAGATTCACTAGCAGACACACACACAAACACACACACACACACACACACACACAGTAACAGATGTGCATAGACACATGTACACACAAACAGATCCACACTTGCATGCATAGAAGCCACACATAGACAAAGAGTAACACATATGCACATGCACAAACACGCTGACACAATTCTTTGGTGAATATGTGCAAGTGTACATACACACACATGCACACACGCACACACACGGAGGAAAGACACACACTACAAATGTGGTTTAGGAAACCTTGTAAGTAAATGATGGCGGCGCCTAATTAGATTTAACAGTGTAAGTAGATCTGTGCGCTTGTTTCTAATCCAAATATCTTTTTTCACTTTGAGATAAAGTCAACGACCGGTAATTATTTCTTGGATTGCGTTTGATTTTCTTATTTTTAAAAAAAGTAGCTCTGGGTTTTAGGAAGTTTTTTCTTTTCTTTTTTTTTTTTTGGTAAAGTTTATTTGTGTATACGTGCATGTATGTGTGTGTGTATGTGTGCTTCCATTGTGTGTTTGCTTCTGGACTGACAGGAAACCGACTTCCCCTGCAGGCTTGGACGAACAGAATGAGAGTGAGAGAGAGAGGGAGTTGAAATCTGCCACGGCCCCATGTTTGTTTTTATTGAATTCTATAATGGCCTGCTTTTAACTAATACACAGGGCCAACCCAGATGACTTCAAAGAGCTGGACGCACATACACACACACACGCATGCACATGCACACACACGCATGCACACGCACATACGCCTGCACATACACACGTACACACATACACACACGCGCATGCACATGCACACACACACACGCATACACATGCACACATGCACAAACACGCATAGTTACAAGCAAACACACAGACAGACATTTGCACAAACACACACACGTCTCAGTCAGGTTCTGGAAAATGTCCACTTGTCAAAACATTGATGAAGTCTGATATTGGCAAATATCAAACACACATATGCACACATACACACATACACACACACACACACACACACACACACACACACACACACACACACTCACACAAACGCATGCCTGAAAGGCTGGCAGCTGGTTGGAAACACTGACCATTGGTCATCTATTGCCACCCAGTGGACGTTTGGTATCACAGCAGGTTCAGATCTCGTGTGTGTGTGAGTGAGTTTGTGTGTGTGTGTGTGTGTGTGTGTGTGTGCGTGTGCGCATTTGTGTGTGCTTGTGCATGCATGCCTTTGCATGCAAAATAACTGTGTCAACTTCAAACCTGTGCAAAAAATCTATTTCACGGCTCCAACTAGGTGAGCTATATGAAATGCACTTGCATGATTTAACTTCCCAGACACTTGAACAAATTTAAAAGTGGGTGCAACACTTGTAGGATGAAAGAAACGAGACAACAGAAGAGGAAAGGAGTAGAAAGCGATGTTGAAAGGTGATAAGAAGGCAAAGGAGAGGAGAGGATGACAGAGCAAATCAGCTGATGGGAGAAGAAAGAAGATGAGGAGGAGGAAATGGGGGAAGGAGAGGAGGTGTTATAACAGCAGATGGAAGCAGGAGAGAGGAGAGAAAAAGAAAATGGGGAGAAAAGGAAAAGTGAACAGAGAGCGGGAATAAGAAGAGAAAAGGGCAGTGAGGGAGAGAGCTAATCTTTCAGGCTAGCAGACCATCATTTTGCTTGGTTGCAGCAGGCCCATTTAAGACCATTATTAAATTACATGGCCTCTAATGGAAACCATATATGTGTCTGTGTTGGGTCTACAGTGAAGTAGGAGCTCTTATTTTAGAAAACCACCAGCTAAATGCTGAGCTGGATTCATATTTACACAAAAACACACAATGAGTTTTTGCTGCTGTTGTTTTTGAGCGCCTTTTAGTTTTGTTTTTCTTTCATCCTGGTCATGCATTTATCCTATTGTCAGATGCACAAACTGTGCAAAGTAATGCCAAAAATGCCTTTTTAGATTTTGTCTACTTAAGAGTTTATACTGTAAAACACCAAATATGAGTACTTCGTGGAGGTCTTGCAAATTACAAAATAAAGATTCAACCCACCATTAACCCATATTTTTAATTTTTTTAAATAGTATTTATTGATTTGTGTATTATGCATGCAGTAAGCCTAAATTACTGTGTACCATGTATAGCACCTTATGGGTTTCTATACATTCTAATGTCTGAGTAAGTTTCCTTACACGTATCAAGACCCTTGCGAGTTTATATTTTCATCTGTATTCTACAAAAAAAAAAAAAATAGCTGCAGAACTAGCTGCAAAAACTATATACTACAAAAACATATTTCTGATTCCTATCCGTTTGTTGTCTTCTTCCCATTCTTTATCCACTTGTTCATCTGTTTCATCCTCTCCCAATCCTCGTATTAAACCTCTTTCTTTTCCCCCTTACATTCTTAATCCTCTTATTGCTTCCTTTTTTTCTTCCTCTTTGATTATTATTATTACATCTGTTATGTCTCCTATTCAGTGTTTTTCTCCTTTTGTATGGTCTGTATTTACTATGATTTTCTATAATATCACATTGGCCCGCCTCCAGAACTCACAACCCCGGATCCATTGGCTGTTAATGTAACACTACTGTAATCTGAACGCTCCATAAACAGCTGTCAGTCAAAGCTGACTAGAGGCTCCTCAGCTAGTTAGCCGGTAAGAGGGTGCAGACATAGGGAAGCATTGTCTTGATGTTTAGAGCTATATGGGAGTCTGGAACAGACCACCAACGGAAAGAGTGGCTTCACTTGTTCTTTTGTGTTTTTGATGTTTTGCTTGTTTTCTCCGGGTTTGGGAAAGGAGGAACTTGGGTGAACGCAGGCTCAGTCAACTTTACCACCCCACCATCTATCTCTCTTTCCCTCTCTCTCTCTCTCTCTCTCTCTCTCTCTCTCTCTCTCTCCCTCTCTTTCAGTTGTGCCAAACCACTGTCTCTATAGCTGTCTGTCTCCCCTCCAGCAAAAACCACTTAGTGGGGAATCTCAGAGACACACACTCAAACACACACACACTTTCTTCTCAGGGTCAGACATGGTGCAAAAGGTCATGATCCTGGCTCAAAGCGGCTTCCTCCTCACTAGAAACATTATTTCCTCTGAAATATCAGTGGGCCAGTACGAAGACCTCATTCTCAGGAACAAGGGTCATAAAACTGGTTCAGTCTGGGCACTAAATTGAATAAACCTCACTCTTTCCTTGAGACCGAGGCTCATCAAAGTTTGTGAGTACTCTTGCTGTGTCACCCATTTGGGGCCTTGACCGCTATGTTTAAAAAAACAGTGTCTAGATCAACTGCACGGCTTAATCACTTCACCATCCAAAAGAGCACTTTCAGTTGAGTAAGTGATGAGTCTGTTTTATCTGTGAGAATAACATTTCAGCACAGTTTTCCTAATTTCTTTCTTTTTTTTTTTCCTTTTTTTTTTACATATTTATTTATTTATTTTTGTCTATTTGCAAACACAACAAAACAGAGAAAAAAAATGTTTGACTTGAAAATGTTTGGAGTCTGTTTTATGTCTGGCATTTCCAATTTGCTCTATCATGTTTTTTTCCTCCATAATTCTCCTGTCTGGTGTACAATTCAGCTGTAATTTATCATAATAAGAACCATACTGAGCATCCACAATTTCTTTCGCACGCGTGTGTGTGTGTGTGTCTGTGTGTGTGTGTTTGTGTGCACAGTGTGGAGTCAGTGAATGATGGCCTGTTCCATACAGTGGAGCTGCTGATTCAGAACCATTCGCTGAGCCTGGTGGTGGATAACGGCACCCCCAAGAGCCTGGGCAAGCTAGCACGCCAGCCCTCTGTTGACCACAACACCCAGCTTTACATAGGAGGTAGGATCACACACACACACTGCACTAAACTCTGCATGCTGGATGGAACACATACATGTGTGTACAATAATAATCATATGTAAACGGTTAGGGTTTTTACACTTTCTCAGCTCAACAAAGTAAAGGTAAAACATTGATTTCCTCCTCTTTCCTCACAGGTGTGCCGTCCCAGGTAGTGGCATCAGGTCTACGGCCCGGGCCTGAACGCTCCCCTCAGGCCTTTAACGGCTGCATTCACAATGTTCGGGTCAACGGAGAGCCTCAAGACCTGGGCTACCGGGCGCCAGGAGGAGGGGCGGCACCACGAGCGGCCGATGGCAAGGTACTTACTGGGAGAAGGCATGCTGTTGACACAAAGGGATGTATATAGTGTCAGCAAATGGTTATTTGAGTGTGTATGATAGCAGTGGTGCTATTTGCCTCGCCTTAAATTGGACCTGGGTAATCTGTGATCTCATCAGCAAGCAGGAGGAACAGCAATAGCGTCAAAAGAACTTGCCTTATCCTCCGTGGCCCATCTGCTACCCTTGAGCTATGGTGTCCTTGTAACACAATAACAATAATAACAATCACAATAACAGCACACAATAACAGCAACATCACATTTTCACAGTAGAGAGCAGTGAGATAACTAACCGCAGCAGAAATCTGACTGGAAAAAAACGGTTTCAGTTGGATTGGAATGGAGTTAATTTATCATAGTGCAAAAAATGAATAAATAAATAAATAACAAGACAAAAGTGAGTTTTTCGATGTCTTGTTATGGTAAGTTACAAAAGGGAGCCAGAAATTTCAGCACTGGCAAAGAAATAGAGTCATCCTTGGTCAAGAAACATAGCAACCCCCTGCAGATATACAGTATATTAGAGTCATTCTGCACTATGGGGCAGAAGAAATCTTATTTATTTCTTCTTTCAGAATTCATGAAATGGTAAAAAATCAGCAGTATTAAATGACACTGGGTTTTTTTTATTGTGCCAGAGGGTTTGTGAGATAGATCCACTATCCTAACCAAGATCCCTGGAGGAACCCTTGTTTTTCTGCATATTAGAGAGAGTGGGATGTAGACAGAGAGAAAGATAGAGGGAGAGGGAAAAGAATAATGTTACTGTTGCCTACAAAACTATAAATTACTTAACAAATAGGCTGCAGACAGGGTTTGGCTTTAGGAGCTAAAGACACAGAAGTCCAGATCTGAAATGTCCTCAAATGCATGCAAGCAAACACAAATGCTGTCAGTGCACAAGGAGGCAAAGGGATTTTAGTTTTCACCTTGATGCTACCATATGGTAACAACATGACTCCCAACGGAGAGGGAGAGATGACAGCTTACAACCCAAAGTAATCAAATAATTGTAACAGTGCTTGGCATTTTATTTGTCACTAATTTTGATAATGACTGAGTAAAAACATGGGTTATCAATACCAACTATCAGTGCTCTTAGACCCCTCGTTTTTGTGTGCCTAGATTCAATGATGACCCAAACACAACAAAACATAACAAAAATGCTATTTTGAAGTAATACAGCTTAAGCCCCAATCACAAAACATTGCAGGTAGCAGCTATGGACAACTAGAAATCCATTTTGGCATGAGCACTGCACACCCAGCATCGGTGCAGGCTGTTGTATCAAGATGTATTCAACGTGAAAATGTTTGCTAGGTAGTGTTACAGCTCCTCTTTGCTTTTTCCTATTAGTTTTAAGAGGCTCCTTGACACTCTCTTTGGTTTCTCCTCCCAGTATTTTCATGCTCTTTTGTTGCTCTGTCCCCAGGGTGAAGGCATTCTCCCAGGGTGTCATTCCTGCAGTGTGTGTGCCCAGGGTGCGTGCAGGCAGGGAGGGGAGATGGGCATAACATGTGAATGTCCGGCAGGACGCACTGGAGCCTTGTGTGATCAGAAGACACCGCCTAGCTCCTGTCAGACCAGGTACATTGGGAAAAAAAATGAGATGTGTGTACATTTTTGGATATACACATGCAGACAAATGCATATGTTGGTGTGTGCACAAACACACATGCATGCGCTTTCTGACGCTGAACACATGCACACAAAGCATGTGTCAAGTCTCACATTTACAGTGTTAGCAATGTGGTTGCTGCAACTTTGAGAGGCTCCAATTGCATCTATTTAATGTTTGTTGCTAAAAAAAAATTTAACATGAAACTGACATTGTTTTAATTAGCAAGGGTTAATTAGGTAGCGCTATTGTAAAAATAATAATCATAATAGTAATCATCATCATAATAATAATAATAATAAATGCTCCAACAGTGGAAACAACTATTCTCCACCGTTATTTCTGAGATGTCTACTCATGTGAGTGTTCACATTAAATTGTCGAGAACTGAGAAGTTTTGAATAGCTTTAATTTTCTGAACTGTTGTTCAGAAAATTAAATTACAATGTTAAGGAAACAAGAAAACACTGAAAAGTGGTGTGTGTGGGCTGTGAAGTCATCCGCTGAGTTTGCCTGGTCGCTCGGCTGTATTGGAAATGAGTGGATTTCTGGTGACTTGTTGATGTTTTTTTCGCAGTGTGTGCTTAGGGTAAGATGTTGTTCTAGTAGGTTTGCAAAGGGCTTGCACACTGCACACACTCACACACAGCATATTTGGCAGCCTTCACAATTTTCTTAGGATGCTCTTGCCCATTTCCAGTGTGCTTCCAGGGTCCCAGGGGAACTTTACTCCCGTATTTTGATTAAATTTCCATATGTATTAAATTTTCATGATAGTGAGGTGCCTAAATAGCGAAATGATGAACTGTGAATGGTGGGAAAATTAATGGAAAATTATTTACCTAAATAGTGAATGATTGTCTGTTGTTACAGTTTTTGTAATGTATTTTCATTAATATTGCACATGCATGAAAACTTTATGCAAACTGTCTTGTCTTGCCTCTCTCCGCTCCCTCTAGATGTGTTCATGGTCTGTGTGTGCCGAAGGGTCAGTCCTACGTGTGTCAGTGCGCTGACGGCTACCAGGGCCAGTACTGTGACCGGCGCCAGGAGCCTCCAGCCTGCAGGGGGCAGCGTTGTGGGCACGGGGAGTGTCGCGTGTCAGAGGCAGGAGAGCCGGTCTGCCACTGTCAGCCAGGCTACAGTGGCCCCGCATGTGAAACTGGTAAGAGAGAGTGGAGGTGGCAGGGAAACAGGAGAGAGAGAAAGAGAGGGAAATGACAGATTAATCCTGAATATGAGATAAAAGCTTTTGCATTCAGGTTATAAGGCAGTTTCCTGGACGGAGATGTAATTAAGACATCACAAGGCCTTAATCCAGAATAGCTAATCATGGCCTACAAAGTGACATTCTAAAATTTATCTTGACTCCAGATTAGTTACTTTTGGACTGGGGTCTTTGATTAAATGTGATAATCCACCAGTTTCAAGTTTTTCTTGGTTTGGATGCCATGCTTGGGGTATTTTCTTTTACCATTTTGTTTGGTAATTTTATGGTAATTTTCTAGTTATTTCCCTGTAATTTCTTACTCATTTCTACTAATGAAGATCTACAACTGTTTCGAGCCATGACCCAGAAAGTGAATTTGAGTTATTCCAGTTTAAAAAGGCATTTTATTCTGTGAGTAGGCCTAATCCCTGTCTGGAAAACTGTCCCTATATGTACATAATGTAAGCATGTAGATTAGACACTAAGCTTCAGTTATGGATTCGTGATCCTGGTTCATCCATGTTAAACCATGCCAGGGAGAGTGAGTTTTAAGATAACTTTTCAGTATATCTTAAATGTTTATCATGTAAAACCATCCGTCTAAATTCAAAGGTTGTGAGTGACAAAGTACAAAAACCAAAGTACACAAGAAAACTCGGTCACTCTTTATTTAGACTGTGCAGTGTTAATATTCAACCTAGTATCACCTTTGTACCAGCTGACTCTGACAGTGCGGTACTTCAAGGGATGTTAATCCCAGTTAAAAATGAGCATTTTCTCAGTTAATATTATTCTTGAGTATCATCATCATCCATCAAGATTTGAGAGTTCCTAAAAGTCAATCACTTTAATAAAATGGAGTTGTAGGGCAACAATATTGTTTTGATACTGTTGACTAGCAGAATTATATCTATGAACAGCACAAAGTCAGTGTACAGTCAGCTAACTGTTTCTGTTACTACTGTTTGTTGAGCAGGGAAAACCGGTGTAGTTGAAGAGTCAATCAAATGACTGTGGGAGGAATAAAAAGCAGAAGAAAACAGCTGATCGGCTGCTCTCAGCACAGAAGAGACTTACACAATTGTTCCTACATCTAATGATGGCAATTAAGGAAAAGATATCGTGAAAAAAATATGTTTTAGTTTTCCATCCCTTTAACTTCTAATGAACCTGTGCAGTGTAAATGCTCAAGACTATCAGCTGACCTTTAACTTAGCATCAATTTGGTCAAGGTTATGGGTAGATCGATGCTGAACGGATACAAAGTTGATAGTAAATTGAACAATTGCAAATGGACATTTTCAAATAAAGTGTTGATGAGAACTGTCGTCAGTGTATGTTATATCTGGAGCTCGTCTCTCCCCTTGTCGTGCAGAGCTGACGTGTCAGGGCGAGATGGTGAGGGAGCAGCTGAAGCGCCACCACCCCTTGAAGACGTGCACGTCCACCAGCAAGATTCCCCGCATGGACTGTCCCCGATCATGCCAGGCCGCAGCGCCCTCTGGTGTCTGCTGCGGCGTCTCCAAGAGCCGGAGAAGGAAGGTGGTTTTCCGCTGCAGCGACGGCACCTCGTACTCCGAGGAGATGGAAACTGCCCTGGAATGTGGCTGCTCCAAGTGCCCTTTGTAACGGCGCCGCGCCCTGCCTCCGTTCTGTTCCTCCATTTGTTTGTTTGTTTTGCAACACCCGCCGCTGCCATTTTGTGACACATCAGCGGCGCAATCCTTTTGAGATTTTTCCTCGCTGATGAGCACCATCCTTTTGTGATTTTATTTTATTTTATTTTTTTTTTTTTTAACACAATGATTTTGACCACCGCCAATTTGCTGCCAAGTGAAAATACAAGCAAAAACAGAAAAGGGACCTGTGTGTGTGTTTTTTGACAGAGAGAAAATATATTGTAAGATATAAGTGAGAAAAAACATAGAACTTATTTTTATTATGGGATTTTTTTCTTAAAGAAGATAAAAGGACTGATGAGTTTGTTTGTTTTTTTTTTGTTTTTTGTTTTTTTATATGTTGATTATATAATGTGTTACATATGAAAAGTTATTTTGTACCATGTAAGAAAAAGTACACAACAAAATAGATTAACATTCCTAAAAGTATATGAATTTATATGTATGTATAAATCTATATAAATATATGCCTAACCCAATGAATTTTATATTTTTAAGTGTATTTGCATGATGTTTATGTGAGTGCTGATGTGTGGGAGGCTTTGGACACTGAGAGAGGAGGGCTGTCTCTTTTATAATGGCGGTCACGTCATTTCAAAAGGGCCACCAGGAAGGGATTGGTGCTCAGCTCCCTAGGTATCAGAATAAGCAATGGCAGTCTTTTTTGTGCCCTCATCCTCGGAGGCTGAAAAGGGAACTGTACGCGCCTTGCTAATCCGCTTCATAACATAACGGACGTCATCCTCACATGTGAGTTCTCTGAGAAAAGATAACCGACTCTCCCCGCCAAGGTTGTTCTGACGTTGCGCCATAGGAAGCCATCTTTGCTGTTGTTCCTCTTCAGTTTGCTGTTGCACACCAGACGTGGGTCCAATATGAAATCTGACAGATATTCAGGTGGTTATTCAGCAGTAATGAAACATAACAAATAGAAGAGTTTCCTTCTCAAATCAGCTTTTCTGAAACATTTTCAAAAGGCATGTCCTTGAATATCACACTGAACCTTTGCCCTCTGGCTGCTAAGGTGGAAATTGAACTTAAAAATAAGGATCCCAAGGCGATTCCTGATGGAGGTACACCTGCGTCATTTGTAGGAATTTTATTTCCAAATATAAATGCCTTGGTATCCTTATTTTGACAGTCAGATTTGTCTTTACTGACAGTTATATGGAAAGTTTTAAGGGTTTAATGATGATTTGAATGCTCATTTTGTATTGGAAATAACATTTTGGTGTGTTGCATGAGACAAACAGTCTAGAGACGGTTGTCTTCATCACTTAGAGGCTCATACACTGTTCACACATGAAACAACACCTGTGTCCATGACAGTGCAATCGAAACTCTATGGCTGCCATCTTCTGGGCAATAAGGAAGGCGAAGCAACTGGGGTCGGGGCTTTATCGCTTCTACATGCAAAGGCGAGATCATTAATCCCAAATTAATTCCACATTCACTGCTTTTGGTGTAAACAGTTGGGTTTTACTGTCACTTATGTGAGGTTTATATAATGCATGTCTTTGTAGCCTCGTGTGGAGGATGAACTTACAGCACTAATAAAACGTCCAGATACTAAAGTGTATGTTTCCCTCTCCCAGTATTTATTTGTGATGAAGTTAATGTAGCCTGAGTCCACTGATTTGAACTGTAAACCGTACGATACGTAAGGTGCATTCAGAGTATTTACACTTGAAGTATTCAGGGGAATGCAAGAGACCAACTCAGAAATTTCCACTTTTAATTTAAACCGTGAACTGAAATAATTTGATAACAACAAAACGCTTTATTACACAGTGAATACAGGGGGAGGAAATCAATAAACGGACCTGCATTTATTTGATTGGAAATGTGCGCTCATTATGAACCACCTCAGTAATGACTGTTGTCAGCTTCTGTGACTCTATGAGATGAAAGAGTGTGGTTAGGACCAAGGTACCATGACCCAGCTCTCTCACCAAGTCTTGCTACATCATTACGGTTTGGAACCGTCTGTAGGTGACTAACACTATTAAAGACATAGCAAAAGACAATAATGTTACTACTACTGTATTGTTTACTTTATGAATACACATTGTTGCTTTGTTTACTACAGGGTGCCAGGTATTGTCACACTTTTACAGCTAATTTACAGCAATCCTTTTTCTTTTGTTGAGCTTTGGTCGTTCAAAATGCTTATCAGTATTATCATTGTTTTCCCGGTTTGGTGCTTCTGCCTCTCCACTCAACCTTCTTCCATGCTGTCACTTTTTTTCTTTATTCCTTCCCTCATTTTCCTTTCTGCTAAGCCCTCTGTTAGTGGGCTCTCTGTCTTCCCTCCCTTCCTTGCCACTTCTATTATTTCTTCCTTTCCTTATTCCGCCTTTACAGCACGACAACACCTACAGCTCCTCTTCCCTACATCCCTCTGTTTTTGTCTCTTGCCTTTTCTCCATCGCTTCAGCCATTTTCACCACTTCTTTCCTTACCTCTCCCTGGAATCTCTCGCTGTCTCATCTTCCTCCCCATCACTCCTCTTAAATATTGAATTCTGAGTGAACAGAATAAAACTCTACACATCATATAAGATGCCATGATAATAAGAATAACAAGTATTAAGTCAGTGACAAACATGTGCAGATTACTCACATTCTCCAGGTCCTAGGTGAAATAAAAAACATGACTATGTGAGCAATGATAATGGATACTTATGTTGAATGTTGAAATTAAACTACCATTGAAATTAAATTGATCTCAAGTGTCTGAGTTGGGAACTTGTAACAACTGTGTTACAAAAACTCACTGTGTGAATCAATATTTTCTCTCTCTCTCTCTCCCCAGTATTTGCTTAAGGTTATTTGGGTTCCATTGCGGGAAAAAGAAAGAAAAAAGAAAAAGAAAAAAGAAACAGAAAAAAGAAACTTTTTTTTTTTTTTTGCATTTTTTTTTTTTTGCATTTTGGGTGAAATTTGGCAAGTCAACCCTGAGTAAGTATATTAGTCAGGCATATTGATTCCTCTTAATTTTTGAAGGGATAGAACGAATTTTTTTTATGAATATGTTGCTGATGTAAGTTTACTGTGGGAGATAAGAATGTAGTGTTTTGTATTATTTTGCCAGTGACAATGATCTGTGGACTGAGTCCATACAGATCTGTCATAGAGATTATTCACAAATTAAAATCCTTATCATGCAGGGAAACATTCCATGTAATAAGGCTGTAATAATGATTAGAGGAAGAAAAATAAAAAGATCTAATATAAGATAATTGCAATATGTTAAGTTTATCTCTGTGTTTTTTAATTAAACAAGCTCATTAATTTTCTATGCAAATGCCCTACTGGGCCTGCTTGTGGTGCCAGAGGGAAGGTGGATATCAATGTTGTAACCAAATGTCAAGGAAATGCAAAATTTTGAGGCAATAGTGTGCAAGAGTAAAACTTTTGCCTAGTCGCACCGATAGAGGGAAGGTCCTGGAGTCCCCGAAAATGACGAGTTCAATTTGACCTGTAGGTGGTGCTAGAGGAAAAGTTCTCAAGCCAACATGCATGCCATCACTGTATTTCATGGTGATTCACCAAACAGAGTTGGAGAAATGCCTCCCTGGACCTAACTGCTGACCAACAGTCACTGACATGGTTGCCCCACATCCCCAGCAGGTCCAAAATATAGATACTGTATGAATAAATACAATACACTGTGTGTATGGAACTAGGACCTGTCAGCTTCAGTCAGCTCTATTTGTAAAATTGTAAATACACTTTTGAGTCCAAAGATGTATCAGCCAGGTCTGCGAAGTGCAAAGTCCTGTCACCATCTGAGTACATCCTCAGTTAATGTTAACAGCTCCTCATGCTGCTAAGAGCAGCATGGACAAGACATTGCCTACCCCTGACGATTTGGCAGAGGTTGTTTGAGTCTGTGTCCATGCCCTCACCAAACGCTCACATCCATGACCAGCAAAGTTTCAAACACAGAACGCCTATCTTCCTGATGGTGTCCACAGTCGGGTTCTTGGGTTGTCGTTCGAGTGTCCTGAATGTATGAAATCACTGTAAAATCTATGATTGACTATTCACCTAAGGACCTCTCCCATCAGAAAAAAGTCTGTTGCTTATCTGTTGATCATTCTGATCTCATGAGACTAACTCGAGCCTCTCATTTTTGACTCATTTAGCAATAATCTGCATCTAATTTATTGCTTATAAGGCCTTTTAGGAGTAATAAACCTGACCCAGTGGAGTGCTTCTAAAGGCCCTTTTGAGCAATGAAAAAAATAAAAATGGGATGACCATAGGAGACTTCTTTAGGGCAAATGAAGTTGACTTGAGCAATACTTGAGAAGTAGGATGAAGAGAGACCTCATCATCCCCAGTCTCATCCATGTGTTGGTTATAGTAAAGAGAAGAATGATCCCTGTTTGAGTTATCATCATATGTAAAACATCTCCTCCTGATTTATTTATCTTATATCTTATATGCCTGAAACATGATATTTATCTGAGATAATATAAGACATAATTGAGACAGAGACTTATCTGAGAGCTTGTTCTACTATCATTTTCCGTCTAGTGGAGACTGTAGAAATGAGACACCTGTAAGAAAATGCAGAAAACTCAAACAGCGTCCACCATGAGACTGAACCATGTTTACTTCCCAGGAGTCACAATTGAGATTAGTGAATCAAATTCCCAAAATCTCTCTTTCTTCTGGATTATTGCTCATTTTTGTCTTGGATATGTAAATGTGATATAAAGGATTTCATCCTCAGTTTTACTGTGCTATGGGTGGACTGACTGGTATGGATCAACAACACTCATCAACCAACAGTGCTGTGTTATGGTCATTTGCAAATTTGACTAAGAAAAATATTTTAAGATATTTAAGCTTACCTTTAACAAAGCGACTCCATATCAATGAGAGGCCAGATTGTTAATTTGCTGAATGTAAGCTTATACTAAAATTATATTGAAAATGATACCTTATCAGTATAAATCTATTCTATACATACATATTCTATATGGATGTTTTGCAGACTATGCAAAGTCCAAAGGTCAAAGGTCTATTGATATTCTATAGATATAGCTTAGTATTTATTATTGTTGTTGTTGTTGTTATTATTATTATAGGGTATTCAAAGATTTTTCTTTCTTCTTGCATTCTTGTAATGATCCGCTTTATTTATTTTGTTATTTGGTGTGTTTTATTTTTCTAAAATTATATTTCTCTCTCTTCTAGTGTTGAGAGGTGTATTTTGTGTATTTTACTATGGTTCCTGTGCAAAGTCTGGACAACCAGCTGTTGGAAAACTCAAAGAATTACTCAATTTGGGTTCAATAAAGTACATCTATCTATCTATCTATCGATCTATCTATCTATCGATCTATCTATCTATCTATCTATACTTTGTTACATTTGATGACTAAGTATATGCAAATTTGTAACAAGATAGATTTTGATGGGTTTTGACTCTTCATAAAACTAAAACCCAGTGTGCAGAGGACTGGACCACCTGTTTATTTGCTATGGGATAACTTGGCACAGAACTGTGTCATAACAGAAAGTAATTCCCCTGTTTTCCCGAAAACACACAGGGGTTGCAAGTGCCAGTGGGTCAACAAGTCAAAGTTCAAAATAAAGTCTATAAATGATTCAGCAGGGACTTACAGGCAACTCACTACCACTGACTGCTATACCTGATACAGGTAATTATGCTTTTTGTGACCAGTGTTATGCTTTACTTTGTTTGTTTGTTGGTATTTTAAAGCTCTTGATGTGTCTATATTGTGTTCTAGGGAGAACAAACAAGGTGGTGAGGTGATAACCACATTACTTAAAAAAAAAAAAAAAAAAAAAGGTATGTCACTGTTATTACTTGCTCTTATATCTCCCAGTGTCACTGGATACAGTTTTATGCACATATTTTATGTCTTGGCTGTATTGCATTTTGGCATCCCTAATGTCATTGCAAATGTACAACACATAAACACAAAGATCATCTTAAATCCTTACTCTTAGATTGTCAGTTTTTTGTTTTTTGTTTGTTTTTTTGTTTTTTTGTTTGTTTGTTTGTTTTTGTTTTTTGTTTTTTTGCATTTTGCATTTTGCTATGACTGTGTTCAGATAAATTTCTTTATGAGCCAGATTTAATTGCAAGCACTAAGAAATATGACAAGTTGGTCACACAGTGGACAAATGCAGACCACACAATCCCCTGATGTCTATTTTCCTTTGAGATTAGAAATATTGTTTCCTGGAAGGAGGGACATAATGGGCAAATGCTCAAAATCAGTGTGGATAATACAGTGAGCTTTCAGTATAAACAAAAAAAAAAAAAATGCTGCTTCTCACTGCTGCTGGCAAAGCTACAAACATACAACAATCTATACTGGCACAAAGCTTGAAAATGTGAGGAAAATGCGTCTCTTCTTTCAGGGAATCATGAGGATCCAGGTTGTCTGTGTGTTGCTGGTGTCTCTTTGTGCCACCGTGCTCTCCCAGCCCGCAGACGTCTATCCCCGTTACCAGAAGTTCATCGACCAACATATCAACAGGCAGATGAGAATCGACAGGTGTGACGCGGTGATAAACGGCAAGAGAATCAGCAAGACCAATAGCAACGAGTGCAAGGAGACCAACACCTTCATCCGGGCCAACCTCAATACTGTCAGGTCAGTCTGTGAAAGGGGTGGAGTGCCAGCTGGAAACGGCTTGACCAGAAGCCTAAACCCATTTGACATTGTCGTCTGCACACTGAAAAACCATGGAGGGACGGTTCCCCACTGCCGGTACAGGGGTCAGTCCCGCACCAGGTATATTAATTTCGCCTGCGACCGAGGTTATCCTGTTCACTTTGATGGAGATATTGTACACTTGGAGAACTGATTCAACAGATGCTGTGTAACTCAGCTGCCTGATAAATAAAATAAAAGTTTAAAAGCTTATATTTGTCTCTTCATGTGATGACAGTCTTGCAATAATTGACCAGAATGACAAATAACATGTATATAATTCTTGTTAATAATGATAAGTATACTGTTATTGGCCAGTGCATAATCACCATCTCCTGAGTAAACATTTCTTTGCTGTCAGTCAGTCAATCAGATAATTGGGTGGTTTACAGTAATGAACATGAACAAAGATAAGTCTGCCCAAATGTTTGAGAAAATGAGGACAGTGAAGTAGATGGAGCAAGTTTTAGATGAACAGCAAATCACAGAAAATGTTTTAATTTCACTTTAATTAGAAACTTTATTCTTATTCTTGTAATTACTGCAGTGATTGACAGATGTGAAAAGGATCAAACAAAGTCCCTCTGAGTTTGGTCTGTGGTTTATTGTGTACATTTATAAGTTACTAACAAGCAACACTGAACCAGGGTTCATTTTGAATAAACCTGTTGACCTAAGTCTGTTTTGTTTTGTTTTGTTTTTTGTTTTGTTTGTTTTTTTTGGTCTCATCCTCATTTTACCAAAAGATGGCAGCAGAACAAAGAAAGAGAAAAAGATATTAAGCTTGGAAAAGCAATTTAAGCATTTCCTTTCATCACAGAGGAAACCTTGAACATACAAGTCGCAGGTTGCATGAAGTCCTGTGTCTGGAGAATTACATCATAACCTGTGAGCGAGCTTATCGAAGAAATACTGTATACTCTCAGAACTGATAAAACAGCTGCTGTGTAACTCAGTTGCCAAATAGATAAACTAAAGGTTTGGAAGGTTATTTTTTTCTTCAATTTATGCGAAAACCGTACAATAATTGACCAGTTAGCTGTGAATAACAGTAGAAATAACATGTATATTATTCTTTTTAATAATGATAGGTATAATTTTATCAGTGATCATGACCGTCTTTTAAGTTCACATTTGTTTTCTTGTGAGGTGGTAAGTCAGAGTGTGTGGTTTGTTCATAATATGCAGCATATCACAAACATAAGTTGAAATCTGCACTTATTTTAGAGAAAAGGAAGGCAAAGTGCAGAATTTGATTACTCAGTTTATTAGTAGTATTTTTACTATATGTAGTAGTATTATTCCCTGCAAATGAACTGCTACTTTTGAAATCGATGACAAAATCATCAATCAAACCTTTGGGCCGTGCAAACATGGTCTCTTATTGTGTATTTTTATAAGTCACTTATATATTTACAGACCTTTGGGATCAAGGCCTCTTCCAACACAAAAACTGTATAAACAAGGTTTCATTTTGAATATTCCTGCTGCCTCAAGTCCAGCTGCTCACATACAGTATCTGCTTCCCACCACAAGATGGCAGCAGCGTAAAGAGAGAGGCAAAGGACTTTTTTTTTTTTTTCCTAGATGGATCCTGTAATTCTTCCTCGCTATCTCAATATCTCAGTTACAGGAAATCTCATTCATTTTATCACATTTACAGGAAAATCAATATAAACCCTTGAGGTGCTGGTTATATCTCATTATCCTCTTTCTTCAACATTGTGTGAAGGAAAAAACACCTTTGAGCAAAACATATAAATAACACCTGCACAACAAGACATTTTCAGATATTTTTGTGTCTTCAAGTGATCAGTGGATTTATATTTTCAGCCTGTAAAAACGTATGTATTTGCTGTTGATGATTTTTTTACATCACAGAGAAGAACCTGTGAGTGAAATGTCTGCATTGTTTACTGTAAGTTATTTATGGAAATCAAACACAAGTCTTCATTACAGTAAAAAACAAAATAAAAACCTACTGACACTGGTATTGTTGAATTTCTTTCATATGTGCAGATTTGAAAGATTCAGCTGACATTTTTTCCACTGTGGTATTAGAGTGCGAGGCCAACATGACAACAGGCCAATCAGATTCAGCTTGAAATTTGTTCCCTCCCATTTAATGTAATCATAATACGGCAAATCTTCATCCAGGATGGTTTAAATGAACAGCTCTCTCAAGTGGATTCACCAGAAAATGTTGTTGGTATTTTGTATGCTGTTTGTGCTCAGTATTGGACGTAAGTATTGTGTGGAGAGGTCAGCTTCACTCCTGATTTATTTCAAGAATTGTCATTTTAATTCAGTTTACATGCAGATACATGTAAGTGTAATTCTGCTGCTGTTCTACATTTGATTTGTTTTTACAGGATGCACAGATGATCAGAATTTCACGACAGTGACTGCTCATGTTGGGGAAAATGTGACTCTAACGTGTATGCGACACGACTCTTCAGACACAAAATTCTTATTTTGGATCCGACTTGTTGCTGGAAATTTTCCTGAAGTCTTAGGAAGAACATTTAGCTTTCCATATATAAGCCATGATGGAGTGGCTCGCATTACAGCAAAACAAGAGCCTGGAAAATTTGTTCTACATATTACAAAAACACAACTAAGTGATACTGCAATTTACTACTGTATAAAAGTATATCAAATAAGAATGACATTTTTGAATGGAACATTTCTGAGAATCAAAGGTAAATAGAGCAATATCAGCAATGACTTTCAGGTTCATGAAAAAGTATAAAATGATCATGTTGATATCCAAAATATCTTTTCAAAACAGTATTTTTAAACAGTCTATTGTTCTTTATTGCATAAATGTGTCATGTTTGTTATGTGTTACATTTCTCAGACTCAGAACCAAACATCACTGTTGTCACTCAAGTCTTTCCGTCTGAGCCCGTCTATGAAGGAGACCCTGTGACTCTCCAGTGTTCACTCCTCTCTGACTCGGAGAACAAAGCCTGTCCAGCAGAACACAGTGTGTTCTGGTTCAGAGCCGGATCAGATGAGTCTCATCCCAGGATGATTTACACTCATGGAAACTGGGGTGATGGATGTGAGAAGAGTCCTGAGGCTGGCTCTCCTCCACAGAGCTGTGTCTACAGCTTCTCCAAGAACAGCGTCAGCTCCTCTGATGCAGGGACTTACTACTGTGCTGTGGCCACATGTGGGGAGATCCTGTTTGGAAAAGGAGCTAAACTGGACATTGAAGGTAAAGGAGCTAAACTGGACATCAAAGGTAACCAAACCATTTTCATATTAACATGGAAATCTGCATTTGAATCTTCACTGTCCTAAATAAAGTCCATGAAGTCCACCTAAAAGCAATCATTCATTTTAAATGAGTTAAAAACAGCATCTTGCCAAATGGATTACTTAATGTTAATTGCACTGATGTTTACTGTTTTTGAACTCACTTAATGTGTTCCTTTTCATAAAGTTTCAGCCACCAGAAGGCCTATGTTATTTGAGGATGAAGAAAAGGTCAGGCAGGTACTTCTGTTACTTCTGTCCTCTGCCTTGGCTGTGGCTGTTATGGCCGTCCTCATCTACACCATCAAGAGAAACACACCCAACTGTTGTAACGGTATTATAAAACTTTTTCTTATTTGTCTGTGTAAAACATTATTTCGCTGAATCTCACTTTACTCTCTCACAGTAAAATTAGTGCTGTACATTTCTTCAGTCAACAACAAAGTTAGTATATATGAAATGAATTTTGCTTTGGTGCTGGGAATCCTTATTTGACTGCTGTTGTTGATCGATTTCTCATTTTCCGCTGCAAACAAATTCTGCAACAGCACGTGGTGATCGGGACATCCAGCAGGTAAGGGACTTCAAGATGGAGCTGATCATAAAAACAAAATTTGCAAAGACGTTGTTGTTTGGTGTTTTTCTCTATTCGTGCATGTTGATTTCTACAATCTCTTTTTCCTTTCCTCAGAGAGTTGCAGACACGTTAGTTTATTCTGCAGTAATGTTTACCAGGAGGACAAATGGCAACAGCAGAATGAGGAAGAGAAAAACAGCAGAGGCAGAGGCCGTCCACGCTGCTGTCAGGACTCGGGATTAGCAGCACAAACAAACCAGATGTGGGAATGGATTCATTCATTAGTGACATGTCAAAGGAACTGAAGTGGGTAATGTTGTGATATGGAGGTGCCTTTTTGGCATCTTTTGTGGATATATTTGTACATATATTTTTCACCCAGTGTGTTGTTAAGTGATCACTGGAGCTCCAGAGATTTCACACCAACCTGTCAGGCGCTGAGCGTGTCGTTCAACAGGCCAGCGGTCAAGTCCTCTCTTTCTACTACTGTAGATGTTGCTTGCTGTCACATACTTAAAAAATCTCTTGAGCAAAGTGCTAAACAAATGGTTATTCTTTTTATGTGGAGGTTAATAATAATAAGACAACAATGTGTGTGCCTTTATTACAGAATCATGTATGTAACATTAAAAATGGTAGACATACAGACAAAATTTTCCCTCTGAAGCACCAGTATAATCATGGGATGCCTTTGGGACCTTTGTCCACAGTTCTAATTTATTTAACTTTCTGTGGAAATTGTTTATTGTATTGGTCTTACTTTAGTTATCTTCTCCCACTGAAGAACAAAAGTCTAATAACTGTGATGTGGTTGCAGAAAAGAATTAAGACAGGGTGGAATAGAAATTTCACAAAAAAAAAAAAAAAAAAAAAAAAAAAAAAAAAATCAGTATTAGTATGGAAAAATATTTAAAAAATCATTGAAACTTTGGGAGAAAAGCATTATGGTGAAATCACAATTTGTCAAGTTATTCAAAACTTTATATGTTAATTATTGGGTAAACTGTCTGTATCTGAGTGAAAAAAGCAAAAAAAAATGTACCCAATTCTTCTTGTGGCTTATTGTTTTATATAAAAAAGACTATCAATTTATAGGTGAACTTCTGAAATGTATTATTTTGCACCATTCACTTCAAATTAGAATAACATATATTGGCACACAAAAGGCACCCTGCAGTATTATTGACCCTGAACTGGCCCGTAGTGTGACCTTGCTTGGCCTGAGTCAGTACATGAAATATAGTTATTTGGCGAGTCATTGTTCATTATTGTAAAACAAAACGAGTAATAATTACAAATATAGCCTCTTTTTTCTAGCCTCTTTAGATTTGAATGGCTGGTGGTTAAAGAGACTGCCTCATAAGGCTGAGATCACTGATTAAATCCATACAACAGAAAATAAATGTCCAACACCAGCCACACTCAGACTCCACCTGCTCACTTATTGTAAGCTGCCCTGGATATGAAATGCATTAGGATACCAGGGAAAAAAAAAAAAAAAAAAAAGATGAAACTGTCACCACATTAATGACTTGTGGCAATGAATATAAGGCACCAGCTGAGGAAACTGGAGGACATAGATAGACAGATTGATTACGTCTGTCAGCAACTCTCAGCACGTCTGATGACAGTGATACTTGCAGTGATGCCCAGTCTTTCAGCCAAATGATCTTTTTTAATGCAGCAGGCAGGTGAGCTGAGAATTCAAATGTACCAACAACTTACCTTTGAAATCTCTGATCATGATTTATAATTGCACCTTGTTATCAGTTTTGTTAGTTTTTTTTTTTTGTTTGTTTCCCTTTTGCTTTTATCTTCACATGTATTTTATGTTCTATTGCCTCGATTTATTGACTTTAAATTCTATTGTATAACACAACAGTATGCAAATAAAGTTTGCTTGATTGATTGTTGTTTTTTTGTTGAATGATAGTTGTGATTCACTCATTCACTTATTAAGTCTTTCATTCATCAGTTGATTGATTGATTGATTCATTCATTTACTCAATTAATTTTTGTAATATATGGTGATATAACTGAGTTCAAATCTGGCGCCAATCTGCAGTGTGGTCGTTTGAATTCTGTCCCAGCTGTTACCTTCTTATTTTTTAACACTTACCAAGAAAATGAAAAGCCAAAGGTAAGATGTCTCCCATCACAGGAAACCCCTTGTACTCACGGTGAAAGAGCAAAAAATGCAAATAAACAAACAAACAAATACATAAATAAAAATATATGAGGAACTTTTTCCCAGCCAAGCCAACAAAACAGTTTCTCATTCTAATTGTTGTGTGTCCATTTGTGAACTTGATCTAATTTATCAGACAATAAAATTTTTCTAACATATCAGTCAATAAAACACACTTGACCACCCTCTAGTGTCCTGTCACTCAGAAGTGTGTGCTGACTCACCAGCCTGTAGGAAACAAGTGTGATATTTGCCTGTTATGAAAATTATAAATCAATTCCATTTCCAATTTATTTTGCAGTTGTACAGCTTCACAGTGAATGAAGGCCTGCTTGGTATGTCGGTGTTTTATGTGCACATTTCGACATTCACTTTCAAATGCTGAGTCTTCTCCACACACAACTGGTTGACTGCTGTGACCTTTACTGCTTATAAATGAAAAAAAAATAATATGGGTTTCTGAAATAGTGACTGACTTCTCACCAGCTGATTTCATAACATGACCAGGACAGAGCTCTATGATTACAGTAAGAGTGGGATATAAATGGTGGAAGTCCGTCTCAATAAATTAATAAACAAATAAACTCATTTCATGTAGTGGGATTCTAAAATATTTCCTAGTGACAGCACAGAAATCAGTGACAGACAAGCCAGTTCTAACCGGATGGCTGATGTTTGTGGTTTTCATACTGCAGGAAGTTATAAAAAAAAACCCTGTTTTCTCTTGAAGTACCAGCTCAGTCTACAGCTGACTCAGAAATGGGCTGCTGTGTGAGTGTCTTTGTAGTTCAAGGCCCTTCCTGCCACTAAAGTGTCTCACAAAGCAGAATCAGGATGCATTCACTGACCTGAACAGGCTCCATGCTGCACACATCTATAACTCACAGGCTGAACCTCCTAAATGTGACACATTGTCACCACAGTGTCATTTCATGCGAAAACACATCCAACAGGTTGTGTGTGTGTGTGTGTGTGTGTGTGTGTGTGTGTGTGTGTGTGTGTGTGTGTGTGTGTGTACCTGGTATTGCTAATGTTGTGGGGACATAAATCTGTTTACACAGTCACGTTGTGGGGACTCGCCTCCCTTATGGGGACAAAAAGCAAGTCCCCATAAGGGAGCACCATTAATTTTAGGGTGAAGACTTGATTTAAAGCTAAGATAACTTTAGGGTTAGGGTTAAGGTTAGGCAGGTAGTGGTTAGGGTTAAGGTTAGGATAAATCTCCAGGAAATGAATGTAAGTCAATGTAATGTCCCCAGAAGTGATGGAAACCAACGTGTGTGTGTGTGTGTGTGTGTGTGTGTGTGTGTAGAAGGTGGTTGAAAAAGGGGATATTATGCAAATACCCAAATAAACCACAGTAACCAACACTGACCTTAGTGGAGAGCTCAAATGAACTTTGAACTCAGTTTTTAAATGCCTTCATTATAACTATTTTTAGGAACCAAAAATTAAAAAAAAAGAACTGGCCAAATTTAATCTCAAAGGGATTCATTTCACTAACTCCCGTCTAATGCTATTTCACTATTCTGCTTTTCAAGTTGTTCTGAAAAGACGAGCTGCAGTTGTGCTGTTTGAATGTGCTTCACACACGACAAACAGAGGACTTATTTATCCAGGAAGGTCACACTGAGATTTGACACAGGATCTCTTCTGACAGGGTGTTTTGGCAAACAAAAATGATTAAATGTATTGCCATTTTACTTTTGTTATTCTAAACAGCTGTTGTCTTACAGGATGGGAAAATCCTTTGCCACACAGGGAGTGATGTGATTTACATTTCCAGCTGCTGCACCAGTGGTTTGTTTGCAATAAACAGTCATGTGTATCACTTGTGTGCACGAGATAGTTAACATGAGCTGAAGAGTAAAAGCAAGAGAGTGGCAAACTTTATTAGTTGAAAATTCAAGAAAAAGAAAGTGAACCTCGGCATTGCCCAGAATAACCACGACACTTTACTGAAGTGCCATTTACTAAAAGAAGAACAGGGTTTCAGGATGTTTATACAGAAACTGAGCTCAGAAGAATAATTCAGGCTACAATTTATCAGCAACTGAAAATTGTGAAACAACTGAAACACACATTAATATTATGATACAGCAAGTGGGACAAGCTCTCTTCAAATTCAGTACAAATGCGGTAAAAAAACACCAATGTGACAGGAAATGTGCTTGTGAGTTCTACTTGAACCTATCAGGTGCGCTTCATCTCCTTCACTCACACAAAGACACCAAGAGTTTCTGACCAGAGAGAGAAAGTCATGATGATCAAACTATGGGTTACAGTGTTCCTCCTCCATCGAGTGTGTAAGTACAATCCCATTCTGTCCAAATATTTTATTGAACAGGCTAACCATATTGTTAGAAAGTTATTGATCATTTAAGTTATTGACCGTTGTTGGCAAGAGCACTAAGGAAACAGCTGATATGATGACCTTCATCAGCTACAATGACTTAAGAACAGACACATATCATACATAAACCTGTTTCAAGAGAATTTTAGATTAGTCAAGACAGTGAAAAACATAAATGAATAAAATGGTTTTCTTGGAAATTAATATTGTTATGTTTTTCTACTGCACTGCACTGTTATATGCACACCATTTTGTTCTCCATTTTATTCAGATACTTTGACATCAGTGACCACAGTGCAACTTGGTGAACCTGTGACCCTTGAGTGTTTCTTCTCTGCTGAGGGCTACAGCAGTAGGAAAGTCCAGTGGTACAAACAGAGCATTGGGGAGACTCTGGAATTAATTACAACTTCGATTGTAGGACCTAAACTGAAGGTTGAATCTATCTCAAGATATGAACTTAAAACTTTTATTAATATGAGCCACCTGACCATCTCAAGCACAATACAAGAAGATGAGGCCATGTATCACTGCGCAGTGACCTACTGGAAAGGTGATGATTGGAGTGGCACATTTTTGTCCTTAAAAGGTAATCATGTGCTATATTTCTGCCACTCATCTGAACCTGGAATTATGTCACATTTGGTTAATAGAAAGAGCTCATACTTTTGACATTTACACATTTAAAAATATGTTCTTGTACCAGGTCTGGTCATCATGTGTGTCAGTGTTCATGTCAGAGCTCCAAGAACTGGATTTTCCTCCAAGAACACTTGATTTTTATTTATTACAGTTCTGCCATAAAAAGACACCACACAATCCTATTTTTTCATTCAAAATTGTCTCAAGTGTGGCGAGCGTGTGGAGGTAAATTTATTTCAAAAACAGACTGAAGTTTCATGTGCGATGTAATGAAATACTTCTTAAGCTTTGAACATGTGTTTGAAGATCCCCAGCATTCGACCATGTTTTGTAATACACAGGAAACACACAGAGGATGTCAGACTATACTGTTGTGCAGAGGCCAGTGTCTGAGCCCGTCTATGAAGGAGACCCTGTGACTCTCCAGTGTTCACTCCTCTCTGACTCGGAGAACAAAGCCTGTCCAGCAGGACACAGTGTGTTCTGGTTCAGAGCCGGATCAGATGAGTCTCATCCCAGGATCATTTACACTCATGGAAACAGGAGTGATGGATGTGAGAAGAGTCCTGAGGCTGGCTCTCCACCACAGAGCTGTGTCTACAACTTTTCCAAGAGCAGCGTCAACTCCTCTGATGCTGGGACTTACTACTGTGCTGTGGCCACATGTGGGGAGATCCTGTTTGGAAATGCAACTAAACTGGACATTGAAGGTAAATTCAGCATTTTCAGGTCAAGGCAGAAAATTTTCTTTCTTTCTTTCCCTTCGGAAATGGAAACGAAATGGGAATCTGAATGTTTAATTTGATGTGAACCATACAGTAAAACTTAGAACAGAGTGTTGATGACATTGTTGATGAATCTCCTTTTCTTTGAAAAGCACTGACAAAATTGTTTTCCTATGTTGTCTAGAAAAAGGAAGTCCAGTTTTCATTGCTCTGATCACGACCGCGGTCTGCCTGGCCCTGTCTGTAATTGGAAATATTGTTCTCATCTGTAACCGAAATCCAACCCAATCAGTGTGTGAACGATGTAAAGGTAAGCTGTCTTAGATGGCCAAAGTAAAATTGTACACAAAGAAAATAATGCTGTGGAAAAATGTACATTTGCTTTAATTACCTCCGCCCAACAGAGCTGGATGGAAGTTCAAAGGAGGGTGAGGTGTTGGCTGTGATTAACGTTTGATGAACATCCAACATGTGGAACTGGCATATCTTGACAATGCATATTGTTGGTGGGGGTTATTCGCTTCATTGAGTGCAGTTTGATTTAACACTTAGCATTCATGGCCTGAATTATGACCAAAGAAATAATACATTAATCATTTTGCATATTGTTCATTAATCATGTAAGCAGCCAACACTGTTAAGACTTACACAGTGAACAGTAGTTTGTCAGCTTTCCTAAGAAGTCATCTGAGAAATTCAATAAATTTTCCACTTAGGACTTAATTCAAAGACTTGTGTTAGTAATTCATAATTTGAACATATCTGTGTAAAAGATTGGTGATTTAATAATTTTGTTTCAATCCAGGAATAGGACATGCCTCTTTGCAATCAAGACACGACAAATTGAGCAAACCAGCAAATGATCTTGTAAGTGATAATAACACATGGCAGTTCTTTGTTATTCCATTACGATACTGTCTTTATGACACATGATGAACATTTTATTGCTTCCCATGCAGACTGAAGAGGAAAACCAAATGAGCTACGCTGCTCTAAGTTTCTCAGAAAGAAAAGCTACAAGAGGAAGGAAGAAGAGGGAGTCATTTGAGGAAAGTGTGTACTCTGACGTTAAATGTTGACAGTGAGTGTAAGTTTCCAGATGTCTACTAATGGCGCTTTTCCACTAGCACCTACTCGGCTCGACTTGGCTTGACTCTACACGGTTTGTAAGGTTTTCCATTAGGTGGTAGTACCTGGTACCAGGTACTATTTTAGTCGAGCAGAAAATGTGACGTAAACGCCGTGCAGGCCACTGATTGGACTGGGAACAATGACACATGAGAGCGACTCTTTCACGAAAACTAAACCCGGCATCTTTTTTAAAAAAAAGGGCAACAGCGACTGTGCACATTGATCATCACTGAAGTTGGCAAAGTTGGAAAATGGCAAGCAAACCGGTACCGTGGTCAAATGAAGCGGTGGAGACTTTTCTGTGCTTGGTTGTGGGGCTGCCTTGCTATGACGACTCCACCCACGATGAGGTGGTACTCAATTGTAAAGGAAAACGACAGAAACCAAGTCGAGCTGAGTTGAATTGCACCAAGTAGAGCCGAGTAGATGCTAGTAGAAAAGCGCCATAACAGCACCTGGTCCATGTCAGTGGCTGGACTTCATGATTTACACCCAGTCCAAAAAGGATTGTTTGTCCCAAACCAAGACGCTGAACTCCTAGTAGATCCTGTAGCAGACCCTGACCTCTGACCTCCATGTAAGCCAGAAAAACAATATCCCCAGTAGCTTCATCACTGTCATTATTTATATTGTGCTGCCATCTTTATGCTAACAATTTCCACCGTAAATTTGGGCCGGTTAAAGTGGTGAGTTTTTCCATTGAACTAAACAATCCCACATAGACAACACAAGAGCAATGTTTGTTTCTATTCTATTGTATTCTATATTATTTATGTGAACCTGACAATCAACAGTAGAAAAGAGAGAGTGAGAGAGAGAGAGAGAGAGAGAGAGAAAGAGAGAGAGAGAGAGAGACAGACACAGAGAGAGAGAGAGAGGAAGCACTAATAATAGCTCACTACCACTTGTTAGTGACAACTGCTACTGCTAAGATTACTGGTAATAAATAAATTAATTTGCAAGGCCTACTGGCACGTTGCATCTTCAACAATACTTTATGGACACCAATAACAAAGAAACAAACGAGCTCAAACGACTGGTTATGGAAGAACTTACCGCAAAGATTCTCCACCCACCAGGCTCACAGAGATTATGAAGGGGCACTTCATCCAAAATACAACAAAAAAATATTTTCCTACTGACCAAAGTGCAATCCGTCCATTCGGATTGTGTGCAATTTGGCAAGGTTTTCTGTTGTTACCATCCCAACCATCAAAAATGTACATGTGGCAAAACTCAACAGCAGCAGCTCCTTCCAAAAACATTGACACAGACACCCAGCATAATCCACAGCCCTGTAGGACAGAGTGTCGTATCTGTATCTGTCCACCCCCATAAAGTAGGAATTACAGCTGGATAGATACAGTAATACAGTAGTACAACAGGAAAAAGCCCAGAGCAACACTCCTCACCTCTGAGGACTGAGGATTTTACCGGGTATCTATGTCGTTATTCTTGGAAAGAGCTGTTGTGTTTGATTTTTCCAAGTGTTTTGACAGTTTCAATTCCTCAAAAGAATACCCATCCAGTATTTAGGGGCTGGAAAACGGGAATCGAGGAAGGCTGGAGACCTTGCCAACTACCTGCATTGGCAGATTGCACAAGTGGGAAAATATCTTTCCTTTGTATTTCGGGTGAACTGTTCCTTTAATTCTAGTGATCGCTACCAAGTTCAAGTTTATTCATAGCCCGTAATCACTGATTACAGACTCAACAGACTGGATGTCGCCAGGATCAAAAAAAGCATGCAGGCATTTAATGTATACAGTATCATTTAGTATTATTTGTACACATAGAAGAAACATTTCAGATATAATTAATAGACACATATAAATCAGATTCTGATTCTTTACTGGGTTTTTCTCTTGAATTGCAATTAAAGTTTTTCTTGGTACAGTTGAATTTACATTTTGGTTGACTGGAAGTTAATGATGTACTAAATCATTTGGAAAACAAATGTGAAAGAAATACCCATTTTTTCATTTTTTTTTTTTTTTAAACAAAGCAACTTTACTGAATGTATGTATTCTTTATACACAGAAACATGAAATAACCTAAACACTGACCACTAATCTATTGTAATATTGTCAATAATGTCACAGTTTATCTTTGTAATAAAAGTCAAGATTACTGCACATGATAAGAGCTAATAAAGCTGAGCTACATATGAGATGTTTTGTTTGCAGTTTTTATGCGACGATCTTCACAGTGAGAAACTTCACCGTTGGTCTTTTCTCACAGCAGAGCATAAACTCTGGCTCTGTGACTCTCGCTTTTTTCTTCCTCTTTTAACTTTTCTTGTGGAGAAATGCAATGCTGCATAGTTCATCACCTCTGCTTCACCATCCTTCACCAAATAACTGTATATTTTCCCAAAAGGATTTTAGAGATTAGTGCTGTAACAGCTGGACCACTAAAGTTGAAATGGGTCACACATCAAAGCCACAGGGGTTTGTAACTTTAACCTTTTCTGAGAGGGGTTACTAATCAGTGACTGTTACATTTGTTTATTTCTAACAGAGATGTTGGTCCTGCTAATGGCACTAGAGGGAGGGTCATGGGGTTGTACAAATCGCAGATTTCATCCTGTGGCCAACCCAAATGTTCTCACAAAATTTACACTTTAATAACTAACATTACCACTGTGACAACATTTTGGCCTGCTGGTGGAGCTACAACAAAGGTCATGGAGTCACCAAAGTCTACAGATATCAAAATCTAGCCAACATGAATGCTGTAACCAAATGTAGATACATGTAGATAACATGTAGATACTGTATGTTTTCTCTTTCAGGACTGTTAACAACACTATTAACCAAATGTAAGGCGTAGCAGCTCAAAAATAATTTGTGTGAATCATCAAAGTTCTTTTGTCTTGCTAGTTTCACATTACTGTGACGCCTTTGAAACGACAAACAAAGCCACATGCAGCAGCTCAGCTCAGAGATGCGGCTGTGGCTGGCCATCTCTCTGCCTTGTAAAGATCACCAAGACTGTTTACCCACAACAGACCCGGCTAGGGGCATCAACAGGATGTGCAGCCAGAGTGGAGGTACAGCACACCTCAGCAGGCCAATCTGAGGGTACACACTTTTAGTTTTGTCCTCCTGGATGTGCATTCATTTACATTCATGTAAAAATCAATAAAAACAAAACAAAACAAACAAAAACAAACAAACAAACAAAAAACAATGTATAACCAAACAATAAAAACAATTTAGAAACAAAATCTCCCTCTTGTTTTGTCTTTTTAGTCTTAAAAATATCCTGTGATCTTGTCATTTTTTATTTTGAAGTTTAACAATACATAATTTAAATTAAATTAGTTTCACAAAAACTCTGATAACCTAGTTTCATTCCCTCCCCATGAGGTATTACTGTTTTGTGTCTCAAATAAAATTAGATATCCAATATATATCAGCAACAAAACATGTTAAAAATAGACTTACCTTTAAACTACAAGAGCTGAAGTGATGTGGGCACCACCAGTGAATCAGCAGCATTCTTCTTCCCGTCAGCAACTATGTAAGAAAGGTATTTTATAAACCTCAGAAACTGCAGTGGGACTAAAACCAGTGACTAAAAGTGCATGGGCCTTCTCTCACTGAGCTGATATGAGTGTGTGTAACCATCCTGCCCTCTGTGACTGCTCTTATTAAGCCAAAACATAAATAAATATTTATCTAATATCTAATCAAAGAATCTAATGCTATAAGTGCTCCACTTGCCTTAAAAAAAAAAAAAAACATTTCCTGAAACTAAAACTGAAATAGACAGGAAGAATAGCCCCTGTGAGTTGACACCATATTGTGACAGCCCAACCACAATGAGGCACATTTTCCATTTATCATTGTTTGTTAGTCAGTGGTTGTGTCAATGTGTGCATGTTCATGTTCAGCGGGTCAGCGCAGCACCAAGAGGGCACTTATACAAAGCACTGTGCACATCCATTTGCACCCATATACAGTTCATAAGTCCATAAGTATATAAGTCCATGGACAGCCACACAAAATTCATAATTTTGCCTTTGTACACCACCACAGTAGATTTGAAATGGAGTAATCAAGATGTGATTGAAGTGCAGACTTTCAGTTTTAATTTAAGGAGTTGAACAAAAATAGTTTCAGCAGACTTTCAGCTTTAATTTAAGGGGTTGAACAAAAATAGTTTCAGCCTAATGCCACAAAACTGATAGGATGGCACTTCACAGCACAGAAGGACAATGACCCAAAACATGCTGCCAAAGCAACCCAAGAGTTACTGAAAGCAAAGAAGTGGAATATACTTCAATGGCCAAGTCAGTCCTCAGACCTCAACCTGACTGATCATGCTTTCATTTGCTGAGGATGACAGACCACCTTTAAAACATTAATAATGCCCAAAAAGTAGCTGAATTTAAATTCTATATTGTTAAACTTCAAAATGAAAAATGTCAAGATCGCTGGATATTTTTAAGACAAAAAAAAAATATTGTTTGGTTATGCATTGTTTTTGAATGTAAATGAATGCACATCCAGGAGGCAAAACTAAAAGTGTGTACCCTCAGATTAGCCTGCTGAGATGTGCTGTACCTCCACTCTGGCTGCACATCCTGTTGATGCTCCTAGTCGGGTCTGTTGTGGGTAAAAAGCCTTGGTGGTCTATCAGAGGCAGAGAGATGGCCAGCCACAGCCGCATCTCTGAGCTGAGCTGCTGTATGTGGCTTTGCTTGTCGTTTCAAAGGCGTCTGTGTTTTAATCACACTGAATGCAGTGCTGTGAAGCAAGAAAGGCAAAAGAACTTTGATGATTCACGCAAACTATTTTTGAGCCGCTACACCCAACCTACCTTTGTTTATAGTGTTATTCACAGTTCTGAATAATAGAATGTATCTGTGAAGCTTCACAAGGTGTAAGCAGAAACAATGATCTGACCGCTGATAACAGTGACTTTCCTTCTGAGTCATTTTAACTGTTTTTTAATCTGCCAAGGTGCCTCCACCTCAGTCTGCTGTATGATTGTAGTACTATCACGTTATTATTACTATAACATTACAACCATACATTAGTAAAGTAATTTGGTAAAAGTATTTCAAACAACATTGTCTGTGTTGTGCCAAGTGATGGGTCACTGGTTGTGACACTGGACAGCATATTCAGATGTAGGAAACAAAGCATCACAAGCTCGGAGATGAAAGCTTAAATTTTCACTTGAAAACATCTAAATCAGTGTTTCCCAAATACTGGGTCGCGACCCACATGTGGGTCGCATGAGATTTTATTTGGGTCGCCAAGTAAATTTGTAGTACCGTATTGATCTGAATATAAGACGATATTTTTTCCATTGAAAATGCCCATGTACTGTACTTGCATATGTTCCATGCTTGAATACAGTAGGCTACACTTCCCCCGCTCTGGCACGGTTGGAAGGGGTGTGCTCCAGCACAGTATGGGCGTTCATGCACGAGCACATGAACGGTCACGCACGCAGCGCGCGAACGTGGATACAACGTAAATCATGCAACTTTCCTCCTGCCTCCGCAAAATCGTTTAATGCACGCAGCGCGATTACCGGCGAATGGCCGCATTGCGCAATCAGTAATCAACCATGTTGTCTGTGTCGCTGTCCATTGTGCTGCTGCAACCGTGTATAAACAAAAGTTGATTTATGATGAAAGGTATATATGACAGTCTGTGTGCGCCGTGCACCTGTCAGATCCGGCAGACCTGACCGGGTGGGCGCGGTGCCGACTGAGGCACCGGGCGGCATCAGGTGGGCCGGCCGGTGTGCGCCGCCACCCGGTTGAATGTGGCAGCCAGCTGACATGCTGCTCCGGCTGTCAGTTGGGCTTTCTGAAGTTACCTCCAAAACTGTCAAGGTAAATAAACATCCCTTAACCGTGGCCCTGAGTGCAATGTGAGACGGTGGTGGTCTCAGAAAGAAGAGCTAAAAAAGAGAAGAAGGGCTTTTTGTGGTCCAAAAACTGGTCGATTCAACGAGACTGACAGGAGGGTGTGCGATTTTGCGAATGAGAAACGTAGTGAAGGACTGCCCGTTACGAGGGCTGTGATGCAGCAGAAAGCACCTGAAGTTGCCACAGAGCTCAACATACCCTGCACTGAGTTTAAAGCTAGCATGGGCTGGTGTCGCAGAATGTCCATATAAAAAGTATATTTCCAAAAAAGGGTCTTGAAAAAGAGGGGTCGTCTTATATTCAGATCAATACGGTATTTCTTCCATGTCCAGTCTAGCCTATTTAAGATCTATATCTGCAGTACACCTTTTAGCCACATGAGGGAGCTCGTTGTTATTTTTTTAATTATTTTTTTTAAACCATACTCGCACTTTCCGCTCAGATCATCAATAGTGTGTTTCCACCATATTTTCGCCGTAATTCGCGCGCAGCCAGCCACAATGGATGCTTGGCTGATCAAAAAGAGAGCCCCGGATAAAGACACTACTACCCAACAAGAGAACAATCTATATCTTTTTGAGATGGCTGTTTCACCTATTTAAGATGAAGTGATGTGGAAATGGCACGAAAAATGGCCAGAAATGGCAATTTATGTACAAGTTTGCTCTTGTGATTTATAGATAAAGAATACATTGTGATTTGGGTCGCAGTGGTTTGTCATTTTTAAAAAATGGGTCCCCAGAAAAAAAGTTTGGGAAACACTGATCTAAATGATACTTGTATGGTCTTTTCCTAGCTGTTCACTCTTACTTACAAACCTCTCTCTTATAGGACTGTATTATCTAAAATTTAAGTTAAGAGTTCCTCAAATTTGAGCCTTTTACTTTGGTCTTGCCTCAGTGGCAGCCGTTGTGGGTTGTATGCAGTAGTCGAGATGTAAAAAAAATTCAGGGGGGATGGTCAACTTTTTTCACTTTATGAAAAGTGAGGATGGCAGTTTTACAGGGGGGATGATTTGGACCGTTTTTATTTCAGGGGGGATGGCATCCACCCTCATCCTCAACTCGAGTACTGGTTGTATGGTGTGTTTCTTTGCACAAAGTTGACAGATGTAATGAGTAGAGTTAAGCAATATTTGCATCTGCATCTGCATCCAGTGTATATAAGAAAATGATCTAAAATTACATGAGTAAAATGGAAACATAATAATTAGGATACTCTGTCGTTACGTACCATAATCTTAAAAAAAAAAAAAAAAAGAAAAAGAAAGAAAGAAAGAAAGAAAGAAAGAAAAAAATCAGATTTGTGCTCCAGTCATGTTGATGTGTTGATCAGCAACTATAACCCTATCAATAAAGTATTCTGATTCTGATTCTGATTCTGATTATAACCAAATCTATGTGGTGGATCACCATGAATTCTGGTGACATCATTCATGTTACTTACAGGCTGTAAACTGAAGGTTTTGGTGACCTCACGACCTTTTCTGTAGCACCATGAGCAGGGGAGATTTTCAGTATTGCACACTAATAAAAACTGTTTTAGCACTGTCATGAAATTTGGTTACAGCATTCATGTTGGCTAGATGTTGATATCTGTAGACTTTGGTGACTCTATGACCTTTGCTGTAGCTCCACCAGCAGGCCAAAATGTTGTCACAGTGGTAATGTTAGTTATTAAAGTATAAATTTTGTGAGAACATTTGGGTTGGCCACAGGATGAAATCTGCGATTTGTACAACCCCATGCAGGCCCGACCCGTGGCATAGGCAGTATAGGCAAATGCTAAGGGCGCCATCTGCTGGAGGGGCGCTGCTAGCGGCCAGAGGGGCGCCAGAGTGTGTGCATTTTATTATAAACGGGTGCTTCCCATCCTTGGAACGCGGCGTAAAATCAGTGTAACCCAATGGTAGACCGCAGCACAAAATATCCCTGTGTCAGTGTAAACGGACATAGCGTTGCTTAGCAACAAACTACTCTGCGCTCCACTTCCTCGTTTGGTTGCATTTGTTTCAAGACTTTTGTTAACAAAATGTCAGACTTTGTGGTGAATTTTGATTTGCTGGGTGGCCTGAGCCTGGATGAGTGGTTGGAGGAGGTGCTTGGTGTCTGTTAAAAGACGCTGAATTCACCACCAGCAACAATGTTTTCGGCGGTGTGGTAAAGAAACTCCGCCGAGAAGGACGTGACAAATCTTCCCACCACCAAGCCATAACCGAGGCAGACTGCCAGAAGATTAAGCACTTTCAGGCACGAAGTTCAAACACACCTTGGGGGCTTGTCTGTAAAATCTTGTTTGACGTGCAGCATCATATGGGACGCAGGTCGAACGAGGGCAAAGCCTGCGGGGATTCATATATGAGCAGCCGGGTAACCCACTGTGTGCGGTGGCCTCCCTGGAGAAATAGCCTACCTCTCCCTGCTGCCTCCTGATCCACCTGCCTTTTATCTCCACCCAAAGCGGACACAGTGTGACAGCGTCGATGAATGGTAAATTAACAGTATACTTTTACTATTATTGTTATTGGTACATCCGATGTTAGGCATACGGCTGCGCTAAAACGCACCTGTCACGAAACGCACGCCACCGTCTCTGCAAAGAGAAGTCCAAACATAATTGAACAATATTTTAACAATTGCACTATTAATGGAAATATCCAATTCAACATTAACGAGCTTAACAAGCCCAAACAGCCTGATGTGACATGATGATGGCGCTAGATGAAAAAGCAATCTTAGCGTCTGTGTTGCTTGGCAACCGTTCTGTCCACTCTATCTTGCTTGGTCAGTTTTTCTTGTGTGTTTATTTTATGGGCTATATGTAGGGTAACCATTTTATATAAGCAATAAGCCCCTTGAAGCCGTGAGTTAGCCTACAGTAATTTTACAACTCCGCTTCGCGTTGTGTCTTAGATAAGAACGCCCCTCAGCTGTTGTAAAATGACTGTAACCCACGGCTTCTCGGGGCTTATTGCTTAAATAATGTTGCACTTTCTGTTCGATCTGAGTATGTTGTAACAGTGTGGCTTGGTTGGTTAAATAAATGGAGAGAGAGAGATAAAACCTCCAAAGATATATTTCCGTTTACAGTTTTGTGCAGTCAATAAGAGAGAGAAATGAAGTCTGCTGAGTTAAACGTCTTTGTCCAGTTCAGCACTGAGGTGAGGACAGCGACACAGTAGCCACTCATGTGCAGACACGTCCTTTTTTTTTTATTGGCCCACCCGCTAGTGTTCTACCGGCGGGTTTTTGTCGGCGTCGGGGAGGGGGAGGGGTTATATTAGGCATGGAGGGGCGCAAGGGAGCATGGGAGTAATTTCGCCTAGGGCGCCAACATAGGCAGGGCCGGCACTGACCCCATGACCCTCCCTCTAGTGCCATTAGCAGGACCAACATCTCTGTTAGAAATAAACAAATGTAACACTCACTGATTAGTAACCCCTCTCAGAAAAGGTTGTACAAATTAGTGAGATCTGCTTGTGTTCTCTTTGGATGTAATGTAAACCAGCACATTTTTGGTCCTTGATCAGTTACAAACCCCTGTGGCTTTGATTTGTGACTCATTTCAACTTTCGTGGTCCAGCTGTTACAGCACTAATCTCTAAAATCCTTTTGGGAAAATATACAGTTATTTGGTGAAGGATGGTGAAGCAGAGGTGATGAACTATGCAGCATTGCATTTCTCCACAAGAAAAGTTAAAAGAGGAAGAAAAAAGCGAGAGTCACAGAGCCAGAGTTTATGCTCTGCTGTGAGAAAAGACCAACGGTGAAGTTTTTCACTGTGAAGATCGTCGCATCAAAACTGAAAACAAAACATCTCATATGTAGCTCAATTTTATTAGCTCTTATCATGTGCAGTAATCTTGACCTTTATTGCAAAGATAAATTGTGTGACATTATTGACAATATTACAATAGATTAATGGTCAGTGTTTAGGTTATTTCATGTTTCTGTGTATAAAGAATACATACATTGAGTAAAGTTGCGTTGTTAAAAAAAAAAAAAATGAAAAATGGGTATTTCTTTCACATTTCTTTTCCAAATGATTTAGTACATCATTAACTTCCAGTCACCCAAAATGTAAATTCAACTGTACCAAGAAAAACTTTAAGTGCCATTCAAGAGAAAAACCCAGAAAAGAATCAGAATCTGATTTATATGTGTCTATTAATTATATCTGAAATGTTTCTACTATGTGTGCAAATAATACTAAATGATACTGTATATATTAAATGCCTGCATGCTTTTTTACAAAGGAAAGATATTTTCCCACTTGTGCAATCTGCCAATGCAGAGGTTTCCAGATACAGATTTTACAGATACAGTTCCCAACAACACTCTGTCCTACAGGGCTGTGGATTATGCTGGGTGTCTGTGTCATTGTTTTTGGAAGGAGCTGCTGCTGTTGAGTTTTTCCACATGTACATTTTTGATGGTTTGGATGGTAACAACAGAAAAACCTTGCCAAATTGCATACAATCTGAATGGACATATTACACTTTGGTCAGTAGCAAAATATTTTTTTGTTGTATTTTGGATGAAGTGCCCCTTCATAATCTCTGTGAGCCTGGTGGGTGGAGAATCTCTGCGCTAAATTCTTCCATAACCAGTTACTGGTGTGCATAAAGCATTGCTGAAGATGCGAATCTTAGCAGTAGCAGTTGTTATTAACAAGTAGTAGTGAGCTATTATTAACGCTTCCTCTCTCTCTCTCTCTCTCTCTCTCTGTCTGTCTCTCTCTCTCTCTCTGTCTCTCTCTCTCTCTTTTCTTCTGTTGATTGTCGGGTTCACATAAAAAAATATACAATACAATAGAATTGAAACATTGCTCTTGTGCTGTCTATGTGGAAATGTTTAGTTCAATGGAAAAACTCACCACTTTAACTGGCCAAATTTACGGTGGAAATTGTTAGGCAGCACAATATAAATAATGATAGCGATGAAGCTACTGGGGATATTGTTTTTCTGGCTTACATGGAGGTCAGAGGTCAGGGTCTGCTACAGGATCTACTAGGAGTTCAGCGTCTTGGTTTGGGACAAACAATCCTTTTTGGAATGGGTGTAAATCATGAAGTCCAGCCACTGACATGGACCAGGTGTGTTATGGCGCTTTTCCACTAGCACCTACTCGGCTCTACTCGGTGCAATTCAACTCAGCTCGACTTGGTTTCTGTCGTTTTCCTTTACAATTGAGTACCACCTCATCGTGGGTGGAGTCGTCATAGCAAGGCAGCCCCACCACCAAGCACAGAAAAGTCTCCACCGCTTCATTTGACCACGGTACCGGTTTGCTTGCCATTTTCCAACTTTGCCAACTTCAGTGATGATCAATGTGCACAGTCGCTGTTGCCCTTTTTTTTAAAAAAAAATGCCGGGTTTAGTTTTCGTGAAAGAGTCGCTCTCATGTGTCATTGTTCCCAGTCCAATCAGTGGCCTGCACGGCGTTTACGTCACATTTTCTGCTCGACTCAGCTCGCTTGGAACCCCGGCTGAGTAGGTACTAAAATAGTACCTGGTACCAGGTACTACCACCTAATGGAAAACCTTACAAACCGTGTAGAGTCAAGCCAAGACGGGCCGAGTAGGTGCTAGTGGAAAAGCGCCATTAGTAGACATCTGGAAACTCACACTCACTGTCAACATTTAACTTGAGAGTACACACTTTCCTCATATGACTCCCTCTTCTTCCTTCCTCTTGTAGCTTTTCTTTCCGAGAAACTTAGAGCAGCGTAGCTCATTTGGTTTTCCTCTTCAGTCTGCATGGGAAGCAATAAAATGTTCATCATGTGTTAAAAAGACAGTATTGTAATGGAATAACAAAGAACTGCCATGTGTTATTATCACTTACAAGATCATTTGCTGGTTTGCTCGATTTGTCGTGTCTTGATTGCAAAGAGGCATGTCCTATTCCTGGATGGAAACACAATTATTAAATCACCTGTCTTTTAGACATACATATATGTAGATATAGATAGATATATTTAAATTATGAATTCCTACCACAAGTCTTTGAATTAAGTTCAAAGTGGAAAATTTATTGAATTTCTCAGATGACTTCTTAGGAAAGCTGACAAACTACTGTTCACTGTCTAAGTCTTAACAGTGTTGGCTGCTTACATGATTAATGAACAATATGCAAAATTATTAATGTATTATTTCTTTGGTCAAAATTCAGGCCATGAATGCTAAGTGTTACATCAAACTGCACTCAATGGAGCGAATAACCCCCCCAACAATATGCATTGTCAAGATATGCCAGTTCCACATGTTGGATCTTCATCAAACGTTAATCACAGCCAACACCTCACCCTCCTTTGGCCATTCACTGTGCAGCCAGTTCTTCCTTGACTCATTACCCACCTTTCTACAAAGTTTCATGATGTCACAAAAAATTTGTTAGAAAGTTACATGCATTTTCATTTGAAGAACACTGCTCCAGCACTCTTTAGAAAATCAGAGTGAAAAATTAATCAGCTCTTCCTTGGCGTTCATAACTTTTGGAGATATCTAGGTAACTTCCAAACAAACAAATAAACAGACAGACTGGGGCTAAAACTTCCATCCAACTCTGTTGGGCGGAGGTAATTAAAACAAATGTACATTTTTCCACAGCATTATTTTCTTTGTGTACAATTTTACTTTGGCCATCTAAGACAGCTTACCTTTACATCGTTCACACACTGATTGGGTTGGATTTCGGTTACAGATGAGAACAATATTTCCAATTACAGACAGGGCCAGGCAGACCGCGGTCGTGATCAGAGCATTGAAAACTGGACTTCCTTTTTCTAGACAACATAGGAAAACAATTTTGTCAGTGATTTTCAAAGAAAAGGAGATTCATCAAAGATGTCATCAACACTCTGTTCTAAGTTTTACTGTATGGTTCACATCAAATTAAACATTCAGATTCCCATTTCGTTTCCATTTCCGAAGGGAAAGAAAGAAAGAAAATTTCCTCCATGACCTGAAAATGCTGAATTTACCTTCAATGTCCAGTTTAGTTGCATTTCCAAACAGGATCTCCCCACATGTGGCCACAGCACAGTAGTAAGTCCCAGCATCAGAGGAGCTGACACTGCTCTTGGAGAAGTTGTAGACACAGCTCTGTGGTGGAGAGCCAGCCTCAGGACTCTTCTCACATCCATCACTCCTGTTTCCATGAGTGTAAATCATCCTGGGATGAGACTCATCTGATCCGGCTCTGAACCAGAACACACTGTGTTCTGCTGGACAGGCTTTGTTCTCCGTGTCAGAGAGGAGTGAACACTGGAGAGTCACAGGGTCTCCTTCATAGACGGGCTCAGACACTGGCCTCTGCACAACAGTATAGTCTGACATCCTCTGTGTGTTTCCTGTGTAATACAAAACATGTCAAATGCTGGGGATCTTCAAACACATGTTCAAAGCTTAAGAAGTATTTCATTACATCGCACATGAAACTTCAGTCTGTATTCGAAATAAATTTACCTCCACACACTCACCACACTTGAGACAATTTTGCAAAGATATGAATGTGTGGTGTCTTTTTACGGCAGAACTGTAATAAATAAAACTCAAGTGTTCTTGGAGGAAAATTCAGTTCTTGGAGCTCTGACATGAACACTGACACACATGATGACTTGGTACAAGAGGATATTTTTAAATGTGTAAATGTCAAAAGTATGAGCTCTCTCTATTAACCAAATGTGACATAATTCCAAGTTCAGATGAGTGGCAGAAGCAGGAGAAAAAAATATAGCACATGATTACCTTTTAAGGACAAAAATGTGCCACTCCAATTAGCACTTTTCCAGTCGGAGACTGCGCAGTGATACATGGCCTCATCTTCTTGTATTGTGCTTGAGATGGTCAGGTGGCTCATATTAATAAAAGTTTTAAGTTCATATCTTGAGGTAGATTCAACCTTCAGTTCAGGCCCTACAAACAAAGTTGTAATTAATTCCAGAGTCTCCCCAATGCTCTGTTTGTACCACTGGACTTTCCTACTGCTGTAGCCCTCAGCAGAGAAGAAACACTCAAGGGTCGCAGGTTCACCAAGTTGCACTGTGGTCACTGATGTCAAAGTATCTGAATAAAATGGAGAACAAAATGGTGTGCATATAACAGTGCAGTGCAGTAGAAAAACATAACAATATTAATTTCCATGAAAACCATTTTATTCATTTATGTTTTTCACTGTCTTGACTAATCTAAAATTCTCTTGAAACAGGTTTATGTATGATATGTGCCCGTTCTTAAGTCATCGTAGCTGATGAAGGTCATCATATTAGCTGTTTCCTTAGTGCTCTTTCCAACAACGGTCAATAACTTAAATGATCAATAACTTTCTAACAATATGGTTAGCCTGTTCAATAAAATATTTGGACAGAATGGGATTGTACTTACACACTCGATGGAGGAGGAACACTGTAACCCATAGTTTGATCATCATGACTTTCTCTCTCTGGTCAGAAACTCTTGGTGTCTTTGTGTGAATGAAGGAGATGGAGCACACCTGATAGGTTCAAATAGAACTCATAAGCACATTTCCTGTCACATGGATGTTTTTTTTTTTTTTTTACCGCATTTGTACTGAATTTGAAGAGAGCTTGTCCTACTTGCTGTATCATAATATTAATGTGTGTTTCAGTTGTTTCACAGTTTTCAGGTGCTGATAAATTTTAGCCTGAGTTATTCCTCTGAGCTCAGTTCATTTTATTTTATTTTTATTTTAGACTTTATTTGAGCAGGGACAGTATACATTAATTAACATCTGCAACAGCTGTAAATGTGTCAGTGTTAGCCAAAGCTAATTTTCAACTGTAGTCCCTGGGCCATAATGTTAAATAGGCAAGAGCTATAAAGATCCTGAAACCCTGTTCTTCTTTTAGTAAATGGCATTTCACTAAAGTGTTGTGATTATTCTGGGTAATGCCCGGGTTCACTTTTCTTTTGGCTTGGAGACTTTCTATTTCTTGAATTTTCATCTAATGAAGTTTGCCACTCTCTTGCTTTTACTCTTCGGCTCATGTTAACTACCTCGTGCACACAAGTGATACACATGACTATTTATTGCAAACAAACCACTGGTGCAGCAGCTGGAAATGTAAATCGCATCACTCCCTGTGTGGCAGAGGATTTTCCCATCCTGTAAGACAACAGCTGTTTAGAATGGTAAAATGGCAACACATTTAATCATTTTTGTTTGCCAAAACACCCTGTCAGAAGAGATCCTGTGTCAAATCTCAGTGTGACCTTCCTGGATAAATAAGTCCTCTGTTTGTCGTGTGTGAAGCACATTCAAACAGCACAACTGCAGCTCGTCTTTTCAGAACAACTTGAAAAGCAGAATAGTGAAATTGCATTAGACGGGAGTTAGTGAAATGAATCCCTTTGAGATTAAATTTGGCCCGTTCTTTTTTATTTTTGGTTCCTAAAAATAGTTATAATGAAGGCATTTAAAAACTGAGTTCAAAGTTCATTTGAGCTCTCCACTATGGTCAGTGTTTGTTACTGTGGTTCATTTGGGTATTTGCGTAATATCCCCTTGTTCAACCACCTTCTACACACACACACACACACACACACACACGCACGCACGCGCGCGCACACACACACACACACACACACACACACACACACAACCTGTTGGGTGTGTTTTCGCATGTGGTGACAATGTGTCACATTTAGGAGGTTCAGCCTGTGAGTTACAGATGTGTGCAGCATGGAGCCTGTTCAGGTCAGTGAAGGCATCCTGATTCTGCTTTGTGAGACACATTAGTGGCAGGAAGGGCCTTGAACTACAAAAACACTCCTTACTGCTGCTACTTCAAGAGAAAACCGTTTTTTTTTTTTCTTTTTTTTTTTTAATTCCACCATTTATGCTCCACTCTTACTGTAATCATAGAGCTCTGTCCTGGTCATGTTATGAAATCAGCTGGTGAGAAGTCAGTCACTATTTCAGAAACCCATATTTTTTTTTCATTTATAAGCAGTAAAGGTCCGAGCAGTCAACCAGTTGTGTGTGGAGAAGACTCAGCATTTGAAAGTGCATGTCAAAATGTGCACATAAAACACCAACATAACAAGCAGACCTTCATTCACTGTGAAGCTGTACAACTGCAAAATAAATTGGAAACTGAATTGATTTATAATTTTCATAACAGGCAAATATCATACTTGTTTCCTACAGGCTGGTGAGTCAGCACACACTTCTGAGTGACAGGACACTAGAGGGTGGTCAAGTGTGTTTTATTGACTGATATGTTAGAAATATTTTATTGTCTAATAAATTAGATCAAGTTCACAAATGACGGGTGGACACACAACAATCAGAATGAGAAACTGTTTCGTTTGCTTGGCTGGAAAAAAATTCCTCATATATTTTTATTTATGTATTTGTTTGTTTGTTTATTTGCAAATTTTGCTCTTTCACCGTGAGTACAAGAGGTTTCCTTTGAAGGGAGACATCTTACCTTTGGCTCTACATTTTCCTGTTAAGTGTTAAAAAATAAGAGGGTAACAGCTGGGATAGAATTCAAACGACCACACTGCAGATTGGCACCAGATTTGAACTCAGTTATATCACTATATATTACAAAAATTAATTGAGTGAATGAAAGAATCAATCAATAAATCAACTGATGAATGAATGACTTAATGAGTGAATGAGTGAATCAAAACTACCATTCAAAAAAACAACAATCAATCAAGCAAACTTTATTTGCATACTGTCGTGTTATACAATAGAATTTAAAGTCAACAAATCAAGGCAGTAGAACATAAAATACATGTGAAGATAAAAGCAAAAGAGAAACACAAAAAAAAAAAAAAACACTAACAAAACTGACAACAAGGTGAAATTATAAATCATGATCAAGGATTTCAAAGGTAATTTGTTGGTACATTTGAATTTTCAGCTCACCTGCCTGCTGCATTAAAAGATCATTTGGCTGAAAGACTGGGCATCACTGCAAGTATCACTGTCATCAGACGTGCTGAGAGGTGCTGACAGACGTGCTCAATCTGTCTATCTATGTCCTCCAGTTTCCTCAGCTGGTGCCTTATATTCATTGCCACAGGTCATTTAATCTTTTTTGCATTTCACTGATATGTTTTTTTTTTTTTTTTTTTTTTTTCTCCCAGGTATCTGGTATCTTGCTGCATTTCATATCCAGAGCAGCTTACAAAAAGTGAGCAGGTGGAGTCTGGTGTTGGAAATTTATTTTCTGTTGTATGGATTTAAAGATTATTTTTTTCGGCATTTTCTGCTTTATTTGACAGTCACAGTGAACATAGACAGGAAAGGCAGGGAGAGAGAGGGGGGGATGACATGCAGCAAAGGACCTGAGGTTGGATTCGAACCCTGGTCGCTGCAATCGGGACTAAGCCCTGGTATAAAGTTTTGAATAACTTGCCAAATTGTGATTCACTGTAATGCTTTTCCCCCAAAGTTTCAATCATTTATTTAACATTTTTCCATGCTAATGCTGAACTTTTTTTTTTGTGAAATTTCTATTCCACCCTGTCTTAATTCTTTTCTGCAACCACATCACAGTTATTAGACTTTTGTTCTTCAGTGGGAGAAGATAAGTGTAGTAAGACCAATACAATAAACAATTTCGAAAGAAAGTTAAATAAATTAGAACTGTGGACAAAGGTCCCAAAGGCATCCTTTGATTTTACTGGTGCTTCAGGGGGAAAATTTGTCTGAATGTCTACCATTTTTTTTTTTTTACAGATATGACTCTGTAATAAAGGGACACAAAAATACAATTGCACAAATATTAAATGAATCCATTCCCACATCCGGTGTCTTTGTGCTGCTAATCCCGAATCCTGAAAGCAGCGTGGACGGCCTCTGCCTCTGCTGTTTTTCTCTTCCTCATTCTGCTGTTGCCAGTTGTCCTCCTGGTAAACATTACTGCAGAATAAACTAACGTGTCTGCAACTCTCTGAGGAAAGGGAAAAGAGATTGTAGAAATCAACATGCACAAATAGAGAAAAACACCAAACAACAACGTCTTTGCAACCTTGTTTTTATGATCAGCTCCATCTTGAAGTCCCTTACCTGCTGGATGTCCTGATCGCCACGTGCTGTTGCAGAATTTGTTTGCAGCGGAAAATGAGAAATCGATCAACAACAGCAGTCAAATAAGGATTGCCAGCACGAAAGCAAAATTCATTTCATATACATAATAACTTTGTTGTTGACTGAAGAAATGTACAGCACTAATTTTACTGTGAGAGAGTAAAGTGAGATTCAGCGAAATAATGTTTTACACAGACAAATAAGAAAAAGTTTTATAATACCGTTACAACAGTTGGGTGTGTTTCTCTTGATGGTGTAGATGAGGACGGCCATAACAGCCACAGCCAAGGCAGAGGACAGCAGTAACAGAAGTACCTGCTTGACCTTTTCTTCATCCTCAAATAACATAGGCCTTCTGGTGGCTGAAAAAAACAAACAGTAAACATCAGTGTAATTAACATTAAGATGCTGTTTTCAACTCATTTAAAATGAATCATTACTTTTAGGCGGCCTTCATGGACTTTATTTAGGGCAGTGAAAAAGCAGATTTCCCTGTTTATTTGAAAATGGTTTGGTTACGTTCGATGTCCAGTTTAGCTCCATTCCCAAACAGGATCTCCCCACATGTGGCCACAGCGCAGTAGTAAGTCCCAGCATCAGAGGAGCTGATGTTGTTCTTGGAGAAGTTGTACACACAGCTCTGTGGAGGAGAGCCAGCCTCAGGACTCTTCTCACATCCATCACCTCTGTTTCCATGAGTGTAAATGATCCTGGGATGAGACTCATCTGATCCGGCTCTGAACCAGAACACACTGTGTTCTACTGGACAGGCTTTGTTCTCCGAGTCAGAGAGGAGTGAACACTGGACAGTCACAGGGTCTCCTTCATAGACTGGCTCAGACGGAAAGACTTGAGTTACAACAGTGATGTCTGGTTCTGAGTCTGAGAAATATAAGGAGAAAAAACATGCATTTTTCTGTAATAAACATAGATGTGTATTCATAAGCAATAGACAAACATGACATGACATGACATGTTTTCATCTAAACATTTGGTAATTCACATATAAATTTTGTAACTATTTATTTGAAAATATATTTAAAAAAATCACCACATCCTGCGAACAAAGTGTCATTTTTTTGTGGATATTGCTCTATTTACCTGTGATTCTCAGAAAAGTTCCTTTCAAAAAATCCATTCTTAATTGTTCTACTTTTATACAGTAGTAAACTGCAGTATCACTTAGTTCGGTTTTTGTAATATGTAGAACAAATTTTCCAGGCTCTTGTTTTGCTGTAATTCCACGAGTTTTAGTAACACGATCACTATCAAAGCTGAATGTTCCTCCTAAGACTTCAGGAAAGTTTTTAGCATCAAGTCTGATCCAAAATAAATATGCTCTTGTCAAATTGTTCAAACGCATGCATGATAGAGTCACATCTTCCCCAACACGAGCAGTCTTTGTCACGAAGTTGTGATCATCTGTGCATCCTGTAAAAAAGCCAATGCAGAGCAGTAATTAACAGAAGTAACTAGATCAAGAGTCATATGTCACCATATAATTTATTGTTATAAAATGACGATACTTGAAATAAATCAGGGGTGAAGCTGACCTCTCCACACAATACTTACGTCCAATCCTGAGCACAGACAGCATGCAAAATACCAACAGCATTTTCTGCTTGATCCACTTGAATCGGCTGTTAATTGAAACTACAGAGGAAGGTGATCTGCCCTGATATGATTACTGTATATCAGATGGGAGGGGACAAATGCCAAGCTCAATCTGATTGGCCTGTTGTCATGTTGGCCTTGCACTCTAATACCACAGTGGAAATAATGTCAACCGAATCGTTCCAACCTGCACACATGAAACAACATCAGCAGCAGGTTTTATATTGTGAGTTAGTGGCATGTCAATTCATGGTGGACCTCCACATTTGACACCAACACACAACACAGCAAGTCTTTTGTTCACAAGATTTCTTCTCTAAGGAAAAAAAAAAACATAAATAAGCAACAACAACAATAAACAAACAAAACAAAATAAAAGCATGTCTTTTTGTAAGATGTGAAAGACATTAAAGCAATGTTTTCATCCTGTCGCCATGCACACTCCAAATAAATTCCTGAGATTCCTGTTTAATAAGTTTCCGTTACTGAGATATTTGGATGATTTATCACTGAGTGTGTGTGAAATAAGTGAAGCTGTCATGCTCTGCTGTGAGGTGCCATTTATTTTAGTTTAATTAAAAGCTGTTCCTGTGTTCTTCAACACAAACATGTTCAAACTGGACGACGATGAGACAATATGACACTATGGAGCAGATTTCCTGCATTGTGACCACTTACTGGTTAATGTCTCATTTTCACAAATCATGGTCATATTTTTCATTTTTAGGGAAGTTAAGATGTTTCCGATGAGGGAACGTCAAAATGAAACAGTTTTCTAGAAAGGTAAAAAACACAGCGCTCATTTATATAGTTAAAAAAAATTATAATATCTATTAATTTGAACAAAATGTAAAACTATGAAGTCGCTCCCTCATTATGCTGCTGCTGCTGCTGCCATCTTTTGGTAGAAAGAAGATGAATCATCAAACAGGACAAAGGAAACCAGTTTATTCAAAATGAGCCATCTGTGCTCACTGGTTTACATTCAATCTCAATATCCTTCTAACTTTGTATTTAACTGAAAATACCGCATGTCATCCAAAAAACATTTTTCTTATTTAAACTCAAAGTGGACAGAATAAGACAGAACGGAATATCAACTTTATTTTGTTAAAAAGAAAAAAAAAAAAAAAAAAAAAAAAAAAACTTTAGTTTTTAATATGTGCCAGTTTTGAGTGAGTCAAAAATATAATTCAAATATAGTCCAAAATACCACTGCCATTCAAAAAATGACTAACTTGTGGTGCTGGTGTTCTCATCATTCGCTGCTATTTATGATGTTTCTCTCATGTTTGTCACCTGTTTGGACATTGTTTGTCAACTGTTCATTAAAACGTGTATCTGTAAGCCTTGTTTGTTCTGAAGTGAGGTTGACTGACAGATAGTTGGACAGACCAGAAACATGATCTTCAGCACCAGGGACAGTTCCCCAGACTCAGGCTGGGTGAGGTGATGGAAGCACAGAGAGTTGGGATTTTCCCTAAACCTGAACTGAAGTCTGGTTTTGTTTCCTCCATCAAATGTCTGTCTCTTCATTATGAACTGAGCCTCTGAATTCTCTGCATCACCAGATTTGTATTTCAGCTTCAGGGGCATCTCTTGAATGTGTTGAATTTTTTTGGCTCCTATTCATTCACATTTTTTCAAACTCTGCTTTTGTCTCTTGAGGCATACTTTCTGATCCATGTTGATTTTTGTCCATTAGCCAGTGTCCATTGTCCTAAAGAGACCTAACATGAAAACTGTGATACTTAAGACATACAAGCTGATGACTTGATGACAATGTACATTCTCCAACACATGCTGAGTGTAATTAGGTCAAGTTTGAAGGTGTTTGTTTCCGTCTTGTAGTCTTCTCAAATAAAAATATGATTTACAACAGAGCCAATTATGCAAATATTTTTAAATTAACAGAAGACACAGGAACCTCTGCTAAGTAATGAACACACATGGTTGTTATATAACACAAGTGAACTTAGACTTTTCTACAGGTCTGGGAAGGCCAGGACACGCCCTCTGGTGCCTTGTGGCCTCATGTGATTGGCTGGTCCACAGAGAGGAGATTAAAATAGAGATTGTTTTGAATGCACTCCTCCCACCACTTCCTGATTTGTTATATGTGATGATGCCGATACACTCGGTGTAAATATTTATGAGCTTGTGTTCAGATACTGTTGACAAACCAATCATTGGAATTAATTTTTTTGTTTTGTTTTTTTAAGTGTGCTGTACCACATAGATACTCTACAAGCTCTCTCTCTCTCTCTCTCTCTCTCTCTCTCTCTCTCTCTCTCTCTCTCTCTCTCACACACACACACACACACACACACACACACACATTCATGCACACACACTCATACACACACACATACGCTTAAAAATGCATTCTAATGTTCTAATTCTAATGTTATTATGATCAGATTTGTTTTTTATTTTCTCCAGCTACTCCCCCGAATTTAATTAGCTTTTACTGTCTGTACCCCTGAGTTACATATATTTACCCATCACACCTTTTTTTTTTCTGAGTAGCCCCGGTCTGAGACAAGACAAGACAGGAAGAATAGTTCCAGTGAGTTCACACCATATTGTGACAGCCCAACCACAATGAGGCACATTTTCCATTTATCATTGCATGCGAGTCCTACTGACCTGCGGCAGGACTCTGCAGTCTTGTTGTTAGTAGATTCATGTAATACAACATTAGAGAATCACCAAATAACTTCTTAACAATATAATAATGGAAAATAATAAGATGAAGTGCAGTGTGGTTTGACTTGGGTCATCCTGAGATATTTGGCTGCTGTAGTTTTTTTTTGACAAAGTTTCATTTTTCATGTCAAAACGAAGAAGCCGGTTATACAAACAACTATGCACACCCATTTGCATTCATATATTATGTTATCATACTTTATATATTGTGTGCATTTTTGTGAATTATACATCATACAGCATACACATACATGCACATTACGTGCACACATTGACACAACCACTGACTAACAAACAATGATAAATGGAAAATGTGCCTCATTGTGGTTGTCAATATGGTGTGAACTCACAGGGGCTATTCTTCCTGTCTATCTCAGTTTTAGTTTCAGGAAATGTTTTTTTTTTTTTTTTAAGGCAAGGCGAGCAGCTTATAGCATTAGATTCTTAGATTAGACATTAGATAAGATTTTTAAAGATATTTTATATTTTTAAATGTAATTAATTTATTGATTAATTAATTTATTGATGTGTGGGTTTTATAATAAGAGCAGTCACAGAGGGCAGGATGGTTACACACACTCATATCAGCTCAGTGAGAGAAGGCCCATGCACTTTTAGTCACTGGGTGTAGTCCCACTGCAGTTTCTCAGGTTTATAAAATACCTTTCTTACATAGTTGCTGACGGGAAGAAGAACGCTGCTGATTCACTGGTGGCACCCACATCACTTTAGCACTTGTAGTTTAAAAGTAAGTATATTTATAACATATTTTTCATGTGTTGCTGATATCTATTGGATATCTAGTTTTATTTGAGACACAAAACAATAAAAAAGCAAAATTAATCATCATTGGATGTTTCATAACTTTGTACTATAGTTCACTTTGTATACCTCCCCCTCCATCAATTCTCTCTCTGCCAAATGCACTGCAGTTTTTAAACACATTGGGAGTGAGGGAAGGGACTGAAACTGGGGTTTCAGAGTTTGGATGAATGTTCATGTTTTGATCTGAGCTATCAGGGCAGTTTATGACTGTAGATCATGCACAACATTAACAATGCTCAAATAGTAACTCAGTTTAAATTCTATATTGTTAAATTTCAAATTAAAAAATAACAAGATTGGAGTATGTTTTTAAGAACAAAAAACATCATTGATTTTTACATGAATGTAAATGAATGCACATCCAGGAAGGCAAAACTAAAAGTGTGCAGCCTCATATTAGCCTGCTGAGGTGTGCTGTACCTCCACTCTGGCTGCACATCCTGTTGATGCCCCTAGTCAGGTCTGTTGTGGGTAAACAGCCTTGGTGGTCTATCAGAGGCAGAGAGATGGCCAGCCACAGCCGCATCTCTGAGCTGAGCTGCTGCATGTGGCTTTGCTTGTCGTTTCAAAGGCGTTGCTGTTTGAATCACACTGAACGCAGTGCTGTGAAGCAAGAAAGGCAAAAGAACTTTGATGATTCACACAAACTATGTTTGAGCTGCTATACCCAACTTACCTTTGGTTTATAGTGTTGTTCGCAGTTCTGAATAATAAAATGTATCTGTGAAGCTTCACAAGGTGTAAGCAGAAACAAAGATCTTATCACTGATAACAGCGAATTCCACTTCAGTTTGTTGTGTGATTGTAGTACTATACTACAATAATGCTATGTAATTAGAACTGATATAAAACAAAGGGACTAAACATCTTGTTCACATTCATTCCTAAGATCACCACCTGGTGCTTTCCAAAAAATTTCTTCCCCCAGATTTTCTGAGAGAAAATGGACAAAAACATTTCTCCATCAGCACTGACATAACAACTCTGCTGGCCCCTCTGACTGCCAAGAACATCGGGGGAATCCTGGACAACAGTGCTGTGACAACCTGCCTCTGCAGGTTTTCCATCTACAACATTCATATACTATGCTTGTGTGTTACAGGGGAAGTGATGTAATTCCTAGTCCAGGCTGCTGACATCTCCCACCTACACTACTGCAACACTCCTCTGGCCGAGCTACCCAAATATGCTATGAGGCATCTACAGCACATCCAGGATGCTGCAGCCCAACCAAATTTCTCACATCATTCGGCTGTTCTACTCATTTCATTAGCTTCCCATCTCTGCTCACATCAAATTAAGACACCAGTACTCACCTACAGGGCAGTGCAACAACCTGCCTTTGCATATGTACCATCTCAAGTTATATATAAACATCTCGCTTTACTCCTCCAGCCTTACTTGTCACCTACCCTCTCAATTGTGTCCTACACCCAGAACTTGTTCATCCTAGTCGTTACTCTTCTCATCTCTTGTACAACAATGGTGAAACAAGCTTCCCTCTTCTGTCATAAGTGCTGAATTGTTCATACTGTATTGTCTGCCTTTCACTGGAGACTGAGAAAAAAATTGGCAACACTTTACAATAAGAGTACAACAATTAACGTTAGTTAATGTTAGTTAATGCTGTAATGGTTAATTAACTGTTAGTTAATGATTATTATGGCATTTACTAATGTTAATAATATCTACAATAAACCTTAAATAACATATAAATTAATACCTTAGCATTAACAGCATTAGCACATGATTCTTAGGCACATTAGTTAACGGTTAGTTAACTGTTACATAATGTTTATTACCTGTTACTTAATGTTTATTACAGCATTAAAACATTAATTGTTGTACTCTTATTGTAAAGTGTTACCAAAAAATCTCTTCAGATTACACTTGCCATCACTGTTCTCTTCTGAGTCAGACACAGACTGAGCTGCTTTCTTCAGGACGTTATGAAACCAGGTGACAGTGCAGAAGTCAGTGATACAACTTGCAACAAATAATACACACAGTACACACAAACACAACATCAACATTTACAGGAAAGGCTTATTGCGTGTGGCGTGTGCCTTCAGATAGCAATAGCTGGATTAAGGCTAAAGACAACATAACATAAAATACAGGTGAAGATGAAGGCAAGAGCCAAACAGAATGTCTGAATAATGGCCAAGAAGGCAAGTAAAATTATTGCAGCATATGGATGGATAATATAACTGAAAAGCCACTCACACAGGTAAAGGTTCAGTTAAAAATGTTTGCTTCACATACGGGAGCAGAGTCCATAATGATATCAAGGCTCCTTGGTGGTCGCCTTGCCTTCATTGTCATTGGTGATCTGTGCAGTGAGACTTTCTTCATGTACACTTTAGATCCTACATATTTATTTTTTAAGGTGTTTGGCTATAATTCATGTTCCAGGCAACAAACAAGAGCGCAAGGGGTTCACTGTCTTACTGATGAAATCAATTTACCTCACTGTACATCTGTTAGTACCTGACAGCATTTTAATAGCACATTAAAGAAATGAGGAAACAAGCTCAAGGTCCCAAAGGCGTTACATAACTTACATAAAAATTAGACACACGATTAGCACTTTTTTTCAATGAATTTATTTCAGCGTAAGTTAAAGCTGCAGGGTGGCTGTCACTTCTGACACAAAATATTTCTGGAAGGTAAAGCACTGTTATTTTACTATTGTTTTATTGTTGAAATATCATAAATAACATCTTTCAATATGTCCCTCTACTTTCTGTACAAAGCACGCACTGACATTTTCAAACAAGTAATTTGTTTTAACGCAGGTTTCTGTGAGTTTTCTGGAGCTGCAGTAACCTTTGAATTATTTCAGGCTAACAGGCCTTAAAATACACATGTATCCACAAGTCATGGAAATAAAATGCAAACACATAATATAAATTATATAGTGGCTGATTTCTGTATGTAACAACAGATTGTAGGGTAACCTACAGTAAGAAGAATCTTTTTTGTCAGCCCAGAGAAAATAGATCATAACATTTGCCATTATACTAGTAAAATGCAGGTGCCAATTCTGCAGACGTTACATTTCCCACCAAAGTTGAAGTTGAATGACAACAAAGATGAAGATCATCTTCAACTCCCGTGTCCTCTAGGAGGAAATTTGTCGTGGGCTGCTATGCATCACAAATGCAGATCAACACAAAATCAGTAATCATCAATTGATATACCTCGAGAATAACAAAAATAAAGTAGCAGAAAAATGCACAGGATAACTGAACAGAAAGAAGTGTATCATCATAAACTGTAAAACAGAACAACAGAGTAAAATGTGCAGTGCATCATAATCCACATCCAGTTCATTTCAGCTGCTATTTCCTCCCAAAACCTTTGACATCAGAATAGACCGTCTCTTTCTCTGCTGCCCTGGAAGCCTTCATTCGACCGTCGCCACCTGTCCTCCTGGTAAAGGTTGGTGCAGAATAAACCAGGGTGGCCTCATTTCTCTGTGGGATTACATGGCAAAAAGTTATCATTCGGTACATATCAATATAAACACATTCCCAACCTTTTGTTACTTTTTTTTTTCAGGTTTGTTTTTCATTTCCCTACCTGCTGGCTTCGCTGATAATCACTGGCTGTTGTAGAATTTGTGTGCAGGGGAATTGCAGCTGGTTAATAAAATGAAAAATACATCAAAAACAGCACGAAAATAAGGATTCACTTGGTTGACTGAAGGGATGTACAGCATTGCATTAAGGTAGCTTCAACAAAATAATGTTTTATACAGCAAAGCATGAGAAACTTGTATAAATACCGTCACAGTGACTGGGTGTTTTTGTCTTGATGGTGTAGATGAGGAAGGCAATAACAATCAGACATATGGCCAATACAGTGGACAGCAGTGACAGAAGTATATTCTGGGCCATTTCTTCATCCCAGCTGGCTGCAGAAACATTATGAAAAGGAACAAATCATCAAAGGTAACAAACAGTAAACGTTCGTGTAATATAATATTAACTGATCCATTTGATAAGTTAATGTAAAGTCAAAAATAAATATTCGCTTAGAGCGTATCTTTTTGGGTTTTACTTGACTCCAAGGACAGTAAAAATACAAATTTCTATGCCGATGTCAAAATGGTTTGGTTACCTTCGCTGTCCAGTTTAGCTCCATTCCGGAAAGACGGAAAGACTCGAGTGACAACAGTGATGTCTGGTTCTGGGTCTGAGAAATGTAAGACAAAAAATAAAACATGCATTTTTCTCTAATAAACGTAGCTCTGTATTAATAATCAATAGACAAACATGACATTACATGACATGTTTTCATCTAAACATTTGGTATTTCACATATACATTTTGTAAATATTGATATGAAAATTTGAGTCTCCTTTTTTTGTGGATATTGCTTTATTTACCTGTGATTCTCAGAAATGTTCCATTCAAAAATGTCATTCTTAATTGTTCTACTTTTATACAGTAGTAAACTGCAGTATCACTTAGTTTGGTTTTTGTAATATGTAGAACAAATTTTCCAGGCTCTTGTTTTGCTGTAATTCCACGAGTTTTAGTAACACGATCACTATCAAAGCTGAATGTTCCTCCTAAGACTTCAGGAAAGTTTCCAGCAACAAGTCTGATCCAAAATAAAGTTGTTTGTTTCAACTTGTTCCAACGCATGCATGATAGAGTCACATCTTCCCCAACACGAGCAGTCTTTGTCTCGAAGACCTGATCATCTGTGCATCCTGTTAAAAAGCCAATGCAGAGCAGTAATTAACAGAAGTAACTAGATAAGAGTCACATATGTCACCATATAATTTATTGTTATAACATGACGACACTTGAAATAAATCAGGGGTGAAGCTGACCTCTCCACACAATACTTACGTCCAATCCTGAGCACAGACAGCATGCAAAAGACCATCAGCATTTTCACTTGAATCCGCTGTTAATTGAAACTACAGTGGAAGGTGATCTGCCCTGATATGATTATTGTATATCACATGGGAGGGAACAAACGCCAAGCTCTATCTGATTGGCCTGTTGCCATGTTGGCCTTGCACTCTAATACCACAGTGGAAATGATGTCAACTGAATCTTTCCAACCTGCACACATGAAACAACACCAACAGCAGGTTTTATATTGTGAGTTAGTGACATGTCAATTCATGGTGGACCTCCACATTTGACACCAATAATCAATATGGCAAGTCTTTTGTTTACAAGATTTCTTCTGTAGGAAAAAAAAAAACATATATAAGCAACAACAACACACAAACACAAAACAAACAAAACAAAATAAAAGCATTTCTTTTTGTAAGATGTGAAAGATATTAAAGCAATGTTTTCATCCTGTCGCCACACATTGGTAGATGTTCTCCAAATTCCTGAGATTCCTGTTTAATAAGTTTCCATTACTGACATATTTGGATGATTTATCACTGATATGGTTTCAGAGTGTGTGTGAAATAAGTTGTGACCACTTACTGGTTAATGTCTCATTTTCACAAATCATGGTCATATTTATTTTTTTTTAAATAAGATATTTCTAAGATATTTAAGATATTTCTATTGAAGGAACATCAAAATGAAACAGTTTTCTAGAAAGGTGAAAAACACAGGGCTCTTATAAAATTTAAATATACTGTGTGAATATAGATAGATAGATAGATAGATAGATAGATAGATAGATAGATAGATAGATAGATAGATAGATACACACAGTGGAGGAAATAATTATTTGATCCCTCGTTGATTTTGTAAGTTTGCCCACTAGACTATAATTTTGTTTAGTTTGACAGTGAGAGATAGAATATCAAAAGAAAATCCAGAAAACCACTTTATATAAAAGACATAAACTGAATTTGATCCCCTAGCAAAATATGACTTAGTACTCGGTGACAAAACCCTTGTTAGCAAGCATGTTTCATGTAGTTGATTACCAGGTTTGCACACATATAAGGAGGAATTTTGGTCCACTCCTCTTTGCAGATCATCTCTAAATCCTTAAGGTTTCAAGGCTGTCACTTGGCAACTCAAAGCTTCAGCTCCCTCCACAGATTTTCTATGGGATTAAGGTCCGGAGGCTGGCTACGCCACTCCATGACCTTAATGTGCTTCTTCTTGAACCGCTCCTTTGTTGCCTTGGCTATATGTTTTGGGTCATTGTCATGCTGGAAGACCCATCCATGACCCATTTTCAGTGTCCTGGCGTAGGGAAGGAGGTTGTCACTCAGGATTTTATGGTACATGGCCCATGTGGACAAGGCATGGAGGTGAATGTTTTTCACCTCCATGCTGGATGGTGGGGATGGTGTTCTTGGGGTCATAATCAGCATTTCTCTTCCTCCAAACACGGCAAGTCGAGTTGATGCCAAAGAGCTCAATTTTGGTCTCATCTGACCACAGCACCTTCTCCCAAGCATTCTCTGAATCATTCAGGTGTTCAGTGGCAAACTTCAGATGGGCCTGTACATGTGCCTTCTTGAGCAGGGGGACCTTGCTTGCACTGCATGATTTTAATCCATTACGGCGTAGTGTGCTACCAATGGTTTTCTTGATGACTGTGATCACCGGCTGCCTTGAGATCATTAACAAGTTCCTCCCTGTAGTTATAGGCTGATCTCTCACCTTTTTCATGATCATTGATACCCCACGAGGTGAGATCTTCCGTGGAGCCCCAGACCGAGGTCAATTGATGGTCATTTTGTGTTTCTTCCATTTTCACATTTGTAAGGAACATGCATTTGTGGGATGAGCAGCAGAGCTGAGAATGTGGGTTGCGCCCATGAAAAATTTGCCAAATCTTCTCTGCCAACGCCAAACAGCTTATTCTGCCATTGACTCTTGTTTGGTATTTGGTGGACGGATGATTGAAGTTTGAAGAATCAAGACATATTGGCAATTTAACAATTTATCCATTTAACAAACAGGAGCCTCAGTAGCGTGTGGAAGAACCATACACAGCCACAACAGCCTGGCACCTCCTCCTCATGCTGGTCACCAGCCTGGTCACACACTGCTGTGGGATGGCATCCCATTCTTCAACCAGCATTTGTCGCAAGTCAACCAACTTGGTTGTGTTGGTCACTCTGGCACAAACAGCATGCCCAAGCTGATTCCACAAGTGTTCAATGGGGTTGAGGTCAGGACTGCTGGCTGGCCACTCCATCCTTTCCACTCCCAAATTCTGGAGGTAGTCTCTGATAAACCCCACTCTGTGGAGGCGAACATTGTCATCTTGGAGGACAGAGTTTGGTCGCAGAGTGTGGAGATATGGGATTACCACTGGTTGCAGAATCTCATCTCGATATCTCTCTGCATTGAGATTGCCTCCAATCAGGCCCGGACTGTACATCGGGAAAACCAGGAGATTTCCCGAAGCGCCGGCCTGTCACTGGCCCGGTGGCCTGCCCGTCTTATTTTTTTTATTTATTTATTTATTTATTTATTTTAAACAGGTCGCCGGCCAGGCCAATCAGCTGTCCGTCCGGTCCGGCTGGCCTCACCAGTCTGATCTTTTTTTTTTTTTTTTTTTTTTAAGTCAGAGAGACAGGCCAGGCCAATCAGAGGCCAGCAACCTGTGAAGAGGTCAAGACATGATTGGTTTGTTTTGATTAACACCCGCCCCAACAGTCCGAGTCCGTTGTAAACAGGCAGCGCATGTCCGCCCGCAAGACACCAGCAGTCTTGCGGGCACTGCAGTCCTGCAGTGCCGCCCCCCCCCCCACCCGTGAATTGTGCATTTAGCAGCTTCCACTATCCCTAAACGGTATCTTGCGGCCACACTACCCGCTATACATTATGCCGACTCCGTTATTTGCGCCTGGAGGTGTGCCCATGGGCGTGTTTATGCGCTTTCCCTACAATTGCTATCTTGGCCACACACGTTAGGGAGAGTGTATAGCGGGTCCTCAAACCACCCACTATCCCATTTGGGCTTTTACAAGAGCGCACCCAGGCGGCTTCGTGGACATGTGGACGTGCACGTGTGGCTCCACCTCCCCAACTAACTCGCCTATAATAAGCAACCTTGCTTTATCTTCAGTTGAACCCCTGAGAAAATGGAGGAGATAGTACTAAATCACGATCTTCCTCTCTCCATCAGGGGTTTCGGTTTGCGGATTTGGGATAGCACAGCCTGCTCTTAAAGGCAATGGCACCTGGCACACTGATTGGTTTAAGTGGCGTAATGCCCAAACCACGGCTATGTATAATGTAACGGATAGTGCAAGTGTTTTAGGAATAACGGCAGGTGTGCAAGATAGCAACTTTTGCAGGGGAACGCCTCTTACGCAATGCTAAATCCCCAAATAATGGGTTTAGGGACTCTGACGCAAGATAGGGCCCTTGGCCTTCACTTTGGAGATGGTACTAGGACTCACTCCAAATAATGCCACAACTTGGTTTTGTGGAACACCAGCTTGAAGTTGCCCTATCGCACGGGCCCTATCCAGATCAATCAAACGTGGCATGCCGATTCTTGGAGCAGACACCTATTGACCACTATAGCATGGCCCATGTAATGTTCCTTACAAATGTGGCACCATTTAAAAGAGAAATAAACAGGCTTTCCAATGGTATTAGATTTATTGCCAAGAAGCAATAAAGCTGGATTTTCTTTTTGATATTCTATTCCTACAATTAAAATTATGTTGTGTTCATTTCTTTGTCAGTGGACAAACTTAAAAAATCATGAGGGATAAAATAATTATTTCCTCCATTGTTTATTACCATTTAATTTGAACAAAGTGTAAAACTATGAAGTTAATCCCTCGTTACACTGCTGCTGCTTCTGCTGCTGCTGCTGCTGCTGCTGCCATCTTTTGGTAGAAACAAAATGAGTCATCAAACAAAACAAAGGTAACCGGTTTATTCAAAATGAATCATCTGTGCTCACTAGTTTAGATTCAATCTCAATATCCTTCTAACTTTGTATTTAACTGAAAATACCGCATGTCATCCAAAAACCATGTTTTTCTTTTTAAACTCAAAGTGGACAGAATAAGACAGAGCAGAATATCAACATTATTTTGTTAAGTAAAAAATCTTTAGTTAATTAATACCAGTTTTCAGTGAGTCAAAAATATATTTCAAATATAGTCAACACATGTAGGTGCCAAAATACCACTGCCATTCAAAAAAACGACTACCTTGTGGTGCTGGTGTTCTCATCATTCGCTGCTATTCATGGTGTGTCTCTCATTTTTGTCACCCGTTTGGATATTGTTTGTCAACTGTTCATTAAAACATGTATCTGTAAGCCTTGTGTGTTCTGAAGTGAGGCAGACTGACAGATAGTTGGACAGATTAGAAACATGATCTTCAGCACCAGGGACAGTTCCCCAGACTCAGGCTGGGTGAGGTGATGGAAGCACAGAGAGTTGGGATTTTCCCTAAACCTGAACTGAAGTCTGGTTTTGTTTCCTTAAATGTCTGTCTCCTCATTATGAACTGAGCCTCTGAATTCTCTGTATCACCAGATTTGTATTTCAGCTTCAGGGGCATCTCATGAATGTGTTAAAGTTTTTTGGCTCCTATTCATTCACATTTTTTCAAACTCTGCTTTTGTCTCTTGAGGCATACTTTCTGATCCATGTTGATTTTTGTCCATTAGCCAGTGTCCATCCTCCTAAAGAGACTTAACATGAAAACTGTGATACTTAAGACATACAAGCTGTGTGCAGACTTGATAACAATATACATTCTCCAACACATGCTGAGTGTAATTAGGTCAAGTTTGAAGGTGTTTGTTTCCGTCTTGTAGTGTTCTCAAATAAAAATATGATTTACAACAGTGGCAATTATGCAAACATTTTCAAATTAACAGAAGACACAGGAACCTCTGCTAAGTAATGAACACACATGGTTGTTACATAACACAAGTGAACATAGATTTTTCTACAGGTCTGGGAAGGCCAGGACACGCCCTCTGATGCCTTGTGGCCTCATGTGATTGGCTGGTCCACAGAGAGGAGACGAAAATAGAGACTGTTTTGAATTCACTCCTTCCACCACTTCCTGATTTGTTATATGTGATGATGCCGATACACACGGTGTAAATATTTATGAGCTCGTGTTCAGATACTGTTGACAAACCAATCATTGGAATTAAATGTGTTTTTTTTTTTTTTTTTAAGTGTGCTGTACCACATAGATACTACAAGCTCTCTCTCTCTCTCTCTCTCTCTCTCTCTCTTTCTCACACACACACACACACACACACACACACATACACACACATTCATGCACACACACACTCATACACACACACATACGCTTAAAAATGCATTCTAATGTTCTAATTCTAATGTTATTATGATCAGATTTGTTTTTTATTTTCTCCAGCTACCCCACCGAATTTAATTTGCTTTTACTGTCTGCACCCCTGAGTTACATAATATTTACCCATCACACCTTTTTTTCTGAGTAGCCCCGGTCTGAGACAAGACAAGAGGAATAGTCCCAGTGAGTTCACACCATATTGTGACAGCCCAACCACAATGAGGCACATTTTCCATTTATCATTGCGTGCGAGTCCTACTGACCTGCTGCAGGACTCTGCAGTCTTGTTGTTAGTAGATTCATGTAATACAACATTAGAGAATCACCAAATAACTTCTTAACAATATAATAATGGAAAATAATAAGATAAGGTGCAGTGTGGTTTGACTTGGGTCATCCTGAGATATTTGGCTGCTGTAGTTTTTTTTTTTTTTTTTTTTTTTTTTTTTGACAAAGTTTCATTTTTCATGCCAAAACGAAGACTACTATGCACGCCCATTTGCATTCATATATTATGTTATCATACTTTATATATTGTGTGCATTTTTGTGAATTATACATCATTCAGCATACACATACATGCACATTATGTGCACACATTGACACAACCACTGACTAACAAACAATGATAAATGGAAAATGTGCCTCATTGTGGTTTTCAATATGGTGTGAACTCACAGGGGCTATTCTTCCTGTCTATCTCAGTTTTAGTTTCAGGAAATGTTTTTTTTTTTTTTTTTTTTTTTTTTTTTTAAGGCAAGGCGAGCAGCTTATAGCATTAGATTCTTAGATTAGACATTAGTTAAGATTTTAAAGATATTTTATATTTTTAAATGTAATTAATTCATTGATTAATTAATTTATTGATGTGTGGGTTTTATAATAAAAGCAGTCACAGAGGGCAGGATGGTTACACACACTCATATCAGCTCAGTGAGAGAAGGCCCATGCACTTTTAGTCACTGGGTGTAGTCCCACTGCAGTTTCTCAAGTTTATAAAATACCTTTCTTACATAGTTGCTGACGGGAAGAAGAACGCTGCTGATTCACTGGTGGCACCCACATCACTTTAGCACTTGTAGATTAAAAGTAAGTATATTTATAACATATTTTTCATGTGTTGCTGATATCTATTGGATATCTAGTTTTATTTGAGACACAAAACAATAAAAAAGCAAAATTAATCATCACTGGATGTTTCATAACTTTGTACTATAGTTCACTTTGTATACCTCCCCCTCCATCAATTCTCTCTCTGCCAAATGCACTGCAGTTTTCAAACACATTGGGAGTGAGGGGAGGGACTGAAACTGGGGTTTCAGAGTTTGGATGAATGTTCATGTTTTGATCTGAGCTATCAGGGCAGTTTATGATTGTAGATCACGCACAACCTTTAAAACATTAACAATGCTCAAATTGTAACTCAATTTAAATTCTATATTGTTAAATTCCAAATTCAAAAATAACAAGATTGCAGTATGTTTTTAAGAACAAAAAACATCATTGATTTTTACATGAATGTAAATGAATGCACATCCAGGAAGGTAAAACTAAAACTGTGCAGCCTCAGATTAGCCTGCTGAGGTGTGCTGTACCTCCACTCTGGCTGCACATCCTGTTGATGCCCCTAGTCAGGTCTGTTGTGGGTAAACAGCCTTGGTGGTCTATCAGAGGCAGAGAGATGGCCAGCCACAGCCGCATCTCTGAGCTGAGCTGCTGCATGTGGCTTTGCTTGTCGTTTCAAAGGCGTTGTTGTTTGAATCACACTGAACACAGTGCTGTGAAGCAAGAAAGGCAAAAGAACTTTGATAATTCACACAAACTATTTTTGAGCTGCTACACCCAACCTACCTTTGGTTTACAGTGTTGTTCGCAGTTCTGAATAATAGAATGTATCTGTGAAGCTTCACAAGGTGTAAGCAGAAACAAAGATCTTATCACTGATCACAGTGACTTCCCTTCTGAGTCATCTTTGACTGTTTTTTTAATCTGCCAAGGTGCCTCCACTTCAGTTTGCTGTGTGATTGTATTACTATACTACAATAATGCTGTCTAAGTAGAACTAATATATATAAAAAAAAGGGACTAAACCTCTTGCTCACAGAAATATATTTAAATGAACTATATTACTAGAGAATGTCTGTATCATTAGACTTGGCTAAGCTGAGGTCATTGGCTCACCTTGTGGCATATTTACTTCTCAACCTCAAGGCATGAGGCAACCTTGTGACACTGATGGCAAGACTGCCTCATGCCTCTGACCTCGCTCTCTTCAAATCTTCTCCAAATAACAACCTGCTTTTGTTTATCTTGACCAGATCCTGCTGCACCTCCAGCCTCACTGCAACCACTATGTCTGTGTTTGATTACTTTGTATGCTTCATCACCTCCATCCCACTGAACATCCATTCCTAAGATCACCACCTGGTGCTTTCCAAAAAATTTCTTCCCCCAGATTTTCTGAGAGAAAATGGACAAAATCATTTCTCCATCAGCACTGACATAACAACTCTGCTGGCCCCTCTGACTGCCAAGAACATCGGGGGAATCCTGGACAACAGTGCTGTGACAACCTGCCTCTGCAGGTTTTCCATCTACAACATTCATATACTATGCTTGTGTGTTACAGGGGAAGTGATGTAATTCCTAGTCCAGGCTGCTGACATCTCCCACCTACACTACTGCAACACTCCTCTGGCCAAGCTACCCACCTCTGCTATGAGGCATCTACAGCGCATCCAGGATGCTGCAGCCCAACCAAATTTCTCACATTATTCCCCTGTTCTACTCATTTCATTAGCTTCCCATCTCTGCTCACATTAAATTAAGACACCGGTACTCACCTACAGGGCAGTGCAACAAACTGCCTTTGCATATCTACCATCTCGAGTTATAAACTCCATCTCGCTTTACTCCTCCAGCCTTACTTGTCACCTACCCTGTCCATTGTGCCCTACACTCAGACCTTGTTCATCCTAGTGGTTACTCTTCTCATCCCTTGTGCAGCAATGGTAGAACAAGCTTCCCTCTTCTGTCATAAGTGCTGAATTGTTCATACTGTATTGTCTGCCTTTCACTGGAGAGAAGAAAAATCTCTTCAGGTTACACTTGCCATCATTGCTCTCTTCTGAGTCAGACACAGACTGAGCTGCTTTCTTCGGAACGTTACAAACCAGGTGACGGTGCAGAAGTCAGTGATACAACTTGCAACAAATAATACACACAGGAGACACAGAAACACAACAACAGTGGATAGAAAGGCTTATTGCCATGTAGCGTGTGCCTTCAGATAGCAATAGCTGGATTAAGGCTAAAGACAACATAACATAAAATACAGGTGAAGATGAAGGCAAGAGCCAAACAGAATGTCTGAATAATGGCCAAGAAGGCAAGTAAAATTATCTCAGCGTATGGATGGATAATATAACTGAAAAGCCACTCACACAGGTAAAGGTTCTGTTACAAATGTTTGCTTCACATACGGGAGCAGAGTCCATAATGATATCAAGGTTCCTTGGCTGTCGCCTTGCCTTCATTGTCACTGGTGATCTGTGTAGTGAAACTTTCTTCATGTACACTTTAGATCCTACAAACACTACACCAATATGTTTTTTTTTTTTAAGATCTTTGGCTATAACTCATATTCCAGGCAACAAACAAGAGCGCAAGGGGTTCACTGTCTTACTCATGAAATCATTTGACCGCAATGGACATCTGTTAGTACCTGACAGCATTTTAATAGCACATTAAAGAAATGAGAAAACAAGCTCAAGGTCCCAAAGGCGCCCTGTGATGTCACGGACCTTTTCCGTAAAGACTATGCCATATTGTGAAGCAAAAAAGTGTTTTTGAAATTACATGAAGTTACATAAAAATTAGACACACAACTAGCACTTTTTTTCAATTAATTTATTTTAGTGTAAGTTAAAGCTGCAGGGTGGCCGTGACTTCTGACACAAATTATATCTGGAAGGTAAAGCACTGTTATTTTACTATTGTTTTATTGTTGAAATACCTCATCTTTCAAAGGGTCCCTCTACTTTCTGTGCAAAGCACGCATTGACATTTTGAAACAAGTAATTTGTTTGATACATGCGTATTTTAAGACTAATTGGCCTTAAATACACATGTATCCACAAGTCATGGAAATAAAAAGCAAACACATATATAAATTATATAGTGGCTGAGTTCCGTATGTAACAAGCAGATTGTAGAGTAACCTATAGTAAGAGGAATCTTTTTTGTCAGCCCAGAGAAGATAGATCACAGCATTTCCCATTATACAAGTAAAATGCAGGTGCCAATTCTGCAGATGTCACATTTCCCAGACACAGACATGATCAACTTCAACTCCAGTGTCCTCTAGGAGGAAATTGTGGCGTGGGTTGCTATGCATCATGAATGCAGATCAACACAAAATCAGAAATCATCAGTTGATATACCTTGAGAATAACAAAAATAAAGAATCAATCCACATCCAGTTCATTTCAGCTGCTATTTCCACCCAAAACCTTTGACATCAGAATAGACCGTCTCTTTCTCTGCTGCCCTGGAAGCCTTCATTCGACTGTCACCACCTGTCCTCCTGGTAAAGGTTGGTGCAGAATAAACCAGGGTGGCCTCATTTCTCTGTGGGATTACATGGCAAAAAGTTATCATTCGGTACATATCAGTATAAACACATGCCCAACCTTTTGTTACTTTTTTTTTTTCAGGTTTGTTTTTCATTTCCCTACCTGCTGGCTTCGCTGATCATCACTGGCTGTTGTAGAATTTGTGTGCAGGGGAATTGCAGCTGATTAATAAAATGAAAAATACATCAAAAACAGCAGGAAAATAAAGTTTCAATAGATTAAAGCAGATTTTATTTCATTGTTAATACTAACTTCTTGGTTGACTGAAGGGATGTACAGCATAGAGTTAAGGTAGCTTCAACAAAATAATGTTTTATACAGCAAGGCATGAGAAACTGGTGTAAATACCGTTACAGCAACTGGGTGTTTTTGTCTTGATGGTGTAGATGAGGAAGATGATAACAATCAGACATATGGCCAATGCAGTAGACAGCACTAACAGAAGTATATGCTGGGCCATATAGTTATCCCAGTTGGCTGCTGAAACGTTATGAAAAGGAACAAATCATCAAAGGTAACAAACAATAAACATTTCTGTAATATAACATTAGCTGATCCATTTTATAAGTTAATGTAACATTAAAAAAAAAAAAAAAAAATCAATGTTGGCTTAGAGCATATCTTTTGGGGTTTTTTCTTGACTCCTAAAACAGTAAAAATGCTAATTTCTACACCAATGTCAAAATGGTTTGGTTACCTTTGATGTCCAGTTTAGCTCCATTTCCAAACAGGATCTCCCCACATGTGGCCACAGCACAGTAGTAAGTCCCAGCATCAGAGGAGCTGCCGCTGTTCTTGGAGAAGTTGTAGACACAGCTCTGTGGAGGAGAGCCAGCCTCAGGACTCTTCTCACATCCATCACTCCTGTTTCCATGAGTGTAAATGATCCTGGGATGAGACTCATCTGATCCGGCTCTGAACCAGAACACACTGTGTTCTGCTGGACAGGCTTTGTTCTCCGAGTCAGAGAGGAGTGAACACTGGAGAGTCACAGGGTCTCCTTCATAGACTGGCTCAGACGGAAAGACTTGAGTGACAACAGTGATGTCTGGTTCTGAGTCTGAGAAATATAAGGAGAAAAAACATGCATTTTTCTGTAATAAACATAGATGTGTATTCATAAGCAATAGACAAACATGACATGACATGACATGTTTTCATCTAAACATTTGGTAATTCACATATAAATTTTGTAACTATTTATTTGAAAATATATTAAAAAAAAATCACCACATCCTGCGAACAAAGTGTCATTTTTTTGTGGATATTGCTCTATTTACCTGTGATTCTCAGAAAAGTTCCTTTCAAAAAATCCATTCTTAATTGTTCTACTTTTATACAGTAGTAAACTGCAGTATCACTTAGTTCGGTTTTTGTAATATGTAGAACAAATTTTCCAGGCTCTTGTTTTGCTGTAATTCCACGAGTTTTAGTAACACGATCACTATCAAAGCTGAATGTTCCTCCTAAGACTTCAGGAAAGTTTTTAGCATCAAGTCTGATCCAAAATAAATATGCTCTTGTCAAATTGTTCAAACGCATGCATGATAGAGTCACATCTTCCCCAACACGAGCAGTCTTTGTCACGAAGTTGTGATCATCTGTGCATCCTGTAAAAAAGCCAATGCAGAGCAGTAATTAACAGAAGTAACTAGATCAAGAGTCACATATGTCACCATATAATTTATTGTTATAAAATGACGATACTTGAAATAAATCAGGGGTGAAGCTGACCTCTCCACACAATACTTACGTCCAATCCTGAGCACAGACAGCATGCAAAAGACCAACAGCATTTTCTGCTTGATCCACTTGAATCGGCTGTTAATTGAAACTACAGAGGAAGGTGATCTGCCCTGATATGATTACTGTATATCAGATGGGAGGGGACAAATGCCAAGCTCAATCTGATTGGCCGATTGTCATGTTGGCCTTGCACTCTAATACCACAGTGGAAATAATGTCAACCGAATCTTTCCAATCTGCACACATGAAACAACATCAACAACAGGTTTTATATTGTGAGTTAGTGGCATGTCAATTCATGGTGGACTTCCACATTTGACACTAACATGGCAAGTCTTTTGTTCACAAGATTTCTTCTCTGAGGAAATCAAAACATAAATAAGCAACAACAGCAAACAAACAAACAAACAAAACAAAAGGATGTAAAACACTGGTAAAAGTGAACAAAATTCGGATGGATAGCTGATGAAAACTCAAAAAATCTGATCATAAGATTAGAATGTATATCTGTACACGGGTGTGTCTGCACTGACATATGTGTGGTGGTGACGATGGATTCTGCCTTTACAGTTATAGGCTGTATGATTTATGATTTATTAACCTGTAGAAAAGTCTATGTTCACTTGTGTAATGTAACAACCATGTGTGTTCATTACTTAGCAGAGGTTCCTGTGTCTTCTGTTAATTTAAAAATATTTGCATAATTGCCTCTGTTGTAAATCATATTTTTATTTGAGAAGACTGCAAGAAGGAAACAAGCAAACTTGACCTAATTACACTCAGCATGTGCTGGAGAATGTACATTGTCATCAAGTCATCAGCTTGTGTGTCTTAAGTATCACAGTTTTCATGTTAAGTCTCTTTAGGACGATGGACACTGGCTAATGGACAAAAATCAACATGGATCAGAAAGTATGCCTCAAGAGAAAACAGCAGAGTTTGAAAAAATGTGAATGAATAGGAGCCAAAAAAAACGTTAACACATTCATGAGATGCCCCTGAAGCGGAAATACAAATCTGGTGATGCAGAGAATTCAGAGGCTCAGTTCATAATGAAGAGACAGACATTTGATGAAGGAAACAACATCAGACTTCAACTCAGGTTTAGGGAAAATCCCAACTCTCTGTGCTTCCATCACCTCACCCAGCCTGAGTCTGGGGAACTGTCCCTGGTGCTGAAGATCATGTTTCTAGTCTGTCCAACTATCTGTCAGTCTGCCTCACTTCAGAACACACAAGGCTTACAGATACACGTTTTAATGAACAGTGGACAAACAATGTCCAAACAGGTGACAAGCATGAGAGAAACACCATAAATAGCAGTGAATGATGAGAACACCAGCACCACAAGGTAGTCGTTTTTTAAATGGCAGTGGTATTTTGGCACCTACATGTGTTGACTATATTTGGATCATATTTTTGACTCACTGAAATCTGGCACATACTAAAAATTAAAGATTTTTTTTTTTTTTAACAAAATAAAGTTGATATTCAGCTCTGTCTTATTCTGTCCACTTTTAGTTTAAATAAGAAAAACACGGTTTTTAGATGCCATATCATATTTTCAGTTAAATACAACGTTAGAAGGATATTAAGATTTCATCTAATCTAGTGAGCAGATGGTTCATTTTGAATAAACCGATTTCCTTTGTCCTGTTTGATGACTCATTTTGTTTCTACCAAAAGATGGCAGCAGCAGCAGCAGCAGCAGTGTAAAGAGGGAGCTGACCATTTGAGGTGCTGTCGGTGGCAAGATGTTAAAGTCAGAATACACAAACATCTAACTTGGTGGATCAGACAGCAAAGACAGTGATTATTGCAGGATAGATACACTCCAATAAATCCAAACTTAAAGCTGCAACTGCAGAAAAACTAACATGCTATAGGGATATGTGACATGAGCCATTTGGTTGATGCTTAAATCCAGAGCAGCCTTAAGTTTTTTGAATATCTATATCTATCTATCTATATCTATATCTATATCTATCTATATATATATATATATATATAGAGAGAGAGAGAGAGAGAGAGAGAGATTCACAGATTCACAGTGTTTTTGGATGGGTGGCCCACTGAACCCTTAAGCCTGGCAGTGTTAGTGCCGTGCTTCCACACAGAGCTACTTCATAGTTTTACATTTTGTTCAATCACTTTCAGAGAAAGTGATTGGCTGCAATCTTCCTTCTCTGCAAGAACTGTACGTGGCCAGGACCTGGAAACGTGCAGACAAGATTGCGGCCGATCCCTCCCATCCCGGCCATAAACTGTTTGTGTCCCTCCCCTCTGGCAGAAGGCTGCGGTCCATCAGGACTAAAACCTCACGCCGTTTCTTCCCCTCTGCAGTAGGCATCATGAACACACGCCAACACACACGCACACACACATACTCACACTCTACAGTGTGTACCATATGTACAATATGTGAATTGTAAATTTGTATATTTAGTTTTATTGTTATTTTTCCCAGATATTTTATATTTTGTTGTGTGATATTTTATTGTGTGTTATTTATTTATGTGAATCACCTTAACCCCAAGTCAAATTCCTTGTTTGTGAAAACTTGGCAATAAAGATCTTCTGATCCTGAAAATATAAATGGTAAAATATATTTTTTGTGTTTTTTTTTTTTTTTCACCTTTCTAGAAAACTGTTACATTTTGACGTTTCCTTATCAGAAATATCTTAACTTCCCTAAAAATGAAAAATATGAGCATGATTTGTAAAAATGAGACATTAACCAGTAAGTGGTCACAACACAGAAAATCTGCTCCATAGTGTCATATTGTCTCATCGTCGTCCAGTTTGAACATGTTTGTGTTGAGAACAGGGGTGCCGCCAGGGATTTTGGGCCCCATGAAAAGAAATCTTATTGGGCCCTTGTATAGCCGGTCAATAGGCAAACCTTTTTATTTCAGGCCTTTCGAGGGCCCCATCCCCCATTGTGGCCCTGGGTAATCAGTCCCGCTTTTCCCCCCACTACAACGCCCCTGGTTGAGAAACACAGGAACAACTTTTCTTTAAACTAAAATAAATGGCACCTCACAGCAGAGCATGGCAGTTTCAGTTATTTCACACACACACACACACACTGAAACCATATCAGTGATAAATCATCCAAATATCTCAGTAACGGAAACTTATTAAACAGAAAGCTCAGGAATTTATTTGGAGAATGTCAGTGTGGCCACAGGATGAAAACATTGCTTTGATGTCTTTTACATCCTACAAAAAACATACTTTTATTTTTTTGTTTGTTTGTTTGTTTATTGTTGTTGTTGTTGTTTTTAACTTATATTTTTTTCCTCACCGAAGAAATCTTGTGAACAAAAGACTTGCTGTGTTGACTGTTGGTGTCAAATGTGGAGGTCCACCATGAATTGACATGTCACTAACTCACAATATAAAACCTGCTGTTGATGTTGTTTCATGTGTGCAGGTTGGAAAGATTCAGTTGACATTATTTCCACTGTGGTATTAGAGTGCAAGGCCAACATGGCAACAGGCCAATCAGATTGAGCTTGGCGTTTGTTCCCTCCCATCTGATATACAGTAATCATATCAGGGCAGATCACCTTCCACTGTAGTTTCAATTAACAGCCGTTTCAAGTGGATCATGCAGAAAATGCTGATGGTCTTTTGCATGCTGTCTGTGCTCAGGATTGGACGTAAGTATTGTGTGGAGAGGTCAGCTTCACCCCTGATTTATTTCAAGTATCATCATTTTATAACAATAAATTATATGGTGACATATGTGACTCTAGATCTAGTTACTTATGTTAATTACTGCTCTGCATTGGCTTTTTTACAGGATGCACAGACGATCAGGTCTTCGAGACAAAGACTGCTCATGTTGGGGAAGATGTGACTCTATCATGCATGCGTTGGAACAATTTGAAAAAAACATCTTTATTTTGGATCAGACTTGTTGCTGGAAACTCTCCTGAATTCCTAGGAGGAACATTTAACTTTGATTATGATGGTGTTACTGAAACTCCTCAAATTCAAGCAAAACAAGAGCCTGGAAAATTTGTTCTACATATTACAAAAGCCAAACTTAGTGATACTGCAGTTTACTACTGTATAAAAGTAGATCAATTAAGCATGACATTTTTGAAAGGAACATTTCTGAGAATCAAAGGTAAATAGAGCAACACTGAGTTTCATGTTCACCAAAAAGTTTGAAATTGTTATCCCAATGTCCAAAATATATTTGTCCATATACATAATTCATATATAAGTCAAGGGAAATGTTAATTCACATTTTTTTAACAGATTGGATAAGCATGTTTTTTTTTTGTTTTTTTTTGTTTTCCCTTAGATCCAAAACGTGACACCAGCAGCATCATTGAAGTCTTTCCGTCTGAGCCAGTCTATCCAGGAGACCCTGTGGCTCTCCAGTGTTCACTCCTCTCTGACTCGGAGAACAAAGCCTGTCCAGCAGAACACAGTGTGTTCTGGTTCAGATCAGATGAGTCTCATCCCAGGATCATTTACACTCATGGAAACAGGGGTGATGGATGTGAGAAGAGTCCTGAGGCTGGCTCTCCTCCACAGAGCTGTGTCTACAACTTCTCCAAGAACAGCGGCAGCTCCTCTGATGCTGGGACTTACTACTGTGCTGTGGCCACATGTGGGGAGATCCTGTTTGGAAATGGAGCTAAACTGGACATCAAAGGTAACCAAGCCATTTTCATTTCAGTTCAGAAATTTGTATTTTTACTGCTCTAGGAGTCAAGTAAAACCCCAAAAGATACGCTCTAAGCCAAGATTTATTTTTTTACGTTACATTAACTTATAAAATAGATGAGTTAATATTATATTACACAAATGTTTACTATTTGTTACCTTTAATGATTTGTTCCTTTTCATAATGTTTCAGCAGCCAACTGGGATAACTATATGGCCCAGCATATACTTCTGTTAGTGCTGTCTGCTGCATTGGCCATATGTCTGATTGTTATCACCTTCCTCATCTACACCATCAAGACAAAAACACCCAGTTACTGTGACGGTAAATTTCTCATGCCTTGCTGTATAAAACGTTATTTTGTTGAAGCTACCTTAATGCTATGATGTGCATCCCTTCAGTCAACCAAGAGGTTAGTATTAACAATGAAATAAAATTTGCTTTAGTCTAGTGAAACCTTATTTTCCTGCTGTTTTTGATGTATTTTTCATTTTATTAACCAGCTGCAATTCCCCTGCACATAAATTCTTCAACAGCCAGTGATGATCAGCAAAGCCAGCAGTTAGGGAAATGAAAAACAAACCAAAAAAAAAAGTAACAAAAGGTTGGGCATGTGTTTATGTTGATATGTACCAAATGATAACTTTTTGTCATGTAATCCCACAGAGAAATGAGGCCACCCTGGTTTATTCTGCACCAACCTTTACCAGGAGGACAGGTGGCGACGGTCGAATGAGACCTTCCAGGGCAGCAGAGAAAGAGACGGTCTATTCTGATGTCAAAGGTTTTGGGTGGAAATAGCAGCTGAAATGAACTGGATGTGGATTGATGCTTTGTTTTTGTTATTCTCAAGGTATATCATTTGATGATTTCTGATTTCGTGTTGATCTGCATTTGTGATGCGTAGCAGCCCACGACAAATATGCTCCTAGAGGACACTGGAGTTGAAGTTGATCTTCATCTATGTCTATGTCTGTCTTAGGGAAATGTAACATGTCTGCAGAATTGGCACCTGCATTTTACTGGTATAATGGCAAATGTTGTGTTCTATTTTCTCTGGGCTGACAAAAAAAATTCACCTTACTGTAGGTTACTCTCCAATCTGCTTGTTACATATGGAAATCAGCCACTATATAATTTATAAATATTTTTGCATTATATTTCCATGACTTGTGGATACATGTGTATTTTAAGGCCTATTAGCCTGAAATAATTCAAAGGTTACTGCAGCTCCAGAAAATGTCAATGCATGCTTTGTACAGAAAGTAGAGGGACATATTGAAAGATGTTATTGATGATATTTCAACAAGCAATAGTAAAATAACAGTGCTTTACCTTCCAGAAATAATTTGTGTCAGAAGTCACAGCCACCCTGCAGCTTTAACTTAGGCTGAAATAAATTCATTGAAAAAAAGTGCAAATCGTGTGTCTAATTTCTGTGCAACTTCATGTAATTTCAAAAACACTTTTTTGCTTCACAATGTGGCATAGTCTTTACGGAAAAGGTCCGTGACATCACAGGGCGCCTTTGGGACCTTGAGCTTGTTTTCTCATTTCTTTAATGTGCTATTAAAATGCTGTTAGGTGCTAAGAGATGTCCAGTGCAGTCAATTGATTTCTCACAACATCAGTAAGACAATGAATCCCTTGCACTCTTGTTTGTTGCCTGGAATATGAGTTTTAGCCAAACACCTTAAAAAATAAATATATCCGTGTAGTGTTTGTAGGATCTAAAATGTACATGAAGAAAGTCTCACTGCACAGATCACCAGTGACAATGAAGGCAAGGCGACCGTCAAGGAACCTTGATATCATTATGGACTCTGCTCCCGTATGTGAAGCAAACATTTGTAATAGAAACCTTTACCTGTGTGAGTGGCTTTTCAGTTATATTATACATCCATACACTGAAATAATTTTACTTGCCTTCTTGGCCATTATTCAGACATTCTGTTTGGCTGTTGCTTTCATCTTCTCCTGTATTTTATGTTATGTTGTCTTTAGCCTTAATCCAGCTATTGCTATCTGAAGGCACACGCTACATGGCAATAAGCCTTTCTATCCACTGTTGTCTGTAAGAGCAGGATACAAATTGCAACGGTGATAAAGCAGCACTGATTATGCCAAATATACATGTTCCTGTAAATGTTGATGTTGTGTTTCTGTGTCTCCTGTGTGTATTATTTGTTGCAAGTTGTATCCCTGACTTCTGCACTGTCACCTGGTTTGTAACGTTCTGAAGAAAGCAGCTCAGTCTGTGTCTGACTCAGAAATGTGCTGCTGTGTGATTGTCATTGTAGTATTACAGAATTTCCCTGACTTACAGATTCAATGTTAACTGTTTGCTAACCATGGTGATTAGTGTTAGGACAATGTCAATGACAAGACACAAATGCACAGGTATAGCGATGTTCAACACAGACAATAGAAACAAAGCATTAATAAACAACTGATAACTTTTATTTATTTATTTATGTTATAGTGTTATTTTGGGAACAAAAAAAATCAAGATTTGATTTGCTGCACTATATTGTATGTCTTCAAAAATAAAAACAAAAAATATTCTAACAAACAGCTCTCAGTGTTTTCAATATTGACAGATTACATTGTTTTCAATATGACTGTTCTGACAACTATTGGATCTATTTTGTTTTATTTCTACTTTTTCAGTTATTTATTTTTTTCCCATACTTGGTGTCACCTCAGATTTGAAGTTGATTAAAAACACTGGTGTCCAGTACCATCTGACATTTTTCTATTCTGTGAAGTCAAAGATGTTCTACACAGAAGATGACTCATTACAAGCTGCGCCAGGGGTATGAAATGATATACACTTCCTGTCTCCTAAGTGGGCGTGGCTATCTCCAGTGGGCATGGCCATCTCTCCCTCCCAAGTCCCTCCATGTCGGTGCACAGTGTCACCACCTGGTCTGTACCTCCTGTCTGACTGCTACTGCATATGTGCTGCTCTCAAATGCAAGAAATTTGATCTGATAAAACCATCAAAAAAAAAACTGTGAAAACCTAAGCTTGTTATTTACAAATAGTTCTGTTTTCATGTGCTTTACCAATTGGGAGCAGGATGGTTGTTGTAACAAAAATCTAACTTTAGATATCAAGCTTCGGTTTTTCACGGTTATATTGAAACAACCATAAAACAAAATCTTTGGGGACTTTTTTTTTTTTTTTTTTTTTTTTTTTCTAGGATTCTTGGATTGATTTTCACCTAATAAGCCAGCATCTGGGTTAAGATTTTGTGAATGGACTCTTCATTAAAATATGAAAGAATAGTTTTCATATTTGCTACTGCACTGGAAACTGTTGCTGCAGAGAATCTGTCTGTTTATTTCTTTATTCATTTGTTTAATCATCAGATCCTGCATTATAAGTTCTTCACACTGAGTTCATCAGAGTGTTTGGTAAGGTAATAATGAAGACAGGCCCATGAGATTAGCTCCCTTTCTTACCTAAAAGTATGACAGGTAGCCAGCATGTGCTCACACTATAAAAGCTCATTATGCTTCGAGCAGCTTACCACTTCAAAGAAGACATGTGATCTCCCTTCAGTGCAGGGACTAAAAGGGCGGCACATGTTCTCAAAATAGAGCCAGGGATGAAGAAACACATCTCTTTCTGTAAGTCGGTGCATCATGTCTCTCCTCTCCTTAAGTCAAATACAACAGAATCTTGGTGTACTTTTCTTGTGCTGTTTAAATTTGACGAGATTCACAGCTGCTGATTCTACTGAAGCAAATAATAGTAGTTACTATTTGTATTTGTACCTGTAAAGGAAGATTTTTTTTATCTGTATTTGGATAAATCCAGAAGTGTTAAAAGTGTAAGAAAAAAATTTAAAAGTGCTATTCACCACCCTGAACATGTAGATACTGTATGTTTTCTGTTTCAGGAGTGTTAACACCACTATAAACCAAATGTAAGGCGTAGCAGCTCAAACATAGTTTGTGTGAATTATCAAAGTTCTTTTGCCTTTCTTGCTTCACAGCACTGCGTTCAGTGTGATTCAACCAGCAACGCCTTTGAAACGACAAGCAAAACCACATGCAGCAGCTCAGCTCAGAGATGCGGCTATGGCTGGCCATCTCTCTGCCTCCGACAGACCACCAAGACTGTTTACCCACAACAGACCCGACCAGGAGCATCAACAGGAAGTGCTGCAAGAGTGGAGGCACAATACACCTCAGCAGGCTAATCTTTTTTAATTTTAGTTTTGCGTTCCTGGATGTACATTCATTTTAGGTACAAATCAAAATCTCATCTTAATCGATCATTCAAGCATATGACATCCTGTCTGAGTTCATTTCATAGTTTTTGAGCATAATTAATATCATTATAGGTTGTGTGTGACCAAAAGTCACAAATCCATCTGACAAGCCTGACCATGTCTCTATGTCATGAACAACCAAACAAAATGCCTTTTATAATTGGACGACTCCAGAGTTTCAGTCCCACCCCTCCTATTCCACTCATTTGAAAACTACACTGCAGGAGGGATATGGAGGAGTGGCTGTCAAAGTAATTGGATTATGCAGAGCACAACAGTATGAAACATCCAGTGAGGATTAAAAAAAGAGAATTTTCAATTCAGTGCCCAAAACATCAGGTGTTAAAATTTGTTTCAATATCTGCTTAAATGTGAAGGTAAGACCTGGTATTCTTGTTTTCTGTCAAACAAAAATTACATATTTTGAAGTCCCTAATTTCTTTAACGACCAGGACTGAGCTCAAACCCACCTGGCAGGGAGGTTACAATAAAATGGCTCTCCAAATTAAACTTGAAAAACTGCTGGTTTCATCCGCAGATCTTACTTTGGGCAGATAAAACTTTGCATGAAGCTCAAAATCTAAAGCTTGATTTTAGAGTCAACAATTAAAAATTGAAAAATAGAGCTATGTTTAATAAGGTTGACATACACAAAAAGCTTGCTTCATTTTAACTTTTGAATGTGAGTTCCCGGACAAAAAGGGCCAACAGGTCAAAGCCTTGAGGTGGAGCGGTGAAAACCTGAAGGTCAAAGGCGCGAGCTTGTGAGGATCACACCTCACACTCATTATGCAACCTCTAGCAAGATGTGGGTAGAAGTCCCCTCCCCTCCCATCCCCCAGTAACTACAAAAGAAAATCATCACAACCCTTCAACTACTGCAATGGAAATACCCAGTGACTAAAACTGTGTCTCCTATAGCTGGACAGGTGTGAATGTGTGTAAACCCTCTTGTTCTCCATAACTTGCTGTGAGAAAGCTTTTATTGCAACAATACATAGATAACAATTAAAAAGAATCTAATGGTTTTGTACTTGCCTTGTTGAAAAACATTCAAGCTTTAAGTGCAACTGTCAGTCTCATTTCCTGCAACTAAAGCTGAGATGAGACAAGACAGGAAGCAAATGCCCCCCTGCGAGTTCACACCTTACTTTGACAGCCTAACCACAATGACGCTCTGTTTTCCATGCATCATTGTATGTCAGTAGTCTACCTGTGTGTGTGTGTGTGTGTGTGTGTGCAGTCAGTGCTTTGAACAAAACTGGACCAATATAACTGAATGCATCTCTGCCCTCTTCTATTTGGCATCCAAATCGACCTTTATCCCAAAATCAACAGTTCTTTTTTAAATGTTTACATAAATGCATGACCCAAAGACACTGAATGAGTTACCTCAAACATCAGTGGTTGTAGCAGCCGGGGGGTTAGGGCTGGAATAACAACAACCCAGATCAGTCCATTTTCACTTACCTGGACCTTTTATGAATAAGTTTGGCTGCAACTGTATTCATATGTAGCTTAGGCTGAGGGAGGTTTAGGTTCAAGTTCAAAAAGATAATTTGAAGTCCTGATCCAGAACTGAGAAACAGCTTGTTTCCTAGCTCTTACAGACAAGTTGTCAAATAATGTCAGTCTTTCCCTGACAAATCTCGCTTAGTAAGAACCAATTACATTTTGCAAAGTGCATTTTCAACATTTAATCATCAAATGAGATAAAACAACAAACAAATTGACAATGTAGTGAATTAAAAGGGACTCAAAATGTCCTCAAGATGCCCCTGAAGCTGAAATATAAATGTGGCAGCGTGGATATTTCACAGGCTAGATTTACAATAAAGTGAGAGACAGCTGGTGGAGGACACAAGACAAGCCTTCAGTCAACATTTAGGGAAAAAGGAGTTTGAGCAAATCTCATCTACAGCATCTACACACCTCTGTCACTTCGCTGAGCCTCAAGGGAGCTGTCCATGGTGCTTAAGCTGATATTCTTCTGATTCTTACTGTCATGTTGTATGTCAGTCTACACTTCAGCACATTCAACACTTACAACACTTTAAACTGAGTTTAAAAAAATATAAAACCTTTTTTACAGCTAAAAATATAACATACACAGTTGGAAGCTATTAATAAGAATACTGCTATTAGTTGGTGTTAATATTTTAAATTGCAATATTTTGGTGCCTATATCTTAACTATGTTTTGTTAAAGCAGCTGTGAAAAACTTACCATGATATTCAGCTCTATCCTACAAGTATATCGTACAAACATGGTGGTTGGATTATGTATAATATTGTTCAATATTGATTTACAGGCCATTGATATCAAAGCCTCCTCTATAACAAAAGCAGAACTCATGGAAATGCAAGTGTCATTTTAAAAGAACTTGTTGCCTTTGTCCTGTTTGTTGACTCACCTGCTTTCCACCAAAAGATGGCAGCAGCATAAAAAAGAGACAACTATCTATGGTGTTGTCTGTTCAGTTGTAAAATTCAGAATACACTAACAGACAGAAAACAGAAAAATAATAAAGACAGTGATCAACACAGGGATTGACACAAGGTAATAAATGCAAACTTAATACGATATCTGCTGCTGCAGCAGAAAAACTAGCATTAATAGAAGGATAAGCAACACAAATCATTTGGTTGATGGTTCTTCCTTCCAACTTTCACTTCATTACCCTAAAACTGGTGAAAATTAACGACACATTAACAACTTGTCACAAAATAGAAAAAGTGATCCATTGTGTCATATTGTGTCATCTTCATCGAATCTTGGACACTGTGAAATGTTGGAGCAACTGACCATGGTATGACCTGAACACTGATAAATCTGAACAAAATGACGTCCACATGACTTGAAATGGAAACATTAAATAAGAGTATTCCTAATTAATTCCTATCAAGGCTAGAACTGCATGTGCCCTACCCAATAGGGAAACCCATTGATTAGAAAACGCAAAGTGTCTTTAAAGAGACAATGATCCAAATGTCTCAGTATCTGCAAGAGGTTTCACAATAAAAATAAATATTATTTTTCAGTAAAGTAACATAACTGAATGTATGCAGTATTAACAGAGAGAATCATCAAGTTCTTGTCCTTTACAAAATTATCTTTGCAATATATGTAAAAAATGACACGCTTACATTCAGTAAAGCTGATTTTCACTCTTTGACTATTGCAAGTCAAGTCAAACCCAGAGATCAAAGCAGCCTATGGCAATTCATATCAAAAGTTTTATTAAGCTTCAGATTAGGTGTGACAGTCGACGAAGAGCCTTACTCGTCTGTTCTCACAGCAGAGTAAATGCTCTCCGTTGGCAACTCTCTCTTCTTCTGTCCTCTTTTAGCTTTCCTTGAGGAGAAATTCAACGCTGCATAATTCAGTTCCTGTGCTTCAGTATTCTGCAAATAATTGTGTGGTTTAAAGGAAAGGTTTAGGGCCAGGATTAGATCATATGTTTGCCACAATGTCCCATCAAATGGCACAACACTGAACAATTTTCTTAGAAATGCATTTACCAGATCACTGGGGTGATGCATAGTTGATTTTTCAAGTCCAAGATGGTCTGTAGCAGTCACTGTTCCTATGAAAAAATAAACAAAGTTATTATTTATATAACACTTGTCTTAACCAGGTTTCATAGTGTTTTACAGCAACTGAGGCAAGAAAAGGGAACAAAAATAATTCACTGGAAAAGATACTGATACTACAAGGAATGGTGATGAAAATATAGAGAAAGAGAAAAAAAACCTGATATACAGTAAGGTGCATAAGTATTTGGACAGTGACACAATATTTACAATTTTGCCCCTGTGCCCCACCACAGTGGATTTGAAATGGAGTAATCAAGATGTGATTGAAGTGCAGATGTTCAGCTTGAATTTAAAGGGTTGAACAAAAATATGGCATTAACCGTTTCGGAACACTGTCACCCCATTTTCAGAGGCTCAAAAGTCATTGGACTGAACTATATCAAAGGCTGCACTAGGATTAAATAATACCATGACAGAGGAGTTACTTCTGTCTGTTAATTAAAAACTCTCAGTAGTGTGCTCTCTGTGCTCTTTGAAAAGTATTGATCAGATTTCAGAGACAAACAACCCATTCTTCTTTATGACAAAGGCACTTGATCAGCTTCCTCAAGAACTCTGGAGAAAAAAATGAGCTTGTAACTACGTCGTAGTTATTTTGAATGCAAGGATCTACATTTGTGCTTTTTCATAACCAGTGTAAAATGAGCATTTTATGAATTGAAGACAATACCCAGAAAGATATTTCCAAACAATAATTTGATGAGTCTACATCTAAATATTAAAAACACAACCCTCTACAAATAATATTATATAATATAGTGACTCTTGTCATTTCTGGGTAATTTTTGTCATCTTCTTCTACCAGAGCACATCACATGAAAATTTTCAGGAACATCTGGCAGCTACACAGTTAACCCAGATTCACACCTCAGACCTGCTTAGTACAACCACAGTCTTGTGGTTATAGTCTAGTTGTGTTGGCCACTGAGAAGCTCCACTAGCTTCTATTGTTGTATTACCTGCAAAAGTGTTTTCTTTTGCATTAAGGCTGTATTGTCTGTAATCTGCTCACTGGGTCGGCACCTATTGCACACCTGTGCGGCCAGGAAGGGGTGAATTTGGGTAATTAGCAGTAAGAGGTTCAGTTCTTTTCCCAGTTTTTGGCAGTTTGATAAAACCCATTAAAAGAAAACATTTTCCAGTCATTTTCTCCACCCAGATTTGTCCAACAATAAGTGGTGTGTCTTGTCACAAGTCCACCTTTTCTCTGGACACATTGTTATTGTCCCTTTAAAACTAGATTGGTAAGTGACGTTTTCATTGTGATTTGAAGTCTATATTGTCTGCATACAGTATAGCCTACCTACAAAAAAGACCAAATAACAGAGATGACAAAAAAAAAAAAAAAATCAGATACTATGCAGCCATGATAAGAACAAACTGGACATTTTCACGCCAAGCATGAGAGCAATATAATTTAAAAAATTTATACCTCAGACAGGATTAAAAAATATATATATAGTAAAATAATAAGTAAAACCATACCTTTACCAAGGGTCATCCTGACTTTCATGCATCAGAAAATATGAATATTTTGTTGAATTTATTGTACCTTTGCAGTGTTGGCAAATTCGCCTTCGATTTCTGGAGAAAATAAGGACGACGATTACAATGCTGGAGCAAGCCAGTAGGGTCCCAAGCACAATATCAACTGGAAACAATTCTGATCCTGCAATCAAAAATCAAAGAAGACAACTCCTCAGTTGCTTTTACCTCATCAGTGACTGTGAGTATCACAGAAAGATTTCACATCACAACAGCTGCAAAAGTCTTTATGAATTCTAATAAGTTTTCATACTAAAGGATCATCATTTGCTTTAGTATGTTCCCAGCTTCAAATGCAACCAGATGTGTCGACAAGAAAAGCAAAACAAGAACATTTTTAAATAAAAAATATTGCTATAACCCTAAACTCTAAAAAACATATAAAATGTATGGGTTAAAAGTCTTTAATGAGACACAATTGTATGGAACAGTGTCCAAATATACATTGATATTTAAAAAAATAGAAACTTTTCTACAACTTCTACACATGAACAGTATTTAAAATTAGTATATAAAAGGAGACCTGAAAAATAAATGTAAAGAAGGTCTAGGTAGGGAAAACTAAATACTAAACATATTAGTAAATTAAGTTTAAATTTATTAACCATTTAATGATTATTTATCCTTTTGTATCGCTTCATAACCCATTTTAACAATGGTTTACAGTTAATTGGTGAACTACAGTGACTGAATATTACTATAAATGCATGAATGAATAAAATACAAATAGAAAAACATACTTGTGTCCACTTTTGTACCACTTCCAAACAGCATCTCCCCACATGTGGCGACAGCACAGTAGTAAGTCCCAGCATCAGAGGAGCTGGTTACACTTTTGGAGAGTGTGTAAACACAGCTCCGTTGACGAGAAGGACTCTCCTGACATTCATGACTTCTGTTCCCACGACTGTGAATGACGCCTGGATGGGATTCTCCTGATCCGGCTCTGAACCAGTACACACTGTGTTCACCTGAACACCAGCTGCTCCTCTCTTTGTTCTCGAAGACAACCGAACATTGGAGAGTCACTGCTTCTCCCAGCTGGACGGACTCAGTCTCCGGCCACTGTGTCAGGAGGACAGACTTCTGCTGGTTGTAATCTGTGTGATTCCATTTAAAAAATCATCACACAATCAGTTTTAGTGCAGCTTTTGAAAAAGGGATGACTAACTGTGGCATAACTGACATAAACATTTAGAGTATCATACTGTACCATTCACACGCAAATATGTTCCATTAAGGTTGAACATTTTATATGCTGTTCCTCCTTGACAGAAGTATGTTGCTTCATCTTCTCTGATTACATTTCTGATGATCAGATTAAACTCAGAAACACTTTTTCGAACAGAGAAACGCGTATTATTAAACTGTTCATGAAATGTTGCACTGTCTAGACTTTGTACTGCAACTGTTTGGACCATACGTCCAACAGATTGCTTATACCAGAAAACGAATCTGACTTCCCCCTGTGGCAATGGACATGACAGAGTAACATTATCACCAAGACGAACCACAACCAAAGGCATCGGGTGGGGAACCTCCAGGGTTTGAACCAGGACTGGAAAAGAGACACAAACATAAAAGTTTGCACACATAAGACAGATGATAAGACCAACGAAAACTGTATAATCTACAATATGATCTTGCTGTATTTTCAATAACTGACACAGTTCAATACTTAGTGACTGTTTGCATTAATACATTTGGAATAGATGAGAGTTGCACTTACACAGAGTACCAAGAAGATTCAGAGAAACCAGTGTTCGGATCATTGTGGTGCATCTCCTTCGTCTTGCACAAGTGAAGGTTTACAACTCAAATGAAAGGTTTTGTCTCATGATCATCAAGGTTTGCAAAGTGGTCATGTGTGATTGGTTCAAACAGAAGATGCACTTCCTGTCAAATCCATCAAACCCATTGTTTCATTTTTCACTGAATCTTAAGATGTGTACTTACTTATTGTGTTTTATTACTTATTAGACTAGATATCAAAAGAAAATAGGCCACAGTAGTGCATGGCCTCAGGTTGATTGATACATAAACATACAATAAATCCACCTTCATATTGCTGTGTAGAAAACATTATCTTATCGCAGTATCTTGGTGAGTCCAGAATTTATTTCTGAATATAGAATATGTTTAGTTACAATGTCTCCACTAATCTGCCACAATGTAAAATGCAGGTCAGTTGTGCTCCATACATCACAAGTGTAAGCAAACACCTTTAAGCTGAAACTCTCCATACATTAAGTCAACACTGTCACGACTCATATCAGAAAATCCTCTCAAAGTTAGCTAACCCTGTCCTCCAAAGTATAACTTCAACATTAAAATTTAGTAGTGAAATATGAATGCATGCTAAAGATCAAAGTCAATTTTCACTTGATTTTCTTGCTATGAAAACTGTTGTTCAGAATTGTTTACTTTAATTTTATTGTATTTAATTTTATTTTATTTTAATGTGGAAAAATTCAAACTCTGTGTTCTAATCTAATTACAAACCCTCCCTCCAAAAGTCCGTTCACGAGATGGTTTGGAGTGCAGTGAATAAATCTTTGAAATCCTGATTCTGTGAAGCTGTCTCAGAGAGTGAGGGAGAGAGAGAGAGAGAGAGAGAGAGAGCAGCAACATGAAGGCAGACCTGTGATATTAGTCCCTAGTCTCGTGGCTGAGAGCACAACATGTAACCTACATGTAAGAGCTCAGCATGCCCTGCACCTGTTGCTGTGCTGTACCACTTCAAAGACGACATGGGATCGCGGCAACTCAGGAGCTAAAGATAAGAATGAGTGAATGTGAGTGCTCAAAATACCATAACAGAGTCAGAGGTGAAGTGATACATTTATTTCTGCAACTCTTTGATGTTGCATCCTGGCTCTCGCCGCTTAAAGTCAAACACGAGAGAATTATAGTGAGTCAATGTGTATTTTTCATGCGCTGGAGAAATCAAATTTAAATATGTGAGCAAGCATTTAGCTGCTGCTGTACACTGCTGCTCTGCATTGTCAGTTATTATTAAGATATTGATGTTTGTTTGTTTGTTTGTTTGTTTTATTGATAATAAAGGCATCAAGGAAGGCGAGGAGCCAAAGAAGCCAAATTTAGTAAAAAATATGCATTCATCAATACAATATCATAAACGCAGTACAACAGTAAAACGGTAGAGAAACGGCATCTGTCGTCTCAGTGATGACATCGGCTTGGTTCAGTCTCACTGCAAATAAAAAGTGTCTTATGCCACTCTGAACTGCAGCTGTCCAGAAATGTCACATCTGTTGTTTCTCCCCCTTAAAACTCTTAGATATTTACCTTCATCAATACATAAGTTGTATACCCATTATTTGGTGTATCAAAATGTGAGATAGATATTTTATTGTCCACCAGAAGGGAGTGTCATGTCCTAGCAATCACATTTAGTTATGTTGAGTTTTGTTCTTGTGTCTGCTGTCTCGTGGCTTCCTGTTTTATTTTGAAATCCTACTCTCCTCTCGTTTCAGGTCACTTGCCCTTCCCCTCGCGTGTTTCCCTCTGGTCTGATTGTCTGCCCCGCCCTGATTGTTTCCACCTGTTTCCTATTAACTTGTGTACTTAAGTCCTGTGTTCAGTTCTGTTTGTTGTCTGTTCATTGTGATGTTTTGTTTTGTTGTGCTGGTTGTCATGCTGCCTTTCCTGTGGAATTATTAAATATTTTTATTTGCCACTGAGCGTTTTTTGCCTTATTGCTCCTGCATTTGGGTCCGACCCAACATTCGCTGTGACAGTGAGAATTTGTTTTGGCTCAAACAGTATTGAAGCACTGGACAACAGATACCACAAGTAAAATAAATTAAAAAAAAAAAAAAAAAAAAAACATTTAGCAGCGTCATTCAAAATCACATGTATTCATTATGGTAATGCATACATAGGCAGTTGTGGGTGCATCCAAGGCCATGGTGCCAACTAAAATCAGCGGCCCAAATGAATTAAGCCAACAGCATTTAGGTCTTTTTTATAAACATTCTTGATTTCCTATTACGCCTCCTGAAGGGAAGTAACTCAGCTTCACCCTGAAGAGGCTGAGAAGCATCAGCTGTTTATCAGATGCGCCTGAGCATCATGAATCTCTGATAGTTGTTCCTGTTGCCTCCTGTTGTCTTTGTTTCTGATGGCACATCTTGCTGGACTTTTGATGGCCTAAGCTTTATTTTAACACCCAGAACTGGTAGCAACACCATAACCCATATGTAGCTTGCGGCAGGTTGAAATTGTTTGTGTGAACCAAAAAAAAAAAAAAAAAAAAGCTCTTCTGTCTCTGCACTTTCATATCACCGTGTTAAATGTGATTCGAACAGCAGCGCCTTTGAACAATGAGCAAAGCGACATACAGCAGCTCAGCTCAGGGATGCGGCTGTGGCTGGCCATCTCTCTGCCTACTGACAGACCACCAAGGCTGCTTACCCACAACAGACCCAACTAGGAGCATCAACAGGATGTGCAGCCAGAGTGGAGGCACAGCACATCTCAGCAGGCTAACCTGAGGGTGCACACTTTTAGTTTTGCCTTCCTGGGTGTTCACTTAGTTACTTTACAACTCAATATCATTCTATTTTCAGTCCCTCCACTCCCCTATACCACTAATTTGAAAAAACACAATGTATTTTTGCAACACAACACAATGACAGTTAAACAAAAAGTCTATCTTGTCTCCTTTTTCGAGCTTTAGGAACAAAACATGCAGTTTTAATTTTTTTATTTTTGAATAACAATTCCATCTTCACTCATTTTCAATATTGCTGACATCGCAGATCGGGCAGACTCTTTTTACAGTGTATACTTGCCTGGAAAGGATGTGACATAAGGGTCTTATAAATCAAAGTCTGTCTTTATCTGCATTTAAGTTGAGAGCTTTTCTCAGACAGCCATTGATTTTTTAAATGGATTAATATCCTCTCCTTGAACATTGTAACATTACATGTTAAGATATTCATAAATATGTTCTGCAGTTGAACTTCCTTTAAGACTGAAAAACTAGTTTTACTCTGAGGGTAGTTTTGCACTCTGGCCCAGCAGAAAGCTCTCTCAGCCGTTCTATCACCTGACGTGTTTATCAAGCGGTTCCAAAGCCATATCATTTCGCCTTTAAACTCAACAGCTACAGGGTCCCAGCCCATGTCCCCCAGGATAGCCGGCTTTGGGGCAAGTTTATGTACTCCTAAAAAGCATCATTCTGAATATTCTCAGCCTTCGAGGTTTCTACAAAGCCTCATATACCAGCTGCATAGCTCAGTATGGGATACACACATAAATCATATAGTTTTGACTAGGTGATAGCTTTGATTTACAAATATTTTACAGGAACAAATAGCATCATTAAACATCACAATATGTACTTTGATATATTAGTATTTGTATCATTTGCAATAGTAGTATTAATACATTATACCTGGTGACAAAACAGAACTCAACAATAGTCAAGTTAACAGGCAGATGGCTGGTGTTTGTGGTTCTCAGACTACAGAAGTTAAGCAAACTGTCTGCTGTTGTCACTTGAGTTTGCAGTTTAATCTGCTTCTGAGTCAGAAATGTGCCACTGTGTGATGGTTGTCATATTTTAGGGCCCTGCCTGCCACTGAGGTGCCACTCTCGTTCATCATGATGGCATTATACTGGCACTCCTTGTGATGCCTTTGTCATGATTCATTCAGTGACCTAACCTGGCCAAGCACTGCACACAGCTGTACACACAGGGGGCCCCCCTTTCCACCTACCAGGACAAGGGAAAATACAGAGGCACTGCCTGCATATCTCCCGCTCTCCAGTGTTCAGCCTTAGGTGAAAACCATGAGAGAATCATAGTTACTTCTACCATTTACCCACGCTTCACTGAATTTCTCCACTTTGACACTCAAAAAACTGGATAAAAATCACTTGAAAAAACATGTTGCCCTGGTGCACCGGCTGGGTGTCGTGCCCCTGGTACATCCAAGACCATAGCACTAGTTCTCCATGACCTCCAGGATAGACACCCAACCCCCCACTGACCACCCGCCTTTCAGCCAGCTTTCTACCTCCAGCCCTCCTTGACTTGCAGGCCAGACACCCAGCCCTAACCCCGAACCCAACCCCCCCACTGACCACCAGCCAGCCAGCCACCGACCCTCCAGCCTCTAGCCATACCTTTTCAGGGGCCCAGCCATTTCTGTGGGCAGGCCTCTGTTTGCACCTGCCTTTGTAAAATCTGGGGCTAATACAGTTTAAGCACAATACCACCCAACATAATCCAATGGAGGACCATATTGATTATCATACATTATTGATTATCATTCATATCTCAACTATTATTTTGTGCCAGTGACTTTAGTGAGCTGCAATTTTCAATTTAGTTAACTTAAGACAAATGCTGCACAGCAAATCTCAATTACAGCAAGCCCACGGCTTTCAATATTCTAGTGATCAGCTACCTCAGTTCACAGGTGAAATGTATTTTGGGAAAAGACTTGTGAGACATTGATTTGATTTTAGATGTGATTGTTTTATAAATTGTGAAATGTGATATATCCCTACTCTGTACAAACTATCACCTTTCTGTTGACATGGTGAGTCATCTGAAATTCCTTCATTCTGCTATTTGTGGTGGTTTCTAGTCTAAATGGACAAACCCGGACTTGTTTCTCTTGTGTTGTGGGAGCTGCTGTCAACCTGGTGACATCAAAATGCTGCTGACACAAAGTGGTCACTTCCATTCTTGACCTTGGACCATAACTTTACTGATGAAGTCCAAATTTATGCTAGAAAGTCATTTAAATCGTGGGAAAATTAAAGCTATATCTGAATACCATATGTACATTTGTTGTGCATATGAGGAAAATGCATCACGTCACTTAAATTCAAATATTTTTTAAACAGCACAATGTCTTATCAATACAATTTTGAGTGACTATGCATTTTCAAGATACAATCAAGATACAATCAACCAAATAAGCAACATAAAAGTAAGGTAACACTGTTCAACCCAATTTGAATCCAGAGCCATAAACTAATCCAAATCCACTAATCCATTACAGTTAATGACAGCATTATGACAGTTTGTCATTGTAAGGAAAGATTACATGCTTACATCTAGAGCTGAACTGAGCTTGCTATTTTCAACATTACAAAACATTTGCATTTACCCAAGCAAAAATCAAAGCTGCCTGAAGCTATGTGACAATCTACATATCAAATGTTTGGTTTTCAGATAAGGTTTGACTGTCTGCACATAGTGAAAGCATTTCACTGCCAGTCTCTTCAAACAGCGGAATAAACACTCTGGCAACTTTCTGTCTTTCTTCCCTCTGGAGAAATCCAGCGAAGCATATTTCAGCACCTCCTCCTCACCATCCTGTAAATCAAAATTGTGTATTATTAATGAAAAAGATATTTGAGAATAGGCATGTTTGCATTTTACACATGCAGTGGAATAATTTGGATGCATGAACTAGAACATTAATTAACTTCATTCATTAACTGTCTAGCTTGCTCGACCACCACTGCTGTCTGCATGCGTGCGTGCGAGCGAGCGAGCGAGCGAGAGAGAGAGAGAGAGAGAGAGAGAGAGAGAGAGAGAGAGAGAGAGAGAGAGAGAGAGAGAGAGAAAGTCACATGACGTGAGCCATAGGTTCCAGACCACTGGTATAACGTGTGTAATAAAGTAAAAGACATACAATGAGAACAAGGAACAGCAAAACTCAAGAGGTTTTGGTGGTTTTATAGTATATTTTTTATACTGTTTGTATTATATTGTATTATATATACTGTTCTGAATCATACAGTAATTTCATTTAATTGAAAAGTGTTTGACAGTACCAATGGCACCTGAGTCTATCCCAAGTTTTGCTCAGCACACAGTCCACTCCTCTAGTTTAAAAATAAATCTGTCAACTTTATACAAAATAATAGCACCAAACAACCAAAAGTGGCTGAAATTGAGACACAACCGAGTCAAAGGACTTGAAAGTGTAGAAACCTAGATTCAGTCCTGCAAGAGACAAGCCTGAGGAGTTAGTAACAAGGAAATAATCATTAAACTTAAGTGTCAAGTAGGATTTCTCAATTACAAATAGAAGATTTCATCTCATAGCATTTCTTTGTTTCCTCATTAAATGTCACTACATTAAGTAATGTTGTTTAAAATACATTTACCATACAGCTTGCATAGTAGAACTGATATGTCCAAGATGACTGGAAGCACTCACTGATTCTGTAAATAATAAGAAGATGAACATTTTCTTAATGTTGCAAATTGTTTAACAGCGACAAAGGGAAGACAAGATTAAAAACAAAACAATCAATTTACAATGAAAGATTTAAACATCAAATAAAACAATCAGTGATTAAATTAAAAGAAAGGAAGGCTTTAAAAGATCTCTAGAACAGCCCATTCTCGCTCATTACAGCATTCACTTATTTTTAGGGCTGGGCAACAATTAAAATCTTTAATCGCGATTAATTGCATAATTTGCCTGATTAATCACAATTAATCGCATTGTATTCGCAAAATCCAATAAGTATTGTAAAGAGCACTTTTATTTCAATGTTCTGCTGCCATATAAACGAAAGTGCCATAACATTTGTTGTGCAAACACTTTTAACATCACCACTTATCAGTAACACATATTTAGTGTAAATCTCAACTTAAAAAATGTCATAATAATAATAATAATAAATAAAATTAATAATAATAGTAATAATAATAAATTAAAGCTTATTGCCACTGCCAGGACATTCTCTTTATGAAAAAAAATCTACCAACAAAATCCTGAGCCACAAATAGGACAAACAGGCAATTTCTGAGGTAACAGCAGAAACTTTTAACAGGGAGCAGCATTACCAGTCTCATTACCAGTTCAATACCAAAGTGTGAAGCACAAAAAAGTTCACTACTGAAACTTCCTTTACAGGGGACTAGAATGTAAAGCGCATGTTTTACTGGACTTCTGTTTTTTTTCTATTCCTCTGCACTAAGCCAGTTGCTAAGGCACACACGATTATTTACATTTTCATAAGATAAAGAAGCTCTCTTTTTATTTTGCACAATGTGACCAGAAAGAGAAAACAACCTTTCACAAGCGATTGTTGCGCAATCAGTAATCAACCATGTTGTCTGTGTCGCTGTCCGTTGTGCTGCTGCAACCGCATATAAACAAAAGTCTGTTTATAATGAAAGTACAGCAGTCTGTGTGCGCGGGGATCCGGCAGACCTGGTGCTGGCCGGCACCGCGTCAGTACAGCCAGCACCGGCCGCGGCACCGCGCGGTGTGCGGCAACCCGGTCAGGTCTATTCTGCTGGATCTGCCAGGTGCCGCTCCGGCTGTCAGTTGGACCTTTCTGAAGGAGGAGGAAGTTACCTCCGAAACTGTCACGGTAAATAAACATCCCATGTCTGATTAAAAGGACCAAAAACGTCTTTTAGTTAAAAGGAAGACATGATGAATGTATTTGAACTACACTGATTTATAATGTCGTCGGGCCATGCCTGTGTCTGTTTCAACGTGATGACGCGCACACCAGGGGCAAACGTGCTTGGGCGCGTTTGGGCTTTAGACTGAGTGCAACAGACTTTTACAAAATAAAAGCATGTGAGCAACATGCGTTAATGCGCGATAAAGTAAATATCGGCGTCAATAGTCTAATGAATTAACGTGATAATAACGCGTTAACTTGCCCAGCCCTACTTATTTTATATTATATATGATGATGTTGTATACAGCTTCCTAAGGAATTTTGGAGAGAAAAGGCAGTTTTGAAACAAGTCATCATTAATCACTTGGAAGAGACAAATAGAGATTGAGCTCTTTAGACAACGGCTGAAATGGATGGCTGGTTTATACAGCCAGGAGCCTTGGTGTACATTTTGATAAGTTAATGCTGCTGGATACTCATGTGAAGTCTCTGACTCGTAATTGTTTCTTTCACTTAAGAAACATTGCCAAACTGCGTTCCGTCATCTCGCACTCAGAGCTGGAGATGGCCATACATGCATTTATCTCCTCCAGGCTTGATTACTGCAACTCGCTTTTCACTTGTTTAAACCAAGCTTCCATAAAGCGTCTCCAACTGGTCCAAAATGCAGCTGCTAGATTGCTCACCAGGTCTAGGAAACCATGTCATATCACACCAATACTTGCCGCCCTACACTGGTTACCTGTTACTTTCAGGATCCAATACAGGTTACTACTGTTCACTTTTAAGGCTATCCACAGCTCTGCTCCCAGCTACATCTGTGACCACATCCACCATCACACCCCCAGTCGTTCTCTGCGGTCAGCTGACCAGGGGCTCCTGGCAGTGCCCCGCACTAAACTAAAAACTAAAGGTGATCGGGCCTTTGCAGCAGTAGCACCACACCTCTGGAACTCGCCTCCTCAGGCTCTGAGAGCTGCCTAGTCCGTGGATAGCTTTAGAAAGCAGCTTAAAATCCATATGTTCCGGCAAGCCTTCTTAATGTAGGACGAGGCTACGTCCTCTCCGGGCTCCTTTTTATTTTCATTTGTACAGTTGTATGGCTTTTTCTTTCTTGCTGGTGAAAAATTGCATTTGCACCTACTGTCGCACTGCCTCTTGTACACTGCGATGGCTTTATTATTGATGATGTTTTGTTGCTGTTGTTGCTGGTGATGATGTCGATATTGATAATGATGTTGACGGTCACCTGACTGTTCTGTTTTATCTGTTTTTTTACTGTAAAGCACTCTGTGTTTTCGTACTTTGAAGGGCGCTATATAAATAAAATTTTACTTACTTACTTACTTAGGAGCCAGTCAAATAACTTGACAGACATTTTCAAACACTTTTCAAGAACATCCAAAATATTAAAACCACATAATTTTAGGAGTATAGCTGCACTTATCATTTCTGTGGCATTTTTTTTTTCATTCTTTCATTCTGGCACATATTAACACATCTGGATGAGCAAAACGAGGATGATCACACGCTCGTTGTCAGCAGTAGTCAAAGTTACACACACTCACACTTTATCCAGCAGATCAGGGACTCAAACTGCCAACTGTCTAGTCTTAATCTCTCATTTTCTAACCTTGACACATTTCTCTGAGTCAAAATGAGATTTATTCAGCAAATGGTGACGCTTTCATTGTTACTGGGAATCTACAAAGATGGGCAAATAACCAACACAAACTGGACTTCAGACCTCTATGGCAGGATCTCAAGAAATACATATATATTGACATGGAAAGCAAAACCATAGTGTATTAAAGGATGGATCCTGGCTGTAATGCAAAAAATGTTAATGCAAAATTGTCTTACCATACCTTTGGACTGATCACAAACTTGACTTGTGGAGAACATAATTACAGTGATCACAATCAGGCAGCAAGCAAAAATGACCCCGAGCATAATGACAACTGGAAGCAATTCAGCATCTGGGATAAAAAGAAAATATATGTATGCATATTATATGCAAACTGCATACTGCAAATACTCAGAAAGAATGATGAATGAAATTCACAAACATGCAAAGTAGAATTTCCAGTATGATAGAGAAGTAAACATGTATAAAATAAAATTCATATATTGTTCTGTAATTCTGTAATAAATGTGTGAAATATCAGACATGATATTTAGATTAGTGGAATGGCTGAAAAATGAAATTTGGTAACAATTTATTGTTTTTAATTAACAATAATTAACACCTGATGGCCAAATTTCACCCAGAAAACAACAACAGCAGTCCAGCAGTCAACTTCAGTAACTAAACATATCAACAAATGCATGCATGAATTAAATAGAAATAGAAATGCATACTTGTGTCCACTTTAGTTCCACTTCCAAACAGGATCTCCCCACATGTGGCCACAGCACAGAAGTAAATCCCAGCATCAGAGGAGTTGGTTACACTTTTGGAGAGTGTGTAAACACAGCTCCGTTGACGAGAAGGACTCTCCTGACATTCATGACTTCTGTTCCCACGACTGTGAATGACGCCTGGATGGGATTCTCCTGATCCGGCTCTGAACCAGTACACACTGTGTTCACCTGAACACCAGCTGCTGCTGTCTTTGTTCTCGAAGACAACCGAACACTGGAGAGTCACTGCTTCTCCCAGCTGGACGGACTCAGTCTCCGGCCACTGTGTCAGGAGGACAGACTTCTGCTGGTTGTAATCTGTGTAATTCCATTTAAAAAATCATCACACAATCAGTTTTAGTGCAGCTTTTGAAAAAGGGATGATTAACTGTGGCATAACTGACATAAACATTTAGAGTATCATACTGTACCATTCACACGCAAATATGTTCCATTAAGGTTGAACATTTTATATGCTGTTCCTCCTTGACAGAAGTATGTTGCTTCATCTTCTCTGATTACATTTCTGATGATCAGATTAAACTCAGAATCACTTTTTCCAATGGAGAAACGTGGGTTATTAAACTCTTCATCAAATGTTGGAGTGTCTAGAGTTTGTACTGCAACTGTTTGGACCATACGTCCAACAGATTGCTTATACCAGAAAGCGAATCTGACTTCCTCCTGTGGCAATGGACATGACAGAGTAACATTATGACCAAGACGAACCACAACCAAAGGCATCGGGTGGGGAACCTCCAGGGTTTGAACCAGGACTGGAAAAGAGACACAAACATAAAAGTTTGCACACATAAGACAGATGATAAGACCAACAAAAATTGTATCTGCAATCAGACACATTATATTTTTGTAAATAATTTCTATAATCTACAAAATGATCTCTGCTGTATTTTCAATAACTGACACAGTTCAATACTTAGTGACTGTTTGCATTAATACATTTGGAATAGATGAGAGTTGCACTTACACAGAGTACCAAGAAGATTCAGAGAAACCAGTGTTCGGATCATTGTGGTGCATCTCCTTTGTCTTGCACAAGTGAAGGTTTACAACTCAAATGAAAGGTTTTGTCTCATGATCATCAAGGTTTGCAAAGTCATGTGTGATTGGTTCAAACAGAAGATGCACTTCCTGTTAAATTTAGCAAACCCATTGAGATGGGAGTGGCGTTGCAGCAGGGGGAGGTGCTGACAGATTCTGCTTGGCGCAGTGAGATTTTCGCGCCAAAAGGCTTCGCCGAGGTGCGCTCAAAGCTCGCCATCTGAAACCACATCTACATTCAGCGCAAGGCGGAGCGCAGCTGGTGTAGTGGAAGTTTGGCTGACCGGCACACAGTGCACACACATCAACAAAACCTCACAATCAGCACAAACGGTGCCAATCTCCTTTGATCTGACATCAGTTGTGACGGGACAATCGATAATCAAAAGATAAATGTATGTGCTGATTGACATAGTAGCATTGAATAGTGTTTTTTGTCTGTATTTACTGCATTGTTAATGTGCCTGACATTCCAGAAACCTGCCTGTGAGGTTTTGGTGACGTGTTCGCACTGCTCGCCGGTCTCCACTCCTCGCCGGTCTCTTGGGCTCCGCTCCGCCTGCGGCAGTAGACCTCAATGTCAATTGCGTAAACATTCATTACACCTTCGCGCAGCGCATTTTAAAGGTGAGAACAGGGGCTCATTTGATTGGTTTAAAGTGAATCGGCTGTGTCAAACCCACTCCACACCTTCTCTCCTCCCTTCCACCGGTAGGAGGGATGGTGGAGTACTTGTGCCACTGCACATGGCGTGTCAAACTTGCAAAATCCACCTGGCCAGACCCAGTTGGTGAAGCGCAGCTGCGCTGTGCCCCTGCTTCACCCGGTCTGCGAAACTAGACCCCTGTGAGGTAAAATATGCCACTAGCTCTGGGATCAATAGCTCAGCTTAACCAAGTGTAGTTGTATTGGAATTTTATTACAATAAAGCTATTTTGTATGTGCTCCAGAGGCATGTTTTCTCTTTTTAAAGTGACTTTTAAATGCCTTTAGAAGATATCATGATGTTCCAAGATTACAAAAACAAAGACAGAGCGATTTTAGCCACCATGCTCAATCTAAAATAAATAAATAAAAAATAATAATAATAAATGGAGACAGAAAGAATGAAAGAATGATGCTGAAATATATTGAGAAAATAAACAAAGTAGATTTGATGACAGGCAGGTTATGAGAACTTGGGATCAGTTGAGCCAAAAGACAATTTTAAAATGTTTTATCCCTTTAAAACTGTTTCCCCACAACCTTAATAATATATTTCAATCACTGTTTAACATAAATACACAGCTGTTTTGTCGTTATTTTGTTGTAATGGCTCAGAATTGACTCTCGTTTCAGGTTACTTGCCCTTCCCCTCGTGTGTTTCCATCTGGTCTGATTGTCTGCCCCACCCTGATTGTTTCCGCCTGTTTCCTATTACCTTGTGTATTTAAGTCCTGTGTTCAGTTCTGCTTGTTGTCTGTTCATTGTGATGTGTTCTGTTTTGTTGTGCTGGTTGTCATGCTGGTGTTCCCTGTGTTCCTGTGGATTTATTAAATACACTGCCTGGCCAAAAAAAAAAGTCACCACCTGGATTTAACTAAGTAAATAGGTAAGAGCCTCCTATTGAATAATTACTGCATTAGCGACTATATTTCAGCTGGCAAAAAGTTGTTTAACCCCAACTGTTGCAATGAGTAGCTTCTCATGTCTTAAACAACCATGTCGAAAGACACATCCCGTGGTCGTGGAAAAGATGTTCATTTGTTTTGAGAAGGGTCAAATCTTTGGCATGCATCAAGCAGAGAAAACATCTAAGGAGATTGCAGAAACTACTAAAATTGGGTTAAGAACTGTCCAACGCATTAATATCATCAATACTGTCATGTGGTCTGATTACTCCAGATTTACCCTGTTCCAGAGTGATGGGCTTATCAGGGTAAGGAGCACCCATCATGCCTAGCGCCTACTGTACAAGCCTGTGGGGGCAGTGCTCTGATCTGGGGTTGCTGCAGTTGGTTAGAAACATTATGTGCCCAAAGAATGAGGTCAGCTGACTACCTGAATAAACTGATTGGACTACCTGAATAAACTGATTGTGATCACTGTAATAAACTGATTGGTGAAAGAATGGTTCAGGGAGCATGAGACATCATTTTCACACATGGATTGGCCACCACAGAGTGCAGACCTTAACCCCATTGAGAATCTTTGGGATGTGCTGGAGAAGGCTTTGCACAGTGGTCCGACTCTTCCATCATCAATACAAGATCTTGGTGAAAAATTAATGCAGCACTGGATGGAAATAAATCTTGTGACACTGCAGAAGCTTATCGAAACAATGACACAGCGAATGCGTGCCGTACTCAATGCTAAAGGCAGTCCAACGAAATATTAGAGTGTGTGACCTTTTTTTTGGTGGCGACTTTTTTTTTGGCCAGGCAGTGTATTTTGTTTGCCATTGAGCATTTTTTGCCTTATTGCTCCTGCATTTGGGTCCGACCCACCATCTACTGTGACAGTGAGAATTAGTTTTTTGGCTCAAGATAAACAGTATGGCAGCACTGGACAACAGATACCACAAGTAAAATAAATAAAAAACATTTAGCAGCATCATTCAAAATCACATGTATTCATTATGGTAGTACCTACATAGGCAGTTGTGGGTGCATCGAAGGCCATGGTGCCAACTAAAATCAACAGCCCAAATGAATTAAGCCAACAGCATTTAGGTCTTTTTTTATAAACATTCTTGATGTCCTATGCCACCTCCAGGAGGGAGGAAACTCAGCTTAACCCTGCAGAGGCTGAGAAGCATCAGCTGTTATCAGATGCGCCTGAGCATCATGAATCTCTGATAGTTGTTTCTGTTGCCTGCTGATTTTGTCAAGAGCTTGTCTTTGTTTCTGATGGCGCATCCTGCTGGACTTTTGATGGCCCAAGTTTTATTTTAACACCCAGAACTGGTAGCAACACCATAACCCATATGTAGCTTGGGTGCAGCAGGTTGAAATTGTTTGTGTGAACCAAAAAAAAAAAAAAAAAAAAAAAAAAAGCTCTTCTGTCTCTGCACTTTCATATCACTGTGTTAAATGTGATTCGAACACCAGCGCCTTTGAACAATGAGCAAAGCAACATACAGCAGCTCAGCTCAGGGATGCGGCTGTGGCTGGCCATCTCTCTGCCTACTGACAGACCACCAAGGCTGCTTACCCACAACAGACCTGACTAGGAGCATCAACAGGAAGTGCTGTCAGAGTGGAGGCACAGCACATCTCAGCAGGCTAACCTGAGGCTGCACACTTTTAGTTTTGCCTTCCTGGGTGTTCACTTAGTTACTTTACAACTCAATATCATTCTATTTTCAGTCCCTCCCCTATCCCACTAATTTAAAAAAACACAATGCATTTTGCAAAAAGAGCAGCTCGGAGGGAGGAGCAGCTTTCAAAGTAATCTGATTATGCAGGGTTCAATAAAAGCACTATGAAACATCGACTGAACATTAATTTTTATTTACAAGACGAGAAGAAAAGAAAAGACAATTGTAGATTCAGTTCCAAAAACATCAGCAGTTCAACATATGCTTAAACATATACTGAAATGAGGAGCTAATATCTTACTTTATGACTGTCTATCTCAAGCAAAATTTACATATCAATAACACCTTGAAAAATATCAGTTTACCATGAAATAGGACCAAACTGAAACCTACTTAGCAGGGAGATTACAGTCTTTTAAATACAAGCTGCGACTGCTAAAATTATGTGGGTGGGAGTAGATAATGAGTCACAATCGTTGCAGTCAGTCTGCAACCAGCAAAGAAAGGCATTATAAACATATAGCTATTGCAATGGTATCTAACAGGGTGTGAGTAATATGATTTGTCATCTCTGAGTATGTAAGAAAGCTGCAAGCTGTTACGTGTGAGGCGGGGAACACACATACAGAAAATAATAATAATAATAAAAAAAAAAAAAACAATAGCAATAATGATCAACTGCTATTCCACTTGCCTTGTTGAAAAAGACAAAAAAAAGGACTCAAGTTTCAAGTCCAAGAGCAGGTCTTGCATTTCCTGAAACTAAAACCAAGACAAGACAGGAAGAAGAGCCCCTGTGAGTTCAAACCTGACTTTGACAGACAAGCCACAGTGATGCTCTCTCTCGCTCTCTCTCTCTCTCTCTCTCTCTCTCTCTCTCTCTGTCCTCACTCTCTCTCTATGCATGTGTGTGTGTGCATGTGTTTGTGTGGGTGTGTGCAAACAGTACACAAACATGCAAAAAAGAAAAGTCTGTGTGTTCTTCCTCTCTTTAACCTTTGTCAAAGCGTACCACCTTGTTCTGCATACTGTTCATTCCAGGAAGAACCCTTTCACAGCTACGTAGAATATCTTTGAGTGAAAAGAAGAAAAGAAACCTAAAGCCACCTCAGGAAAGCAGAGGTCAAACCAGCATCCATCACATCAACTCACTTCTGACTGTGCCAATTTACTGTAAGATAATTGGTCAAGACAATCAATAGATTTAAATGTATTATTAATGAATGTCTTACAGTAATTACAGCAAAATTGTAGCACCTCTGCACTTTGGTGTTAGAGTTTTTACCCCCCACATCACACTTGTCCTCATGAAAACCTATAAAGCACGTCTTTTGTAAAAAATTGCCTTTGTTGAAATTCATATAGATGGATGTGATGTCTGCATCTGAAAATACTGATGCAGAATAAATGTCATATTTATTTCTGTACAGTTTTTTTTTTCATTAGTTTAAATTGATAAGCAGGTGGAAATTATTTTATTGTTCTCTGTCGCCTTTGCATGCATTACAGTTTTGTTTTGTTTTCCTCCCAAATGTTTAAACATTACCAGTGATTCTTGAAGCCCTGTCTCTGAATGCTGTAACACTTGTAGCTGATGTATTTAGCAAGTGTGTCAAACTGAAAAGCACGTTCTCTGCTTTAACCTACCTTATATCACACTTCTTATGAACGTGTGAACTCTCTTCTCTGCATTGCCACAGTTTTTTGCCAGTTGCCTTTCCACACTGACCAATGAGAAAACACTTTTAGATAATGAATTCACTTATAAATCAGAGCCTGGGAACTACAGTAAGTCACAGTTAAAAATTTGGTTTGGACAAAAAGGAAAGCCAATATTTGACAGAGAATGACAGGGGTGGGAACTACAGGAGGAGGAGGATGAGGAGGTGAGGAGGTGAAGGAGTAAGAGGACGTGGAGAGTTTTCCCAGAATTGTTTACGTTTGCAAGACATGTATAATGTTTTGCTGATTTGGTGTAAGGTTTTGTGTTTAGTGTGTAGAGTTAGATTGTAGCTAAAAAAATGTAGGGTACGAAGTTAGGATAGTTCTTGTCCATGTGACAGGAAATGTGCTTTTCAGTCTATTTCTGAGTCCTACTTGAACCAATCAGGTGCACTTCATCTCCTTCACTCACACAAAGACACCAAGAGTTCCTAACCAGAGAAAGTCATGATGATCAAACTATGGATTACAGTGTTCCTCCTCCATCGAGTTTGTAAGTACAATCCCATTCTGTCCAAATATTTTATTGAACAGGCTAACCATATTGTTAGAAAGTTATTGATCATTTAAGTAATTGACCGTTGTTGGAAAGAACACTACGGAAACAGTTGAAATGATGTCCTTCATCAGCTACAATGACTTAAGAACGGGCACATATCATATTTTTATTTTCATATTTTTATGTTTTTCTACTGCATAATAACACTGTTATATGCACACCATTTTGTTTTCCATTTTATTCAGATACTTTGACATCAGTGACCACAGTGCAACTTGGTGAACCTGCGACTCTTGAGTGTTTCTTCTCTGCTGAGGGCTACAGCAGTAGAACCATCCAGTGGTACAAACAGAGCATTGGGGATACTCTGGAATTAATTACAACTTCGATTGTAGGACCTAAACTGAAGGTTGAATCTACCTCAAGATATGAACTTAAAACTTTTAATAATATGAGCCATCTGACTATCTCAAGCACAACACAAGAAGATGAGGCCTTGTATCACTGTGCAGTCTCCGACTGGAAAGGTGCTGATTGGAGTGGCACATTTTTGTCCTTAAAAGGTAATTATGCGCTATATTTTTTCTCCTGCCTCTGCTACTTGTCAGAAGTTGCAATTATGCACATTTTGTGAATCAAAAGAATCCCCTTTTTCACAATTTCTTTTTCAAAGGTTTTACAATTTAAGTCCTAAAATACCCTCCTGTACCAGCCTGTGTGTCATCATGTGTGTCAGTGTTTCCTCAGAGTACCAGGGACTGAATATTCAAGAACGCACTGATTTTTTTGTGTGTTACAGTTCTATCTTTAAAAAAAAATGTGACACCGCATATCCGCACGGTAAATTTATTTCGAATACAGACTGAAGTTTCATGTGCGATGTAATGAAATACTTCTTAAGCTTTGAAGATGTGTTTGAAGATCCCCAGCATTTGACATGTTTTGTATTACACAGGAAACACACAGAGGATGTCAGACTATACTGTTGTGCAGAGGCCAGTGTCTGAGCCCGTCTATGAAGGAGACCCTGTGACTCTCCAGTGTTCACTCCTCTCTGACTCGGAGAACAAAGCCTGTCCAGCAGAACACAGTGTGTTCTGGTTCAGAGCCGGATCAGATGAGTCTCATCCCAGGATCATTTACACTCATGGAAACAGGAGTGATGGATGTGAGAAGAGTCCTGAGGCTGGCTCTCCTCCACAGAGCTGTGTCTACAAATTCTCCAAGAACAGCGTCAGCTCCTCTGATGCTGGGACTTACTACTGTGCTGTGGCCACATGTGGAGAGATCCTGTTTGGAAATGCAACTAAACTGGACATCAAAGGTAACCAAACCATTTTCATATTAATACAGAAATGTACTTTTTTTTTTCTTTTGTAAGGTCAACTATTAGCAGTCACATATTTTTAATGTTACATTATCTTTTCAAATTAATACTAATTTACAGTAATGTTTACTGTTTTTGAACTTTCTTTACTTTATCATTTTGATAATATTTCAGCCAACAGTTGGCCCATATCATTTGAGGATGAAGAAAAGGCTGGGAAAACAGCCCTGCTACTGCTGTCCGCTACATTGGCTATAAGTCTGATTTTTATAGCCGTCCTCATCTACACCATCAAGAATACAACATGCATTTGTTGTAACGGTATTGACACAACTTTCTCATACCTTGTTGTATAGAACGTTATTTTGTTGTAACTACCGTCACTACATTACTATAATATGAGTTGTGGATTTCTTCAGTCAACATACCACTTACTGTTACTGTGAAAATTCTTATTTGCCTATTGTTTTTCTTTCTTTCTTTCTTTCTTTCTTTTTTTTTTGCAGAAACAACCTGCAGTGAGCAACACAGTCAACAGGTAGGAGAGTTAAAGATAAGATGGAGTTCATGGTAATGAATGTGATATTTCATGTTTTTTGCCATTTATTTCTTCAGGGAGATGAAGACACATTGATTTCTACTGCTGTCAACTTCACGAGGAGGAAAACTGGCAGTGGGTAGATACGTCTGAGCTACGTTTCTATGAAAGGTCATGAATCAGACTACACTTGGTTTCAGTCATTGGTGAATTATTCACTGGCAGACATGGATCGTTATGGAGAAATGTGAAATATTTCCAGAATCCTCTCAGTTTGTAAATACACAAAATGCTTCATCTGCCCTGTTTATAGTAGCCTGTGTTTTGAAACTACATTTCTTTTTCTGTAGCCATGGTGCAGCCTTAGGCACAACCTGAAACTGGGTCACTCTGTTATCTGCAGTCGCTTCTAGTCTCAGTAGAAAACCCCAAGCTTCTTTAGGTGTTGTGAGAGCTGTTGCCAATCAAGTGACACCAAATTGCTGCTGACACTGTTGCAAGGTGATCATAAGACATGGCCTACACAGCAAAGCAATGCTTGGCCTTGGATAATAATTTTACTGCTGAAATATATAGGTAAGTTAAAGTAGTAACTGGAAAATAAAAGCTATTTCTGTTCCCCGTCACTGGCATTTGTAATGTATTTGAAGCAAGACGTGTCCATTTATTCATATTCAAATATTCCTTAAACAGCACAATGACTTGATTAAAGTTTGACATGAAATTTTAAGTGACTGTTCATGTTGAAGATATACTCAGTGTGACAGGCAACAAAAAAAATTGTCATTGCTTCAATAAAATCAAAACAAGTTTGCATACAGAATCATAAACTAATCCACTGAACACCAATCCACTGTACTGTTATCAACATTATCACACAGTATATCCATCCTTGCAATAAAAAAAAGTGTTTTTATTATAATTTATCTGTCCTTGCCCTATTCAAACGACACCCTGAATAGTCCAGCAATCCACAAATTTGGTGAGTATGGGAACAATAAATCAAACACACCCTTCCTAGCACTCTGTGTGTTGAGGAGCTGAGCCCACCCACCATTAAGCCACAGTCACTCAGCAACCCACAGAAGTTACATTGCTTGTCCGGCCTGCTGTCTGTATTATTGGAAAAAAGCTGAAAATTATGAAGCATCACAATTTATTTTGTCTGTCAGGTTACTCGAGCAAGAAATGACTAAAAAAAAGCACTGGAGGGTGTTATAACGCTGTTCCTGTTACTGCGTACTGGCACTGAAACCTTTAGTGGTACAACTGGTCGACTAGCGCTGAGCTTCCTTTTTTTTTTTTAATGTTTTACCATTTACCACATTTATCCAAACAAAATTAAAGCAGCCTGACACTATTCTACGTGGCAGTTTACATATTAAATGTTTTGTTTTCAGATACTATAAGTAAAACACTTCACTGGTGCTCTGATCTCACAGCAGAGTAAACACTGTACACTGGTGACTCTCTCTTCTTCCTCCCCCTTTTGGCATACCTTGTGGAGAAACTCAATGCTGCATAGTTCACTGCCCCTGCTTCACCATCCTAAAAATAATAATAATAATAATAATAAGGACAATATATGATAGATAAGGGCTGCAATAGCAATGCCACTTAATTTACAGTTATTTTACATTCTATATTGGACACAATATTTACCAGATCACATGGCCAGGGAACTGCTGATCTGTCACGTACAGGATAACTGGAAGCACTCACTGTTCCTGTGGATAATAATAAGAGGAAATATATATATTTAACTTTTCTTGACAGTATTAAAGTTCTTTACACCAGTAAAAGGAATAAAAAATTTAAAGAAAAACAAAACAAAAGTAATGTTGCTTTTGCTGAAGTGAGTAATAAATAATTAAGTCATAAATATGTCTAAAAATATAAAATATATAAAAATGTCTAATATAACTAAGTACATATGTAATAGAGTAACTCAATACATACATATTATATTGTATTATATGTATATGTATACAGTCTATTATCATTACTGTACTTCAATAAACAGTAAAATATTTATACATAACACAGTGACATAAAAAGAACAAAAACAAGGAACAGTGATTAAATTAACAGAAAACAAGTTTAAAACTTTGACTTTTTGAGTTTTGATTTGAAACCCATTTCACAGTCACTGTCATTCTGATCTCCTCAGGCAGATTAGGATTAGGGGCCCCACAGTGAAAGCGCAATCTGCTTTTAAATCTGGACTAATGGAGAGGAAAGTTTAGGTTAGCATAGGTTAACAGCTCATTTATATAAATTGGGTGGCATTGACACCTTTCAAAGATCGAAATATTTTTAAATTAGTTTTCTTCTCCATAAGAAGCCATTTGAGAGAGAGGGCATGGACAATTTGGTTTCTTTTATTCTGTTTAGTCAATAGTCTTACTGCTCCATTCTGATCAATTTGTGGGTGACCTGGGGTTTTACCGTTTACACCTGCATGCTGAGAGTTACACTCCAAACAAGAATAGACAAAGACACTTTCTGTGAATATACACTACTCACAAAAAGTTCGGGATATTCTGCTTTCGGGTGAAATTTATGGAAAATGTAAAAAGTTCACGCTACAGTGATATTATATCATGAAAGTAGGGCATTTAAGTAGGAGCATACACTGGTGATTTTCTCATCTCAAACAATTTCTTGAAACAAAAGCCAACAACAGTGGTGGATATACCACAACAAAAAATGTCAGTGTCAATAACTTGTCATGTGCCCTTGAGCATCAATTACAGCTTGACAGCGACGTCTCATGCTGTTCACAAGTTGAGTTATTGTCTGCTGAGACATGGCATCCCACTCTTCTTGAAGGGCGGCCCTCAGGACATTAAGGTTCTGGGGTACAGAGCTCTGAGCCTCTACACGGCGACTCAGCTGATCCCATAGGTTTTCTATGGGATTCAGGTCTGGAGAAAGTGCAGGCCACTCCATTTGAGGTACCCCAGTCTCCAGCAGCCGTTCCCTAATGATGCAACCTCGATGAGCTGGAGCATCAAACACCTGATGTGAATTTTGCTGTTAAACTCCTTGTTAGAGAACAGCAACTTGTGCAAAAAGTACTGAAACATTGAACAGTTGAACATGTGCATTCAAAAGTTCACAGAAGGTCACATTTAAAGGTTATAATGCATTTTAGATTCATCCTGAAATTTCACCCAAAAGCCGAATATCCCTAACTTTTTGTGAGTAGTGTATAATGAAGCCAAAAAGTCAGAATCTTATTTCTTAACTGAAAGAAGGATGAATTAACATTGTTTTGACTTATATTTTTTTTGGTTTTACTGGTCAGTAAAACAGCATGTCATCTGCATAACAATGAAAAAAGTTAAAAAAAAAACTGTAGTTTATTGGTAGGTGAAAACTAACAATAACACGTCAGATAATGTAAATACATGATACAGTACCTCTGCAATGTTCACAAACTCTCCTTCGATTTCTGCCGAAAATAAAGATGGTGATCATCGTCACGCAGCAAACCAATAGGACACCAAGCACAATGACAGCTGGAAGCAATTCTGATCCTGGAATAATAATAAAAAAAAAAAAATTAAAATTAAAAAAAAAAAAAATCACCTCTTTAACTGATTTTATTCCATTAATGCCTGTCTAGCTGCCTAGCCACGAAGACTCAAATATCTAAACTAATCCAAACTAAATCAAAATAAATCCAAAGCGCTACAATTCTGATTGTTTTTCTCCCTAAAAGTTCAAATCACTTTTAAATACATGACATCAATTATGTGTTGGCTAGAGAAGGCACAGTAGGATCAAGAACATTTTTCAAAGAAAAAAAAACTGCGTTTACCCATAAATCTAAATAACATATAAAATGTTTCCAAGAACTGTTCATAATGAAGCAGTGGAAATGAATGTATATTGTATATTCCAAATAGACATATTATTATGAATATGAACATGATATTTGAAATTTACCTAATATACCTAAATCTCTAGAGGAACTTATGATAGAGAGGTATGCATAAGTTTAATCATTTTGAATTTTAGGGTCATTCCATGTCATTTCAACAATTGGCCCACGCACTTGGGTCTCAAAGAATTCTGAAAAATTCACCAGGTGTTCCTTATTTATCCAATAGGCACAATGTAAAATTTTACTTTGCTCGGATGGATACTTTCTGAGACCATGAAACCTGTGTAATTTTTTTTTCCATTTTTGAGGGGCTGGCATGTAGTTATGATGTATGACAGATGTTTTTGTATATTCTGAGAGTGTTGGTGGAGGTGTATTATTGTACCAAATTTCAGTTTGCTATCTGGTTTAGTTCCTGAGATACTGACACCTGAAAATGGAGGGAAAATAAGGATGCGCGAAAATCGCACCAAAATCGACACATAACCCCCTCACTAAATTGGCCGTATCTCAAAAAGTATCCATCCAAACTAAAATTTTACAATGTGCCTATTGGATAAATAAGGAACAACTGGTGAATTTTTCAGAATATTTTGAGACCCAAGTGCGTGAGATGTCCTGAAAATTTGGTAAAATTACATTGAAGGACCCTATAGTAGCATAAAAAATGTGTAGAAGGTCAAGGGAAAATGGACGTCATGGAACAATTAAGTTTACATTTGGTCAGTATTTGTGGCATGTTTTTAATTAACACTTAATAAAACTTTAAGGTCAGATTTTGCCTAGAAAATCAGCAGCAATAGTTAACACATAGTCTGTTACATCAACTTCACTGAATATATTTAGAAATTCATGAACGAATTAAATAGAAATACATACTTGTGTCCACTTTAGTTCCACTTCCAAACAGGATCTCCCCACATGTGGCCACAGCACAGTAGTAAGTTCCAGCATCAGAGGAGCTGGTTACACTTTTGGAGAGTGTGTAAACACAGCTCCGTTGACGAGAAGGACTCTCCTGACATTCATGACTTCTGTTCCCACGACTGTGAATGACGCCTGGATGGGATTCTTCTGATCCGGCTCTGAACCAGTACACACTGTGTTCACCTGAACACCGGCTGCTGCTGTCTTTGTTCTCGAAGAGAACCGAACACTGGAGAGTCACTGCTTCTCCCAGCTGGACGGACTCAGTCTCTGGCAACTGTGTCAGGAGGACAGACTTCTGCTGGTTGTAATCTGTGTGATTCCATTTAAAAAATCATCACACAATCAGTTTTAGTGCAGCTTTTGAAAAAGGGATGATTAACTGTGGAATAACTGACATAAACATTTAGAGTATCATACTGTACCATTCACACACAAATAGGTTGCATTAAGGTTGTGCATTTTATATGATGTTCCTCCTTGACAGAAGTATGTTGCTTCATCTTCTCTGTTTACATTATTGATGATCAGATTAAACTCAGAAACACTTTTTCGAACGGAGAAACGTGTATTATTAAACTGTTCATGAAATGTTGCACTCGAGCCTCGAGTTTGTACTGCAACTGTTTGTACCATACGTCCAACAGATTGCTTATACCAGAAAACGAATCTGATTTCCTGCTGTGGCAATGGACATGACAGAGTAACATTATCACCAAGACGAACCACAACCAAAGGCATCGAGTGGGGAACCTCCAGGGTTTGAACCAGGACTGGAAAAGAGACACAAACATAAAAGTTCCCACACATAAGACAGATGATAAGACCAACGAAAACTGTATCTGCAATCAGACACATTATATTTTTGTAAATAATTTCTATAATCTACAAAATGATCTTGCTGTATTTTCAATAACTGACACAGTTCAATACTTAGTGACTGTTTGCATTAATACATTTGGAATAGATGAGAGTTGCACTTACACAGAGTACCAAGAAGATTCAGAGAAACCAGTGTTTGGATCATTGTGGTGCATCTCCTTTGTCTTGCACAAGTGAAGGTTTACAACTCAAATGAAAGGTTTTGTCTCATGATCATCAAGGTTTGCAAAGTGGTCATGTGTGATTGGTTCAAACATAGAAGATTCACTTCCTGTCAAATCCATCAAACCCATTGTTTCATTTTTCACTGAATCTTAAGATGTGCACTTAGTTGTTGTGTTTTAACATTAGACTAAATATCAAAAGAAAATAGGCCACAGTAGAGCATGGCCTCAGGTTGATTGATACATAAACATACAATAAATCCACCTTCATGTTGCTCTATAGAAAACATTATCTTATCGCAGTATCTTGGTGAGTCCAGAATTTATTTCTGAATATAGAATATGTTTAGTTATAATGTCTCCACTAATCTGCCACAATGTAAAATGCAGGTCAGTTGTGCTCCATACATCACAAGTGTAAGCAAACGCCTTTAAGCTGAAACTCTCCATACATTAAGTCAACACTGTCACGATTCATATCAGAAAATCCTCTCAAAGTTATTTATGTTGTCATCCAAAGAATAACTTAAGAAACTTCTAAAATATGAACATATGCTTATAAAATATGATCAAAGTCAATTTTCACTTGATTTTCTTGCTATGTAAGCTGTTGTAATTTTATTTTATTTTAATGTGGAAAATTTTAAATTCTGTGTTCTAGTGTAATTACAAACCCTCCCTCCAAAAGTCAGCACATGAAGACAAACCTGTGATATTAGTCCCTAGTCTCGTGGCCGAGAGCACAACATGTAACCTACATGTAAGAGCTCAGCATGCCCTGCACCTGTTGCTGCGCCATACCACTTCAAAGACGACATGAGATCGTGGCAACTCAGGAGCTAAGAGATAAGAATGAGTGAATGTGAGTGCTCAAAATACCATAACAGAGTCAGTGGTGAAGTGATGGCTCTAGCCTCTTGAAGTCAAACACTAGAGAATTATAGTGAGTTAAATATGTGAGCAAGCATTAGGCTGCTGCTGTACACTGCTGCTCTGCATTGTCATTGCTATCATTAAGATCCTGAAGTTTTTTTTTTTTTGTTTGTTTTTTTATTGATAATAAAGGCATCAAGGAAGGCGAGGAGCCAAAGGAGCCAAATTTAGTAAGAAATATGCATTCATCAATATAACATCATAAACGCAGTACAACAGTAAGTCTGCATTGTTGAATGGGGCATTTTTTTCAAATTAGACACTATGAGGTAAAATATGCCACTAACTCTGGGATCAATAGCTCAGTTTAACCAAGTGTAGTTGTATTGGAATTTTATTACAATAAAGCTATTCTGTATGTGCTCCAGAGGCACATTTTCACTTTTTAAAGTTACTTTTAAATGCTTTTAGAAGATATCATGATGTTCCAAGACTACAAAAACAATGACAAAGGGATTTTAGCCACCATGCTCAATCTATAAAAAAAAAAAGAAAAATGGAGACAGAAAGAATGAAAGAATGATACTGAAATATATTTAAAAAATAAACAAAGAAGATTTGATGACAGGCAGGTTATGAGAACTTGGGAACAGTTGAGCCAAAAGACCATTTTAAAATGTTTTATCTCTTTAAAACTGTTTCCCCACAACCTTAATAATTTATTTCAATCACTGTTTAACATAAATACACAGCTGTTTTGTCGTTATTTTGTTGTAATGGCTCAAAATTGACTCTCCCCCCTGAGGAAAACAGTGGAGAAACAGCATCTGTCGTCTCAGTGATGACATCGGCTTGGTTCAGTCTCACTGCAATGAGATAGATATTTTATTGTCCACCAGAAGGTGAGTGTCATGTCCGAGCAATCACATTTAGTTATGCTGAGTTTTGTTCTTGTGTCTGCTGTCTCGTGGCTTCCTGTTTTATTTTGAAATCCTACTCTCCTCTCATTTCAGGTCACTTGCCCTTCCCCTCGTGTGTTTCCCTCTAGTCTGATTGTCTGCCCCGCCCTGATTGTTTCCACCTGTTTCCTATTAACTTGTGTATTTAAGTCCTGTGTTCAGTTCTGTTTGTTGTCTGTTCATTGTGATTTGTTCTGTTTTGTTGTGCTGGTTGTCATGCTGGCGTTCCACGTGGAATTATTAAATATTTTTATTTGCCATTGAGTGCTTTTTGCCTTATTGCTCCTGCATTTGGGTCCGACCCAACATTCGCTGTGACAGTGATAATTAGTTTTTTGGCTCAAGATAAACAGTATGGAAGCACTGGGCAACAGATATCACAAGTAAAATAAATAAAAAAACATTTAGCAGCGTCATTCAAAATCACATGTATTCATTATGGTAATGCATACATAGGCAGTTGTGGGTGCATCCAAGGCCATGGTGCCAACTAAAATCAGCAGCCCAAATGAATTAAGCCAACAGCATTTAGGTCTTTTTTATAAACATTCTTGATTTCCTATGCCGCCTCCAGGAGGGAGGTAACTCAGCTTCACCCTGAAGAGGCTGAGAAGCATCAGCTATTATCAGATGCGCCTGAGCATCATGAATCTCTGATAGTTGTTTCTGTTGCCTGCTGATATTATCAAGAGCTTGTCTTTGTTTCTGATGGCGCATCTTGCTGGACTTGCTGGCCCAAGTTTTATTTTAACACCCAGAACTGGTAGCAACACCATAACCCATATGTAGCTTGGGTGCAGCAGGTTGAAACTGTTAATGTGAATCAAAGAAAAAAATGCTCTTCTGTCTCTGCACTTTCATATCACCTGTGCCTTTGAACAATGAGCAAAGCGACATACAGCAGCTCAGCTCAGGGATGCGACTGTGGCTGGCCATCTCTCTGCCTCTGACAGACCACCAAGGCTGCTTACCCACAACAGACCTGACTAGGAGCATCAACAGGAAGTGCAGCCAGAGTGGAGGCACAGCACATTTCAGCAGGCTAACCTGAGGCTGCACACTTTTTTCACTTTGTTTACTTAGTTACTTTACAACTCAGTATCATACTATTTTCAGTCCCTCCCCTATCCCACTAATTTGAAAAACACAATGCACTGGCGCAGTCGGAGGGAGGAGCAGCTTTCAAAGTAATCTGATTGTGCAGGGTTCAATAAAAGCACTATGAAACATCCACTGAACATTTTTATTTACAAGACAAGAAGAAAAGAAAAGATAATTGTAGAGTATGTAAGAAAGCTGCAAGCTGTTAAGTGTGAAGGGGGGAACACACATACAGAAAAAAAAAACCAATTGCAATAATGATCTACTGCTATTCCACTTGCCTTGTTGAAAAAGACAAAAAAGTATTCAAGTTTCAAGTCCAAGAGCAGGTCTCGCATTTCCTGAAACTAAAACCGAGACAAGACAGGAAGAAGAGCCCCTGTGAGTTCAAATCTGACTTTGACAGACAAGCCACAGTGATGCTCTCTCTCTCTCTCTCTCTCTCTCTCTCTCTCTCTCCCTCTCTCTCTCCCTCTCTATGTATGTGTGTGTGTGTGTTTGTGTGGGTGTGTGCAAACAGTACACAAAAATGCAAAAAAGAAAAGTCTGTGTGTTCTTCCTCTCTTTAACCTTTGTCAAAGCGTACCGCCTTGTTCTGCATGCTGTTCATTCCAGGAAGAATCCTTTCACAGCTACGTAGAATATCTTTGAGTGGAAAGAAGAAAAGAAACCCAAGCTCACCTCAGGAAAGCAGAGGTCAAACCAGCATCCATCACATCAACTCACCAGGAAGTTGCTTAGTGATTTTCTGACTGTGCCAATTTACTGTAATATAATTGGCCAAGACAATCAATAGATTTAAATGTATTATTAATGAATGTCTTACAGTAATTACAGCAAAATTGTAGCACCTCTGCAAGTTTTTACCCCCCACATCACACTTGTCCTCATGAAAACCTATAAAGCACATATTTAAAAAAAAAAAAAAAAATGCCTTTATTGTAATTCATATAGATGTGATACCTGCCTCTGAAAATAGTGATGTAGAATAAATGTCATATTTGTTTATGTAGTTTTTTTCATCAGTTTAAATAGATCTCTCTTAATTTTAGATTGTTGTACTACAGTGAAAATTTGAAGATGCATACATGTTCTGTGTCTTTATATTGTGTTCATAATGTAAAGAAGTGTGTGTGTGTGTGTGCGCAAAATTTGTTTTATATTGAGAATTACATGGTCTACATGGATATACGTGAAGATGACTGTGCAGTTTTGCGTTTGTGTTCAAGGTTATGAGAAAGGGAGAAAATTTTCAAGAAATGTGTCTTAGCAATCAAGAAAAACTAAATCATCAGCAACTGGAAACCCTTACGTATTTATAAGATGCAGTACAGTTTTGTTTTGTTTTCCTCCCAAATGTTTAAACATTACCAGTGATTCTTGAAGCCCTGTCTCTGAATGCTGGAACTCTCTTCTCTGCATTGCCACACTTTTTTGCCAGTTGCCTTTCCACACTGACCAATGAGAAAACACTTTTAGATAATGAATTCACTTATAAATCAGAGCCTGGGAACTACAGTAAATCACTGCTAAACATTTGGTTTGGACAAAAAGGAAAGCCAACATTTGACAGAGAATGACAGGGGTGGGAACTACAGGAGGAGGAGGACGACGACGACAACGAGGACAATGAGGAGGAAGAAAATGAGGAGGTTCATCAGCTACAATGACTTAAGAACGGGCACATATCATATTTTTATTTTCATATTTTTATGTTTTTCTACTGCATAATAACACTGTTATATGCACATTTTGTTTTCCATTTTATTCAGATACTTTGACATCAGTGACCACAGTGCAACTTGGTGAACCTGCGACTCTTCAGTGTTTCTTCTCTGCTGGGGGCTACAGCAATAGTAAAGTCCAGTGGTACAAACAGAGCATTGGGGAGACTCTGGAATTAATTGCAACTTTGATTGTAGGACCTAAACTGAAGGTTGAATCTACCTCAAGATATGAACTTAAAACTTTTAATAATATGAGCCACCTGACCATCTCAAGCACAATACAAGAAGATGAGGCCTTGTATCACTGCGCAGTGACTGACTGGAAAGGTGCTGATTGGAGTGGCACATTTTTGTCCTTAAAAAGGTAATTATGTGCTGTATTTTTTCTGCTGCCTCTGCTACTTGTCAGAAGTTGCAATTATGCACATTTTTGTGAATCAAAAGAATCCCCCCTTTTCACAATTTTTTTTTCAGAGGTTTTACAATTTAAGTCCTAAAATACCCTCCTGTACCAGTCTGTGTGTCATCATGTGTGTCAGTGTTTCCTCAGAGTTCCAGGGATTGAATATTCCTTCAAGAACGCACTGATTTTTTTGTGTGTTACAGTTCTGTCTTAAAAAAATGTTACACTACATATTCATATTTTATCCATGCATTAAAACTGTCTCAAACTGCCACAAGTGTGTGAAGGTAAATTTATTTCAAATACAGACTGAAGTTTCATGTGCGATGTAATGAAATACTTCTTAAGCTTTGAAGATGTGTTTGAAGATCCCCAGCAATCGACCATGTTTTGTAATACACAGGAAACACACAGAGGATGTCAGACTATACTGTTGTGCAGAGGCCAGTGTCTGAGCCCGTCTATGAAGGAGACCCTGTGACTCTCCAGTGTTCACTCCTCTCTGACTCGGAGAACAAAGCCTGTCCAGCAGAACACAATGTGTTCTGGTTCAGAGCCGGATCAGATGAGTCTCATCCCAGGATCGTTTACACTGATGGAAACAGGGGTGATGGATGTGAGAAGAGTCCTGAGCCTGGCTCTCCTCCACAGAGCTGTGTGTACAACTTCTCCAAGAACAGCATCTGCTCCTCTGATGCTGGGACTTACTACTGTGCTGTGGCCACATGTGGAGAGATCCTGTTTGGAAAAGGAGCTAAACTTGACATCAAATGTAACCAAACCATTTTCATATTAATATAGAAATTAACTTTTTTTTTTTTTTTTTAAGGTCAACTATTAGCAATCACATGTTTTTAATGTGACATTATCTTTTCAAATTAATACTATTTTACAGTAATATTTACTGTTTTTGAATTTTCCTTACTTTATCATTTTGATAATATTTCAGCCAACCATTGGCCCATATCATTTGAAGATGAAGAAAAGGCTGGGAAAACAGCCCTGCTACTGCTGTCCGCTACATTGGCTATAAGTCTGATTTTTATAGCCGTCCTCATCTACGCCATCAAGAATACAACATGAATTTGTTGTAACGGTATTGACACAACTTTCTCATACCTTGCTGTATAGAACGTTATTTTGTTATAACTACCGTCACTACATTACTGTAATATGAGTTGTGGATTTCTTCAGTCAACATACCACTTACTGTAACTATGAAAATTCTTATTTGCATATTGTTTTTCTTTTTTTTTTCTTTTTTTTTTTTTTTGCAGAAACAACCTGCAGTGATCAACACAGTCAACAGGTATGAGAGTTAAAGATAAGATGGAGTTTGCGGAAATAAATGTGATATTTCATGTTTTTTGCCATTTATTTCCTCAGGGAGATGAAGACACGTTGGTTTCTACTGCTGTCAACTTCATGAGGAGGAAAACTGGCAGTGGGTAGATACGTCTGAGCTACGTTTCTATGAAAGGTCAAATACAAATTATATTTTTTTGTTAATTGTTTACAAGAAAAATTAACAAAACTAAATTCTTCACAGTTGAATCTTTATCTTCAGGCATGTTTCCTGTGTTAGGTTCCTTGTTTTAGCCATTTTTGTGTCTGAAGAACTGTCAAATGTGCTGGCTTTATATAGACATGAAGCTTGGCAACAAAAATTGTGTCTTTTATTAAAAAGAACGACCTTCATCACTGATACCAAAATGACCCAATACTCAAAATTTCTTATTTTTATGGAACCAATCAATTTTAAGTTTTTAATGGCTTTTTTAGGATTTGTTTAGTATTTTGGCTGTGACTGTACTAAAAGAAATTGCACTTGAAGACCTAAGAGTGATTTGTTAATGCAATATTTCACAAATGCATGGGGTGTCCAAAAACTTTTTTCCACCACTGTATTTCCAGAATCCTCTCAGTTTGTAAATACACAAAACGCTTCATCTGTCCTGTTTATAGTAGCCTGTACTTTGAAACTACATTTCTTTTTCTGTAGCCATGGTGCAGCCTTAGGCACAACCTGAAACTGGGTCACTCTGTTATCTGCAGTCGCTTCTAGTCTCAGTATCAAACCCCAAGCTTCTTTAGGTGTTGTAAGAGCTGCTGCCGATCCAGTGATGCCAAAATGCTGCTGACACTGTTGCAAGGTGATTGTAAGGCATGGCCTACACAGCAAAGCAATGCTTGGCCTTGGATAATAATTTTACTGCTGAAATATATGGGTAAGTTAAAGTAGTGACTGGAAAATAAAAGCTATTTCTGATCCCCGTCACTGGCATTTGTAATGTATTTGAAACAAAACGTGTCCATTTATTCATATTCAAATATTCCTTAAACAGCACAATGACTTGATTAAAGTTTGACATGACAATTTTAAGTGGCTGCTCATGTTGAAGATAGTGTGACAGGCAACATAAAAAAACAAAACAACAACAAAAAATTTACCCAAGCAAAATTAAAGCAGCCTGACGCTATTCTACATTGCAATTTACATATTAAATGTTTTGTTTTCAGATAATATAAGTAAAAACACATCACTGGTGCTCTGATCTCACAGCAGAGTAAACACTGTACACTGGCGACTCTCTCTTCTTCCTCCCCCTTTTGGCATACCTTGTGGAGAAACTCAATGCTGCATAGTTCACTGCCTCTGCTTCACCATCCTGAAAAAAATAAGGACAATATATGATAGATAAGGGCTGCAATAGCAATGCCACTTAATTTACAGTTATTTTACATTCTACATTGGACACAATATTTACCAGATCACTTGACCAGGGAACGGCTGATCTGTCACGTACAGGATGACTGGAAGCACTCACTGTTCCTGTGGATAATAATAAGAGGAAATATATATTTAACTTTTCTTGACAGTATTAAAGTTCTTTACACCAGTAAAAGGAATAAAAAATTTAAAGGAAAACAAAACAAAAGTAATGTTGCTTTTTCTGAAGTGAGTAATAAATAATTAAGTCATAAATATGTCTAAATATATAAAATATATAAATGTCTAATATATAACTTAGTACATATGTAACAGAGTAATACAATACATACATATTACATTGTATTATATGTATATGTATACAGTCTAATATTATTACTGTATTTCAGTAAACAGTACAATATAATTTATTCATAACATAGTGACAGATAAAAACAACAAAAACAAAGAACAGTGATTAAATTAACAGAAAATAAGTTTAAAACTTTGACTTTTTGAGTTTTGATTTGAAACCAATTTCACAGTCACTGTCACTCTGATCTCCGCCGGCAGATTAGGATTAGGGGCCCACAGTGAAAGCGCAATCTGCTTTTTAATCTGGACTAATGGAGAGGAAAGTTTAGGTTAGCATAGGTTAACAGCTCATTTATATAAATTGACACCTCTTAAAGATTGAAATATTTTTAAATTAGTTCTCTTCTCCATAGGAAACCATTTGAGAGAGAGGGCATGGACAATTTCCTGCGAATATATGATGAAGCCAAAAAGTCAGAATCTTATTTCTTAACTGAAAGAAGGATGAATTAACATTGTTTTGATTTGTATTTTTGGGGGGGTTTACTGGTCAGTAAAACAGCATGTCATCTGCATAACAATAAAAAAAGTTAAACATACATCTCTCAGGAGTCAGATAAATAATAAAGACAGGACGTTCTTGGAACATGCAGTTGCTCATGATTATAGTGTTACTTTTTCACCTGGTCTGGATGAGCAAAATCATGTCTTGATCATACATTCATTTTCAGTAACATCTGGGTTATAACCCGGCAGTATAACCATGTTCCTCTCATGGTGGGCACTGAGCAGCTTCACTAAAGTAATCAGCAATCAGGGGTTGAGTGACAATAGCCCCTTGACTGGACACATTTCTGAAGAGCATCCAGAATCACACAGCAGATTAGGGGCTCAAACCACCAACCGCCTACTTACAAGCACATGTTTTCTGACCTTGACGCATTATGAATAAAGTGCTGAGGCTTTCTTTGTCGGTCTATATTGTCTGGCTGTAACCCAGCTACAAACAAGACCAGAGGACAGAGATGAGCAAGAATAAATAATCCAGACTACTTGATGTATTCTCTACGACTGGATCTGTCATTATGCACGTTAAAACTGTAGTTTATTGGTAGGTGAATATTAACAATAATGCGTCAGATAATGTAAATATATGATACAGTACCTCTGCAGTGTTCACAAACTCTCCTTCGATTTCTGCCGAAAATAAAGACGGTGATCATCGTCACGCAGCAAGCCAATAGGACCCCAAGCACAATGACAGCTGGAAGCAATTCTGGTCCTGGAATAAAAAATCACCTCTTTAATTGATTTTATTCCATTAATGCCTGCCTAAGCTGCCTAGCCATGCCTGAGAGTTAGCAAAAGAAAGACTATATGGAGCAATGATTATAACAGCTGAGATCCACACCAAGGCATCAAAACTGTATGAAGACTCAAATATCTAAGCTAATCCAAACTAAATCTAAATAAATCCAAATTAAGTGCTCCAATTCTGATTGTTTTTCTCCCTAAAAGTTCAAATCTCTTTTAAATACATGGCATCAATTATGTGTTGGTGAAAAAAGGCAGGGTAGGATCAAGAACATTTTTCAAAGAAAAAAAAACTGTTTATCCATAAATCTAAATAACATATAAAATGTTTTCAGAAAGGGTTTATAATGAAGCAGTGGAAATGAATGTGTGTATATTTGAAATAGACATATTATTATGAATATGTTTTTTTGAAATTTAACTAATATACCTAAATTTCTAGAGGAACTTTTGACAATATGATAGACAGGTATGCATGAGTTTAATCATTTTGAATATAGTAGCATAACAAATGTGTAGAAGGTCCAGGGAAGACGGCGGTAATGGAATTATTAAGTTTACATTTGGTTAGTATTTGTGGCATGTTTTTAATTAACATCTAATAAAACTACGGTTAGATTTTGCCTGGAAAATCAGCAGCAATAGTTAACACATAGTCTGTTACATCAACTTCACTGACTGAATATATTTAGAAATTCATGAACAAATTAAATACAAACAGAAATACATACTTGTGTCCACTTTAGTTCCATTTCCAAACAGGATCTCCCCACATGTGGCCACAGCACAGTAGTAAGTCCCAGCATCAGAGGAGTTGGTTACACTTTTGGAGAGTGTGTAAACACAGCTCCGTTGACGAGAAGGACTCTCCTGACATTCATGACTTCTGTTCCCACGACTGTGAATGACGCCTGGATGGGATTCTCCTGATCCGGCTCTGAACCAGTACACACTGTGTTCACCTGAACACCAGCTGCTGCTGTCTTTGTTCTCAAAGAGAACCGAACACTGGAGAGTCACTGCTTCTCCCAGCTGGACGGACTCAGTCTCCGGCCACTGTGTCAGGAGGACAGACTTCTGCTGGTTGTAATCTATGTAATTCCATTTAAAAAAAAAAAAAAAAAAAAAAAACATCATAGAATCAGTCTTAGTGCAGCTTTTGAAAAAGGGATGATTAACTGTGGCATAACTGACATAAACATTTAGAGTATCATACTGTACCATTCACACGCAAATATGTTGCATTAAGGTTGGTGATTTTATATGCTGTTCCTCCTTGACAGAAGTATGTTGCTTCATCTTCTCTGCTTACATTTCTGATGATCAGATTAAACTCAGAATCACTTTTTCCAATGGAGAAACGTGGGTTATTAAACTCTTCATGAAATGTTTGTGTGGTCGAAATTTTCGAAGCGACGGTTTGTACCATACGTCCAACAGACTGCTTATGCCAGCAAATGAAGTCAAATTTTTCTGTTAAGAATGGACACTGGAAAGTTACAGTATCACCAGGTTGAGCCACAGTCACTGAGATCAGGTGGGGATCTATGGATTGAATAAGGGCTGGAGAAGAGAGACCAACAATAAGTTACTACACATAAGAATAGCTATCAGGAAAAGAACAATGAAAAATGTATCTGCTACCAGAGAGATTACAGCATTGCCATTGTAAACAGTTTCTATAACTTCCATGATGTTTTTCTCCATATTCTATAATCAGTCAATAGAAAATAATAGCTTATAGCAAAACTTGTCTTGTAAATGATGAGAGCTGCACTTACACAGAGTACAAAGAAGAGTCAAAGAAACCAGTGCTCCGACCATTGTGGTGCAACTCTTGTCTTGCACAACTGATAGGTTTCCACTCAAATGAAAGGTTTAGTGTCAAGTGGAGATCCTTTTTCATTGGCTGTAACATAGAAGATGCACTTCCTGTCAAATTTAGCATCTCCTTTTTTTCTTTTAATATAAAATGTGCATTGATTGTTGGTTTTTAACATTAGCTACCTAGTGTTTCCCCTGTTGCCACCCTGTCCATATACATGTATTGTGATGATTACTGTCCTTAACACCCACATTGTCTTATTGTTTCTTTAAGTGCTCTGACGTAATGCCAACTTCAAGTAATGTTCCTCAGTCAGACTGGCATGAAATAACGTGGAAAGTAACCCTGGGTGACGGCAGCTTGAGGGGTAAGAAGCATGACTGGTTTGAAGCCTTGGAGCCGCCGGTAAGAACTGAGCATGAGAGGAGAAGAATAATGATCATCCTTTATGTGAGCAAAGCACTGAACCTGTAGCTGCTCCTATGAAGAGCTCCCCAATGCAGCTGGACAATGATGCATTACTAATCCTTCAGACCAATGCTGTCAGTAAGAGTGTATTTTTAACTTAGAAACTGCAAACTGCAATAAGTGATGAAGATCGCAGCAAAGAGACAGCTGCTCTGCCCCTGGAGCTTATATTGCACAGATGCAGTGTTTCCTTGTAGGAGACTTAAGGACAGAATTTTTGTTTGTTTGTTTGTTTGTTTGTTTGTTTTTTGTGGCCCATCTACAGGGTACAGAAGCCCTGAATGAGTTTTTCACTTCTCTCTTTTTAAAGGTAAAGAGAAAAGAGAGACAATAAGCCACAGCAGTGCATAGATTCTGCTCGGCTGATTATTAGAAATGCATACAACTTCACACTGCAGTGCAGAACACACACAGTGTCTTGGTGATTCAGTCCAATTTTTTTTTTTTTTTTTTGTCCCTCTGAATTTAGGAATATTGCGATGTTGAACTGGACCCTCTCTTAACCCAAGAAATGCAGGTCAGTTTACTCCAGATACTATAAGTGTAACCTACCCATTTTAAATCCAGGTAAAAAAAAAAAACAAAAAAACTCAGTGCAGTCTATCAGTTTTACACATATTTGTACATGCATGTTTTTCAAACCCATTACTCAATAAGAGAGTAAGGATTCTTGACAAGACTTTGCTGTAACAAGTTATGACAAGTTTTGTTACAACTTCCAAAATGAATCAAAGCTTCAGTGTAACAAAGTGAGTAGTGTCAATATCAGTTACAACATCTGTTCTGCCTTGATTTTAATTAAAAAAGAACGGCTGTTGTAGAGAATCTGCCTGTGTTTCTGTTTTGAACGAGTGCTTAATTAGAGTCTAAACAGAAATGTGTCCCTCTCTGGTGCTCCTTTCATCAGGAGGTTTGGAGTGCAGAGAATAAATAGTTAACAACATGAAGAAAGGCTCTCTAAAGTACAACAGGTAGTCATCATGCCCTCTGATTGTAGAAGCTCATCATGCTTTGAGTGGCGGGCCTCACCACTTCAAAAAGACGTGTGCAAAAAGACATCTGCTCAACGTGCGAACCAAAATGGACCGCATCAATTACAAAATGGTTTGTTGCAATGTAAAATGTGGGTGAATTGTAGTTAATACCTCATTTAACATCGAAGATCAAGGGCTCAACTTCCTTACATACAGCCTACCCTTACTATGGATGGAGCCATAAGACAATTTTTTTATTATGTCATGTTTCAAAATGTAAAAAAAAAAAAAAAAAAAAAAAAACTGGCTCATACCCCAGTATCCACAGTAAAGGAAACACTGATGTAAAGACGTAAAGTTGAATCTGTAAGGTTCAGTTTGAAAAGTGGCTTTTGCTTGAACTCTGAACTGTCTGACATTTCCTTTCCACTGCCCAGAAATGTCACATCTGTTGTTTCTCCCCTGTGTAAGTCATATATAATTACATGTGTCAATATATATTAATAATGCATGAGTTGGAATTACTTATTATTCATAATTCACTTTGTATTATTTATGGCATTATTATTGCCATTATTTGATGCAGTAGTGTATTGTCAAGAGCTTATGTTAGTTTCTGGATAGAAACAAAGTTAATGTGGCTCCTTTGAAGACTTTTTATATCACATATCATTGTTAACAACATTCTAAACCACAAAATATTTTGGGTGCAGCAGCTCAAAAATAGTTTGTGTGAAACAACAAGCTGTGGTCGCCTCTGACAGACCGCCAAAGCTGTTTACTCAGAACAGACCTGACGAGGGGCGTCAACAGGAAGTGTCATTCAACAGACCTCAGCAGGCTAATTTAAAGCTACACAGAGTGAGTTTGATTTGATCTTTTTTTGATTTGATCGTTCTACCATATAGTATAGTGTGTGTGTGTGTGTGTGTGTGTGTGTGTGTGTGAGATCAGAAGTCCTTTTGACATGAACACTTAAAAACACTGATTCTTCTTGTGTCAGCAGCAGGGAGCTTAGCCTACAAAAGGTCAAAACTGCTGGTCTTACCTGATGCTTCTTTTCTACATTATGAAATAAAATACCAGATTAGACATTTACAGCGATAATTTTAAATATAGCATTATCTTTGGTAATGTGCCCCATATAGAAACAGCCCAGCGATAGTTACAGTTATGAGAAAATGGATGAATGTGAGTTCCCAGACAGTCTTGAGGTATAGCAGTGGCAGGATGAAGAGATCACACTTCAGACTTGTGCAACGACTAAAATGATGTGGGTGAGACTGGTGACCGAGAGCTGTTCTCCCCTCCCTCAACAACTTCCACCAAAGAAAGGCAATAAACCTACAGCTACTGCAGTGGAAACACCCAGTGAACAACAGGGCATGACACTTGTGCCACTGAGCAGGTATGAGTATCTGTAACCTTCCTGTTCCTTGTGCACCTGTAAGCTTTTGTGGGGAAAAAAACAGACACAAAAACAAAAAGAGGACCCCTGTGCTATCCCAATTTCATGGTAAAATGAAATGTTCATGTTCCAAATTCAAGTCCAACACTCACATTTCATGACATTAAGAATAAGAGATAAGACAAGTCTGGAAAAGGGTCCCTGTTAGTTCACACCTTGCTTTGACAACCTAACCAGTGGCTGTGTGAAAATGTGTGTGTGTGTGTGTGTGTGTGTGTGTGTGTGTGTGTGCGCGTGCGTGCGCGTACGTGCGTGCGTGCGTCCGTGCATGTGCGTGTGCGTGCAGAGGTGGGAGGTTGTTTACCTTCACACAAAAAACCCCATTACAACACAAAAAATACAAAACAACATGTTTGTGGATGCAAGTGGATGTTTGCATGGCAACCTGTTTCTGTTTGGCATGGAAACTAAGCTGTGTCAGAGCTGAATACAAAACATTACACGCCTTTTACTGAGAAGCCACGTCCACTGCCTGCGACACACCCCTTTGGTACAAGAAAGAAAAAAAAAAAACTCTTCTGTAGCCACACCTACCATCACAATGCCTTTTGGCCAATCATCAGTGTGAAAGTTTTCCACAAAGTTTTCCGCGAAGTTTTGTTATACTGTATGAATCCGTTTGTAAGTTATCCACGTTTTCGTGCAAGGCCAAGGCCACCGTCACAGCCCTCATACTTTATGTCATGCTGTATGTCAGTCAAAAAATAAAAAGTCAAAACATTTTTACAAATGCATGCCTGCTGAAATTTGCCACATACTGTCAAAACAAGGAGTACTGTAAGAATATTCAGCTCTTCATGTGCCCTATTCATTCCCTCTGTTTGAACAGGTGGATGGTGGATGTTTTACTCACATTTTTTTGTAAATTATTTATTTACACGTCACTGGTATCAAGGCCTCTTCAAAAGGGAAAGCTAAATAAGTGGAAAAAAACAGAGATCATTTTGAATGAAACTGTTGTTTTATCCTCTTTCCACCAAAAGATGGCAGCACCTTAAAATAGAGACAACCAACTGTAGTGCTGGCTGTTCAGTGGTAAAACTCATAATACATCAGCACAGACCGGCAATAGAAAAAATAATAATAATAAAAACCTGTGTGATCAACACAGCACAGATAGAAGGTAGCCGATACAAATGTAATAATACCACTACCTCTACACAAAAGAATAAGTAAATAACAGTAATAACACGTAAACAGTGGAATAAGCAACATAAGCCATTTGGTTTAAGCTTTAGTCCAGAGCAGCCTGATGTACTCTGAATGGACATATCTGGAATAACCCTGACAATGTTGATATGATTCATCAAACCATGAGCTGCCATAGGACCTGACATATAGTCCAAATTAAATTACAGCTGCCCTACAACAGCTGCCCTAAATCTCAGAAATATTATCACAACTAGTGAAAATGATTAACCAGTACGTTGTCACAACACAGAAAATGTGCTCCATTGTTCTCCATGTTTCATGTGTTTCGTGACTGATTGATATAATAGCTTAGTAATGGAAATGTGTTAAATACTGTAGTTGTTTTGAGGGAATTCATTTCAATGAAGGGTAGAATGGTGCTGTGATGAGGCAAGGATGAGTATGCACACCGTGGCAAGGAGGTGCCAAGCCAAACCTGCCAAGCATTCACAGATCAGTTTATTTATAATGTTTCAGGTCGTGCCTCCAACCGGAAGAAGGCTTTACTTAAAACACCAGAAATAAATCTAAAAGTAAAGTAAAGTAAAGAAGTAAAGAAACCAGAGTGTGTGGCTTTCACTTGTTTCTGACCGATCCACAATAGTGTTGTGACCATGGGATGAAAACATGTCTGTATTTCTTGACATCCTTAAAATAAATCTTTTATTTGTGTTTGATGATTTAGTTCCAGTTCTTGTGGCACTAGACCCCAAATAAACCCCCCTGCTGTTATTGTTTCATGTTGTTTCATGTGTGCAGGTTGGAAAGATTCAGCTGAAATTATTTCCACTGTGGTATTACAGTGGAAGGTTAACATGACAACAGGCCAATCAGATTGAGCTTGACATGTGTCCCCTCCCATCTGATATACAGTAATTATATCAGGGCAGATCACCTTCCTCTGTAGTTTCAATTAACATCTGTTTCAAGTGAATCAGCCAAAAAATGCTGATGGTCTTTTGCATGCTGTTTGTGCTCAGGATTGGACGTAAGTATTGTGTGGAGAGGTCAGCTTCACCCCTGATTTATTTCAAGTATTGTCATTTTATAACAGTAAATTATATGGTGACATATGCGGATCTAGATCTAGGTACTTCTGTTAATTATTGCTCTGCATTGGCTTTTTAACAGGATGCACAGATGATCAGAATTTCACGACAGTGACTGCTCATGTTGGGGAAAATGTGACTCTAACGTGTATGCGACACGACTCTTCAGACACAAAATACTTATTTTGGATACGACTTGTTGCTGGAAATTTTCCTGAAGTCTTAGGAAGAACATTTAGCTTTCCATATATAAGCCATGATGGAGTGGCTCGCATTACAGCAAAACAAGAGCCCGGAAAATTTGTTCTACATATTACAAAAACACAACTAAGTGATACTGCAATTTACTACTGTATAAAAGTAGAACAATTAAGAATGACATTTTTGAATGGAACATTTCTGAGAATCAAAGGTAAATAGAGCAATATCAGTTTCAGGCTCATGAAAAAATATAAAATAATTATGCTGATATCAAAATTTCCAACAATATTTTTAAACAGTCTATTGTTCTTTATTGCATAAATGTGTTATGTTTGTTATGTGTTACATTTCTCAGACTCAGAACCAAACATCACTGTTGTCACTCAAGTCTTTCCGTCTGAGCCAGTCTATCTAGGAGACCCTGTGACTCTCCAGTGTTCACTCCTCTCTGACTCGGAGAGCAAAGCCTGTCCAGCAGAACACAGTGTGTTCTGGTTCAGAGCCGGATCAGATGAGTCTCATCCCAGGATCATTTACACTCATGGAAACAGGGGTGATGGATGTGAGAAGAGTCCTGAGGCTGGCTCTCCTCCACAGAGCTGTATCTACAACCTCTCCAAGAACAGCGTCAGCTTCTCTGATGCTGGGACTTACTACTGTGCTGTGGCCACATGTGGGGAGATCCTGTTTGGAAATGCAACTAAACTGGACATCGAAGGTAACCACACCATTTTTATATTAACATGGAAATCTGCATTTTTATCATTCTTATAGGACTCAAGTGCAATCCATAAACTATATGCAACCATATATTTTTAATGGTACACTATCTTGTTATCTAAGTTTAAGTTGAATTACACTTTTTAACTTTCCCCACTTGTTCCTCTTTATAATGTCTCAGCCACCAGTAGGCCTGTGTCATCTGAGGATGAAGAAAAAACTCGGCATATACTTCTTTTAGTGCTGTCCGCTGCATTGGTCATATGTCTGATTGTGATCGCCTTCCTCATCTACACCATCAAGAGACAAACACACAACTGGTGTAACGGTATTTACACAACTTTCTTATACCTTCTATGAAACATGATTTTATTAGAATTAACTTCACTAATATTCACAAGTGTTGTGCATTTCTTCAGTCAACACACTAGTTACTATAACAATGGAAAGAAAGTGACCATTTTTTTATTGAGTCCTTACTTGTTGCCTACTGCGATTTCATATTATAAAGCAGGTTCCATTCCCCTGCAAACAAATTCTGCAACAGCCAGTGGTGATCAGGAAAGCCAGCAGGTAGGAGAATTAAAGATAAGATGCACTTCATAAAAACAAATATGTGCCACTTCCTAACTTTTTGCAAATTATTTCCTCAGAGAGACGAGGACTCATTGGTTTATTCTGCGCCATCTTTTACCAAGAGAGAAGCTGGAAATAGTCAAATGAGGGATGTAAAAACAGCAGAGGGGGAGACCATCTACGCTGATGTCAGGGCTTTCGGATGGGATTAGCAACCCAAATACACTGGATTGATTAAATTAATATTTTTACGATCCGATGGGGGATGTGACATGTCAGCTGAACTTTTTTTGTTTATTTCACTGCTCACTGCAACAGTTCATGTTACATCATATTTTTGGGGGGTTCATATCTAAACATTTCACGTAGCTTGTTCAGTTTGCTTGTGATATGTACACACTAATTTGTATGTTTTATGTATTTTTGTTACATGTACATGTTTTGTGATTATATTTATGGCCTTATTTTGTACCCAGAATATTTTTAAGTCCAATGATCTTGAAAAAGTTCAGTGGTCACTGCAGCTCTAAAAAACTCAGAGAAACAGCTGCATATTTGAAAACATGCACACCTGATTTAAAGAGAAATTAGACATTTGGAAAGGATATATTTCAACTAAAATTATTAAAATTAAGAACAACAGTGAAATGGCAGGGCTTGATTTTCCTAGACGTCCTGCAGCCGTAACTGTAGCTGTACAGTATAGCACTTAAAAAATAATAATAATAAAATGTATCAAAAAAAGCGCAAAGCAAATAGTTGTGCTTTTTTCATATCATAATAATAATACTAATACAAATACTTCTGCTAATAACAGCATTTATTTTGGGGATACAAAAGGCTTCCGTTGGTGTTAAACTGTCCAATAGTCCGATCACGCTTGGTGTCTGTATATTCTCTGCTTATTTTTGTTTACTTTGCAAACCATTGGTTTGCAAAGTCTCATTTATGGGCTGTATTTTAACATTATTACAGTTTGGATGTCACGCAACACCTTTGCCCTTAACTGAAACTGAGATGGGCGACAGGATGCATGTGAGATAATGCTTAGACTATCTCATAAGGGTGACTGATTCAAGAGCTGCAGCTAAATACTTAAAAAATAAAATATCAGTAAGGCACTTGTGGGTTGTTAAGTGCTAAAGGAAAAACTCTCACCACATGCCAGAGTTAGTGAATGCGGATTCAACCCCCATCTCTGAAAGCAAATACTTGCACATAACCTTTACGCATGCAACTGCCTTGTCATTTTTTTGTATATCCAGACATTATGAGGTGTGCTTCAGTTTCTGTGGTTAGCACCTTTTAGCACTTTTTCAGAGAAACTGATGGTGTTGACCTAAAAGGAAAAATGAAAATCTTTTTTGGGGATGTTTTAAATGCATGTATTTATCAGTGTTATTATTCCAGTTGTCTGTTTTCCTTTTAAATAATTTATTTTGTGATCTGCTATCTTTAGTAATCAACCATTCATTCGTTCTTTGCATTTACACATGCATGGGTGAGTGTTTGGCAGGCTGGTTGGTTGGTAACCACATAACGTAGGTAGGTAGGTTTTTCTATGCATTGGCTTTTATCTTATTGCATGTGTGAAGCACTTTGTAACTGTGTGTTTTAAAAGTGTTATTTAAATAAAACATTACTTACTTACTTGTTTACTTGCTTTGTCCAAGTCTTGCTGTTGAAAACAAAGTTGTGTGAGCCCTCTGAAAACATTGGCTGACTAGTCCAGCATTCAACACCTAAGAATGGAAAAAATATGGGTCTCTGGTAGAGTGACTATCCTCTCATATGCTGATTAAAACATGCAAATATTTTACAGGGACAAAAAAAATCATTAAACATTCCTATTTGTATTTAGGTGCATTACTGTTTTATTTATAATAGTAGTATTACTACCTTATCCCTGCTGACAGTGTGGTATAATGTAATGATAACTGGTGTCAATTATAGACACATGACTGATGTTTGTGGTTTTCAGATTGCAGGAAGTTAAGTATAGTGTCTGTTCTCACTTGAGTGTAATCTAATTCTGTGTAACTGGTGTCTCATTTCAGGGCCTTGTCTGCCACTAAAGTGCCTCTCACTCAAGGGAGTGTTATGATGATTTGAGTGACTTAACCAGGCCAGGGAACTTTATAAATCTAGCATGCTTTTATAAATGAAAATATGTTACTTAATGTAAATGGTGCCAGGTGATTGTGAGGTCTAAATTTTTTCCCAGAGTGAAAAAAATGTGAATTATCCCTTTAAGAACCACACCAGCCCACATCATCCCATGTAGGGACAGGCAGTATTGTGTTGAGCCATTGACTTACTTTAAGTTAATTTATTATTTTTTTATTTTATTGTACAACACATTGGTGAACTCCGGTGTTTTTAAATGTGCTTTATAAATAACTTTACTCACAATTTGCAACTTAACTACACACACCCCCCACCATGGACTGTTTTCGTTGCTGTCTTCACAGCATATGCTGCAAAACAGCCAGGTTCCATGAGAGCTTCTTCCCGTATGCCAGTGGTTCCCAACCCAGTCCTCAAGCCCCCCCTGTCCTGCAGGTTTTTGTTTCAGTTCTACTCTTGCACAGCTGACCCAATTAAAGCCCATGCACCATCATGCATGGCCTATTCAGGTAGATCTGTTTCATCCAATCAGCATGAAACCCTTAATTGGATCAGGTTGGCAACCACTGCTCTACGCCATCAGGCTATTGAACTCTCACTGACTCTCAAACATTATTCAACATCTTCAACATTATCACACAGTTTATTATTTCAAATAAGACACAATTGCATGTTTACATCTAATAGAGCTGAGCTTCCTTGTTTACAATTACAACTTAATTCTGTTTACTCAAAGAAAAGTCAAAGCTAGCTGAAGCTACACAATATGGACAAAAGTATTGGGCCACCAACACATTACACCTACAGGGGCTTTTCTGACATCCCATTCTAAATCCATAGGCATTAATATAGAGTTGGTCCCCCTTTGCAACTAAACAGCTTCCACTTGAAAAGGCTTTCTGCAAGATTTTGGAGTGTGTCTGTGCAGATTTTTGCACGTTCATTTAGAAGAGCATTTGTGAGGTCAGACACTGAAATTGGACAAGAGGGCCTGGCTCACATACCCCTTTTCCACCAAAGAGGTTGCAGGGCTGGTTCGGAGCCAGTGCCTGACTTAGCACCAGCTCTTTGTTTTTCCATTGCCCAAGCACCGGCCAAACTGGTTCCAAATCGGTTCTAGGCAAGCACCAACTTCGACCAGGGGCTAAACAGGGGCCAGAGAAAGAAACGATGACGTGACCCACCACGTCATTGGTGGGCGGGGTTACAGACCTAAACGGGAACAGCGAACGCTATAAACGTATAGCTAAACGTAGTCGTCATTCGTTCCGACCACGAATACGACAGGGAGCCAGCAATAATTGCATTTTTCACCTCTGGATCGCAGTGTAGGCTTGTAAAGACGCAAGCAGTATTTGCATCGCTACGATGGGTCGTCCATTTGTCATCCATGTTGGTTATTGTGATTCCGAGTGGGCGTCTTGCACACCCACACCAACGTGATCACGTTTTACACTGACGTAATGACGTGGGTCTGACTTGGCTCTGCTTGGCTCTTGGCCAATGGAAAAGCAAACCGGTTCTTTGTGGGAACCAGTTAAGCACTGGCTCTAGCACCAGCACTGAACTAGCACCAGGTTCTTTTTGGTGGAAAAGGGGCAACTGTGGCTGTTTTAGTTCATCTCAAAGGTGCTGGATGGGGTTGAGGTCAGAGCTCTGTGTGGGCCAGTCAAGTTCTTCCACGCCAAACTCACTCAACCATGCCTATACTTGGCATTGTGCTTGGTGATGTAAGGTTTGCATGCGGCTCCTCGGCCATGGAAACTCATGAAGCCATGAAGCGCTTGGCTCACATTTTTTGTGCTGATGTTAATGCCAGAGGAGGTTTGGAGCTCTGCAGTTATTGAGTCAGCAGAGCGTCAGCCACTTTTATGCGCTATGGCGAGCCAGCTCTGTAACTTAACATGGTCTTGGCTTGGTGGCTAAGTTGCTGTGGTTCCTAAACGCTTCCACTGTGCAATCATACCACTTAGAGATGATGGTGGAATATCTAGCAGGGAAGAAATTTCACCAGCTGACTTGTTGCAATGGTGGCACTCTATTACATTAAATTACAGCACCACGCTGGAATTCAGTGAGCTCTTTAGAACAACCTGCTCTTTCACAAATTTTTGTAAAGGTAGACTGCATGGCTAGCTGCTTGATTTTATACACCTGTGGCAATGGGACTGAAAGAAACACCTGAATTTAATTATTAAGAGGTGTGACCTAATAGTTTTGTCCATGTAGTGTATATCAAATGTTTTGTTTTCAGATTAGGTAAAACACTCTGCACAGAGAAAACACGTCATTGGCTCTTTGTCCTAACAGCAGAGTAAACAGATTCTTCTGGCGACATTCTGATTTTATTCCCTCTTGTCACTTTCCTTGCGGAGAAATCCAAGGCTGCATAGTTCAACGTGTCAGCTTCACCCTGTAAATAAATCATCTATATTATTAAGGAAATTGTCTGGCAAGTTGGTCAAGATAGCAAGTTGGTCTAGGCAGGAGTTTGTCCAATCCTAAATATGATTCTCTCTTTCTTTTCATTTTTTGCACCTAACCTGTGTGAGGCTCTATGAATGTGTGTATGTGTATTGATTGTCGGTGTTGATGGTGTGATGACAACATCACACCATCAACAATAATGTGGCAAGCGCCAAGCCAATTTCTCCACAGGGAGAAAAAACATTTTAGGACATCCTCAGACATTACTGGATTAAACTGCATCTTTCCTCAGAATAAAAGGCTTCAGGTCCCTGGAAGAATATGCTGCTGAGAATTACTGTGTCTTGTCAACTGACACTAAACTAGGTACCATGTTGTCTGTAACATATGTACCAGTTCATTTGACCGGGGAGCAGTTGATTTGTCATGTCCAAGATTATTTGATGCTGTCACTGATCCTGTGAATAAGAACAACAATGCCATTTTTTATTTAGTACCATTAGTAACAGTATGAGATGAGATAAACTTTATTGTCCCCAAGGGGAAATTTGTCATGGGCATAAAGATCACATGACCACATTAAAAGACAGAAAGACAACTACATCTGACGTTAAAAACAGGTAAACAACAAATATTGCATTGCAACACTTCACAGAAAGGATCCCACTTAGGCATAAAATTACACAATCCTTATTGCACCATTTTAAATTATACATTCAAGGATAAAAAGTAGAAGTAAAAATGAGCAGCATAATGCATTCACCCTAATAGTCTGCTGCATAAAATTTTTGCTCTTAAGGTAGAATAAAAAGTGACTCAGTGACTTAATCTGCATATATTAATCTAAAAGGAATCAATGAGATGATAAAAGAAAGAAAATGATCAAAAAAAGATAAAAACAGAATAAAAGAACTGATGAAGTCAAAAAAATAGATAACATCAATAAAAGCATAATAAAAAGCATGAAGGCTATCGCTATCATTCCACAGAGAGGCCTCCACCTGTTGGCTTTGACTTACTACAGCCTGGAGGGAGAGCTGGCTGTTTAGTAAGGCTATAGAAGTGGGGAGGAAGGAGAGCTTGTAGCGATTGCTCCGATATCTGCTGGCTCTGAACCTTCTGCCAGAGTGTAACAGCTTATATTCAGAAAATAAAATATGTGACGGATCAATAAGAATTCTATGGGCCAGAATGATGACTTTTTTCTCAAAAATAGTCTAGAGCGTTTCATGTTCTCTCTTTCCCATCACTTTCTTGGCTGTATTAACCATTTTTCCAATTTTTGATTTAAGCAGTATGACAGACACAAAGTAAAAGTGATTAAATTAACAGAAAGTAAAGTTTAAAAAGTTCAGTTTTTAAAAACAGTTTCAGAGAAAATTATTCTAACTTCATCAGGCAAATTGTTCCAGGCAAGTTTAGGGGCCCTGGGAAGAATGCTCTGTCTGCTTTGAATCTGGACTTTACAATCAATAGTATGCCAGCAGACCTATTGCATTTGTGCTCAAGTGTTTAGCAGTGGTTAGGAACTTGTTAAAGTAAATTGGATTTGCAAAATGAGAATTCAATTATGTGTTCATTTTCAGCAACACCTGACCGTCTAATCACAAATACACATTTTCTGACTTTGACACATTGGGCTCTAGTTTCGCAGACCAGGCGAGGCGGGGGCGTAGTGCAGATGCGCTTCGCCAACTGGGTGTGGCCAGGCGGATTTTCCAAGTTTGGCACGCCGTTCTCGGTAGCGCAAGTACTCCGCCGTCCATCCTACCGGCGGAGGGGAGGAGAGAAGGCATGGAGTGGGTTTGACACAGCCGATTCACATGTAACCAATCAAATGAGCCCCTGTCCTTGCCTTTAAAATGCGCTGCGTGAAGGCGTAATGAAAGTTTACACAGCTGACATGGAGGTCTATTGCCGCGGGCGGAGCGGAGCTCAGGAGACAGGCGCGGAGCGGAGACCGGCGATCAGTGCGCACACGTCACCAAAACCTCACAGGCAGGCTTCCGGAATGTCAGACACATGAACAATGCAATAAATACCGAAAAAACACTATTCAATGCTACGATCACAATCAGCACATACATATATCTCCATATCAACTGTCCTGTCACAGCTGATGTCAGATCAAAGGAGATTGGCACCGTTTGTGCTGATTGTGAGGTTTTGGTAATGTGCGCCAGCCAGCCAAACTTCCACTGCGCCGGCTCCGCTCCGCCTTGCGCTGAAAGTAGACGTGGTTTCAGATGGCGAGCTTTTGGCGCACCTCGGCGAAGCCTTTTGGCACGAAACTGTCACTGCGCCAAGCCAAATATGTCGGCACCTCCCCCCGCTGCGCCGCCACTCCCATCTCGGCGAACCTCCGCCTGCGAAACTTGGAAACTGTCCGCCTCTGCTGCTTCGCCGGTCGAAACTAGCTCTGCGCAGGGTTCGCCTCACTGCGCCACCCCGCGCTGCGCCGGGAAACTAGAGCCCAAAATGGAGGTAAGTGCTGAGGTTTTCTTTACACTGGGGAGTCTGTGAAAGAATAAAATACTAAAGACAGGACATTTTCAAGGCAAGTATGAACAAAATGTGATTTGAAGAATCCAGATGTTGGATCTCTTCCTCTCTCTTTTTCAATTTGCTAGTAAAAACTTCAACTTGATGGGTGAATACTGACTGTAATGTATCAAATAATGTAAATACATGATGACCAACTGTACCTTTGCAATGTTCACAAACTCGCTTTTGATTTCTGTGGAAAATAAAGATGGTGATCACGGTCACGCAGCAAGCCAACAGGATCCCAAGCACAATGACAACTGGAAGCAATTCTGATCCTGGAATACCAAAAAATCCAAGGAGACACTTAAGTCCTTATTATTATTTTCTTACATAAATTCCTGTCTAATATTTAATAAATAAATAAATATGTCAAGCAATAAAACAAATACACAACTAAGATCATATAGAGATTGAAATACCTACTACTTCAATACTACTTAATACTTGAATACCGGATAGTTCCAAATTAAAAATAGACATATTATGAATAGGCGTGATGTTTCAGCATGAGAAAATCTCTAAAATAACATTTGCCAACATATACACTACCTGTCAAAAGTTTTAGAACAGGCCATTTTTCCAGTTATTTATTGCAATTCAAGTTGTTCAAGTCCAATGAATAGCTTGAAATGGTACAAAGGTAAGTGGTGAACTGCCAAAGGTTAAAAAAAAAAAAAAAAAAAGGTAAGGTTACCCAAAACTGAAAAATGATGTACATTTCAGAATTATACAGAAAGGTCTTTTTCAGGGAACACAAAATGTGTTAACAATTTAAAGCTGTTCTGCAGCAATGGAGATCAAGCCTTGAAAGCTGGTGCTACTAATTCCTACAGGTGTTCCAACTTTTCTTGATTGCTTACAACCCCCTCTGTCTACATAAAAGCAGTGTTGGAACACACTGTGGTACCATACCCTTGTGAGCATCAGTTGAACAGTATTGTATTGCAGAAAGTTGTGTGTTGCTACAAAAATGGCAAGAAAAAGGCAATTAACAATGGAAGAGAGACAGACTATCATAACACTTAAAAATGTAGGTCTTCCCTACAGAGAAATTGCAAATAAAGTCAAGGTGTTAGTGAGTATAGTTTCCTTCACCATCAAAAGCCACTCAGAAACTGGGGGAAACTCTGACAGGAAGAGGTCTGGCAGACCCAAAGCCACAACTGAATCAGAGGACAAGTTTCTGAGAGTTAACAGCTTGCATGATAGGCAGCTAACGGGACAACAACTTCAAGCACAGCTTAATAGTGGTCGTAGTAAGCAAGTCTCAGTTTCAACTGTGAAGAGAAGACTTTGAGCTGCAGGTTTGACAGGACGAGTTGTAGCAAGAAAGCCACTGCTAAGATGTCAGAATAAGACAAAGAGGCCTGCCTGGGGCATGAAACACTGCCACTGGACTACTGAAGACTGGAGGAAGGTATTATGGACTGATGAATCAAAATTTGAAATCTTGGGTTCATCACGCAGGATCTTTGTATGCCATCAAGTAGGCGAAAGAATGGTTCCACAGTGTGTGACATCAACTGTCAAACATGGAGGAGGAAGTGTGATGGTCTGGGGCTGTTTTGCTGGTTCCAGTGTCGGTGATTTGTACAGAGTGAGAGGCTCCCTGAACCAAAACGGCTACCACAGAATTCTGCAGCGCCATGCAATACCCTCTGGTATGTGCCTAGTTGGTCAGGGGTTCATCCTACAGCAAGATAATGACCCAAAACATCAGTCCAAGCTATGCCAGAACTACCTCAGGAAAAAAGAACAAGATGGTAAACTTGAAAACATGGAGTGGCCAGCACCATCGAGCTGGTTTGGGATGAACTGGACAGAAGAGTGAAAGCAAAGCAACCTACAAGTGCCACATATTTATGGGAACTTTTGCAACAGATTTGGGAAGAACTTTCTGAAGAATATTTGATTTCTAATGTGGAAAAAATGCCATGAGTGTGTTCAGCTGTTTTATCAGCCAAAGGTGGTTACTTTGATGAGTCAAAAGTTTAGAATACATTTTGGTCTATATATTGATTCCATGATCTCTTTTTTAACTCCAATTGCTTATTTGTAATATGCTTTCATTTCAGAGTGCAATGAGACATTAAACTGAATAATTTTCAATAAAAAACTGGAAAAAGTGGGGTGTTCTAAAACTTTTGACCGGTAGTGTATGTCAAAGAAGTAAACATGAGTTGAAGAATATTTGAATATTTAGAATATCGCAGCAGAACAAATGTGTAGAAAGGCAAGGGAAGATTGGGGAAGTGGAATTACAAAATGTGATTTAAATTTTGTAAAAATGTCTTGAATGTTTTTATTAACACTATAATAACACATAAAACTTGGAATGGAATAATTACTGGATTAAATTTAAACGTACTAACTTTTTTTTCAAAGCTAAAGTGCACCTTTACATTAAATGTCACCACAACTGTCTATGACTAAGTATTACTATAAATGCATGAATGAATAAAATACAAATAGAAAAACATACTTGCGTCCACTTTAGTTCCACTTCCAAACAGGATCTCCCCACATGTGGCCACAGCACAGTAGTAAGTCCCAGCATCAGAGGAGCTGGTTACACTTTTGGAGAGTGTGTAAACACAGCTCCGTTGACGAGAAGGACTCTCCTGACATTCATGACTTCTGTTCCCTCGACTGTGAATGACGCCTGGATGGGATTCTCCTGATCCGGCTCTGAACCAGTACACACTGTGTTCACCTGAACACCGGCTGCTGCTGTCTTTGTTCTCGAAGAGAACCGAACACTGGAGAGTCACTGCTTCTCCCAGCTGGACGGACTCAGTCTCTGGCCACTGTGTCAGGAGGACAGACTTCTGCTGGTTGTAATCTGTGTAATTCCGTTAAAAATCAAACAAAATAACTGAAGTGAAATAATTTTATCACACCTTCAGAAATTATACATATTGGCCATGGCATAAACCACAAAAATTCAATGTGTCATACTCTACCGTTCACATGTAAAAATGTTCCATTAAGAACATCAAGTTGATATGTGGTTCCTCCTTGACAGAAGTATGTGGCTTCATCTTCTTTTCTTACGTTTCTGATGCTCAGATAATGAGAAGCACCAACCATGAAACGTGGGTTGTTAAACTCTCCATGAAGTGTTACTTTGTCCAAACTCATTACAGCCACAGGTTGTACCATGCGTCCGAGAGATTGCTTAAACCACCAAAACATGTCCAATTTCTCTTTTGAGTGCAGACATGGCAGAGTAACATTATCACCAAGTTGAGCCACAGTCAAAGAGATCAGGCTAGGAGTCTCTATGGTCCCACTTAGAGCTGAAGAAGAGATTCAAACAATAATAGTTACTACACATATACTAAGCATATACCACATGAAAGATGCCATCTATCACAAAACACTTTGCTATGACAAAGGTTAGAGCATGACAATTGTAAATAATTCCCGTAAGGTCCAATAAGTTTTTGCTAGTTTCAAGACATAACTCAACTTAGCACAAAATTTCTGCTACTAGTACTTATCATGTAATAGATAAACATTGCACTTACACAGCGTACAAAGAAGAATCAAAGTAAACAGTGTTTGTATCATCCTGGTACATCACCTTTGTCTTGCACGACTGATGGTTTCACCACTCAAATGAAGGGTCTCTTAAGTCGATCAAGTTTTACGAGATGGAAAACATACAGTGATTGGTTGAAAGATAGACAAAGCACTTCCTGTGTTGCCAACTAAAAACTGCACCAAGGAGCAAATAGAGACTGGTCAGAGACAGGATTGAAGGAATATGGTATTTATTAAAAACAGAGTTGGGGTCGTTACTCAAAAAGTAATGTATTACACATTACTTTTTAAAAACTAATGCATTACTTTACGTAGTTACTCCCTGTGGAAAGTAATTTGTTACACTACTCATTACATTACTTATGCATTACTCCACAACATTGCCTGAGATGGGTTGTCACATAATTGCCAGTTAATATAACATTAAACCTTACATATGCCCACATATGAGAACAAATCCCCATCTTAATAGGAAGGACATACACAAGATATTTCTTTCATGCTCTTTAATGAAATAATACCACAAAGCTGACAGCAAAGCCAGTGAAAACCAGCCCATTTGATGTGTTCACAGCAGTGGATAGCTGATTCTGTCATGGCCACAGTTTGGATTTTGCTGTCACATTCTTCTCCTTTTGTCAAGGAATTTTCCCAGGAGCTGGAGGTGACATTTAGGCCCTTTTGAGCTGCACTGATAAGACGTACTGTCTTATCAATGCCACCGTGGCCATCTGAGACAAGGCCAAGCAGATTTGTGCCGTTCATGAACACAGACCTGTTGACCTCTAACATACTCAGGTAAGATATCTCCTTAATAAGGCATGCCGGTGAGCAAACCTCAGAATGGGTGTGGTGCTACACAGTCTTCACACTTGTAGCGCTCATTCTCTCATCTCCTCAGCTGAGCATCAGTAAACATCCTTTTGCAGAGGACATCACGTCAGATGAAGAGCTGAGTGAAGTCAGTGCTATGGTCCAGGGAAGACAAGACAAGACAGAGAGGAGAGTCAGGGGCCAGAGTGCAGAGAGGACGTTACTGCAGAGAAGAGGAAAACAGGTTCAGACTAGCGGTAACAGCCAATGAGCAGACAGACAAACACACAGGGGAGAGAGAGGGAGAGAGCCACGGCGGGGAGTGGCAGCAATTAAGACAAAATGTGGAGGAGGTGTCAGGGGAGACAGCAGAACATGTAACATCCTGTTAAATTAAGCAAACCCATTTTTCATATTAACTGAATATAAGATGCATTGTTAAATATTGATTTTAAGTTAAGACTAAGTAGCTTTGTGAATGCACTGTTGTTATTCTGACCATATAAGTTTAATGCTTACTGTATGTTGCTGTAATGTCTGTGTGCTTTGATGCTTTGTAATTTCCACTCCTAATTCCACTCAGTCAGTTTCTCAGTCAGACTGCATATGAGATCTTCGACAGTAAAATATTAGATCGACTTATTACCACATGAAGATAGGGCCATAGTATTAATACTTTCTCTTGCCTGAAAGCATGACAGGCAGTCAGTGTGTGCTCTCATTATGAAAACTCACAACGATTTGATGTCAAGACTTAACAGAGAGCAGAGAGATTGCCTGAGATGTTGCATCATGTTGCATCACCTTTATAGTACCTGTATTCAGACTAACCCAGAGGTGTTAAAAAGTATAGTAAATAAATAAATGAAAATAGCCCCCTATTGGTCAGTGGCCCCTAGCGGTCAGAGGCTCTTGGGCCCTCTGACCTATGCCAGTTATCCTTCCCAACTCTCTCTGGTCACAAAGGGAAAGATTTTTCTAGGGCTGCACCCGACACAAAAGTTCCTCAGTTGAATCAGAGCTGACGGTTCAGTGCAGAGATGTGACCACTCCTCGTTTTATTATTATTGATATTATTGTTATTATTTTATTCATAATTTCTGTGGCAATTTATGTCTTATTAAATTATAACTTATACTGTCATTTTTTGTGGAAGTGTAAAAAATTAAATTATTAAACAACTTAGACTTGATCATGCCTAACTTTAGTTCCTTTGATGTATACCCCAGAAACTTTTTCTCACAGCAACATACAACACGCATGTTTTCAATAGCAGCCATGCTACAGAGTTATAATAGAAATATTATAGCAATACTACAGATGATTGTGTGTGTGTGCGTGTGTGTGTGTGTGTGTGTGTGCGTGTGTGTGTGTGTGTGTGTGTGTGTGTGTGTGTGTGTGTATGTGTGCGTGCGTGTGAACGTGTTGCCACAAATTGAAATTTGTCGCTGTGATCATGTTCACAGTACACATAGGCTACATATGATCTTTTGCTTTTTATTGTGGTATTACAATGTGCATGTACTATTGTTAACAAAACAAAGTAGCATATATTTAATGTAATTATGTCAATATATTTTATTATTTACGGCTTTTAGCAAAGCTATAAAATAGATATTTTTGGTGTAACAGCTCCAAAATAGTTTATGTGAATCATCACAGTCTTCTGTCTTGCTAGTTTCACAGCACTGCGTTCAGTGTGATTCAAACAGCAACGCCTTTCAAATGACAAGCAAAGCCACATTCAGCAGCTCAGCTCAGAGATGCGGCTGTGGCTGGCCATCTCTCTGCCTCTGACAGATCAACAAGGCCGTTTACTCAGAACAGACCTGACTAGGGGCATCAACAGGAAGTGCAGCCAGAGTGAAGGTACATCACACCTCAACAAGCTAAATTTAGACTGTACAGTTTTAGTTTTACTCTCCTGGATGTGGATCGGTACAAATCAGTATCTGAAAATTATATTTTTGATGATGTAACAACAATGCCTGTATTGGTTCTGAGAGATCAGATCAGACCAAATCTCTATGACATGATGATTCACACAAATTATGAGACCCCTCAGTTTCTATCTCAGTCAAAACGAACAGCACTTAGATATAAGTAACATGTCAAAATGTGCTTAACCTGACAAAAATGTGTTTAACTTTTAAGGAGTATATTCAGCTCTTTTGAAGTACAAAAAAAACTTTAACATTAAAGTGGCATTATATTTGGTAAACTACAGGTTAAACTACATGGACAGCCCATAAAATTAGCTAATAACTTCTGAATGAGAGTTCACAGACCAAAAAACAAACAAAAAAAAAAAGGATAAAAGGGTCAAAGGCCTGAAGTGGAGCAGTGGAAGCAGTGAGATATATGGCCTTGTTAACAAAAACCTGAGCTACAAACTCATTTAACTGGGGGGCTCAGGGAATGACTAGCACTCTCCCCTCCCTCAAAACTTTCCAAAGAAAGGCTTAACAAACATACAACTACTGCAGTGGAAATTCCTTGGGACTAAAAATGCATGACTGTCAATGAGTAAATATCTCACTTGCCTTAATGAAAAGTGTTTTATATGTACTTTTATATGTTCAAGTGCAAGTCTTGCATTTCCTGAAAGTGAAGCTGAGCTAATACAAGACAGGAAGAATACCCCCCTGTGAGTTCACACCTTAATGTGAGCCTAACCACAATGGTGCTCTTTTTTCCATGTATCATTGTTTGTCAGTAGTTGTGTCACTGTGTCTGTATAGTCTGTGTGTGTGTGTGTGTGTGTGTGTGTGTGTGTGTGTGTGTGTGTGTGTGTGTGTGTGTGTGTGTGTGTGTGTGTGTGTGTGTGTGTGTGTGTGCATGCGTGTGTTTGTCTGACAAATACAAACAATGCTGTGAACAAAAAAAACCCACACAAATTACCAATGAATCCAAATGGATTGAATTATAATGAATATTATTAATAATAATGAATATTGATTCTGCCACCTGAGGGCTTATGGCCTGGAGCACCTAAAAATAAGATGGACTGCAACTGTATTTTTATGATTAGATTAGATCAGAGTTCTTCTTGGCACTTTCAAGAAGACAATTTAAAGCCTCAAACCGAAACTAAGAAACTGAGTTTTCTCTCTCTTATTGTCAAATGTTTTGCCTGAACACATTTATGCATGGCTATTTCATTGTCAGTTGTAACACTGGCTTGGCTCTCCACCTGTAAGACTCTGTTAAGTGACCCAAATGCACAAAGCAGACCAGGGGGAGAAGATACAATGGAAGGCAGGTTTACTAGAATAGTCAACAAGGCAAGACAGGTAACCAAACAAGGAAGAAATTGTGGCTGGCTAAACAAGGGATATGTGATTGGTAGTAGCAGCTAAGACAAACTAGTACTGAACAAGTGTGCGGTACCCCCAAATGCACTCTACCTTAGCAACAGGTAGTGGTCTTGTTCTGGGCGCAGTATGGGCCCGGAACAGACAAAACAATTGCATCTCCTTGGTCAAACTGGGGCCACCAGAAGGACAAGGTTCGAGCAACACCAGGGTGGCAGGTAAATTTAGTAGAGTGTGTCCGCTACAGGAGTTGGAATTTGGCAGTTGGGAATAAAAATGGTTTCAGCTGGAGCGATACTTGGGTCAGGCTGATAGTGTCCAATAAAACCATTTCAAGTCCCAAGTGACAGCAGGAGTCATGCAGTCTGTCATGCAGGAGTCAGGGAGGATGGTCTCTAGTGGTGGGTAGGAGATCTCCTGGAGATGATTGCAGGAAAGCATTTCACACTTGTCTTTCATGAAATTGGGTCGGTGGGACAGAGTGGGATGAAAAAAGCTGAAAAAGAGGGTCCATCTGGCTTGTCGGGAGTTCAGGCATTTGGCTGCTTGGAAGTTGGAGCAGTCTAGATGGCGGATGGTTGTTTGTGCTCTCCAGCCACTGCCTCCACTCCACCAGCGCCAATTTTACAGCCAGCAGCTCTCTGTTGCTGATGTTGTAGTTTTGTTCAGGAGTGAGAAGACAGCAGAAGAGGGCGCACAGATGTAACTTTTGATCATCCGATGATGACTGAGAATGGCTCCCATCCCCTTATCAGAAGCATTCACCTCCACAATGAACCTGCTAGGATGTTATCGAGATGAGTGCAAAGGGGTTGAGCATGTCACAGAGAACAATGTTTACCTGATATTGTTATACTGCTGGAGCATTTGTAAGAGCAGAGAGGTATGACTAGATACTCAAACTGACTGCACTGTTTAAGATGGTCTTCCATTCATCCTCTTCCCGTTTGCACACATTACACAAGTCAAACATGATGAAGACCATTGGGGGGCTGGAGTTGCCCAAACTGCATCAGCTCAGTTCAATCACCTCACTCCTGGGCTACATTCAACTGGCTCCAGCATCACTTGGTTGGACGGCACAATGGGCAGAATCCACTGAGAGGTGAAAGTGCACAGCCAGGGTAGAATGACATAGGACATGACATGACTGCACATTACACTTTTCCATATTTCACTCTCAAATATGGTAAAGACTATTTTACAAAGGTAAGAGTGTCCAGGTCAGAGATAGCGTGAGACACCAATTCACTATCAATTGCCTCACTCAAATCATGCTGGAGTTCTCCGAGGAGCGCTGCAGAGTTCAAACAGCTTTCCACCAACAGCATCCGGACCTCAGTTGTGCATTCAGACACTAGCAGCCAGTAGAACGCCTCTGTATTCTGGACAGAGTGGTCAAAACCTTTCAGAGTTCATGAATTATAAGACGCACAAATAGAAGAATTGTGTTCCCACGCTGGGATCATCTAGGTCTTACCAGAGAGGAGGTTGAGAGGAAAAGCTATGTGGGAATGGTCAGTGGGATTGGTGGGCAGCTGGAGCTCAAAGACGAGCGCAAACTTGGAGTGGAAGGATTGGCAGGTGGCAAATGGGAAAATGGAAAATTGAGCAAATCTCGACTAGTGTGGGGAACTGTCCCTGGTGCTGAAACTACTATTTTCCCCTCATATTTTTTGTTATATACTGTACATTGTGGACATGCAACACTGTCAATTACACTTTACATTTAAAAAACCTATAGTTGTACATGTTTACGTATGTATACATACCTACATAGGCAGACAGATAGAAAAAAATATTGTTACAAATATTAATTGACAGTTGCCAAACAATCCAGCTCTGCTAGGAAGGCTTCCTCTAAAATGAAAGCTAAACTCGTGAGCAGGGTTCATTTTGAATCAACCTGGTGCTTTTATCCTGTTTGCTGACTCATCTGCTTTCCGCCAAAAGATGGCAGCAGCACAAAGAGAGAGATGAATATTTGTAGTGGTATCTACTCATTTGTTAAACTCAGGATACACTAACACAGCCAGAAAAAATATCTTCAGTGGTCAACAGAGGGCAGATACAAGATAATAAATAAAAATTCAGTAATATACCTGCTACTACAGAAAAACTAACATGTTTACAGAGGGATAAGCCACATAAGTCATTTGGTTAATGCTTTAATCCAGAGAGGCCTGAAATATTTTGAATGCCTATGTTTTTGGTTGAGAGGACCTCTGAGATTTAGACGCTTAACCTGGCAGTGCTGGTGCCGTACTTACATACTGAGACACCATAAGACTTAACTCTGTCCCATTTAGTCTTTATTAATAAGCAGAATGGCCATTTATTATCTTAAATGGGTCATGTAATTGATACCTTCCCAGAGGAAACTAGACTTTCAGCTCATTACAAATATTGTAACTGTCCAGAAACATACTGCAACATGATAGGGATTGGGGAAAAATGATAGATAACCAGTAAATTGTCAGAAAAAAAAGTTGACAACACTGGAGCAAGTTCTCCTTAAACTAAAGTAAAAGTAATTTCAGATACACTCTAAAACTGTAGCAGTGACAAATCAGCAAAAACGGTATCCAAATATATTAGTAATATTTAGAAACATACTGAACAGTCTCAGGAATTTATTCTTATTAAGGCTGAGTGGAATTGAGCCCACAGGATGAAAACATTGCTTTTGTCCTTTACATCCTACAACAAGATATGTATTTGTTGTTGTTGATTTTTGTTCTTTCCTCACAGAAGAAATGTTGTGAACAGAAGATCAGCTATGTTCACTGTCAGTGTCAAATGTAGACATCAGTCATGAATTGACATGCCACTAACTCACAATATCAAAACTTGCTGTCGGTGTGGTTTCATGTATACAGGTCGGAAAGATCTGGTTGAAATTATTTCCACTGTGGTATTACAGTAGAAGGCCAACGTGATGATAGGCCAATCAGATTCAGCTTGAAATTTGTTCCCTCCCATATACAGTATCTGCATATCAAGGTGTATCATCACTCTGTCTGGTTTATTAACCTGATAATGCTGGAAGTATTTTTTCTAGTGTCTGTGCTCACAATTGTGCGTAAGTATTGTGTGGAGAAATCGTCTTCACTCTTGTTTTAATGTTTTCATTTAATTATTGTAATTTCACTTATATGTGACTTATATGTCAATTTGCATGTGTTGTTAATTACTGCTTGTTTGCTTTTTAACAGGATGCACAGATGATCAGATTTTCATGACAGTGACTGCTGGTGTTGGGGAAGATGTGACTCTAACATGTATGCGACAGAAGTCTGGGCCCTTAGGACATTTATTTTGGATCCGACTTGCTGCTGGAAACTTTCCAAAAGTCCTAGGAGGAACACTTTCTGTTGATTATGAAGGTGTTACTGAAACTCCTCGCATTACTGCAAAACAAGAGCCTGGAAAATTTGTTCTTCATATTAGAAAAACAAAACTAAGTGACACTGCAGTTTACTACTGTATAAAAGTAGTTCAATTAAGAATGACATTTTTGAATGGAACATTTCTGAGAATCAAAGGTAAATAGAGCAATACAAGCAAAAAGATACAAGCAAAGAGATTTTTGTTTTCCGATTGTGATGATAACGTTTTAAACCCTAAACCAGCCCCTCTATCCCTAACCCATTTTTCATATTTTTCATATTTTCATATAAATAGTTACAAAATTTATGTTTGAAATACCAAATGTTTAAATGAAAGCATGTCCTCTCATGTCATGTTTGTCTATTGCTTATGAATACAGAGCTATGTTTCTTATAGAAAAATGCATATTTTTTCTTCTTATATTTCTCAGACCCAGAACCAGCCATCACTGTTGTCACTCAAATCTTTCCATCTGAGCCAGTCTATCCAGGAGACTCTGTGGCTCTCCAGTGTTCACTCCTCTCTGACTCGGAGAACAAAGCCTGTCCAGCAGAACACAATGTGTTCTGGTTCAGAGCCGGATCAGATGAGTCTCATCCCAGGATCATTTACACTCATGGAAACAGGAGCTATGGATGTGAGAAGAGTCCTGAGGCTGGCTCTCCTCCACAGAGCTGTGTCTACAACTTCTCCAAGAACAGCATCTGCTCCTCTGATGCTGGGACTTACTACTGTGCTGTGGCCACATGTGGGGAGATCCTGTTTGGAAATGCAACTAAACTGGACATCGAAGGTAACCAAACCATTTTTATATTAACATGGAAATCAGCATTTTTTAATCATTCTTCTAGGAGTCAAATAAAATCAATTAACCATAAGCAACCTTATGTCTGTAATGTTTCGTTATCTTATTATCTTTATCTTGTTATTAGCTTTTTTTAACCTGTTCCTTTTCATGATATATCAGCCACCAGTAGGCCTATGTCATTTGAGGATGAAGAAAAGACTCGGCATATACTTCTGTCACTGCTGTCTGCTGCATTGGTCATATGTCTGATTGTTATCACCTTCCTCATCTACACCATCAAGAGACAAACACACAATTGGTGTAACGGTATTTACACAACTTTCTCATACCTTACTGTATAAAAGATTATTTTGTAGACAATAACTCATTTTCATATTCAGAAGTGTTGTGCATTTCTTCAGTCAACATACCAGTTACTAGAACTATGAAAAGAAATGTACTTACTTCTTGCCTGCTGCGATTTCATGTAATAAACCAGGCTCCATTCCCCTGCAAACAATTTCCGCAACAACCAGCAGTGATCAGCAAAGCCAGCAGGTAGGAGAATTAAAGATAAGATGCACTTCATAAAAACAAATATGTGCCACTTCCTAACTTTTGCCATTTACCTCCTCAGAGAGATGAGGACACATTGGTTTATTCTTCAGTAACGTTTACCAAGAGAGAAGCTGGAAATAGTCAAACAAGGGATGCAAAAACAGCAGAGGGGGAGACCATCTACGCCGATGTCAGGGCTTTTGGATGGGATTAGCAGCCCAAATGCTCTGGACTGATTCATTGTTTCTATGATGCACTGTAACTTGCACCTGTGTTTCAGTGCTCTCATATTTTCCTTGAGGTGACACAAAAAGTTTCCCCATAGCCTTTTCATTTTGTGTTACGTGAACACATATTTGTATGCTTTATGTTTTTATTTTTAATGCATTTACATTTTCTGTGATTACATTACTGTACATTATTTTGCACCCAGTTTATTTTAAATTCAACAGCCTTGAAATTGTTAAACCGTCACGACAGCTCCAGAAAACCAGCAGGATCCTGCAGTTACAGCACTTCATAAAAATGTGAATAAAACTGCTAAATAAATCTTCCTTCATGTAATAATAAAAAAAAAAAAAATGATAGTAACAATAATAATAATAATCATCATTATCATCATAAATTTGTGGTTTCATTGCTTTAATATGTTTATAAAAGGATATTTAAAAAAAAAAAAAAGATATTTATGAGAGAATTTAATTTATGAGTGAACTTTTGAAATTGATTTTGCACCATTCATCTGAAGTTATAAGGAGTTTGTGGGGAACACAAACTCATCTTGTCTTATTTTGTTAACTTGGCAAACCATTGCGTGGTTGTTATACAGTATGACTAAAAATTACACATGTTGACTAACACAAAGTTTGAATGCCATCACAGATTTGACTTGAGCTAAAATAAAAATGAGATGGGTGCCAGGTAGATGCAGGTTATCTAATGTTTAGATAAATGTTTTAGCATTTTATAGTTAAATCCACACAACTTCTGCAAGAACCTGAACACCGACCTGCTCAGTAAGTTGAAGTTAATCAGAGTTGAACAGCAGCTAAATAATAATATATATGTAGTTATAGATATAGATATATATGGTGGGTTGTGGGGTTTTGAGTACAAAAAGAGAAACTTTCACAGCAATGTTACTTAATGCAAGGCGACACATTCATCCATTCATGAAGCAAATATAACTTGTAACATAACCTTTATGCATGCATCCAGTTTTTTCCAGTGACGCTTCTGCCTGTGCTCTAATCAAAATCTTTATTTTACATTACTTCTATCCAGACTTTATGAGGCCTCAGTCAGTTTCTGTTGTCACCACCTAAATCTGATGGTTAATCAGATAGAAAAGTATGAAATATTTTGGATCTTGTAATTGAGTATTTTTTGTCAGCTTTGTTCTTGAAATAGTCTGTTTTCCTTTTTATCAAAAGTTTTGCCTGCCTATTGTCTTTAGCATTTAACCTTTACTCAATCATCCTTCAGTTCTTCGAAACCTCTTAGCTGTATTCATAATGTACTGGTATGTTTTCTGAAATTATGCCAAGCAATCAGTAAGTAAAACAGACTTGCTCATTTTCTTGTGCCTCATTGATTATGGTGATGCAGTGTCTTGTCAGCTTGTGTGAAACAAATATAAAATTTGGTTGTTTTTAAAATTAATAATAGTAATTCTTGATGGAATACTTGATGGAAATAATGGCTTTTGTCTAAATGGCCAAATAATCAACATGCATGTCAGGAAACAAAGAAATGCTATGAGATGAAATCTTCTATTTGTAACTGAGAAATCCTACTTGACATTTAACTCCTCGAGGCTTGTCTCTCGCAGAACTGTCTAATCTGAAGGCTGAATCTAGGCTTCTACCCACAAGGGCTTGCAAGAATCTAACAAACTAAAGCAAATGCGACTGTTACACCACATCATATATGTCAGTATCCAGATTAAATAATAAAGTACATCAAACTACATAAGCAAGAGCATATCAATGCTGTATAAAAACAATATTATTCAGCCAGTATCATAATATACAGTAATCACTGGAGTGCCACACTAAACATTTTCACATTTGCAACACAACACAATGACAGTTAAACAAAAAGTCTATCTTGTCTTCTTTTTTTAACTTTACAAAATGTGCAGGTTTAAATACTTCATTTTTGAATAACAATTCCATCTTCACCTCTGTTTGTTTTGCATCATACAGTACGGCTCTCAGGTCATCAATATGAGGGACAGAAAAACACAAAATGCAACTCATTTTCAATATCGCTGACATCGCAGATCGGGCAGACTCTTTAGTGTTCACTTGCCTGGAAAGGATGTGACGTAAGGGTCTTATAAACCAAAGTCTGTCTTTATCTACATTTACGTTCAGAGCTTTTCTCAGACAGCCATTGATTTTTGAAATTGATTAAGACTGAAAAACTAGTTTTACTCTGAGGGTAGTTTTGCACTCTGGCCCAGCAGAAAACTCTCTCAGCCGTTCTATCACCTGACGTGTTTATCGTTTTGCCTTTAAACCCAACACCTACAGGGTCCCAGCCTATGTCCCCCAGGATAGCCGGCTTTGGGGCAAGTTTATGTACTCCTAAAAAGCATCATTCTGAATATTCTCAGCCTTCGAGGTTTCTACAAATCCTCATACACCAGCTGCATAGCTCAGTATGGGATACACACACATATCATATATTTTTGAGTAGTTGATAGCTTTGATTTACAAATATTTTACAGGAACAAATAGCATCATTAAACATCACAATATGTACTTTGATATATTAGTATTTGTATCATTTGCAATAGTAGTATTAATACATTATACCTGGTGACAAAACAGAACTCAACAATAGTCAAGTTAACAGGCAGATGGCTGGTGTTTGTGGTTCTCAGACTACAGAAGTTAAGCAAAGTGTCTGCTGTTCTCACTTGAGTTTGCAGTCTTGCAGTTTGCAATCTGCTTCTGAGTCAGAAATGTGCCACTGTGTGATGGTTGTCATATTTTAGGGCCCTGCCTGCCACTGAGGTGCCACTCTCGTTCATCATGATGGCATTATACTGGCACTCCTTGTGATGCCTTTGTCATGATTCATTCAGTGACCTAACCTGGCCAAGCACTGCACACATCTGTACACACAGGGGGCCCCCCTTTCCACCTACCAGGACAAGGGAAAATACGGAGGCACTGCCTGCATATCTCCCCTTCTCCAGTGTTCAGCCTTAGGTGAAAACCATGAGAGAATCATAGTTACTTCTACCATTTACCCACGCTTCACTGAATTTCTCCACTTTGACACTAAAAGCACTGGCTAAAAATCACTTGAAAAAACATGGTCCACTGGTACTTCAGCTGGGTGTCGTGCCCCTGGTACACCCAAGACCATAGTACTAGTTCTCCATGACCTCCAGGACAGACACCCTAGCCCCCACTGACCACCTGCCTTTCAGCCAGCTTTCCACCCCCAGCCCTCTTTGACTTGCAGGCCAGAGACCCAGCCCTAACCCCGAACCCAACCCCCCCGTTGACCACCAGCCAGCCAGCCACCCACCCTCCAGCCTCTAGCCGTACCTTTTCAGGGGCCCAGCCATTTCTGTGGGCAGGCCTCTGTTTGCACCTGTCTTTGAAAATCTGGGGGTTAATGCAGTTTAAGCACAATACCACCCAACATAATCCAATGGAGGGCCAGACTGATTATCATACATTATTGATCATCATTCATATCTCAATTATTGTGTTGTGCCAGTGACTTCAGTGAGCTGCAATTTGCAATTTAGTTAACTTAAGACAAATGCTGCACAGCAAATCTGAATTACAGCAAGCCCACGGCTTTGAATATTCTAGTCATCAGCTACCTCAGTTCACAGGTGAAATGTATGTTGGGAAAAGACTTGTGAGACATTGATTTGATTTTAGATGTGATTTGTGGGTATATTACAAGTTGATTCGGGCCATGCCTGTGTATTTCAACGTGATGATGTGCATACCGGGGGCAACGGTGATGAAATGTGATATATCCCTACTGTGTACAAACTATCACCTTTCTGTTGACATGGTGAGTCATCTGAAATTCCTTCATTCTGCTATTTGTGGTGGTTTCTAGTCTAAATGGACAAACCCGGACTTGTTTCTTTGGTGTTGTGGGAGCTGCTGTCAGCCTGGTGACATCAAAATGCTGCTGACACAAAGTGGTCACTTCCATTCTTGACCTTGGACCACAACTCTGCTGATGAAGTTCAAATTAATGCTAGAAAGTAATTTAAATCATGGGAAAATTAAAACTATATCTAAACACTATACCGGCATTTGTTGTGCATATGAGGAAAAACACATCAGGTCACTTAAATTCAAATATTTTTTAAACAGCACAATATCATATCATATGAATATAATTTTGAGCAACTATGCATTTTCAAGATACAATCAAGATACAATCGACCAAATACGCAACATAAAAGTAAGGTAATACTGTTCAACCCAGTTTGATTACAGAGCCATAAACTAATCCAAGTCCACTAATCCATTACAGTTAATGACAGCATCATGACAGTTTGTCATTGTAAGGAAAGATTACATGCTTACATCTAGAGCTGAGCTGAGCTTGCTATTTTCACCATTACATAACATTTGCATTTACCCAAGCAAAAATCAAAGCTGCCTGAAGCTATGTGACAATCAACATATCAAATGGTTGGTTTTCAGATAAGGTTAGACTGTCTGCACATAGTGAAAGCATTTCACTGTCAGTCTCTTCAAACAGTGGAATAAACACTCTGGCAACTTTCTGTCTTTCTTCCCTCTGGAGAAATCCAGCGAAGCATAGTTCAGCACCTCCTCCTCACCATCCTGTAAATCAAAATTGTGTATTATTAATGAAAAAGATATTTGAGAATTGGGTGGCAACATCAATCCCACTTGTACCATCCAGCACACACACACTTTGCTTTCTATGGCAGATGATGGGTTACCTCTACTATTTGAGCCCAAGACAGGACCAGTCAAGTCTTTTTTTCAAGATTATGGAAAGGTTGTCAGTAGGATAGGCATGTTTGCATTTTACACATGCAGTGGAGTAATTTGGACACATGAACGAGATCATGTGTGTGTGTGTGTGTGTGTGTGTGTGTGTGTGTGTGTGTGTGTGTGTGTGTGTGTGTGTGTGTGTGTGTATCGGTCCGTGGCTAATCTTGCAAACCACCACCACATTTTTTTGTGCACAGTTACAACGGCATGATGAAAAATCTCTTGTGGTTGTGGTAAGTAAACCTTTGCAAAACATTTATTTTGAGGACTTCCGCTCTCTCTGTTCATTAACTGTCTAGCTTGCTCGACCACTGCTGCTGTCTGTCTGTGTGTGTGTGTGTGAGAGAGAGAGAGGGAGAGAGAGAGAGAGAGAGAGAGAGAGAGAGAGAGAGAGACCTTTTGTCATAATTTTTAATTTTGCTATTTTAATTCCTGTTCTTTTTGTTTCTGTTGAAAGTCACATGACTTCTGGCAAAGAGCCAGAAATGGCTGGTGAGCCATAGGTTCCTAACCCTAACTCTAACCCCAACTGGTATAATGTGTGTAATAAAGTAAAAGACATACAGAGAGAACAAGGAACATGGTGGTTTTGGTGGTTTTATAGTATATTTTTTATACTGTTTGTATTATATTGTATTATATATACTGTTCTGAATCATACAGTAATTTCTTACAGTAATTTAATTTAATTGAAAAGAGTTTGGCAATACAAATGGCACCTGAGTCTATCCCAAGTTTTGCTCAGCACACAGTCCGCTCCTCTAGTTTAAAAAAAAAAAAAAAAATCTGTCAACTTTGTATAAAATAAAAACACCAAACATCCAAAAGTGGCTGAAATTGAGACACAACCGAGTCAAAGGGCTTGAAAGTGTAGAAGCCTAGATTCAGTCCTGCGAGAGACAAGCCTCGAGGAGTTAGTAACAAGGAAATAATCATTAAATTTAACTGTCAAGTAGGATTTCTCAGTTACAAATAGAAGATTTCATCTCATAGCATTTCTTTGTTTACTGCCTCTGAATGTGCTGCTCAGTGTCACAATCAGTGTCTCATTAAATGTCACTACATTAAGTAATGTTGTTTAAAATATATTTACCATACAGCTTGCATAGTAGAACTGATATGTCCAAGATGACTGGAAGCACTCACTGTTTCTGTAAATAATAAGAAGAGGAACATTTTCTTAATGTTGCAAATTGTTTAACAGCAACAAAGGGAAGACAAGATTAAAAACAAAACAATCAATTTACAATGAAAGATTTAAACATCAAATAAAACAATCAGTGATTAAATTAAAAGAAAGGAAGGCTTTAAAAGATCTCTAGAACAGCCCATTCTCGCTCATTACAGCATTCACTTATTTTATATTATATATGATGATGTTGTATACAGCTTTCTAAGGAATTTTGGAGAGAAAAAAGACAGTTTCATCATGAATCACTTGGAAGAGAAAAATATAGATTGAGCTCTTTAGACAACGGCTGAAATGGATGGCTGGTTTATACAGCCAGGAGAGAACATAACCATGACACAAACAGCAATTTATGGGGTCAAATAACTTGACAGACATTTTCAAACACTTTTAAAGAACATCCACAGCAATAAAAGCACATAATTCTAGGAATATAGTTGCTCTTGTCATTTCTGTGTGATGTTTTTTTTTTTTTTCATTCTTTCATTCTGGCACATATTAACACATCTGGATGAACAAAACGAGGATGATCACACACTCGTTGTCAGCAGTAGTCAAAGTTACACACACTCACACTTTATCCAGCAGATCAGGGACTCAAACTGCCAACTGTCTAGTCTTAATCTCTCATTTTCTAACCTTGACACATTTCTCTGAGTCAAAATGAGATTTATTCAGCAAATGGTGACGCTTTCATTGTTACTGGGAATCTACATAATGGGCTGATAACAGACTCAAACTGGACTTCAGACCTCTATGACAGGATCTCAAAATATATATATATATATATATATATATTGAAATGGAAAGCAAAACCATAGTGTATTAAAGGATGGATCCTGGCTGTAATGTAAAAAAATGTTAATTATTTTACCATACCTTTGGGCTGATCACAAACTTGACTTGTGGAGAACATAATTACGGTGATCACAATCACACAGCAAGCAAAAATGACCCCGAGCATAATGACAACTGGAGGCAATTCAGCATCTGGGATTTAAAAAAAGATAAAAGAAAAAACAAAAAAAACAATGAGTCAGTAAATTACTTAATTGTTTTCATTCCATTGATATATGTGTGTGTGTGTGTGTGTGTGTGTGTGTGTGTGTGTGTAATGTGTGTAATGTAATGATACTGCAGATACCCAAAAGGAATGATATTTGAAATTCACAAACATGCAAAGTGGAATCTCTAGAAGGATTCCAGTATGATAGAGAAGTAAACATGTATGAATAAAATTCATATATTGCTCTGTAATTCTGTAATAAATGTGTGAAAGATCAGGGGACATGACAAGTAGTGGAATGACTACAAAATGAAATTTGGCTATTTACTGCATGTTTTTAATTAGCAGTAATTAAAATCTGACAGCCAAATTTCACCCAGAAAACAACAAATGCATGAATGAATAAAACACAAACAGAAATGCATACTTGTGTCCACTTTCGTTCCACTTCCAAACAGGATCTCCCCACATGTGGCCACAGCACAGTAGTAAGTCCCAGCATCAGAGGAGTTGGTTACACTTTTGGAGAGTGTGTAAACACAGCTCCGTTGACGAGAAGGACTCTCCTGACATTCATGACTTCTGTTCCCACGACTGTGAATGACGCCTGGATGGGATTCTCCTGATCCGGCTCTGAACCAGTACACACTGTGTTCACCTGAACACCGGCTGCTGCTGTCTTTGTTCTCGAAGAGAACCGAACACTGGAGAGTCACTGCTTCTCCCAGCTGGACGGACTCAGTCTCTGGCCACTGTGTCAGGAGGACAGACTTCTGCTGGTTGTAATCTGTGTAATTCCATTTAAAAAATCATCACACAATCAGTTTTAGTGCAGCTTTTGAAAAAGGGATGATTAACTGTGGCATAACTGACATAAACATTTAGAGCATCATACTGTACCATTCACACGCAAATATGTTCCATTAAGGTTGAGTATTTTATATGCTGTTCCTCCTTGACAGAAGTATGTTGCTTCATCTTCTCTGCTTACATTTCTGATGATCAGATTAAACTCAGAATCACGTTTTCCAATGGAGAAACGTGGGTTATTAAACTCTTCATGAAATGTCAGTGTGTTCGAAGGTTTCGAAGCGACGGTTTGTACCATACGTCCAACAGACTGCTTATGCCAGCAAATGAAGTCAAATTTTTCCATTAAGAATGGACACTGGAAAGTAACAGTATCACCAGGTTGAGCCACAGTCACTGAGATCAGGTGGGGATCTATGGATTCAATGAGGGCTGGAGAAGAGAGACCAACAATAAGTTACTACACAGATATCAGGAAAAGAACAATGAAAATGTTTCTGCTACCAGAGAGGTTACAGCATTGCCATTGTAAACAATTTCTGTAACTTCCATGATGTTTTTCTCCATATTCTATATTCAGTCAGTAGAAAATAATAGCTTATAGCAAAACTTGTCTCGTAAATGATGAGAGTTGCACTTACACAGAGTACAAAGAAGAGTCAAAGAAACCAGTGCTCCGACCATTGTGGTACAGCTTCTTTACCTTGCACATCTGATGGGTTCCCACTCAAACGAAAGGTTTTATCTCACGATCATCAAGGTTTGCAAAGCGGTCGCGTGTGATTGGCTGAAACATAGAACATGCACTTCCTGCCAAATTGAACAAACCCATTTTTCACTGGATTTTAAGATGTGTATTAAGTTACTGTTTTCGTTTTCTTTTTTTTTAAGATTATGTCTGCTTTATTTGATAGTGACAGTAGAGAGAGACAGGAAAGGCAGGAGAGAGCGGGGATGACATACAGTAAAGAGTCCAAGGCAGATTCAAACTTGGGAAGGTGTAGTAAGGACATAGCCATAATACATGGTACACATTCGACCAGGTGAGCTACCAGGGCGCCCTCATTATTGCTTTTTAACTTAAGAGTAGCTATCATTCCAAAAGCATCACAGTTAGTTTGGCCATCAAATCATTTTATGCTTAGTGTAGTTTAAATTCCTCGCTGTCTTACAAAAATGTGTTCTGAGACAACTTGTCTGGTCAAATGCAGGTTAAAAACCACAAACTGCAAAATTTCCCTGGTTGGGATCAGTAAAGTATACCTATCTATCTATCTATCTATCTATCTATCTATCTATCTATCTATCTATCTATCTATGTGATGAAGCAAGTAGACAGCTGCTTTACTCTAAGACTCACAGTGCATGTGTGGTGGGGAATGCGCCCACAGAGGTGAACACTGTGGTGCTGTTGAATGCAGCCCCAAGCTGGACTCCTCCCCTCAGCCATTTCCCTCATCAAGACCAGTATAACCATCCTGTGGTTGCTGTTTGGTGTGCTGAGTTTGTTTCATGTGAACCCCTTCAAGGTATGTTGGCTAAACCTTGTGGCCAGTTATATCGACCACTAGTTTTTGTTGTTGTTGTTGTTGTTGTTTGTTTGTTTGTTTGTTTGTTTGTTTGTTGTTGTTTTCTAACGAATGAACTTGTTTATTTTAGCTGTCCTGCTCTCCCTCCAGTATCCACATCCTAGTACCCCAAAGGTGGTGAGTAAGGTTACCATTTTAAGCCTTTTGAGTGTATAGCACAGTGAACCTTGCTCATTTCAGTTTTTCTTTTATAGATTCACCTGCTGCTGTTTTGACTGTTTTGTATTAGTTGTTTTGTTTGTGAATTAGCTGTTTTGCCCCTATTTTGCCTTTGTTTTGTATTTACAGTGTTTTTGTTTTGCTTCTATTTGTTTTTGCCTTTTTTTTTTAATTTGGTTATATTTGACATATCTGTTACACCAACTGGGATTACTTGGATTACTTGGGTTACTGATTTGTTGTTTTGTTATGCTTCTTATTTACTTATTCTATTATTGCCTATCTTGTGTATTTTCATATTTGTCGTTTTTTTTCCTTTCAGAGTGGAGTGCCATCAGGTGGGGAGGCTAGGCACCCTTGGTGAGGTCCCCGCACTTGTGTTTGCCAGTAAGAGCACCAGGACACTAATAATTTGCATCATTAATTTACTGTGAGGATTGCCAGTGACACATGTGAGGTGGGTGTGTGGTAGCACCCCTGGGCACTCCCCAGCGTAGTCTGTCTCTCCACTAGTGGCCTCAGCTCTTACTTTTGTTTTGGGTTGGACTGGTTTTAGTCATTTTAGACAAGCACAGTTTTAATAATAATGCCCTTTTTTAGTGTAACTGTAATAAAATAATTTTATCCCTTATACTGTTTTTTGGCAGTTACTTTGATTATTAATCCTTGCCTTTCTTTTCCTCAGCAGCTCCAGTCCCAGGCCTTGTTGAATTTATTTTAATACAAGCTTTATTTTGGCACTGTCGGTCTTTTTTTTTTTTTTCCCATAGCCCTCACCACACATGGATTCATTGTCATGGAGACTTCAGCAGGATAGATGCTCGACAACATCAGAACTGAACTCTTTCCACTTATGTGGAGATGTGAAATTAAAGATCAGTAAAGTTCAAATTGAGTACAAACACTTGATTCAACTGAGGGTCTGTGATGGTGGCAAGCCCACTTTCATTTTTCATTTTTCATTTTGAGTCAGTTTGTTTTGTTTTGAGTCAAGTTGTTTGTGGTTCATCTACAGGGTGAAGAGGCACTGAACTGCACAGTTTTGCATTTCTCTGATTGGGGAAAATTATTAAATAATAACATGGACAGACTACCAACACTGCTTTAGAAATGCTATCTGGTCTAATCTAGTCTAGTTAATCTAGTGGAAATCCAGCAATGGACCGCACATCTTAAATTCAATGCAAAATTGTTCTGCCAAATTTGACAAGAAGTCCATCTATCCACCCGTTTTCAGCCGCTTATCTGGGACTGGGTCGCTGTGGCAGCAGGCTGAGAAGGTCCGCCCAGATGGTCTATTTCCTGGCTTCATCGACCAGCTCGTCCTGGAGGATCCCGAGGCGTTCCCAGGGCAGCTGGGAGACACAGTTCCCCCAGTATGTCCTGGGTCTGCCCCAGGGCCTCTTCCTAGGTGGAGATGCCTGGAACATTTTCTCCAGGAGGCGGCCAGGAGGCATCCTGACTAGATTACCAACCACCTCAGCTGTCTCTTTTCAATACAGAGGAGCAGCAGCTTCTACTCACCCTGTCCCTAAGGGTGTGCCTGACCACCCTGCAGAAGAAACCCATTTCTGCCGCTTGTGTCCGTGACCTTGTTCTTTCTCAGAGCTCGTGACCATAGGTGAGGGTTGGAACAAACAACGAACGACAAGACAAGAAGTGCAACTTCTATTTTTCAACCAACAACAACACACAGACACATTGATCCAACTTCCAAAAGTTACATTCAAATTCATATTGCTCTATAAAACACCTAGACTATCTTGGTGAGTCTGTTCAGAATTTAACTCTGAATTTAGAATATATTAAGTTATCCTGTAACTGAAACAATATCTTGATCTATCACAATGTAAAATGTCAGTTATGCTGCATACAATAAAAGTATAAGCGACCACTTTTATACTGAAACTCTCAATACAGTGCATTAAGCAGACACTGCCCTCATTTCAAACTCATTTACATTATCTTTGTCATTAAAGTCTGTGTACCTCTAGTATGGGATGAGATGAGTGTGCTATGAGTCTTTTTTAACATATTGCACCTCTAAAACTTTTATTTTCAATACACAGTTGTTTTGCTGCTATTGCATAAATCTAAAAACTGTCTTAAACCTTATTCTCTCCTCTGTGTAATAGTGATGAAAGTGTCAAGAATCAGAGCAGACAGTGTATTTTTTATTTGACAGGCACATTCCATCATTCAGAAGTTGGGTTGCATAAACGTTTTTTTTTTGTTTGTTTGTTTGTTTTGTTTTGTTTGTTTGTTTTGTTTTGTTTTGTTTTGTTTTGTTTTGTTTTGTTTTGTTTTTTTTTGGTACATTAGACTGTAGCCATTAGACTGTGTTTGTTTTGGATGGAAAGCACCTATAGTGAAGCTCAAAAATAGTTTATGTGAATCATCAAAGTTCTTTTGTCTTGCTAGTTTCACAGCACTGCGTTCAGTGTGATTCAAACACCGACGCCTTTGAAACGACAAGCAAAGCCACATACAGCAGCTCAGCTCAGAGATGCGGCTGTGGCTGGCCATCTCTCTGCCTCTGACAGATCACCAAGACTGTTTACCCACAACAGACCCGACTAGGAGCATCAACAGGAAGTGCAGCAAGAGTAGAGGTACAGCACACCTCAGCAGGCTAGTCTGAGGCTGCACAGTTTTAGTTTTGCCTTCCTGGATGTGCATGCATTTACAGTACAAATCAAAATTTGATATTTCAATTTCTGCTGTTTCCGCTGATATGTAACCACTGACCCTGCTCTGGTTCATTTTGGAGATCAGGTTTTAAACAACTCCATTGTTTAAAACCTGTGATCTCCTTAGCTAATTATACAGTATTTAAATTTGAATACTTTATTATTGTATTATCACAGTATTATCATAGAAACATATATTCAGTGTAATATTGTGAGTGAACTAAAGTCATCTTGGCATTAGCATTCACATAGAGTTTTAAATGCCATTTTGTTTTTATTATTGGGTTTGGGCTGAAAGATAAGGGTGATTAAGACTTAAAATTAGTGGCTTTAACTTATGGTCTTAAACTGAGCCATTCAAAATTTTCCATAAACTTTTTCTCAATATTATGTTTTCAACATCCTTTCACTTCCCTGTCATAATAATTACAGCTGGAAAAAAAGACTTCTAATTTGACTTTAGTAACTTTAAAATGACATCACATTCAGTAATGTTAACATACATAACGTACATAACTCTTAAACGTGACTCTCCACACAAAAACAAGAGTGAAAACCTTGAGGTGGAGCAGTGGAGGGTTTAAGATGGGCTCGTGAGCAGGAGATCACACTTAAAACTCGTGTAACTACTAAAATGATGTGGGTGAGACTAGTGACCGAGAGCTTCTCTCCCCTCCCTCAACAACTTCCACCAAAGAAAGGCAATAAACCTACAGCTACTGCAGTGGAAACACCCAGTGAACAACAGGGCATGATTCTTGTGCCACTGAGCAGGTGTGAGTATCTGTAACCTTCCTGTCCCTCTTGACTGTACTTACAGTAAAAAAAGACACTTACTGTAAAGGATTAAAGGGTAGAGGGTGTTATTCCACTTGTCTTGCTGATCGATTGGTGTGTTTGTTTATTTATTTATTTATTTATTTATTTATTTATTTATTTATTTATTTATTTATTCATCTCTGTGGAAGATTTCTGCCAGTCATAAAAGCATCTAGTGCAAATAAAAACACTGCATACTATAAAAGACATAGGAACAGTAGGTTACAACAAGGTATACCATAAAGAAATAGGGACAACGTGGCAGATCATAGTTTAAAAAAGGAACAGCTAAAATTGAAAATAACACAAGAACAAGACAAGTAAGAGAAGCCCATGTGAATTCACACCTTAGTTTGACAACCTAACCACAATCATGCTCAGTTTTCCATGTATCACTGTTTATGTGACTGTGTGTCATTGTCACTGCATATGTGTGTGTGTGTGTGTGTTTGTGTGTGTGTGTGTGTGTGTGTGTGCATGTGTGTATGTGTGTGTGGGTGGGTGGGTGGCTGTTTGGTTATGTGTGTGGGTGAGTGCAAACAGCGCTATGCACGCAAATACACTACATAGGCTGATCCTGTATATCTTGCATATGTTCGTGGTGGATTCAAGAATATTTTTCATCCTAACTTTAAATTTAAAAGTAACTGTTGCCCAAAAAATCAACCAAAAAATGCCTTGTAAATTAGTGTATAAATCGACAGATAATCAGCAGTTTTTTTGCAATTTTTTCTGATAGTAATTCACTCCGGAGACAATGTCTTTTTAAAAAAAAAAAAAAAAAAAGTCTGTCGAGTATTATGAACTCTGGTCTATGAGGGTAGCCCAGATCAGTCCATGCTCATTCACTGAAATGAATTGTAAATGTTGAGGGGATTATAGTCTGTTTTGTAAAACTGATTCCAAAACGTGTGCAATATTATACAACAGTTAGATCCAACTGAGTGTTTTGATTGGACAAGAGACATTCCATGAGTGCTGATATTCAGTACAACAGCACTCTGACATTTAACTCTATGTATTACTCTGCTTTACAGGTGTTCTGTGATCTATATTGGAACAAACTTTGCACCGTGACAACACAAAGATGAACACGTTTCCACTGGAGTTAAATTACACGTGCTTGTCAGAAGAAGACGAGGGGTAGGAAAGAAGCCTGGATACAGACGCTTCCTGGGTGTTGACTGTGTAAAACAGCGCTACCTTGTGGCTTTGGGTATGGTTAGGGCTATGGTTAAGTTTAGGGTTAGCAAGCGCTGCTTTACAGACAACTTTATGGGCAACAAAGCACTGGACCATGTGCAGATACTACAATAGAACCTTCAGGCATGCCAGCTTGTGGTCAGAAAATATTAGATGTTAAATATTCAGTAAATCATAATCATAAAGGTGGGAGAGATAAAGACTTAATCCTAAGTAATCCTAATCTTAATCATAAATTGTATGAAAGCAATTTTACACTCAAGGTTGTGCTGTTGTACTGAATATCAGCACTCCCTCAGTACTCCAAGGCAACATATCTCAAAACTTTGGTGAGCACATTCACGCTCCTCCAAGGACAAGCTGTGAAAATTGCGGTGACCCCATGACCTTTGTCTAGTGCCACCCTCAGGCCAAAGTGTCAATTTTGCACACAAGTTATCACAAAATTAGTGGGTTGCCTTCATACTCCCCAAAGTATTCATCTTGATTGTGGTGACCTTCCTCTGGTGCTACCCTCAGGCCAAATACTTTATTTGTACACAACCTGTCTCTAAATGTAACAAGCAGTTTTCCAACTAATTTGCTGAGAGTACTCATGCTTTCCGGGTAAGAAATCTTATCAGTTTTACTGTCACCATCACCTTTACTGTAGTGCCACCCTCAGGCCAAAATGTCAAATGGCATAATCTGTTGGGCAGATTGCCATGACATTTGGTGAGCATGAATGTACTCACAAAATGTAATGGCCATACATTCATTTTGTTTGTTATCTCAGAATCCACTGGCCTCAGCATCTTTTGCCATGAAATATGATGAGCACATTCATGCCACAAAGGATGAGCCGCTCAAATTTGGTGACCTCATGTCTTTTCCTATAGCACCACCCTCAGGCCAAAATGTTAAAAATGCACATGAGATTCAGGCCTCTGCTAAGGGTGCACCTGGAAGTAGCTTTGTGTGTGCATAAAATGTTGGCCCAGTGTCAAATGTGAAAGTAAGGATTGTGAATTCTGATAAATACTCTGGTACCACTTGGTGAAATGGATGCCTGAATTAAAATATCCAACAGTTCCTTAATGCTTCTTGTTCAAATCTGATGTGAATGATGGTCATTACACCCATGAGCTGTTGATTTTATTGCTTATTTTCAATTTTGTCTTTTTGTTTGTTTTATTCATTAGTGATGAAAAATTTTTAAAAAATAGAGGTACTTTCTAACATGAAACAATGACTAATAACAGATTACACTGATTAATGTCATGGCAACTTGGCTTACTTGATGACTGTGACAATATCAGTCTCCTTTAACCAATACCACAGTTTCCCTCACACCCACTGCTCTTCAAATAAGGCATTTCACTCTTGCGTAATGGCCAACAGTCAAAAAAAAAAAAAAAAAAATGTATCATATCAGGTGTGACAGAGTAGCAGGGTGCTGTTGAACACATTTGCCCAGTAAATGTAGCCTAGACAAGAGTAGGCAAAAAATAAATAAATAAATAAAATCTTTAGGACGTTCAACCACATACTTGTTTCCACTTTTTGGTTGCTTTTGCGTAGTTTATACTTTTTAATCTTCTCATTAACTAGCCATAACCAACTGTCAACACAGTCAGTATAATCCCAGGAGAAAAGACTTATGGTCAAAGGGTGTGTCTCATTTGACATGACTTCAAAACCCAAATGGTTAATATTAACTAGAGTTATCTGCCCATAAAGTTGTACAGCACAGCTTTTTCCTGCCACCACACCTTGTTTGTCTGTCTACAGTGAGCCAGTTAGCACCTCCTATATGGCCAATCCCATTGTACTGACATTTTACTCTCCCTCTGTACTTTCAGAGAGCAAGGGCACTGCATGAGAAACTATTGAATCAAAGCAAAATACAAATTTCAACCTACAAAATCATGACGAACCATTGGCAGATAGTCCTTGTATATTTATGGAGCATCGGGCACTTGTGTATCTTTCATATTGCAGCTTTCAACCTGGACACACAGAGTGTACTGAGGAGGAATGGGGATCCAGGGAGCCTCTTTGGATTTTCCATCGCCTTGCACCAGCAGCTGAGCCCCGTCAGAAAGAAACTGTGAGTGAAATGAAATCAAATGTAAATAAATAGTAAGGAACTGCGGTGTCATTGTTAATTTAGTAAATAATACTATTAATGCTGAATTTTACGAGTAAATCAACTTTGGGAAGAATAAATAATAGAAAATGTGTAGATTTACATGTCATTTTCTAACTTAATGACACTTGAGGTATTTTTCTCCAGATTACTGGTTGGAGCTCCACGTTCAAAACATCAGAACCAAGCAAATGTAACAGGCGTTGTCTACCAGTGTGAACTGACTGCAGCATCCGAGAGCTGTCAGCCTATTGAGTTTGACAATGATGGTTTGTTTACGTATTATATCTGAAATTTTATGACTCACCACTGTGTGTTTAATGTGTTGCTACAGTATTGTACTGGCACTTGAGGCTACTTTGTGAGCTTTCAACTGATTTCTTTCAGAGTTTCTTGATAGTAAAGGCATAAACAACCAGTGGATGGGGGTTAGAGTGACAAGCCAGGGTCCCGGTAAAAACATTATGGTAAGGAAGACACTCTCATATTAAAACACATTAAAAATGAGCAATTCCACTTTTTTGTGACAACCATTCTGCTTTTGTAGGCCTGTGCTCATCGATACCAGCAGTGGAGCCCAAGTCCAAGCCTTTATATTCCTTACTTGGTGACGGGCCAGTGCTACATCCTAGGAGATGACCTGCATGTTGGAGATGACCTGCATGTTGGAGATGAAAAAAGGAATTGGAGGAGGGTAGTTTGCGATGCTGAACATCTAACGAGACGTCAAAAAGACCATGAGTGGTTTGCGTACTGCCAACAGGGTCATGGAGCATCTTTTGCCAAGGACAACACATCTCTCATATTTGGGGCACCAGGGGCTTATCGGTGGAAAGGTACCATATTTGATTTATCAACCAAAATGAGATGGGCTTTCATTGTAATCACTGTCTTAATTTTTAACAGCATCAAAACCAAAAAAATTCAGTGGTAAATGTTTAGGTTTAAGTGACGCTGAGAAAGTTAGGTCTTGATTCTTCTTTTTTCATCATTAAAACCTAAAAAAGAACAACACAGTGCTGACAATAACATGGTTGCAGGTTGCTTTACAGCCTGCAATAAAAGCAATACTTTGACTAAGCATTCATTAAAAGCACACATTTGCATGCTAAAAGATGAAATGTTTTATAGACTACTAAAACAACCCATTGTACAATATACGCTTGAGTGGAGCCAGCCATGGGAAGTTTTGGTGTTACTAAGACTCAATGTAAGACTACAAATCTTGCTGTTTTGTTTTTTCTTCTGTTCTGCTTCTCAAAGGAATTGTGCGAATGGAGCCGTTGGACGACCTGGAGGTGACCAGCGCGCAGCCTCGTGAGACTGGAGATATTGACCAACTTGACCCAAGACTCATCCCTCTGCAGAGCAACAGCTACCTAGGTCAGTTCCTAATGTAGTTACACTCAGTGAGGTTTGAGGTGGCATATTTGAAATTAATTTAATCTAAAAAAAAATAATAATAAAAAAAAAAAAAATCAGTAGTGAGAATGTTCTTTTCATTTAATATTTGTATTTAGACCTGCTTCAGCCACAACCAGTGGTACACCAAAAATGTAACCATATTCCTGTAAGAAGTGTTTCTGTTGTATGAAGCAGATGTTTACTTTTCATCACTCAGGATTCTCCACTGATTCTGGAATGGCCCTAACCAGGAAAGGAGAGCTGACCATTGTATCAGGAGCACCTCGAGGAGGATACAGTGGCCAGGTGGCGTTTCTGAAGACAGACCCTCTGGCAGAGAGGAGTTTGTCTGTGGAGCTGGTTCTCTCTGGTCCGGGTCTGGCCTCCTCCTTTGGCTATGATGTAGCAGTGGTGGATCTCAATGGAGATGGGTAGGTTGTCTAAATGTTTGCAGCTTTAGTTTAATTAATTAACAATACCTACTTCTATTTTTAAGCAGGGAATAAATTGTATTTTTACTTTTCCATTAGTACAAAATTATCATAATAATAACAACAATGCAACTTTCTGGTTTTCAAACTCACTTTATGGCCTATACTTTGTTTTGGAACAAAAATTCCCAACTATTGAAATTTACTAGACACACCTATTGCTGATATCCATGTAGATCAAAAGCAGTGTTAAGAAATATTTGCAAATGCTTCCTGCAAGGTTGTTGCCAAAGTTACTGTATTGTTTAGCGTTCCTTTGGCATTTCCAGGTGGGAGGACCTTGCTGTGGGCGCACCTGAGTTCTTTGTCAAAGAAGGTGCAATCGGAGGAGCGGTCTATATCTATATCAACAACAAAGGAAAAGACTGGGAGAAGATTGTGCCTGTCCAGCTTCTTGGACACGTAGACTCCATGTTTGGCCTTGCAGTGGAAAACATCGGAGATGTCAATCAAGATGGTTATGGAGGTTGTGAGATTTAGCATTGAGAGTTACAAATGATTGTTTTTTTTTATTTTCCACAAGGTGTTAGTGCTCTTTCCAGATGCATTAAAGCATGAAAACATCTTGAAAAATGGAAACCTAAGAATTCAAACAGAGTCCGCTTATTACAGGGATAGTTTAGTCTTTCTGCCATAAGGTTGTACGAGTTATTGATCAATAGAGCTGTCGTTGCATAGACGCAACCTGGACGTAACCCCAGGCAGCAAATCCTCAGACTACAGATCTCTTTGGAAAGACAACAAAAGCAATAGGAAACGGGATCAAGTGACCAAAAAAATACTTAAAACCACAGTAAAGACACTAAAATTATTTTCAGTATCCACCACATAATAAACTATATTTTGTGTATTTCCGTTGCTCTACTATGCTTTCAGACCGCACCGCACACTGGAACTGTTTTGTCTGTTGAAGAATGCCGGTAGCACTATACACTGGAAACATTTTTGGTCTTTTTATTGTGGTTTAAAATGTTTTGTGTCGGTTGCACAAAATGAGCCCTCTTGTTTTCAAATTTGCAGACTTTAGTGGTTTGGTGAAACTTGAAGCAAGGATGGATTTTGATATCCACTCTTGACTTGAAAACGTGTGTGTTTTCAAGCTTTTGCCTTTGCCTCATGATGTGTCTGAAACATGACATGAAGGTTAATGACACAGAAAAAGAGAAAGGACATAACTGATTAGTACTACATGTTTCTTTTCTCTATAGTCTGTGTGAAAAAATTCCACTTTCAGGGAGAATGGGTTATATAAGTAACTACTGATTTATCTCTCTAATTTGTGCTGTGGCCCTATTTCTCCTCTGAACTCAGATGTTTAACTTTGCTGACAGATATTGCTGTGGGAGCACCATATGATGACTCTGGTCGAGTATACCTCTACTACGGCTCATCAGACGGCATCCACAAAAAGCCAGCACAGGTGAGCTGGTCAGGTTTATGATCTGAGGGTGGCTGGTTTGAATCCCTGAGTGTTCCGGGGCACTTCTTGGATTTCTACAGTAGAGAGCTTCTGTGATATTTGATTGTGCTTTATTGCTGCATTTTTAGGTACTCTCACCAGGATCTCAAAAAATAACTCTGTTTGGATACTCTCTGTCTGGCAACCTGGATGTGGATGACAATCAGTACCCCGACCTGGCTGTCGGATCGCTCTCAGATTCTGTCTTCATTTACAGGTGATTTTACAACAATGGCACCAGTACTTTCCTATCCTGGTGGGTATGGATGAGCTGAGACAGTTTTCCTCTCAGCCTAGCACTTCCTTTAGACCTGAAGGTGTCATCACATAAGCTACTTAACATATGGCACTTCATGTCCAGGACTCAAATTCTCTGCTTCTTTTGAGTACATGATTAAAGTCATGTTGAAGACATTTTGAGAAAAGGTGTTCAGCACAAATGACCAACTTCAATACCATCTCGTAAAACACATAAGAAAATAAATAAAAACACTATCATAAACTTAGGGTTATTTTATTTTGTTTTGCATGCCATTTAACTTTTGTTTTTATTTTTATTTTTTTCTTTTACCTGTCAAACATTATTTCGTTTTCATAATTTTTTATATTATCACCTTCTTGTAAAACAATGTAGACATATCATTATCACAGTAATTGTTATTCTACTAATTTAACTTCCTGAAACTATTGCAGGCTTTTGCTACTAATTTGATTGTGTTGCATCAGAGCCAAAAACATTGTCATCCATTTCTCGACACCTGTCTGATATTCTTCCCACACTTATTAATGTCTTAACATGAAAACTCTTAAATAAGTGAATGGCATGTCCTAAATCACACTGGCTTTCTCTGTCACAGGGCAAGGCCAGTGGTCAGTGTGAGCAGAAATCTCAAACTATCACCAAATGCAGTGAACATAAAGCAGCAGTGTAATAAACAGACATGGTAAGATGTTGGTGAAGACGCCAGATTGTAACAGAACCCAGCTGTTCAAGCCTGGTTACTGACACCAGTGTCTTTTTGCTAGTTCCTTTGCAGCACGGGCATGCTTTACATACACAGCACGTCCAGCATCCTTCAACCCCAAACTGAGTAAGTACCCTCATTATCCCTGGCTGATGAAGGTCCTTTACCTCCTCTATATGTTTCTTTTATTCTTTTTATTTTGCACTACTTGGTAGCTTTTTAAGTGTTAAACAAATGAAGATTTACTAAAGTAGCAGCAGTACTAATAGTAGTTATAGTGGCTGTTTTAGTAGCAGTGGTGAATATAATTTTAACTGTCTCCCCCGCAGCACTCAAGTATACCTTTGAAGCTGATGCTGAGAGGAGAAAAATGAAGCTTCCTCCCAGAGTGGAGTTCCAGGGCTCGTCTCGAGGAAAGCTGGAGCTGCAAGGGCAGGGGAGTGAAGTCTGCACGAACACCCGGCTCAGGCTTCTGGTACCGCCTCACTTTGTTTTCTCCACTAACGTGTAAAGAATATCATCGAAAGCATGTAAAAAAAAATAAAATAATCTATTAACAAAAAACAACAAAAAAGTCTATTAACCAATTTTCCCCCAATGACCAAATGCAAAAAAGGGTTTATCATTTGTGATAAAGCGATCTTGAGCGATACCAAATGCTTATGTGATTTATAAGACTTTCCGAATGGTGTTATGGAAAACCAGAGGGTCACAAATTCAAATCAGCAAGTGCCACAGAGGAATAAACCTCATTTTATAGATCATCAACATCACAAAGCAACCAGTAGTAAAAGGTCCCAGCTACCCAGTCTTGGCAAAACTTCTGTAATCCAGGAGGGATCAGAAAAGATCACGATTGCTGTCATGATCCAAAAGCACAATTAAATACCAAAACAGCATTTTGGAACACAAAATCACAAGTATTTTTCAAACTTTTCCCACAAAACAGGTATATGTATTACATTTTGACATTGCATAAATATAATTGCATAAGCAGGTTTATCAGGACTACATTTTTTTCACTATCCCTGTTACACACATACTAAACAATCCATCAACAACAAAGCTCTTGATCTCTTCTAGCATGATATCAAGGACAGGCTGCACAGTATCCCCATCTCCGTCTCTGTGCTGCTGCTGAACTCCAGTCAAACAACACAGCAGGGCAGTGGTCTGCCCGACGTTCCTCCTGTCCTCAACCTCTACCAACAGGACAACACTCCCACACAGGTACAAATGTGTGTGTGTGTGTGTGTGTGTGTGTGTGTGTGTGTGTCTATGTAAGTGTTAATTTCAATTAAGTGTTGAAATTAAGGTTTTAATATAGGTTTGTATGTGTACACGTTCAAGAGATTGGATATGGGAGGCCAAATCCTAAAACCTGGGAGTGTAAAATATATTCTGAAGAAGTGAAAAAAGTTTCTGCTTCATTGTTTTTCCACAGATTGTCTTAATAAACCCGGGCTGTGGCAGTGACAACATTTGCCAGAGTAACTTACAGTTACAATATAAGTTCTGTTCCAGACAAGAACAACATGGTCGGGATGTTTTCACCTCACTGCACAAGTAAGACAAAAAGAGTCACTTATTAATATGAACCAGTGCTCAACACTCAGTTATAGTCAAGGAAGTAGTAGAACAGTTTCTATTTGTAGAATTATTAGTATTACTTTTATTGTAAAGCATTTTATTGTTAACCACTGAATGTGATATTTTATTGATTTCTGAAGGTTTTTATAAAATAGAGGTACTTGTCCTGCTGCATGGTGACGTAAGAGGTCAAAGGCCAGGTCAGCTACAGAACAGTGTCACTTGGAGCTGATAAAAATTAATGGGTGCATTGCAAGATATCATTAAAATGTTCCAGTGTATAAAGGGCCCCTTGTCTCTGTTCTCTAATGAGGTGTGGTCAATATGGATATAAAGACTGAAGATAGTTGAAGTGCCCAGATAAGCCTGGGCTTATTGGAAATAACAAAATGAGTTTGACTACTGCTCATATTCAGCTGTTTCATGTGCTCTTACCTGTATAAACACCAGGGGTGAATTACAGCACAGAACACAGAAAAGTCCATCAGGCTTAGTTTAACCCTCCTGTTATGTTCAAATTTACTAACATCTTTTATGTTTGGGGTCAGTTTGACCACAGGGATTTAACCTCCACAAAATTATTATAATTAAAATTACCAAAGTTTATGTGTCAGGTACTTTATGTTTCTTTGTTGACGACCTAAATAGCCCTTTAAATAAAACATTATACAAGCCCTGGTTCACCTGTGGGTTACACCACAAAACAGGATTACTATGCAAGCTGTATAACCTTAAGTGTTGGAAAATATCTTCTGGAATTTTGTTTAATATTAGCATTCATAAGCATCAATGACTGAATCGCATTCCTAAATCTAACATTCAAGTTTTATTTTACACATTGAAATTACTCTCACCAAGGACATGGCACTTTCTTTTACACAGTGATCTGGTTAACTTTCTATTCCTGTTTTGTGAAATAGCCCCTCTCTGACTGGGCAGTGTGAACCTGAACAAAACTAATTTAGCAATTCCACAAGGTGAACTTTTCCACTGCGGCTCAGACAAAATAAAACCAACTGCAGGTGTGATCGCACTGTTACTCATTTGACATTATCTCGCGTCTTTAGAGAGAACGGAGTTACAGTCATCACCCCTTCTGATGAAGACATAGCCTTGGAGATCAGTGTGAATAACAGAGGAGGGGATGACGCACACCAGAGTCACTTAGTCATCACGCTGCCAGACACCCTGCACTACTCCTCTGTCATCCACAGTGAAGCATCAGTGAGTATAAACTTTACCATGATACATACCAGAAAGCAGAGGTGCAGTTTGGGTCATATTGTCTGCACAGGCACTTCCAGAGCTCAGTAGTGAGTAAAAATACAGACTGAATACAATGTATGTATGTATGCCATGGAAGCAAGGTTTTTTAAAAAAATATAGATCTATTTGGATAGTTATTATCTCCCACATTTTTTCCGCACAATTTTGGTAATTTATGAACAGTGCATATATTTTTTCCACTGCTTTGCTCCTCCTGCAGTCCCTTCGCTTTTTCACTTCTGCCCTGCAGTTTTTGCTGTCATTACCAAAATGTTTCACATGCATTGATTAGTTATGTTGTTTGAAGCTGTGTTGGCGTGTGTGTGTGTTTGCATGTGTGTGTGTGTGTGCGTGTGTGTGTGTGTGTGCGTGCATGCATATCTGCACTTGCATCCATAGAAAACACAAGTGAGTTGTACCGCCAATGACAAGGGAACACTGATAGACTGTGAACTGGGAAACCCGTTCCAAAGGGATGCTGAAGTGAGTAAAACTGTTCAAATTCCTGTGTGTGTGTGTGTGTGTGTGTGTGTGTGTATGTGTGTCGCCTTCTGCATTGCATCATGGCTGTTTGGTCCCCCACAGGTCACTTTTTACGTCCTGATATCAACAACTCATATCTCACTGAGCACAACAGATGTTAATGTTACTCTACAACTTGAAACGTAAGTATGTATGACTGAGAAGAGATGCAACCTGACTCTGAGTTAATTCTATCTGAATAAAACTGAATAAATTTCTTGTTTGTTTTTTTTTTTTTTTGTTTGTTTGTTGGTTTTTTTTCTTGTGGTGCAGGACAAGCGTGCAGACAATACAACCAGTTGAGGCGGTCGCCAAAGTGGTTTTTGACCTAGAGCTGCAGGTGTTTGGGTAGGTACATGGATATGGAATAAACAAAACCTACTTCTAACCTACTTTTAACTTCCGGTGGACAGAATCACTGACATGGGTCATGCAGTCTTAGTCTGATGTCCTGTACTGTCTTAAAAGATTTGAATGTCTTTTCATTTTTTTTTTTTTTAATTAGCCTACATCCTTTTCTGCAATTAATCTGTTTTATGGTGTAATTTACTCTTTAAATATGCATTGGCACTATTTTATAAGGGCACCAACTTTTCTCTCCTGTATTTTTAATAACCATGACAAATAAACTTCAACTTGAACATTGCATAACATGTGATGGAATGATAATTGAAAATGTCATATATAATTTGTCAGGCTGGCCTCGCCCTCCCAGGTGTCTTTTGGGGAAGATAAGAGGGGTGAGAGTGCCATAAAGTCACAGGATGAAATTGGAACCCTGGTTCAGCATGAATTTAGGGTGAGCTGCCATCTGTTGTACCTAACTGTGATCCCCTGGCTGCTTTTATTAAACCAATTTACACCGTACAGGCTGTTGTGTTAAGTGTGTCAACCTGTTGACTTCGTCATTTTTCAACAGATAACTAATTTGGGCAGGTCACTGAGCTCTTTTGCCAATGCGTCACTTAACATCTTGTGGCCTAAGGAGACGTCTACAGGGAAATGGCTGCTGTACTTGGCTCAGATCACCACTAAGGGCGTACAGTCTGCTCCCTGCTCACCAGTGCAAGAGATTAATCCAATGAAACATGTAAAGGTAACACCTCTTTTTTTTGTTTTTTGGTTCAACCTCCCAGGCGACACCCATAACCTGTAGCCATAACCTAATAAAGTTTTCTCTCAAGGGTTGGGAAAATACAGCAAGGAAAAGACGCGAAGCTGAACTGGAAGCCTTCTCAACCGATGGCTTCACTTTCTTCCCAAAAAAGAGGAAATACAAAACCCTGGTAAGAAATGAATGACAATGACGATTGTAATAATGATAGTTATTTTTTAGTCCGGCGGCTATGCAAAAAATCGTGCACTTCACGATACAAGCATGAAATTTTGCACACTGTTAGAGCATGCCCTAAGGATAATTTTTGGCTATAGGGCCAACGCAGATTTGTCCCGTGGTAACCGTGGCAACCGTGGCAACCATTTTTCAAAATGGCTCCCACCTGCTGTGATTTTACCTGTAACTCAGGTTCTAGACCACCTAGGATCTTGATCCTGGTGGATGAGGAATACAGTGGTACTATTTACAACATGCTAGAAACTACCTAACTACATATTTCCGGCATTCAGTTAATTAAATAATAGTAAAAACCATCAGAATATGTATTTCGGTAGAGTATACTGTACATGTTTTCTAAGATGTTGACAGATATGCCATGAAATGCATGTGTGGTATGGCAATGGCCAAAGTGGAACTATACAGCAGTACAGAGACAGGATACCATTTAGCCTAAAGACATTTTTAATAAAGCCAAAGAGGAAAGAAAGTGTGACAACACAAAGTTACATATGATGACACAGTCCACCACAGTAGCAAAGGGCAGTGCACTGAAGTGCTGCCTCGGCACATTTGCATCTTCCACAACACCCCTTTTTGCAACCACAGCAGAGGAGGTTGCGACATGCCAGGCTTGCTTCTGGTGGTGTGGTCCAGTGAACTTCCCATCCACTTGTCAGAATCAGAATCAACTTTGTTGTCACATGACACATTTTACAGGTTCATTCATTCATTCATTCTGTGTCCTTCCTCTTCCACCCCCAGTCACTTGGGGAGGGGAGTTCAGGGACTGCAACCACAGCCTGTCCCCAGCAGTGACCAGCGTGGTAGGCTGCCCTCTTTGTATGTTGTGCTGCTTGTGTTGGGGGGGAGTCCACCAATCGTTTTACCTTTTTGGGTGAAAAGCTGCTTCTGTGATTCCTGGCTGCTAGTGCGGTCATTCAGGAATACCACAAATCACTCAAGAGGCTCCATCCTGTCATTTACAGTGTCTGGTGTGGTAGCCAAGGCACAGTAGGCACGAGTCACATCACTGAAGTTCTTCCATGTATCCCATGTCGTCTTCTTACCCCTGCCTCCAAATGATGACGCAGTGTCAAAACCAGTAAAGGCAAGCAGCATGATGAGTGCTGATTACCTGTTTCTCAGTGGCAAGGGATGTAACACAAGTTGCCAGGAAGGAGAACAGCTCAGCTTTGTTTTCATCAATTCGTAGATACTCCAGCCAGTTCCCAGGAATGGCACTGGGTGGCTGAATGTGTCAACAAATTCCCTTCCCTCTCTTGCTGCATGTTTCAGCCTTCAGCGTTTCTAGTTAATCAGACAATACCCCACAAAAAGAGAAAAAAAAAAAAACCTTCCTCTAATTGGCTGGCCTCCAGTCCAAGAAAAATCCAAGTCTCAACAAGAATGAATGAATTCTTTGCCCATCCATAACATTATTTATGAGAACAAAGCTGAGCTGTTCTCCTTCCTGGCAACTTGTCACTGAGAGACAGGTAATCAGCACTCATCATGTTGAAGTCGTCTGTACTCAGCCCCAAGATACATCACCATGCACACATGTGGATGCTGATACATGCATCATACTACACCTGGAAGATGCTGTGAAGGAAGGGTATGACAACCTCTCTATATGCACAGTTGACACAGATGTGCTGGTACTGGCAGTGATGGCAGCCCAACGCCTCAGCATTGCTCAGCTGTGGGTTGCCTTTGGAGCTGGAAAGAGTTTAGCATTTAGCAACTCATGAGATGGCGAGGGCATTAGGCCCAGATCGATGTGAAGCCTTGCCAGTGTTCCTTGCCTTTACTGGTTTTGACAATGTGTCATCATTTGGAGGCAGGGGCAAGAAGATGACATGGGATACATGGAAAAACTTCAGTGATGTGACTCGTGCCTACTGTGCCTTGGCTACCACACCAGACACTGTAAATGACAGGATGGAGCCTCTTGAGTGATTTGCCTTCTGTGCCTTGGCTACCACAGGAATGATGACCTGGACAGTGGGAATGGATGCATTTTCATGTGAAGGAACCAGGTCCATCAAACAGCCCACCAAGTCCGACTTGGTACCAGTTCTCAGCCTGCCCATTTGTGACAGTTCTGGTGGACATGCCTGGTTTTCATGCTCAAAGAATTCATCCAAATTTCCATCACATGTCTGTGATACAATGTTGAGCCTCGAGAACAAGGAAGTCATTCTTCAGGAATGATATTTTCTTGTTGAGACTTGGATTTTTCTTGGACTGGAGGCCAGCCAATTAGAGGGAGGTTTTTTTCTCTTGATGGGAAATTTTGTGGGGTATTGTCTGATTAACTAGAAACGCTGAAGGCTGAAACATGCAGCAAGAGAGGGAAGGGAATTTGTTGACACATTCAGCTATCCAGTGCCATTCCTGGGAACTGGCTGGAGTATCTACGAATTGATGAAAACAAAGCTGAGCTGTTCTCCTTCCTGGCAACTTGTGTTACATCCCTTGCCACTGAGAAATAGGTAATCAGCACTCATCATGCTGCTTGCCTTTACTGGTTTTGACACTGCGTCATCATTTGGAGGCAGGGGTAAGAAGACGACATGGGATACATGGAAGAACTTCAGTGATGTGACTCGTGACTGGATGGAGCCTCTTGAGTGATTTGTGGTATTCCTGAATGACCGCACTAGTAGCCAGGAATCACGGAAGCAGCTGTTCACCCAAAAATGTAGAACGATTAGTGGACTCCCCACCAACACAAGCAGCACAACATACAAAGAGGGCAGCCTACCACGCTGGTCACTGCTGGGGACAGGCCATGGTTGCAGTCCCTGAACTCCCCTCCCCAGGTGACTGGGGGTGGAAGAGGAAGGACACAGAATGAATGAATGAATGAATGGATAATTTAACCCACTTTTTACACCTGTAAAATATGTCATTGACAACAAAGTTGATTCTGATTCTGACAGGTGGATGGGAAGTTCACTGGACCAGACTAGACTAGACTGGACCAGGTAAAATCACAGCAGGTGGCAGCCATTTTGAAAAATGGTTGTCACGGTTACCACGGGACAAATCTGCGATGGCCCTATAGCCAAAAATGATCCTTAGGGCATGCTCTAACAGTGTGCCAAATTCCATGCTTGTATCGTGAAGTGCACGGTTCCATCAAAATATTGTGCGTAGCTGCTGGAATATATTATGAAATTCAGAAGTATAAAAATACAATACTTTGGTGGGGAAGAAAAAGGTGTAGTCAACTTTGAGGATCTATTCACACTGTTTGTTTAGCAGTAAAGCTCACTTTGTGGCTTTTTTGTACCTAGTTTAAGTTCACACTGACCACGTACCAATGAGCCAGTGCTTGATATCAAAAGTCATATGGACTTAAATGTAGTTTGCTTATTGCTAGGGAAGTCAAACCAAATTTAATCTCAGTTAGAATTTGAGCACCATCACTTATTATTAATTATTATATAAGAATTTCCCAGTTTGGGATCAATAAATATATCTATCTATCTATTATTATTATTAGAATTATTATTATTACAACCTGTTCACATGAGTATTAGTGATGTGTCAAAAAAAAAAGACAATAATCCAGGAATTTCAGAGAGCTGAGTGCTGATGGATGACAGAGCGCAGCGCCCAGAAATATTGCAAGTTGAAACTACAGTCACAGCGAAACTGCATTTTGAGAGCGTCTTTGTTCCTTAATTTGGTGTATCTTCGGTTGGAAAAGGATGTTGGGGTGGAGCGGGATCACACAAAAGTGTCAACTAATGACACTGGGACAGCTGGGAAGAGAGAGGCAGTTCATTTGATGGGAATGATAGAAGGGTGGAACTGCTCATTAGTATTTCAGTATGATTTAGGTTGGCAATGCCATTTGCTAAAGGTAAACATCATCCACTAATACTTCATCAGTACAGACTGCTTCAAAACACAACAGTGCAACCTGTCTGAGTTTGGCTGTGACTGTTGTCCTGTATGAATGTTGTAACTCCCTCCTCCAGACCTGCTCAGATGGAGTGAAGTGTGTGGAGATACGCTGCCCCCTCCTGGGCCTGGACAGCACTGCAGTGGTCCTTCTGCGGTCACGCCTCTGGCACAGTACCCTCTCAGAGGTGCTCACTTCCTGTAAAATGCCTTCTTCCCATGAGTTTCAGGCAGCATATTATTGAGTAAATTATAGATTTGTAGGCAGTGATGCATACGGCAACTGTTGGTGCTCAAGGAGTTGGTACGGCTAAAAATAGTAGTACAGTAACACATTGAGCCCTGTGGTTTGTTTTGCTGCCTTTTATCACGAACATTGCTTATCAACATTATACAAAAACTGCCAAATGTTCCCATTCACACCCTTGGATCTTTTCTGCTGCTCAACAACCAGGATTACAGCTCTTTGAACTACCTGGACATTGTTGTGGATGCCACTCTTAGCCTAATGGACTCTCCAGAGAATATTGGACTTAAACCAGAGAACCCAGGGACCAAGGTAAAGAATATGGCTTTTATATACGTGAAAACTTTGATTTAAAAAAACACATTAGGCCAAAAGGATATGAAGACAACCTCATCCCAGGCAAATATTCACTATATTATTATCCCTCCCTCTCACACTGGGTCACATCATGAATGACATCTGCCTTTGTCACCTGCCTTTTCCTTACCTCTCAGTATAATATAAATATGTGATTTGAAGGAAAATACATTGAAAACTATACATCTGAAAACATATTTGTGATCACTGACGGCAGAGTTTGGAGTTTACTCATCTGTAAATGTATCGCAGCTTTTCCAGGTCATGACTGTGTCTGCTTCGCTCACAGGTGAAGCTGACAGTATTCCCTGAGAGAAAGGCTGAATACTTCACCAAAGTTGCTTGGTGGATAATCCTCCTGACAGTCTTGGCTGGACTCCTGTTATTGACTGCACTTGGCTTCTTGTTATGGAAGGTAAGCAGTCAAATCCAACATAATCCTGCTTGAAAACTGGTGATATCGCTTGTGCAGACAATTTTGCCAATGGGAAATGATCATATTATGCATACAAAGCATCAAAAGGTGAAAGGTGAAGTATCCTCTTTACCATAAAACGTTTGAGGCGCTTTATTTCTGTGTTTGTTTGGGGTATGTTTAGTCATAATATATTACCCTCTAGAGGCTTTGCTCAGCTGTTTGCAGGTTCACTCGCAGTATTCTGATTACTACAGTCACATCCTTGCCAAAATAGGCTCATAGTGCTGCAAGGTGCTGAATAATGATGTTGAGCTGGGTTCACATCATCATTGGGAATATTTCATATGGGTTTGGTGACAACACTGGACTTACTGCATGGACATTGCACTGTGTAACATTGGCCTTAAGGTTTCAAAAGTTACCTCAATAATTTACTTAATTGCAAAACCTGTTTCTTGGAGGTTAGAGGCAACTGCAGGTGTAATTAACTAGGTGTAACTGATGTAAGAAATAAAACATTTGATATGAAATGTGGTGATACATATTGTCTCTTGAAATGAAAATGCTCCAGGTAAGTACAAATATGTGACAACTACATTACACAGATCTGTAGATTTAACTACTTGCTGCCGCTGGATACTTACACTCACTGTTTTGCATTTTCTGCCTGTGTCCCTCTCAGTGTGGATGCATCACATGTCCCATGCATAACAAGAGATCCTCGCATCACGCTGATGAACATACAAAGTCGCTCCTCACCTGAAGGGCCGAAATGAGATTTCTGGGGCATCCTGGTGCGTCTGTGGGGTTTGTAGGTTTGAGTCTGGCTGTGAGTCTGCCTCTGTCTCACTCCCATCTCGCCTCTATTTCTTTGTCTACTATCCACTAAAAACAAAGATGCGTTGATAATAATCAATAAAAGTATCCTGTTGGTTCAGTGGTCTAAGGTGTGCACCGTGAAAGGTCCTGGTTTCTAATCTGCTCATGTCTTTTTATACAGTGTCATATTGTAACTCAAATGTAAATACAGAAACAATTGCAAATGCAGCTGTCATCCTGGTTGTGCTACTTTTGTAAACTTCCATGATTAGAGTCGAAAAGAATCTGCTGAAACGGACATTTCTTTATTTTTTTTTTAATGAAGCGGAAAAGATCACTTGTTTGATACCAATAATAATAAAAAAAAAACTCTGTTACAACAAGATGAAAAAAGATGTATTAAATTTTCACCATAATGTAATGTGCTATTAGTAGGAATGAATGAGAGGTCACATTAAAGAACAGTTTACCTGATATTCAATGGATGGAATACTGTGGTAACACAACCACCACCTACATTTTTTTTTTTTATGTATTTTGATCATTGAATGCACATGTGATTATAATACTGTCACTTTTGAAATACTGTTGTTGTTTTTTTTTTTTCCTTTTGTTGTTGTGCAGTGTGCAGTACTGTTTTTTGTACTTGACATCTCATACATTCATCGTGACTCTACTGACTTGAAGAGTTTCATTCCAAAAGGAGATATCCACCCTTTGAAGTTTGACACACACAGACTCTGACAACATGACCGCTGGCATGAATCACGGATTAATGATAATAATTAAGTTTTACCTGTATTTAACTTATTATATACAAAGTAGTGCCATTTTTGAGGGTGCAATCATCTTTGTTCTTTAAATACCGAGTAATGAAAATAGGTAACATATTTTTGCAAATTTGGATCTGTTTTAGAATGAAACCCTTACTAGTCTATGTACTGTACAGGGCTAACAGCCTGATTGACTAGAAATGTAATTCTGTCACCACCGAGGGATATCACAATCGCTCATTCATCGGAAAGTGTCCTTGCACAACATTTGTACAGTCTTTGCGTCAGGCATCTTTGCCGATGCCAGTCTCTACCAACTTTCAGCTTTTTTTTGTCATCAACATTCTTCGATTTTCTTTGTCAAAACACATGATCATCAGTCATATGGAAATAAAGAGCCATTGTGTCTCAATTTCTCACAATGTTTCGTGTTTCCATACTCATCGTTTAGTTTCCATCACGGACTCAAACACGTTTTCGTTATCAGTTCTTGTTCTTAGGAAAAATAAGTACAAAAGCGCACAATTAAAAAATGTCCTGCCATCTTCTCAACAAAACTTTTGAACCTTGTCACTTGAAAGCAGAATGTACAACAAATATAAAACCATCCCACACACACACACACACACACACACACACACACACACACACACACACACACACAGCGCCTCCTCTGCTCTGGTTAAGACCGACTCAAAATACCAGAGAATAAAATATTATAGCCCAATATCACACCAGAATTAAGTGTTTTTGATGTGACTGACTTAAGAACATTTTTAAATAATGGCTTACATGAAAAATCAAGTGAAACCTTTTTTCTTTTTTTCCAGAGAAAGTTACAGATAAAATGCTGATTGAACTAATAAGGGCCACTCACTTCTTTTAGAAGTTTCAGAAGATCACTTAGACCAAATCTTGCATCAAAAATCATAATAATACAATAAAAATAATGACATATTACAATATTAGAAATAAATTAAAGGCATCAATATATTACATGGATCAACCCCATGATGTAAGAGATAACCCAAACTGAAGTCTGGCTTTAAAAACTTTCCAAATTAACGCCTTGTGAAGTTTCAAGAGTTAAAATGTTGACCTGTATTCGTTACCAAAGTCTGATTTTTAATTCCCATCTCAAGATATGAGGGTTTAGACTGATAAAATCCAATGTTATTGCTCATATGGGATCACTTAATTCAATTAATTAACAATTTTATGAGAAAGAGGGGGATGAACACATTCAAATCAAATCAGTTGTTCACTGAAATGATACACACAAATAATCGGAAAACCCACAGCTCACCAAGCCATGAGAATGTAAACTCCAATAACCAGACATGCTCCTAGTTAATTTTGCCACTGCAGGACTTTTCCTCTCTCTTTTCTCCAACACATACAACATCCAACACAGTATATTTCTTGTGGTCTGGGACAGCGCAGCTTTCAGCAACGGACTCAGTCAAGACTCAAAAAGCTTCACGGTTTCCCCATTTCTCATCATTTCCTAACTGCTAGACAGTTCCTCAGTACATTCAAGTGCTTTACAGCATCATGAATTGTGCTTAGTGGTACTGGTAGCAATTAAGAATTCTTTTTTTTTTTTTTTTTTTTCAATAAATGAATATGATGGCTTGCAGTACCTCACTTTCGGCTTGGACAGTCAGAAAAATATTCAGTATAACCAATAATATTTTGTGCAATAAACAGGTTTTTGATTATTGCTAACCTGTAAAACAACAAATTTGGCCCCAAGTTACTTTTCAGACTCAACATTATTTTGTCTCATTTATGCTGGTGTAACCAAATAGATTTTTTTTTTTTTTTTAATGTGCTTAGGACTCCACCACTACCAATAATTCCCTTCAACCTCACCACCATGGATGAACTCCAGGCTGCAGTAACCAGCTATCTCCACATGGTGGCGACAGTGACCATGACAGACAAAGACAACAAGGGGGGCGAGGCGAATGCAGGCCCACTGGTGGCAGATTTTACTCGTCCATGGCCGTTGTTCCTGTTCCACTTGGAGCCGTTTCTTTCTCGGACGCGAGGAGGCTTCCCAGGGCTGGAGGCGGGGTTACGAGGAGGCTTGTTGTGAGGCGGGGAATACGGCCCGTAGCCTGGCCAGTCATCACTGTACCTCTCACCTCGATCTCCACCCCCTGAGCCACTGCCCTCCTCACCTGAAAGAAGAAGAAAAGAGTGGAAGGTTTCAGTCTGGGGAAAGGATTTTCAACATGTTTCAGGCTCTGGACCCCTATTTGAAGTGATTTACCACTTTAAAATGGCGTTTTGTTTTGAGATTATGCATTGATTTGACTGTTACAGCCTATTGTTAAATTAAGATTTTAATCACTGGAATCTTTTGGCCTGTTATGTAGTGCCTTCAGATTTTAGTTAATGGTTGGCTGGTGGCAGTCAGGGTGGGTTTAGACAGCGTTTTTTCAGTTCAACATATTGCTGTGGTTGGCAAGTTGGGTTGGCCACAGTTGTGTTAAAAATATCAGGGCAAATTTAAGCTCTAGTTCAGGCCCTAATGTTTTGTGTACATACTAGTGATGCCTCTATTCTGTAGGATATTTGTAAAGTGTCAGTCTACATCTTAAGTGGGAAGAAATTCGATGTTATTGCAATTCCCACATGTCTTGGATAAAGCTCAGAGATTACTTAATACCGCTTTAAGGAGAAAATCAAAGAAATTGAAGGAGGAGCATTTGTCAGGGATAAAGACAGGGATGGTTCCTCACTGTCCATGAAGTCCGGGTCCTGTCCGGTCTGAGCGTGTCTCAGTTTGTTGGTGGCCACCCGCAGCTCCATGATCAGCTGCCTGGTCCTCACGTCTGGCCTGGCAATGTCCACCTCCACCTCAGGGTTGTTGATCTGGCTGACCAGCCCATCGCCTGTCACATCCGGGAGGTACCTGGGTGTGGACGCACAGATGCAGGCATATCCAAAAATGTACAGGTACAGACATCAATACACAAACACACACTTGCACACATCTGCCTATCAAAGAGCTGTCGAATGACCTGCATGAGGAAATCAGGCGAGCCACATCTTTGTCCTCTTTTAAATCTCTCTTAAAAACTGCACCTTTTTAAAGATGCATTTACTTGAATAATTCCTTACTGTGTGTGTCTAGTAATGTATTGCATTGTTTTACTGTTTTACTCTACTGTCTTCTTTTACTCTGCGTACTCTGGGAATAAAGTGGAGAAGTCAGCCCTGACTGCTAAGCTACAAGAGCATACTGTCTACACATATTTGTGATTTGTGATGCAATAGCTGTGATGGACAGCTACAAAAACAACTTTGGACATGAGGTCAAAAAAGGGCCGACATGGTCTTTCAAAAGCTACGCTAGACAACTTCACACACCGGTGGCCCCCAAATTGCAGTCGGGAATAATGGTTTGAAAAATCTGAACTTCAATACCCAGAAATCATGTGATGTGATGCCAGTAAAGTGCACACAGCATGCTCGTGCATACCAACCAGGCTAGTCTGGAATGATGTTATATCAAAGAAAAAGGTCTTGTTGGTGTGGCAAGTCCAGCTGCCTTTAAGGAGACAGTTTTGTATTTTGCACTGAATTTTTGATTTGATATTTCCTGTGAACGGAGAGGTGTTGGAACCTGACATCACAAGTCTCAGTGAGTGCAGATGGAACACTACTCGGCCCCATTTTGCTGTTTAGGTTGATAAGGCAAATACATTTTTTGACATACAAATCTTGTAAGTAAGCAGAACAAACATATAATGAGACATTATGCATACTTATTTTCTGCACAATGCCATCTAATCAGCTGTGTGCACTGTATCTGTTCACATAAAAGCAAGCAGACCCACGTACACAGCATGTGGATGACTGGTGGCGAGGAAATCTAATAAACCCATTTCCATCTGTTGCATCCAACCACCTCTGCAACCCCACAGCCCCCACCTGCCCCTCCTCCCCTCTCTTCCCTCTTATCTTGCCCACCTCCCCCGGGTCTGCCCGTTCCAGCAGCGGTCTTCATTAGTGACGTCGGCAGCCATCCTCTCATCATTGCAGATGGTGTGTGGGAGGGACACCCAGAAGCCCCGCATGGGCCGCAGTCGTTCCTTTAGCTCAGTAACCTGAATGGAGGCGGAAGGAAACTAGTTATGACTCACACGGCTGGTTAAAGTCAGGCAAAGTAAAAAAACACATGACTCGACAATGCGTCAGTGCTGATACCTGGACAAAATGCCTTTTCTCGTTTATAAATAAATATGAATTCCTATCTCCTTCTACCTCCATCTTTTGCTCGTTTGTATTTCTCGGCAATCCTATCTCACCCGGCCACTTTATGGTCACAGGGCACCGTGGCTATGACTGTTGCACTTTTCATTATTGGATGCTCGTATTGAGCTTTGAATTGAAGCTTATTGTACTGCTGCACTCGATGTGAGCACCCAGAGGATAACACATGAAAGTATTAAAATCACTCATTGCCTTTGTGCCCTCTTCCTACTGTACTTCACCTCTGTTCAGAATTACCTTCTCACCCACACTGCCTTCTTATCTATTCACGACAACGCAATCTTCTTCCCTCCGTCGCTTTGTACTTTTCTACTGAGCTGCTATGTCTGAAGTCTATTCAGTAAGCACCAATACTTTGACAATAATAACCAAAACATTAACTGTAGCTTGTGCCATATGAAAATTTTCATTGGGTTAAATGGTGCTTTCTTGATTACCGTCACCATTGAGCCTTGTCTGAACAATTTTAAATTCAGAATACTGATAAAAGGAGGAGATACTACACACAGATGTTTTATTCCTCACTCCCTGCTCCCCTCACCAGTCGATCCAGGTTGGTCCCTGCAGCTGTGGTTGGTTTCTCCTCAGGGCTGTAGGTGCGGAACGGCCTCCTGTTGCCCCCGGGTTCTTTGGGTGAGCGTTTAGACCGTGCCGGCACTGGCCTGGGGCTCCCACAGCCTTGGAACACCTAGGGTAAACAACAACAACACAACATCAGTGTAATCAAATATGTCACAGAAGTATCTGTAATATCTGTCGGTAAGGATTTATTAAGTGCCATGTTATCTAGGCTGCTTACAGGAAAAATTTGTTTTCAATTACCTCTGTGTTGCACCAATTTTGCAGTCAGCCTGCGTTTGTCGACTTAAGTTAGTGCTTTCCTAAATTTCCCAGAATGCCTTTGACGACACTCACAGAACATGCCTGAACTTGTTGCATTTGGCTGGAGTTCACACAAATACGTTGCGTAACATTTTTGTCTATTGAGGCTACTGTCAAAACTGTCATTACGTCCTCTATCATAGATTTCTCCTCTATGAATGTTGATGGAAAATAGTGAGTCTGCAATAGTGATTCTGAGGGAATGACACCATTATGTTATGTTTACAGTTGATGTTTTAGATCGCTCAAAAGTGTTCTGTTATCAAACATCATTGAAGCTGCACTGGAAATATACTGACGTCCTATACAACTGGCTGGTGGGCAAAGCAAAATACACCAGCTAACTAAAAAACTGACCCAGAAGTGCAAGGTACATCACTGACTTTTATACAGCGTGAGTGGGCGGATTTTGCCTTTAAGAGGACGACTCGGCTTCTGTTCAATATCAAATGCTTTCACAAATCTGACAAATCTGACAAAGCTGAGTGAGAGAGGCTTTCAGTGGGGCCTCGAAATTTTAACCCAGCAAAGAGACAAATTTGTCTGAAAAATGTTGCCGTCACACAGAACTTGGCACTGAGTGTGAACTGGAAACTCATAAGACAATAGTGTTGAAAAGGTCATCCATCACTTCCATAATTACACTGTGTTAGTGAAAGGCAGAGGACTCATGAAGCACAGCCATAAAAGGAAAGAGCTGCTTCTCTCTCAAAGCGCTGGTATCACAAACCCCATGCTCTGCTCTCTGGTGGGCTGATTCTTGCGCTGAGATGTGTGTGTGTGTGTGTCTCTCTCTCTCTGGTGGCTTAGCTACTGGGCTGCCAGCCATGTTTTAATCATATTGTGAGCCTGTAAGACATGTCATTCTCCCGGTGTAGAATTCCTGTCATTTTTCATTGCATAGTGCCTCATTAAGCAGATTAAAATTAAAACAAAAAAAATAAAATAAAATAAAACATTAGCCATAATATGATGATTTCTTGGCTTATCCCATAATAAATCCCATAATAAATGAATAATACGAGATCCTACACATTTCATGGAATAATAGCACACCCAGGATACAACAGATATAGGAATGAAGAAATATACCTGTCAAGCTCCCAAACAAGCAACCCTCAATAAATTGATAAAACATACATATTTCGTTTCCCTCTCTAATCCATCATCTACTGCCCCTTGATCTGCTTCTATCCCCATCGTTTCCCTTGCCTTAGTGGAGATGCTGACACTGTTTTCCTGCATGTGCATGATGGCCTCCGATACTTTGACAGAGATGGAGTCAGCTGCAAGCTCCATGTTGAATGGCCCCTCCAACTTCTCTGATACCTGGTACAAAGCATCTGACAGAAGGAGAGGCAGACAGAGAGAGAGAGAGAGAAAGAGAAAGTTTATAGGGTGGGACACTTAGCTGTGCTACTATTCACCCAGGTTCTTCCCTTCTCAAGAAAAATATTAAATAACACAAGAAGAACAAGTTAACAGTGAACAGTTCATCCTCCGCAGATGATATAAAGTTGTAATGGGTCAAGAGGTAGAAAATATGCTACCTGATGTTTTCTGATTGTAAGTGGTAGGGGAGGAGGAAAGTAGATAGCATACTGTGCAGAATGTACAGGTAATGAAACACTGGGGTGCACCTCTTCGAGCAATCAGTGTTATTTTGAAATACCACAACAGGGAAATAAGTGGCATCATTCCACTGCATTTCATGAAAATCAAATCAACAGCCTCCGAGATACTGCGTGCCACATCCAGACATTAATCAAATGCTGTAGGGCCCACCTCAGGCCAATCAGAATAATTTTGAAAATGTCAGATAAGAACAATGATTTGAATAATTCAAGACTTTTGTCACAATCTGATCAGAGGCATTCACGATGGAAATACAGAGAAACAAATGGATAGACGAATGGACGAATGGATGTTTTCACTGTAGATAACAAGAATTGAAGCCACTCTTTCTGTTCCAGACTCTCACAGCTAAACATTAAATTCAATTACACTTCCCTGTGCCGGGCTAACAAGTCAGCTTTGACAGATCGTTGATTACTAAACACTGGGGGTGGGATTGTGAGTTCAGGAGGTGAGCCAACATCACAGGGAGAGGTGGGACAGAGAGAGCGTAAGGGAAGATTCGAGGACATTAGAAATATGTCTTCAAAATTAAGAAAAAAATGTCTACGAAAGCAAAACCATTGCACAATGGTTTTGGGTATACTCGACACAGAGGGAGTGATGAAAGAGAAGAGGAAGCGTTGCACAGGAACAGAGAAAATGGAAGTAAAGTGCGGGGTTTGATGAAAGGGGAAAGGAAACATGGGAAGACAGATCAATTGTAAAAGAGGAGAGAATCATGAATGTTTAATGAATGAAATATTCATTAGGGGAAAGGGAAGTGAAAGGAAATGGGGGAAACAGAGCAATCCAGTTTAAGGTATGGTCAACGTCATAAAGACTACTTCAGGATACAGGTAAGTGCTATTCTGACCGAAAGAATATTCCTGAGGAGATGGCCGAAGGGGAACAGAACCTTAATCTTCACCTTAAAACTAAAATATGTATTAATAGATCCTAACCCAACACCACATGAGCAGCTACAGTGAAATATAACTAAAATAAGCACAATTCATCTTGCCCAAAACGTGCCTCGTCTTCCTCACTCACCGATGAAGTTGTTCCATTCGGTGTCCAGGTCGGCCTGATTGGCTAGGCAGCCCTTTATCACGTTAAGGCAGAGGGAGTGGCAGGGGCGCAGGGAGGGCATGCCTCGACACAGAGGGCAGTACCACTGACGCATCAGGGCTCGCACACACTCTGAACCTGGAGTCAACTGAAAACCAGAAGGAGTGACTGAAGGACTTGTGTTGAAAATGACAAACAAGTGAAGAGAACACAGTCATTATCACCATTTAAGTTAAACTGGGCAAAGGTTTGAAAATTTTTAACTTTGTTACGCAGAAATCATGCAACATGATGTCTATAAACTAGATACTGCCTATTCGTTTTTGCCAATCCATCACATCTGGACGGTATGTTCATTCACTGACAGTTAGGAGACATTTTTGGTGTTTTTGCTCTTTTAAAAGGAACAGTTCACCCAAAACACAAAAAATAAGATATTTTCCCCACTTTTTCTTAGTGCAATCAATCTGTCCAGAAAGATTCCACGTGATTGGGTGAGATTTCCATTTCCAGTCTGACATGATCAAGTCTTTCTCCTGGCACTCCAACACAATGGGGGAGGATGGGACTGTGTTTGTAGAGCTCAAACTGTCAAAAATGTCCATGTGAAAAACTCAACAGCAACAGTTCTTTCCAAAAACAATGACATAACCGCCATAATCCACAGCCCTCGAGGGGGTAGAGTTTTACACAGAGCTACTTCCTGCCAAAGAACACTGGCAAACTGTGTCTATCTGCCTCAAAGTAGTTCAAACACACTTTAACAGATACTTTGATGGTGCTAAACAAAAAAATACATATTTTTGTCATTTGGTTGAACTGTTCCTTCAATTGACCACTTTATCTGAGCAGAAAATTGTAGGCATACATATTCAATTCTAGAGTCTAAATTGGGCAAATAGGGCAATTTTAAAACTCAGGGTGGAAAACTAATCAGAAGTCTGGCATACATAAAACTTGTGTAACTAGTGAGGTTAGTTAGGTATTAGCTAGCAACCTAGGGAATATTTTGGTAGCTAACTTTTGCATACAATTCCTGCCTAGTGGAGCTTTAATAGCAATACAGACAACAATAAAGGGCACCACTTACCTTTGATGCTTTGTTGACAATATCCCGACCAGTGGCCAAGCCCTGAGCCAGTGCTCTGGCTGCAATGAACGCCCTGGACACCTGAATGGGAAAAGCAAGAAACAAGAATCAGCTCACTCAAGAATTCAGCTGACAAATTACCATGCATGACTGATTTGCATAACTGGTGGCTCAGTTTTGCAGTATCACAGACATTTTTTTTCTGATCTTATTATCCATTTCAATTCTGTATCAAATCATTTTACTGTGAGACATACTTGTACGCGCAGTTTGCGGGGCACATCTCCAAACGGCTGCAGCTGTTCAGCATGTTTGCTCACACACTCCAGGTAGTCTTCACTAAACTGGTACTGAGGGTTGACCAGAGAGAAGACCCGCTCCACCAGTCGAGACCAGAACTCTGAGAGAACCTCTGTTAGACTCACACTGCCCCCTGTGGACAAAAGACAAATTGTTACCTAATGATAACATCAGGAGGGTGAATACTTTGAACTACAAGGACTTAAACTCGGGCCTTTTGGCTAAAGAACTGATCTTCTTACTCACTTTACCACCTTGCTGTCTGCTGGGTGAGTTGTAAATGAACAGAGAAGAAAGAAGATAGAGTCTGGCATCTAGAGCGCCAGTGGCTTGCTGCAGAATGACTGGCTGATGCTACACGAGCTGTTTGGACAAAATTTCATTCGCTTTTTTCCTCAGACTGTAGAAAGATGCCTCCACTACAACTTCATTAATTTGGGATAAGGGAGAGCTAGAGGGTTAACTCGCGTTGTGTTTTGTGGTCTGGCAAACATCAATAGAATTTCAGCCGACACTTCTTTTCTTTTAAAATTTGCTTCGGTGCTTGCTGGTTTCTCTACATGACAAAACTGATGGCCTTATTCTAAATATGCAACACTCCGATCTGCAGTCTATTGCACAGACTGAAATTAGCTATACATGCTGTTTGGCAGACAATGACAGGTTGACTAAGCAGCAACAGCCTGCGACGAGGCTCGCCAGCTAGCGGTTGTCGTGCCAAAACAGAGCATCCCGGAACAGAAATAGAAGCAGTCTGGCATCCGTGGGATTCCAATTCTCCTCCTCTCTTTCTCCGATTCTCCATGGCGTTCCAGTGCTCCTCAAAGACACACTGCTGCCTCTTAGCTGCTGTTATAGCATAGCCACCAGAGAGTGACCACATGAAGGATGTGGACTGACACAACTACACTAAACTACTGCAACTATAACTCTTCACGTATAAGTATACGCATGACCAAATATTGCAAATGTTGTTGGGTTTTTTTTTGCATTAATTCATTTGACATGGTAATGATAGAGACCTGTGGTGGGCTGCAAAACACAGAATGTTTGCCAGAATAAATGGGAATTATATCTGCTGAAGCTGAAGTACCTTGCTATGCTTCTTTTCAGTTATTTGCATTTTAATGTAGTGCCAGATGGATGGGGTTAACTGGATCATGACAAGCCAGGTGAAAGTGGAAAAAATGATGCACTAAATTAGCTTTTAAGTATTCTGTGATTTGCTAAAATGTCAGTACTCATTTTATAGTCCTATGGGGCAATCCCCATGAATCTGTCAGCTATTTGCACATACGATTTGACCTATGTCTATGGCTGTTTATCTCACTATATTACATTATAATTTGAAATCTTGTTCCCAATCATTTTTTTTCCTTTAACAGTAGCTGGGAGAGATATTTTCACTCAACTAACCAGAATAATATCTGCGAAGCTCCACAAAAAGTTCCTGGAAGACGTGTGCGTTCTGGGTGAAGAGCCAGCCGTAAGTCTTTGTAAACATCTGGTTCATAGATTTCTCTGACAGGTCGATGAGCTCCCTGAAGAACTCTGGAGAGACACAGGAAGGACAGAGATTAGATATGGATCTGTCGCCCACCTCCTCTTCTTCTAATATCCAAGCCAGGTTTTCATGTAGGCGCTCAGTTCTCCTCCCCTCCTCCCAGATTAACAGCTCACAGGGAGAGTTACATCAGATCCTGCACATTGGTAAATGAGAATAACAGAATGTACTCTATTTGATTTTGATATTCAGAGTCTTTAAGACTCATATGCACTCTCCCACTCCTTTAGTATCTTTAAATGATTCATCATGTATATTACATAAAGAGGAGGAGGAAAAAAAGGTGATACCAGTACACAGCAGGTAGGAGGAGAAAGTGTAAATTCAGACCTATGCTGCAACATTATAAACCTGCAACCGCACACAAAGAATTTAATGAGCCCAATATGAGGACTTCTGTTAGGTTCCCTCAAATCTATAGGTTTTCTAAACTGTCTTTTTGTTTGAATTAAGCAAAAGCAATGCCCATGTTTGGTGACCATAAATGAGCAAGATAATTTGTTAGAATCTCGGCAAAACTGGCTGCACAATTGCTTTGATTTTTGCTTTTAAAGTATGTTTTGTGGTTTGGGCCTCTGACCAAGTGAGACAAACTTTGAAGCTGTAGTGCTGCAAAGTTTGTTCCAGAGTGTGTTTTCAAACAGCTGTCGCTTATTTACATTGGATAGTGGAGGGGGATGAATGAGGGGGTTAAGCGTCTTCCTGTTTTCTTCAAAGTACTTTCCTCGGCTTTAAGGAGGACTGTATTTCACATCCAATGTTAAACCACTTATAATTCTCATTAACAGTGCTGCCTAACTGTACATGCCGCTGAGTCAGTGTCTCACCGTCAAACTTGCGGTGTCTCTGGGTAAAGGTGGTCAACAAGAACTGGCTGGTGTCTTCAATTCCCTTAAGAAAGTCCCTTTCGCTCTGCAGAGCCAGTGTCTCCTCCATCTGACTGGAGCAGCAGGTGTAGTCCTGAGGACAGAGCCGCAGGTGCTCACCTGCACCGACACAAAACCAAAGCAGGTCAGGCGACATCCTACTGAGCCCAGAAAGGAATGTTATGATTAAATACTCTTAAATCGCACAATAGGAGACGGTGTTCTTTGGAGAACTGGGAGACAAGATTACTTCACTGTCATGATAATACAATAGCTTCTGGTGTAACACATAATCAAATGGCGGCGCCTTGACTCTTTACAGTACAATAGCCAAACAAAGACTTAATCCTTAATAGCTATGTCATGTCTTTTATCAGGTCAAAACAGACATTTTCAGTCAGAATGTGGGCTCTATCAATCCTCTCCCTCATCAGTCTGTGCTATTACTGTAGAGAAATCTTATTAAAGATAAGGGAATAATACAAAAATTTAATTTTCCTGCATGAATTATTCAGATTCAATCTATCTCTCTTTGTCAACTCAGGTTGGGTCTTTGATATGTCAGAGGTAATGATATGCAAACGATGAACAGGGAGAAAAAATGGATGTGGGAAAGGTTTCTCACCACAATTCTTTGTTTCAGTAATTTGACATATCACATGAATACTGCTGTTGTGAGCACACTGACAAAAGTGTAAATCCAAACTCCACCCTCGGTGATTTTCTCCCTTCCTCTTTTGTTCTCTCTGTGTCTCGCTATTAGCCCTCTCTCATCCCTCTATTTCCATTTCTAAACTGCTTCTCCTCATCCCTCGCTCTCCTGGCCATCTGCTCCCCTGGCCCACGGGACAGTGAGCCAAGACTCAGGGGCAGTGATAACCCAGCACACACACACACACACACACACACACACACACACACACACACAAATATATACAATCAATCAATACCACAGCTCTCTCACCGACTCACATACAGAGTCAAATTATCACAAAATAAATCTTTACACACCACAACTCTGCACAGTCTGCACTTTCACAAACATACACATAACTCATAAATTCTACTTATAACAGTGAGAGCTCCAAGTCTGTGCCTAACTCATATGTGCACACACAAACACACACACACACATTATTGCCAGTCTCTCACTGACTTGTACATATAAAGCCAAATATCCTAGAAACAAAACTTCAGACACTGGCATAGTTCTTACGCATCAGTTTCCAAAATATACATATTTTCACAATTCTGCTTAAAACCATAAAAGCCACTGTTCTGTCTCTGTCTCTCTCTGTCTCTCTCTCTCTGCTACACGCACTCTCTCACTCATATTCTTTAATTCTCATTTCTCTCTTATTTTTGCCCGTTTCTCTTCCATCTCTCTCAAAACTGTCAGCAAAACTTCATATTAGTTAACATCCAAAATCCAGCTATGTTTAATCCTCATGTTATCTTTTTAGTCAGCAGATTAGATTATCACCAGTCACCAGAGCCTATGGGCAGGACTCAACAGAGGGCCACTAGGCAAAGACTAATTAGGGGCGAGGTTCTTTGTTGCACCGGTGTTGGCAATTTGCTCATCCCCTTATCATCCTATTTAACCGACACAGATGGGGGTACAGCTCCCTTTATAAACCCACTGTGCATTGTTTCTCTTTAGAAATTTTCACCTTGATATTCCTACAGTGCGTCTCTGGTGCTCACTAGTGAGTTTACAGTGACTTTATGCATTTTTTAAAATCATAATATTCTTATAGTGACTTACTTCTTGTGTGTCTGCGGCACTCTTTAGTGAATTTACACTGCCCTTATCCTGCTAAATAATATCCTGCTAATAATATCCCAATAAGGAGCTGCAGTTGGTGTTATATCTGCAGGCTACAGTTTATTTCTATAATTTATGAGATTGTTAGTTTTTTCTTTCAGCGTTACGGCAAGACGGTTTCTGGCAGTCTCAACATTGCTGGATAATTTAATTTATACAATCCCAGCCACAGGCTACAGAGGAGAATCTTACCGGAGATTTGAGTCAGCGGAGCGGTGCTTGTGCTGTAGCCTTTCTCTGCGTACACCTGCCGGGTGTCGGCGCAGCTCCTCCCCGCAGCCACCGGGCTCCAGGTCCCTGACAGGGCAGACACCGTGCAGAGCAGCAGCGCCACATACCTGGGAAAACACAGCCGGGTGTCCATCTTCACCGCAGTGCTCCAAACACACTCTGGGTACCGCCTGCTATGAATGAATTACCAACAAATGCACGCAAAAGCCCAAACTAGGAAAATAACAGTATCCCAAATCGTCTAAGGCAATGAATCGTTTAAATCAATCATAGTCTGCGCCTGTTTTTGTTTTTGTTTTTTTCCCCAGCCAGGTCCGACAAATTCAAATGCATCCAGAGTGGATTTTTAAATGAAACACATGTTTTCACCGACCGTGTCAGTTTAAACTGTCTTTCCTTTTTAACAGAGCGGCTGTGCGTAAATATAAGGCAGTATGAATGAATGGGGCACTCCCGTCCTCCTGCTCTGAGCATCTGACAACCTAAACGGTGCCAAGCCACCAGAACGAAGCGAGCGGCAACGCTGCCGGAAGTCAGACTAATCCGCCTTCAAAATACAACTCCCCAATTTGTCAAATGAGGAAAAAAATGATTTTAATCAGTGTGTCAGAGAGGATTTGTGGGGGAGACAACAAACTTTAGTTTCCCACATTGCACACTCATTTTATGTCATTAGACTGTAAACTAGGTAGGCTTACATTATGTGGCACCCACTAACAACTTTTCACCTTTTCCCTCATGGATTCCATTGTGAAAAGCTGCTGCTCTCTTTATAGGCAGCGTGAAGTGCTTTCTAAAATTGAGACGAATTAAATGTGAAGAGCTGTGATCGCATTCACAAGAAGTGGGGTTTCAGTGGTTTACAAAAACACAATGGAAAAAGTTGGCAGCTGCTGTTCTGATTATAAAGAAGTAACAAGGAGCACACTGGATGTGTTGTAGGCTTTTTTTTTTTTTTTTTTTTTTTTTTTTTTTTTACTGGCAACATTAAACTGCTGTTTTTTTAAAAGTCACAGATGTCTTTTTACAGAAACTAATATGTGCTTTGCTGCCAGCACAAACAGTGGTTTAAGATGCTCATTGGCACAGTGACAAGTGGCCCAGTGTGAACACTGCACCCTAAATTAATCCAAATTCTTCTGTTTTTATAGATGGTATCATAATACTTAAGGGTGGGAATCAACAGAGGCCCCTCTATACAATATTAATCTGATAAACCAGTCATGATATGATAGTATTGTGCTTTAAAACATTTTGCAATACACTGAATAATGCAATATATTGCAGTTTATAACATTTTTCAGTTAGTTATGCAAGTTATGTCCCTGAGGGAAAACTTCATCAGCTTCTGTTTTATCTAATAAGAAAGTTTTCATTCTGTCCATCTTACTTCAGTCATTTGTATTGCAGCAAAATGGGATTGTCAAGCAGACAGACTGACCAGCTCTGTCAAAAAAACCTGTCGTAGATGTTGTTCACTAATCAATTCTTGGCAATACAATATTGATACTTGGCATCCGTGTATTGAAACAATACTGTCACACAAAATATTACAGTAATATGCTGCTTCAATGTTCTCCCCCCTTCCTATATCATAACACAGATGATGAAATGAGAGACAAGAAAATTTAGATCCATTTCTAAAAAAAAATAAATAAATAAATAAAAATGAAAACATTCAGGGCTGGTATTCCCTATTCAGGGCTGGTATATAGTTGCTTAGATTTACACTTGTGAGGCTGCTAAATTATTTTGGAAATTGAGACAGGAAGTTATATTTTTCTTAATTTGTCTGGCTTGATAACACCGGTCACAGCCTATAAACCACAGAACAATGGAGCGAGTAGCATGAGGAAGGACCGGCGGGGAGCAGGGTGAGGAGCATGGGGTGGCGTGGAGGGGTATGCAGGCCGGGAGAGGGGGGCTGCACAGGCCCACCACCGCAGGGTCCTAAACAAAACACCCAGCCCGGTACAGACAACCACATCCAGGCCAAAGAACCCATAACACACCACCTCTAACATAAAATAAATAACTCTGAAAACAGTTGGCATAAACCCACAGTTTTAGGACACAATTTTACAGCAAAACTATGAGCCAATTTAATTATCTCCAAGTGTAATAATACTATGACGCCACAAAAAAATCAAATAATAAAGCCTAATTTAAAATACTGGAGGAGAAATCTATCTTTCCTCGGAGCATAGAAACAGAACGTTCGCGTTCAAGAAAGCACCAATCACCATCTAGTGTGATCATCGTGTTGGCCAATAGGCTTCCAGTAATAATATATATTTTTTTTTTCTTCGCGCCCTTTTATCTCCTTCGTGAAGAGAAACCCGACATCTTTCTTATTGAAGAGTGGTAATATTTCATAGTCATGTCAACTGTTAAATTGCTAATTATATGAGTTGTTTTGGTGCTTTTGACAGTCGGTTTAGTAACGTTAGCTGTGTTGTAGAGCTAAGGTTAACTTACCTAGCATGACTCGAAGCGTAAAATAAGGCAAACTGATTTGGCTAACTGTTAGCTAACCATATTTCAGGACATTAAGTCCATTCTGATATTACAAGCTTTGACAAGTGATAATCTAGCTACCTACTTGGGAGAAGAACAGACCAGTTTCGTCAATTAGTCAACAGGCAGTCAGTATATTTGCATTACTTAAACAAGTTAGCTGGCCATTAAAAAGTTAGCCTCCCAGCCTTGGTGGTTCTTTTCACTGACATGGCATCAGAAAGGGGAACGGACTTTGACAGGTAAAGTTAAACTTCAGGTTAACACTGGACAAGTTTAATATTCAGGATAACTCACTTGGTCAATATTAATGTCACCTAGAAGAATTAGTTTTGACCAACTGTGAAACCTCACACCCAAAGCAACTTAAAACGTGACTTGATAACCTAATCTTTTAATATATTTTAGCCATGGTGGGGAGGAGTTGTTGATGTTTTTTCTTTAAGGATATTCTGGCATGATGCTAATGTTATTTGTTGTTGTTAATCTGTTAGTTTGGAGGAGATGGATGATATCTCCGATTCTGGCAGTGACTTTGAGGCCCAGATGAGCTCCATGAAGCGGAGAAAACCAGCTGTTTCTGTCGCAGCAGCACGGGTAAATTATCTAATTATCCCACAAAATAAGTGAGTCTCATTTAAATTAAAGTTACTCTAGGGAGTAGATAAAATCACATACCTGTCCATAATTATGCATGAATGTTTTTAGTTAAAAAAAGCTTTTTACATAAATATCAGGTTTATCAAAGTCATTTTGGTGTAGAATCAGTTTATCTACCTCACCTTAGTGTATTATTTCCTTTGGGATGAATAAAGTATCTATCTATTATGGCGATCACTCAAATCTCCATAAAATCAGTTATTTTGGCCTGCTCAGTCTGACATAGATTGTATATATGTATGCCTCTTAAAGCATAACAAACTGCAGTCTGCAATTATACCTCTTTGTTTCTATGAGAAGAATGCCTCATATCTGTTATTACCTCCTACCGCCAAACAAACATTATGTGTGTGTGTGTGTGTGTGTGTGTGTGTGTGTGTGTGTGTGTGTGTGCGCGTGCGAGTGTGTGTGTGTGTGTGTGTGTGTGTGTATGTAAGAGAGAATCTTGGGGTGGGGGTCTAGAGGTTGGGGTGGGGAGGGGGGTGTTTTTAACATGTAAAGCACTTTGTGCTACATTCCATGTATGAAAAGTGCTCTACAAATAAAGTTTGATTGATTGATTGATAACATTTTAAAAGTAACTTTGTTTTAAGAATGATTGTCATGTTTTCAAATCTATACAACTGATTATGTGGGAGTTTCAGAGATCCAATGGTAGTGAACTGCTTTCAGCTTTCATGGAGACACATCATCTTTTAGTTCATGTAAAAGATCAAAAAGGCTTTTAATTGGAGTCTAAATGCATTCACGTAACAGTGGTGAAATGTAGGGCTAAACAGCAACAGCATGATAGATGTTTGATTCAAGCCAGCACCTTATCTCTGCCACTTGCTACCACTAACTCAGATGGTTACATCAATTCACCCTGAATCCCCTACTGGGTTGCCCTTTTATTTCACTTTCATCCTAAGCCACCCAAGAGACCAAGGCGTAAAGCTGCAGCAAGGCTGTCATCCAGCCCGAGCAGCAGTCCCATCCACACTCCCCGAGGCCACTCCCCGCAGCAGCAGCGGCAACAGCAGCAGCCCTCCCTGGGGACATCCAGGCAGGCCTCTCTTAGGCCTGTGAGGAGAGGGAACAAGGGGAACCAGTATATCAGTGCAAGGGATATGTATGATGCCGTTTGCTCTGGAAAGAGTGCCATGGTGGTGAGTAAACCATCAGTGGAAGAGGAATGAGGGATTTTGGAAGGGGAAGGGGGAGGGGGTTTAGAGATAAACACATGAAGGGAGGGAGGGACAGAGGGATGAGTAATGAGAGGAGAAACAAGGCCCTAAGAGCCGACAATGAGCGATTATCATGCGCTGTCAGTAGCTGACTGATGTGACCCTACGGAGTTTCCTTTGATGCGTGGAGAGGAAGGACTGCATCCATTGGGTCCTGGAGTCAGTGATTGACAGCACGCGTCCATCCCAGCCATTGTTGGGCCCTGAAGGACTGCTTTCCCTAGCCTCTTCTGGGTATAAACTAGAGAGAGGGATGGAGGAACAAAAGAGGACAATAAGTGTGGTGAGCAGTAGAAAAGAATCTGTCACTACAGTGTACAGTTACACCACAATGCAGATGGTCATTCTGTTTGAAGGCCCACTTTGGCCATCTCTACTTGCTCTGAGAGTGCCATACAGACAGCAGTTGGAGCAAATGTGGTAAACTACAGTTCAGACAATTTCGCTCAATGCTTTTTTTTTTGCTCGTCTGGGATCTTGTTTACCCTATGCTTCTAATTTTTTTCCCAATTTATTTGGCTTTAAATAGATTGCCCAGTCGTTATCAACATAACAGATGGGACAAAGATTTTCTGAAATGGAGTATTTCTTTATGTGTAATGGTGCCACGGTTGACTGAAATGATTATGCAAAGGAGTTGGTGAATGAGACTGGATGTCGGAGGGGGCAGAGAAAATGAGCTAGGAGCATAAAGGGGAAACATGGGACATGCCAACCCATATATATTATAGACAGATAATAAAAGCCCGAGGGTTAAACGGGTTGCAGGCTTAGACAAAACTGTAACCCTCTGTTATGGATGGTAGTTTTCTCACTGGCTGCTGTCTCTCTATCAATCCTCAGACAGTGGTGGATGACTGGTTGGACAGCTACAAGCAAAGCCGTGAGGACGGTCTGCTGGTGCTCATCAACTTCATTGTTCAGTGCTGCGGATGCAAAGGTCAGAGATCAAGAGAGAGTCCAGGAGATGGGATAGGAAGGAGTAGGGGTCAAAGTTCAACCGATTACCTCTCTAATTTCAGCAGAGGCATTGATCAGCACTTTAATATTGATCACCCAGTGTGCTAACAATGTAGTGCCTTGTGCCAGGCAGGTGCTATCTTAATCCTCTATTAATCCTCTATCTGTAGAATAATACTGCAGCATTCTGAGAGTTGAATAAAAAGGTTGTGACAAAGAAATGTATTGCATGTTAGTGTTGCATCTAGAATAGGAGAGGAGACCATAAAAAAAAAATAGGCCATCAAGTGTTGACAACCGTAGTAATATATATGTTTCAAGTGTTGGTTACTAATTTGACCCATCAGGGGTCATGGTCAGTAGGGCTGCAACTAACGAATATTTCAATAGTCAACTTGTTGACTATCAAAATGGGTCAAATTGGGTCAAAATTTTGACCTTGCATGTCACAGGAGCACCAATGTGTTCCTGTGACATGCAAGGTTCACCCCACAAATCTTGCAGCTAGTCCTTATTTTTCCAAGGTTTAGGGTGAAATACTCAAAAACTTTTGAAATTTTGGGGTGCGGTGTTGGATCTGCGAAGCCATTTTACTACATTTTGTGTTTACCTGTTGCCTCCCAGTCACTGTTTGGCACGCCTAACTCTCAGCAAAGATATTATGCAAGCTGGCTCACCCCTCAGGAACTCACTTCTGGAAATGGTGTCAGCTCCGCGCACAGCATTGAAAGATATGTGCGATGATGCAGTTGACTAATTATCAACAATTAAATTTGTCGGCTTCTAATTTTGTCATCGGTTTTTGTTGAGTGTTGATTAATTGTTGCACCCCTAATGGTCAATGTCCTTGTTTTAATAATCTCACATATCCCTTGTCCAGGAGTGGTGAGCAGAGAAATGTTTGACAGTATGCAGAACGCTGAGATCATCGGCACACTAACCAAAGAGTTCAATGAGGTGAGAAAGGAAAAGCAGCAAATTGTAATGTCACAGTCTTTTCTCATGTCATTGTTTTTCAATCCCAGTTACCCCAATGGAACAAAAAATGTTTCCCATTAGAGGATAATTTTTGGTGATTATGTGATTACCCCTTATTAGGCCTGGGTGATGAATTGAATTTTATTTTCAATTATGATTTTGCCCTCTAGCGATTATGAAAACAGCATAATTGAGACAAAACAATCATTGTGCTACATTCAGTTTTGCAGTTTTGTGATGTAAACCCAGCACATCCCTTTCCTTTGCAGTGGTGTGCTTTTCGCCTCTCTCTAAAGGCCTCTCTTTCACGCTCAAACTCATTCTTATCCAGGCTGTGGCATGTTTATATTTAAAGTTAGAGGAAATTTACTTTTTTTTTTTTTTAAATTAGTAATTGCATGATGTTTCTGAAGTCTATGAGTAATGGTGTTAAATAATTGATCTTAATACTGACAAAAATAATTGTGATTATGATATTTGCCATGATCAAGCAATCCTTGCCCTTATCACTCGAGGCCAGGAATGGAGTTTCTCTTTGAAGTCATGTCTTGGCTTGGGCCTAACTGCAGTCTTGTTGCTATTTTTGCAAAACTTCTGAGTGGCAGGTTTAACCACAGGCATATCCATGTCCAAGCAGAAGATGATTTCTCACACTATCATCATATTTATTTATTTATTTTCTTCTATACCCAGGACTCTATAAACTACCCTCTGAGCACTCCAGGGCTCCAGTGGAAGCGTTTCAAGGCCAGCCTGTGTGAGTTTGCTCGGGTTCTGGTGCGCTCCTGTCAAAGCAGCCTGCTGTATGACGAGTACCTCTTCTCCTCCTTATTGGCCCTGCTCACTGGCCTGTCTGACTCCCAGGTCAGAGCCTTCAGACACACCAGCACCCTGCTTGGTGAGCACATCACTTTGAACATATGCACACACATACTCAACATGTCAAGCTACACACATTGATGTATACAATATCTGTATTGTAAAGTTATAACCTCAGTGCGGAAAGGACAAAGTTTCACATCAGAGTGCATTTGACTACGCAGTAATCTATGAAATTTCTAAAATTGCAAAAAGTTCCAGATACATTTTCTTGGAAGACAAGATGCTGTAGTCCACCTCTTTAACCAAGGTATTCTACTGTTGTGCATGATTTCAAATCACGCTGCACCTCAGAAAGAAATTCATCATCATAGTCAAACAGAACAAATCCTGGCATTAGCCATTCAATCTCCCTCATAATTAACAGTGAAAAGAAATTATGCATTAAAATCTGTTACATATTTCATAAGAAGCAGGGTGGCACACAGTGCAGGGAGCCCATCTGTTTAAGCAACACACTGATTCTCTACTGGCTCCAGTGGTGCAGTCCTGTAGCTGACCCTGAGCTCTGACCTTGGCAAGCAAAAGGAGAGCTTCCCTATGAAGATCAATAAAGAATCATTATCATTATCATTATTAGTAATGTTATTGCAATATGAGCTAAAAAAAAAAAATCAGACATATTTCTGTAGGGTGTTTTGTCAATATTATGAACCATTAAAAGCAATATTTTACACACAAATGAAAATTTGGACTGACACGGGAGTGAGTAGGTAGCAGATAGTGACCAAACACTAGTGAGATTTGTATATTGATAAAACAGTGACTGTTAATGCTGTTGTGTATTGGCATTGGCTAAGAGAGCTAGAGTAGCTGGGTCCTGGTTCCCAAAAATTACCATAAAATTTAGGGGTGCACCAAAATTTTGGTAACTGAAAATTTTCGGCCAAAAATAGAAAAAAAAAAAAAAAAACACTTTCGGTTTTCGGTGGAACAGGTGAAAAACAAGGCCGAAAATAGCGGCGTGTTTTGATGTCACAATCAGTGAGTGACAGTGACAACAATCAAGATGTCGGCGGTGTGGCAGTATTTCAGAGTGTCGGAGAATGACAGAAGAAAGGCCATTTGCGAAGCGTGTTCTGCTGAAGTATCTAGAGGGGGCCATTTGCTGTGTATCGTACTAAGGCAGAAATGCCTCTCTCTCCAGTCCTCGGCTGGCCTGCACTCACATTACCTAAAGCCCAAACACGCCCAAGTGCAATTGCCCCTGGTATGCACGTCATCACGTTGAAATAAGACAACAGGCATGGTCTGACGTCATTATAAATCAGTATATTTTAAATATATTCATCATGTCTTCCTTTTAACTAAAATACAGTTTTGTTTCCTTTAATCAGACACAGGTTAAGGGATGTTTATTTACATCAGATTTGACAGGTGTGCGGTGCAGACTGACTGCCAATTATACCTTTTATCATAAATCAACTTTTGTTTATATGTGGTTGCAGCAGCACAAGAGACAGCGACACAGACAACATGGTTGATTAGTGATTGCACAATGCAGCCATTCGCCGGTAATTGCACTGCGCGCATTCAGCAATTTTGCTTTAATTGCCTTTTTTTTTTTTTTTTTTTTTTTTTTAATTTATGCAATAGTAAAAAAAAAAAAAAAAAAGGCAAAATAAATGAAAAACTGAACAGCCGCGTTCATGGGCAACAGTTGTCCATCAGAAGCACTTTTTGGGTCTCTGTAAGGCACCCTGGGATAACTTATAATTAAAAATAATAATCGCATGATGCTGAAAAAATAATATTGTGATTATTATGACAGATATTGCGATAATTACATTTTTGCATTTTAGCTAAAAAAATAGTAAAATGAGGATGATGTTATTTTTGCTGGAATCTGCACGAAACCATCATTTTTTTTGTTTGTTTGTTTTTTTAACATCTGGACAATATAATTTTAGGTATACTGTCACGTTCAACATTTATCAAAAATTACAGATGCTGCTATTTTTATATTGCACTTATCCATATTGCGATTTTTAACTGTAAAACTTAGGCGTATGAGCTTAAAAGGAGCACATGAAGGAAGCAGCGCTCTTCCACCTAATTGCTCCAGGGAATCGGAGCTCTGTGAGTGGAGAAAATCAGACTCGGAGGTAAATATTGGGATATTTTGACCCATTTGACTTCATAACACATGAAATATATTGCATGAACTGTTAGGACTCATTTTGTATCAAAATTGTGCCCTCAGTGGACATGTGCCAATATTACAGAAACCTCCTAACTTGCAGATCCTGTCTTAACTGGTTGGTAGCTACTGTAATTGGGGTTAGGGCGTGATTTAGGAAATAGTCATTACAGATTAACGATTCCTAGTACAACATTCCTGTCCTTACTTAAGATAAGAAAAGTGTATTACATAATCATCCTAACTTCCTTTTAAATAAACTTAAATAAATGCCCTGACTTTAGGATAAGCGTGAAGCTGTCCTAACCCATTCACTTTTCCATCAGGTGTTGAATAACTTGTTTAGTTTGTATGGCTGCTCTTTCATTGCCAACAAACCACACAAATGTGTTGTGGTTTCATGTCAAGAGGCTGACCATGCTACATAGGACTCTTCCAGTTGCGATGCTGCTGAGAAATGACCTGTTTTTGTTTGTTTGTTTGTTTGTTTGTTTGTTTGTTTGTGTTGGGTTTTTTTTTTATTTTGTTTTTGCAAGAGGAGATTTTCAAAGTGAAGTGGCTGGCATACCAAAAATATCTCAGCCTGCTATGTCATGCAGTTTAACCAAAGTGGCAACGGCAATTAGCAGTTTGCCTGCCCATTACATACAGTTTCCAGGAGGGGAGGAAGTCAAATAATTTAGCTCGGCAAAATGAAAAAAGCAGCGTTGGTTGCTAGACATCAAACATAAAAGTTGATAACCAATGCTGGATTCAGTATTTACGATTTCCTAACCTGAGATAAGATAGGATGACATAAGACAAGACAGGACTCCTAAAATTAGTGAGGATTTGCCTGTGTAATACCAATTTGTACCAAAGAATATTGTTGTAGATTCTTTCTATCTTAAGTTATGACTTAAGACAGAAAGTTTCTGTAATACGGCTGCTGGGCAGTGGCACTAGCCTAATGTCTTTCAATTAAAATGAGGGTAGGAAGATAGTTGTCTAGTTCTCAGTTTAAAGGAAACTGGTCCACCTGTGTGTTTTCCTCTGTTAGCTATAAAGCTGATGTCTGGGCTGGTGGATGTGGCCATGACAGTGTCTGTTCAGCTAAAGACAAACCAGCGGCGCTACGACATGGAGAGCAGCAAGAGTGCTGAGGACAAGGCCTATGACAGAATGGAGGAGTTACAGACTACCATGACCGAGGTGATGCAAACATGGATACAGTCACAGTTTCTTTCAGATTAACATGCAGGTTAGGAAATTAAAGCCAAAAATCTATTCCACTTCATGAGGAACCTTTATATATGAGTGCTTATTTTATTCATGGGAAAAAGGCGATGAACAAAGCTGATGCCTCACATCTTTTTAGGGCTAGGATCGGTAGTTCTAAAATATTTCAGCCTTTTTTGCTCTCCCAAAAAAAGCCCCTTCAAGTGAGTTTTCAGTAGTCGCTTAGCAACAGTAAGAGCCACAAACAACTCTTCCCCAAACATCTTGCCTAGTGTTCCTACCTAAAAAAAGAGACACCTAGTTGATCCCAATTACTTGTTTCCTCCACAGGCTTCTGTGGTTGTTGGCTTCCAAATTCCATCCACCTTGTCACTCTTCAACACCCAAGTTGATTTTCAAATACAAAACAGGTTAAAATTTTCAAATGATGTTTGTTCCCTTGCCAAATTGGCTGGGAAAGTAGCAAAAATTTAAATTCTGGTGTGAATTTCCTGCCTAGGCTTTTGTAAATGTGGAAAGTGAGAGAGAGCTAAAACAGATAAAAAAGGGCCATGTTGTCAACAAGTCTTTGTTTTTGTTTTTCTTTCTCTTTCTTTCTTTCCTTTAATTTAAATTGAGAAAAGCAAAGTCTCAGACTTGAGCATAGGTATGTGTACCCTGTCAGTGATTTCTCAACATAACACTACACAAACACTGAATAATGAATAAAATAATGAACAGTTAATCAGTTCAATCACTAATATTTGTTTTGAGATTTACATTGGACAGACCTAATGTCGTGAGGATACACAGTTGGTACGTCTTTGCTTAACATACCGCCAATTTATTTCATTATTCTACAACACTAAATCACATAGGGCAGGAAATAGTTGCATTGTTCTGTTGGTTGAAACTTTGAAGAATGTTGCCCTTCTGGCTGCACATCCATCACTGATCACTGTCAAAGCAGGTGTGTCAAAGACAAATTGCCTGCTTTGACATCAGTGATTGGGGTGTTGTCAGAAGTCCAAAACCCCTCGGATCTAAGGCAGCTGGAAATTCTTTCAAAAAAAAAAAAAAAAAAAAAAAAAAAGTGGAGTATGAGGAGTTTTTTTGGTGTCAGGAGTGGTACTTCTCAAAGCTTTGATGTGATGAAATTTGGTTGCCATGGCTGAAAATAAATATGACTGGCTTGGGTGTCTGGACTTCTGATGAGTTCCCTGCGATGCTTACCTTTTACTAACACTTGATTATGTCTGTGTGTGTATGTCTGTGTGTGTGTGTGTGTGTGTGTGTGTGTGTGTGTGTGTCCATCCAAATGTGCATCTTAGCTGCGGGAGAACAGGGAGGAGTTGTCCTCCTTAATGAACAGCATTTTCCGTGGCGTGTTTGTGCACCGTTACCGGGACCAGCTACCTGAGATTCGAGCAATGTGTATTGAAGAGATTGGTGTGTGGCTGAGAGAGGACCCTGAGGACTTCCTCAGTGATGGATGCCTTAAGTACCTGGGGTGGACCCTGCACGATAAGGTAGGACACACACACACTCTCTCAAGACAGGAGATATATTTTTTCATCCAGCAGGAAGTACAGTGACTAGAAGAACAGACAAGATAAGAGGAACTGAAGTTCAGTCTAAGACAAGATAAAGATCAAATTTGGTTCTCAAAGCCAAAGATGGATCCAAAGTGGTATCGAAAAGGGCCAGCACTGAGAAAGGCATGTTGCTTAAAGTAATGTTGTGCATTTATGGGATGTGTTTGTAAATGAATAAAGAACACTTACTGTCTGAGAATTTTTCTTAAATAATTGGCACAGCTTCATGTGTAAATCAGTATCTTTATATAGGGTATCCGCGGGTTTGTAAAAGCTAGTAAAGAAAAGGAGCCCAAATTAAGGCCCTTAAAAGGTAGTAAAAGGTTACTAACACAATTTTAATTGGTGGTATTTTTTTTTCATCATCCCTTCAATATATTATGACTTTTCCATTAATGCTGTATTTTTCTTCACAGTTCATTTAATTAAAGAAATATTAAAACGAAAAATATGTGCGAGCAGGACACCAGGACCTATGTCGGCGTTGATAGCCAATCAGTGATGCTGACTGCATTTGCCACCCCATAGCGTGTACGCGATTGGTTCACCTGCCGCATGTTGCGCTCAAGCGGGGTCTCAAAACGTTAGTGTGAGCAAGCCACTTGCCGAAATGGGAAAATGTAAGTTTTCACAGCTCTGAGCAGTGCTGTAAACTAGCGGTCGCCACTCACCAAAAGCGCCTACAATATTCCCTTGGCGAGTTAATTTTGGAGGTCTACCTGCCACAGGGTGGGTAAATATTTGCATCAAGTCATGCAATAAATTATGCAAGAGGTGGCTTTAAATTCATATGGTAGCTAACGTTAGTGCTTGACTGGTGATGTTTGTGTCTCGCCCTTCAGTAGCAAATGCCATTTTGTTTACAAAAAAGATTTATTTATAAAGGTTATTTTGTTCTATTAATATTTACAGTTACAGTTAGTAATATTTACAGAGTTAATGTAAATAAAAATAATTGTTAACATATTGGGGTATTAGGTACATACTGAGCCTAACATAAGAATTTCTCTGTCACTTATGTTTCTGTTTTTGAGTTCTGGTCCTTTTCAGTAGTACTTTTGGTGGAAAACCAGCCTAAAAATTCCCAGCATTTGGCTTGTGGTTGGTATTGATTTCCCACCCTGCTTATACATTCATAAACACATGCAAACGTACTGAAGCAGCTACCATTTCATAAACTTAATAGTGGTGGAGTTCACAAATTCTCACATCATCTTGCACTACCTTCTATAATGTAGAGCGTGTGCACAGACACTTGCACGCTCACACAACCACACAACAGACTTGGGAATTATTCTGTACGCTTGTTACAGAGAGAGAGAGAGAGATTGTGTTTTTTTTGTGTGTGTGTGTGTGTGTGTGTGTGTGTGTGTGTGTGTGTGTGTGTTACTGTATTCTCTTACTCCCTACAGCAAAGTCCAGTGCGTCTGCAGTGTGTGCGTGCCCTGCAGGGTCTGTACCAGGAGAAGGAATTCATTGGCCGCCTGGAGCTTTTCACAAGCAGATTTAAAGTGAGGCATCCCTCTGGATTGCACTCCTATACCTCCTTTAATGCATCTCCATCTCCCTCCCTACGTTTCTTTTTTCCTTTCTTTCTTTCTTGCTTTCCTCAGACTCTCTCTTCCCTATTGTTTCTAGCTTTTCCTCAGCTTATCGTATTCTTGTGAGTGTCTTTGTTTCTCTTTTGCTTGGTCTTCCCAAATGCTTCACCCCTTTTCTGTGTATCTGTTTTTCTTCTCTCTGTCATTTTTCATTCTCAGTGTCTCATTATTTTATATTCTTTATTATCTTTCCTGCCAGTTTTTATTTCACTTAATTTGTTTATGGGTTTTTACCATTTTTTATTTGTTCTTACTGTCTCTTCCTCTGTCTGGGTGTGTTAATTGCTGCCAATTACTGATGATTTATAATCTCTTCTCAAATACAAGAAAGCTCTCCTAAGCCACATGTGTTGCAGCAGATAAAATGTTTGTTTATGGTATGGCTTAGCTCCTTCTTTCTCCCTCTCTCTCTCTCTCTCTCTCTCTCTCTCTCCCTCCCTCCCTCTCCCTCTCTGTCTCTCTGTGTGTGTGTGTGTGTGTGTGTGTGTAGGAGAGAATGCTCAGTATGGTGCTGGACAAAGACCCAGACGTGGCCGTGGAAGTGGTCCATCTGTTGCTGCTGATCCAACAGTGAGTCTGTGGTGGTTGCTCTGTGTCACTATCTGCAGCATGCAGTGATTTCAAGTAGGCTGGGTGCTGTTGTCAGAAATGTCAAATATCACAATATCTTTGAGCGAGTACTTCTCTCCATATTTTGACTATATTGCAAGGATGACTGTTGGTGATGACTATTGCTGCATCCCTTTGTTGTAGTGCATCCCTTAAAACCAGGAAAAGACAGCACTTGGTGCACTGGTGTTCAATCCATTTTGTAAATTTAAGATTGGACTTTCCTTTTTCACACAATATTGCTGAATAGGGGCAGTGAGTGAGAAACTTGACCCTCCGTCAACACATACCACAAAATGGCAGGCTGTTGCTGAAAAATAGAGCACACTTGCTCAGTTAGCTTGCTTAAAGTAACTAAATGCCAAACATATCATGGTTTCTACTGGTGATAGTAAGTCCAACTTTTCAACAATGAAAATTATATTGGTTACTCACTCCTGTGTGATGCACACCTCGCTCAGAGTGCAGATGACTCACTGCATGAGTCATGATCTCCTAGGATGCTGAACACCTAACACCAGTGAGTCAAGTCAGAGATAATTTAAGTTTGTCGGGACTTCATGACTGAAGAGAGAGTGATTTGATTACAAGATCCAACACTTGTTACTGAAGTTTCAAGCTCCATTTCACTGTATAATAAGAAAGGTAATACCTTTCTTCAGGCGTTTTTTTACTAATTCAGATATTAAAAAATGATGAGATCATTGAATTGAGAACCATGTATCATGAATCAAATCAAAGCACTGAGGAAAGGTCAGCTTAGAAAGTCTAGGACCCTTGATGGTTACGGTATCATGTTCTCAATGTAGAATTGAGTATGTAACATTTGTGTGTGCCCATGTGTCTATTAGGAGGACTGAGGATGGCCTGAGAGAAGATGAATGTGGTCACATCTATCCCCTGGTGTTTGCTTCACACCGAGGTGTGGCTTCTGCCTCTGGCCTTTTTCTCTACCACAAGTAGGTTGTCACCCCCCCTCATTCTATACCCTGTTGGACTGAATAGTGCTAAGATATATATCTTTGGTCACAGAGGCTGTACCTTTTTTTCTGACAGCAGACAATTCCTTACATGTGCTTTGTTATTTATTTGGAAAATGCATTTCCACTACTTATTGCATATTTGCACATTTTATTAGAAACAAGCACTTTTCCTCAAAGAAAGTGTTAAAATGTTTCTGTGATATTAAGGCAATTTTGCCACAATTTTATCTTTCATTTCAGCCTTTATGCACTATAATTCAGTGAAGAAAAAGTGAATGGAAAGCCAGCTACTTGTATTTTTTTCATTTTCATTTCAGTGCTATATAAATCAAGGATAATTTTAGTATTATTTTTTGTTTTCTTTTACTGGTGAAAAGTGAGAATTCTTCCTCTAGTATTTTGTACGTTTCTATGGTAACTTTTATTAGGACAGTGAATCGAGAGATGTAATGATATACTGTAGGACTCATTCTGCTGTGCATTAATAGAACTAGTTACCAGTGTTTTTCATTATTATTATTATTAGTAGTAGTAGTAGTAATAGTAGTAGAAGTAAAAGTAGAAGGAGTAGTATGCTGTGACAGTAAATAATGCTGGACTGCTTGTGTGTGTCAGGCTGAAAACTCTGATTGACAGTGACAGTCAGAAGAAGGATACAGGTGGTGGGAGTGCAGACTTCTTGCAACTCCTGGTCTCATTCTACATGCAGAGTGAGGTAGTCTCTCTGTCTCCTCCTGTCCCTTAACACTCTGTCACTGTGTTTCTTTCTTTCTTTTCTCTCTTGAATTTAAATTGGAATAATATGAGAATATTTCAAGAATTTAGATTCTTTCTTTCAACCTGCAACTCTTTACCCTTCTAATTGTGGACAAACTGATGAGGCAATCATTATCTAACTGGAACATTAGCTGACTATTATGTTTCCATCTGATTATCACCATCAAGTACATCATACCACTCATTACAAATGGGTTATATCCTGAACATAGTGTGTGGGCAACATTTCCAGCTTTGCCACTTTATTCAGTTTGTGTCAGAACTGCCAGTGCAACTTGAAGGAAACACCAACTGTTTGACCAAAAGGGCTGAAATTTATGATACAGCCAGTAAAATTTTCTATTCACGTTTCACATGGGTATTAAATAATTAGCCATAATCTGTGTAAGGTAGACTTACGGTAATTATGTGTTTATTGTAGAGGTTGTCACTTAATGTGCTTTCCACTTCGTTGTTAAGAAATTATGTTTTATTCTTGAATCCCCTCACCATGGTTTTGGCATAGCTTTTTATCTTTTAGTTGTGAGGGGAAGAGAGTGCACACAATCAGTAATCATTATCCTATTCAGTGTCTCTGCTGAAAATGAAGGAAAAGTCCATGATGTCAGTGCTGTGTGGAATGAGTAGTGTTTCTGAATGTGTAATAAGCTCACAGATAAACTGGTTAGTCTGGTAGCCATTTGCTTCAGTCCAAAAGTCACAGGATTGTGTGAAATGTCTGGATAAAATTTGCAATTTCAGCTGTGTACTACACAGTACATTGAGTCATAGGGCTAATTTATTATAATTATTAATAATATTTTTATTATTATTCTTGTTGTTTTATTTTTAACTATGGGCTGTTGCATCAACTTTCAGTATCTCAGTAGCTGAAATTAATCTAAAACAAAAAATATCTTAGGTGGCTTTATACACCTGGGCTGGCTGACTAAATATCAACATCTTATGAGAAGCAGACTCCTTCCCTCTCATTCGCTCCCCCTGCTTGTTTTCCAGTTCCACGAACATGGAGCGTACCTGGTGGACAGTCTGTGGGGTGTGGCAGTTTCGGAGCTGAGGGACTGGGAGACCATGACGGCACTCCTGCTACAGAAGGAAGGTGATCGACAAGGTAAGACCAGGGCACGGAACCACTTTGATTGTTCAAAAGGTGTTTTTATAATAAAAAGCACCCCTCTAAACAATGGTTGATTACCTGCAAACATGGCCAGTTAAGTTTACAAACTTCAGCAGGCACAACCATAATTTTATTAGCATTTAACAAATTGTTGGTCTAATTTCCCATACTCGGGTAAGATCCTTCAAAGCCTTACTTTAGCCTTCCTTAGTTCTTACTTTTTATGTCCAAGTTCAGGATTCAGGATTCTGTACCATTAATGCTACTGTCGATAGTGAAATCCCTGCCTCTTCCATGATAAATTTCTTCCTGTATGATGATAAAATGTCTATGCAAAATATTGAGTCTAGGAAAAAGCAAATTAAAAAAAAAAAAGCTTGATTTAAAAAAAAAAAAAAAAAAAAATTTGCTGGGTTGACATAATTCCAAAAAAAAAAAAAAAAAACACTATTAAAAATCTTTGTGGTGCATGTTCGGCCAGGTAAACACAAGCACACGAAAATACACCACCAAACAACAAAATGGACCCAGGATAGATAGATAGATAGATAGGTATACTTTATTGATCCCAGACTGGGAAATTCACAGGAATAATAGGTACATCACCAGTGAATGATTTTTTTTAAACTCTCTCTGTGTTGCTAGATCTGATGTATGAGGAGGAGGGTGCTCTCATAGAGTTGATGGTGTGTGCCATGAGACAGGCAGCAGAGGCAAACCCTCCTGTTGGAAGGGCTCAGGGCAAGAAGGTGAGGACAGACACACATGCGCACACACACACACACACACACACACACACACAAATACATGCTTGTATTTCCTCTGTAATTTTATGCAGCAGTGTTGCCTAGGGGGAAATGTAAATTTTTGTTTTTGACCCACATTCATTCCTGTTTTGGTCCAAGTTATGGTGCCTACAGGGCTAAAAATATTTACTTTACATACTTACTAAAAACAAAAGCTTTGAAATTACAATATGCAACCTTCTAACAGTAAATAATATAAAGAAATGGTGGGGATGTATCAAACATGATATGGGTCTGGGTGTTGATTTTGTGGGTATGTGCATACAGTTCACGTTTGTCCGAATTTGGCTTTTCAGTGATGTTCATTGTTGTTTTTGGGCATGTAACATTTGCTGAGGTGCAACCAGTGGTGAGTAGGATTGTGACAAAACTCAGCAGCCACAGCAAGAACACTAAAAGAACAGCACAGCTTAATGTACACCTTACAAAACCAGTGAAGAAACATAGTAGATCAAGGTGGGTTTTTTTTTTTTTCTTTTCATTGCAGTCATTTTAATGATTTGTTGTCTCCAACAGCTGTGGTGGCTTTATGAATCAGTTTCCTCAGCCTCAGGCTACATGTCATTTGCATATTGTAGCTTTTAACATCAAGGCTCATCAGACTGGCCTGTCTAGTAGAAAGGCTCAAATATTTTTGAAATTGGTGCTACATGACCAGAGAAAAGGGGCTGTGGTCTTCCCTTTTGCTCAAAAGGTAGAAATTGTACAACAACCAGAATGCCCCGGGCTCGTTGCCTTCCAATTTTTAAAATTTAATTGATTTACTTGGCTGTGGTCTCGTGACTTTGAATGGACTCAGAGGATACACACACTCAGACATCATACCTGAATGCTTTTTGTCTTTATACTTGTATATGCATGGCTGGACTGCTGGCATGGCATGCAACTACACTATTGAACACACATGTGGGAGCAGATCCTCAGCATGAAGGATAAGAAGAGCCAGGCTCAAGACAAGAGACGCCTCACAGCACACTTCATCCCCTTACTGCCGCAGCTACTGGCCAAGGTACAAAGCCACAAAATGACCCTTAATAATTTATTTTATTGTCTTATCTGATACCTCATCTTACTAAGTTAAAATTATTGCACATAAATGGCTCCAGCTACTAAACTGTCTACCTGCTAAGACCCGTTATTGCTAAACATCCAAATGTATAAAATGCAATGACTGACGCATTCTTGGAAATTTCTGCACTTGCACCTTAATTTCTGCACCAGAAAGTAATGTTACAATGTCAAACTTTCTCCTCCATTATCTTTTTTTTCCTCCTTTGGTCTGCTTGATATATGTTGTGACTAACCACATCATACAAATTTCAGATATTGACCATACAATTGAACAATCACAATGCTTGTAGCCTGCATTGTTTGCAGTCCCATTTTGCAGACCATTTTTGGATTCTATTCATTTTTCTCTGCCTTTTCTTCCCATGTTTTAGTCACTATCATGCCAGCAACACTCTAAATAGAAGAATGTGTCAATTGTCATTTTATTTAATTGAGCTTTAATTACTAATTTCTCAAACTGTTGGCCAAGAAACAAAATTAACCACTGGTCTGTTTTGAGTAGACTCATAGTGCTGTATTTCAGTGACCATGACATAAGTGACACAAATGTGTTGTTTTTCTAATCGTCTGCTCACTGACAACCAGTACTCAGCAGATGAAGAGAAGGTGAGCCTCCTCCTGAAGGCTCCCCTCTACTTCGACCTGGAGGCATACAGCAGCGCTGGACGACTCGAAAAGGTAGGAGGGCGGGGCACCTGGAGGACTGAAAGAACTTCCCTGAAGTGATAGTCTCCTTTTCTATCGTGCAGTTCTTTCCCTCTTAGTAAATCATGAAGATTGAAATCTGAAAAGTTATATTTGCCATAATTGAAAGACCTAAAGTTATATATTTAACAATTTAATAATAATTACATTGCACTACTCATTTGAGTCAATACTGGGGGTATGCTAGACATGTTTTTATTTTTTCACTATATTGTTAAATGTTGTGATTGCGTTATACTTAAGGATTTTAGTGGAATGGTCATTTTTGTATCATAATTGTGATTTTCACTTTGAAAAAAAACAAACTTAAAATGACCGTGGTTAGGTTTGGATAGATAATATCAATCAAAACATGATGCTGTGTAGTAGAAGCATGTTCTGCATCATGTAACGTCACACACAAGGTCAAAAGGGGAAAAAAAGTTCAACATTGCATTAATTTTTAAATAACACGTTATGGTCCTCAAATTAATCACATGCATTAACATGTTCATTTTGACAGCCCTGGATAAAAGTTAACCAAATGATGCAGACAAATCTGATAACCTGTATCATATTCCCACATATACGACAACAAGTCGGTGATTTCCCTCTCTTTGACATTGCCTGTGCTCCTTCCTTTCCCCCACCTGTCCCTTCTCTCTGTCAGTGTCTGGACCTGCTGCTGTCGCAGGTATGTGGCATCGTGCAGAAGCACACGGTTACTGGCGTTCTGGAGGCTTGTGCCCGCCTGGCCAGTGCCCTTTGCTCGGACTGCTACACCTTCTCCTCTCGTGCACGCCTGATGTTCAGCCAGCTGCTGGACCGCCTCACTGAGTGCTTCAACACCTTTGTTAATGATCTGCTGCAGGTAGGCGAGTGCATTGGTAATGCAAAATTTAGCACACATGCTCATATATACAGTGGAAGCTGACATTAGCTCCTCACAGATGTACCAGATATATTTATATCGGATTATGATATGGTTAGAAAAAAAAAACACTGGAGTCAAAAGTACTTGTGATAATTTAAAAACAATGTTATCATTTTATAGTTTGTCTAGTGGACCCTATCATTTGCAATATTGTCTTGATCAATGAGTTAGCAGACACCTTCATAAATGTATTATTCAAATAATATCAGGATTCCAGTATACATCTTTTTTGCAATTACCTGATTACCAAATTTGAGGATTTTTTTTTTCAAATATTCATTTCTGTTTGTAAAAATATTAGGCCAATATATCATTATCAGATGTTTTTTATTCTTGTGTATTGATATTGGTATCATCCTCAAAACTCCAATTTCACTTGAGCTCCATTACTCAGAAAAAAAAAAAAAATTTACAGCTCAAAAGCAGTGTCTCTAAATCAACTATTTTATTGACTATTCATTGTAATGTTACAGCAGATAAAAAGAGTAAAACTGTGGTGCTGTCCAGTGATGCTTGAGGGAAAAACAAAGTACAGCAGTAATCCAGACAAATCACAATGCAGATCTACATCTACAATCTACAATCAATCTACATGCAGACATGTCTAGTTAATATGGGATGTTTTTAATTAATGTTTAATAAATGGTTTCCCTGTAATATCAAAAAAAACTCAGATTGGATCCATTGCAACTATTCCCTTAAAATTCATTCAACCTTTATTTATTCTCGAATGGACATTGAGGTTACCCTCATTTTCAATGCCGTCGAGTTTACAAGTGCATTAAATAAAATATGTGTGTGTGTGTGTGTGTGTGTGTGTGTGTGTGTGTGTGAGTGTGTGTGTGTGTGTGTTTGTGTGTGTACATTTATGTATAAGGGTACTGCAGATGAAGATGACATGTACAGTGCAGCCACTGCTTTGAAGAGAATTGCAGCATTCAGCAGGCAAGTGTGTATGAGTGCTTATACATGCACATAGCCCAGACGATACTGATTACAAGTGTGTGTGTGTGTGTGTGTGTTTACAGTGCCATGGACCTGACAGGCTGGAAGCTGTTTGATCCCTGTTTTCAGCTTCTAAAGAGCAGAGTGGAGAGCAAAGACCTTGACAAGGAGGTTTGAGATAAATATAATTTCATCTCAGGGTGACAGGGTGGTGGTGTGATCAGGATCCAAAATTAACTTTTTGGCTCATCTGCCAGTGGCAAGTAAACTAAGCAAATTTACCCAAGATATTTGTCACAAGCCATAAAACTGCATCATGCATTATTTACATACTGTGCATTTGAGCTTCATATTTTAGCCAGCAGTCCCTGCGTTGTTCCGACGACACTTCTCGCAAGGACGACGAGCTCCATGACTTTTTTCTTCATCTTCATGTTTTCTTCTTGGTGGCTTAACACTGGAAATATGTTACCACATCTCTAACAACATATAACACAGATGTTTCTAATAGCAAAAACATGGACAGACATGGACAAACAGGAAGCAGCTTTGATTTGATTGCCTGGCGTTACAATAGATATGGTGGACAGTGAGGATGACATTAGTCTCAGTCAGTGCATGCAAAAAACAGTGATGTAAACCTGGCTTTATGCTGAAAGTCCAACTTAACTACTGTAGAGTTGTGCCATATCATATCGTTGACTGGGGGGCAAGTTGAGCAGGGTCAAATAGAGTAAAACACTAAAGATGGAGGATTAACTAGAATTAAGATTGTGAAATAAGAAATGTTAAGAAATTAGGCTAATGTATTTTTTCAACTATTATCTCCTCCCTACTGTACAGTGTCATTCTGTGGAAAACATTGTAGTTGTTGTCTTTTTTTCATATTATCCTGAATATTGTTACAGCAAATTAACATGAAATATTGTGATATTATTTTAAGTCTATATCACCCACCCCTAATTTACTTGCGACCTGACTGGTGAACACAATTTACCAGCCAAACCAAAAAATTACCTCCATGTAGCAGGTAAATGGTGTTTATTTTGGACCCTGGGAGTGCTTATGGAGATGACAATTTAAGGTGGTTCAAACCACCCTGACCATAAACATTTTCTTTGGTTAAGTGTCCTTTAAGCATAACACAGAAATCCTTGTGTTGGGAACATCTGATTCCATTAATTAATTGATTCCCAGTGTTATACCCTTCCCTTTTTATTTTATTGGGAAAAAAGGTGCAGTTTTTAGCTTCCTTGTTTTTTGTAGGTGAGAGATTGCAAGACTGTAATGTATCAAAGTGTGCAGCAGCAGAGTGAGCATGTTCAGTTTTAGAAAAGGGCAAACTAGTCTATTGCAGTTAAGCCACAAGGAAATTGCTCCTGTACTGCTGAGAACTGAACTGAATCCACACTCTGCGACCTTAAGTCCCACTGCCTCCCATCAAATGTTCCAGTCACTCACATAGTGTACAGTATGTGATGTGTGTGTAGTTTCGGATGCTGAAGTCATTTAGAGATGTCATGAGTAACACAATATCAAAAATGTGATATGAGGAGATTTGTTTTATTTAGCAGTATTTTGGACTTAGATAATATACTGAATATCAGAAGGGAATCGTCAAGGAATCAGCTTGGTAAGAAGTAGTTATTAAGCAATCTGCACGGATTAAATCTTTTCAGTTCCCAACCTTTGTTCGCTTTTGAGAGGGGCAAGTGAATTTCCCAATAGGGATAAATCAAGTGTCACAGTACTTTATCATATGTTAAGATAATCCACCAATCAAAGGTAAATAAATTTTGCTCCATGGTGTGTATGTGTCCGAATTTATCTTAAAAAACAGATACTGGTGGAAGATTTAGTATTTACATAGACACAAAACCTTTATGTCCTTGTGATAGCTGACACAGAAGCTGACTAACTTCCCTTTGTGTAATTTCAGCTCATGGTGTCAGCTCTGAAGTGTGCTGCCTTCCACCTGCTCTGGGCCAAAGTGAATGCGGTCAGCTCCAAGCCAACCGAGGTGCTCGTCTTACATTATAAAAAAGCTATGTTTTTTTCTTTCTCTAATCCTAAATGCTGCTCTCTTAATGTATTTCTTAAGGAATCAGGAGCTGCAGTATGTCAGCTGTGCTGGTGGTAAAGCTGTTTTAAGTCAAAATGATGTAGCAGTGATTCATCTCAGTAGTTATTTTTCCATCCACCTTTCAAGTTACTTTTAAGTAAACTTTTAATCTGTTGTGGAAAATAAAATGCAAATTTTGTTGCATTTACATGTGTTGGGTTGAAGCAAATAAATAGGATTTATGAGAGTAGCTCCATCAGAGAACATGTACCACAAGAAAAAAGATTCATTAGCACAAAGTAAGTTGTTTGGCTGTTTTAGTATGCATTTGGTAAATGTGTTTCCATTACTGTCACATAACCTCTTATCTACAAATTTGATCAACATTTTCTTTTTTCCATTTCAGTCTTTCTTCTTTAATAATACAACCATACAGATCATAATTCGCAGAAGAATATGTGGATGGAAAAGCAGCTACTGTGACCTTGTTCTCAGCCTTCCAGTAGCTCCATCAGAAAAAAGGGCTGTAACTGAGTTGTAACTCATAACGTCAGCTGACCCGCTAATCAGAGGATTAAATTCATTCTATAGCATCTATAGCATCAGTTACTCTGATCCTCAGACCTGCCTGAGTCACAGGTAAAGCAGTTGTAAAATGCTTAGGGGGGTGAGGTTGACTGTGGAATCTTAATTATCACTGATTGCTGTTTAGTTTTTAGCATTTCCAGCATGTATTTCGGCAATTACTTTTTATATTTTCTGCTTAAGAACTGTTTAGCAGAAAGATAACATTTGGAAAATACACTTACTGTGATACAAGGTGATTGCTAGGGATTTCAAGATGGTTGTTAGGTTGTTTCTAGGTGGTTGCTAGGCTGCATCAGCAGGTGGCTAGGGTGCAGTAGGTGGTTATTGGGATGTTAATGGATGGTTGCTAGATCGACTGAGAGAGCGAAACGATGAAACGGAGTGAAAGCCGGTACAAGTCTATAATACAGTGATGTATAATGACTTTGCACACTGAAGTTGTTGAAGTAACCAATTAGAACACCAAGACACAGATGTAATTCTGAAAGAAGCTGAACAATTTTAAGTTTTAGTCAGTAATTCAAAATAAATACTAGATTGGCAGTCAAATGTTTGGGCAGACAAATAAAGAATAATGGTCAATAGTGATTATAAATTGTGTGCTACTTTATAACTAGTCCACTAACAAATTAGGATTAACATTTACTTAGTATGTAGTGATTATTGAGCTAAAATGAAATGTTTATTTGTATTCTCTCATATTAAAATGATATAAAAAGTGATATGCCAGTATTTTACAAAGGCAAAAAGCTCCTCAAGGCCACAATTTACATTGATACAGCTAAACAGTGTTGTGTTCCAGACTGCAGTATTGTATGTGTTTCTACTGTTTAGTACAAGGAATAAGCAGCTAAGAGGTTCTGTGTTGTGCCAAATGTCTCTTATCTGTTGTAAATTGGATGTACTGGTTGTGTTTCTCCTGGTTTATTGCTGCAGCATGTCACTGCTGCCCCGCATTATTCACACACTGAGAATGTAAAACATTCACTTACTGTTGGAGAATGCCAGCCTACCTGGTCTGCATGATAGTTTTATAAAAGCCATTCCCACCGCAGCCAACTAATGGTAATCATGTTGGTGGCCATCCTGCATTTTTATGGAGCTCCACACGCCCATCTTGTTTACCAACTCACCAGCTGTGCAGACAGCAGGCAATTAACACAGCAATCTGTTTGAGAGCATCCAACCCCACGTCGACTGTTGAAAGATGCTCTCTCTCACTGGTTCACACACACTGAGTTTCTCTCTGTGTGCTTGCTCTGTCTCTCTCATTCTATGTCTTCAGTGTGTCTTGCTCTATATAACTTCAATCTTCCACTCATTCTTTCTCTCATACCCTTTCTCACTCCTCCTGCATCTCTCTGACTCACATAATCACACACACACACACAAATACGCAGCACCCCCCCCCCCCCCCCCCCCCCCCCCACCCCACCCCACCCCAGGGCATCATGATTACTCAAGCAACCACTTGTGTGTTTAACTAAACCAGTTCCAAAGCGAAAAACAAACAAATCCCACCCTGATGCATGACTATATTGATTACTTGTCCATTCTCATACTTTCTAAGAGCACTCAAACTGATGCCACATACCTTCTGTACAAGCAAATATTTACACACACATACTGCACATAAACAGTTATGCAGGGTGGGATATTAAAATCAAACAAATGTTGGTAAATTAAGAGTTGGGCCCTCAACTGGAGGACACAGACTCTTTGATGAAGACACTAATTCTTAGAAACTCAAGTTCTATACTCCTGTGTTTTGACCTTCATTTGAAAGGAGAGACAGTATATTTTGCTTTTATTACATCGTAATAATAATACTTGACAGGGACCACCATTGTTTGCTGTTAATACCTAGTCTTAAATCCCAGTTGGCTAGTAAATCAGTGAAAATGGGAGATGGATTTAGTGTCTGGTGGATCAAAACTATCCTTACATTTCTTTCTTAAATGGCCACAAATGCACATATTGGTGTGTATGTTTCCCCCTCTGCTCTTCCTCCCTGCATCGTCGTTTCCACCAGGTGGAGTTAAGGCGTCTGAAGAAGGAGGTGCGTTCGTTCTGCAGTGTGTGTCGGACGTGTCTGTCTCTGGGCCAGGCTGTGATCAGAGACCAGGTAACAGCTTTGTTTTCATGAGCAGCATCCTCCAAATAAGGTAACAGTGCAGCCATATCATTGTGATAACTGAGGCTGTATCTTAATTATTTAAAGATATTAAAATTCTTTGTTCATTGTTTTCACTTTTTTCAAAATAATTTTGCTTGAGTATTTTTTTTTTTTTAACTTTATTTCAGTGTCTCTATGTTCACCATCTACTTTTTCTTGTTTAACTCCATTGTCAAGAGGGTCTCATTGTCTGTACTATGGGTAGCCTTCACGTATGATAAAGAAAACTTGGAAGTTTTGTCAGTGAAGATCAAGGAGAACCTCTTAAGCTTGAGATAGGTTGCCATTTTGACAGGTATATAAAATAAGCCATCTCAGACAAATTTACCAAATACCAGCTCCTAGCTGCAGGGCTGTGAATTTGTTTGGAAATTGGATTGTCACATAGTCACAGACTGGAGACCCATCCAAAAAAAGAGCCAAGCAACATAGAAACATCAGTAGTCACGCCAAAACTGGTAATTAGGCAGAGTAACAGAAGAATGCATTGTTCAATCCATGTTATGTATATAATCAATGTTGAACCATGTCTAAATTTTATTTGAAATAAAATTTAATGAGTAGTGAATTTAAAAAGAATAAGAAAAAAGCTTGTTTGTTCTTTTGTCCACAGGCATTTGAGCTGTTGTGTGACTTGCTGCTGTTGTACAGTGTGGGTTCATTTCGCTCCGAGCCTGCCCTCCAAACTCTTGCTTACTTGCCTTCTGACCCCCTTCGCTCTGAGATGGCTGCTTTTCTCCTCGACTACATCTTCACTGGCCCCGAAGACGACGAGCTTGCTGGTAATCCCTTTTTCAAATGGCTGTTGAAAAGTGATAGTGACAGCTACTTCTGTGCTGGCATTGTGCCACACTGATCTGCATTTCCATTAACAGTTTAAGCACACTGAGTTGTGCTGAGCCACCCCTCCAGAGTAGGGCCGAAATGCGCCGCACCTGCCCTCACGTGGGCTCCAGCGACGTCAGAGGGCTTCATCATCAGCAGAGAGAAACTGAACCATGTGCTGAGTCAAACTGAATAGAGCTAGGCCAGCACATGTATATGGAAGAAACAGCATTACTGAAGGAGTGCACAATTCAGATAAATTATGGTACTTTCCAGAAGCCTCAAAAGTCCTTTGTTGACAAAGTGGTAACACATACCAAACTATATGCATTTTGTGTACCAGCTACACATTTCTTTGTCAAAATAGAATTCTAAATATTGAATACTGTGTATTTTGGAAATACTGAATGATATGAAGGAAAGGGTTTATTTTTATTTATTTATTTTTTTTTTTACCATGGATATGTAGTCTTTTAGAAACAAAATTTTAAGTTTAACCACCAGAGCTCTCTCAAAGAGCGCCTACTTCCATTTGTGCCTTAGAACAGCAGTTTTTGACCTCTTGTTTAGATGTGTTTTTATAACAGTTCTTTTTTTGTATTTCACCAAGAACTGCCAATTCCCAAGCCGAACATCAGTTAACTGAGACATTGTATGTCTCTCGCATGTTTTCTGCTTGTGCCTTATCAACACCTCAAAGCTTTCTTGCTGCCTCCCCGTCTACATTTCCCACTTCAACTATTATTCTGTTACTCCCCCATCTTCCGCTTCTGTTCACCCCTTCTTCGCGCTCTGTCTCTTCCAGGTGAGAATGAGGAGGAGGTGAAGATATCCATCCTACAGCGAAAGCGCAATCAGCTGGCTGGCTACTGTAAGCTCGTCATCTACGGAGTGCTAGACCTCAGCGCCGCCACAGATGTCTTCAAGCACTACAGCAAGGTGGGGGGAGGGGGGTGGAGGCAGACCTGGAGGAGGAGGATAGAGATCAAATCTTAGACTGGGAGGGAAGGAGGAACTGGAGGCAAAGAAGACAAGATGGGAAATATTATGTAGAGAATAAAAAAAGGATATTTTTTGTATTTTTATATGCATTGTGCACAGCATAATCCATAGGCTTCATTCTAAAGCCTCATGATATGAAATGGCTGCCTGACAAAATAATGGAAATGAAGAGGACAAACCGGGTAGTGGTAGTGGAACAAGTAATAAAAAGGCAAAGTAGGAAGAGAAGATTGTTATGAGAGAAAAGATAAATAGATAGACTCAGGTAAAAACAAAAAACAGGGTTACAGAGAACAAGTTAGTCAAAGGGAAAATGCAAATAAAAGAGGGAATGTGTAAGTGTATGGAGGATGGTGAGAAGATCTTTTTTAGGACCAGTGAGGGTGCTACAGAATGAGTCACAGGGAACAGTGGTTGAAAGGCACAGAAATAACAAGAATGTAATATTACTTTAACAGGTTAAACATTTTAGCCACTGCTCTTATCCAGAGAGACCAGTGACGAATCACTTGAATAACTTTGTTTCTTGGTTTTCTGTAGTACTACAGAGACTTTGGGGACATCATCAAAGAGACAATAAGCAAGAGCAAGCTCATCAATCCGGTGCAGAGTGCCAAGACTGTCTGTCTGTGTCTGCAGCAGGTGTGCACTGATATCTGATATATTGATAATGAACCTATAGCCACAATGAATGTAGGGTGCTCTCAAAACAAAATATTAAATAATTAGTGGCATACCTTAAACATCAAGTAAGAATTTTGCAGTTTGTGTTGTAAGTCTAAATGTTAATGGTCTAAATGTTTAACTGTTAATCGTATCATCTTACGCTATCAAGCCACTTTCACAGATTTCACTATTTTTTATTTATTCTTTCACAAGCAATGTGTCACATCAGTTTTTATCACTTCATCTGTTACTTGAACTCTCATGAATATCTTAGTATCAAAGACTGTGCAGTACTCAGATGGCACAAAATAATTCACCAAAGAACAGAGCTGGCTCAGATAATGTTTGATGTAACCTACATGGTTACCTATTTGTACCTGATGAATGAAGCTTAACAGATTAGTTTTGACGGTGTCAAAGATTGGCAATTACAGAAGAGCATATTCAAATCACCTTTCAGTACTTTGCTGTAATTGTTTCTACCTTGAGTTGCCAGCAAATAAGTGAAATAGTCTGTCCTTTTCTCAGGAGCTATTTGAATATCTTGTGTTCTGAATAAGGCAGGCAGTTGTGTGTGTGTGTGTGTGTGTGTGTGTGTGTGTGTGTGTGTGTGTTTGTTCAGCTGTTCTCAGAGATGATTTCAGAAGACCAAAGCAGGGAAGAACTTGGAGAGATTAAAGATTTGGCCAAGAAGCTTGCCATGAGCTTTGGCATTGATCTGCATCGTGTCCGCAAGCCACTTGTGGCCCTACACACGTCAGTAACACACTTTCCTCTGACAAACACACACACAGACCAGTGTTTCTGGGTGAATTTTCAGTAAGCTGAGGGTAGGCATTGTTCATTCTTAGGCCCTGTCCAGGTGGGTGGAGGGTTACTGCAGCAAAATGACTGAAAAGAAACAGTCTCATATATTGATCCTGCAAAACACTGCATTTCCTCTTGTATGATAATGATTATCAACACAGAGCTAATGGTGAAATGCCACACTTCAAGGAAAAGTAATTCAATAACGCTGTCCAGTTAACAGTTTAAGCATCTGTTTGTAAAGCTGAAACTGACTTAATGACAGCTGTAACTACAACTGTACTGTAGCTCAGTGTTTTAAAAGTAGCTTTCTAAACTAAATTATTCTGTCGTATTCATTGTGTGTGTGTGTGTGTGCTATTGTGTTTGTGCTCGTAGGGATGGTATACGTTTTGCTTTCCGAGACCCAAAGGAGGAAGGGCCGCAGCAACCCAACCTGGCCTTCTTGGAGATCCTTAGCGAGTTCAGTTTCAAGCTGATTCATCAGGATCGCACCCTGCTGTGAGGAACAATGACACACACAAACTCAACTATATCCACACAAACATTTACTCATACACGGGAAAGTTTGTTTCACATGTTCGTACACACTGTTTACTGCCCTCTATTTACCTCACTGAGGAACAACATGAAAGCAGGCCCACTGCCAACAGCTGTTATCTGTATAATGCATTTTATTAAGAGAGTGTCCCTGCTACTGAAATCCAATAGAGCGACAAGTAGCATTAGAGAATTAATTACAAAATACTTCATTTTCTGTCTTTTTCACATGTAGATTAGATTTCCAGATGGAGAAAACTCATTCTATTGGTGTTTTTTGTTTAGTTGTTTTTTTTTTTTTTGTTTGTTTTTTTGCAAATTTATCCAAAACTAATTGTATAAATATTTACATATTCAGTAAAGCAATGGATTTGACCCATAATATTCAATTAACAACTCAAATTTGGAATTGGTACTCTTAAAATCTAGGTTTTGGACATTAAAATAAGCTTCTCAGAGGAAGAAATGACTCAAACAGAATTTTCAGGTCATGTGCTAGTCCTTAATACATTTATTTTCTTCATATATTAGTCATGGTAAAATATATAATATTTGATATGGTAAAAACCTATTGAAACCCAATAAAATTTAGCAGCCACACAAAGGTTTTCCTTGGTCTTTGTCCTCATGCCTCTGTTTCTCTGTCATCCCCTCCCAGGTCTGAATTCCTGAAAGCAGAGTGTCCCAGGGCTGCCCTCTCCTGGCCATCAGTCAGAATGTACCGGCGCTCCTTAGAGAGCCGCTCCTCATCCAGACCCACTGAAGAGGGAGGAGGAGGAAGCGAGAGGAGCAGCACCCCGTCCTCACACGACACCCCTGTAGCTAAACGCAGGAGGCCCACCGCCAAGGGTGAGATGCACACTCAAACACATACACATTGTTCAAGGGTACAAAAAACCCATTAACAATATAGATAAATGGGAATAATAATGTGATACTTCATTGATACATGTAGGGAAATTCTCCTCTGACTTGAGGTCAGAGGCCAGGGTCAGCTATGAGACTGGAGCTGGTGGGGATTCAGTGTCTTGCTCAAGGACACTTCAGCAGAGTAGATGCTTTCTTGCATGGTACTTCAAGTTGAATTCTTTGTTTTGCTTCCACTAGTTCATATATTTTCCCAGAGGGTCCCAGTGGGAATTGAACTCCTCAGTGTTTTGTGACCCTTCATCTAGAGTCATAGATGGTCCAAGGATCCCATGGGTCATAGAATTTTTTGAAGTCCTATAATTTTCAGAAGTTTGTTCCCAACAATGAAGTCAAAGAAATATCTTAATTTCCCCTGTAGAATAAAGCAGAATAGTAAACTTTAATAACACCTCTGAATCTGAAGTGTGTTAAAAAATGTTTGCATAGTGTAAAAAAAAAAAAAAAGCATGTCATGTCTTTTAGGTCATGGAAATTCAACAATTTAGGAATTTTTCAATTGATATTCATTGGGAACGCTGATGTACTGAATTAAACCTCTACCTCCTCCAGGTTTGGCGTCCAGTGTCAGCAGAGGATCCTGGTTGGACAGCAGCAGTATCCATAGCAACCTGCCCACCCCAGCCCTCACCTCCACCGCCCAGCGACAGCAGGCCAAGCAGGTGGCCGCCGTGCATACCAGAGCCAAAGACCCTGATAAAGGCAGCGACCTTACTGAGCCAGTGTCTGAGGATGAGTTCTCACAAGCGTATGTTGAGTTTTGTGCAGTGACACATCTGAAAAAAATATCTACCAGCTCCATATCAGGGTTTAAGAATTAACACCAGCCACATGCCAATGCTGGTAAATGTCTGTCACTGTATTACAGTTTTTTCAATTGCTTACACACAAAACCTTTATATATCACACTATTTCTAAACTCTTTCACTCAAACCTCACAACTTCACCTCAAATCAGCAAAACCATAAACTAATTCCCAGCCTTGACACAGTTTTCAATTTAGCTATTCACTTTTTGCAAATCAATACACACAATTCTCTAGCTAACACATAAAAATCTATCAGAAAGTAACTTGATTTCCCATTTCAAACACAACCAATCAAAATGCCACACTTATTCATCAGCGCCTCAAACTCTGTCCTCACATGTGTAAACAATAATTGCTTTACTGAACACCAACCAATCACTCTTGACATAGGCCTATAAAACTATCTGTCTTGAACAATGGATAACGATGCAGAGAGCCAGGGGAGTCAGAGGAAGACGCAGAGGATGACGAGTCCAGGTTCGTGGAGGACGCTTTGGAATAGTGATGGGTCGTTTGCGAACGGACCGGCTCCTGATTGGGAGCTGTGTTTTTTTTTTTTCCAGGAGCCGAATTTTTTTTTTTTTCTGCGAAAACCGCACGTGATTGGTCAAGATGTGGGGTACCGTCTGTCTCTGCTGAGCGCTTCACCCCGAACCGGCATTACACACACACACACACACACATACATACACGCACACACACACACACACACATACACACACACACACACACACACACACACACACACACACACGCACGCACTCACACTCTCCTCCATATGTGATGGTTGGTGTACTTTGATGCTGCACAATGCAGCAACTGATTTATTCAGAAAATTAAATATTTTTGGTTCCATTATTGCTTGTGTTGATTTCTTTTTGCATGCTACTATATTTTCACTCTTATATGGCAATATATCAAGAAAATCCATAGAAACAAAAGAGCTTTAGATTTAGAGCAACAGTGTGTAAATGATATACACAAGTATGTGATACAATGGGAGATGTGTTTGTGATGTGAGACAAATGCTTGCTTTTGAGATGTGTTTACAATATTTTGAATACTGTGTTTCAGTTTGCAGTAGATAGGGCGCATTTTGCATTTTGTGTTAGCAGTAGTTGGATTTGTGTGTAAAGTTTTGAGAAAAAGACACAGAGCTTTGAAAATGTGTGTAAGCAATTGAAAAAAACTGTAAGCAACACCAGAGAGTCAGCCTCTCTCTCTTCTCTCATAAAGGTAGATGTACAGAGTGTAGATAGGGACAATACAGAGCTATATTATAGATATTTTCTGCAGTTAATCTCCCTCCTTGGCTAAATATGACAGAGGAAGCTTTACGTATATCCTGCTCTCCAGGCCCCAGATGCGTAAGGTGAAGCCCAGTAAACGGCGCCAGCCTGTCCTCTCCTCCACTCGGAATGACCTGGACTCTCACCTGACTCTGTAAGACCTCAGACCTGCAACTGCAGCTCCATGTTCTGCTAAGAATTTGAAAACACAATATAGCAATAGAAAAACTTTGATTTTATTTATTTTACTTATCATGTTATTTTTTTGTGATTCACTGTTCAATAACGCTGAAATATGCGCTGAAGGATCTGGTCTCAAAAAGTGAGATGATGATGTCAGCCAAAAACTGTGAATGTGAGTTGTCTTTTCCAGAGTACTTTATCTTATTTTATTTTATTTATTTATGACCAGGTTTGTATTCATCTTTTTGTTTCCAGAAGGTTAGGCTATTTAATCATGTTTACATCAAACAAAATGTACAGTGAATTGTTTATCCTTTCGCTTTCCCAATGTTGGATAAATCATTTCGGGAGCGTTGGGGTCATTAAGTGATACCTATTTGCAAAGAACTGTCAGCTGAAATTGATGTGAGATTTGTCTGTGCTCCACAGGCTGTCTTTGATTGAGGAGGATAATATGGAAGAAGAGCCTGAGATCGAGGACTTTGAAAGCGACTCTGACCATGATACTCACTTCTCAATGGTAATAAAATATAAATGTCAAGAAGTAAATCTCAGTAAAGCGTGGACAGTGTTGTGTTTCAGTCTACCCATGTTTGTTCCTATGATTCTTTTCAAACTGTCATCCCCAGTCAGTAATCACCATAAGACCAATAACCACAAATACAAACAAAAACTCATTTTCAGAATATTAGTTATTTTTCTAATTTATTGAAAAGATCCTAATATCACATATTGTATACATGTTACTACTGATTCAAGCTGATATGGGCCTTCAATATATAAATAGTAACACGTAAAATGTTGTGATAAAAATATTAAGGAGTGTATCTCTGGTCATGCTTTGTTCCTCTCTGTTTTGCCCTGCAGCCTTCGACCCATTACACCTCAAACAGTTTACTGGAGGACCTTTTCTAGTTGGAGCTCAGAGGCCAGCAGCACGTCAGGACAATATCTCCTCTGAAGTATTTAGGTTACCACATTTTGTAGTTCTACTGGATTTCAATGGTTTAAATACATTTGAGTGTACAAAATATTAGGGTGATCTACTCTTTGCATAAAATATGCCGACAAGGAAACCCGTCCTGAAATAAAATGGATGCAGTTCAATCTCAATAATTTATTACTTTTTTGTCACTCATTGTAGCAATTCTGTTATGGCAGTTTTCATCATAACCTCCAGAAATGTGGCTGGCTATTAATGTTAAAAAAAAAAAAAAAAAAAAAAAGGAAACAATGCTGGCCAGGTTTATGTGTTCACATAATGTGTCTTTGTTTTGGACATGACTTATCTTCTGCCTTTTTTCTATGTCATGATAATGTTCCTCTGATGGTACAGATGGCATTGTGTTTCATAATATCCTGCATTGTTGTTTACTGCTGGCTTTTGTTTTTTGACAAACACTTATTAATAATTTCAAGTGTAATAAAACAGACCTTTTGAGCATAGCAACTGTGTCATTAATGTGGTCAGAAGGTGAGGAAATAAATCCACAGTGTAATAATGTAGAAAACATGGAGGTCTGATAATACCAGGTGCATCCAGATATGCCGAAGGGGCATTAATTCACAAATGTGACAGACGCTCAGTACCAAGGTTATTTTAGTTAACTAAAACTAAACTTAAAACTAAAACTAGGTGTGAAAAAACATTTTAGCTAACTGGAAAAAAAAAAAAAAAAAAAAAAAAAAAACCTAGACAAAAAAACTGACAATATTGTGTTCTTACAAAACTAACATAAAATATACAGAAAATGTCTTTAGTTTTTGTCTGTCAATTTGGTGAAATAAGCATGAGGAGATGTCTGGTGATGTTGAAGACTGGGCGATCAACATGACTGAGCCAGCTGTCTTTACAAAGTGTATTGTAATACCTATTCTGAGCATATTAAATCTTGTCTCTGACAAAAAATAACCTCCATATTACAATAATAAAAAAAGTAAAGCTAATACTGAGTAATATGAAAAACAAAACAAAAACCAAACTGAAACAAGCAAACTCACTGGAAACTAAACTGGAAACAAAAATTAAAAATGAAATAAAAACTAATGAAAAATACAAAACTATAATGACTTCAGTACACAACAGAATATGCTGATTGGATGGGTAGAGCCAGTTACCAACATATTCTGAATATACACAGCAGTGGGTAGTGATTCTTATTTAATAATGAATGGAGTCCATGCATATCTATCCAGAAATGTGTCACTCATTTTCACCAAGCCAGATAAATATACATATTTCCAGAAAGCATTATTTTTAGGGATTTTTTTTTCTTTTCTTTTCTTTTAACTCAGATGAGCTTAATGTCCCTTTCTGTGCTGTATGGATTTAAATCATAACACATTTTACATGACAGATGGTTGAACTTCATGGTCAGCCTGTAAACTCCGGGTCTCTGCACTGTGTTTGGGTTCAGGTTCGGGTCACTCACTGATACGAAACCCAATCACAGCTTTTCGCGCCAGTCCTGCTAAACAGGGCGGAAGTTTCTTGGGTCACATGGCCACGCCATTGCCGCAACTTTCGCGCCACAGCGAAGGCCCGCCTCTCGCGGCAGCAGAACGGGCTGTGATTGGCTGCTGAAGACGTCAGACTCGCGCCAGTTTTTGCACCGGGACCGGAGATCTCCAGCAGTAAGTTTTCTCGTCTTCAGCGGTAGTGAGGGGACAAAAACGTCTATTTTAAAGTTGTATTTGACTCACAGTTCACCTGGGCTTTTGGATTCAGCTACTTGATCCGCCTGTCAACATTTGCGGCCATGGCTCCTAAGGATTATGCGGCTGAAAAAGGTAACGACTTGAGTTTCATAAAACACCTTAACTAACTGCATGGCAGCGGCAGTGAAACCTAAGTTACTACACTTAGCACCGGAATACGTGCTCGAAAATGTTCTGTGAAACACTAGTCAAGGTATATATTTACATGGCACAACATGGAGTGCATAAAGTCAAGCAGCTAAAACATAAATGAGAAACTGTGTCCTTTTTGCAGTGAAAGGTGGGTAATGTAACGTTACTCTGAAATGTCACTGGTACATCTCGTGTTCTTTTCTTCCTTTGCACCATTCATTTGACTTGGATCACAAGCTAAGTGAAACACCTAAAGTGTGCTGCGGTATTTTTGCTGTGTATATTCAACACTTTGTACCAGGGAGCCGATGCCCCGTGTGAGTTGCATGAACTTAGTGCAAACTAGTGGCAGCCCTGCAGCATTGTCGTGTGGACTTGTGACGACAAGTGACCCGGATGGATCTGCTTAAACAAAGGACAAGGCGCCAGTGTGCCAGCACATGGCCAATGCCCAAAACTAACTAGCATTTTAGTAGTGTTAGTAAACTGGAGCAGCTGTTTTCTGCAGACACATAGCCTTAGATTGCTCACTGCTTCTCCGCCAACAGTTGACACCGGCAGTTATAGCAGCAGGAGACAAGTCCTCGCCATTTAAACATTAACTTTACACACACTAGTCGTAAAGTAACTTTCTTAGTAATGGTAACCAAATGTGACTATGTGCATGGTTAGCAGGTTCCTGGGGCTCGATTCAGGACAAACTTCGCCATTAACTAACACGCCGAAATAAGCAATTGTGTGCTTGACAAAATAATGTACATTGATGTTAGCTCTAATAACAAGATACACGATAAGGCACCAGGAAGTTGTTTCCCCCAAATTTAAAACTCCGTTTGTAAAACCGAAAACGCTAACACTATATTAAATGCCCCATGCGTGTAAGGATATATATATTAGTCATTTTAGGACCTACAGACCACCCCTGCCATTTACTAACCTCTTTTGTCCATCTTTTGGCTGTTAACTTGCTGTCTCGCAAGCTAACGTTAGCCCGCTAGCTAGTTAGCCAACTGCCATGCTACTGTTCCGTTTTCATTGTAGTCGTCTGGCAGGTGTCGGCTCGGTGCCTTGCTCAAGGGCACTTCTAAAGCACACACGAAGCTGTTTACGGACTGGACGCCATCTGCGGCGGTCGAACCCGAAACCGCTCGTGTTGCAAAACAAGTCTGCCTCACCACTAGTTTGGTGGCCTGCAAGCCAGCAGACCGTTTTCAAACAGGCTTGATCCTGTTAACTTCACATCCTCAAATAAACGGCCACTTGTTCATTTAAATATCCATCGGCAGCCAACACCGAACAATTTAGGATGACTGTATTTTATAAACTTCACGTTATTGTTGTCTCGTCCAACAAAATTGTTATGATGTTCTTTTTACTTCGTTTTTGACATATTAACTTTACAAGGTTGATGTTTAAACCCATTTGACTTTAAGTGTACCAGCCGTTGGAACTATTGCTTTGTTAAATAATGTCTTTCCAGCACTTGGTTATTTGGTGGTGTTGTTATTTTTAATTATTACTAACAAAAGTATTATTTTTCGTGGTAGTGTAAAAACACAGCATAACTTGGGGTGGCTGGTTTTTATCTGAAAACAACAGCCGGGACTATTTTAACAGCGCAGGGATCGCGGAGGGTTCTCGGGAGTGTTGAGGCACAAAAGCCATGTGCTGCTTTGTTTACAATAACATCCTCGAACAGAGAAATAATCTACCAGGGATGCAGATTTTTTGGCGTACGGTCAAAGTAAGTCGCGGTCTTTTGTGTTTGTGCAAGGGCTATTTTCTTTTCAACTAGCGTGGAATTAAATATAGACAGTAGTTGTGGTTCTTTCGAGAAGTGGGGGATATTTTCTCTAAAAATGGACACTGAACTGAGCGCGCCTGTTGTGTATTTACATTCTCACCCCTTCGCTATATGCTGCATAACGCCACTTATTTCTGTACAAAACTACGGCATTTTTCCACTCCTGTCGAAGGAATCTGGATGCCTACAGCACATCAGCTGCAGTTAGTGCTTTACTGTAAGCTATAGTGACTCATCGAGATTACAGGATGCCATGTTACTCAACAAAGGGGGTCGTCGCAGGACAACAAATTAGCTCCCAGTCTCTAGGCCCACTGGTGGTGAAATTGTTGTTGTTAATCAACACTTTGAGCAGCTAATAAACTTGAAGAGGCTTTTCTGTTAGGATTAATAAATGGAAAGGTAAGATAGATTAACAAAGATTTCTTTATATATAGCTAACATAATGGAGAAACACTCTCCCACATAGTCTATGCTAGATGTGGCCTGTTGTTGTTTGTTTTTGGGTGTGCTGACTTAGTGCTTTTTTTTCCTTTCTTCATTTTTTTAAACAGAAAAATGCAAGAGGTTCCTGCAGGAGTTTTACACGGAAGATGACTTTGGGAAGAAAGTGTTCAAATATGGAGCTCAACTTGTGAGTATAAGAACCAAATAGTAAATAGGCTTAGGTCTCAGCTAGTTGCCACAAATAACATGTTCAACCTCAAGCCCTGACTTGAAGGTTGCCAGAGTGATAGATGATATCAACCTATTCTATTAAGAGAGTGAATGAATCACAGGAAACTGGGGTGATCTATGGAGGGACAATGAGTGGCAAGTACCAGTGTCATATTACTTAATTTAAAAAGATGGATCAACCAATTGAGAGATGGCAATTGTAGATTATGCCCTTTGGACAGTCATTTGTTCCTGTTACTTTTCCTCAACCAAGATGGATTTTGGCAAGTGGAATCATTTGATTAAGGACATGTTTTTAAAATATTGCAAAGGAATCCTCAGTGATATATGCAATACTTGAATTTATAAAATTTATTTATTGATTTATTTAATTTACCAGTTGAATGTTCTTATTTCTTTAGAATTCCAAAAAATAGAATATTGCTAAAATCTGCATTTTGGTTTATTTTGGACTTAAACATGAGAGAAAAGATCTTCCCTTGATAATAAATATTTTGCTCTGTTGCACAAGCTTTATATCACATTGATGCACTTCAGGAGCTTGCCAAGTATTACAGAGAAGTCTGAATGTGTCTTTGTTCTGTTGCTCAGCAGTGTCTGTAGAGACCCAATCCTGTAATTGTTCAATGGCCCAACTAATGGCTCATCTGGGTGTGTACAGGTGGCGCTGGCTCACAGGGAGCAGGTGGGTCTCCACGTGGACCTGGATGATGTGGCTGAAGAAGACCCAGAGTTGGTTGAAAGCATCTGTGAGAATGCCAAGCGCTACACAGGCCTGTTCGCTGATGCCATCCATGAGCTGCTGCCAGAGTACAGAGAGAGAGATGTATGTCGGGCACATTGTTATAATTTTAATTTCCACAGATAATGCAGTGTTGTCTATCAAACATTTACTTCATTTAGAATGTCCTCTGTTGTTCAGTGGTCAAGATGCTGATGTTGGATGCAATATATGAATTAAAATGTTATGAAATCAAGACTAATAATTGTGATGACAGCATTTAACAAAAAACTGGGATTATCATTTCATACATTCATCATTAAGTGGTAGCTGTAAAACATTATGTCATCTGTGTATTTGGATTCTGTTTTTGTTTCTTGTATGTCTGAGGACTCCACTATCTGCCCTTTTACCTCTCCTCCCAGTTGTGTATTTTGCCCTCTCTCAAATCATAACCGTTTTAGGTGAAGTTCTCATGGCATGGAAAAATTTATTTGCCTGTAATTTTGGAAATACTGAAATTGAATTATCCCATGGAAACTCAGTGCAAAATCTGAATAAGAATGTTGGCTATGTATCTGCAAAGAGGGGAAAAACAAGGTTTATGTACACTCCAAATAAACATACACTTCGGTCAAACTCAGGTTGTGGCCAAGGATTCCCTGGATGTGTACATTGAGCACAGGCTGATGATGGAACAGAGGGGTCGCGACCCAGCCGAGACCCGGGACCCTCGTAACCAGTACCCACCTGAACTCATGAGGAGATTGTAAGTTGAATCTGACTGCCTGTTGTATGCAGCTCTTACAGCTCACTGCTTCAGATACACTATTTTAATACTAATTGTACAATGTTTTATTTTCTGTACCATTCTGTTGGACTAAAGCATATCTTTATGAAAGTGTGTATTTTTTGTTAAGGTTACACATCACTCTTTTGCTAAAGAAAATAAAGATTTTCTTGATCACAAAAGAGTGTGAAATGGTCATGAAGCATTTGACCCCTGACAACTTACTCATAAATTTTGTTTTCCTTCACAGTGAGATCTACTTTAAATCTCCTACCACCTCTAAACCCAAAGTGGTGCGTGACGTGCGTGCCGACAGCATTGGGCAGCTGGTGGCAGTGAGGGGCATCGTAACTCGCGCCACTGAGGTCAAACCGATGATGGTTGTTGCTACTTATACCTGTGACCAGTGTGGTGCTGAGACATACCAGCCAGTAAGATTACTTAAACTCCTGTAAATAGCAAAGACATTTTTAGGCTGTCTTTGTCTTAAAGTTGTTGTTAAATACATAAGTTTAAAAAAATCACCTCCTCCGCTTTTTCTTTCAGATCCAGTCCCCATCTTTCATGCCCCTCATCATGTGTCCGAGCCAAGAGTGTGTCACCAACAAATCTGGAGGTCGCCTCTACCTGCAGACCAGAGGCTCCAAATTCATGAAATTCCAGGAGCTTCGTATTCAGGAACATGTATGCAGTCTTAGAATAAGATATCTCCTCAGTGTTGAAGTTGCCATATTTGACAAAAGACATTGTCCTTGCCAGTTGCACTTGCAGCCCTCTTATAAAAGTTGGGCATTGAAGAATGTTTTATTTGGTATGAAAAAGGCTGACACTTCATAGACAGTTGATTTTACCACTTTTAGTAATTCAGGCTCAGTTTGTAATTGTAAGTATATCTGGCATCAGACAAAACATTCAGTCCTTCATTAGGAAGGAATAGGAAGTTTGCATAATTTCATATCTTTCAGGGAATGAAACCGCTTGTCACCACACAAGTTGTGCCAAAATGTTTTGTTTCAAATGAAATACTACTTACTATTAATTAATCACTTTTCTGTCATCCACAGAGCGACCAGGTGCCCATTGGGAACATTCCAAGGAGTATGACTGTGTACGCCCGCGGAGAAAACACGCGTCTGGCCCAGCCGGGAGATCACGTAGCAATCACAGGAGTCTTCCTGCCTCTGCTGCGCACAGGCTTCAGACAGGCTGTCCAAGTAAGTGGCTGTTAGCTCATGACTGGCCGGTTGCAGGAATTGCTCTCATGGTGCTCTGCATCACCAGTGAAGAGCCCTTTAACTGGCCACTGAACCCAAACTCATCCAGTTCACTGCAGAAAACCCTGACTTCAGACAAATTCTGTTGTGTCAAGTTTAGAATTTTAATTACAACTTTGACCCATAGCACTTTGCTTTCTCTTGGAGTGTTCTAATTGGTTCTGGTCCCTCAAGGGTCTTCTGTCAGAGACTTACTTGGAAGCCCACTGCATCACACTCATGAACAAAACTGAGGATGACGAGCTCGGTGCTGAAGAGCTCAGTGAGGAGGAGCTGCGCAGCATCACAGGTAGGGTCTGAGTGAGTGACTGTTCAACATGAGGGCAGTGAAATTACATAACCTGGTATAGATGCCCACACCTGGCCATGCCATGGCGTACTTTATTCAATTTGTCAGCAAATTACTGTAAGTGATTGTGTCCTCTCTTACAGATGAAGGTTTTTATGAGAAACTAGCAGGCTCTATTGCACCGGAGATCTTTGGACACGAAGATGTGAAGAAGGCTCTGCTCCTGCTGCTGGTGGGAGGAGTACAGCAGGCCCCAAAGGGCATGAAAATCAGAGGTAAGCACCCTAGTAGCTCACCTGGTAGAGCGTTTACCACTTGTCACGTCCTTACAGCGGTAACTCGGGTTCGATTCTGAGCCAAGCCCTTTGGTGCATGTCACACTGTCCCCTGCCCTTCGTGTCTCTCTGCTGTCACTATCGAATAAAGCAGAAATGCAAAAGAAGCTAAGCTAAGTGCAGACAGATATCTGAGACTTAGTTTCTGTTTGTTTGTTTTTGCTTTTACCAGAGAATGGCAGTTGGGTGCTTTCTTCATCCCAAAGAGAATTTCAGTTTTCACAGCAGGAACACACTTGACTCAAACGAATAAACAAAATGCTACAATACCACTAAAAGTATGCTGTCTCTCATGGGACACACTTGGTTTCATATCAGTCATTTTAATTGTGTTGTGCTTCTCCAAACTGTAACTTTATTTATGGAAGTAACAGAAGATTCTTGCTGGCTCTTTCCTCTTCAGGCAACATAAACATCTGCCTGATGGGAGACCCAGGAGTGGCCAAATCTCAGCTGCTGTCATACATTGACCGCCTGGCTCCTCGAAGTGAGTATATTTCTGTAAATGCAAATAAACCCCCTGTATGTGGTTTAATATTGTATCACATTCTCTTTCCATGGACACAAATGCCAAAACATTGACTAGAAGTGAGCAGAATATCAGTTGTAATACTTGCTGTCTTTTGTTACTTGATAGAGATTGAAACAAAGGATCATCATTACTGTTTGATCCAGGTTGGATTAAAACTTTCCTTTTTTGCCCTGTTGTCCTCAGGCCAGTACACAACAGGCCGTGGCTCGTCTGGCGTCGGTCTCACTGCAGCAGTGATGCGCGACCCCCTGACTGGAGAAATGACCCTGGAAGGCGGTGCCTTGGTGTTGGCTGACCTGGGCGTCTGCTGCATTGATGAGTTTGACAAGATGGCCGAGGCCGACCGCACAGCCATCCATGAAGTGATGGAACAGCAGACCATCTCCATCGCCAAGGTACGAGAACCATGGTGGTGTATAAATGCAATCAGACACTGGGCTTTCATTGAAATGAAGTAAAATATCAAAAAGATTTGTAAGATGTCTAGATAACAAGGTGACAAGGGGGAAAAAACTGTCAAAACGTTTGTTATGCATTTGAACTGATGATTCCTCATCACACTGTAAATATTTACTGTTCTGACTGCAACATTAGAGTGGCAGCTAGTTGGCTAGAAAATGTAGCCCATTAGTGCAATCGGGGAGTCATGGATTTTTTTTTTTTTTTTTTAAGTCGGGTACAGGCAGGTAAAGTTAAGGATTTAAATATTTTTTAGGATAAATCATGGGATGTCTTGAAATTTTGTCAGGGGGATTTTTTTTATTTAATTGAGGCGAAGACATATGTAGAACTAGTTGATGTAGTTCAGTAATTCATGCATGGTGGAAGTGGAAAACGCAAGACAGGTTAACACTGTATACCTTTATCCAAACTGGCGGTAAAAGCATTGTTCCATTTGTCACCAAAGCGCATCCGTCCTAATCCCGGTTTCTGTTTCTCCCTAGGCGGGCATCATGACGTCACTCAACGCCCGTTGTTCTATTCTAGCAGCCGCCAACCCCGCCTATGGCCGCTACAACCCCCGGAAGAGCATTGAGCAGAATATTCAGCTTCCTGCCGCTCTGCTCTCCCGTTTCGACCTGCTGTGGCTGATCCAGGATAAACCGGATGCCGACGCTGACCTGCGGCTCGCCCAGCACATCACCTACGTCCACCAGCACTGCCGCCAGCCACCCACACACTTCACCCCGATTGACATGAAGCTCATGAGGTTTGCACTACATTTACTGGATTTTAATCGTTATTTTTTTAACTGTTGTTGAACCAGAATAATCCCAAGGCAGTTCAATGACATTTCCCCTCATGGTGACATATGTAATGGTACGCCTACTGATGGTTACTTACCTGTTGTGTGTCATACCCGATTCCCTCCAGACGTTACATCTCCCTGTGTAAGAAGCGGCAGCCTGTTGTGCCTGAGTCGCTGGCTGATTACATCACCGCCGCCTATGTCGAGATGAGGAAAGAAGCCCGTGTTAGCAAGGACACCACCTTTACCTCCGCTCGTACCCTCCTGTCCATCCTGCGCCTGTCCACTGCACTGGTGAGACTTGCATCACAAATCTGTTCAGCTGTAGAGCTGAGGCATTTATTGGAAATTTTCAGTGTCCCCTACTGTTACTAGAAACTCAATACTTGACCTCAGTAATTATGCTTAATGTTACTACTTCTAAATAGAATCTGACTACTGATTCCATACATTTCGAAGATGACAGATCAGTACAATATTGAAGTGAGAGTGTATTGTGAAGCTGTTAATGGAGTTTGGCTGTGGTATTGCTAAGACTTCCTGGTTCCTGCCTTGACTTGCCTTCGTTAGTGCAGTCCAGTGTGCGCTAAAGTGCTTACAGTGCAGGTAGTGGTGATTCCTGGCCTACCGCAGTGTGAGCACTTCTTTCACACGCTGGACACAAGCTCTTCAGTGTCTTAACAGTGGTATTGGAAATGCATAATTGTTTTTCTGCTTTTGAGTCTCAAAACTTCACACAGTTAGTTACAAATTATTTGTAAACACAGTTTTTTTTCCCCCACAAATAACACCTTGCCTTTCAATTGAATGTGTTGTGGTAGGTTGTCCCTCTGGCCTCTGGGTGTCAAAAGTGCTGTTTGTGCAGGTAGCAGTCATCTACCCTACTGCAAAACCAGCACTTCAGGCAGACAGGCAGGCAATGTGCTGCATGTGTATGCCCAGCAGGGGGCAGACTGTTGGCCAGTGCCAATACAGAAGAAATTCAAGACTACCAAAGAGTAAGGTGATAATGTTATGAGCACCCATCATGAAAGTATTAATTTTCCTCATAGTGACCATCAGCTGGATTTGTTGTGATGCTGCAAATACTATAAGACCTTCATAACCACACAACAGTGGACTGCCAGGGAAGGTTCTTCTGATCATGGCCAGCTTTGCAGGGTGGGCAGTCAGCCTGTGTGCGTAGGAGCAGCTGTGCAAACCCATGCAAAACTGACCACGGTTGGAGCCAGTCATCAGCATGCTCTATGTTAGAACTTAATCTGCATAGCATCCTTGTTCATTCTTGGTCTTTTGTTCAGTATTTCATCTCAACCTATAGAGACTAGCTGGTGTTGAGAGGCGGAGACTTGGGCAATTGCCGGCCATCCCAGAGGGCATTGCACTTGTCTCGGTCTGACAGTGCCGGCACAGCGCAGCCTGCTTCATCTAGTTGACACAATCTGCAGATTTGTTGTGAAACTAATTCTATCTGGTCTGAATGTAGTTTGACCAATCCTAACTTGGATCCATTTCCAACCCACCTCCTGTCCCCCTCTGCAGGCTCGCCTTCGCATGGTTGAGACTGTGGAGAAGGAGGATGTCAACGAGGCCATGAGACTGATGGAGATGTCGAAGGACTCCCTGCAAGCTGACAAGTCAAATACCACAAGGTTAGTGTTAACACCCGGACCAGCCATAATGATAGCATTGCATCAGGTCAAACTCCAAATAACATAAGTGACCGGATGTCTGTATGTACAGGTTTTATGTTATGACAAGTTGAGCATTTGGCCCAGCATCCCCTTTATGGGGCTTCTCATGCCCTATAATAGTAGTTGCCGCATAGCCTGGAGGAAGTTGTAAACCTCATGAATTTTTATAGTGCTGCTCTGTTCACACGGCAGTGTGTTCGCTGAAGCAGGCATCAGCAGTGGCAGTGTGTTAACTGTTAAGTGCTTCACCATATGCTGCTTCACTCTTAGCCCTGTCGCCGTCGACTTCCTGAAAGACCGGCTCTAACAATTGGCAGGGGTCATATTGTACAGAAAATTAAGCGTGGCACATAGTAACAAAATTGTATTTATACTGCAAATTTTCCTTCATGCCTATTTGGTTCAGAAAAAAATCACTGGCTCCCCACCACTCCCTTCCACAGCAGTTTAGTACATAAGGGCAACTGTAAAATAAGCTTAAATTTATAAATCACAAACATTTAAAGCTAATAATAATACCTGTTGGAGTAAATATTGGTCAAGAATATTGTGTCCCTAAGATAGAGAGTGTATGACAAATTGGCAGAGACGAAAGTTTGTACAAGTTCTCAATTTGTATTGAATATCCCTTATCCAGGACCCAGCGGCCGGCCGACGTGATCTTCTCCCTGCTGCGGGAGCTTGCCACAGAGGGCGTGGCGGGCCGCGGTGGAGCTGGCGGTGTGGTGCGCATGGCCGAGGCGGAGCAGCGCTGCATCTCGCGTGGCTTCACCCCCGCCCAGTTCCAGGAAGCCTTGGAGGAGTATGAGGAGCTGAACGTGTGGCAGATCAACCAGGCCCGCACCCGCATCACTTTTGTATGAGGGGGCGCTGGTACTAGCCTCACTCATGGGACACTTATTAATAAATGCTTTGTTGTAGCCACCTGAGGCGAACTCTTCATACAGGCTTCTGTCAGACTCTGTTTTTCCTCTTTCAGCCTATTACAACATTTATAAGTCAGGCAGAGTCTGGACATTTTTAGCATGACCATTTTGCAATTAGGAATAATGCCTGCTGTTGCAGATTCCTAGCTGTGCTTTTTTGTTAAAGGTTTATTTGATAAATGCTTGTAAATATGTATTTTGTAAGCAATCTGTTGGATGTGGTATTTGCAGTACCATCTGCAGTGTAGGCTTCCAGTTGAGTTTCTCTGACACTCTGAGCATTCCTGTACATTTTCTATATGCAGTTGCTAGTTAATAAACTGATGGTCCATCACTTCTTGCTTCTTTTTTGCCTCATTTATAAGAATTGGTGATAAAATTCTAGTATACCATACAGCGCTGTGAGTGTGTGTCACTGTTCAACAGCCTTTTTTTTTTTCTCTTTTTTAAGACTGGAAGTGTGTCACTATCATCAGAACACCTGGTTTGTTACTGCAGCAGCCTTGCTGTGTGGACAGTAATTGCTGCTTTCAATTGCACCGTTTTATATGTCTTGCTTGTAAAGGCTGCTAACATTTGTCAAACTACAGGGAAAACTGTTGCTTTAATGGTGAAGTTCCACAACACCAAAAACAGATACTTGTATAGTCTGAGGCTACTCCAATGTATAGACCAGGTATCATTACCACTTCAAATTATACCCCTATTAGAGATGTAGTTTTTTCTCCTGGTATGTCATCGGAATCCTAACATTTGGCTTGGGGAAAAATTAAATGACTTGTTGAGGCAAATGGTAACTCATTTTTTACACTTCTCACTTCTATAGTGAGCAAGCAAAGGCAAAAAGACCTTGCTATTTAGACAGTGTACTGCCTTGTGGTCACAGAACTGTCTTAGAAAAGCAGGTGTTCATGAGTAAAAACTGCCATCTGACCAGATTATTGTAGAAATTTGATATCTTAAAAAAACACTCAAAGGATTTTTTTAGGTGGGGCAGTTTTTCCTTATGTTTTTGGCTGTAATTCTGCGAGAAGGCTACATTTTCCCCACGGATGCAGTTCTATTCCTTATCTCAGCAGGTGATGCTTTCCTTCCAAAGTTAATGGGGACTTTCCATTTGAAGTCTGTGGTCTTTATGGCTTTTGCTCCTCAAGTCCAGGGGCTTTTATTCTTAATTGGCGCCAGAGGCCCCATATTAAAATGTATTAAAAGAGAGGAGGGGCCAAGATTATGGTCAGAATTTCTGAAATCCTATTGGTTAAGAGGTTACGTGTCGGAGTGCCTGACACACAGACCTGTATTTAAGCCACCTGACTGTTAGCAGGGTGAAGACAGCATCCCATGCCCAGGTGAGTAATGCATGTTATTTTGGTGCTTTTTGTTGATAAGGCATTCACAAGGCTAGATAATCTAAACTAGAAAAAAGGATTTTCTCAGCTACATTGTTGCTATTTTTGGTAGGCATCAGCACATATACATCTAGAACCAATGTAGCTGTTAGACATATTCATTTTAAATGGATATGTCTAACAGTGTAACTAGTGTCTAGTGTAACTAAAAGCATGGCACTAAATGATTTAGTGCCATGCTTTTAGTTACACTAAACAGACAAGCCAGAGTGTACAGGTCTTTTTTTTTTTTTTTTTTTTTTTTTTCTTTCAAACAAGATGTTACCTAATCATCCCTTGTTTGTTTTATCAGCTAAGAGCTGATGTCACTTCTTTCAAATGATGGGTGTCTAATTTTGCCTTGAAAACATTTTTTTATCTGGATTGCAGGAGGCCAAGATGACTTCTACCTTATGGTTGGCAGGGGCACTATGTTGTCTGACATGGGTCCCAGGTCAGCTCTGACTCTTTGATATACAATTGCAAAAATAGACACACAAAAAGAGGAAAAATCATAGAAATCACTGAAAAGATTGCTCACCAAATCATCTCATGGTCTAATTTTCTAGGTCTGCTGGAAGCCAAGTCATTGCTGAGTGTTATGAAGCAGGAAGGTAACTCAGCACACCTTATACATTGAAGCACCGCTGTCCTTTGGACCAGAACCAGAGCTTTATGGCGCTTGATGTTGTTGTTCTCTCCTTAATAGATCTTTGGTTTTGCTGTATAAAAAAATGTACCTCACTTTGGATAAAAGTGTGTGAATTGAATTGAATTATATAACACTTTTTTAGAAGAAATCTCTCTCCTACAGCTTCATATTGCCTTTAAGTAGCATTTCTCAAGGAAACGCACAGTACATTGAGTACAAGTATTTCAGGTTGCTGTCACAATTCTAATATCATTCTCTCATTTTAATAGAGATGGTTCCTGTCAGTGCTGTCAGTATCGACTCTGAGAAAGCCAATGACTTCCTGACTCACTCCAGACCAAAGCGCAATGTGGACCCCAAATGGTACAGGAACCAGCCAGACTTCCAGGCTTACTACCGCTACTACAGCAGCATCGGACACACTGAGGGGGTGAGAGAGAGAGGATGTGTCATAGAATAAGTCACACATTTGGGTGGATCCTTTTATTCACATCACAGTACCATGAGTACATGCATTTTAATATAGGTAGTCCCAGTGGGAATTGAAATCTTCTCTTGGTAATATGAAAACCATGATTAATCTTAACCCATGAGAGTTGAGTGTTGTTGTTTAATGCAGTTTTGAGTGCCTTCCCTTTAACCTCACTATCTTTATTTGTCCCTCATCTCTCAGCTGTATGAGATTGACAAACTGAGGATGCTGTACCAGCAGATGAGGTACCTGGAGCACACATATGGTCCCAATGCCTCTTACTTCCAAAGCAAATTGGGAGTGCCTGTCATCATGTGCGACCCAGCCACAGACAAGAAATGCAAACCGCCTCCCCCTCCTCCCCCTGCCCCGATGAAAGGGGCCCCAAAGCCCACAGAGCCCCCTCCCCCTCCTCCTCCGGCCATCTCCCAGGCTGACGTGCTATACCTCTGCAACAAGAAAGACCCCCTCTGCAAGCCCCATATTGTCTACCTCCCCAGCGGCGCCGTGCCCGTGCTCTGTGACCCCCGCTACCACCCTCACTGCACGCCCCAAAAGGCCCCCGCCCCGGTGGCTGTGCCCCAGCACCCTCCACCTCCTCCACCAAAGAAGGCCGCCCCACCTCCTCCACCAATCCTCATTAAAAAGTCTCACCCACCACCACCACCACCAGCCCCCATCCGCACCTTCAAGGGCATGGAGTACGACTGTGACCCCTACTGGGATCCTGACTGCCTGATCGACCACCCACCCAGGCCGGTCAAGGGGAAGGTGGTACTCCCCCCACCCCCTCCACCTCCAGTGGAAGAGGAGGAGGAGGAGGAGCCCGTGGAGGAGCCAGCTCCTCCTGCACCCATCGCCAAGAAAGTGTCTCTCTACCCCTACCCTTACTACTTCCCCATGCCCTACGACCCCAGGGATGATCTGTATGACCCAGTCCGCTTCCAGTACCCCCAGCCCGCAGCTGCTGCTGATGAACCAGTCCAGGACAGTGAGTAGGACACCCAGGCTGCATCTGGGGGACGAAATGGTTGCCTAATTGTTCTCTAAATCAAAGACTTTTTGACTACAGATAAATTGAAAACATCGAAGATGCACCTCTCCATATTTTGGGGGATTTTGATATGTAGCTTTGTTGCAAATGTGCTGTTAATGCTGATTTTCTAGCAGGTATTCTTACATGTCATTGAAAAAACTGCACCCACACATTGATATGCTTCATTACATGTCGTATATTACCACCAATGTCATAGGATCCAGTGTCTTTTTCATTCAGCATGTAAAAAGTTTTTTCCAACTCAAGCCTGTAATAAAAATGTTTGTAACTGATGGGGAAATAAAATGTCAAAAACAATTTGTCTCTCATCAATGCCTGAATACTTTCACCATTAAGTTTGACTACCCTTTTGAAAAAAAAAAAAAAAAAAAAAAAAAAAAAACAGCAGCATAAGACAATCCCTCATAAAGGAAAGGCAGGCTCCTCCTAGTGCCACATGGCAGGTAAACGCAGACTAGTAAAGTGGAGGTGCCAGCTCACAGGCTGGGGGTCATTAATGTCTAGTTCCGCTGTGTATTTAATAAAATGCTGACTCCTGTTAGACCTGAGACTGCAGCCATAACTTGCCCTTCCCCCTTTTCCTGTTACATACGCCTGTCTATACCTCCAAAGGCAATGAACAGCAGGAACGCAACTTCAAAAGATGAGCTAACTGCAAACATACTCAGCCCCAAACAATAAACCTCCAACTACAGTTTCTCCATGTAGCTGCTCCTCATGGGCTCATTTAAAGCTGCAGGTCTAAACTTTTTGTATTATGTGTATAGTTACTGTATGATCAATCTTTCACAGTATTTTCAGTTAGGCTTTGGAAAAAAAGACAATACCAAGTTCAACAAAAGAAAAATCAGATCATTTATTACATACAGAAACATGAAACAACAACAAAGGGGGTAAAATAACATAACGGTTCATGTACATTGGATTCATCGATGTGCATACCCATGACAAACTGTCAACTTGAGTGACTTTGTACATAGTTGTCCTTCCATTTACACTGTTGACTGGCTGGTGTAATGAATACACTCGTGGCTGAAAATGGTCATCTGGTTTGAAAAGCTATTGTTTGTTTGTATGCAAGACGAAGAATGATGTCTGAGCTAAAAAAAAAAAAAAATACAAGCAAAGAAAAATGTTTGCAGTGCTCGTGACCTTTGTCTCTTTTCTTCGGCTAACGGCCAGCTCAGAAGAACAGTCCTCTCATCCTCCGGCCGATGCCCTGTCTGTCATACAGGACGTTGAACTTGTTGATGAACTGGTTCATGCTGTTGCAGGTCTTGGTGATGGTGCCTAAGTAGGCCATTAGGCCCACATCATTGCATTGCTGCAGGGAAAACGAGAAGCAAAATTACAGAATGCACTTTATTTAGCAGCTCCGAGTGAAGTCCAAACACAGTTCATGGGTTATAATATAATTAGGGATTCTTATTTCTAACCTGACTTCGAAATCAGTTTAAAGCAATGAGCCATCAGCCATTGTTTATACTTTTATCATTTATCTAAGATTTTCATTTTGCCATGTCTAAAAGAAACAAGGAGGCTCACATCATAGAAGTCGGTCTTGAATTTTATGGTGCTGAGGACAGGCAGTCTGTGGCACAGGGCATTGGCTTCTCTAAGTATCTCATGGTTGAATGGCACCTCTCCTGTGACACATGAAGCCAGACAGAAAGGAGAAAAAACAACATGAGTCAAACACAGCATACTGAAGGATGAGGCCGTCAAGACACTAACAGGGGCGTGTTACTGTAGACCCGTGTTCAGGGAGTCCGCCCTTAAATGCGTCAAAGAAAGGAAACATCTAATTTCAGAACATCTGTTTTCCAGACTTATTTTCACATTCTTGCTCTTGCTTCCCCCCAAAAACAGCCCTGCCGGTTCTCTCACCTGCTTCCACCGCTTTGACGTACTCAAGGATGATCTTCACCCTGCTGTGGAGCATCTTTATTGCGCTATGCTGGGCTATGAGGTGTTCAGCCACTAAGAGAGAGACAAACCAAAAATACAAGTTAAGCCCTATTCAGACAGGATTCGTTTTCATGACAATGTCTGATGTCATTACAAGACATCTATAATGCAAATGGACAGTTTTATGGGATAAAAGCACTTAAAATCTGCCACAACATGACAATGATGGAAGAGGAGTGCCTCCTGCTCTCGTCATACAGACATTGCTTATGTGACAATTATATTTAGCATGAAGTCTGAAAGTTTGAAATGAAACAGCCATTCAGTATGAATATCAGGCACATGCCAGTCTGTCTACTTATTCTTTAATGCTGAGTATAAAGCATCCTTATAGTCCCACTCACAAAAACACAACACAAGCTAATGCAGAATTTAAAATACAACAGTAAGCAGACTTTGGCATACTAGCCACTGCATCTGCGTTACTCATAACTGAGTTAAGATATTTTCTAGGTTATTATACACTAAATGATAATTGTATGAGTTTAAGCCTTCAAAGCCCAGATCAATCAGGGTCTACAGGAGCCAGAGAATTTAATACTTTTAATACTTAATATTTTAATAAGATTGAAGACTTATTTTAGACAAATCCTTTCATTCGTATTCAAATAAGCACGGCAGGTAAACATCAAGGTAAGTAGTACACATTTGTTCTAACGCAGAGGTCAGTTTTAGGAAGGAACAGTTTCTTATAGATTAGAGAGCCCAGTGCTGCTGAAATAAATCTAGACATCACTTTGTTCCACATACCAGTTGGGACAGCGAAGTGAGAAGATTTTATTGGGTTTCTCTCTACAGGTAAATATGACAACTGGGTTAATATAGAATAGGTTTTTTAGAAACACGTACAGGTAGCCAGTTAGTATAAAGACAAAACAGATGCATGGGATTATAATGTTTATGTTGAAATTAAGACCTCAACAATTCAAATTAAGTCTAATTTTTAAGACTCATTAATGACTTCCAAAGCCTAATATTTATAAAATGGAATTTAAGACATTTTAAGGCTTTTCCAGGACCTGCAGACACCCTGTCAATAGCGACAGCCCGTCTTACCTGTCGAGTTTTCCCCTGTGCCGGTGGCTGTCATTCGAGCTACGTGATCAACCCCAATTCTTTCAGCCTCCTCTGTGGCCAGAGTGTACGTCAGCTCAGCAAACAACATGGTAGCCTGGGGCAAAACAAATGTAATCAGTTAAGATGAAATTTAATGATACTCGTGAGTAAATTGGGTCACTGCACCATCTAAGAATATAAATGACAATACAACATAATTCTAACAAAGAGGAAACTTTGAACATACAACTTACTGAAGATGAAGATATGGGCTGTTCTGCTAAAACATGACTCCTACTGGCCTGACAAAGTTACTACTATGTTCACTACTGACAGGTTTGCAGGTTAGCAGATGTTTGCAGTTTGCAGAGCTACCAATTCACAGCAAAGCAGGGTCTTCAAAGCTTACTGGTGTATATTCAAAATAAACAGTACCTCGCCATTGATGATGTCGATCACAGATTCGTATACACTAACAGGGAGCTAATGGAGAGAGGGACACATTGTTTGTTAATACCAGCAGACTTTGAGCATACAGCATAACCATGTGTTATACTTGTTCTTTCAAAGGAAAACCCTGAGAGACTCACATCTGTGTGTTTGGTCATTGGGTTGAGCTTGAGGAAGAGGGGGCTCTCAATGATCTCACACACCTGGCAGAGAACAGGGACAAGATAATTAGCAAATGTTCCCAAATGTTAACCAGTTAACCATCAGACGATAAGCTGATTTGACTCCTACAACCCAAACAAATGCAACTAAGTATACTATCCCCTTTCACTTATATTAAACCTGTAGGAAGGTTTGCCAAGTTGCTGTGCAGTTTGACCTTCAACCTTTGCCTACCTGCTTGTGAATGTGGATATCTGACTGGTCAGGGGGGCCGCCTGTGGTGTACCAGCCCAAAAACTCCATGTCTTTGAAGACCTGTTTGACTAAGAGACAAGATGAAATATTACAGAAAACCACAACAAGGATCCGGCCTCTTTCAGCGACCACCTTAGACTTCACCACCTGGGTAAACTGATAAACCTATGCCTATTCATTTACCAGTGCACAGGATTTAACATTATCATCCCTTAATTTACTAAACACAGTGGGGACTGGGAGGTGAGAGCAGGTACAGTAGACTGCTGGGGACGGTCATCAATTGCCCCCAACAACATATCAATTTGGCAAATTCAACAATGAAAATCACCAGATTAGACCGACATTTGCCTGTGCTTCAGTGCATCTATGTTTTGTGTCCAGACGACAATTTTCAAAGTCATGAGCACCTTTATAACTACTGGCTAGTGGGATAACAGCTAAACCTGCTCTTCTGACATGGCTTTGCTACAAAGAATCTCACAAAAGCCTATTTGTAAAAATTTGTTGGAATAACTGATATAAAATACATACTATCATTAAGGCACTTCTTCATGTACGGGCACAGTTCAATGTTCTTAACACCAACAAAGCCACTTACATTGTTCTTCCTTGGTGTAGTAGTATTCCTTGTCAATATGTGCTCGGTCGTCCACGGTGTGGGACAGCAATTCAAAGGAGTTCATCACCTCGATGTTTCTACCCTCTTGCTTCCCGATAAGGGCTCCAACCACTGAACAGAAGAAGCAATATGAATAATCTCCTATTATTACTGCTGTATTACATTTGTGTGCCAAAAAAAAACCTCACCTAAGTTGTTTAATCATGATATCAAATGCAAACCAAACATACTACTTCTTGTGAGCTACATTTTTTGTATATAGTTGTTGTAATAACAGCATGTATTATATGGCAGCACATCATCTGGACTAGTGCTCAATTTCTTGGCAGAAAAAACAATAGCTGGAATTACTGAGACCAAAAAGAGCTTTCCCAAAGTAACTTTCTGAGTTGCCTCATAATGAACAGAGATCACACTTGTTTGTGATTATTTTTTTTTTTTTTAAATCTCAAATCACAGGAGTCTGTTGATCCTACAAGGACGATATTAGGTTAAAAGGCATTATTGGTCGACTAGATATTTTGCATGTCTCCCAAGATGAGTCCCTTATGCAACAGGGGTGAGAAAAAATGATTCACGTAAGAACTGTGATTTTTTAAATCAATTTTTAAATTACTCAACAAATTAAAGTAAAAATACTGGCTTCATATGACAGTAGATGACCTATGGAATTGATGAACTAAATACGTGCTTCAAAGTTAGGTTAAATTTTGGTGAGGGAAAAACAGTCCCTTGACCTCTGACCTCCAGATATCTAAATGAAAATGGGTTCTATGAGCACCCAGGCTTCTCCTCTCTGCAGACATGTCCACCTTATGCTAATCCCATGCAGTTTGGGGCACAAACTATGCTCTTTTGACATGCAGTGCAAATGTGTTATTTGTACTGCATGTAAAAGTGTATAAATACTTGTAATACCAGTAGAATTGCAATACAAAGTGAATAGGTACATATCGAATCACCCAAGTAAGATGACAGTGTGGAATCAGGAGATGAGCACATCGTCCCAGCCCTGTTGTGCAGAGTCAGAATCAGGTTATTTAGGTGGACACCAGTTCTTGCACCACATACCCTGCATCGGCCGGCCCTCCTGGGAGCGGATACGGATCCAGTGGTCTGATATGTTGAGGATGACGAGGGGATGCAAGGCCACAGACACACTCCCAGTGACCCCCGAGGCCATAACACTGGGGCTGGCTGCGGGCAGACAGAAAAACAACAACACTATAAAACACATTATCAGCTATAACACACTTTTCAAAGCCTAACTGTACCACAAACAGAACATTTTTTTTTTTCATTGGGATGTAAAGTTTTGTGTTGTGGTGTGATGTTCACTCATGTAGACCCCAGGAGGAGCAGCTAGTTGCTACCTTGGTAGTGACTAATGGGGATTCAAATAAATAAATAAAATACACACTTGTGGTCGAGGTGTCATTAGAATAAGATTTTTTTTCTGAGGTATACTATGTTGGCAGTCTTGGTAAAACGTCGCAGATACAGTTTGTAGAGTAAAACACAGACAGGGACACTGACACAAACAAAACTAATGAATGTGTGTTGACAGTTGATAGCCTGCACTGCAACCCCGCTTGTTAACGCGTTAGCAAGCTCCTTAACTACTACCGCCGGGCGTAATAACACCGTAAAACACTTACACATGAGCGCTAACACTGACGCGACACAATACACGTTACCATTCAAATGTAAGTTCATAATCATATCGAGGAGAAATGGTAAGAATAGTGAGAAACACTCGCCTGCCCCGTCCACTTCCATTCCACCACCATTGCTCGTCGCCATCTTGCCCGATGAACCGCGCAGGCGCAGTGGGACGATATTAAAAAAAAAAAAAAAAAAAAAATTCAGGGAGCGGACACAAGGCGGCGCTGCGGGTGCACTAATATGACTGCAATTACACATTACCGCATATGTATAGAGGCAGGTATTCGCCAGTTGTTTGCAAAAAAAGCGAGATGGGCGCTTTTTCTTGAGATTTGAGTTTAGAGACAGTCGCCGGGTCGTGATATTTTATCATAAAGTCGCTAAAGCTCGCTAGGTACGACCTGTCTCATTATCAAGCGTTTCCTCAGGACCCCTGATCGGAGCGCAACGTGTGTCCGTCGAGAAATTTTGTCCGTGTTCAAGAGTTTTGTTTACAAAATGGATGAATTCAAAATCTGTAATCTAGATTACTTCCCCGAGAATATCTTAATCGACATTTTGTCCTATCTCGGTGTGCGGGAGCTCGTCCGAGCCGGAAGGTAAGGGGGAACTGAACTCTTTCCGCCAGTGTTTTTTTACTTGTTCTGCGTCGTGTGTAGGGAAAAGTCAGTGCCCTCCTTTGTTATATGACTGATGTCACATGAGTGTGTGTTTGACGGTGTCCTTCCAGAGTGTGTAAGAGATGGAGACGGCTTGTCAAAGACCAGAGACTGTGGAGACTTGTTGATCTCACTGCGTGGAAAGGGGTAAGAGTGTTTGGTGTCAGGTGTAATGTTTTAGTTGTGGGAAAAAAAACAAAACATTAAAGTAAACATAGTGGGATCATATGGAACTAGACGACCTGAGGAAATGATTGATGTCAGCTATGTCATGCTGGGTTGTTGGCATGGAGGAACAATATTTGCTTCAGAGTTTGGTTGCATTTTGGGAAAAACTAGCATGGCTATTTTCAGTGGGGTCCCTTGACCTCCGACCTCCAGATACATGAATGAAAATGGGTTCTCAGGGCACCCAGGGGTCTCCTCTTTGCAGACATGCCCACCTTATCCTGATCCCGTGCAGCTTGGACCAGAAACCATGCAGGTTTTTGCAAATGTGAAGTTTTGACCTGTGCTATAATGGTGTATTTGTGCAGAATGGGGCTTAAACAGTCCTGGAGTTGCAAAACATTGGGTTTGACTGGAAAGCTGAGACTCTTGTGGATTCATTGAGCCCATTTTTATTCCTGTGTGATGATGTTAGCCCCCATAGGAGCCATTTCATTGTAGTGAGACCATTTTTTGAAACTTGACATCACTCTATAATATGACCCACTGTGACCTTTAGGGTAATCAGAGCCTTGTGAAACTTTACAACCACACATTAGAGCATAATTTAAAGTATCGCAGTAAAGCTTAACATTTAATCACAGTAGTTAAATATTGCAATAAATATCGAATCTGCACCCAAGTATCGTGATAGTATCAAATTGGGAGAGAAGCAGCCCTATAATCTTTGGGAATGAAATAGATATTTTGATGTAAACACAAAACTGATGTTGAAAATGTTTAGATAAACACCTGCTCTAAAAGGTCACATGCTGCTGTAACTGTCTGTTGAAATAGATGTAGTTACAGACTAGTGTGTTTCTGTACTGACAAAAAAAATCTCTCTCTTTTTTTCCCCTCTGTGTGTCTCTTTCCCAACTGAACTCTCCATTGTGGGTCAGGTGACATCCCGCATACTCTGGGTTCTGCTGCGGCAGTACTTGGGCTGCGGGCTACGATGCCTGCGGCTGCGCGGTTTGCTGCTCTCTGCCCGCGGGGGCATCTTTCTGTCTGAGTCTTGGCTCAAAGCCTTGTCCACCAAGTGCCCACGTCTGCGCAAACTGTATCTTCTGCATGCAGACCTGAGAGGCTTGCCCAGCTGCCAGCTCCTGCCCCCAACCCTGCAGGTGCTAGAGCTGCGTGGCTGTGAGCTCCCTCCCGGCTTTTTCAGCCAGAGCCTCCCTAGTGAGCCCGCTTGTCCCCAAGGAGCCGGGGAGACCACATCAAATGTTGGTGCTCCGCAACAAGGACGGAACAAGACAGGGAAAGGGCTTACCTCCCCTTCAGGGATCGCAATTGAGAGGTTAGTCCTGAACAACGTGCCCTCTTTCACAGACCAGCACCTGCAGAGTCTGACATCGTGGCAGAGGCTCAGTCGATTGGAGCTACGCGACACCTTTCGCGTGACCGCTAACGGGCTCAGGAGCTGCGCCGCCAAGGACACCGGCTCTGGTGTGGAGGGGCTTTCCAGACTCAAGTTTCTGGAAATAGGCATCACGGGGCGACAGGGCTACCAGTTACAGATGGCCTCCCTGGGGCTAGGGGCAGGATGGCTCGGGCTCGAGGAGCTGAGTCTGGGTGGTAAGGAGGTTGGGCCAGGCTTGTTATGTGCCAGTCGTCTTAAAGACCTCCAGCGTCTGTGCCTGTGGGCCTGCACACTCAGTGAGATGCAGATCCTGCGAAGCTGCAGGATGCTCCGTGAGCTTCGCCTTCTGGAGTTTTCAGATGTCTTCTTCCAGCCTCGGCAGTGTCCTCCTGGGGTAGAGGGGGAGGCAGAGGGTGGTGGTGGTGGTGGTGGTGGTGGTGAGGAGGAGCAGCAGCAGCACAGTGGTGAGGCTGTAAGTGGAGACGCTGCCAATGAAGACGACAAGAAACTGGACGTGAACGACCCCATTCCGAGTCTGCGTCGCTCACTGGCTGTCCTGCTGCCGCGCTGTGCCCTTGTGTTCACCAACTGCTCTGTGCAGATAAATTCAGACTAAGTCAAAACAGCTGCAGATTAATTCGTATCATACTCTTCTAGGTAAAGCAGTAACATTTCCTTCTTGGTAGCCGAAACACTAGTGAAGTTGTATCCTCACTTTCCAAAGTATTGCTCACACATTAAAAAACACACCTGACACATGCATACAGAACACACTGTTGTGTTTTAAGCCTTCTGCTTGAAACTCAATTGTGGCACAAAACAAATGAAAGGAAATGTTGCTGCTAAACTGAACCCATAACCAGATGTGACCTACTACTGCAGATCACTGGAGCTTATTGTTGACAGTGTTATAAGCAGGTGTCTGTTACAAGCAGCTGTTTGAGTTTGGTTTTGGTGTTATAGAAGCACAGCAGATAATAATCTCACATACTGTTTGTCAGCACTCATCATGTTTTTTTTTTTTTTTGTTTGTTTCGTTTTCTCTAATTTGTTTTGTCCTATAGGCTTTGTAGAAGAGATGAAATAAGAGAAGGTTAAATGTGAGTGTCTATGTAATGATGAAACTATATTAGATGGTCATAAGTGGTTATTTTTGCAATATGTCTTGATGGTTAGAAGAAGGGCTACTATGGAAAATATGTGCTTTTAACAAGAATTGCATTTAAAGCACCAGTTCAAAAAAGGGTGGAAATTATGAATGGGAAACTGTCAATGCCTTTTTCTATTTTGAATAAACCAATCCGAAAGTATCCTGTTATGTGTGCCTCGTAGTTTCGTTGCATTATTCTCTAAAAGTTTCATTTGACATTTGAGTGTTTTTTCTGTTTGTTTGTTTTTGTCCAGAGACTGTTGGAGGTATATGAAAAAAAAAAATCCAAATAATAATAGCAAGTCAGTCATCTTTTCTAGACAGTCACCAAACTTCTCATAAAGATTTAGCCACTTTTACGTTACAACTGAATAGACAAACAGTGACACTATAATTTCCCATGGGATTGAATAACATGCTTATGAGAGGTTTCACTCTTCAATTGTATGTTTGCTGTAACAAATGTTTTTTTCTTATCCCTCCTGTTATCTTTGTGGTCACTTTAACCCCATTCAGTGTTTAATACCTCTAAATACATGATTAATATCACTTTTCCTAATTTAATTTAATTTAATTTTAAGGACAACCAGGCAAACATAAAATTATCATGAGGATACGTTTTCAATGTTTTGTACACATGTACAGGATATTGTACACAAGTTGACACCAGGCTTTTTTTTTTTTTTTTTTCTTTTTTTTTTGCTTCATGAAACATATAAGAAATATCAACATTTTACACAAATTTGATATAGGCGTTTTGGATGACACTGAGGAACTATAACATGACAAAACTTCTCTCTGCGTTAGGGCCCTAACAGAACATAACCACCACACCTGTTGTGGTTTGAGAAGAACTGATAGTGAATGACATTTGGGAGGGAAAAAAACATGATTCACCAAGTCAACAAGACACATCAAGTACTTGGGTAATAATTTTAATTGTAATAATTTTCTGGAGGTTTGAATTGATCTCAGCTGATCAAGAAAATCTTAGTAAATTTGGAGGTAAGGGGAGAGTTAAAAACCTTTAGGTCATTATTAGGTTTTGTTAGCAAGCCGTACTGGCAGCCCAGTTGTAAACAGGAACGGATCCACAGGCTTCACGGCGGGGGCGGGACCTCCTCTGACTGACATCAGCCCGCACCACTGACGCTCTTGCTGTTGCGGCTGATCTGACCAATGGGCATCGTCTGTCATGGCAGCAGCGACCAATCACGCACCAGTGTGACTGGCGAAGTGGCTTTTTGAAACCGTTGGCGGCCGGGGAAGCTGGACGAGTGGAAGACGATTGTACATATTCCTGTAACGAGACCATATTGTAGCTATATTTATCCACCATGATGCAGGTAACGTTCATATTTTACTTACTTGCTAGCAAAACCACATTGTCCGGCAGCTCAGACCAAAGTGTGATTTTGAATGAGCGACAATTTAACCGACTAAACAAATGTCAAGCTAGCAGGATCAGCTGGCTAACGTAACTCAGTGTTAACATTAGACTGAGTTGTGTTTCCTCTCGGCAACGTTAGCTATTTAACTGTTAATAACTGAGCTGATAGCTCTAAAACATAACGTTAACCTTTAAAACAGTGAATCAGCAAGTCATAGAACTAGCAAAAAGCGCTAACTAACCTAAAACATCCAGCATATTCTGCATGTCGTGGCATTGTATTAGCTTTGTCCAGCATTAGCTGTAGCTCGTTCGTAGCTACTTAGGCTAATTGTTAAAAACGACACATGCTGTGCATAGGTCATTGTCTATTCATTAGCCTTATAACTAGATTGCAGCTGATTATAAATGAGTATGATATATGGCAAGACATATATGTTTAATATAAGCTCATGTCAATCCCTTTTTTAACAGAATAAGGAAAATCAAGAGCCCAGAGCTTTCCAGAGACCAGTAAGTCTGATTTATCGCTATACGTAATTAGGTTGACAACTTTGCTAAACTCGCTGTGGTTAATTCTAGTTTTTGTGCAAGAACACTTAGAGGATTCGTCCAGATTCTGTCATCACACATAGTTAGCATGAATCATTTAAACAGCCTGTGGTTATCACTTTACACTTGAATCATGGTGTTGGGCGCATTTTAGCACCACCGGCGAGCAGTTCAAATCCTCAGTAAAAACTGCGTGGCTGCACTTTGAGTGCGTGGCGACAAGGTGTCCTGGTCGAAATTTGCCAAACTGGAAACTTATCCTACATCCTCAAACCATTTTCTGTTGCCTGACACACACTGCGTTAAAAAAACACTTGCAACACAGAATATAAACTCACTGTAATGTGATTTGTGCAGGTATGCGGTTATTACCAATGTGCAAAGGTGGACAGGTCCTCATGTCTGCCCCCTGGGTCCGCCAGTGGAAATACAGCCGTATAACCTGCAGGGTTTTACACTGGTGGACTTGACCTGCACTACTCTAGAGATCAATGTAATGATTAAAAAACAGAAGGAAGGAGCACATCTAATGGCTTTAGACACTAGATGTGCTCCTTTCATCGCTCTGCTTTTAAATCTAAATAAACTTTACTTTCTTTCTATTTCTGCACTACTGCTTGCCATTAGCACCACAGCTTGTGCTAGTCAACAAAGAGGTCAGGTGCATTTATACCTTGGTAGTGCCAAGAATGACCAACCTGAGTGAAGTTGCTTTGTTAGTAGTTACAAATTACTGAGGTGTGTTTTTGTTTTGTTTTTCTCCAAAACATCAGCTGACAACTCTGAGCACGTCTGTAGGCCCACAGCGTGTTCAGGTGAATCCACGTCCTGCGGCCTCAGACAAAAATGCGATCACAGGTACACACACACACACACAGACTCACAGATAGTAATTATGCCCAACTGTGAAACGTGCCTTTTTTGATTGTCTTTCTTGTATTTATTGTATTTAGGCCCTGGTAGAGAGTGTGCCAGCTCATCCTCCAATTCACTTCCAGTTAAGTAAGTGTATTTTCATCTACAAGACCATTACTCCGTCTGAGACTGTCTACTAGTGCTTTTTGTTTGTTTGTTTTTGGGGACAGCTCCAAAAAATACACACCAAGCTCAGAAACACATTCTAGTACTGAGTTTATTCAGTCATGTTCTGCTTTAGTTTTTTTTTTTTTTTTTAATTATGTGCTTTCAAACAGCTAAGTGATGACCTCCACTCTTTTTAAATATTTAATATGAATCTTCTCATTTATTATTTGTATCCTTTTAATTTTTCATCAGGAAATTCTCCCTCAATGACTTTGACATCGGTCGACCACTGGGGAAGGGCAAGTTTGGCAACGTCTACCTCGCAAGGTTTAAGGAGCTGGGAGCAATCGTGGCCCTCAAAGTGCTGTTCAAGTCACAGATGGAGAAAGAAGGTGTGGAGCACCAGCTGAGAAGAGAGATCGAGATTCAGTCCCATCTTAGGTTGGTATCCTGGAGGAAGATTTTTCATGTTGCTGGTGTTTTTTTTTTTGTTTTTTTTTTTTTGTTTTTTTTTTTTGTTTTTTTAGATGACAACAGGCTTCAGAGCTGTATTACAGCTGGTGTCTGTGTGTTACTGGTGCACTGGTTGTTAGTGCTATTCATGCTGTCCCTCCATTCACTACTATTGATATTAAGTTATTAAGTCAAGTTTCTTATAGTGTAATTCTGTCTAATTAAACAGTTTTTTTGTGCATCTGATTTTAAAAATAGATTTTCAGGTGGAGGGCAGATGCTAATATTCACACATACAGCTCACTGAAATGGTGACATGTCAGTGTTACTATCATAACCCTTATCGAGTTCCTCTTATCATAATTTGGAAGCATGAATGCTGATTATATCATGCCCACACTGTAAAACAAAACAAAACAAACAAACGATTGTTCTGCTTTCTTTGTAGACATCCCAACATCCTGTGCTTCTACAATTACTTCCATGACCGAACACGGGTTTTCCTTATCCTGGAGTATGCCCCGCGGGGTGAGATGTACAAGGAGCTGCAGAAGTATGGCAGATTTGATGAGCAACGCACTGCCACAGTAAGAGTCAACATTTCTCTCAAAAGACAGAGTTTTAATTTTTATTTTATTTGTCCTGTTAGTTGGCAGTCAGCAAATCTCCTTAGCTGAACAATAACTTTAACAGTGTTCTGTGTTTGAATGGCACCATAGGGAAGTCTTTGTCATTAGTTTGAATGTTGAGCTGGTTGATGTGAAGCTGATTTGCATTACTTTGAGCGTTTGAGTGATGGTGATGTGATCTAATTATCGGTTTATATTTTAAGTATATGGAGGAGTTGTCTGATGCTCTCATGTATTGCCATGAGAGAAAAGTGATTCATCGTGACATCAAGCCTGAAAATCTACTTCTCGGCTATCGTGGAGAGCTGAAAATCGCCGACTTTGGTTGGTCGGTCCATGCACCGTCTCTAAGGTGAGGCAACAGCAGTTAATAAGCTTAATTAATCATGATAATGAGCAACTTCATTGTTTTTCTGTTGGGAAAATTCGCTCTTTGGCGTGTGTGTGTGTGTGCTACAAATATTGTGATGTATCAGAGCTGATTATCTTACATCACACCACAGAACCTCCTGTATCGTGATAACATTATTATCATGGGTAAAATATCGTGATAGAATTGTATCGCCAGTTACTCAGTGATTCTCACTCCTGCATATGAGCACACCAGTATAATGTAGCTGACAGATACTCCACATCTATGTCTTGTCACAGCTGTCTACACTGTGCTGCCTGGCTGTTTTTTCATGCACTGTTTGTATGTTAAACCTCTCTAGGCGTCGTACAATGTGTGGGACTCTGGACTACCTGCCCCCAGAGATGATTGAGGGACATTCCCACGACGAGAAGGTGGATCTGTGGTGCATTGGGGTCCTGTGCTATGAATGCTTGGTCGGCAATCCACCTTTTGAAACAGCAAGCCACTCGGAGACATACAAAAGAATTACAAAGGTTAGGATCTTTTTTGCTTGAGTGTACAGTGCACACCACTGGTGATATTAAGCCGATGCAAACTGAACTCTGAATTAGGGCTGCCATGCAGTAACAACGTGCACAGTGTATTTGTAACCAGTTTGATTGGTCAAAATGCCGGTCAACATAAAGCATTCCTTGTGCCAAATGGGTTAGTGACTAGGGCTGCACAACACACTTTAGGTGTACCAACAGTGAAAATTAATCATTCTTCAAAAAACAGAATAATAATACAAAATGGATGTAGAAAATGAAGTTACCAACGTATTTTGTTGATCAGAACAGACCGATTTAGTGTCTTAGATTAACCCTAACCCTAAATTTGATATTGTCCATTTCATTTCTTTTTGAGATATTAATATCGCACATGTTCATATCTGGATAACTATGTAAAAATACATTGTTCAGCCCTAGTAGTTAACAGTCTTTCTTGCTCTCTGTTTTTTTCTGTTTTTCCATCTATGTACAGTAGAAATCAAGAATACTCTCTCAGGCACTGTTGCTTTGCCATTCAGTTTTACATTTCTCGGCCTTCTCTAGTAAGCTAAGGCAGAACTCAGTTGGCATCAGACCTTCCTCCCTGCCCCCTTTTCCATTTTTGCTTGCACCCCCTTCCCTACCGTCACATTGTTATTGTCAAACTGCAGAAATCTGAATTGTTGAACATCATAAATGGGACATGGTTCTCTTTTAATGAGAAGATGCCATTTTTCTATCATAGGTGGATTTGAAGTTCCCTAGTGTCGTCACGGACGGAGCACGCGACCTGATCTCCAAGCTGCTTCGCCATAGCCCCCTCAGCCGTCTCCCGCTGCAGAGTGTCATCGACCACCCCTGGGTGCGCGCCCACTCACGCCGAGTCCTGCCCCCAGTCTTTACTCCGAAGAAACCCTGAAGCCACAGTCTTTTAGCCAATCTGCTTTCCTCCTGAGAACATTTCTTTTACCTCTCAATCAGGAGAGAGGCCGTTGGCCAGAGTTTCCTCTTTCTCACTGCCGTGGGTGTGCTGCCATTATTTTGGCACTTTTAAACAAATGGCGGGTATAAGTACATACCCACTTGTTTTATACTGTACAGTTTGCTTTCCTTATCTATGTTTTGTGTGTCGCCTAGTGGGGTTTGTATTTTTAGGGACAGTAATTATCTGTAAGATTTTAAATTTGACTTGACAGCTCTGCTTGGATTTTGCCTATCTTGCAGTGCTGACACACACACTGCCTCAACTGAATGTATTCTCAAATAGTTCAGGATAAGGTGCTTTTGGGGAGGGCAGGGATGGGCACATCTTTCAGTTTTCTTTTCACCTTCATTTTATACCTTGAAGTCAATAAATATTGAAAAAAAATGTAAACTAGTTGTGTTTATCAATCATAATTTATTCTGCAGGTTTATGACTCCCCTGTAAAAAGAGACTTTCTTCCATGAAGCAGAATTAGAAACTGGAAAAGACCATGCTATATCCTGGGGGGTAATAGATCAAGGCATGCATTTACATGTTTAGTTTAAAAAAAAAAAGAAAAAAAAAGCAGAATTATAAATGCTTTATTGATTTCAGAGTGGAAATTGGGTCAGTTGCATTTGCTGAATTCTCAAGCAAAGAATTAAATGATAAGAAAAAGGAAATATAAAAAATAAGTACCTTAGAAATTTGTAAAAACAAAAAGTGCATTATGTATGACAATATGTGCATTAATCCTTCAAAATATTACAACAATAAATACAGATATAAAATGAACATAGGTAAATAAAGATATCTGTACACATCATACACATTATTTTGAAGTCCTGCAGATATAAATTATTGCACAGTTAAACGGTTAACAGTGGTGTCCAGTTAGGCAGTTCACTCTGACTCTGTGACCTTTCACCTGAGGCCTTAAAAAGTCTGATGGCCACGGGAAAGATGGTGTGTTGGACTTTTTTTTTGTTTAGTCATTATTCATCCAAATCACAGAAAGACACCATGCTTGTCTTATACATGTGACTGAAACTCACATGTAACGTTGAAGTTACAGAAGATTTTTTTCCTTAGCTTGGTCAAGTCTATCACAGTGAATGCGTCTTAATTTACGTTCAATCAAACGCGGCGCCACTGACTTCACTTGTGAGTTGAAAGCGCCCCCTGCTGGACATAAATTTATTTCCTTATTGCTCATAATATGAATGGGTTATGGGCTACAAAAAAACTCCTTCTGTTGGCTTGTGCCCCCATTACACTAATTTTATATTCTGCTCAGTGGGTTCCCCTCGGAGACAAAGGTATTATCTATATATAAATCTCAGATTATCGGAGTCCATGTCCAAAAACTGATCTGGCGTCAGTATAGGCCATCGGTAGCGTGGCCGAGCGGTCTAAGGCGCTGGATTAAGGCTCCAGTCTCTTCGGGGGCGTGGGTTCGAATCCCACCGCTGCCAGTAATCATTTATGTCACTGTTTTAAACACAAACTCTCGTTGTAGTTTGCTGCACCAAAGTACCAGTTAGCCATATAATCATTATGCATTATAAGACCATTATCCTCGACTGTTTCTGGTAATGACAAAGCACTTCGTGGGACAAACGACAGCTGTGATATTACTCGTAATAGGCTCACATTTTCTATAGTATTTCCCTGACATTAGCTCAGTTCAACTTTATTATGAATGCATGTGTAATGCCAATGTTTCCAAATGGGTGACAGGTGTCTTAAAACACTACAACTAGGATTTGACAGTATGACAGCATGTTAATGGCATTCTGATAAACATTCATCCGACAAATAAATATGCATAAGATTTCTCATACAGCCTGAGTGGAAAGTGCTGACTTGCAGTACAAAACACGTCGCTTGTACTACACTATCTCTTAAAAAAAAAAAAAAAAAAAAAAAAAAATCCGTGTACAGTCATTATTGGCAACGTAAAGCCGAGGTATGCTCGACTTTTTAAACTTGGTCCACAAGGGGGTAGTATATAGAGGAATAATATGTGCTCTAAACACACTTATCTTAATATTATCTGACCACATGTAGAATTTTATTGCCAACATGTGTGCTTGAGCATTTAATATACGGCATGCATTCAGCTGCTGTTGAAACTCAACACATCTAGGGGGAAAGACAGTCAGACCGTCGGCGTACATAAGGTGGTTTATTATTGTGTTCCCAGTCATGCAGCCAGTTTTGCAGCCTCTTAGCTGGTCAGATAAATTATTCATGTAACCCCAGCCAAGAAGCCATAACAGACTTACGCCTTAAACCTAACATAATCCTAACCCAAATCTTTACCAGTAGGCTAAGAAACACAAGAATGACAACCAACCATGGACTATATATTATATATTATATATTTAGATATAAAATTCATACACTTTATGACGACAAAACACTAGAGGTCGCCAAACGATCAACTACAGATCAACAAAGAGTAACAAACTCCAAACGTTCTCCTTTATCCGTCCTCGCTGAGACAGTAGGATACTGTTATTTTTGTTTTTCATGCTCATATTTGGTGGATATTTTTCCCAGTGAGCCATTCCATGTTGTTACACATTTACTTTCAAACGTATTATAATATATATTCTCATTATAATTGCGTATTTTAGGTGATTAATATGCTAGAGTGAACGATCTGCTCCGTCTACCGGACAACAGGAAGTGAACTATCTTGACTATCGTTTCTCCTCTTTGTCTGACGGCGACCAACGGCTCCTTGTTTCCTTCCGGGTCAAACCCTGCTTCGAAGTTTAGAAACCATAATAGCAGGCTGGTGGATTCAGGTCTGGTTTTTAACTGATGAATTGTTAGCATTGCCCTTTTAATGAATTAAAACTAGACTTAACTGTCGTTTGTCATGGCTGGTTTACCGCCGGGAGACCCTCAGCTGGTCTCTATGATCGTCAATCATTTGAAAACACAGGGGCTTTTCGACCAGTTCAGGAGGGACTGCCTGGCAGACGTTGATACAAAGGTAACGGCTGCCTGTTTCACACACTGTTTAAGCTAACTGTTCACCCTCATACGTTTATGTTTGTTGTGTTAGCTAGTGGAGTTTACTGTGTGTGGATAAGTGACGAAATAAAATCAAAACCCGAGATAATTTAACTGGAAGCAGGTGTCTCCATTGTTGGTGCAGTTTTGGCATTTCAAAACCTTGTGTCTACCAATGCTAAACGATATATAGGATCATACATAGGAATATTGTTCATTAGTTTACCATGGCTTGAAAAAAAAATTCCATTTACCAGATTGTTTAGGCCATTTGCTCCGTAATTATAGCAGTTGCTTGTGCATCTGATTGTGTTCATTATAGTGTTTAATCTCCATTACAGCCAGCATACCTGAACCTGAAACAAAGAGTGGATAACTTTGTTTCGAATCATCTCTCCAACCACACATGGAGTCCTCATCTGAACAAGAACCAGCTGAGGAACAACATCAGACAGCTGGTGCTACAGTAAGTGAGACCTGCACGCTGACCATAGCACGTTGACCAAGGCTCCCTCCCCCGCTGGCATGAGTTTTGCATTTCTAATTCTGCCTTGAATGTGCTTTGTCATGTTTGTGGTGCACCAATAACCCAAACGTAAACAGAGACTGTTCTCCCTAGATCTGGAATGCTGGAGCAGGGAGTTGACAGGATCGTGGCCCAGGTGGTAGATCCCAAAATCAACCACATCTTCAGGCCACAGGTGGAGCGGGTGGTCCGCGAATTTCTGTCCCCCGGCAGCTGTGTGGAGGAACCTCCTGCCCCGCTGGCCTCAACAGAGATGAAACTAGACAGCGCCGTTCTTGAGCAAGGTGCACAGCATTTGATACCCGTCATATATTATCTATTTATTCATTTCCATTATTTGTTTATGGTGATAATTTCCCTAATTAGGAGCTTCATGCAAACAATGATTAAATTCTGTGTTTTCTTCTACAATGTTATATGTTTCCAGCCTCGTCATCTGTCCCAGCTACCACTGCAGCCAGTGATGCCATGTCCATCTTGGACACTATAACCTCTCTAAACCAGGAGGCAAGCTCCAGGGCCAGCTCCAGTGGAGAGAAAGCACGCAAGGGCCAAGCTTCAGAGGAGCCCATGCAGGTGGTGGAGGAGGGGGGTGAGCAGGATATGAGTCTGGTCGAGGAAGGAGATGATGGGAAGACACTGGAAGAGGCAGAGGAGGCGAAGCTTGCATCAGATATCCAAGTCTTCGAGGTCAAGACAGAGGACAGTCGGGAACCAATGGACTCAGGAAAAGAGGGAATCACAGAGGAAATAAAGACTGAAGAGGACGAAATAGGAATTCAGGAGCAGACAGAAGAGGGGAAAGACAAAGCTGGCAGCAAAGCAACTGGAAAACCCACAGAGGAGAAGGTGGATGATGATGCACTGAAATCCCCAAGTCAAATCAAACAGAAAACAAGAGAGAGGCTAAAGGAAGGTGAGCTGCTCTACTCTCTGTATTGGATTTTAAACTCAGTGCAGTGTGACAGGCAGCACACTAAGCCTACATGCATGAATTATTCTTGATAAAGTCTGTGTCAGAAGATGGTACTTACATGCATCACAGATTAACAGAAAATTATAAATATAATACCATTAGGAACATGACAGTATACAGAGATACAGTATAATGTTGTACAAAAAAACTAACAACGTGCATTATGCAGATAAATACTGTACCTGTCACAGTTTATCTGATCTCTTATGAATATAGTTATAATGATCAGAATGCCAACTGAATACAACCATATACAAATTAGTGTCACAGTATTAAATGACATGTTGTCCTTTGATGTTTTATTCTTAAGTTGAAGCAAAAGACAAGTAACATTTATAATTTTGTGACAGTATCGAATTGTGAACCCAGTATCAAATAATTAACTGAGCATATTTTTACATCATGCAGACTACTAAACCTGAATATAGGGCCTACTTTATGCAGAAAATATTGGTTTATTCTCGCTAATATGTTCAGGTCTCCAAGGTCTGTCATAAATGTATTACAGTTATCTTGGTTGTTACAAACTCAGAATAAGAATACATTTAACAGAGGTAAGTGTTAGTTTGGTGAAGACATTGCTGACTGGTAATATGTTTTTCCTGTTATTTTAAAGAATCCTTTTAACATAAGCACTATATAATTAGTTGAAAATGATGTGTCTTTGCCCAACAGAATATTCACTGGAGGACTCTGACTTGGAAGGTCTGAGTGACATTACCGTGAGCTCCGTCCACACCAGCGATCTGTCATCATTTGAGGAGGAAAGTGATGATGAGCAGCCGCCAACTGATTCCTCTGATGAGGGGGAGATTTTATCTGATGGTCTGTCCTTACTTTCATGTCATTTTTTTTCTCTGCCATAACCGTGTAATACTGAATTATGAACAGTATTTCACAAAATGTTTATAAGGTGTTACTACTACAGATTCCAAAACACGGGACGAGATGTTAACATCCTTTGTGCAAGACATGCAAAGTTCATTGGTAAACAGTAAACATCAACTAGGATTGTGGGATGCATCTTCAGTAGTATTCCTTCAGATCATGGGGTGTTTCAGCGTTTAAAACTATACACCCTCACCAAAGGCGGACAGCTCCAGGGTGATCAAACCTGAGCTTGCATCCCATGCCCAATTAGCAGGGAAAATTGCCTTTTAGGCTTGACCTTTTGGAGCCCAGCAGGGATCCTTCCTTTTCAGCCAGAGCCATTGGCTCAGCTTTGATGTTTGGGCGCTGGCTCTGGCCCCTGAATCCCAGGTCCCTCAAGAGTTTGGTGGTAGATGTTGCCACGCTTTACAGAACTTGTTTGAAAATGTGTTTCTTTTCTCTGTGCCATTGTACAAACTGAAGGTGAGAAAGCAGAAAAAAAGCAAGCCGGTGCAGACACAGGAGAAGACGACAAGGAGCACAAGCCTCGCCGAAAGGCCTACGTCCACAAGCCTTTCCTGTACTCCCGTTACTATAGCGACTCGGATGACGAGATCACTGTAGAGGAGCGTCGGAGATCTGCAGTGAGTTAATATTTACTGGGCAACACATACAGAATTCCCTCTGTGTTTACTGGGTGTTGGGTTTTGCTGTTTTTGTTAAATTTTATAAGTGCTGTAAGTTTTCTCTATGCCATATCACAAAATGATCATGCTACCTGCATAGGCCTGTGGCTTAATTCGGAGCATTTCATAAGCAGACTGACATATAAAGGCAGATTAAACACACAGAAAAGAGTTTTCGTTTCTTGTTGCAGCTAGGAGGAGCTTTGCAGATAAGCACAGATGTTGGTTTCACATTGCACTGGTTATGGTACTTTCAAAACATATTAAGAGCTCATCTCTTTCTTAAAGAGACACATTTTTATACTTTTGTATTTTATGTCTGATTAGGATCCGGGGTGTTCTCTCTCTCCCCCCCTCTCTCTCACACCTCTCCTCTCTTAGGCCAAGGACAAAGAGGAGAGATTACTCAAGAGACAGCAGAACAGGGAACGCATGGAAGAGAAACGCAAGCAGAAAGCAGCACAAGCTGAAGAACAAGGTGCTTATGTTATCTGTGTGTGTTAACCTCCTTTTCTCTGATCGTTATTGTTTTATTCTCATCTCTTCCTCCCGTCTAGCATAATGAAAAGAGTAAAAGTGCCATGAAAGCAGTCTTGTGCAAAGTAAATTTTAGAAATTTTAAATTTTATTTTTGGCAGTTATTCACTTTGCACAATTCCTTACACAGATCAAAGAAAACAACAGAGGGGAGACTCACCCGGCTTGGAGGGACCCAGGGCCAAGGAGGCTCGCAAAGAAAGGAAAGTTCTGGAGAAAAAAATGGCTCTCAACAGGAAGAGGAAACTAGACTCAAGGTGAGTCAGCAGAAGCTTAGACTTGGCAGCTGCTGAACACACGCTAATGAATTTAAATTTGGTCATATGTATATTGAATTACATGTAAAATGTTCACCCTTCAGGAAAGAAGGTGATGTTTCAAGCAAGAGGAAAGACATGGAAGTTGAAGGCTCTAAGAAGGCAGTAAGTAAAAATCTTTATGATTGAATAAAATATATTTGACCACAGGTAACAATTTTGGCACTGGACTGATAAAGAGTTCTCACAAGTAGGTGTGTGTTTGTCTTATTATTAGGAACTAAAATCTGCAGCCCCAAAGACCCCACAACAGAAGTTGATCAGGAAAGTGTCAGACTCTGCATCATCTGATGAGAGACACAGAAGGAGGAGTGGCAGTGTGTCAGAGGATTCCAGTGACCCCAAAAAGCTGTGTGACAAAAACCGGACTCATTCCTTTATCTTGGAGTTAGAACAAGGCTCCCAAGAGGCACTCAAGCAACGCTCATTTGGAAAATTTGATCGTCCGTCACGCAAGGAGTTTCATTCTAAAGAACGCAAAGAGAAAGACCGCAGTCTGTCAGATGAACGTGCTAAACTCAAACAAAAACAGGAGAAAAAAACTGAATCTCAAGCAGATGAGTCTCAGCTGAAGGAAGGTGCTGCTATTAAAATGTCCTCTGAGGAAAAAGGTGAGAAGAAGGCCAAGGTAAAAAGTGACAAGAAAATTTCAGGAACCACTAAGGAAGGAAAGGCATCTATGTCAGAAGGTGTGGCTGATGAGGGGGGTCCAAAAGATAGTGTTTCCAAAAAGGGCAAGGTGCTGCCTGTGGATGCTGCCAAATCAGAGAAGGATAGGGAGAAAGAAAAGGACAAAATGAGAGAAAAGGAAAAAGACAAAGTCAAAGAAAAGGACAAGACCAAAGGAGAGAAGAATTTAGCTAAAAGCGACTCGAAGCAGCTGCTCCGCCCAGATTCTACTGGCTCTTCTGAGGACAGGTCTGACATGGAGCCTGGGACAGACAGCGGCAAGAAGAAGGATAAACACCCTAAGGAAGTCCTGAAAAGGTCAAAGAGTCACACAGAGGACCGACAAGGAGACAAGCCCAAATCTAAAACAGAAAATAAAGACAGTGAGAGGGAGAAGACCAAAGCTGATCAAGACAGCCAGAAACCAAACAAGCCCAGCACTGAAACCGACAAAGATCCAAGAAAGGCTAAACTGACAGAAAAAGGAAAAGTCATGGAAAAATCAAAATCAAAATCCAAAGAAGAAACAAAGAGTCCATCGTCATCAAAGACAGAAAAGAAAGCTCAGAGTTTAGAAGTCAAAAGCAAAGCACCTGTCAGCAAACATGAGACAGCAAAGGAGAAGAAAAAAGAGGGAAACACAAAGGAACACCGGAAGGCCTCAGAAGAAACTCCCCATGAGAAATCTGAGTCTAAGAGTATAAAGAAAAAGTTGGAAAAGAAGGACAGAGTCCCAGAAAGGAAGGATGACAGCCAGGAAGAGAAGAAAGCATACAGAGAAGACAAATATGACAAGTCTGAAAAGTCCTCGGTTTCTTCACAGAGTCTTGAGGCAGAAGAGATGCATAAGAAGCAAACTCTCCTCCAAGACACAAGCACAGACTCTGACCTCATCGCTACCACCGTTACCACCTCTTTCTCAGATGATACCTATGATGCACTGAGCGACATCACCCCCGAGCCAGATGAAGGTGAAACTGAGATGCGACTCAGCGAGCTGGAACCACGTCCTTTACCAACTGAGGCCGACGCTCTGTTGACTCTGATGGACATGTGCACATCAGCGGATGCAAGGCTTCCTCAGGATAGCAGTCAAGAAGCTGCTGCCCCTGAGATGACCCTTCAGGATGCTGACATGAAGATGAAAGAGGCAGCTCTGACTCTGCTTTCCATGGATCCTGACAGTACAGTATCCACCAGTTTCATTACACCAGATACCAGGGAAGGTCCAGAGGTGAAATCACCCAGGCCGCAACCAGTGGAAATGAGTGTAGCTGAAGAGGGAGAGCAACAGCTTTCCATAAATATACCAACTGAAACTGAAACTGAAACTGAAACTGAGCTTACAACTGCTGACTTGCCAACAGTTAAATCTGAAGAGGGTGCTGAGCTTGTTGAGAAAAAATCAAACTGTCCAGGTAAATGAAGCATTTTGATGGAGAAACAAAAGTTTAATCTTCAGTGGAATGCTTAATTATGAATGTTTTCATAAATTTAAAGCAAAACCTGTCTCTCTTCACAGAAGTGTCAGACATTTCAGAGAAAGAAACAGATGTTTCAAACGTACAAACATCAGTCTCACTCGCTCCACAGGTAACAATGAATGTCCCATTTACTGGATAAAGTTTTGTAAGATGAAAATGCCTTCATCTTGTTTAAAGACAAATTCTTCCCCTGGTCTGTCACCCCAGTGTATATAAATGTATATTTTATAATATGTGAAGATTAGTATTTATTTGAGAATACATGTTTTAAAGATGTTGCTCCATTGTGCCAAATTATTGTTCTGACTCCTGTGTAGGATGATGACGCTGCATCAAATGAATGTCAGGCTCCTTCAAATGTAGAAGAAGAGACCAAAGGTGAAGAGATTGCCCCAGAAACACAACCTGCTAACACATCAGTGCCACCAGTTGATGAAAAAGGTAAGTAAAACTTTTTGTCTCTTAGCTCAAGACTTAAGACTGAAACTGAGATTCAAAGCTTGTGTCTTATTTTATGGTCTTTATGACTGTTTTCTCTTGTGGGTTCCAGTGCCGAGTTAGTTAGCCAACTTCAATAAACGATACACACATTCTCATTGTTAACATTTTTTTTCTTTGTATGTATTTAATGTTTCTCATTTAAATAAGTTATTTTACATCCTGCGATATCTCAGATGCTGTTGTGTCTGAAACAGAGAAATTCAAAGGAAACACTGAAGAAAGCATGGTGGCTATTGTTGCTGATGCACCTAGCACTGAACAAGTTTCAGAGATTTCAAGTAAAGAAGGTGAGAATTTTTTAAAAAAGTAATTTGAGGGAATCAGTAGACGTTCCTTTATGACAGTCAACTTATTGTTTTATCATTAATTCAGATGAAACGCAGTCAGATGTTGGAGACACAGCAACGAGCAGCAAGGTGAGTTGCCATTCATATTGTACAAATGAATCAAACTTTGCTGAATTTATTATTACATTCTCATGTATTCTCTTTTATGCAAGGCTGAAATTCAAAGCGATCTGTTTTGAACAATAGGTGGTGGAAGTGGTGGAAGCTGAGGACAACCAGGACAAGATGGACATTGATACTAATAGTAAGTTTTAGCTTAGTCCATACTTAAAACGCTTAGAACTGTGCAAATTTTAAGCCATTTTAAGCTACACTCTCTCTTTGGAAAACAGTAGTCTTGTACAGAGTGGTGATATTTAAATGAATTGATCAACATGTTTAAAATAGGCCTAAAATCAGTTAGGCCATTTTTAATCTAATGATTTTCACCATTAGGTGAGGTTCAGAGTGTGACACAGCAAGAAGAGAATGTGGCACAAGAAGAGACTGATTCACAAACTGTAAGTGCTCATTATTAGGCCTGGTGGTGTCACTAACAAATGATTTATTAATATGTAAATCACATGTTGCTGCTGCACCTCATATGTTTATTGGTTTGTTTATTTGACCAGTCTATCTGTCTCATTTTTATGTATGAATGCATCTTATACTTCTGTTAATCTGTTTATCACATAAATTATTTTCAGATGGAGTCTGGTGTTCCTGGCAAGTCTGAGGAGGCCAGAGGAACTGGAGACGTGTGTCAGTCCAAACTAGTCAAACAAATCAGTGAGTCTTTTTTGTGTGTATGTTTGTTTTTTAAAGCTTGCTATGTATTGTTGTTTTTTTTGTTTTGTTTTTTGTTTTTTTTATCATATTTGACATATGCAGAATTTCAATCCAAAATCAGCAAATGATTATTAGGGAATCTATGCCATACTGTACTTTAACTAATGTTTGTTATTGGTTAAAGAATTGAAACGTTCTAGCAAGAAATTTTTACAGCATGATCACAATAAAATTAGAACAGACTATTGGACTTTGGAAAGGATTTTGGATAACTTATTATTATTAGTAGTATTTTTTAAATAGAGCTCTTCAATTATTTCTCAATGTTTTGTACTGTCGTAATGTTTCAGGTAATGTCTCCAGTTCAGACAGCCAGGAGGATGAGAAGGGATCAGACCTGTCAGAAAAGGTAACTTTTAACAGATTAATGTAACTGTGATGAAATCAGCTTTGACAAACTGGGTGAACTGCTGTGTCCTGTGTATGCCCTTAATTTTTTTAATGTGTAGTGATTTTCTTGATTTTATGCCTTTATCCCTGTTGTTAGTGTTTAGACTGTAAACACTAACATAACAGTTTTCCACCATGGTTGAACAATGACATGTTGTGTCATTTTACCGCCTGAATTGATATCACTTCTAATTTACAGGAGGAGAGAAAAGGGGGAAGAGTAACACGCAAACGAAGGCTGTCCAGTCAGAAAGCTGTGGCAACCAAAGACTCTGGTATGTAGCTAACAGTTTCATTTGTCCACAATGACTCAAGAGTTTTGGTCAGAAAATTGCAACACAAATGATATAATCAGCTGTGCTCACAAAAATGTATTTTTAATATCAGATACCTTTTTTTAAATTAATGTACCGTGTTGGAATGAACAGAATCTAATGAACAGATCCACTGCAGTAGCTTGAGGTCAGTTTTCTTGCTCCAGGCACCTCAGTGGTGGTTTTTGACAAAGAGGACAGTATTTTTTATTCATTTTCCCCTCATATTTTCCAAATGCTACAGTTACTTGAACACTGCAGTCACGAGCCTTATTCTCTAACCTTTAGATTACAGATTCTCCCAAACAAATATAGTTTTACATCCACATTCACTAGTATGGTATCTACATTCTTCAACTCTTAAGTCTGACAGGAGGGGACAATATCTGTCACATAAAATGATTATTTATATGGAAAGCCTAATTCATTTTTTTTAAATGGCTCAGGTGAGGAGAAGGATGAAAAGGACAGCCAAGAGCAACCATCTGCTGAGGTGAATTAAGTGGTTTTTGTTTGTTTGTTTGTTTGTTTTTTGCATTGCTTGTCGCATTTTTTTTCCCCCATCATCTATATATGATTTCAAAAGTACATTGTCAGTGAGAAAAACAATCCTCTGAAAAATGTATCTTTTGCAGTTGCATCACCAAAACCAACATTACTATATATTTCATGTCCACACTTTTTGCTTCTTCAGGAAACTGATCAGCCGAAGGTCCCGGAGGCCAAAATACCCCGCAGAGGACGATCATCCAAAACCACTGTGGAGGTGGAGGAGGACCATTCGAAGGAGCCTGAGAAGTCAGAGGAGTCTCCGAGCCACAGGGCAAGATGCTCAGGAGCCCAGCTCAAAGAGGCCACTGCTGGTAAGATGGATGACTTGGATGCCTTGTCATGTTTTACTCTTGTGGTAATCAGTCAGCTATAGTATTCATCCCAAATGACAGTAATATTATTATAATGTCAAACAGTTACAATAACCAGTTCTTCAACAAATAACAATTTCAGGGTATCTGCATGTTTCAGAAAGCCAAACTTGAGATTTTTTTAAAGACCTTTCTAATGTTACTTGGAACTGAATTCATGACTTTAAAAAAAGCCTATTTCTGTTTGAATACAGCTCATCAATTTTACCCTAAGTTCATCAGTCATAATGTTCTCCTGCTCTGCTGTGAATTCAGTTGTGTTACACATTATAGCTCACACTGTCTCCTTGTGTAAGAGCGCCAGTAAGACATAGCAAGCTGAGAAGTGTTGCTAAACCCCAAATAATCAAATATCACGGTAATGCAAGAGTGGAATAATGTACTACTAGATTCTGCTGTATGTTTACCAACTTGTAGCTTATATTGTCATTAATATTGCTCTTGTGTTATGTCAGCCTCAGGTAATCAAAAGAAAGATGAGATTAAGGATGAAGAGAAAGCTGAGAAATCCTCTACAGAGAAACCTGTGGAGAGAGAGGAGGTATGTTAAGAGAAGTGAACCATTTACATGTTACATGCTTTACATCATCAGGTTTATTACCACAACAACAATGCACATTAGTGTACATTTGTATTGTTACCTAGCAGTCAGATTTTGAACTTGAATATTGTCTCGTAATTTTCCAAACTATCAATCTGTAGGGAACCGAAGAGGACAGTGGACTTGAGAAAAGCAGTCAGCAAGAAAGCCAGACGAAGCCACCGTCCCCCCGGCCAGAAGCCAGTGAAGGCACAAGAGGCTCTGACTCCACTGAGACCACTGATATATGTCAGTCACTTTTTAATTAAATTCATATACATGGGAAGGTGGAGCTAAGTGTCTGGAGGAGCCCTGAACCCTGACTCCAGATCCAAATCACATGGTGTTGCATCATAAGTGAACTGAATTTCAAGAAGTCAATTCAGGTTATTGATGTAGCCATCCATCACAACATGACTTGAGGGATGTTGTAAGAATTAGAATACCAAAAAATGGAAGACATCTCGAGTGAGAATAGGTGCTGGGACAAAATAATGAAATAGAGATGTATAACACTGACAGTTAAAATGAAATTACAAAGCAACTAACCGAGAGAGAGAAACATGAGACATAAAGAAAATAGCTTGATATCTTAGTCGATGTCATGTCCACTGATTGAATGAACAGTTAATTTGTTTTCGTGGCTTATTATTTAACTATCTTCTATGTATTTTGCCGTCTCTGCCTGTTAATACTCAAGTTAATATCATAAATTCATATCTCAATTCTGTCCAATTAAATCTCTGTTTCAGGTAAACCCCCAATGAAGAGGAAGCGGTCTGAGGAAATGGAGGAAGCCATGAAGGTTACATTCATTCTGTTTATGGACCAAAATATTGACTGCATCTTGGCTGACTCTCACCCCTTTCCAACCTATATTTCCTTGTTTCCATCTCCTTTATGAAAAATATCGATACAGGTGTGAGTGTCCAAGTCTCGATATGTTTAATCCCATGCATTCAAATGATTTTATTCTGCAGGAGACAGAGGCTGAGGAGGAGAAGGAGAGCGACACCAGCCAACAGGAACAAAATGAGAATCAGCCTATCACAGAAAGTGGTGGGGAAGCACACAACCACACACACTTAAAACACTTTGTTCAGATCAACCACATTAAAATGATCATTTAGATAAGGACATAGAGCCTGGCTAAATACCACTGCAGATAGAAAACTTAATTTTGTATATACATTCAAAGCTTCAGTCAAAACATTTTCTGAATCAGGATGAGAATGAATTTACTTTCATTTTTATCAGGTCTTTATCTTTTCTTTATCTTTTCCCAGCTTGTTCTCCCTCAGTGGGCCAGTCAGAAGGTCAAGAGGAGGTAAAGGACGAGTGCTCCAGTGAGAACAAACCAGACGATGTATGTTGGCAATAAAGTACACAAAATGCATTCCTTAATGTAAAAATACTGTGCATCCATTACTTTGAAATCTTTATTTTCTAGGTGAGAACTTGCAGCCTTACCTGCAGTGTTATAAATCTTTTGTGCTGTTTTATCTAATCTCGTCTTATTTTAAATGTAATCTTTTTTTTTTTGTTTGTTTGTTTGTTTTTTACCTTTTTAGGGTGAGGAGGAGCAAACCCAAGAGGACCAAGGCATGGCTGCTAAGAAACCCGCTCGGAGGGGACGGTCCTCAAAGGCAGCAGCAGCCACTGAGGACTCAGGTCGGTCCTGGTCATACTGTGCAGTTAGAAGCTCCATTTACTGCAACCAAAAAATTATCTTGTCAAAGTTGTTAGTTCATGCGAGATTAGTGTAGAGGTACAGCCTCCTATCAATTGTTGATGTTAGGTGAAAGGTGAAATTTATATTTTTGGTTTTGAATTGCTCTTTACCTTTTTCTAGTGAGAGCAGCATGCACCTCTGTAGTTGCATGTCTGGGATTCTTTCAAAAATAACGCAGTGCATCACTGCTTGACACTTGAGCCTGTGTGATGAAGTCACTGGAAATGTACCTTGCTAATATCTTTGAGATGTGATCTAAACTGTGTGTGTGAAATAATATAGCTTCAATGAGTGTTACCGAGAAATAAATTGATTGTCATTTGGATACCAAACCAGATCAAAACACATTTTACAAATAACAGGATGATCCACAGGGAAATGGAAGTTAAATAGAAAGGCATAAAAACAGTGAAGCAAGTTCAGTTTTCAGTTTGGCTCACACATACCACACCATGATGTTACGAAATCTTCCCTCTTTTATCAGTTTTTCTTTCTTTTTTTTTTTTTTTTTTTTTTTTGGTTCCATAGACAGATTTCTTTTTCTCTTTCCAACAGATAAAAAGGACAAAAAGGCAGAAGAGAAAGAAAGCGAACAGAATGATGAGGAAGGGGACGATGATGAGAAGGAGGAAGAGGAGACCAAGACCAGAACTACAACACGCTCAGCATCTCGCCTAGAGGCTGAAAAGTAATTTGTAGTAATAATAATAATAATAATAATAACTACAGAACGATTACTACTACAAATAATAACAATGATGATGGAAATTTAATGGTACAAGTGCTGGAGGAAAAAGCTGGAGCTAATCAAATGGCAGAATCAAGACAGTATCCACATACTCATATCTATGCAAATAATTTATTTGCTGCAAGCTTTTGTCAGAGAACTTCTTCAAGGTGTCAAGTGGCAACAAGTGCAATGATACAAGTGTTAAGAGCAGAAGACTGGCCCTGCTCCTACAGCTGTCCACTCAAATTGAGACTACATTGCCTCTTCATGGAAATTATGCTTGCATTAAAAAAGCACATAATGAAAACATAATAAAATCAATTAACTCCTCACAACATTAATGCATAATAAAACACATCACAGACTGCAGAGCCTACAGACAGACCACACAAAGAGTCAAGAGCTGCTAATAAGTGCAAAATACAAACTTCTACAGAAATGAGACACGACCTCATCCTTTGTGCAGATCAAGCACTCCCAGTGCAGTGGGGATAAATGAATCCCTGCTTCTTTTACTTCTCAGTGCGGGCACTCCGAAGCACCCAGAAGGCATCATCACTGTCATATCCCATTAAATTAAGAAGGCGGAGATGTAGAACTAAAGTAACAACTGTTGTTTCATATTTGTTTTTGTTGCTCCTAGAAACAAGCCAAGTAAACCATCCACCCGGGCAAGTCGACAGAACGGTAAAGAGGAGACCGCAGCTGGCACGCGGTGAGTTTCTCTCATTGAGGTGCAGCAGACCCAACAGGCTTCAAGGAGAGTCTTACCAAACCTCGACTTTTAGATCGTGAAAGAAAATGTTTTACCAAAGTTTTGCAAAATGTCTTTGAGATGTTGTGAGTTACTAGCTCTCAAGGTGCTATTTGATTACATTGCATGAACTGGTTAAAAGAAATTCATATACTGAACACCTGGAATTATGTTAAAAAAAAAAAAAAAAATTAAAAAAAAAAGCTTTTCAATCTATAAAATCTTTTTCAATTACATTGTTGTCTTGAAAGTTGGGATAAAATTGATGAACCACATTCAAACAGAAATAGACTTTTTTAGAGTCATAAATTCAAGTAATATAAAAAAGGTCTTAAGTTTGGCTTTGTGAAACCTGCAGATATCCTGATATTGTTATTTATATGTGTTTTATTGGAAAAACTGGTTATTGTAGCTGTTTGTTTTAATTAATAACTCTTGAATGTAGCTGAGGTACATTTTTGCTGTACCTAAATATGACACTCAAAAAAACCGACTGACACTTGCTCCTTGTTTCCCTCCTGTAGCGGGACGAGGGGCCAGGTAGCAGCGGGGAAGGGGGGTCGTAAACCAGAGGCCAGCCCCCCTGTGGTGCGCACCCGGGGCGGACAGAAATCAGAGGAGCCCCCTTCCAAGAGAGCCAAACGCTGAAAACTTGGACTGCAATGAACTGCTTTGCCCAGGCACAGACTTTTAATGCGCTCCCGCACCAAAATGGATACCTACTTACATTCAAGTGTAAACCTCAGAGTTTTGTCATGCAAGTCAGAGAGAGCCTCTCCCCTCGGCCTGCAGTTGGTTAGCATGCAGAGCTAGTCGGGCTTCATTGACCAGCAATATTGAAAAGCTCTGGATTATATTATACACTTTCCTCTGATGGTAGGGCCTAAACCTAAGGATTTATAGAGGAATCCCTCTGAATACCGTCTACTACATGACACCCATATGGTTTTGATCAGACTTCATCATTCCTTCGTTTATTCAGTAAAGCCTAGTGAACTACAGCATTTTGGGCCAATCAGAGGCCTAATGTGTAGCCGAGTTGTGTTTTGAGATAGAGAGGGTGAATTGAAATGAGCTACTATTGAAGATAACTATCAGCCTGGTGATCGCCTGTGTCTCAGTGCCAGTCGAGACCAATTCACCCTCACAGGCATAACTGTTACACATTCAAACATTTTGTATGTCTGATTTGTAAATCCACACTCTTGTACATAGAAAGCAGTGTCAAGCATATAGCTGTTGTTGTGGACTTACATTTTGAATATTCATTCTGTGAATGTAATGGAGGCGTTTTTCTCCACACTATTTTTATGTGTTTGGTTTTTAAACTAAACACTCATACAGTGAGGATTATTTTTTGGTTATGTTGCTCCCTGGTAGAAAAGCAGAGCAGTATTAGTCATCCACAGAAAAAAAAATCGTGTACATAAATATAAAATTTGCTGTTTGTCTCCATAAACAGATTTCTAAAAGCTCCTTGTGCAAAGTACTGTTGCGTACCACCTGAGTGCTGAGTCTTCACAATGATTTGTATTGTTTTATCCATTTGTACAGTTTTATCCATTTGTTTAATGGTGTTTATCTTGACCTGTCAACATAAAGATGTGCATTCATACATTCATTCATACACAAATGTAAATGAACTGAACATTGTTTTTATACTGTGTTCACCATATAAAATAGTTTGTGGTTCTTTATAATTGTGGTCAACGTGGTGATTTCTATTTTTTGTGACAAACAAGTGAAAACACTGTAAACTATTGCTTGATGTCTGTTTCTCTTCAAGTTTGCTCCTAGTGTTTTTTAGTTTTCTCATTTCTGAATAGTTGTGGTTAAGTGTAAACAGAGTTAGTTACAGACCATAAAAACAAAATCTTTTTCATGTTCAGCATGCACTTAAAACAAATATTAGTTTCACAGATTTTCACCATAAAACCAACAACGGCTGGAAGAACCTCATACCATGTTGACTCTGTTGCTGCGTTTGGGTAGCTGAAACTTTTGTTTATGGAAAGATGAAATAGTGCACAGAACTGAATACACAGATTTTTATTAATTTACCCCTATGTGTCTCAAATGTTATCTCCACTGTGTTTCCTGAATGGATGTGCTGTCTGTAATGTGTAAATAGCCAAGACATTTAACCAATCACCTCAGAGCGGAGAAGAGGAGAGGACATTCCTGCCGGCTAATGGAGGATAAAACTGACAAACTAAGAATGAAATATTCCACCATCATTAACACGTTAGGAGGCCTTAATCGCTGCACCTGAACTGAAGGGATCCAGCAGCATGGAGAAAGGTTACGGAAAGCCGGAGTTCTCTGAGGGAGGTGGTTGAAGTTTTCCGACCATTCCTGCGGAGTGCTAAATTTGATTCCTTAAGGTGTTCCTCTCAGGTATTTCCTGGTGCTGGAATCCAAGTGCTAAATGTTAGCCCAACACCTCTCATTTAAAGGTTTGGATCAGCTTTCATGTAGCCACCAGGCCTGGCAGGCAAACAGCGCTCCTTTCAGTCACTGATGCCATTGGAGGGACTCGAGCCGTCATTTTGGTCATTTTAATGTGGCACTTTGTTTTGTTGTCCAAGGTAATTTTTCAGTTTTGCTGAGCAGGTTTCTGCAAGCCACAAGTATCAGCAGCCCCTGTGTTTGAGAGGCACTGGACAGGTTGTTATTTATGTGATTTAAAAAAAAAAAAAAAAAAGCTTGGTTATGATAATCATATACAACACAGCAGTGACCGCACAACAACAACAATGACAAAAAAAATACTTTTTATCGGCACATTTTAACTTGTAAAATATACATTTAACCTGCTTTGGGAGCATTTATTCCACACAGGACAGAAAAGGGAGTGTCAATGCTCTATCACTAAACTTTTTACCACTTATTGGGTGTGATTTTGGATGATGATCTTTACCTCCAGGAGTATGTATCTAATATCTCCCAGACTGCCTTTTATCATCTCAGAAATAAATCCAAAATTAGATGCTTTTTTTGATAGACAAAGAAAATCTGGTTCATGCATCTCTACAAACTACATTACTGGAATACACTTTTCTCTGGACTGACAAAGCAAGTGTATTACCTAAGTATTAGCTAAAATAAAAAAAATAAAAAATAATAAAAAAAAAAGTTTAACACATTACTCCTATTTTAGCTTCTCTAGACTGGCTCCCAAACAAAAACCTGATTTAAAATTCTTCTTACTTTTAACTTTTATTTCAGAATCAGCAGTAATGTTATTCCATTTTAATAATAATATTCTTTTCTCACTCTTTTTTTTTTTTTCTTTATCTTGAAGCACATTGAGTCTGCGCCTGTCATGTGAAATGTGCTATATAAATAAACTTGACTTAACTTGACTATCACAATGAGGAAGTCAAACTGTTTGTACTGATCAGAAAAGATCTGAGTGGTGACAAGACGATAAACTCCAACTTTTTAATACCCAATGCATATTAGAACAACCGGTATGGTCACATTATTTGAAAACACATCACAATGGCATTATCACAGTTTATTAACCTCTGTATTGTATTAAATTATGAAAAAAAAATAATGTTAGTACACTAGTTTAAAATGCATTGTTACACCTTTATACACACGTTATGTAGGCCGTTATCAAACACTGAGGAGGGCATCATAATGTGTCACCAGTTAATGTAAAAATACCTATTGTATTGAACATGCAATGCTTTCCCAGAGGTTAGTCCACATTGCTAATACACTGGAGTAAGCCCATTGTAGTCTAAAATATAAGCTAATACTTCTACATACAATCCATCTTTTAATGTGGGCTTTTCGGCTGTGATTTATAGGTGTGAAGCTGCTGAGCCGGTGCAGGTTTTCGGGGTTGTGCCCTGACCACACACCAGTGCTGACATCTCGACGTGACAATGGTAGGGAGAAACTGATCCTCCATAAATTATTTCAGGGTTTGATCACAAGTCATATCTCCTTCCCTGTCCTCTTAAGCAGGGCTGGTAGTGGGTAGCAGTGCAGTTTATCCTGGAGAGTGCCGTGGAAAGATGGTGGTTTCACACAACTGTCAACTGGAATAGAGGGACTGTTGGATTTGAGCAGGGTGGTGGGGGGGTCTAACCAGCACTGCTGGGATAAGGGTCTCACTCCCACTGCCTCTCTATATTGGGAGTGGTCTTTCCTCTACTGGGGATTTGGCCAAGGCGACTGGCACTGAATATAATGGTCTCCCATTCAGCCACTCCTCTCACAAGACATAAAAGTTAACAGGTGTTTAACGTCAGAAGTGTTTCATACGAGAGTCATAGAAATAGAGACAGGCAGCAGGGAGGGGCAGCGGCTTAACATTTTTTTTTCATTCTTTTGCAGTATTGAAATAATTCTGCGGCTGAGGCCGCTGACTCTGGATTGACATCTGGCATCTGAAGCTGCGAGAAATGCACGTCAGTGTGCAGAGAGAGGCCTGAGGTGTGTGTTTACTGACCAACATTTTGAACATCATTTGAGATCAAACTGGTTGTTGCATGTCCGCAGAGATTATCAAAACTGTGAAGCATTTCATGATGTATTTGTGCTTTTTATGATGCATTTGTGCTTATGTATGCAGAATATAAATGAGAGGTTCATTCCAAAATGTAATATACCTTCTCTGGAAAAGAACGTCTACATTGCTCAGTGTTTGAAAAAGTGGTTACAGCCACTGAAACTTTACTCTTTTGCAAGCAAAGGCCTTGACATACTTCATGACTTCATTAATATTCAATAGTAGGTTGTATTTTCATGCCACTATTAATTTAGTTAGAGTAGAAAGTATATTTTCCAAATAGTGGGTGTTATATGGATACTGTACTGTAAAGTATCCAGTCCATGTCATCCACTTCACAGTTTGAAAAGAACAGACCTACAATATCTTAAGAATTTCTAAATGGTGCTTGAAGTTTTCACAACTACATCAACTTGTATGTCTAAAAGTGGTATTTTACATCTGACATAAAGCCCCTGAAAGGGGTCCGCTCCTTTGAAGGACATCTTTATTTAGGCGTGAGAAGAGGAGACAGAGATGGTCACAGAGCCTTAAGGCAGCCAAGCCCTTCAAACCTGAGAAGCCTTTTATGATGTGCTTGAGCTGCATGCATTATGTATTGCGTGCCAAAGGCAGATGAAAGCTCATTTGTCAGCACAGCAGGCCAGAAAATAAACTATAAATCACGTCTGTACTATCTACACAAATTAATTGGACTGTAACAGCGGGCTATCCCCCCACTAAAAGTGCTTCTATGCTTGTGCTTCTGTGGCTCCAGTAATGTAGCTGGTACTGAGATGTTTTGAAAAGCTTCCAAGAGGAGGAGGAACTTCGGATGACTACTCTCTCCTTGTCTCTTGGTTCCATTTACTGTATTAAGAGTGCTGTCCCAAGGGTTCCTCCATTTAGTGGTCCATCGCATGCAAGGATAATTTTTCTTTTGGAGAAAGAGAGAGAGAGAAAAAAAGATTTGGGGGGTTCAGGCGTAACTTAGGCGACTAAAAGCATACTTAAAGCAGGCAGTGCCCCCCCTTCTTGCCTCCACTTTTCAATGTTGAGGTTGATTAAGGGTGCTATCACGGTGGATCTGATATTTGGTGAGAAATTCAGAGGACGTTTTGGGAGCATTTATTGCAAATGACTCTTGGCAGTGCCCTCTCATGTATTGCTCCATCTGAACACAATTTGGCAGCTATTCACGCATAAGAGGGGGAGAATGGCGTGCTGTGAGCCTCCTTCCTCATACCAGCACGCAAAAGGTTCAAGACCTGTCATAAACACACCCTGGAGAGGAGGGGAAACAGAGATGTTACCATGGCACTGGCATGTTGCTGCATCAAGCAAGATTTCTGTTTAAAATATAAGATTAAGGCTATGGGGCAGGAAAAGGGGCGGCGGGTGGGTGGAGGGAAACGTATTCCACTGTGTTGTTAGCGTAATGTGCCATTAACTTTATTTTTTACTGGAAGGAGGTGGGAAATTTCATCCTTGCATTACTCCACTGAGGAGCCCACAAGGAGGAATGCACAGAGCAGACAAGCAATCCGAGGATATTAATAAATGATGTCTCCTCGTAAAGTAAAAGAAGCTATTGTGGTTTTACTGTAAATGTACCTTTTCCCAGTATAAGAAATTAATATCTCATTTCTTTATAACTTCTTTTTTTTCCCATGACAGTACACTCCTCTTCCCAGCCAGCAGAGGGAGCCCTCTTGCTCAAACACACCAAACCATTTTCAGCCTCATGCTGACAATGAACAGACATAGCTTTGTATGTGAAACACCAAAGTTTCTTTTTCTGTTCTTTTTCCTTCTCTTTTTTCTGCTTTCCTTATTGTTATTATTATTATTCCTTCTTCATTTTTTGGGGCCTATCTACAAATGATTAAAACCTTCTCATCAGTATGCACTGGTGATATTTTGGGTTGAATTTTATACAGCCCAAACCCTAACGCACACTGACTCAAAAGACAAAGTACAAAAGAAAAATTGGTTTGGGAAAGATGAAATCTGGACTTTTTGTAATAATAGCTGCTGACTTTTCATGTGCTTACAAAATGTTTAGAGATTACAGCAAATTTTCTCAATTGATTTTAAACTCCCTGGAAGAAGAGACATTATGTCTCAATGGGACCTTCCTGGTAAAATAAAGGATAAATAAAATAAAATAAATTAAATTAAATTAATTTACTGATTTCCCTACATATGTGTTGCTTGGCAGATCATTTACTCTGCATTCATCTATGGATTTAAATGTGCAAATGCAACAAACCGGTTGTTTAATCATTTTTAGCCTTTTATTCGCTGGATATCAGGGTTTTATTTATGCTCAGCTGTCTCAGTTAAAACCAAACTGCTGTTGGTGCTGCTGTTTACATTTCCCTCCACTTACAGCTACTTACTGCTTATTACTCTTCATCCCAGTGTGGTTACCAAAACACAGCGTAACCCATGGAGCTCTGGTTGACATCACATTGATGGGCACACTGACTCACTTTGTTGGAGACCCCTGGCAGACAAAAAAAAAAAAAAAAAAAAAAAAATCCTAAACTCATTTTCCATCTTCCTAAAGTAAATTTATTGGTTAATCAAAGCTGCTTCTGTTGAAATAGGATCAATGGATGACAGCGTTGTGTGAGAAAATGGAAAAGCGTGAAGGAAAGGGGTGGATCACAAGAGAATCAAAAACAAAGCGATGCACCACAATTGTGGATCAACCTTGGGTGAAATTAGTAGTTTCTAAATGGAGCAACATGTTTTCAGAAGCTGCAAGTGCAAGGAGCTGTAGCCTATGTGTGAAAATATCCAGACAGTGTCGGTGGTTTTTGCTTTCCCCTTTTCCAGTTGTGTTTTCATTGCTTGTGGTGATACAGGCTTTCATCCCCAAGGTCACATCCAGCCCTGGGACAATGCCACATAATGCTTTCACCACCATTCAGTTCATTTTCACAGAGCAAAGACTCTCATTTGGTTAAATTTGGTTTAAAATTACTAATTCAATACTGTAAAAAGGCAAACACTCACAAGCAAAACAAGGAAGTTCAGCTGAAGCATTTTAACCTTGTCTTGCTGTAACAGAGTCGGGGTCAGCAGCTCTAAAATTCAATTTGCCAATTGGAAAATGATAAAAATACAAAGATAAAAACTGTAAATCCTTTGCAATAAAAGGTTTGTCACATACAGCACATAAAGAAATCAAAGAGAAAAGAGGCTGTGGCATTATTATGGGAATTGCAGTTTCAATTTACATTTTGAATAAATTGAAATCAAAGTGAACTGAGCCCAAGTGTCATATTGGACACAAAAAAAGTCACAAGATGTCAGAGGTCAATGACACAATGATATTTTCCGTGGCCACTAGATGGTATAGCAACTTCACCCACACATAACCGAGAAATTTAATTTTTGACGTTAGGTAGACCATAGTCAATAGGAATATTATGATCTACACTAGCCTATATTTTCCGCTTTTATTGTCCCTATGATTTAAAAATGCACAAACTCATTTAACTCATGCTGTGATACAACATTTTAAAATCTGTAGGCTGCAATGCGTTGGTATTAACTCCAGATATGAGCTGACATGGAGAGAGAAGCTTCAATGAACGGACCTGGATTTATTTTGCACAGGCTACACAGCCTCATTTTATTCTATTAATCTCCCACACCTTGACAGACAGAGGCGGTGCGGGAGCAGGTTTTCAGGGAGAAAACGCTTTAGACGTTTATTTGATCTGTTGAAAGTGATTTACATGAAGTTCAAGGTCAGGGAGTCCCTGCATCAGTCTCCTCAGAGACAACCAGCAGGCCTGGCGAGGGGGTTTCGGGTTAGACGCAGTGGGCTCATAATCTAGAAGATTTGGGGAAAAGGGACTGAAAGGGAAAGGGAAGGAATAAATTAAAAACAAATAAATAAATAAAAAATAACAGGATAAATCTTTTTTTTTTATTGGATGCAACAACTGATGTCTTCTGCATCACCTTCTGTATCTCTGGTACTGACAGCCTCTGCGATTTCTTGACTTTTCACTGTTCATGTAATTAGGACACATTTTAGTCCAAATTAAATTTCTAATTATTATTCCACAGACGCTAACATAGTTTTGCGTCTTAGAAATTCAACAAACCAGTGTAGTAACAAAAACAATATCGCACATTACTACTAATAATATAATAATAATAATAATAATAATAATAATAACAGCACGACAATTATACTCTAATACGGCATTAAAATGTTTAAGGCCTATGCACTGTTGGAGTTGCGACAGTGAAGTCATTCACCTACTTTTTGATATAATTTAAGGCTCTAAATTAGAGACACGTTCATACATCTAATTAACGGCCTATCGAAATTTTAAAGATTTCAAACAAATACGTTTTGATCCTACACAATACGTCCCGTCCCGTGCCTTGAAATCTTTTTTAAATCGACTAAATTTGCCTGACATTTGTGAAAATACTGCACTGTATATACTGAATTAAATCTGTGGACTTACCCATTTAAAGTAGCCTACAAGTGCAGATGTCAAGTAACAAAAGATGACTTTTTAAATGCATTTAGGTTTTTATTAGGCCTAGTTTGCAGATGAGCGTGGCAGGGAAGATGTGTGGGGGAAAGGCGATGTGAAATACGACGTAAGGTTAAGATCCGGACCTGGAGCCCTTCACGGCCCGCTGGTCCCCTTCAGCACTGACCCAAAGGGAACCCTGTGCACAGCGGCCGGTGGGGTGGCGCGCTTTGTGGTCCTGTGCTGTTTTCTGTCTTATTTCTGAAGAGGAACAACATCACGCGGAATAAAGCACAAATCTTTGCTCTTTACACAGCAAAATATAATATAAAGCAGCCCACTTCACTGTCATGTCCAGCCTCAAATAGCCTATTACTTCTTAAAACATGTTTAACAGTTTACCAGCGCCGAGCGATGGGCCTGATTTGTGTTATTTCAAGAATTGTTACCCATGTTTTAAGAGTTGTCTGGAAACGATATAATAACTTGAATTTACACAGATTAAGGAGGATCACAAGACTAATATGCTCTCAAGAGAAAGGCGTTTGAAACAAATACACTGGCATATTTTGGGTAGAGTCTGATTATCTCAGTAGGCTATACTGACACACATTTTGACTGTGAGAAAACATTATATCTTAAAACTCGACACCAGATTAATGGTTTGTTAAAGCGGATCTATCTTTTTTGCTGTGCTAATCTGATTTCCGCACAGTCTTACCTGCTCATCATGATTCATAACGCAGCCAAGGACAGCAGCCATAACGAGCTCTCCAATGACTTAATACAATCTCAACTGCATAAACCAGTCTGTAACAATTTGGCACACATTGGTTTGTGTCCAAAACGTTGCCACAGATAAGGCGCGTCACTTTACGCATTACGCACGGGAGAGACCTGTTTGGATGGTGAAGGGTTAAGTTTCAAAAGAGGACATATTTATTGTCCTGATGCTGCATTCGGGCGGCATATGGTACATCTCATACTCCTTTTTGTAAATACGGTTCACCTCATTTTTTAGGTCGTTCACTCAGCAAAAATACATTAAATACTGATCACGTCAGCTTTCCAGACTGAGGAAGCTGTTAACCTTTAAGATCTGGGTCTGTGATCTCAGGGTTGTCAGTGGACCCCGATGCCCTGGCTAATAAAATCCTTAATATCACCAGCACAGAAATCTGCCACAGTTTAGTCTCAAAAATGGAAGATCAGTTTCAAATGAAACGAACAAAATCAACGATTTTCACCACATCATCATTAACCACATCATTTCATAATTTACAAAATGCCACACTAAGGCACAGCTTGTTTTGTGTTTGTAGTTGAAAAGCAATGTGTATATTTTTGAGCTTGTTTTAAAACATAAAATCAAATGCCTCACATTATTATGTGCGTAGTTCTTAGGCCTTTAGGCAGTTAATTGACCAAAGTCTGCAAAAAAAGTTGTAAAGATGATTATTTCAACCGTGCAGTCACTGCGATTGTTATGTTTCCTATTTGACTTGAATGCAGCATGACGACGGTTACAGTGGCCAATCATAGAACGGCTTTCCTCCTCTGTCGCCCAATAGGAGACGCAGAGGAGTTGCTGTCAGTCACAGGTGAGGGTGGATAGTAGAAGTGTGTGAAAAGGGCAGGAAACGGGAGCGAGCCTGGACTGATGGCAGAGCTATGCGGAGGAGACGCATCGTGCCTTCGGATGTACGAGAAACTTTCCATGGCTTCTCCTGCGGGGCTGCGGTGAGAAACCAACACTGGAGGGAGCAGAAAAGCAACAGCTGTGCATCGCTGGGAGTAAAATGTGGATGAACTGACTTTTGCTCCATATCCAGGCCGGTAATTATTCACTTGAAGAGCAAGTACTTGACTTTCGAAAATGGCCGTTCGTGGCAACTCATTGATGCCTTTCTCAATCCAAGCCATTCTTAACAAAAAAGACGACAGTCGGCACTTGCCTGATTTGGATATGTGCTTCTCCAAGACGGCGTGTTGGAAAATATTTGGGGACATGAACAGCGGGTCAGCGGACTTTCCCTCGGCGTGCAGAAGTGATGATGGGGGGACTTGTGAACCCACGGACCAGAAAAGTTATGACTCGGACTCGGGACTCAGCGACGACAATGACAGCAAGACTCTGGCCGTGTGCAAGTCCGAGAAAGACGGAGACCCTGCTTCAGATCTGCTGGAGGAGAGTCTGCAGGAGGAGACGGACCAAGAATCTGCAGCTGTGGAAAACGCAAAGAGCGACTGTGAGCCTAATGCTACGGGTAAGTGGCTTATAATTTGCAACCACACACACACACACACACACACACACACACACACACACACACACACACACACACACACACACACACACAAACAGGATGTTTCTCTGTGGGTTTTCTGGTTAGGACTGTTGTATAAATTGAGATCCACACAGATCTAACTCAGTGAACCTTGTAATTCCCTCAGTTAAACAGGGAAAAGAGCAAAATCAGAAAAGAGACCCCAGTGCGGCTCTTAAGACTTCCCTTTAATGCTGCTAATAAAAGTTTGCCACAAGTGAAGCATCATGGTTAAAGGCTTGTTTTTTCATGTGGCTGCCATTTGCACATTTCCAAATATTACTCCATTTTTAATCCTTTTACGCACACTTTACGCATGAACTAGAATAGGTATAAACGGATAGGCCTCATGGCCCAGCATTTTTGAAGCTATGTCCTTTTAACCATTACTTCTGTAAGGCCATGGGCAGCTGGATTTGGTGGCATCACATGTTATAATCGTATGAGATAATGTATGTTACATGGGCAGGATGTCCCTTTGGAATTAATTTATGCACCAGCCAAAACACAGCTGATTACTATCCAACCTATAGCCTAGAGGAGAAAAAAAAAATTTACTCGCACACACACTCACTCACTCACTCACTCACTCACTCACACACACACACACACACACACACACACACACACACACACACACACACACACACACACACACACACACACACACACACACACACTTTGAAATGTTCTGTTTGTATTTAGCCTGAATAAAAACTAATTAGAGTAGACTCTTTTTAATTAGTTTTATTTGGATAAAGCAAACAATGAAAATAGATACTCCTAATTAATTAAATGGAAAAACGTTGCCACTAATTTCTGACAGTGTACTCAAATAGAAAAGTAAAGCATCTTGCTGCAGTAGTGTATGTATGCATACAATTTAGGTTTTTATTTTTATTAAAATAACACCCCATGCGTCTTCAGTTGATATAAGCACTATTCAAGAGAGATCAATTAGAAATGATTAGAATAAAACAGGAATTTACTGGTTTCTCTTTTTTGCATGGCGCACATCTGCATGTGTCTTTTTCAGACCCCAACACCCTGGATGAGGGGAGCTGCGACAAGAGCCTGGACCAGCCCAAACAGAGGAAGAAGCGCTCAAGGGCCGCTTTCTCCCATGCGCAAGTCTTCGAGCTGGAGCGCCGCTTCAATCACCAGCGGTACCTGTCCGGGCCGGAGAGGGCGGACCTAGCGGCCTCCCTGAAGCTGACAGAGACCCAGGTCAAGATCTGGTTCCAGAACCGCAGATACAAGACAAAACGCCGTCAGATGGCTGCGGATCTGATGGCATCGACGCCGGCAGCTAAGAAAGTGGCTGTGAAAGTTTTGGTCCGGGACGACCAGAGACAGTACAGCCCCGGAGAGATCCTCCGGCCTCCGCTGCTCTCCCTGCAGCCGTCCTACTATTACCCGTACGCCTACTGCCTTCCCGCATGGACACTGTCCGCCTGTGCGGGGAATCAATGAGACTTCGGTGTATTTATTCTTATTTTCGTTTCTCCCAGGAAATGAAATGAATTGTTTTTAACCAGAGGAAAAGACCTGAGTGGACTGGTATCAGCTCAGCGTCTCCGACTGAACTGCCTCATCGTGTTGTCCAGACCAGGGGTTCCCCTACCTTTCATGTCAAGGACCCCCAGTTATTTACGCATTAAATCCATTATAACATGTTTCCAGAAGGAACTCCATCCAAGAAGATATTTCTTGTGATTTAGTATTTACTGTCTTTACTGTAGGTGGAGAGAGTGCACCTATTTTTACATTGTCATTGTGTTAACTCTAGGGAGTGACAGAGTAGTAAAATTCAAGTATTCCTCATTTTACTTGGGACCCCTGGAAGCCCCTCAAGGACCGCTGGAGGTCCCCGGACCCCACTTTGGGAACCAGTGGTCTAGACTGAAAATGTCACCTTTGTTGGTTTGTTATATGCGCCTTCCTACCTCTGCAATGATTGGAAATAGGCATATTCCATTGACTTCAAATAATTATCTCTGTTACAGGTTGTTTTTCCTTGCTGTGTTTGTAAAGGTAAGATATTTCAGCACTTTTGAGCGTATACATTACAGTACTACAAATGTAAAATGCATTTAGTGTGGGCATGTACATCATCGGAGTGAAAAGAGCAATTGAAGTTTTGTTGTATTTTTGGCCTGAAATCTGTGGCAGGAATCAGGCTGACAAACCAGTTCCTATTGAAATGTACCTATTTTCTATTGTGTAAAATGGATTGTTTGTTTAGATCGAAAAACATTAAAACATATCAGGCATTACTATAATTTGGATGCCATTTTGTTTTAAGGTTTTATTATGGTGGTGAATATTGGGCACTTGACTCATCTTCATTTTCATATTTATATTAAAATCAATATTAATAACAACATACCTCAACATAGAGACAGGTCGGGCAATGATAATTTAAATAACAATAAAAGCTATGACAATATATTTTACACAGTTTGGTAACGTTGTTTATAGTAACTGTTTTTGGCAGCACAAAATGACCTGGTTGTCAACAAGAAGTTCTAATTTATTGGCTGGTAATACATTTTATGTTAGCCTATTAGACTTTATCTTCTCTCAAAGACGCCCCACAGCGCCGCATAGCTGTTATTCCCTTGCATTTTCTTGCCAAATTTTAGGAAAAGTTTTCTGAAATTGACTTATGTGACTATATTGGCGTATAAAATAACGTACTCATTTTTAATTTTTCGCATATGCACCGTTTAAGACAGCTGTTGCTGCGTTTTGAGTGCGCAAACGAATAAAATGCCCTAATGTAAAGGAAATTGGGAATAGCCTACTGCTACAACTATATCTTTCAAATATGGAATTAATGAAGAATGTGGTTGTTGTAATATTGAGCCCAGCTGTAAACTAGACTGTTATAATTATGTTGACCGCTTAATATCTCTGGAAAAAAGGCATCGTTTTGACCATGATGTTACTGACGCCTTGCAGTCAGCGCTGTGCTGTTGAGTTGTCATCTGGGCCACTATGGCCTCCTTCCCAAACACTGTCAAACAATGATGAATAGCTCTGTGATTCCCGGACAGGGTAAACTGACAGCTACCTTTAGGGGTGGATGTCAACACAAGGAGAGGAGTATTCCAGGGTTAAGGAGGCCTATGTCACTGGGCCTAAATTTAAGTCATGGAGGAAAACAGAATCCACATTTTAGGCTTTTTGCGGACACAGTGGATTGCACACTGAATAACAGTCATTTAACTGCGTTCCATTTTTTCCCACAACATAAAAAAATCTTTAAACCAACTTTAACTAATTTTACGATTACTGGAATGCAACAGAGCAACTTTAGCTATTATATTGTCTTCAATGCGATCGTGAATGTAAGCGTGGCTCGGCACAGACAGACTGTAGATAGCCTATGTGTGTGTGGTCTGGGCACTTACAAAACTAGGGTCCAGACACACACCTGGGCGAATTTTATACCAAGATGCTGTAACTAGAAAAAGAGGATTCACTGCAACAGATGACAATTCGATATATCTCTAAGACTTAACACTGAAAGACCGGCATGGACATGAGGGGAAAAATGAGTTGATGATGTTGGACATTGTCGCAGATGACACCTAAGCTTTTCGACATGTACTTGGGCAAGGACAGCGAGGGAAATGCCGCGTCATAGGCCTACATAAGCCAACACCATTTACCGCAAACAGCAAGGTCTCAGTGAGGAAGACCTCTCCAAACAGCCCTGAAGTGTGCCATTGCGCAGATTTACGCATATGCGCGCTGCTGTAGGTGGAACTAAAGACATTTCAGACAGATCAGCGCCTCATCTTCTTCGCCCTATGGAAAAACAATCCCCCGACTTACCGACGGAGCCTATAAGCTTATGCCCTAAAATCTGATCTCCTAGATGCAGGTAGCCTATATACCAGCCTAAGGCCACCGCCGGCGACAGTGATGCTCCTCATTGGCTGCGTTGGAGCTTAAAGGACAGAGGGATACTGAGGAGTGGACCCTTCCCACATAACATCCTTTCATACCTGCATGTAGAGATATCTGATATAGAGAGAAATATCCCGGGTGTTTTTCCTTTCAACCTGTGATCGTTGAAATGCAAACACCCTCATCGGTGTGCATTAACCCCATTCCATTGTCTCCCCGTTATTTTTTTTTTTCTACATACGTTTGCAAGCCAGTTTGATGGGAAATAAACTGAAACCAACCAATTGCACTGTCTAAATACAATGTGAATGGGATGTAGGGCTACTTAGACTCCTCTCTGAACCGAGATGTTTTCAATTTAATTTGTTTTTTTAAATGCAAATTCACCACATTTGCACGCTATGGAAGCATAACTCCGTTACTAGTGCGCACATACATTACGCACAAACAGTTTGATTTTTCAGTAGCCTGTAAGCCTATAAAAGACACATAGGCTTTTTCTGACATCTACTTTTATTTATTTATGTATTTATTTGTGCTGCTGTAAATCTCAGCAGCACAATGTCCGCTTCAGGAATTCTGTGCGTTTATTCATCAGAAAACCTGGAACTGCAATTAATGAAATTAGTCCTATAAATGTAATTTCACACCTAACAGAAAACTTTATAGCTCCCTTCGACCCACACAAACGATTCATTATTTTTCTTAATTTATTACTATTTTTTTATTTAGGCTATTATTTCCACCGGGTTTATACTCTGTATTTTTTGCCTCTTTAAACAAGGCCTCGCCCGCGCTGCTCTTGGTGATCTGCTGTGTCAAGGACAATGCAGCCCGATCCTCTTGACTTCTGTAATGAGCCTCAATTCTCAGAGAGTCGTTCCAGTCGCTCCAGATCACGTTACAGTATTAATGATACAAAATTGCCATTTAATAGACATGCTTTGACACGTTATAGGTTACATATATATAGGCGGGGGTGAATGTATGGCCCCAGCACATGATTTAATTGATATAAATGCTGCTCAGACTTGATGTCGGGATCTGACGCTGTATTTCCCATGCAGTGCAAACACATGGAGGCACATCATATGAAGTGAATGAATATATGAATATAAATGGTTTGATGCCTCGGTCAAATGGCACTACTAGAGTTTGTATTTCACCACCAAAATATGTGTCCATCTGGACAAATTCTTCATTCTGTTGTGGGAGTTTATTTATTTTTATTTTATTTTTTCTTAAAACAGGTGTAGGCCTATGATATATTGGGATGAATCCAGCTGCTTCCACTACATAGAAGCCTGTTCCATGACTTATTAGAGTGAAATATTTCAAGATATTGACACTTGTAGTTTTCCAGGAAATCCGAATTGCAGTTATTTTTGTACTTTTACTGACTGATCTTTTCATTTATTTTAAGAGAAAAAAAAGAAAGAAAGATTTTTTGACATCCAGTAGGCTACAAGGTTGCATGACTTGTCAAGATGGATATTTTTCAGGCCACCGGAAATCGAGAACATCTCTGACCTGCTGTGACTGAAATGGTCAGGCAGTCAGAACAACACATCCACCATGTAGGGTCATAAACAAAAATCATTTTAATGTGTGAACTCTCAAAAGTCGACAGTTATCTGAAATGTTTCCGATAGCCTTACAAAGTGCTTTCACATGTGCAGCATTTTGTTTGAGGTCTATAAAGTTACAGGCTTGAACAGCTTCTGATCTGCAACAGCTTAGGACTCTGCAAGGCTACATTTTTCATCCAAAACATTGTGAAATAGTGTTTGTTTAAGGTAAATCCAGGTATTAAAACTAGGTAGGCCAGTCATTGAATTTAACGCCTATCCAGATGTATTCGTGAGCCATTTATGATTTATGAGCTTCATTAATATGAAGCGTGTTTATACTAAATGAAATAAAAACAACATAAAAATAAAGCTATGGTGAAAATCTCAATTCCACTGTCTACTTGCGCAATGATGACTTTACTGATCATTAAAATCAGTCAGTTTATAACTATAAATTAAATAAATGCAACTGCTCGATATCTATAAACGAAATTTCTTGGGAATTGGGAGCATTATGTGGATTTTTTGTTTTAAATAGAGATCAATAGTTTTAATGTAACTTTAATCATATTAATTATGAGAGTGGCAGTGGTCCGAGTCTGCAGTCATCAATAATTTAATTCAACTGCTCTTTTAATGTGATGATTTTGTATTCCTTAAAATTGAAAATAGCCTTTGCCTATACGAATAATTTTAGCGCTTATAGGCCTATTTTATATTCCTGCTGAAGAATTCATAGATAGGCTACATGTCCTACCTGAGCCATGGCTTCACTGTAAGACAGGTCCGTTTTTCCAGACGATTTAATAATTTCGATTTGACTTTTGCAGGACGTAGCCGATAAAATGTGACAGAAGGCAACAGCCTAAACTCACAGCCACTGAAATGATCCCAGCTTTACAAAATGAAATATTAAAAAAAAATGAGCATAAAAAGTAGATCAAACGCTTATATAACCAATAAGCCTCAGATTCATTTACTATGCTGGCTCTGCGCAATTAAGCCTCCTGGTAAAGTGTCTTTATTGAGCATATGCAACAGGTTTGTGACAATTAATGACACATGCACCCCCCGAAAACCCTTTTGTCCAGTAGAGAAGCTGTCAGTCACACCCTCATACACACTGTGGACAATATGGAGCTGACACTCACTGCCACCTGCTTCAAAGTGGCCCAGGTGCAAATTCCTGTTCATCCCCTATACACAGCAACGTGTTCCTTCCTCTCGCAATAACGGGGGTGTGAAAAATATGGACAGCGATTTAACTGCTAAAAACATTAAATCTCATGTTCTGCACGTAGGCTGAGATGTATCCTGATTAAAACACAATAGCAGCTTGTCCCATTTATTTATTTATTTTTTATTTTTGTATTTTGCTTGTGCATGAAGAGGTCTGGGTGGGACAGTTTACACAAGATATAGCATTCATATTTACTGTATGACACCGCGGGGACAGCCTCAAGGATGCACAGGTACAACTTTGTTTGATTATTTAAAGGAATTCTCTGGAACATTTTTTGTGTCCGACCAGTTCAAGGGGTAAAATTGTTCAACAAGAAACCTTTTTTGTGCCTTGGTTCATGGTCAATAATTCTCATATAAGGGTCACACTTGTTTTTTCTTCATTTGATTCTTTGTCTCTTTATTTCTATGTTTCTTTCTTTCTGTCTAAATTTCCAAACATGATTTTTTTTTTCTATTTATGTTGTAGGCAATATTAAGGATTTAGAAAGGTAATCCTGTGTTTTTTCATCAGTCAGAATAAAAATAAGTTTTTTGGAAACACAAAAAACGCATAATTCAAGAGTGAAACGTGTGTCATCCTTTTAATTTGATTTTTTTTTTTTTTTTTTTTTTTTTTTTTTTTTTTTTGCAGTGTTACATTTTTGTGCATTACAGGCTGTGCCTTAGGCTGATTATACACTTTAAGACATTTATTCAATAACGCCAAACTAGAGAGCATCATGCAAAATGTGGCCAGTGTGTCAGTGTAACCCAACCTGGAGTTCAGTTTGCCAGTGCTGGTCACACACCGTCTTCATTTGGTAAATACATCAACTCGCAACGTGACATCTGCAGAGCAATCACATTACAGAGCTGTCACAGACCTGACTGAGCTCAGCGGGCACAATGGGCTCCTGCACACTGGAGGATCGCTCATAGCTCTCAATTTAGATGTGGAAGAAATATTAGAACTGAACAAAGGACAGCCTACCGCTGAGAACTTTATATATATATTTTTAATAGTGGCAATAAATAGCCTAGCAGTTTAATCCCAGTCAGACAGTGCACTTACACACAGCTGACGTTTCCCATCATATTGAGAGCACCTAAATGTGGCCTTAATGTAGACTGCAGACCGGGCTTAGCCTTTATAATGACTGGGTCTAAATCTATAAGCTATAGCCTGATGCTTTAGCTGACCTGATCGAGCGTGTGTGTGCGTGCGTGTGTGTGTGTGTGTGTGTGTGTGTGTGTGTGTGTGTGTGTGTCAGTCAATAGCCTACCTGTAGTTTTTTTTTTTTTTTTTTTTTTTTTTTTTTGGGAGTAGCCCATAAATTAGCACATGAAGCTTATTATAATCTATATTCAATTATAGCTGCACGCAAATGAGATGGGGAGAGTCTACAGTAAAATAATAATACAAAAAAAAAAACAACTTTATACAATATGCTAATTTGTTAACTCACTGTGCTTTAACATTAATATTATTCTGCCAGCGTCATAAAAGTGGATCTATATTGTTTTGTGTTGATTTTTTTATACTTACACTTTGACCTCTGTTGCCATAGCAACGGTAACGCGTCACGTATAGGACGCATCCATACCGGCTAGCTAGCAGGTTTACGCTCCTTTCCTCTGAGGGCTAAAGCGGGTGGCTGCTGTCGGTGATCAGCGCCAATTAGACAGCCAGGCCGTGATCTGGGTTTTGTACCTGAAGTCGGTGGATGTATTCCCCGCCGATCTGAACGCTGTTTCTTCTCTTCGGGACGGGGTTGCTAACGCTAGCTGTCTGTCAGTGGATCATGCCGAGCAGCAGTGTAGCATAGTGGAGTCAAAATGGCGTCTGGTTGCCCACACAACGCTTATTTAATCCATCTGATTAACTAGACAGATTAATCTAACGGCGACTTCTTTGCGCTCGGCGTTAGGTTTTCCCTCACAGGTAGAGTCGAAACACATTTGAGCGACATGTCGGACTCGGAGGAGGACAGCCAGGACCGGCAGCTCAAAGTTGTGCTGGTCGGAGACGGTGCATCTGGGAAGGTGAGAAAGCAAACACTCAGCCTTACAGGAGATCGACTAAATACCTCAGCAGCCGCACTGTATAGCGGCGACTGCACTGGAGTTCAGTCAACATCCAAACTGGGCTGATTTTATTTGTTTTTTACAGAAGTGCTGCAAATCTCCCGTCACCATGGCGACTGGTGCTAGCTAAGACGGCTAACGTTATTTCGGCTAATATTAGCCGCGGCTCGGTTATCACTGACATTACTGACAGCACAGCGCAGTGTGTACAGATACAGGCTGGATTCACATGTAAAGGCACTATTAACTCTGTCTCAGGTTGTATTATACACATGTAGCTCGCTAACTTCAACGCTTTAGTTCAAGTGAACGGAGTTTTCACTAGTAAACAAAAGACAGCTTCAGAATATTGTGTTGTTATTGACAGGTAATGTCTTTATTTACCTCACTCCACTGGACTCCCAGCAGTGGACACCTGTCTGCAAAGTTACACAGTGGTAATATACATTTCCTTGGAACAATACGACAGCAGTTATATAGCAGGCCTGCACAATGTGGACAAAATTTCATACCGCGATATTTATGCCAAATACCTCCATAGCGATGCGATATGACTATGGGTTCATGCGTATTGGAAAAAAAAGAAGCATAATAATACTGAATGGTCATAGAAAATGCAGGTGCTTTAAGTGTTTATCAGAACAGACTAATCACTGTCTTAGGCTGCATGAGCATAAATTAAAATAAATAAATAAATAAATAAAATCCAACATTTTGCTTTGACACAGTGTTTCAACGATATTTGAAGTGAAAAAAGCAGTGAAAATTGAGTACTCTTTGCCAAATAGTGCAGTAATACCAAGTGGATATTGCAAATGCAGTTACTTCACAAAAGATTTATTTTTTTGGATCAGAATAGACCAGTCACTGTCTTTGACTAACCATAACCCTAGATTTGATATCGTCCATATTGTTGCTTTTTGAGATATTAATATCGCACATGTTTATTTTCCAATAGCGATATGATAACAATATATCGTTCAGCCCTAGTTTATATTAAGACACAAATGACGTGGGCCACAGGGTCACAGAACTTGACTTCTCTCTTTATGAAACTGAACATTGTTGTCAGTTGCCCATAATTTGATTATGCCTGAGCATCGCATTTATATGACATGTTATTGTCATGTAATAATATCTAGGCTGTTTGTCAAGTTGTCACTGTGTGGTGCAGATGTGAGGACAGAATGTGAGGAAAGGACCCACCTCATGGTCTGCAAGTTTTCTTAATGTAAACGGGTATGTAAGCTATCACATAAGGGAGGAGACAGACAAGTAGAGGGCTGGTAAGGATGCTAAAAGTGGGCAGCACTATACACTACTACAGTTTTACACAGTATTTTTCTCACCTAAAGTGAATGAACTTTAACAAAATTAGCTGATGGCAAAGCTAGTGAATCTTAGTCCACTTGTGTTAGCAGTTCCAGGCTTGAACATTGATGATTTACTGATAAAAAGCCTGAAATTATGGCTCATCGCGTATCTGTACTTTAAATTCCTCAAACTGAGAAAAATGCGAATGCAGTTTTTTTCTTGAAGTTGCCCACCCTCACTTTTCTCAGGTTTGTCTTAGGCCAAGGTGTAAAACCTGAGTGGGGAGTCTGGGCTTCTGGAGGTGGTTAAACACTTTAGAGGGGAGGACACAGGATGAGACACTTGATGGACATGTAGTAATTACATTTCTACCACTTATTTGAATGACACCGTGTAAGAATATTGGGGCTTTTTTTTCCTACAGTACAGAAAAAATATAAAAGGCCTTGCTGTTGCCTTCTCAGTTTTAAAACAGGATAATCTCAAACGCAACTCTTTTCTGAATCCTAATATTTGAGACAATCTGGTCCACTAAATGGCCACTTTGAGAGAGTTAGTGGACATCTGTGGCTTGGATTCTGTCTTAAAGATATCATAATGGATTTCAATCTGGCACACATCCGTTCTTCTAAACCTGTTTAAGCCTACCCATCCCTTAATCCGAGTTGAATGTGCCTCTGAATGGGTGTCTTTATGTGCTTTGAAGAATAGTATGAAACCATGGTGCTGTGTGTTCAGCCTGTAGGCCTACACTGGGAAGAAATATTGTACTGTAGAGCTATTATGTGTTTATTAGCCAGGCATTCATCCAGATTGGGAACTTGTGAAAAAGGTGCTTCTTTTAATGATTGGCATAGATCTTGTGTAGGCTTATAATTGCGCTGAAGGGGGCAAAACTAAAACAGTTTACTACAACTACTACTTTACTACAACAACTTTTTAATACCTATCCCTAATCTTACCTCCTGCTGCAACACCACTGGTGATGAATTTGTCAGTTTTTGAAGTTGAGGTGGCCTATGTTCCTAAATCGAACCAGACAACAAGAAGTAACATGCCTGAGAAACGTTTGTAATTGACATATCAAATGACATCCTTCTTAAAATGTTTTGGATTAGTATTGGGTTAAAGCTAGATGATGAGCTTTCAGAGCCTGTATATTTTTCTCACAGTTTTGGGCAGCTGGACTCAGGGTAAACACTACACTGTATTATACCAAATATGACAGTTGATAAAAGAAGGCTACAGTTTGCTTACCTTGGCTTTTGCAGCTGGTGGTTGTTTTCCGTTGGTATACCTCTCTTCGCCCGGCCAAGGACCCCCATATGCATTTGGCTTGAGAATCAGGCCCCATTTGAGAAAATTTTGTCTGGACTCCCCATCTGAGAAAATGTTGCTATTTTCTCATTTGATTTAGCAGAATAGTGGTGGGAAGAGAGTTACTTGTCAAGGTCTCCTCTTATGAAAATCTGAAGTGAGACCAAATATCCTATCTCTCGGTACATTGTCTGTCTGTTTGCTAAATCTATATGACAGGACCTCTGTTGGTTCCCAGATCCTATTATAACCACTGGACTGTGGGGAAAAATAGCAAAAAAAAAAAAAAAAAAAAAAAAAAAAAGAAAGAAAGAAAGAAAAAAAAAAATAGGTTGTACACACTGAGTTTATTTAGCCTACTCTGCATTAAAAGCCTTTAAAAGATCTACATGCAACAGGCTACTTCCACAACAGTGGAATTTTTTTCTTAGTCACACCACACAATTATTTGCAGCAAAGCAAGGAGGTTGTCATGACAATACAGCTATGTTTCTTCCTCACTGCATCTTTGAATCCCCAAATGAACGAGTGTGAATGTAAGGCAGGGACTTTAAGTGCTTTTCAGCTTCACCATCCCCTCTCGTAACTAATCTCTCCTTCCTCTGGGAGAAAGAAAATGAATGTAGCAGTAATGGTGAGACCCAATGAGAAAAATGAATGTTCTCATTCTGGAAAGTCGACATTTTCTTTGGGGGGACAGAGAACACACACAACTCAGTTCCCAGTAGATACGCTACATTAATAACCCTCCTCACACTGCTGCCAGGTGTCAGCCCGTCACTGTCTGAATGACTTACCTGCTTGTCTGTTTTGGGCAGAAAACAGGAGCCCTGCCCCCCATTTCGAGTAGGCACCACTGACTGACATCTTGAATACTATTTCCCCCCTTATTAATGTCAATTTGCTCAGCAAATTGCAATCGGATCAGTTTTTCTTGGACTGCGTTTTCGCTGGTATTTTTGCTTGTGGTTGGTTTGCCATTCAGAAATATAGGGAGATGTGGGAAGGCTTGTCCACCTGAGCGAGATGTTTTTAAAATATGGAGGCTCAAATTTTAGCTTGACTCTTAAGGCACCGGTCCTAGTCTATACATAGGTCTATTTTCAACCCAGAATTTAAGTAACTCAGTGTGTTTTTTTTCCTGAATAGTTTCTGTTCTCTTTCCCATAGGATAAAGAGAGCTTTAGGCACAGGTCCTCTACTTTTAATAGTTACTGTGTCCCAGCAATGTTCTTTGCAGGCAAATTCTTCGTTTCATCACTATTATAGGGATGACAGAATGGTGATGTTTAAACCTGTCATTTAAAATTAATGACAACAAAAGAGCCAGTTTTGATTGCATGCTACAAAAATGCACTACATCTCATATGAGTTGCATCACGTGGACAGCTCATCATTTTTTTTCCTTCTCTCACAGTTTCTTCTTTCAGGAGAACTCCCCTCATTTCCCGGCACTGGTATCATTGGTGACCCTGTGCTGTTCTCTATTGGAGTGTCGGGATTACGGCAGCTTTTACATTCGCTGGTTAGATCCAATTGTATGGTGGAAAAAAAGGACTACGGTGAGGGAGGAGAGCCAAGCTACTGGAATGCCAAGACAAATGGCCGACTAGGCCAATGCGAGCATGTGGAATAAATTTCTGCTGTCCGAGCTCGTTATTCCTGTGTTGTCAGTGATTGTTTGGGCTACTTAAATGGACGATTTTCTCCTTGTTGCGTCAGTCACCTCTAGTAATTTTTCAATCACTCTTGAGCCTGTGACACGCTCTGCACGCTCAGTTTTGAAAAGTCTGCGGGTTGGTGAACCCTAAAAAGAATTAGCTGGATAAATCTTAATGCTGCACCTCTAAGGACAGGTTGATCAAGAAAGCTGTTAAACCAGAGGTTAGGCTTAAATATTCAATATTTTAGAATCTAATTCTTATATAGCTCCAAGATGGGATACGCTTGAAGTTTGATGTTAAAGGTGGTATCAGGAGGGAATAAGCCAAATAGGACTGTTGCTTAATTGAATAAGATTCTGGTAAATCAGAATAAGGTTTTAGCCTAATGCAGCTCAGCTATGCCTCCCCAGGAGGAATGTTACTGGATAGAAATAGGCCTATAGTTTTATTTGAACCTGGTACTTCTTGACATTAATGGAAGTAGATACAGACATCTACCCAAGTGAATGATTTGTGGATTGAAAAAAAAAATTCCGTTCAAATCCTTGAGTGATGGTCAAGTAGCACGTTAAATGCATTCACTGCCACACGAGGAGCAAGGGAGTCCCACTGTTTCACTTCTCGGCTGTGTTTATGTAAGCACACTGCTCTAAAGATAGCTAATAGACACGCAGCACTTCGGGGTTTTTTCTTATCCTCATCCATCAAAATGAATTAAACTTGGCATGTCAAGTCCGTACAATAAATTCCCATGGATTTCAGGAGGGCCTCTTACATGCAATTTTTTTCCCCCCTTGAACACAACGGTGACAAGGAGTGGTGGAGTTTTGTAATTTGTGGCAATTATTGGGTCTGCAGTCCGGAGACATGACACATAACTCCGGCACCTGTTTTTCTAATTCACGTTGATTTTCACTGTCACAGCCGTGGCCGAGTTGTGAGACAGCAGCCGAGGCAGACAATTACATCAGCCAGTCAATCCTGAAGGTTTGAAGATGTTTAAAAATTGGTTTGTAATAATGAAATTAATGTCCTAGAGAGCGCACCTCAGGGTTGCGTTGCCTGTGAGTTATGGCTGTATGATATTGGGGGAAAAAAGAAATACAGTAACATGATAAATTACACCCTTGTATTTTTGTAACTGCTTTGAATAAAAATGTTGGAAAATGAAATAGTGGAAATGCTTTGTTTGGAATTTGGTCAGTATGAATGAAATCAAAGTTTTCCTCTGTTGTGGAATGCATTTAGTATTTCTGCTCAGCAACAAAATATCTTAACATAGGAAGCACTCTAATTTGTTTTCCCTGGCAGACGTTTTGCAGCATCTTGCAGTATGACTATTGCACTTGGCCATGTCGCGATTGTGAACTTTTTTGATTTTGTGCTGTGTGCGTATACACGCTTGTGTGTGTGTGTGTGTGTGTGTATGTGTGTGTGTGAGTATTGTTTATTAAACAAAACTACTCACAGCATCAAACTTTCGTCTTCTCTCCCTTTGTCTCTCTCTCTCTCTCTCTCTCTCTCTCTCTCTCTCTCTCTCTGTGTTGCAGACATCACTCGCCACCAGGTTTGCACAGGAGGCCTTTGGGAAGCAGTACAAACAAACGATCGGTCTTGATTTCTTTCTGAAGAGAATAAGCCTCCCAGGTGAGACACCTTCGTAATCTTTTGGGAGCGCTCTCTTGTTTCGCAACTCAGCATGGACACGCGTGCTGCACAAGCACGTAGCAGCAGACTGTAGACTTGTTAATGCAAGGAAAAACTGGGGGAATGTATTTCTCATACCCAGATAGGCTGGCTTGACTGTTAGCAATTGCATTTTATACCACTGCAGTAAGAAATTTCGGATATTCGTGGCTTATGCTTACTGTCAGTGTGTAAATGATTCATTGTGCTTATTTATAGTCTAATCAAGTGGCTTATTGTTTGTTTCAATTTTGAATTCAATATAGCAGAATCATTTTCTGTCATAATTGCTGTCTCTTGAATACTGTGGTGCTTTTTGCTCTTCTTGTCCCGGCATTTCCAGGTAGAGAGATCAGGCTTGTTCTTCAGGTTAACTCAGTGCATTGACTGTGTCTTTTCTGGTAGCTGCACATTGTAGAGAGTCTGCCACTTCTCAGGCTTATTCACTCTGAAAGCTCTTCTCTCCAGAGCAAACACCAAGCTTTTTTTTCACTCTACAAGGCCAATGGACAGCTTATGTCCAAACGGGCAAGCCTTACTCATAATTCTGTGGGCACAGTACAGAGTAAATACATTAACATTTTATATTCATATCGCTGATCCCCAGGTTCAACTGATCTTTGTCCTGCACCACATAAAACATTCATGTTCCTATTTGTTTATGTTCAACCCGCAGAAATAAAGCTATGCTCTGTATCCCCCTTAGATCTGTAAAATAAACCTTTATTGACTAATGCTATATTTAGACGAAAGCACTCCATTTTGACTTCCTTACCATATGAAATGGGGATTTTCAGCATTTTAAATGGCATTTCTAAAACTCTGCCAAGGCTTAAGCTCCAAAAATCTGCAAAGTGCCTCCATTCTTTCATTACTAATAAAACAACATTAAGCAAGGGCAAATTAAGTGCTAAAAGTAAAAGTTACGCTGATTTGTGAGTTGGCTGAAGTATTCTATTTTGATTTTGTTTCAGTTACAGCTTATGGGACTTAGGAGAACTAAACCCCCAAAAATGTTGTGGTGGAGTTGAAATGAAAAGAGCCAACCATAAGCACATGCTGGACCCGACTCCTTAATAAGAACTCGCACAAATGCTGCTAATCATGGACTTGTGTTTCCAGTAATTCTTTTTTCTACAGTCATCACTGATCTTTTGTGTTGTTACATTGTAACCTTTGTTGTAATTGAACCTATACATCTGCATCATTGTAGGAGCTAGAGCACTGGTTCAGCACCAGAGTTGTTAAATGGCCCATTTTCTGGGGAATTGGGTGTTGATGAGCTGATGAAGAGGAGGGTGGCTCTGCGAGCTGGGTGGTCCAGAAGTTCGTTAGGACCCCCACGCTGCCTTATACTGGAGAGGTTGTGTGGGTCTCTATGGGGCTGTAAGGGTCTCTCTGCAATAGGGGGGAGAATAGCCTATAGCCAGCACTGGCCCCTCTCACCATGAAGGCCCGGCTTGTCAAACTTAATGTACATTTTCCAATGCGGGAAGAGGTGAGGCGAGGCCGATTGGCACACAACAGCCTCCTCTGTGTGCGCTTTTTATAACAATACCTCTTCCAGATGTCTCTGCCAAACCAGTGAAGAGGGGGGGGCAGTAGGAGGGCAAGGATTGACCAGAGATGAAATGGACTTGATAAATTCTTTCAAAGTCTAACCTTTTGGAAGCTCATGTGTGTGAACTGGCTCCACGTTACACAGAGAAGACGGGTTATTTTCTTATCTGCGTGCGTTTTGTCTGTCCCGCTCACCCTTTTTGTCAGGTTGAAGGTCCCTCTACCGGACGCACAAGTGCAGTCTTTGCTCCTCGCACCATGTCAGGGCCATTGAGACAGTGTGAGTTCTTTGAAACATAAATAAAGTTAACGTCCGAGTGTGGAGGATGGGTGGGGATTGCTCTCCGTCACACCAAGGGCCCGTTATTCATTGCACTCCTCAAAGTAGCTTTACATTGACACTGTATAGTCTAGATGTAGTGACTGTGAACCTCAGTGTTTCCTTCTCCCGCTTAAAAAGGGGACTTATGAAGGGGTTGAGTCGTCCAGCCGTGTCCACAGTGTATGCTCTGCTCCCCATCGCCGCTCCAGCCCAGCGCAGGGCCCTCATCACACCAACATAAACTCCTCGCTGTCTGGTCCTCCCTCCTCCTCTTTTTCTTCTTCTTCTTCTTTTTTCTTTTTTGAAACCACCCCTTTCATTTTCCAGAGGAAGAAAATATTTATTTGGATTTGGTTTTGTACCCGTCTTTCTCTCTCTCCCTCTCTTATTCACTCCTTCTCCCTCTTTCCACAGAAATCAGGACAAGAGTCGTCTTTTCCTCTTATTTTGTGTTTAATTATTGCTATTTTCCTTAACAGCACATAATTCTCCTCACTTTCCCTAACTTGGCAGGAAACGGCACAATGCAAACAGCTCTTCCCAGACTAATAAGAGCTCGTTTTTTTACTGCCAGGGTATTGAGAATGTTTAAATTAGAGGGTAAGCATACCTATTCATCCCTCTCAATCTCTGGGCTGGATATTCTTGGATGTGAGGTGTGGGTGACCTGCCAGGCAAGAGCGGTTAGCATGAAAGATTAATCCCTGATTTATTGTTTCCAATATGTATATGAACAACGATGACTTTTATTATAGGAATCTCTCACCGAGAATGCAGGCTCCAGTTACGGCTGACTTGCAATTTCCCCAGGATTATGAGCTTTGTTAAAACAAACGACTAAATGTTTAAAGAGGCCAAAAACATCCGGAATGGAAACCCTCATAAATTGGATCATTGTCAGTTTTCTGCTCATTTTCTGTTTTTATTTTGTTTTGTTTTGTTTTTAAAATATAAAAATAATATTAATTAATTAAAATAATATTTCTTTACATACAAAACAGTTGTTTACAAAAGGAAACACAGATGGTAAATCACTGCACTTATTTTTGACAGAGCTGTTTTTTAAATATTGTTGGTTTTTTTTTTTTTTAAATGTAAAATAACATTCAAATTTTTTGATATGTGAGGTATTTGTTTCTCCTTTTTTTCCATCTTAGGCAACTTGAACGTGACCCTGCAGGTGTGGGACATCGGAGGCCAAACATTAGGAGGGAAAATGCTGGATAAATACGTATATGGAGCTCATGTACGGTGACACACACCCACACACACACAGTAACACACACCGTCCTCTATTGCTCCTTTATATTCTGATCAAACCAACATAGAGTGCATCTCTGGTTTGTGTTGTAGCTTTTGCACTTACTCAACTTGAATGTTTTCCTTTTGCAGCATCAAAGAAAAAGGCAAACTATCTTTGATTCCATCAGTGTCAGGAAGGATAGGAAATCTGCAAGTGTATAAACCATCTGCTGCAGAAGTTTGTCGAGATGGTGAAAAACCTTGCATAGGAAGAATTAGTTTCCAATTCCCAAATAGGCTTGTATTGGTGACTACAGTCAAGCTTATTATTATAGCCTCGGCAGCTCCATTCAGAGCTCTGCCACTCCCTCCCTCTGGGGCCAAATCATAATAAACTGTCATTTGAATTCACAGTGGAGCAGAGCAAGGCAAATAGCGCTTAGAAAAAACACCAAATCTTTACTTTTTACAAATCTGTTACATTTTGGTGTTTTGCAAGAGCCGTAAGAAGTGTTGATAATTTACTACACGTGAATACTGTGAGCAGTAATCTTATATGAAGAACCACATCCCTCATACAGACATGCACACATGCATGCACACACAGACAAACTTTGTAAAAATGACTGATTAAACTGATTTAAACCTAGGTTTTAGTCATGTTCAGTATCTGATAATACACATCATACACAGAAGCGTTGGGTATAAATACTGTGCTATTTACCCTCACCTCTCATGTCATTCTTTCCCCATGGAAAAATGAACAATGTCTTAATTAAATTGACAGCCCTGATCTCTGTGCAAACACAAAGTTAGTGTGTACATGTGGTTAGTTGGTGCATGTAGTAGCTAGGCAACATCTACAGGTAGCTGCTATCTGTCACTTCCAGAATCACTCAAGACTCTTCTTGTTTGAAGAAGCCTGGTTTGAGACACAAAACTTCATGTTTGTGTGTAGGGTAGGAAATTATCACCTGCTCCCCAGCCACATGCAGGTTAATGTGGCTGGTAAATTTGTCTTTTCCACCAGCTTTAGAAGGTAACATTTTTTTTTTTAGGTTTTGCTCCTTTCTGCAAATCAAGATGGATTTTAAAATAGTCAAAATGGCAGGTTCATTTTGCACTTTCCCATTCACTGCAGCCAGCGGGTGGGGAAGAAGGATCTTTGCGCCCTGCTTGCATGCATGCATAGTACATATGTGCACTATCAGTCATGTCTGCAGCTCTTCCTCTACTGTCTCTCTCCCACAACAGCAAGATGTCGTACATCATTGCCACATTACGACACTTGGCTTGGGGAGTTTCTCACCAGCTCTGTATGGAACTTTCACACCCATTGTTCGGCCTGTAATCAATCATGGCCATTTGGAGAGACACGGAGTAATTGTCAGAGATGGCAAGCTGTCGTCACCCACCTTGCGTGTTGTGACATTGCGTGTCCTCTGAACAAAAAGCAACAGACACCCCTTTAGTGCAGAGACACCATCTTCTTGCATCTTGCAGTGAAAGTCGATGTATTTACCTTGGCTCGCATTCACTTCCAATCCATTTGAAAATAGCAGAGGTTGAGCTAATGTGCCATGTGATCATTTTGCTCTAATTATGTCACTGGCTCCTGTATCAGTATTTACTTTTTGATTAATTGATGTGTGCATAGAAAAAAAAAAAAAAACTCCCTTGGTTTGTGTGTTCGCCGAGACGTGGTTCTTGCTTTGCGTGACTGCCTCCGTAATGCTTACACTGTTGAGGATTACATAGGGAGGAGGAGCATGTCTCTAGGCAGAAGCTGTTCATTCATTAGCTTAGACAGTTGATAACCCAGCCTCACCCGCTCAACACGGAATTTGTGCTGGGAACTCGTGTGTCCGGCACTTTTTGCTTGTTAAAACGCCTCAATGTACAGTATGTCTACCAAGTCTGACACTAGTCATAACGGTGTTGGACTGCCTCATATTATGTGTGAGCGAGTGTGTCCCCTTCTCTATCTAACTACTCTTAGAAGAGGAGCAGTGCCACCTACTGCTCGCTTGCACCCTCAGTAGTCCTCATGTTTTCGAATATTAACTAAAAATGAAACCGTATACTCGAGCGAGTGAGTGAGTGAATGTAAATGTGGGGCGCTTGACTGAGAGTTTGATGATTTAGTCGATGTCGTTCCTCCGTTCGTTTCCAATGCAGGGGGTTCTCCTGGTGTATGACATCACCAACTACCAGAGCTTTGAGAACCTGGAGGATTGGTTCAGCATGGTGAAGAAGGCCAATGAGGAGTCTGACATTCAGCCTGTTGTCTCACTGGTAGGGAACAAAAGTGAGTATCAGACACACACTCACACTCACACACACATGTGCAGGTCTTTCATCTACTTGTGAAAAGACAAAAGAGCGGTGAAACAGCAAAAATACACTAGCTTTTAATAATGAAAATATTGTGCTGTGGAAAAACTCACTTTTCCGGGGTCTGGGTTTCCAAATTCCTTTGAAGACAACAGTTTTATTTTTCATACTCTCTGTTAAGTGAACAAATGCAGTCTAATGTGCTGAGCTGAGTATTATACCGTTTTTCACACTTTATTGCTTTATATTTCATTTGAGATGTGTGTGTTTGTGTGCAGAGGAGTGAATGTTGGATGGTAACAGGCGTGTTTGTTAAAGCACATGATAACTGATCTGTGCGATAAGCCAATTGATAAGAGAGTGAGGTTTGGAGCGATGGGAACGGCTGATGTTTGTGCTCTCTTGGGAGTGACTGACGATGATTTAAGATCCCCGGTCCAGCGGACCTAGGGCACCGCTTATCTGTGCCCCCCGCCCCTCCCAGCCAATACCAGTCTGCTGCCCCCCCCCCCCCCCCCCCCCCCCCCCCCCGGCCCAAGCCTCTGTTCCTGTCCTGGGTCGCTGGATAAGGAGAGGAGACGAAGTGGATGATAACCAGACAGCTCTCCTCCAAGCGCTCCCTCTATCAGCCTGCGCCCATCCACCCATCTCCAAAATAAGGCCTAATAATGATGACTCTTTCTAAACATCCCCCTGACAGATGTGGAGTCATGGCTGCCGTCATGTTATTGTAAAGTGAGGCGTCGGTGTGTGTGTAATGATGACTGTCCACCTTCACAGCGGTGATAAACGGTCAACAGAGTGGTGCCTGCACACAGGAAACTCTCGCTAATGTTACTCAGCGCACACCATAGGTCATGGTTTAATTCGCCTGTCTGGAGCGGATTGTCTTGTCTTCGCATCCGTTGCATCTCCTAATGCCCCGGCTTTAACAGTGGGCGCCTCCGTATTTAGGCTAGGTTTTGGGTGTGTGGGTGAGTGTGTGTACTGTAATATTTAAGTAGTGTACATCCCGCTGTCAGCCCCCACCTCGCCTGCGCACACTCATTCTCCCCCTAATGGCTGTATTGCTGAGAATGGCCCGCGTGTGTTTTCTCTGCTCCTAAACGCTGAAAAAAAGAAAAACAAAATCCCACACAGATTGCCCTACCAGGAGCAATCAATTACTTTGCGAGACTTTATGAATCCCTGAACCCTCTCACGGGCTCCTTTTTTTTCACAGGGCTTGAAGAGAGAGTTAGTCTAGCTATCTAGTGGGAATTGCCCACACAGACATTTCTGTTTTAGTTTCTCTTTTTTTCGCCTCTCTCAGTCTTTTGCCAAGGAGCCTCTAACTCTTTAGGTATCACAGCATTTCTGTGTGTGTGTGTGTTTTTTTTTTTTTTAAGTTGGGTGCCCAGCAAGCATTTACAATGAGTTCAGCATAAGAATACATTCTTTTGGGGGTTAGTGTTGAGATTTCTCTTAAATGGTTCCCATGAAGTTGGAGTGAGTGAGGCAACATGTTTGTGACAACTGAAATAGAAGTACAGACATAACAAGGAGCTTATAAAAACACTATCATTTCCATACAGATTTATGTCTCTGAGGGCTTGCCCTTGGGGAGATTTTTTTTTTTTGACCACTCAGAAATTGTAGAGTTGTTTCCAGCTCTGATCTTTATTTATACACCTTATATGCATCCCCCTCTGCATACATAAGGTGCTCATTGGTTGTAGATGACCTGTGCACAGCAATGGTCATGTTTCAAAGACTTACATGAGGGCGGATGAAAGTATTGCAGTGCCTTTAAAGTCTGTTTCTTTGGAGCATCAACAAACACATTGAATTAGCATTTAAATGGCTACAGTCAAATGTAACCCTATTAAGGTTATGTGTGTATACTATCGGATACATTCCAGCTTGAATTTCCAGAAATACCCCATGCCTGGCTTCAAGTTTAGATTGAACACTCTCTTCATTATCCCCTGTACCGTAATTGAGCCTATGGACCAGGCTGATTCATTAATGATGCTGTCCCCTCCTCTCCTTACGCTGGCCTGACTGCCCTCCTGTGCCATGTCACTGGTAGGGAACAACCTCTCCTTTCTTCAGCTTAGCATGGCCGGCTGGGGTTAAGTGTGCTTGTTAAGCACCAGTATGCTGCCCCTCCTCACCCTCCACATGCTGCCCAGAGCCTTGTGTTAAATAATGGTACCACTTGTAACAATTCAGAGAGGAAACCAATGAAATATTTTATTGAGAGCGCACATATGTGCACAATATTACTTATGCAAGTGCATGCACATGCACACAGAGACACACACACACAATTGTGCATACAGATGTGCACTTACGTATAGCGGTACACTTGTGGAGTTTCTGGGAACACATGGGTAATGGAAGAATGCTAAGCTCTTGGTCTGTCTAAACATACTATAACTGTTTATTACAGTGCAGCCCAGTGTAACACCGTATGGTACACAGGATCCTCTCAAGAGAAATGTTGGCTTGTTGCGCAGTCATCTCCCCTGCTGCTCAAGTGTTTCGTTTTTAGTACAGCAATGCAAGTGCTGTGTGTTTTGAAAGGGCTTTAAAGGATAAATTCTGTTGCTCTTTGCTTAACAGCTGCATCTGACATATTCTTCACTGTGTCTTTAAGATTAAAGATTGTCTGTAGAGGCTGATTTAAAAAAAATATGGTATAGTTTAAGCATTCTTTGTGGATATTTTGCAACTTTTGTGGATTGCAACATTGCACAAATCAATTTTTAAAATGTCCTATTCATTAATACTGCTTGAAGTTAATATTTTAAATCAGGGCATACGTTTACTTCTCGATATTTGAGCTGTGCCCCCTTTCTTTAGTCTGCCGTTTATCAAACCAATTTATTTTTATTAAGAGCGGATCACAGGACCCCTGTTCACTCCCCGCCCTTCTCCCCTCTTATTGCAAGCTCTGTCTCCCTCAGGAACTCCGGAGCATCCATCATAGGCTCCCACAGCCCTTATTTGGGTGACTTAAATGGGTTCAGTTCTCTTAACCCCTCCTCATCACTCATGGCTTTTCGCGCGGAGGTTCTAACACCGTTCACTGCCGATCCACTCCGGCCTGCCATGGGAAACGTTCTCCTCTGCATGCAGATAAAGTCCCCACATAGGGAGAGTTTGTGCACTCGCCATGCCTCTCCTGTCTTTCTCTCTCACTCTGTTCTTTTCCCCTTTTCCCCTTTCTCCTCTACGTCTCTATCTTGCTCCATCTCTCAAACACACTCGCACATTCATTTTCATCCCTGTGCAAACAATAACTCTTTCACTCACACACTCAGACCTACTCTTATGCTTATCTCTCACATGTGTGGACTAACACTTCAGCTGTAGCCGCCTTTACTTACAGTAATGTCTTTTCATTGGCGCTGCGTCCTTGTTGTGTTAAACAACATGAGTGTGTTTGCCTTCTGCATGCTACGGCAGATCTCACTGCATACCATTACCCATCACACTTCTCTCTCCCCTCTCTTCCACCCAGCCATGAGAAAGTTAAAATGAAACATGGATCTCTCCAACCTCTTCATTCTCCTGATGCATGCCCTTGCCACCAACATTGTCGGTCTTGAGTTGTTTGCCCTCTTGGCAAAGCCCAGGGTGGAGTTGAAGCCTTCCCCCTCCCCAGCTCACTCACCCCCGTCACCTCCCTGCCCCTGTAAAGCTGCCACAGTTCCTGTCTGTTCAGTGTAGGCCTGCACATTTCTTAATAGAGAGATGCTCAGAAGTCCAGGAGTGCAGAGGAGCTCAATGCGCTTCTGTTTTTGGTTTAGCTCAAAAATGTTTTTCCTGGCTCAACCCACTCGTACTTAGGTCCTCTTACAACAAACTAAAAGGTCCTAATTGCCCCCAAGGGAAAGGTTTAGCCACAATAGACATGTGGTGGGACAAAAGCCCAGTACTCTTACCCCGACACCCCCCACCCCTACCCAGATAGAAGGGATGCACACGTCAGCAGTGTCTGTGGTGCACTGTGGGGAGGGTGACCACAGGTTCGACACCGTAAAACATTATATATACAGTATATAGACCCAGTAAGGCATGGTGTATGGCTGGGTAAAGATCTGGAATGTTTACAGTATACAGTGAATCCAGCGTTTCCTGTTTCTTTTCACATTTTATTAAAGCAAAGGGGTCAAAATGGACGTGTGTATCAAATTTGTTGAGTAACCACATTGACTTTAGCGCCCCTTCTCTCTGTAGGTCTGGGAAAGATGGCAAGTATAGATTCAGGTTACACTGAGGGTATGAAGTGATGAAATGCAGCTGTATTACACTGCGGCAGATAAGCCAAAGTAAAATCACGGCTATCCAGATCTGTGTCAAATAATGTTTGAAAATACTTTTTAGGGTTTGTTTTAGCCTTCTTGGTTTGCCCCGTAGGCGGTGTGTCCCACAGTAGGCCATACAATGAGAAGTGCTACTCCATGCGGATTAAACTATATGCTAATATTTAATTGTTGTTTGACCCGTTTCTGGTCTTTGTGCTCATCTTTCTTGACTCGCACGCCTGTTGAAACATGGAAAGTCCTCATTCATTTTAGCCATCCATAAAGCAAATATTGTTGCACATGCTGTAGATGATCAGTCTTCGGATGCCTTCTTGTGTGGTAAGTCATGGGCCATTTGAGTTGCACAGCACAGCTTAGCCACCTGACCTGACTGCAGCCTGGAACCCTCATCACGCTCATGCTGTACTTTATTCATTCACGGCTCCACAACATTGATATGGAGGAATTCCTGGAGGGGGTCTTGCTGACGCAGAGCCGAGTAAATGACCACTTAAACTGGGTCCATATGCATCTTCTCTAATTGTTTGTTAAACATAAATAATTGGTGTTGTTTTTCTTGTCATTGGGGACAAAATCTACTTTTTGTGCTGTAAAATGTTACATCACTGCCTGTGCATCGTGTTCTTGCTTCAGGTTTTAATTTTGAAAAATGTTTTCTTAGGCAGTCGTGGGCAGAACATATTCTGTGCCACAGTTTGCTGCGGTGGCTTTCACTTGAATAGTTAGCCCTGCCCAACGCATCATGGCTCATGGTGAGGCTTTGTAATTATGAATTGAGTCATGGTGATGCGATGTGTGCAATTACGAAGGCTCCCTTGTGCTCCATATGATTATTATGGCTCCTAGTTACACTGCTGGCTCACAGTGGCATGTATTACTGCTCCCCCATAAAAGTCCACTTAGTTTAACAGCGACAGGAGAGCTCGGAGGACATGGCCAGTGAAACCCCGGGCAGCGTCTTGTGCGGTCGGCTCAGAACTGGGCCTTTTGTTCACTTTTCACGAGTCCTGGGAGCCCGTTAACCCAGCCGGCAAGGCCTGCGGCCCCCATGTTTTACTGTGGCAGTGACAGCCCAGCACTCCTGCTCTCGCCCTGCCTGCACGGCTACTGCTGGACGCTCGCTGTTTTACATCCCTTCACTGGTGTGGAAGACCACGCTCAATGTTGTTTTACTGGCCGCTGTGGAGTATCTGATTATATTTTAAAGTGCGGGTGTGTGCTCATGTGTATACGTGTGTGTGTGTGTCTCCACATTCATTTCACGAAGAACGATCAGGTGACAAGATGAGCTGTGATCAATGAGCTGTCGACAGAACACTTCTGACCTAGTGGAAAGCTAGTCCCCTGACAGTCCCGGACCGTTTTAGGCCACCGGGGCAGGGGCGCTGGAGCACAAAGAGCGCTCTGTCTCTGTCAGGATTCCCCCGAGGAGTCCTGCACGGGCCCCGCTCACCTCCACAACACCAGGCTGCAGCACTTCATCTGTCTGTACTCACTCTGTCCTCCATTTGATACAAAAAAGTCATATTATTTACACACCCTCAAGCTTTAATAGGCTGACATTAGTTATTCTGCTCTCACCAACCCTAACGATTTTCTGACAGATCCAGTTATGCAAAATCCAAAGTCATTAAGAGTGTGTAGGATTTGCTAATGATTGATGAAACCGTATACAGCTACACTGATGCTGAAATTACACTTTGCATTATTGTAGGGACTACGATGCCAAAAGTAATATATAAATATTTTGCTGTTTTGGGCACTTTTTGGATTAAATATAGATGTTCCAGTCCCTGGAAAATAAACACTCCATACTGTAAACAATTCCTACAGTTTTACACTTTAATAAAACGACTACCACTTGCCCAGTTAATTCATGACTTCTGAATGACTTCATAGTGTCAGGAAAATACATCTTTTTCTGTCATATATTTGATAGTTCTGGTCCAGAGACAAAATTAAACCAGGAACAAGACTATATCTTTTTTTGAGGGCGTAAAGTAGTTGTTTGCTTTAATATTGTTCTGTTAGCATTTTTTTTCTTTAATACAGGTCAGGAGAGACATATACTATATCATGAGTTTAATGCAAAGCCTAAAGCATTAAAGCCCTTCTCATTTCATAACACCCAGCTTTTATGAGGTCTTTCCACGTCATGTAAACCAGTTGGACCCAGTCATTTAAATGTTTCACATGAATTCCACTAATAATTTATTTTTATTGGCCACTTATGCTTAGAAAGTTAAATCAATGTCTAAATTGATCTAACATCACATTTAGAATGATTCATGATAGTTTTACTGATTTTGTAAGGTTGTAAAGGTTTCCTCATCTCTTTACTACAAAGTTTAAGAGTAAATAAAATGTCACTGGCACTTAACTTTATACATTTTCTATCAAAGTTTAGCTAGAGGTTGTGAGAAAGTGCCACTGTGGCAGTATCCATGTCCACATCTCTCTGATACTGTACCGATGTGGAAAAACATGCATTGGTAGAACATCCCATTCCCCAAAGGGCGCATTACAGGACCAAGCAGCTCCTTCAAGAGAAATGATGTAACTAAACCTGTTGCCAGACATTTTAATGCATCCAACCTCCAGTTCAGTCACCCTCCTTTTCTTTTACAGCTATTGAACGGAATAAGCCCAATCAAAGAGGTGGTGATACTTATGTCTTTACACCTCTTTTGTATTTTTAGCTGTGACCAGCTGCTCTGTAGCTGTCGAACAGTCGGGCCACGAAAATTTCCCCACCCATGGGTAGCCACAGTTTTCACTGTAGGAGGCTGAAATTTGGCATGGAGGTCAAGTGTGCGTGTGAGAAGGTGTGTCTTTCTGTTCATGCCAGTTGGCTAAAGGGGGGCATGGCAATGGGAGGGGCAGATCGCAATAAGGCCCATAATGTTCGGATGGTTTCGCAGACTTGCACAAGATTTTGTGGGAGGGTTGGTCATAAGCCAAAGGACAGCTAACTGTTGAGGCCAACTGGCAAAAAGGGGGTGTGACAGTGGGAATGGCCCATAACAAAGACTTAATATGTTCAAACTTTGTAGGAAGACACACACACACCATCACACACACACACACGCACACACACACCATTTTGCCATGAACCAGTTGTCGCAGACACTTGTGGGAGCATTACTGGACACAGCAGAGTTCCCTTTTCATTGGTGAACATTAGCCTATATTTAAGCCACGCCCCCCGTCATGACTCATGAACCATTCATTGAGGCTTGCAGGAGGCATCAGTACAGTGCCCACCGCATAGCAACTACAACTTTTTACCTATGAAGCTGAATTTTTGCAATGGAGGCCTAGTTATTATTTGAATATAAATGGAATTTATGAGACTTATAAAAAGAAAATATAAAACCTGATGACAACTGCATGCCAAAACAAGTTAGTTTGAAGAATTAGTTGTTCATAAGTGATCCTGGGACGCTCTGCATTGTGGCTTAGTGTGAACTCACATGTCATGTGTCTAATGCTTTGAATTTGTGTGAACCCATTAGATGAAAATACATTTTTCAATATATATTTATATTTTTATAGTTACATTTGGTGGTGGCTACACTGTTTTGTGAGATAACACAGTGAATGCATTACAAAATATGAACACAGGGCTGCACTGGCTTTTTGTGTCAGGTATTACAATGCAAGTGAATTGGACCTAGGGATGGAATAGTTACATGGAAGATGTGTTAATTTATACTGTATATCAATTTAATTAATGAAATAAGTTAAAGCATTTCAGCATTAAAATATGTTTGTAGAGACTAGAAGAGCTTGGTCTGTTAGTGACTATTTAATGCAAGAAAAGCTTTATTTTGCCTTTTAATATGCCAAGCCACACCAATGTCCAGCTGCATGCATAATGAATTTGAATAGTTAAGTAAATTTTATTTCATTTGTAGAGCACATTTTACAACAACAGATGTTGACCAAAGTGCTGAACAGAAGAGGCTGCTGTGGATGGTGACAGCACCTGGGATGCTCTCAGGACATGTGGGCACTTTTTCTGCATCAGTACTGATGAGAGTTTTAGACAAACATTGTACAACATGAGCTCACAAAACAACATCCGTATTCTTCATCAGGGTACCAGAACAATTTTTGAACGTTCATAACCTGGTACATACTGAGCCGCTTGTTCAAACAGCAGAGAGACCTTTCATTGTTAGAGTTTGAATTGGAGTTGGTGTAATAATCCTTTCCATCACTGTACTGTCTGAACCGGTTCTTGGTCGTCATTGGTGGAAGGGAGGGAGACTCTCTTAACAGGTCTTTAAGGCATAGCGTGAGGTAATGTTGGAAGTGATAGGTTCTCCCCTGGGGTTGATTAGGCTCAACCCTGTAACTTTCACTAATGGTATATGACCCCTCAGAGCCCCAAGTCTCAGACAACACACACCCCACCACACACAGACGCACAGACACAAACCACACAGTCCAGCCTCAGCTCCCAAACTCCCAATTGCACCAACTGCTGTTTGGTTTACATGGGGCTGGCGGCAATTAACTGTGTTATGCCAAGCTTATTATCTGGCTGTTGCTTGCTCGATAAACTGTTCCACTTGCTCCCAGGCAGTTGACTCAGTGGAACAGTAACTAGGTCCTCGTGTTATCAGTGCATGGCTGTAAAAAGCCCACATTTCTGGATGATCAGACAGTATAGTGTAGAATTTCAGGCTGGTTGGTGAATGCAGAGTGTTATCTTATTGTTTACCTGGGCAACATACTGTTGAATTACTGCAGGAAAGATACATCTGTAGACATACTTTCACATTAGGTATAAATCAATATGTTATGTTCAGAGTATTCAAGGACTTAGTATATGATAAAGTGTGGCAGTATAACTTTTTTTTTTTTTAATGAAAAAACACTGTTTTGATGTGTCCACTTTCCATCAACCTGCCTCATCTAGTTCTACTTCAGTTGGTGATTACATACATTTCCCCAGTTGAGCTCCAACGGTATTGTAGCTACATGGCAGTATTGTGCACGGAGGTATTAGTATTGTTGCCTTTTTCTGACACACATTTTTCATTGTATGACTTTTGAACATCGGTGCAAAATGTCCGAAAAGACTGACATCAAAACCTAATGCTTACCATTGATGCTTTATGGAGCTGAAAATTCCTCTGTAATTAAACTCTATAGTAGCTCAGTTGTAGGCTTAGTTTAGTTTAGTTTTGGTTTGTTTTTTTGACCGTGTTTGGTGGCTTAATTTCAAACCTTGGCCATTATTTCTATATTTAATTATCAATAGACTTACAGTACAGACTTACTGGTTGATTTAAAAGTATGCTCCACACAGTTTACTACCAACAACGTACTAATTCATTGTTTTAATAATCAGGTCTACTACTGAGAAGTTTCTTTCCTCCATAATGCTTAGTTTTCATCCCCACAGACACTAACTAGTGAAGAAGAAGAACGTCATCATCCGTATATTCTTCCTGTTTGGTTCTGCTCCCATTTATGTAATAGGTCAACACTATAACAAATTAACCAGTTATTTATGGTAAAAGCCTGATTTATCCAACAGATATTAATCTCCAAATGTTGTCTTGTAATTCACCACAGTGACAGGCAGACCTTTTAAATAAACACTCGGGGTGACCGCAGCGAGGGAGGGCCATCGCTCTTGACGAGTGATGATCCCCTCCACTATCTCTATGCGCTCAGAGGCCCAAACAGTTTATTTCGTGTTTGCAGTCACTTCCTTGGGGCAGTTAAGCTGATGTACAGTTTGACAGAAATGGAGGCAAACCAGATCATCGGAGGAAGATTGTTTCGACCTGATAAGTAGAAATGGGTACATTAGGGAGAAAAATGGAGCAAAACACTAAAACTGTGGGATTAGCCCTCATATTCAGTTTACACAGACAGATGCCACATGCTGCTATCCTAACCTATTATTATTCCGTGTTTAAGGGAAGTAGTAAGTCGTTTTTCCCAACAGATGAATCAAGGACATACACAGAATTTAGAAGACAGTTTTGGGGTGAAATAAGGAATTTTTTAACAACTCCTGGAATAAGTACTTTGCTTCTCCTTCACATTAAAAAAAACCTTTGTGATCATGCAATAGATCCCTTTTTTCCACATCTTTGGACTTTATTTTGTTCTGAATTTACTCTCACCTCAATGCATTTAACCACAGAGAGAATTCACTTCTGCTTACATGTTTGCTATGGCATCGCAAAGCAACCGAACTCACTTGTACACATTGCGGGTTTTACTTACAGTAACCCGCCACTCTTCCTCCACTCCTAAGCCAGTATGTTAATGTTGGCAAATCTGACTGTGACACATGATTGATAACCTTTCCCAAGTGTGCAGGATCCAAAGGATTAGCAATGTTTACTTCTAGTAGCATGCTGGGTACCTCCGCTCTTAATGACTGGAATTAATAACCTGCTGACGCCTATGAGACAGCTATGTTTATGTATGGGCAGAGACGTGACAGTCTGCTCTGGACGCTGAGTAGATGTAAAAGTGTCTGCCCTTGACCAGAAAGGTTTGTGTTTATATGTCACTTATGGTGATGGTAATATTCTTTTTTTTGTCTAAAATGAGTCTTACAAAATGTTTTTATTTCTTTTTTTTCGTCTCTGTGGATTGGCCTTTCACATTTTTAGGTCATATGACTTACTGAGGTATTAATAATGCTGAAATAGGGCAGTGTTTACATTTCTCCCTTGCTCTCTATTTGTCTCGCTCTTTCTCTGCTTCTCTCTTTTTCCCTCACTCGCTCACACATACACATGCAAACACCACAGGGCATGAGAACAGGGTAAATCCTTGACAACTTGAATGAAACCTCACACAAAGAGTAAAACTCGGGGGGACGAGAGAAACGCAACACCGTACAGTAGCCTGACCTCCTCCAGCTACCATAGACACATATGCACCAGATACCGGGCGTGGCCACCTTGTCACACAAAGCCAGAAATAAAGAGGGAAGCTATTGCTTTCAGCAGTAAGACCCCCAGGTGACCTTCCCCAGTGACCTCAGCATGACCCTATACTGAGGAAGGAGAGAAGCAAAGCGCCTGGTATCACTGCACAGGAGTAGAATGAGCAGGGATGCGACCACAATAGCTAGAAAGAAAGGCGCTGTCATTGTATGCTCGCAGTAAATCAGCGTAAAGGTAACAGACCCAGTTCTTGGGCCCATGTGCTCACCTTAAAGGCCTGCTTCAATATGCCGGCACACTAATATGTCAAACGTTTTTCTGCAGCTACGCTCTCACACTGAGTGTAGCCTGAAGTCCTCGGTCACCCAGGTATTGTTTCTTAACCATCTCTCCCCAGCTCGGCTGTCTTGTCTCTTTCAGGTCAAATAGAGGTAAAGGTGCATGGCTCTGGGGTGCAACTGTACTAGGCCTAGGCTTACATGATGGAATGTGTCACATCACCCTTTTTTACCAGCTGGTAATGGATAGGGGCGACTGAATTGATCATTTCCACCAACAAACTCAACAACAACAACAACAAAAAAACAATCAGTGATCACAGAAGCTTGGTTTGCACACAGCATTTGAGTTTCATGTGCTCCATGTTTTACAATAGACAGCTTATACACTAGGCAGATCCTTCCCATCTTAACGCAAGTGTAAACTGTTATCTTTTCTGTTTAGGTCCGGATATGGGACAGCTTACCCCATGAGAGTGCCATATAGCCCCATATGAATCCTGTCCTATCTGTGTAAATTTTCTGACCTCTCTCATTTGGTTTTGTCCACAGTCGACCTGGAGCACATGAGGACTGTGAAAGCTGACAAACACCAGCGCTTCTGCCAAGAGAACAGCCTCATCAGTCAGTTTGTATCGGCCAAGACGGGGGATTCGGTCAGTACCAGCTGGGTCAACGAGTCACATCCGAAATGTTGAGCCAACAAGAGAAAAACTCTGTTACAGTTTGAGCACTTCACAGGGATAGTTGCAGAATGACTTTTGACAAGAATAGGATTCTGTATTTACTTTTGTTCTCATATTTTCTGTGTCCATTTCTCTCATCTCTCGCTTCTTCCTGCTCTCAGGTATACCTTTGTTTCCAGAGACTCGCTGCTGAGATTCTCGGCGTGAAGCTCAACAAAGCAGAAATCGAACAGTCCCAGGTGAGCATATACTGGTATCAGTGCCTTTCTCTCAATTTGTATCAGAAGTCCAGTCTTGCCATCTCTCAGTTCATATCACATCTTAAATATCTTCTTTGCTTGGAAATTATGTCAGCTACTAGCCAAATGCTGTTAAAATTTCTGTGAATGTTAAGTTTGTCATATCTGCCATTCAGATGGGGAAAGCAGCTGTTTTGTTCCTAAAATTATATGTGATTGGGAACTAGTGAAAGTGGCTGGTGACTTCTTCAGTGGCTTTTCTCACAACATAATGTGTAACACAAAGCCTAAACTTAAGGGAGGTCACAGGGAGTGTGTTAGGCAGGTCAGCGGAGGTCGCCACACACTGTAAAGGACCTTTTGTTGTGTAAACACTGGCTTGTTATGTCTGCCTGCTGTGATGGTCTACCTGCCACTGACACTGCCCATCTGTAAATAGACCCACATTGACCACATTAACGCGTGAAGTCAGAGGTTAAAGGTAGGCAGCCTTGAGGGTGAGAAGGTTAGGATTGGTTGTCTGATTTATTTGGTTTATCTCCCACCATCGTGGGCTGAAACAGGGTCTCTGCTCATCAACCAGACCAAAGTGCCCCATGGTGGCAGCTGTAGGATTTACAGGGTCACCTCCCCCAGAAGCATTAATCTTGGGTCTGATATGACCAGTTGGAGCCACACTGGCTGGGTAGCAACTTATGAGCGCAGGGGCTCTGAAGAGGTCAGGACCTCCAGAGAAGGGAGAGCATGTTAGTGCCAAATTCTCAAGCCCCCTCTCCCTTCACCAATGCTGCTGTCGACAAACAAAAAGTCACCGTCTACTAATGAAGCCGCCCGTCTACTTTTCCACTTCCTCACCTCCCTTGATAGCTGCCTCAATTAAGCAAAGTGCTTTAATCCAGGCTAATCAAGCAGGTTGAGTGGCTGGATCTTGTCTGCCTGTCAAGGAGAGAGGTCAAGACCAGCTGACCAAAAAACAGAAAAACTTCATACAAGTGTTTTTACACTCATCTTCACACAGGATTGGGTGCATTCTGATGCATTTCAATGGACAAAATAGCATAATTATCACTTAATGTTTTCAATATGATAATTTGGCAGACAGGGTGTGTAACAGAAAAGGAAAGGACACAAACATTTTTTGTACACCAACCAAATTAGCCAGTGAGCCCTCAAATACTTTCTGAATCATGAGAGGGGTGGTATGTAGTAAATTAACCAACGCGCCACTTTTTTTAAAAACCCATTCTGGCTGAAACTATGCAGCGTGTATTTCCCGGTGGCTACACCAGCTAGAGATGGTGCCAAAAATCCTCTGTTAAAATAAAATTATAATCATCATCCCATCAATAAGCATACTCTGTCGTTGTTATTGTTTTCATTTTTTACACTGTTTGCATTCCATTTTCATAATGTGTCCAGTTGCCTACGTTTCATTTTCATGATCGCATGAGGAAATATGATGCCATAAAACTTGAATCCTCCATGGAAGAAAAATCATGCAGGAAAGCAGGTCATGTACTTATCAGGATATATGCACCAAATAGTATACAATGTGAGTTGTTCACATGATGATAAGGATGTCATCATGGGTGTCTTTGAATGATACAAAACATTGATGGAACAGCAATGGGAACATACAGATATCACATACATTTCGTAACTGACTGCAGATGTTATGGGTGAAAAAGAGATTGCCCAGTTACCCATCCTTGTTTTTTTTTTTGTTGTTTTTTTTTTTTATCACTGGAGATGTGAAGGAGTGACATGCTGACTTAGTTTCATGGATATGGAGATATGGCTCCAGGTCTAGCTGGGAGGCCAAGCGAAGCCTCATTATCAGCTGTCAGGTTTAGAGAGCCTAACATCAGGGTCGCAACCCCAGACTATATTATATCTGCCTGGGAGCCCTCTCCATCATAGTCCTCTGTCTGCTAGATCAGATACCGAGACCACTGATCACTCAGCGACTGCCACACCAGACTTTGTCAGCTTGTTAATCAGACAGCCAACTACAGCCTGGGATCCAGCCATGTGGCCTGCTCTTGGACCAGTTACACTTAAGTTAAAACATACACCGGATTAAAAGGAACAGGAACAAATGCAATGTGGCTTACATTCACAACATGAAATTATATTACTGGACTGATAAAGAATGAAATTACAATTTTACTTAAAAAAAACAACAACAACAACTATCTCTTCCATTAGTGCGAGGGGAATTACACACTTGAAATTAGACCACTTTAAATTTTTCTATATTGGTTCCTTGTATACATATTTTTTGTTGTAGAGGGTCTGAGAAACCAGCTGTTCCACAGAAAATGGAGGTAAATGGGTTATACATATTTTGGGAGCAAGATGAACTTTTCATAACTCACAACTCTGGCTCTGGCTGCTCCTGAGGTAGGACATAGGACGCATCATTTAATAAACAGATTCATGGGTCCAGACCAGTCTTTATCTGATTGTCAGATTGGCAGACATGTAAGAATATCATTCCACCATGCGGATGGCTTCTCTCCTGTATTTTTAAAAATGTACTTAATTATTTATCCTTTATGTAACCAGGAAGATCCCACTGTCATACAGTATTTCTTATACAGAGTCCTGGTCAAGATGGCAGCAAAAAGCTTAAAAATTACACATAAAAAAGCATGCACTTACAGAAAACAAAACACTTGTGTATTTTTCTACTGTTGTCTCTTAATTCACTTGATAGAAAATCTAGAGTTCACTGAATCTGAATCTCATGCTGCATGTATTTTTTTCAGTCTGTTTCTCATATTTCTTTTCTCACCCCATGACCCTCTCCTCATCCTTTCCTATCCTCTATCCTGACCCAACCTTCACTTGGTCTCCACACTTCTCACTCATATCATCTTCTCTCATACCCCTGTCCTTGTCTTTTTCTATTTTGTTGTTTTGTTTTATTTTGTTTTTATCCTTTTACTTCCTTCCATCTCTCCACTGTTCTGGTGCTCAGAGGATCGTGAAGGCTGAGCTGGTCGACTACCCACAGGACGAAGGCCCAGTTAGAAAAGATACCTCCCAGCAAAGCAAAATATGTTCTGTTCAATAGTTTGAAGTATGTCTGCACAATCGTACAGATATATCTTGGTATATCTGTCAATGCATAAAACAGTAGCTTTGTCCTTGAAAGTAGTCACAGTAGAAAGTGTCGTCTTAGTACCTAGTACCTGTGTCTTAGGTTTAAATTAGAGCTCATTAGACTAATAGAACCTAATCTAGTCTTTCTGATGTAGAATTATCATAGAGGTGTCATAGAGATGCTAAATCGTCTTAGGAATGCAAAGTATTTTGGCTGATTATTTGAGTGTGATCTTGTGAGGAAGACTTGGCCCTCAGAGTTCATGATGGTATCAGACCTGACCTCAGGTCGACCTCCATCCAGCTCATGCACAGACTTTTAGACATGGAGGGCCGAGGACTGAATCAGTGCCTGGATGTTGAGCTATGTGACAAAAAAATCCAATTATTGATACTGATTATGCAGAAATGGAACAAGTAGATTGTAGATTATTCACCTTTGTGTGATTTGTGCACTGCCTTGTAATGAACAAATTATCCCAAGTATAAAATCTCCCCTCAGTGGAACTCTTTGGGCAGCTATGAAAATGTCACGGCTCAAACTGTGGTGGCCTCAAAGACCATAAAGTATTTTTTAATTAAATATTTGAGTAATTTAACACTTAAGGTTGTATTATGTAAAACTGTATAATGTTGATTTCAGTGAGGGCCATTTAGGCTCAATTTTGCATAGGACTGTTGTGTTGATTGTTTCTCTGTGTGTGTATGTCTGTCTGTGTGTTTGCATGTTTTCAGCGTGTGGTGAAGGCAGACATTGTGAACTACAGTCAGGACCCCGTGGCCAGGACCGTCAACCCCCCCCGAAGCTCCATGTGTGTGGTGCAGTGATGCCCTGCCCCGCCTCATTTACACCCTCTTACCCCGCTGGCCCCTGGAATAGCCTTACACACACACTCACACACACATACATGCACACATAGCTGTAAAATGTGTTCTGTCAGTATTCCTTTTGGGGTTTTGGGGGTCACTGGACCAAATACTACACAATGAAAAGACCTTAAGGTGTACTGTGTATGTAAGTTGTATGGGTGAGACAAAAAACAAAATGCATAGCCATTTCTTGAGCCAGCCCTGTTTTTTTGATATTTAACAGGAATGATTTCTTGGGTAGTAGTGTTCCAAAAAATTAAAAAAATAAAAATAAATAAATAAATGAATAATTTAAAAAAAAAAAAATCATGCATTCATAAAAACAGAACATCTATCTATTTCAGTTATCATCATGTTTTTTTTTTTTTTTTTTTTTACTTCTCATCTTGACTTGTAACATCTAAAGAAAACTACAAATCCAAACTGATGCCATCTAATAGGTGAGGACACTTATTTTCTTAACTTATTTGAGGACACTTATTTTTTGAAGCTGGTTTCTTTAGGAGGCAGGGAGATCAGTAACTGGTGATGTAAAATAAATAAATAAAAATAAATATATATATATATATATATATATATATATATATATATATATATATATATATATACCATATTCTCCTCTGCCATTGTTGTTTGGAATAATGTCTTTCGATGTTTGGATATATTACAGTATATTGCTAAAAGTCTGGGATGTCAGTCTCGTATGTACACCAGCTGAGGGGCATTCTGGGTAGGCGGTAACAGGCCATGAACGCTGAGAGGTGAAATCACGGGCTATGTCATAGAAATCATTGAAATATGCCGGATGTAAAGCCAGCGAGGGGCTTTTATATCCATGGTGCTCCCCAGCTTCACAGAAGGGGAATGGGTGTTTCAGGACTGCAGCTGACTGAAATGAATTTGCCAATTAGGCTTGCTCTAGCAGTGCTGTCACATAAACTGTGTAGTATTATTTTTCATAGAAATGTTTTGATTTTTCATTCCTTCAAAGGCGCTATCATTTCAAATCCAAAAGACGTTTTTTTATTTGTTATTCTAAGAGTTAATTCCACATTAATTACAAATAGCATATCGTTTCCCCAGAGTATTATTATTATCGAGTGCACTGTATGTTGCATTTTGTCTGCCTTGACTACATACATAAACTATTTAGGTGTATAGTTCCATATTATGTGATATTCTGGGGTAAATTCTTGTGGTAGAGGACAATTCAGATGTTGTATGATAAAGATAGTTGAATATGACTCAGGAACAACCTGAGTGTCAATCCGAGCAGCTGAAATGTACAACAATTTATTAGGTGTCTATATAGCCTTATCCAACTGTCCGTTATAGAACAGAAGTTTGCATTGAAGATTGGCTATGATGCATAAAATGCTTTATAGGATCTTCATTTTGACCAAATAGCCTGTTTTAATAGTTCATTTCACAGTATGTGTTTTGGGGTAATAATATGCAGAAGGAACTATCATATTGTACTGTGTCTTTCATTGAAATATCTTCTTTGGATCAATGGTGTACCGATAATGTCAATACTGTACCATAACGAAGAACCACTTTATCATACATGTTGGCATGGTGGGATTTGACTTGGTGTCCGCCCGACTTTTTGTCCATCCCATGTGTAAAATATGTATCTGTACAGTAAAAGCGACTTGCATTGTATGTCAAGAGCTTCTTTTCAAACCTCAGAGTGCATCCTATAACTCGGTGGTCACATAACCAAAATGTTCAAGCTAGAGAAAGTCAGAATGTACAGTTCAAAGTGAATATTCAATGAACATTATTTAACGCACAGATCTGTGTTTGTAAATAAAACTGCTACATGGGAAAAAAAAATGTGTAGTGCCTTTTTTTTCAGCTCTTTTATTGTTATGAGACACCTCATTTAGTTAAATTAGCAGATGCATTTAGTTTCAGTTGTATCGCTTTACCAAAATACTAGATCTTTGCATGTGTGAAGCCTGCCCTTCTCATTGCTCAACCTTTGTTAGCTCTGGTGTCATTTGAAGTTATGGGTGCGTGCAGTCCAGGTTTCACTGACATTTTTCATGTTATGTTGATAAGACAAACCAGCGGAGACGGCCCTCAAAGTGCTCAGGTGAGCGGTGGATGATGGAAGCTGGGCTATAGCCGATGAGGGCATTGCAGATTAAGGATCCATGTGTTGAAATTTAAGCGTAAGAACTGAAACTTGACCACCCCAGAGATCCCCCCTCTATACAGGCCAGGATAAGACTCCAAAAGCTAATGAGGCACCTGGCCTTTGTTCAGTAAATCTTCATTGAAACAGGCCCTAAATCCACTCTGGACAGATGATACAAACGCCTTTATAAATGGTTGTAAGCTGCATTAATTAATCACCTTAATAGTTCAACCTTTTGTTGCCATTACAAAACTGTAAGAGGTGTTTGGTTTTGAGTTTAACCTCTTTTTTTTGCTGAGTCAATGTCAATGAAACCATTCCGGTATTTAGAGGGATTAAGTGCATTTGAAACCACAGAGATAAATGAAACGCAGACAGCGCCTTTTACAGGGGCATCTAGAATGTATTTTCACCTACATCCGGGTGTTGTTCAATGTCTGGCTGTCGCAGAGCTACTCCAAACAACCCTGAACCTTAATGGAGAGCCAGGCAACACAGCTGGGGTCATTCCAGCACATGTGCATTGTCTCGCTTGAGTGGATGTCTTAGGAATTGTCTCTGCTGAATTTTTTGTCAAGAGCTGTCACCAACGCTGACAGGCGAGACTTGCCCTTGGCTTTGCTGCTGTTTAGACAGGTGTTTTTGCAAAGAAAACAACTGCAGCTCGTTTCCAGCTTAAATGCTCACAACACCGGCATTCCCCTGAAGACGGAAGGAAAGAATATCATTGCAAGGATAATGCTCGGGGAGGGTGAGGCCTTTGACAGATTGGCAAAAGTCAAGGGGGGATCGGCATCCAAATTAATTTGTCTACCTGTTTCCTTCACTTGCTCCCTGTGAATCATTTTATGTGTTAGTTGGTTTCGTGTTTGCTTACTCACTGTTTGGGTACACACACCAGAGAGGATGAAAAAGTAAACAGACAAACTGTACGATGTACTTATTAATATTTAGTTAACCACTGTGACATATTAAATCTGCACACTATTTTGTAGTCTAGGAATAAGTCCTGTTCCCCCATGAAACCTAAACAGTTCTTCGCTCCAAAGCCCCCAAAGCTTTTTTTTGCATCTCCATGGTGCTTTTGGCCTGCATTTTCTTCAATTCAGGGGGAAAGTTTTTTTTTTTTTTTATGTTTCTTTTTTTTCTCTTTTCTACTCTGTCTGTGTTTCTCATCGCGAAAACTCTGCGATGACAGTCTAGAAACCACACACGACAAGTTGGTAAGAGGGCCATAGTTGTGGGCAGGTTTTTTTTTTTGTGTGGGCAGAACGGGGCCAACACCCTCGTGATTACCCACTCACCCTCTTCCGTTTTCCACCTGTGCAGAGTGCCAGACCCACAGCGTTGAGGGAGTAGGCAGGACTGAGTCAACCCCTCTGATGAGCTCCAGTCCCCTGGTCCCCACAGTGGCTCCTATTCTCTATTACAGCACACAGGGCCAGCCAGCAGGAAGAGGAGTGACAGGCAAGGCAGTGCCCACGCCGGGGCAGAACTGGCACCTAGTCATTCAGAGCCCCGAGGTGAGCCAGCACCGCTTAGTTCCCAGGGTATTTCGAGGACTGCTCTCTTCTGTTGTCTGTGGGCGTTTATAGTGTGTGTGCATGTGTGTGTTTGTGTGCACAAGGGTGTGTGTCAGCATGATTGTGATCTGTTTCTCTTGCTTGCAGGCCGTGGATATTTAGCTTGTTTAGACAGACTGGACTGTCCTCGGAGGTGCCGTGTTTCTGCTCCAGCTGAAAAGCTGCATGATTTATTTTAGGGGCAAGGATGTGGGCATTCAGAGGGGTCATATTTATAGTCCGTTGGTCTGGTGAGAGGACCTGCCAGTAAAAGCACAGATTCTGAAAAAGAGGCGCGGGGACAGAAAACTGAAAGTCTCCCTCTCTTTAGAGGGCATGGATGAATGCTATTTTCAGTGGGCTGTAATGAATAGCACTTAAAAACTGAATGGCTCTTGTATCAGATTTTAGCTCCAAAGAATTGAGGGGAACAATAAGAGCGGAATAACAAAGCAAAAGCCTCTTCATCACGGTGTATGTGATATTCATTCATTCTCACCAAAACGAAATCAGGTTTCACCTTAAAGTATGGTGAGATTCACAATCATAGACATGCATTAAAAAAAGTGTAGCAGTGATGATAAACAGCACTGATTTGAAGTTATAATCCATTGCATTTTCCTATAAATAAATTTCCATTTGCTGCTCTATTGTGTTGATCATTGTAAGAAAACGATGATTCAACGGATTATGAGTTGATTTGGTGTCAGAGAAATCCTTTGTGGCACAGAAAATGATGCATGTTAGGTTTCCGGAAGCAGCAGCTGCAGTTTGTGTGATGCAAAGAGAGGAAGAAGCAGAGAGTTAGCACAATCATTGACAGCCACCATGGCCGCACAGGCAAAGAGAAGAGCGCCACCTACAGAAACTCAAACTCCATCAATGGAAAATCTAAGGAGAAAGACGTCACAGCTCTGGATGCATGGATTATCAAGAGATCTCTGAGCCGTGCACTGCAGAAGCACCACAGCAAGGACCACTTGTTAAGATGTCACCAAAATAAAAGGCAAGAAACTCACAGATAACCAATTTAGATAAATGTGTCTGTATGCATGTGTGTGTTTATTTTTGTCATAGAGGAAAAGATCAGGTGATGGTGCACGTATGTATGTTGTCTTATCCCTTATAGGAAATAGCAAATGATTAATGAACATGGTCATTCTTTTCTGCACTGATAATTGAGATCTCCTCTTACTTGCAGGCCTGCATGAATCGTACGCTTGATAAAAGATCTCTTTCTGTTAGAAGGAACCGCAATGATATCATCACACAAAAATGACGGTAATGATCCAACACCTGGGCACTTATCCACTTCTCAGTACCTGAATCCAGCCTGTGCCCTGTCCTAACAAAGAGATAGTCACTGGGTGGGGCCAGAGTTAGGTGTCACTACTTATCCCATCAGTTAGAAGATAAATATACATAAGAGACTGAATACGTCCAGCGAAAATATCTGCAGTGAGGCAGATTACAAGATCATTACTCAAATATCCCCGTCTCTGTCTCTTTTGCTTTGTGATTGCTGCCTCATTGTTCTCCAAAATACTTTGGTTCCAAAACCTGATACGACAGCCATTCAATTTTTTAAGTACTATTCATTACAGCCCACTGAAAATAGCATTTATCCAGAGATGACACTTTGCGGCTTTTCAAAAGACTACTTAGGAGATGCAGTATGGTGTTTTTAGTCACCGAAATGTGTGAATATACACATAGAAGTTCCACGGCTGCACATTTTGAGGTGGGAAAGTATGGCTTTGGGATTAAGTTAATGCCTCTATGGAGAAAAAATGGTCATGGCCAAAATGAATTGGACATTATTGCTAATTACAGAGGGTATATCCCTTCTGGATTTGTGGAGGTATGCTAATTCCATGTTCACTGGTACCTCAAATTATGTCCCATTTCACTTGCGACAGAGTGGAACTTTCACTTCATATTTGACTGGAAAATTCATTTGGTGTGGTGGAGCCTCTAAGAATGACAGTTTTACTCAGGCATCAGTGGCCTCTGAGGAGAAACAATAGGGAGTGTAAGGATGACATGTTAGACAAGTTCCTATTTATTGACATCCATGAGTGACAGCTTCAGGTGTCTATTTCTCTCCAAGGACACCCTCTTAAACCAGGAAAATGTGTTGAAATGTGTTAAAAATACATGGTCTGTCTCTCCTCTTTCCTGAGAACGAAAGGGAGAGGAATATCAATTTTTCTTGCAGGTGTTGGGAATGTTGTGCTTGATTATGTATATAGAAGCTACACATTAATGCAAACCTTTGTATTTCCAAAAGAAACTAAGAAAAGCACTGGATGGGGAATAAAGTAAAAACACAAAAATTAACAAAATCGGAGTTAGCAGGGTTTGAAAGGATAAAGTTGAACAAGCTCAGGCAAAGATTTTCAGCAATGATGAAATGGTAAAATCTCTGCTGCAGCTACACTTGAATAGTGTAGCAATAGTGGCATTTCAACCAAAATCAAATTAATCCCTGGTAGTGAGGTCAAAGGTCATTGTCACTGATTCCTGGAGCTGGAAGGCACTTATGTGTTTTGCTCAAGGACACTCCAACAGGGTGGATTTTTTGCTGTCAAGGGGAATTGAACCCAGGCCCTCTGGTTGAAGGATGGTCTAACCAATCACTGCACCACCCTGCTGTCCTGGCCAAAAGCAATATATAGTCAAATGTGAGACTGGCACATAACAGCAACATTGAAAATGTTAAATCAAGGGATTTTTCTTGAAATGTTTAAGAGAAATGTTTTGAGAAGGTGTTTGGGTCATTTCTCGGTGGTAACAGACAATGTTCTTTCACTCTGCCCTTATCCTTGGGTTGCACGTAACAAAAAATTGTACGTTGGAAAATGTAGCAGCCCCATATTGAGAAGCACGAAAGCACTGACATAATGCAAAGTGACGTTAGAATTCCTTTCTCTGTCCAACACAATGTGGGCAGTGTGGAAAACCTGGATGGTGTGATTTTTTTCAGAGTATCCATCACAGCTTCACGGACCCTGCAGGTCTCACTTATGGTACATAGTACTGTTAATCAAAACCAGCCTTTTCTGGGGTTCTAAGGTCATCAGCAGAGGAGAGGAAATTATTGATGGAAATAGAGGTGCTGCGCCAGCCCTAAAGGGTTTACCAACCCTTACAAACCTGGTAGATTTGGAGTTTCAAGACAGGCCGCCTTATGAACAGCAGACTTGTTCACATCTGATTTAAGGGCTGCTTTTGTCATGACACGGGCCAACGAAGGTCTCATGCTTTTATTGGCTGTTTAGTCTGGTTTCATTTCTTGACCTGCATTGAAAGTCCACTAAACGTTAATAACTCTTTAATGTTTTCTCCCTTTGAAAATAGCCTATTGAGAGAGTGAAGCCCATGATTTACCGACTTCAGCCCCTTCAGTTGCACATCAAGAATATTTTCTCTCCCAATGCTATAACATATGAAATCATTTATAGGTGTCTACTAATACACAGTGATCTGCCAAACAGTTTTAATCAAGATGCTGAGCCATTACAAAATGTGATGACATTGCGTGTGTGCCTGGTACGGTGGACCTCAATAATTTGGAAAGAGAAGTACCATAGAGAAAAAGTGTCACAAAAGAAGAAAGGGAGCCAGTCAGGGTCAAGTTCCCTTGTGCAAGCTGTTGTGTGAAGTGTCTGGTGATTGCCAGGCTGTTCTGGGGATGCTGCTGGACAGGGAGGTGAGAGGCAGGTTAATTACTATACTGAGAGGGGAGGGTGAGATGCTTTACATAGCCCTTTGTGGCCTGCGGTCTTGGGTTTCCAGCATGGGGAGTTGTGAGCAAAAGCTGGTGGCGATGATGGCAAAGGGTAAGGCTGCATGGGCCAAGTCCATCCAAGGGTCACCCCATCGATCATGAATGACAGAGTGGAGCCGCGGGTCCGAGGTGAAAAACATGCATTTACATCCAGAGCCATACTGTTACAGTGCGCATGCGCAAGCAGGGGTACTCAGAATAGGACAATGCATGGGAAAACGTTTTAAATGTACATTAAGATCCAGTCAAAATCACTGGTTCCCAGCAAAGCCAATACCCAATGCATTCTTTCTCCTGTGCAAAAATAAAAATGTGTTTATTTCCCATGAGAAAAAAAGCTTGAAAACATTGCAATGTTATGTTGCAATCTACGGTAGTCTTCATGGGAAGCAATGCATAGCAAAGGACAAAATAGGAGGATCTATAGGTGAAGATAGACATGCAGGTTATATGACCAGTGGATTATAAAAATACAGATGTCTAATGTGTAACAAACTGCCATCCACCAGACACAATTATTGTAGATAACAGGCATTTAATCCTCTTTAAATAGGGAATTAAGCCATTTTAATTTTTGCAGTCAAATGGTTCATCTTAGACATTTTTTTTTCTATCTATAGTTATTTCATGTCTGGATTAGGGTTCATTTTAGGATTGGGGTTATGGTTAGAATTAGGGTTTAATTAGGGTTAGGATTAAGCTGCAATCACAGTTGGGGGTACCGTGGTCCAATAAGCCAAGGACTCAGTGTGGTGCTCCTTCCTTTTTATTTATCTATTATCTTTTATTATCTATCTATTGATACTCAGTTTTCAATATTAGCACAAGTTGTCATTTTCCTATCTCACACACGAATGCACACATAAATATTATTCATACACTCCCGAACTGATCCTCTTGGATATTTACTTTTATTCCTCATTCAAAACTTTAATTTTGCCTCAGTGCTTTTGAATCCCTTCGTTATTTTTTCCAGGCAAACACTGGAGGGAGGAAACACATGATTTACAACCCCACAAAAGCTTACTCCAGCATGTCTCTACAGGTGCATTAACAAAAGTATAAATGCTGATATTTACCTTTCAGTATTGGAGTTCCATTAAAGCTTTAAATGTCTTGAGACTACTATGTTATTGTGGCTATGTCTTGGTTTATTTTCTTGCCCCTGAACATAGTGCAGTGTTTTTGGAGTTCATTAAGTAAATGAACAGGTGTTTCCCTCCCCTTAACTCTTCATACACAGCTAATGAGCCAACTTAAGTGTGTTTAAATTATTAGGCCATTAGAGACGGGAAATGTACAAAACACTGAGCACACGACGTTAGGTGTGTGTACATGTGTGTACACGCGCTGCTAACTCATACAATGTGGAGTTTTCATATGTGATTCCTAAGAAAATCAGCAAGCTCTTTTTGTGTGTTTTTGAATGCTAATCGTATCGTTAGGGATTACACACTCTTGAAAAATGGCAACATTGAAAATAATGATGTTTTTTTCTGCCAGGAATTGGCCTGGGTCCCGTTCATTTAATTACCCACTCTATTAATGTAGGTCTAATGAATAAAAATAGGCTGGTGGTGATTCTTCATGAGTGTTTTGATAATTTGTAGGGCGAAAGTTGAGGAAAAATAAATACATTTGCGGTGGACTTAATTTTATGTTTGTCTTTGGGTAACATACTGATTTTGTCCATGGAGGCTGGAGCTGTAGCGAATTATTGCAGCATGATTTAAAATATGTTATACAGGGGCTGTTTGTGTGTCCAAGGTAAAGTGACCTTATACATGCAGAAGGAGGCCCATTGTCTGGACGGTTACCCCAGGAATGGAGCGAGTCTTAGACTCAATTCAGTCAGCCCGTGCTCGGTTATCTTTTCAGAAAATATGATTCAAATAATAGATTTTTTTCCCCACAAAATTAACCACTGTACTCTGAAAACCCACTGTAATCTAGAGCTGTGCAGTAAAAATGTGCCACTTAGTTCAGCCAGTAACACGAGACATTTTCCACAAAGCACTTCACTAAGCTGATTTAGCTGAGAGACGCACAAACAAAACATTTGACTTGCACGCTGACGGAGGACCAATGGTTGGCACTTCATCTGCGCGCAATATCTCAATAATTTACCACAGGCACAGCTGGCCCATGCAAAAGAGAAACTGTGTAGCGCTCTGGGAGGAAAAACCTGATCTGTCTCCTAACAAGGGGGAAGTGTGAATATCACAAAGACCTTCCCATCTGACACCCAACCCAACAAACACCCATCTGTCATCATTATAAGTGGCGCCTGATGTGCCGCACTTAAGAGGCACCTTGAATCTTTTATGCTCCACCACCAATTAAGCTAGGCCAATTATCTTCTGAATTATTGAGTCAAATTTGGAAATCCAATCACTTATTCATAAACTGGCCAAAAGTAGCTTTTCATTGCCAAGGGTGGCTCTGAGGAAAAATTAGAGGGTGCACCCCCCCAAAGTATGTCTTTACTGTTTTACTAATTCATGTATTTATGAGCTAATGTTGTCTTCACATTACTTCAGTGCCAGTGTGTTCCCCCTTTAGAGAAGCCAAGTCTTTGGTTATTCATATTCCTGGCCTTGGACAATAGGAACCTCTTCATACTCCATAACAGATAATCCTCTCGCCGCAAAAGTCACCTGTCTCAGGTGTATCGAGGGAGAATGTCAGCTGAAACATTATCACCATGATGGAGCCCGCAAAAATATTTTCTTCCTCTTTTGTTTGTTTGACAGGACTTAACACCACTTACAGCCTTTTCGACAGGTCCTGGAATTATATTTTCCACCATTATGTTCGGGGGTGTGGAAATTAAATCATGCAACAGGGGATTTGATGACACACAATATTCATTTTAACAGGAGTCATTAATATCTGTAGTGTCTGGTGACTAATCCCAAAACTGGCACAAAGAGGGAGAGAGGAAGGTGTGTGTGGGTTTTCTGTATCCATCTCCTCCTGTCTGCCTTTCTCCATCCTCTGAACAAATTCACCAGGGCCTTCTGAAAGGAATTAATCTCCACTGGGAGCAATGTGAACCGTGTTCAGTAAAACAAGTCCACCATGGTCTGCAACAAATTTCATCACAGGTGTAAAGAGCAAGAAAACATTTCTTACAGAGCCTTTGTTAGGTCTGGGACACAGGCGCTGATTTACCAGAACTGTAAACTGAGTATGAGTCAGTGCTTTGTATTAAATTCCACAGTAATAGTCACTTATTGTACCCCAGTGCAAAAAATTTCCTTCTACTACCACTTCTAGTACTACTACTTGTATTACTACTAGTCAATACCATTTTTCAAAACACTGATACAAAGCACTCTAAAAAGGATAAAAAATGTAAAAGCAAAAACAAAATAAATAAAAACAAAGTAATACATTCGAAAAGAAAAGAAAAAGTCATAAAAGGGAGATCAAATCTACAGAAATTAATTTAAACCACATTTTTCTTCTGACTCCGTTCGTTTTATTGTTGAGCTTTGAAATTAGCAGCCATTAAAAGTTTGCAAAATGTATTTGTGTTGTGATGTGACTGCAGTCAGGTCATTTTGAACATCTGGAGCAAAATGAATGTAAGTGACATTTTAGCCAGAAGCATGGTAAGCTCATGTTCAGCTTTATCTCATGACCAAAATAATACATTTGTGACCATAAAAAAAATACAGAATAAAAGGGATAATTTAAACCATTTTAATGAAAACCTAGATTAAATTTTGTGTAAAAAGTGTGGAACTATTTAGCTTTTTTAATATTAATTTTCTGAATCTTGTCCTCTATCAATAGTTGTCATGATGTGTTGGGATAAAAATATGCAGTATTTCAAAGCTTTGTCTTTTCTGTGCTCTAAATCTAGAAAAAAGTCCCTTTGTACTTCTTTTGTCCAAGATCGGCATTGCTCTCCAAACCCAGAATACTGTGAGAAATTGCTTCATCATTTAGCTCTGGTCCCAAAATAGGTCTTGTTAGTCCAGAGGTGAGCTGCATATTGTTCAGTGGCATTCATGGGTGTCACTTTTTTCTGGTATGAAATCTAAACTTAAACCCTCCTCAAAATGTTTGTTTTTGCAGGGCAGCACAGTGGCAACATCTGGTAACTTTTACGCCCTTTGAGCTGCGTACCAAAGAGTTGCTCACATGTTATATTTACAGCTGCAGCAGCATCTTCTGACACAACACATTACTGCAGACCGCCTGACAGACTCTCCTCCGACGGCCGCCTCTCCAATGGCAGCAACCCGCCAGCTGTGAAAAGGGTTGCCCGTCCAGGCCTGGCCTTGTTGGTGCTGATGAGCGACAGCAAGGTTAATATTTTATGAGAGACTTGGGATGATCCAAAGGTTGGCCTCTCAGAATGTGTGTGATGCAGGGAACACCCAAGCCCTCCGCTATTGTTAACCCCCCACGTCCAGCCGTGCTATTCATAGACCAAAGGATTGGGTTCTGCACTCCCACTCTGAGAGTTTTGCTGAAGACAGAAACACAATGAAGTCAGAATAACAAAGGTTGCCGTGCCCTTCTCATCACTATCACCTGAGCTCCTCCATAACGGGATTGCTAGAATGATGGATATCTTTAATAGAGAAAAGGCTCATCTAACTTTGCTGTTATTGATTACAAATGCCATTAATCTAATACACACCTGTATACCCCTTATTGGAAACAGATACTGCAAAAATCCAACATCATTACCTTGTTGCCACTGCAGACATGAAAGATATGTATCGCTGAAATTTGGCCTTGGTTTTGGCTGAAATGTGCAAACCAGTATTTGGATTTTTACCTCATGTAAAAACATAATTTAATCACTTTGATGCTGTTAAAAAAACAATTATTGAAGGTGTCCCTTGTATTCCTGGGTCTACTTTGTGCTTCTCCATATTTTTCTTTTTCATGTGGATCACTAGCCAACAGATAATATCAATTCATGTCATGTCATCTGCAGTGCAGCTACACTGAAGTTTAATAACAGAGAAAAATCTCATCTACCTAAAATAGCAGCAGTAAATGTGAGGTTTTGCTTTCAGTCCCTAAGATTCACTATTTTGCAGACAGTTTGAGGAAAAAAGTAAATTATAACGTCACAAAATAATTCCTGGAATGCGCTGCACATCACAGTTTGATGATATAACCGAGGAGGAGATTTTTTTTCCCTTTATATAAACTATTTTCTGAGAGATCTTATGGGTCTTCTGTTCAGAGATCATGAGCCCCTCCAACTCATCAGTCCTCATCTTCACTGTCAACAAAGTCGCAATAAAAAACTTCTAAGTGGGGTGAAGTTGTGACAACACAATTATCTACTTTTGTGTGGAGGTGTTGTGGTTTCAGGTGAGCCATAATTGGACGTTGGGTGACAAAGAGCAGTGTCTGGCCCTTTTCCATAAGAGATGATGATAGTATCAAGCCTGCAGTGAACAAACTGCTGCCGAGAGTTTATTTTTCCCCGCTGTCCAAGGCAGATTGGGGTTTTGAGGAGAGCTGAGGTGCAGAATCACTTTATCCACCAAGTGCAGAAATTACAGGAATTTGTCCTCATTGCATGGCTGCAGACACAAACGGACAACTTTTTGCGTTTACGCTTTTTGAGTTTACAGATGGTAAAAGAACAGCAGGATCTCATAAACAATACAAAGGTATAGTGCAATTTCAAAAGTAGTTATATAACTGAGGGCAATGATTTTAAATGAATAAAATGATACAGTTTTATTTCTCATTGTTTTAATTCTCCTTTCATTATACTTTTTCTCTATTTTTATTAACAGTAAAATTGTACACTGTCATTTGAAACACATGTACTGTATGTAGTGCATGTATATTTATATATAGCATATATGGTGTATGTGTAGTGTGGTACAAATGGACTGCAGAATATAATATTTCTCACACTGTATCTTTGACCTCATACGTATCTTTTTTAGGTTTATTTGGCAGTTCTTATAAAGATATCCAGTATTTGTGTGGAGGAGTAACAATATAGAAGAAACTGATGATAAGGTCCTCTGCGGAGTTAATTCTGAGCTAATGCATAGTGATAGTAATTCACCTGAGCTCAAAGAGTGAGATGAAATATACAGTATCACATAACCCGCAGGTGTCTCTCTCTGGCTCAGCGGGAATCCGAGGGATTTAGCGCAGGACTTAGAGGTGCACTTTCTTTATACCATCTTTGGCAGGGAGCCTGAAGGAATCAGCAGCTCCGGCTTTTTTAATGACTGTCAGGCCATCTATGAGGGATTTTTGGCAGGTTGGAAAGAAACATTGAAACCGATCCTCCCCTTTGCCTTTTTCTCCTCAGCTCTTAATCCATAAACCATCCCTAACCAGGCCCATCTGGCATCTGCTGGTCACCTCCTCAGCCCTCCCTCTCCTTTCTCCTGAGAAGATGGACCAGGTAGAGACTCCTGGCTTTTCTCTCGGGGTGTGATTTCTCATGGCCTGTCCGTCTTTTTGTTTCCATTAGAAGTGTTATATTATAATGTACATAAAAAAAAATCAAAGAGCATAATATGGTGATAAAGTCCTGTAAAAATCATTTTCTGTCTTTCTGTCTATCTCTTAATTTCCTCACATCTCTTATATATTGGACAGTTAAGCAACATAAAAAAATGACTGCTAGTGTAATGATACTTATTTGTTGTATCAGCCCATTTACTTACATTTGTGTAAAATTAATTGTACTTCTCATATACGCTAAACTCCCCTAAATTAAATGTCTAATTTTGCTCATCCACAAGGTAATCCCTGATATCTGATATAATTTTACACTGCAAAAAAAATCTCCATTTTAACAAGTCATTTAGTCTCACATTCAGTCTTAAAATCTGTTAAAGTGAAAATCAAGTGAAATATTTGCGCAGTGCATCCCACTTGTTTCCAATGAAAATCATCTTTGCACACAAGTGGGATTATCTCATCTCACTGGCAGATTTTTTTTTTTTTTTTTTACCTTGTTTGAATAAAAACAAGATTTCAAATGTGACTTCAATATGTGAATATATTACTTATTAAGGTGGAGATTTTTTGCAGTGCAAATTCGATCCAGTTTTTAATATTTGATTTAAGCTGCTGCCTGCTGTCAAATGGTTAGTAAAATGGCCATATCCAGAATTATACAAAACACACACTCACACACACACACACACACACACACACACACACACACACACACACACACACACACACAGTAAACACGGGGCAGTTTGAGGGAGGGAATTCATTAGATGAAAATGATAACATTGACACAGAAACCATTACATTTCATAAACTGCCCACACACACACACATGCAGTGGCACACAGCACATTTTCAGTTGCCATTTATTTTTCTCTGAAGTTTTTTTTTTTGTGTTTTTTTCTCCTTCTTCTCCCAGGAAACATGCTAGCAGAGGGCCGCTGCTTTCTCCTGAGCGCCCGAGCAAAGCCACAACACAAACAGCGGCGGCCATATCGGGCCCCAGCTGCCGACATGTCTGCTCAGCGTCGTATTTATTTAAACCTGCCGCTGGCCCTGGAGGTCCGACGCAGGCCTCGCCGGGGGCCTCCCCGGCTTGTTTGAGAATCCATTCACACCTGCGCATTAAATTACTGACACTAATGTTACTAGTAATGCTTGGACTGGCTCCCATTTTTGAACCTATAAACCTGCAGCAGCCAGGAAATATTGGACATGTTGAGGAAAAAAAAGGTGCAATGAAGGACAGATTCAGACATGATACAGGGGGTATTTTGTTAGATAAGCACGACCCTGTCTGTCCTGTGTTTTAATTTTCAAGCTCCACAAATGTTTGTGTCTGACCATATTTTTTGCCACTCGGGGTATCACTGAAAAACATCAGATGATATCATGCATGTGTGGACGTTGGCAGTTAGGGTTAATGTGTGTATTTTCATTGTCAGGGGGTGAGGATGACGTGAATATGAGCATACAGGCATTTGGATTAGGCACTTTAAAGCACAGTACTTGATGCTTCCTCCCTAGGCTGACAGTAAAACAGAGGGCACTGTCCCCTCAGGGTGGGGGGTGGGTGACACATTGTTTGACTGTTACCTGGTTGCTAAGGACTCAATGGCTTTTGAACTTGAGAGGTGTGGAGGCATGAACACCTGTGCGGCCCCCCTCTCAGAAAACGCCTGGATACCTTTCACCTTGTCTCACTCTGCAGCACTCAGCGAGAGGCCGAGAAGAAAAGACAAGTGAGCCGAGAAAGGAAAGTATCTGAGAGACGTCTCCCGGGTTGTCAGTCTGGGGTCAGGGGTCAAAGGTCGGCATGGAGGGGGTATGTCAGGTGTTAAGTGGAGCAGACAGGCCCATGGAGGGCTTGTTAAATGCTTACCTGGCGACCCGCTAACCTGCAGCCAGGTGGGAACACAAAGCACTGGGCTTTACTGCCGGCTCACACAAACAGGATGGGGCTCAAAAGACCAAAGGAAACATGCCTGATATGGTGAAAGGTTCTTATTACCATATTAGTTTATAACATGATGAGAGATCTGCTGTGCAATAGAGGCAAAAGAAAACTTGTCGAAAAAAAAAAAAACATCTACTTGGCAAAGGTTTTAGGAATTAGGGTTCAGCAGATATTTTTTTAGGGACCAATTCTGATTTTTTTTTCTTTTGTTTTTTGCATAGTAAATTTCTAAATTTAAAGATGAGGAATATCAGCACAGAACCGTTGGAAGTTCAGTTAAAGGTGCACAATACAAAACTGTCCAGGGCTGATTGAAGTGAGAACACATTAGACTCGATTGACAAAAACATGGAACAAGCTTGTGATCTGTCAGTCAGACAGTGAGAACCACATAGACTCAACCATCAGAGTACATGCTCACTCCATGCTCTTTTTGGTCAGTCGAATATTAAAGCTCCTCGCCCTCTGCAATTTTACATAGTGCACCCTTAATTGAAGATACGATATTTCGGGCTCATTCAATACCTATAAATTTGAAAATGACTGTGCAAAATAATAGTAATAATACAGTAGAAAGATATTGCTAGAGAAAACCTCTTTTTAATAAAAATGTTTGCATAAACCATATGAACCAAGAGAATATTGTAAAATAAAAAAAATGAGAGAATCATAAAAAATAGTCAATAATCTCTTTTATATTGAAGAAGAAAGACAAGGACATGTCATTATCTAATATATTAAAAACAATTGGTGATATTGGCAAACCAATACATTGCGCTACCCTGTTAGGTTTCCACATAACATTTGATGGCAACAGATCATCCCTTTTCATGCATTACAGACAAATGTACAAGAAACGATTAAAGAAACGCTGTGGAGTCTGCACTGAGCAGTTTACCTGGCATTTCAGACAGGCAGGATGCACTCACTCTCCAGTTTCCCTCCACACAATATACCCTGAGCAGCGTGAGTTTAATCACAAAGGAATTACATTTAAAGGTTAAACGTGGCATCATCACACTAATCCGCAGCATCAGCGACATGCGATCGTCTGGGTAAACAATCTGGGTCCAATTTAATTAGAATGCAGATTACCACGGCCACCATACTCCTCACACAATTTCCTATATTAGGGTTGTTGATAACCAAGAATCGAACTGCGACCGATGAAAAGGCTTATTTGTTTAGTGCTGTGTGTGTTTCTCTAAGCCAGGGGACAAGACTAGACAATGTTAATGATGATCTGTGACAGACGTCTGGGCCCGGTGGAGGGGTGGGGCCCTCTTTGAGTGAGGTGTGTCCTGTTGTGGGCATTGTGTCGACTTGGCATTGAGCTCTCTTTGAGTCCAGCTGTCTATTATTTATTGATGACTCATCACAATGTCTATTGTCCCGTGGGCACGGCGTGGAAACACACACTGTTCAAGTGAGAAGGTAACACTTCACTCCAAGTCCGGTGTCGTAACACTGTGTGACCGTGTAAGTTGCTGTGCTGAGGAGAGAGTGTACAGATGCAGGGAGAGATAACAGCAGCCAACAGCCTCGTCCAGCGTCAAAATAAACCCAGAAACTAATGTGGAAAAGCACTTCTTTGAAAATTTAAATACAGCCAAATTCCTCCAGAAAAGGCAGATCTGTCAATTCAGACCAAGATGCAGAGCGATCACACAAAACACTGAGAGGAGGAGTGATATATGAGCTCAACAAACCAGTCAGTTCATTCTGCTCTTATTAAAATTATTTTGCAAATTAAACCTGAATCAAATTATGTGTGCAAACATTGTTTTATGGGTTATTTGTTCCTATTAAGGTACCAGATACGTGCCATACAATACAGCGTGCACCAGAAAAGTACAAATAACCCCAGGGATGAACATGACAGTTAATTCAATATTGATTTCTCTAACATGCGACCTAACAACTTGTCTTAATTGTCCTGATATGATAGACACCACCTTTGTCATTCTCTATGCAGGTTAAAACAAACACGATCTAAAAATGATCCTACCCAACCGGCCGATGAGCAAAATTACTGAGCCGCACGGAGCTGCAGGTGAGCCGCACGTCATATGGTTCAGTTTTGATAAGCTGCTCTCTCCCCTTTCCCCCCTAAATGTTACCAAGCGTCTGATCCATACTCAGGGGGGTTGGCTAAGTGAGCAGCTATTGTTCATGCGATTGTGGCCCCGCTCTTTAAGTTCTTCAAACCAGGAAATGTTTAAACGGGGCTAATTAGCTGGTGTTCCCTGCAGTGCGTGGCTCTGGCAGTCCTTCACTGTGGTTGATCTGACAGGAGTCATGCCCTCTGGCGTCCTGCGTATCAATTATGGGGGCCTTTCACAGTTGGCCATTCTGGAAACATTAGACAAGCTCAATCCCAGCTTTGCTCTTCAATGCTCTGACTATCTTTTTTTTGGCTTTGAAATAGAAAAGCAGCTATGAAGTCTTCAGGAAGGTATTTGACTCAGAAAGTACCCCCCCTCCCCAGTCTGTAGGGAGGGACAATGATAGAAAATATTTGTCATGAAATTACAATGCATGATGGGAAGAAGGTGATGTACTTACTGAGTCCAAATGCAGGACAAACAGGAGGAGGTTCAGCCTGAAGGTCTCTCAGCAGGTGCAGGAGAATAACAAAGTGAAGGCACCCTATATTCAGTGATGGTACCAAGATTGTACCACAGACAGACACCTCCAGTACACACACACACACACACACACACACACACACACACTCACAGTGGCCATACTCCCTCTGCTGCCTCTCCACTGTAAACACAGCTCCCCCTGGCTGCTTTTCATCTGCAGGTCAGGCTCGTCATCACTGCGTGTGGAGCCGTTCTCATCCGAGTTGGGATCATTTTAATCTCAGTAAATTAATTATTAAAGTTCAAAATGCTAATCAAAACTATTATTCATATAATTATAGTTGAGCTTTTGTTCTTGATAAAAATTTGGCTGCACGGCAAGATTTACATGTTTTCAGTTTTGAATTTTGAATGCAATCCCCTCCTTGAATTGGATGAAATCAAAGTGAATTTGCTTATGGAATAGACATAAACTCTATCAAACCGTCACAATCAACATGATATGCATATTCTTGGTTTCTCAATATGCAAGTCACTACATTTAACTGTACTTTAAAATCGAATCCCTAAATCAAAAAATATTTTAATTTTAGCAACCAAGATTTGTGTTATATCTGTTTCAATTGACTGTATTTAAAATGTAATTTGATCCTCCACTTCTGTTATTTCTTTTCAACTGGATATCAAAACCTTTTTATGTTGAAATACATATAGATTTTAAATTTTGAATAAAGTTTATTGCAGATATAAACTGGTTTGAGAGATGAACTGAGAGCAGCACTGGTGTGAACATGACAAAATACTGTTATCTTTTGCATGAAAAAGACATTGTGCCAAAGTTTTCCCAATTTTAATTTGTCCTTGTGAAAAAAAAGTATGTCTCAAATTATCTAAAATGTAAGATAAACAAGAGTCAGAGACATGTGTCACCCCCCCCCCCCCCCCCCCCCTTTTTTTTTTCCTTTACCAATTATCATTAATAAGAGCCGCATTTTGAGGGAGAGGCTTAAGAACAAAAACACTCCGTCCTGCTCCTCAGTGACGAAATTAAGCTGTCATTGGAGCGTCTGCCTAAACCCTGCACGCTTCCAGAAAAAAAAGACCATTCTGAGTTCAGAGTGCCATGTAACATTCAATTACAATTTAACAGACGGGTCTCTATTAGTTGGTGTCCATTTCATGGTTGGAAGCAAAAGGTCGTGACCCGTTCCTCTGTAAGTCTCTGACAGGTGCTTGTTAGACATGATTTGAAAAAAGTACAACCAAACATGAAGATTAAGTCCAATACAAAACACACCTGGCAGACACAAGCTCCACATCATCCCTTACTGGACTTTGTCTGTCACACACATGCACACACACACACACACACACACACACACACACACTGGAGTGGAAATTCAAGCTGACAGTCAACATTTCAAATAAATATATTTCTCCGTCTTTTTGTTTTAAGATATTAAAGTAATTTCTATAATTGTTTGAAACAAGTCCACTTTTCCTAATTCCCATCTGTGTCCTTGACAACGGGGTCACAGCCGAGCCCCCTCTTGGCAGCTGCACCAGATGGTGAAGAAGAGAGAGAGAGGGGAGAAGTGAAAGAAAGAGAGTGAAGAAAAAAAAGGAAGGAGAGAGAAGAGAGAGGACCGCTGTCAATGTCAAACAGAGAATTAGAGTTATTTTCCTGCCTTTTGAGCTGGCTTTACCTGTCCACCTGCCCAGCAGACAGGCCAATACCTTTAGGCAATAAAGGTGAGGCGGGGGCTGGGCAAAGCGCTGGAAAAATCCCTACCTGTTAAAAAAATGTTTGAACTCTTAATTGTGCAGAGCCCTTGGCAAATCAGGGGGTGTTAGGGAGGAGGTCTTGTCCAAACACAGAAGAATAAGACAACTGTCCTCGCCAGCTTTGCAAGAACAGGAGTCAAGAACAAATACTATGATAAAGAGATTGATGAAAGCTTGACAGAGGGAGCCGTCCGCTGCGTTTGGGCGTGCAAAAGCCAGGAACAGTCTGTTCCCGAACGACCTTCCTCTACATTTATCAGGCTGAGGTTGACATGAATATTTGGTGCTCAAATTCTGGTCCGCTTCAAAAAAATACTCTTAGGACTCAGACATAGAAGAGGCTTTGCCATGACCAGCTACATTTGGTTGGAATTTTAGTTTCATATTTCATTAAAATTAGTCTGCTTCACATAACAGCCAATAGGGTAATTATTTAAGTTAATTGTTACTTGTTACTTAATTGTTAATTGTTACTGTCCTGTGCAGTGAGTGTCTTGCACCAGTGGGTGGCTACCGTGTTTTGTCCTGTGAAACATGAGCCTCGTACCAGTGGATTATTGTTATGTCATACTGATATTTGCATGAATTTTATAGTGAATTTTAATTGGCTTTCCTTCATTGTTTACACATTTGGTTAGAAAAAAAATGAATCGCAGTTTGGGGAAAATATTCAAATGTAGCCTTGTCTCTACTTCAGGGGTCTCCAATAAGGAGCTAACAAGTAACCAGTAGCTCACCAACTGTTTCTGAGTAGCTCATCAAAAGGTTTTAAAATTGTGAAAATAAATAAATAAATAAATAAAAATCAGCGAGTCAGTGTGAACACACTTTGTAACACCCTTCCCATTTCAATCCAATCAAACACACAACTATGAGAACATCCACAAAGCAGCCCTGAAAGCATCTGCCTCGTTTGGCTCCACTGAGCAGCTTTTTTTGATCTGAATGTCATAAAATCTGTATTCAGAACATTTCAATGGCTGTATAAGAGCAGTGGAAAAAGCCCTCTCCAGCAAGCTCCTTTGACTCCATGCAGTGACAGTCAAACTGTGAGAATGAGTGAATGCACTTATTACGCACATGTGGACTGAAAAATGATGATGAGCTTCTGATGTGAGGGGAGGCGATTTGTCATATTTTAATATGTAGGCCAAGTCATTTTACATTTTGATGCAAAATGTTGGCTGAAGATAATATTTGATAGATGCAAAAAAATTGCTGCATTTACCAGGTATAGCTTTAAAGCTCATTGATGAGTAGTTTGATACAATATGTGAATAAATATAAGTAATATAAGACATGAGTAGCTGTATGCCACTTTTATTTTTTCAAAGTACAGTAGCTCTGTAGAAGAATAAAATCATAGAATAATTAATTCAATACTGTGGGACTTCAGCACTTTATGGACTTTATATTCACATGGATACAGTGTCGTTTTTGTGTGCTGCCCTGCGCTGGACTGTTCTATCCTATAATTACATAAAGTTACAGGACACGAAGTGGTCTCTGCCCGTAGATAAACAACAACATAATACACTCAAAAACCTCTTTTCTGAAACAACATAATGTGAAAATTAGATAGGAGCAGAACCCAGGTTTACCACACAGAGCTGCACTGACATTACCACTCCAGTGATCGTGTGAGTGATGATGGAAATGTTCCCAGCCTGCAATGTACTCAACACATCTGAATTATTTAATATATATAATTAAATTACCAATTATACTGTGAAAAATTTCTCCAAAATAAAATGAAGAGTATCAAATTGTATATTGCATTTAGCTACAGGCTATCTTGGCTGTAGAGTAGCCTAGCCTGCATTTAAAATCTGATTGCATTTTCAAAAATATAAATAATGGCGCCAATCCAGGAAGTTTCTTTTTTTGTGAATACTTACCAATATTTGGCATGACAAGACAACAACCAAGCAAAGGCACAGACACAGTAGCCACCTAATGGAAGCAAACACTCATTACAGAGGACAAGACATGATGATCTAACCCTTTTTCTACATTACTTAAGAGGAAAAATACTGTCTGAGCTGTCAGACTGTAAACAGCACTCATTGTGGAATACCCTTTTGTTTTAGTGAAGCCAGTTCTTCAGTTTATTTTTAGCCTGTCTACGGCTTTTTGCATTGGGTAAAAGTGGCGTGGTCTTTGTAAAGCAGGCACCTTTCGAGACAGCACTTGGGGACTCCACAAGAATGGGACGATAATGGTGTAAGTAGGTGTCAGAAAATATTCCATAAATAAACAGTGTGTGGCTAACTCGAAACACTGCCCGTACACACTCGTTAAAATAGGCCCTTAAAACAACACTGACGCTGTTGTAGTCGGCCCACAGGCGAAGCAAACCAGAATAGTATGCGCTCTCCAGTGACAAAGCACTTGAAAGGTAACATAATAGGGGCGAGCTTGCAGAGATATAGCAGACTACACAGCGGCCTATACGTAAGACGTTTTTCAACCATTCTCTCTGTCAGCGTCCTCTCACCCAATTGCTGCTCGGCGCTAAGAGTTAAACCTGGTTCTTATCTCGCAGAAAGTCAAATGTAACCAAACAAGTGCAGGGAAAAAAAGTGGGCAATGGTCTGCACGTGTTCGGTCCCAATAGAAGCATGAAAAATAAGCAGGCAGCGGACTGACGACATCCTGCACTCCGCTGGGCATTCCTGAAAAGACCTAACCAGCTGCGGCTGCTGGGGCTTTGGTGTCAAACTTAGTAAGAGGAGCTTTCACAAATGGTTAGCTTTCCACAGTTGGTCTGAATTTAACTGGATCAATTAAATGAAAAGAAAATGACATACGGTACAGTCAGATTGTAATGATAAAAAATGATGATACTGGTGTCATTTCGAGTTCCAGCCCATTTATCAGTGCCTTTGTGCATTTTACATTTCTCCACTCATTTTGCATTATATGCAACACAGTATGTGAGTAAATAACAAAAATCAGTTGTCATTATAAAATACAAGCTTGATGGTGTTAAATTTATCTTGAAATTCACCGCTGTCACGGCTGACAATGTTTGTAAGCTGACATCTTTTGGAGGGTTTATTTCCTGGTGTATTTCTTTCTGTGGGTGTCAGGTGATTGACAGGAAGCAGAGTGTAATGTCAGACATATCCGGATATAAAATCACTCAAGTCTGGCCCAGAAAAAAAAAAAAAAATTACAATAAAACATAGAATCTCAGACTAGACCAAATTAAGGCTTCAGGTCGGCTGTGGTGAATTATCTCGCTTGGGAAAGAAACAAATCTCTTAAGTTGTTGTTTTATGTTATACAGAAATGAATGGCAGCAAATGGCCTTTTTTGAAGGAAGGGAAACAAGCACCGACTACCAACTGTGTGCAGACATCACCAGGAATAAGGCAAAGGTCAGTGGTAACTTAGACAAATGGCACAAACTTCAAAAACCACTGGTATTAACCTTTAAGGCATTTTGCATTGATATAATGTCAGAATAAATGGAATTCTTTTAAAATGAGGCCTTCAGTTTCCAACTTTCTCCGTCTGACTCTGTCTCGTTCTTGCTCTTTAACACACACACGTGTGCGCACACACACATACATGCATGCATGCACATACACGTGTCAATGCTGCAACTTGTCATAGTCCATTACAGATGCAATCAGCCAATGTCTTCTCTCCAGCAGCTGGCAAAAGGCACCTCCATTCATCACTAAGTCTTTTCTACTTGCAGACCTGTCCCTATTATTAGTGTTAATACAAGGCCAGAGGACATGGAGGGAAACAGGCCTGGCAGCACTTAAAAAGCCCAAATGTCAGAGTACGACATGCTGCCAGCTGCCGGTGGCTTTGATATGCTGAGGCTCGATGATGCTTATTTGATCGTTTCATTAGAAAATTTGGTCTAGGTGTCAAAGAGGTTCCCTATGTCTGTGCTGCAGCTATTAGGCTCAATTATAGCTGCCAGAAAGAGGGTGAACTGAGCTGGCTCTGTGCACCGCATTCAGAGTGGCCTTAAAGAGCCACTGAGAGAGTCACAGAAATTGCCATTCATAACACCTAATGGCTTATGAATTAAGTTTTCCCTCTAATTATTCATAATCACACATACATGGCGCATGCTCACTGAAAAGCACAAAAATGTGATCAAATATTTGGCTTTGGAAAAGTTGATATCAGAGGTTTTCTAGAAAACAAAAAAATCACGATCTCTTTGATGATTCTCCAAAATTTTCTTTCCACGTTGAGGAACCATGAAAAAAAAAAAAAAAAAACACTCAGGGAAACACATTTAGTTATTGAGAACTTGAATAACATTTGGAAAAGATTGCGCAGATTTGTTTAAATGAATTAATTTGTAATTGATTAACATGACTGTAAATAATACAGTACATGCATAATAATATCCATCCTACAGTATGAAATCTCTCCTCAGTTAATCCTATTTATAATATGCCTACCCCCAAGGAATAACAGACAGGGCCATATTACCATTTCAAAAGTCGATTTTCAAAATTGCCTGCATGACGTATGCGCACATACATTCAGTTTTTTTTTAGTTGGAACCACTTACAGATTAGATGTAATAGACATGCCGGGAAATGTGTAGCCGAAGGAATGTCGACCACATGTTCAAAAATAAATAGGCCTGTGAGAATTGAAACAAGCACCCATAAGGTTAATCAAACCTAATTTCTTCATGCTTTCCCTGCTTTGGTTCGCCAGCATTTTCCCTGTCATTTTATTATTCTAGATTTCTTCTGGGCAACAGTAATCCAGCCATAACTAGGCCCTGCCACACTAAATTAGCTGCAAACAGACGTAGAACAGAGTGAATGTGTGTATTTCTCACCTTTTTGTGTAACGCTTTACCGTTTCAAAGACTGCAGTCCAGCAACGTGTGGGAAAATTAACTAATTAGGAAATGGAGAAGAGGCGGATTTGGAGTGGCCTCGAATTACGCAAAATACTTTTCTGCTTATGCTGTGTTTCTGTGGTTGGTGTGGTGGCGGAGAAATTCCCTTCATCTGGAGTAACTCTGCCCTCTAATGTGATTAATTTACTGGTCAGAACAAAAGAAATAAGAGGTTAAGAAAAGAAGTGAGGTCCAAGACTTCTCGTCTCAGTTTTTGCTGCGCTCAGGGTGGCGTCTTTGGCATGGCACGGGCCCAGGCAGAAGGAGTGTTAAACCTCTCAGGCTGTGGGGGGAAGAAATGACAGGACTCCCTCAAGCTCCCCTCTGTTCTTCTAATGGACTCCTCCGTCGACACGGCGAGGTTAGAAACATCATAAGTTCATATTCCCCACATGAGACTTTTTTGCCTTCCCCCCATTTAGTGGTGTTGCCTTTCAGATTCCTCAATGGCTCCATCTCTTTTACCCGAAAGAATCAGAGTCCTATCAGTGAAATCAAAGGCGATTACACAGCTCACTAGTCATTTAGGATCTCTGTGGCCGTGGTAAGTATGTAATGCAGGCCGCAGCCCCAAAGTCTCTGTTTATTCAGTGAAAGTGCTCTGTAATTTATTTAAAATAATCTATTTTAACAAATAAAGAGGTCATTGACTGAGCGCATTGCTGCAGGCACACATTTAAATACCTCTTTAAGAGTCTGACTGGCTGACAGGCTGCCGAGCTGGCTGGACCCAGGGGCAGAGCCAGGCCTCCTGCCCTGAACAAAGTGATTCACCAAAATTTGAAAAGCAAGATCACATGGCTAGTCGGGGTGCGCTTGCCCCCGGTCGATCTCTGGTGAGACCCCGAGCATTGATCACTGCGGAAAACCTTTTTCCCCTTTTCTGATTGAGATGGAGATGTTTGATTCAGATCCAAAGGGCTTGTTTGAAGAGGAGGTGGGCTCTGCCCCTTGTGGATGTTTGGGGGCTGGAGTAAATATGACGGATGGGATTACAAGGAAACCCTCTCAGCGATTCTGAAGGGCTTGAAATAGAGCTGGTTTTTCCTGCATACCAGTTCATCTCCCCACTTGCTCTCTGTGGTAGCGTCAGTAGCTCAGGTGCACTGTATCTACATTATGTCTGTCCGTCTGATGGGATCTGACTGCACCACAGAGCTGTACGCATCAAAGCAAGGCAAAGAGCGCAGGCCAGTCCAACTGTAAGAGGCCCAGCTATATAAATGGATCCAAAGTACTTTGCTTTATTTGGACTTGTTTGGGCTTATTTGTTTGTACACCACACAGCTTCATACTTGGCAAGATGCAGAGCACAGTTTTTCCTCCCACTTTAAATACCTACAGTATGCAAGTTGTTGACGCTAGGTTATAAAACAACTTATGTCCATCATTGAATGTCTTTCATTCTGGTCTGCTATTATTTTAGCCAACAATAGTTTAATATGTGCCTCCATAAAGTGTTCACCTTCTGTTTTTAAAGGTTTCATGCCATATTTTGGCAAAACCATCTTGGACTGTGCATGTGGCACATTGGCCGGCTTACCCACCCATGAATCACATGCACTCAGTAAATGTGTGAGGTTCAAGGGCTAACAAAGTGGCTAATTTTTGAGCATATACACTGAGGGGATTGAAGAAGACTGACATTTCTCCAAACTTCTCTACAAAAACATCAGTGGACCATGACTGGCATCTGGGGCAATAAGTGGTTGGTTTGTAGTGAGCCTCCTCTGTTCTGGCCAAAGAAAACCCGGTTTAGTGTAACCACCGTTTCCTAGAGTAACACAAGGTTGAGAGGAGATGGAGAGAATGGGTTAGACGTTGCTCAAGATGTTGTCATTCCAATCCATCACTTATCTTCATGTATAGGGATTTAATCTACATCCCATCTTGTGACAAAACACGATCATATTAGCACTTGCACAAACACAACTTTGTTTTTATGAGGCTCCATTCATTGTCGCTAATTTTCTCGCTATCTGCAAGTTCATCCTCCCCTGATCTTGACAGATGATGTCTGTCTTACCTACGGAACAGTGAATAGCACAGTCTGTACAGGCTGACATTGTGGTTAGGGTCAGTGAGTTAAGGTTAGGCTGATGGATTACTTTACTAATGATTTTGGCCTGAGAGTGAGCTTGTTTTAAAAGGCAGACATTCGGCAAGTCAGTTTGAGTTTCATACGATGTTTTGGATTGGTGGGGTTGTGTGCAGAGCTCTTCTTCACCGGCCAAGCTTGACGCTTGATTATTTAATGTTCTTGTTTTACAAACCAGTCTTAATCTGCAGAGCAAAGAAACAAGAAATTCAATCGGCACAGCTAATTTTAAAGACTTAGGCTAGATTATTTTTTTCACAAATGAAACGTGCAGGCAGAATGGTAGGTGCTTTCATTCATGCAGTCTGGGCGGCTGGTTGTAATGTAATATTCTGATTCAAATCTGAGATGTTTGCATGTACTGTACCACTAGCGGAAGATGTCCTCCATGATTGAGCCCACCCAGACTGCGATGCTGTGAGGGAGCATGCCCCTTTACCTCCCATTGGGGGCAACAAGGTCCTGTGTCCACATATCAAGCAGGCCTGTCACTCACAGCAGGGGAGAAAGGGTTCTGTCTTGGGGTCAACACTTATGTTCTCCAGCTAAGAAAGCAAGACTGTCTCTCAGAAGACAGCCGGCAGTTCAACATAGCATCCATTGTGTTGCATCTATACAGGAAAGATGAGAGGAGCTCAGCGATATGAGCAGAACGGATGTGAAAAATGACAGTGAGGGTGATTAAAAGCATACTGTCACTCTGGGCTAAAAGCATGTTGAAATTATGAATGCATTTTTAATGTGCTTTTAATTTCATTGGACAAAACTATCTCCAAAAGTGTCCATAACTATGATTATGTCCATAACTTTTGTATCTAAATAATGAGTGCAATGCTTCAGCTTTGATACAGCCAATATTGTGTACCTTTTAACAGAAGTAGCTGCACTAATGCTGTACATTTATACTATTTTGCTTGGTAAAGCCCAGCAATAGACCAAGTACATCAGAAACTATCTGTCTTAGTCTGTGTTGTCGATTTGAAGAAGGTTATACAGGGACAATGTCATGAGTGGCATTTACTTTACAAAAGGGCAAAGCGTCTGGTGCCAATTTGTCCATCTAGCTTTGAACCTGTAATTGAGTTAGCCAGGATTAGCATGTATAACACTCCTAATATGAGTCTCGAGGAGATAAAAGAAGAGGGGAAGAGTGAAAGACAGAGAAAGAAAGATGGACACATGTTTAGACCGGTGTCACCTCTTAACGTAATTTGGCACATGGGGCGGTGTGCTTCTTCTGGTGTAGAGTTTCTTTTAAGTGGCTAATGCCTGCGGTGGGTGATCACCCATGGGGGACAAGAGAGGTCAGTGTTTTGGGTGGAGCGTGTGGAGAAGGTGTGGGGGATCTTCCTGTCATTCACCGCTCATTCCACGGAGCCCCAGTGACCTTTGCTCCCCCACACACGCCCTACCCCAAAACCCAACAACCTCAGCCTCATCATCTCCATCGCCGGGGAGAACAGTATTCTCTGTTGGAAAATACCCACCATCACACCTCAGTTGATGTTATATTCTGTCTTCCAAAAAGAGCTGAAAAATCGGACTCACTTGATTTGATTTTTTGATTACAAAGTCAGTGCAAGGAATTTCTTGAAGCAAACGATAATACCTGGAAATTAAGCAGCTCTCACTGTGTCTCTCAAAACAATGTCAAAAATCAAGGCAGATTACTCTGGAGCAAAGTTACCACATTCCACAGGTTTTTCACCTAAAAGCTGTCACGACAAGATAATAAATTGAAAGGCTTGTTGAGATGGACATTACTCTCTCTGCATGGGACCAGAAATGTGCTCCTCTTTTTTCCAGGGGTGCGGGAATCCACGACACACCCACAGACGGTTCACATTAGTCATCCAAGGTACGCAAGAAAGGTTAAGATAATGTCCAAAGTGGAAAAAATTGGGTCGTTAACTTCAGACTGATCCTAACCAGGACGGCCAACGATTGGTCACCTGGGGCATCCAATGGCTGCCACTCAGAGCCTCTCTCCTCCGGAGTTTCCATCTCATTTATTCCTCTCCCTCTCCTCTCTTCTCTTATGCGTAGCGAAGTACAGATGTAGTGGGAACCTTCAATCAGCTTCATGATGACACAACCTCTCCATTTTCATGCTCCTCATTCCCGCTTCAGTGTGCCACCACCCACCCACACACACACACACACACACACACACACACACACACACAACACAACCACACATATGCATGCACACACTTAAGCACACTTTGCCCAACTGGCAGCCATCTGTTGATAATTATTGCCCAGTCTCAGCAGAGAACTTGTGATATTTAATATTTCCTCACCACTTGAACAAATAAGCTATAATAACTGCAAGGTACTTGACCACAGGAGTAGAGGAGATGTGCAGCATGAAAGGAACTGTGTGCACTGTGGGTGAAGCTGTGTTGTTAAACTTTCCATAGAATTTTAACCTCGGCATATATATATATGTATACATATATTTAAAAAAAAAAAAAAAAAAAAAAAAAAAACAACTTGAAAATCCACCATCCCATACACCCCCCAAACCACAAAAACTTAAACAGTGAACAAACATTATAAATCATGGCTTAAAAGAAGATATAAATAGTTATACATACATACAAACACCACTAAAAACACACTCACACATACTATACACACACGTGCACGCACATGCACGCGCGCGCACACACACACACACACACACACACACTCAAAGTTGATGCGCTTAGTAGGTGTTATAGAACTGCAGAGCATCAAGAGACATTCACAAAACACTCATTAACTTCCTTTACAAAGCTGCCTTTGTGACCTGCCAGACCCCTGGCAACTCTCCCCCGCGTCCTCTCTCTCTCTCTCTCCCTCTCTCTCTCTCTTCTCTAAAGCACACACACACACACACACACACATCCACACATGTACACACAGCTTTGTGCAGACGTAAGGATAGTTTCTAGCCCAATGAGAAAGAACATAAACACTAAAAAGGATTAAAGTTGTGTTAGAGCTACTTGGATATTTTTTAAGGTAGGCTGTCTTGAAATATGAGGGAAGCATTCAGCGCTTTAAGAAAGGAAATCGGAGAGAAAAAACTGCTACAGTGCCAAAATGTTTGGCCAGTATCCAATTCCACCACACTAATAAGATACCAAAATATGAAATTAATTCAAAGCTATGAAGCTGCAAGTATATAGTGTGCATCTCAGCCCTCAGAGGAGGCTAAATTCCCTGAATGAAAGAAACTATGGCAATTTAACATTTTTTTTTTCTTGGCAACATTACATATTAAACCAATCTACTATAACAAAAACTGCATTTTTGGTGTATTATTCATGTATCCATGGATGACTAAGAAAATAATATCCAGTCCAGGCCCAATTTCTAATCAAGTAATGAAATGTAATGAAAACAATTTACAGCCCAAGGTGCTGTAAAATATATTGCATTACTGTCAGTAAAATGTTCAGAGTATAAAATGCTCCCTGCCTCCCCTCTTTCCTGTCCCAGCCAGGTTCCAGTGTAGGCAGTCAGCTTATTGTAGTATCGCAGGGGATGGTTACATCAGTATATTGGTAAATGAGGCAATACATTGTGACAGCAATAGAGATCAAATAATGTGGTTTAACTCCATTTGAGTCAGTGAATGTTTTGGTGACAGCAAAGTGTCAGAGCTACATTTTCACAGTAATGAATTTAACATACGCAGCAAGGCAATCCGTCCCGCCTGCGGATCAAAGTTAGCGACCTGCTAGGGTTTCATCAGCCAGCGGGACTAGCCAAGGTAGCACGGCTTGTTTCACCTCCAGCAGATGAGTGGAGAGGCGTGGGGAAGAGGTCAGCGGCACACTGGGGATTCCCTGACAGCAGCCTGCCAAAGACCACCAAGGCGAAAGTTAGATGAAATGACAGGCCGCATTCTTATCCTCGCTCCCTCAGGGCACCCAAGGAATAGAGAGGGTGGGCGGTGATGGAGAGTAGGTGGTATGTTTCACTTTATGTTGGAGTTTGTACAGTATGTGTGAAGGTGTGCAGAGACATCTTCATGCACTCTGCAATTTACATTCAATACACCCACTGTGCTGAAAAGAGCTGAAGAGAGCTCGGCGTCTGAGCGTGTAAGATCCTATAAAGGCATACTTGTTAAATACGACTCAGGGAAAACTGCAGTGGAATCAGAGCTTGAAGATGTAGGGAAACAACCTCCATGATGGATGATAGAGAAATAAGTATATGGGCTTGGGGGGGAAACTTCTAATTACGAGAAGGGAGGCACATGCTTGTTCGTCCCAAGGGGGGCTCTCAGAGCCTCAGCCTCATGAATTGAATAGTGTGGTGAGGGGTTTAGGGATGGACCAGAAGTGGCACCTTTGCCAACCACAGCGTACAGTCTGCCTCTCCTCCTCTTACCACATGCAATTGCCCAAGCCACGTGCTGTGACCCATCACATAATCAAGCCCTTCTCGCTGCCTTGCACCAAAAACGGCATGCATCGGAGTACATCCCCCTCTCATTTATTGCCTTATAAAAAGACTTTTGGTCAGGTTTTTGCATCTCTAAAATGAGCAAGCTGGTTTTCCCCCCACATAGTGCTCCATTCATCATAGGCTGGTGTAGGGAGACCTACTGCTCTTACATTTCCTGTAATTGGAGTGGCAGGGATCCAAAGGTTGGCATAAATATAAAAAATAGCAAAAATGAATTATTTCCTGACAGTTACTTGCTTTTTCCAAACAGTATTTTTGCAATCAGTTAAATTCCGACATGAGGTGTCTGCATATGTCTTTGTTTGGTTACAAACCAATTTGTCAGTTTTTATACTCCCAACTTCCTCTTAGGTCAAGAGGCCCCTGTGGCGTCCTAACTGCTCTCCACAAGCTTATGGGCCTTGGTGGTGAATCTGGTGCCTGTAAGGCATAACTCTCCCTGTCAAAACACAGAGGGAAACCATGATTCTTCACCATGTACTCCTGCGCTTCACAACTCTAATAAGTCTAGAGACATGAGTCATTTTTCAATGTTCACTTGTTAGCATTTTATGAACTTGACTGCATTATTGGAGTACTGTAATCTAATTTGAAGGTATTATGAATGTGAAAACCCTTTTCAGAGTGATGATATTTTAGGCACTAGAACATTATTAACTTACATGGTTAGAGAACCACTTTCACTGTTTATAGGTGGACATGGTATGTTGGTGCTAAAACTTGTAAAGAAATCTATCTCATTATCGCTATGGGGCAACTTGATTTACAAGAACTTGGTGTTGAACTTAAAATAAAAAGTTGGAAATGCTTTTTCCCGTCTGACCAACTACTTGAAATGGGCTGTGGTCCAGCAGTTACATGTAGTCACTTCAAGGTTTGTGTTACAGTACATATTGACATTTAAAGTTATGTTTTGAAATATTGGCCAATCATATATTTTGACAAGACAAACCTGAACCTCATTGAGTGTTTCTGTTTTTGGTGAAATGAAAATATGAGGAGATGGTCTTTTACAGAAATGTTTTCTTCCAACATACATTGCTGAGTGTACATACTGTAGAAGTGAAAATGAACTTAAGGCTTTTGAAAAAAAAAAAAGAGAGAGAGAGAGAGAGACTGAGAAGGGACCTTTTGATAGAATGAAATGCGCCCAGCTGTGAGCTGGACCCGACACATGCGATATATAAATAAACTTGTATCTCATGCCAAGTTTTCAACAAACCACTGGTTAGGCGGAAGATTTGATTTCATATTAAAATTTCCACGTAGATCTAGAGATATCACACCTCATGCTAATTAGAGCTGATGGGCCTTAAATTGCTTAATTGTTTTAGGTTTGTTTCGGTTTATGTGTTGAACTGGCTGGTCATAAACAGGCTCTATTTTAATAAGCGATAACATCCAACACCTGCAGAGTAGTACAGTGAACTGACCTTAAAAGATATGTCAGTTAATAATATGTTAATTATATGTCAGTTACCTCAAAGTGTGATGTTAGGTATTCAATTTTTACAGTGATTGGGCATTTTTGTTTTACATTTTTGAAAGGGAGTGTTGAACTTGGAGGGTATGCTTTCCTACATCTTACTCCTTATTTAGAAATCCCCTTTTTATGCATACAGCCGTAGCAACTGAAGTAATCTAAATAACTGAATGTGTTTATATTTTTCTTGAACTCTAATTATGCACTTATTCATTTACATATTTGCACGCAAAGTTTCTGCAAGTGGATAGAAGCCACATTCAAAGGCCTTTTCGCTATTGGCAAATTGGCGAATACATACCAAAACTCTTGACCATCACACACATTAAAATGTTTTCTTTTTCTGCGCAGTCAATCATGTGCTTTGACATACAAAAATAGACCGGGACACTTAGCAAAGAAAACCTCATTTACAACACGCTTCAGTGCATATATTACACATATTTAAGAAACACTTTTGAATGTTGTGGGACATGGGACTGCTTCAAGAGGCACTTGAGGCAATGTTTGCTTTAATTAATGAAATGGAAATGGCTATTAAAATTAACACTTCAATTATCTTTGGAAACACTGCCCACCTCATGCAGGTTAAGTACAACCGCTCAAGAGAGGGGGGATTCTGTCTGGGGAAAGAAGTGGACAGCTTGGCGGAGAAATACTTCAATAACATGAAAGTGTGTTAAGAGCGTTGCCCTGCATGAAGGGCTGCGTTGGGAGACTTTTTCCTCGTTTACTCTTAGCTGGCTGCCTTTTAAGAGTGATAGAACGCAGATTTCCTCTCCCATTCATAGACTGTGAGTCTTGGATGCAACGTACAGCATGAAATATTTGTGTGGGAACATCATCATGGCTTGAATATATTGGCAATGGCAACGGGGCATAAGGGCTTCCCTATTTGTGCCACGAGATGAGAGGGACTTTTTTCACTGGCGCCAGCACCCCTATGAACCGTGAGTTGATTACATGGGTAATCTCATGTTCTCGCTGACAGTGGCTGTGTTTGTATAATGGCCTCTTGTTTCCTCGACACTGTCAGAAACTATGATGCTGAAGGTGCTTTGCTGCAGCGCACGGCAAGGATGAGATGTTTGCCCGGTGCGGATGTGTGGTGAAAGTCGGAGTGATAATTTGTCAGTTCATGTATATCGCACACCTCGTCATGGGCTGAGTATGTGTTAAATGGGACAGTAAAATACAGGTTACGTTTAGAAAAAAAAAATGCTGACAGCATGAATTTGGCTGCTGAGGAATGAGGAATCTTAAAAGGGAAAACAGAATGGTATTAGTATAAGAAACAAGAATAAAGTAGAAGAATTTACGTGGTATAACTGCTTTGCCACAGCGCTGCTTGTAAAACGAACGTGTTGTGGTTCTTAGGCATCAATCCTGTATTATTATTGGGGCTCGTTATTACTCCCTCAACACCACACCCTTGAAAACTTCCACCGCTCGGCCTGGCTCTATATTGTTTAGTGTTATTAAACCTACAGCAGGAATACTACTTAGTGGATATATATGGAATAATCCACAGTTAAGGTTGTTTTAAAAAGTTTTAGTGCATAACATGGAGGCAAAAAACTTTTACTCCTTTTTATGCATCTATTTATCTTGGAGTGAATTATCCTGCTAATACTGTAGCCTCTAACATGCCAACAATAAAAAAAAAAAAAAAAAAAAACAGTGACAAAGAATTATTTAGGAGGCAATGCTTTCAAATATATAATATATAAATAAAGATAAAAAATCTGGCCATTACTATTACTACCATTACTACCATTTCATACAGACAGCCAAGCAACAGACTCGGCTAACGGCTAACAAATTCGTTGTAAATACCACAATGGATTAAATATGGCACATATCTACTGAAAAATGGCTCAGCTAACTCAGTGTTGGTATTAATGTCATGCCAGTGTTCAACGCTGGAAAGTAGTCACAATAATTTCAAAGCAATCGATACTTTAAAACCTGACCGGGTTTTAGCGGCTAGCGGCTAACGTAGGCTAAAATCATTAGCTTACCCCTTAAATTTCAGTTTGTTGCCATGGTTGCGTAGTTTGGTTCAGTGAAGTTATGCTGCCTTCAAATGGGAGTTGTGTTTAGCATATTCATAAGACGAGTTCATATGAATGCCCCTATCTCCAGTTTTTGGAATTTTTTTATTTATTTATTTATTTTTTTTGGAAAACTCAGAGTTCCTTGAGCTCCGTCTGAACATCGCGTTAGAGCAGCGATTAAACCTGAGCCGAGCTACGCATGCATAGTTTGAATGCGCACCCTCTGTGATACTGTATAGCCTATATTTCAAAGAGAAATAAATCCTTTTGATATATATGTCAGGGCAATTTTTTTTAGAAGGCCCCTTTTGTTTGGTAATCAAAAACAGTTCATATTTATGCCTCCTGACAAGTGGTTATGCTTGTAATCAGGGTAAATGCAGGGCACGTTTCGAATATTTTAAAGCATACAGACAATGTGCGGAGTAATAAATCTTTGAATGGATATACCGATGAGGCATTACACATGACAGTGAATATCATGTCCTAAAACCCAACAGACAACCACAACTGTCTTCAGTCCTGTCTGCAAACCGAAGACAGTGTGTGACATTTGTTAGTCGACATCATGTTTTCCACATGCGATACTCCGCTCCGCGCAAAGATAGAGAGAGAAAGTCTAATCCAAAATCCCCAACATGTTGTATTTGTTCTGGGCATTTCGGTGTGATTTCACATCAAGCGCAAAGAGAGAATCCTGTTTTTAATGGGAATCATCATTAAAGTTACAATGTGCTCTTCATGGTTAACATCTGAAGAACAGTCATGCTAAATATAACAAAGCATAACCATAAAAACATTCCAATTGTTCTCCAAAAGGGGCCATTATCTCCTACATTAACCCTACATGTAACAGTGAAACATTTATGATGAGGAGCATGCCCAAAAAGTATTCCTCTTTTGGGTGTATATTGGAACGGGAATTCAACTTTCCCCACTTTGTTCTGTGGTTATTTATCACCCATGATGGCCGGCGCAGGCCCACAGGAAGTGAAGCGTAAGTGCAACAGGAAGAGGAGAAGGTGGACGGTCTGATCCCCAGCATGTAAATCAAGCTTTTTTTATGAGGCTGGCCACCCTGGAAGATGAAGTGCTCTTGTTGTGAGAGAAAACAGTGGAGCGGTACACATGTCATAACATTGACACCTAAGGGGGGGTCGACTGGGATCCATCCTCAGGCCACGGCTCCCATGTGCCCTCTTGGCCTGAAACACCGTCACCCCCAACCCTGCAAAACCTCCTAAAAACCATCTCTCTCCTCTCTCTTCCACATCTCATCTTGTCCTCATCATCCTCTGCTTCCCTCTCGGCCGATCTGCTTCAGTCGGGTTACTTCCATCTTTAAGAGCTGTGCCCGGCTTCTGTCCACCAAAACACTTTCTCAAACAATAAACACAGGGCCTAGGTGGTCCTGTCAGAGCTGCTGTCTTCATAGAATAACCAGCTACCACAGGAATCTCCTCCTCAGCTCTCTGCGGATGGCCGGCACACACACACACACATTTACTCACTCGGTATACTGAATTGTCAAAACCCCTTAGGTTGTTTTGCTGCAAGTGTCACTGCGCAAATGACCGCTAATTGGATTTAGTCCACACATTTGAGAATGATAAGCTTACAAAACGCTCCTCAATATTAATTCCGAGGCGCGGCGCCAGAAGCTGTTCGTGCACTCTGAGGGGCGTTAGTTTGGAAAAAAATGCTGTTTATGCTGTCGAGTTATACAGATCGGAGGGATATTTTTGGAATATCGCGTGTGAAGAAGGTTTTTCCTCGCAAAAATCCACTAAATCCGCTACAGTATGTTACACTGGAATTCCTCTGGTGTGTTGCATGACCTAATGATCACCTCAGAAGCATGCGTGTGAGCCGGTGGTGATACAGAGCCGTGTGGGAACACTTCAGTATTTGTGTGGAAACAGTTTGTCACATTTCATTAGTTCCCTCGGTCCACTTTGTGCAGTGCGTGCACAGGTTATTGCACGGTCTATTGCATGCACAGTCTATTCCCAGTGCGCCTCTGCTGGTATTTAGACAAATATTACAAGCACACTTTATTAATTGACCTTTTCACTGTAGGTTACCCTTGACGGTGTGCTCTTGGACATCTTTGTTTTCATCACCATTTGCCACGGAGCCGGTGTGATTTAGTGCTGTTGTGGCTGATCTAATTGCAAGAGCACCAGAGGTATTTTGCAGGAAGCCCTGTGTTTACCTCAAATGTGTGACAGGAGCCGAAGAGATGGCTGGTATAATGGGGTTTATTTACGTTCACACTCACTTACACTGCCCAGTGTCTGGCACCCTAACTAGGGGGACACGTTCTTACCGGGAGACGTCATGGTGCCGTTGCAAATAGAAACTGTGTTCTCCAGCTGGAGGGTCAGTCAGAGGGATTATTCAAATTGAATGACCAGGCCATGGAATAAATGTGAGATCACAGGCCAGCGGTTCGGATATGGTCATCAGGAAATCAACACCCTGAGTTTGAAACAGTTTACTCCAGTTTATTCATGGCAGCAAATAGCTTTGATTTGTATGCTGTTATTCAGAAAACACATTAGCTGCTCTACATTGTGTACAAGAATTCACCGATTATTTCCAGGATCACAGCAATTGCACTTTAGGAGTGAAAATAGTGCAATTTAATAAATAAGAAACTGTTATACCTTACACAGCAAGAAATAAATAAACGACCTTAGAGAAACAGATTTAAAATTTAATGGATCCTGATCCTGTGGCCTACTGTGACCGCTTATTAAATTTGAATTTGCTTTCTGTGTCTTTTGTGATTTTGATTGTAGTTTTTGTGTGTTCACACAAATGCTGCATGTTGCTGTTTGCATCTTTTATGTATGTTTTGATGCTTTCTTCTGTCTTCCCTGAATTTTTTTTTAATCAAATCCCTCTAAAATAAGGTCAAATAAGTAAAGTAAAATAAAATAAAGACGTCATTGCAAGCTGTAAGTTAATACTTGTGAATAATTTTAAAAGTAAAGTTATTCTGTTGTGCAACATTTAATAAAAAAATCATAATTACAAACAGACTACTTGATAGACGAACATAATGTTTTTATTTTTATAAAATAATTCAACCAAGGTGAGAGAATATTTAACAGATAGTCACAATATTGAAATAACCGTCTTTATTACATAACACCATGTGAACAGCTGTAAAATGAAATTAATACCGTGCTGTGGAATGATTAAATATATTGCTCTGATTTTTGTCTGTCCAAATATGCGTGTTGTTCCAAGAATATTCAAAGATTTCTCGTGAGTTTGAAGTAGACTTGCACAGACGAGCAGAATGTGAAGTAAGCAGTATATTTGGAGTCACTGTATATTTATGCTGGACTGTTTAGCTTGGCATCTTTCTGCTGATAATTTATGACACTTCTGGTGTCAATCTGCCATCACCTTCCTCATAAAAGGTCCCCAAATCATGAATATATTCTTTAGATGGCAAGAAATGCTCGTTATGAGCTGGGTTTGATTTGTGGAGTCTATCTTTTTCACAGTTGACTGGATATTTGGGTAAGAGTCAATGTGTCTCAGAGTAAGTAAGTGAATTTATATACTTGGGAGTGTCTCCACGGCTAGTGCTGTGGCCAAGTGTGGGACACATACAGCACCACAAGAGACACCAGGAAAACTGCACTAATTGAGAAGAAAAATATCATATGAGAATCTCTTCTGCTGTAATTCAGCATCGTGAAAATTTAAACTTCACTTTTCTATGCCTAAGACACTGAAGCATGAGCTGGCTTAGTGGGAACAAAGCAAAAACCTGAAATGCTCAATCTATTACTAATGACCTTGAATTTATATTGTCCATATTCCCTCTCTGTATCACATGGGTAAACGCAGATGTAGCCTATAGGCTTTTATGCGTGACATCATTTGGGTTTGTTTGGCTCTCTATGACAACCCAGGTCTTCCCCCTTTTTGGAGGCTGTAAGACTCCTGAACTCTTTAAAAGGGTCTCAGTTCCCCTGAAAAATTACTCTTACCCATTGCAGCAAGGGTGGTAAACTTAAATTACAGTTATGCGAGCAGGGCAGCATTTTCACCACGGTAGCGTTCATGGTTAATGTCACCGTTCTTCAGGGGAACAAAGGTCAAATCTACAGGATTTTTCCTCATTATTGAGAGACTTTTGCTCTCTGTGAGTCATTGTAAGTCCCAAATGCATTTAGAAAGCTCTTGGACCCAGACACTCCTCGACGTGGCAGACCAAAACAAAAAAGAGTGATCATGTGTTTTAGTTTCTCTAATCTTGCCATGTTGGTCTGGCATGGTGTAAGTTAGGCATTATAACATGTAGAAAGGTTTCAGTCAGAATATTCTCTATGGAAGCGAATGAGAGAGGAGGTTGGAAAGAGGGAAGGTCAGTGAATGTTTCATTATATCTAATGTTGCCTTCCCTGAAGCGCTCTCCAAAGTAAGCGAGCTGCATGAGCCGGGACCGAAACGCTCAACCCCCTTGTGACCACTTGGAGCAAAGCAGCTCTCCACTTTCTTTTTTTCGCCCTCAAATGAGAGCCTCTGCATGGATTATGTGTTTGAACACAGTGGTGCTTTTTATTTAACTTGAGTTTCCTTTGCATGTTTGAAAGCGTAGAGTTTCAGTCCAAGAAGGGGGCTTGACATGATTAAAACAGGGGCAATATTTTTAGGATGATAAACAGGCAAAGAGCAATAAATATTTTCGTAGCGACACTGCCATCGCAAACATATTCAAGATAAAGGTTTTTAAGATTATTGATAAAACGTTGGGCTCGGGTGTATCTTTTTTATGGAAATACTGCAATTATTGTGTGAAATGTCAAGAAAGTTCTCTGATCATGGCATTAAAGAGTATTTCCATAAATGTGGTTCATTTAGAACCAACCATATAAAGTATATGCATTTATGTTAGCTATTTTTTAGCTATCATTAATTAGCCATGACATCATGCATCTTAATATTGCTGGAAATTTTTGTCTGAAGAGAAAGGAGAAACAGTGTGACAGCCCACCGCTCACTGAGACTCCCTCTGAAAACTAAGAATGATCTCAATTGCCTCCATCATTTCACTAAACATTTAATGACACAGTGATTTAATACACACCATGCTTTGTGTGTGTGTGTGTGTGTGTGTGTGTGTGTGTGTGGTTGCACTCCCTAATAGCTGTGTGGGTGCGTTCTTGGGCATGTGTGTGTGTGTATGGTGCACAGCCGGCTGCTGGGACTTTGCTTTGATTTCCCCGCTCCGGCATGTGCGAGGACTTAGCGGGCCGAGCTCCCAGACATCTGTTGAATATTAGGGGCAATAACAGCTGGGCGGACCTCAAACATGGTCACCCACTTCACCTCACTGTGTCTCTGAGGATAACCCCGGCTGCCTCACACTCCATATGACAAGTGCCCGTTCACTGGCCTGCTGAGCTTGGGGCCTGCTGATGAGCCAAGCACCCTCGCTTCCAAACAATCCATCAGTAGTGCCCCATCCCCCACCCCCCCTTTCTCTCTTACTCTCTCCTACTGTGCATGGGAGCATAGTGGGTGGTATAAAGTGATTTCACCACGATAATATCCCACTATGTTTGATTTCCCATAATGTGTCAGCTTGTTGTTGAAATAAATTTTGGCTCCGTGGCGGTTGTCCGTCAACCACTCTCCCGTGGCTTCTCCTTTGAAAAAGGGAGAGATTGAGTAAAAGAGAGAAGGAGGTCAGCCATACAGACAGATGTTGAGGTCATACTTTTACAAATTTCCAAGAAATCTTTTTTTATATCATGAGCAGTGTTTGTTCAATTCAGCAACATCTTAAAGCTGCACTTTAAGTGGATCTTACCCACCCAAATAGCCTCATCCTCCTAAATGAGACCCTGGTTCATGTTAATTGTCCCAATTAAATTCTGGTGTTGGGTCTGTGCACTCCTCCACCCACAGGAAGCCGGAAAGCGAAACTCTAGACTGAACAAAAAAAAAAGTCTCCTAAACAGCAGTGAGTGAGCGCTTCATCCAGGAAGCTGGATTCACCAACATGAGATATTTTGCTTTTGTGTCCCTTTGGTGTCCAAATGGCCACAGAATGGCTGGTTTGGTAAACCTGAGTGTCCTGTGTGCAGTTCACTGACACATAACCTGCAGCTGTAGAAACTGTACTGTGTATTCACGTTAATATTTAGATCGCCCAACTTCATTTACATGCAGCTATAGATTCACTTGCCAGAGTATATTTGATAAATTGCCCCCAGCATTTTAAGGCATTGAGATGTCCCCTTGCATTCTGGGTGTCGTTACGGAGTCACATTTTATGACCTTGTGATTAGTGTTTTTATGGCGGCAGGGAGGTCTGCAGATGGTCTATGTAAACTTGTCACACTGAGGGGCTCTTGTAGGGCAGTGAGAGAGAGAGAAGGAGACCTCTGTGAAACCTGCAGGAATTTAAACAGAGGCAGAGTGCCCTCTTCTGGACGCATTTGCATTTTACACTGCCCTTCTCCAGGGGAATTTAAAAAAACAGTGTGACAGTGAAATCAGATGAAATGATTCCTACTGATCATACTTGTTAAAAGCAGGTCAAGGTAAAAGAGGCAGAAAAAAACACCATCCAGAAAAATTGTGAGCATGATAGCACATTTTTCAGCGACCTCGTGGCTTCTTGTCATATGTCCAGATTTTCTTTTTTTCCCAATGATTTTGGTCCTTGCATTTTGGTCAAAATGAAAATGTTCCACAGTTTAACTGATTTGATTGATTATAATTACAATCTTTATTCTGTTACTGTAAAATTATGATGAGTACTAACTGATATGCAGTGTTACCATTTTATTTATATTGCATTTGGTTTTCCTTTATTACACTGGTGAGAGTGAATTCAGTGTACTGGACTGTTTAAACAGGTCTAGTCCTGCTGCTACCACTACTGCTGCTGTAATTATAATACTAATGAATTTAATGACTAATAATGTATGTAATTTACTGAGACATTGACTATGGCAGGTGCGTCCTCGGGGGAAATTTGGCTGCTAAGTAAAGAAAGACTCCCTTAACATCTATGTTCCCAGAGCGGATAAATGGTTTTAAACAATACCGAAGCACAGAGCTGCCCTCGGCCCGGCGTGACGGAGGTCCTGTTGTCTTGGAAATGCTGCTGACCCTTACATCCTGCACAGCAAGCTGGCATTAACGGGCCATGTGTTAAGCGTTTTACACATTCTTTAACTTCCAGGCTCCAGTTTCACCTACTTGGTTTAAACCTTGCACATGCACAGCGGCTAAAGCATTTAGTGGGTACTCTTAAAGAACAGGTTAAGGCCATGAGAGACATAATAATGAAAAGAAGACCAAGGGAATAAGTTTTTTTCATTTACTTATTTCTGTCTCCATGTCTTGCATTAATTAAAACACAGAGACTTGTCTTCTTTTACATACACATATTGGAGTAATAATTTATATAATCAAACATCATATTAACTCATTTATTGACTTGAATTGGAAGTTGTGTATAATTGTTTGTTGTGTGCAGTGTGTGTGTGTGTGTGTGTGGATGGCGGAGGTGATGGTGAATGAATGGAAAGTGAATGGAATTGACTTTAATCAGGTTACCTAGTGAACTTGTGTTTTTTTTCTGTCTCTTTGGTTTTTCTTTTCCTGAGAATCCTTTTTCTCTGGTGAGCTTATCGAGAACAATAAATGAAACAGCATGTTCTTAAAGTGTTCTGTGGAAATAAATGCCTGGTTATTTCCCCTGACTTTCTTCTGGTTCCCCAGTCTCCTGTTTTGTGATGCTTCCTCCACAGGCCAGCATTGCTCCAACAAAGAAAAAGATAACACTGACTCACTTGTGACTAAGAATCCTGTATTTAACTCAACAAACAGCAGCCAACATTTCCCAGCCATCTGTCCCTCAAGAGAGAAAACTCCAGTCTTAAATTGAGCAGAATATGACTTCTGCAAATGAGTTTAAGTGGCAGCACAGCCGGGCGACCCGAGGGAAGTCTCCAGTGACCCACAAAGAGAAAACTCTGCAACTGCTGCAGTTCACCAGGCACATGCTGAGTCAAGGTGGGAGGATTAATCACTATCTTATGGTTAAAGGAAAAAAAAAACTGAGAAAATATGAAAGCATTGACTTATCATTACCAAATAAAGCATTTTTTTAAAATAATGAAACAAGTTGTTGTTGTAGCTATTATCATTATTATTATTATTATTAGTAGTAGTAGTAGTAGTAGTAGAAGTAGTAGTAGTAGTAGTAGTAGTCGTAGTAGTAGTAGTAGAGGTATGTTGATTATTACCAGTCTTACAATATTTAAAATCTATCTATCTATCTATCTATCTATCTATCTATATGTGTGTGTGTGTGTGTGTGTTTATTTATATACATTTTGATAAAGGCAAATAAATAAGTTAAATAACTAAATGCTAGTCATAGTGTCTGTGCTTATTTTTAAAATCAGTGTTAGGTTCAATGCCAGTGCATGGCTTTGGTGTACCGTGTGCATTCACAAAACTAATTTACTCCACACAATCTTTATTTCATTCTGCGGCAATCAGACATGCGTGTTTCGTTACGAGCCCTGTGCTGCTTCATTTTAGGGACACTGTGGTTATATGAGTTCATAAAGCTGTTAAAGCAGTGATATGGTGAATCAAATTTCATTTCACAAATCATTAGTTTCAGCTCCTGCTGTTTCATTTGCAATCCGAGCAAAACATTGTGAAGATATAATGAAGTTTGAGAAACTGAAGGGCATGCAAAATGGAAAATATGTAACGAATACCATTTAAAAAAAAAAAAAAAAAATTGCTCCATTGTGAGCTATACTGGGAGCGAAATACATTTCTGGATGGGATTATTCCAAATGACGCACACGCACACTGAGGATTAATGGAACTTCAAAAGTGTTTTTCTCCGTGATGCATCATTATGAACCAGTGAATCTGTCAGCATGGGAATCCATGTGCTTTGGTCACCAAGCTGCTCCTGCAATTACCACAGCAGCCTGTGGAGCACCTCACATCCCTTTGCTGTGGCTGCACACACATATGGAGAAACCATTGTCCAAATAAATCTCAAACAAAGGTGTTTAATTGCATTTTTTTTGTCCATATCTACATGAATTGCAGAGTTTTTATGATATCTCATGAAGTGTTTTACAGTTTGTGTATAGCCTCTTAAAAGGCCGCTGTGCTGGAATGGTTTTATTTCAGGATTTCATGCCAAAAATGAGATTTGAGATCTTCCTATCAGCAGCACAACAACATACAAAGTGGAAGACATAATATGCTTTATCAGGCTTTGCTGTGTGAAAGAGCTGTTGCTATTAGTGGGACGGACCCAGTTCACGTGTTGAGGGTTTGGCAGCTTGTTTTGACCTGTTTCAACATGTTTCTGCCTGAAAGGATAACATGGATCTGACTCTAACTCTAAGGTGTGGGTAAAAAAAAAAAAAAAAACAGTCTCTGAATTTCAAGATGGTTGGACGTTTCAAAAATCACCCCGTTTGCTTTTGTGTGCTGTTGCCTCATTGAGAAATTGTGGGATATTGTTCAGCTCACTGCCGCTCCACTCTGCCCATGCTGGCCACATCTGAGCACCGGCTCCCTCTGTTACCCACTAAGTGCTTAAAGCAAGCTGTTCTGCTTGTCTAGCAGCTTTCAGGGCTGTTCCCCCTGCCAATCACAGCAGCTCTCAAAGTATCAAAGCTAATTAATGACAGAATTAATCACTCATAGAAATTCAAAGGGCTTTACGCCAAATTGGTGTCACAGTGTGTGTGTATGGGATGCCAGTAACGTGCCATTCTCGGCGTGTTCCCTCGTTTTTATGATCATTCTCTGTGGTAACCATCCTCTAAGAAAGACATCTTTAATTTGTTTGGATTCTGCTGAAAAGGAGGGATATTATATCTATATTTAACTTGACAGTGCCTCCACTTGGACAAGTCAGCGGAGGCTAGCTTATTTTTTCAGGTGCTTGTACTTTGGAGAACGGTGAGCCGCAACCTTGGAGATTTCCACACTGCAAACCCGAGCTCGGTCCAGAGCGAAGATTTCTGGGAAGGCTGTGCGTTGGCAGGGCTCTGGCGATGGATGGCGGATAATGATGCAAGAATTAATCATGTTATGGTCCGTTAACGCTGCCGTGCTGTAGGGCAGGAGAGAGCGGTGGACATGGAAGTCGTGGCAGGGACTACAGAGCAGACGCACATGGATTCTTCATTTCCAGAGGCTCATTAACACATGTGATGTCACCAGGTGGGGAGTCAGTGATGCTTGTGATCTACTTCCTGTTGATTCAGCACCCTGGTCTCTTTAATATTTTCATTCATTGGGATTGATGAATGACATTTTTTTTTCTCTCACATTTACACTTTTTAGGCATTTGTTCAGAATAAATAAATGAGCAGACATTTAATGGCTTACTGAAGAACACTTCAGTGGTACACTTGGCTGGTACAAGGAAAAACATTCTTTAATTGTTTCCCACATTTTTTTGTGATAATGCATAAATGGAAACATCAATAAAATATATATGCATCCATACATACAAACACCGACATAAAAATGTATGCATCCACAGACAGGCACACGTTCATGCAAGCAGACACTCTCACACAGCAAAGACAAATAAATAAAACAAATTACATCCCATCATCCCTGAAACTAAATACACTGTACATCCAAAACCCTGACCTTGGGAAATCAATTTCATTTCTTACTTCTTTCCAGCATATTAGATTTTCAAGTTTTTTTGGTATGTAGTTTCCATGAGGGTGACTCAAAAAGCAGGAAAAATATGTAAATACAGAATATAATATGCTCCAGTGAAACCTTGGTCAGAATCGTTTGCAGGATATCTTAAAAAGTTTTACAATGCTCCTCTGGCAAATCATCCACCTCTGGTGACGTGCCATTACCAAGATGTGAGACAGTCTGTTTAACTTCATCGTCTGACACTGGAATGAGTTAATCAAGAACCCGTTAAACTGATCAACTGTTGATGTGTCTCCAGATTGTAAAACTTTATAGAAATCATGGAAATTGTGGGAAATCTATCCATAAATAACCATTATTAATTTACAGGCCTCTATCATTGTCAGGAATGCCACCTGTTCCCACTCACAATGTTTCACTACAGTTGTATTGGCAGCTAAATATCCTCGTATTACATGTTAAAGCAGGAGCAATAAAATCCCCATTAAAGGCAGAACCTGTCTCCTGTTGTTAGTTTTGCATCAGCGGTAAGATAAGCGATGCCTTTACTTTTAATGGACTTACCACCGCCTTCTGAAACTGGAAGAGCTGGTAAGTTTAGGTCAATTCATTTCTAGGCTTCAATAATTAACGTTCCTACAGTCAATAGCTGTGTCCATTAGTCTATTAGATATTAAAAAGTAACAGATTCTACAATGAGAAAGATGCCATTGAGAGAAAAAGGTGTATTTTTTCCTCATGAGTTCAGCAGATGTCACTTGTTTCCACCTCAAGATACTGCATGCAGATTTGAATGGCTATCTCATTTCCTGATACCATCTTTAATTTTTCTATTTAAATGATTAGCCAGTACATGAACGAAATCTCCTCTTAACATCAGCTTATATTACCCTTCGCCATTTGCCCTACTACTAATTTACTACTTATTTCTGCTGCGATAAAACAGAATCCAGTAATGGCGTCACCATATAGGGAAATATAGGGATGACCTTAGTCATCCCTATATTTCTGTAAAAGGCTTGCTTTCAATTCTTGGCTCAATTTATAGTATTATGTTACTCTCTTAGAGGATTTTACAGCCAATATCTAAAGTCAAACTTACAACTAACCTTAACCCTAACATAAATTAACATACCTTCACTCAGTACATGTACAGTAAAAACAGTAGTGTGCAAGTAGTGCGCTTTATATAAAGGGCAGCATAATAGATATAAGGTACAAATAGAAAAAAGTTGATGCTTTACATTGTGCAATACTGCGCACAGTACTGCAAAACTGATCTAAATGACAAAAGTGCATTGGACCTGGGCTATAGGCCGCTGCTCACACCACAATAACTCTTTCCACAATAACACTTGATGTTTATTTCCTCCTTTTCCCCTTCTGTCTTCCCCCTGCCTCTCAGTGCTCTATCTCCCTTCCATGTTTCTGGTGTAAATAAATAGCACAGCCTTCAAAACAAACAGGGGTGCCATCCAACACTACAGTAAACACCTCGCCGCTCACAAAGCAGTGTGACAGAAGTGAGAGTCGGGCTGAATCTGCTACTTTGTCAGTGTGTGTTCCTGTCCATCTGGCAGCATGAGGGAGAGAGGGAAACAAACAGAGGGGGAGGTAATACAGTAGGCAGACAGACAGTAGAGGCAGTCATGCATGAGCATACACACACACACACACACACACACACACACACACACACACACACAAATATATACAGACAGATGTATAGCTCTGGCATCAAATGTTAACTATATGATATCAGTTTTTCTTCCATATCCTTTTCTTATATTAGTAAAAATGAATTAAGACAAATGATTAGATGTTGTTAGTGGACAAGATTGGACAGATAGATAGATAGATAGATAGATAGATAGATAGATAGATAGATAGATAGATAGTACTCATCCCAAGGGAAGATTACATATTAAACAGACTGAATAGTAAGTGAATGGTAAGAAAGACAAGCAGACAGGTAGGGGGAAAAGAAAGAAAGAAAGACAGAAAGAAAGAAAGGGAGAAAGAAAGAAGAGATGAGACATGATGAGAGAGGGCAGGATTTGACAGACTGTGAATGGAGCCGAGCAGGGAGCGAGACAGACGGAGAGAGGAGGAGAGGCAGAATGGCGAAGCGAGGAGAGAAAGAGAGCGCGAGAGCCCCGGTGTGGCGGTGTGTTTGTACAGCTGAGCACAAGCTGAAGAAGCCCAGGCCCCTCTCTCACACTCCATTAGGCCTTAAGCTCCACGGAGTGCTGCACTCAACACATAAACAGCCTCCTGGAACACCTCCGGGATGTATGGGAGAGCAGGGGGACGCCAGGCTGGCCGGCAAGAAACAACAACTGCCTATTCACATCAGCACAATGCCTCCAAATTGCAGGGATAGACTGCGGAGACAAGGGATGGAGACAGAGGTGCCTGGCAAACGACCAGCGGCTTCATTTGTAAAAGTTTCTCCTGCATGGATTTCATGCTTACAGCGCGTCCAGGCCCAAGCCAAAGACGTGATGAAAAGTATGAAAAGTTGTCTTAATGTCAGACAGTTCCTTGTATTGATTTTCCTTAGTTTCTTTAATTCAAGTTTTTCATTTATCATATCTCTGCTGTCAAGTGCAAGCCATGTATCTCCAAAGGCTCCACTTTTCAGACAGAAAGAAAAACAGGCTGTTTTTAGCTCAATGACGAAGTCTTCTTGTCATTACCCAATGGAAGAGTTTTGTAGGCCTAAGAGGTCAGATAATTTTCTCCACTAATAGAGGACCGTATTATTCTTCAACCAAGGTGCAAAATGATCAGCAAAATTGAACCAAAAATTGGCAATGGCAATATTTTTGAAAAAAGCCACTTTGGATATTTATCAGTGAGGCCCTGCCCATCTCCTCCTTGCTCATATTGTACAACCTGAATAGGAAATGCAGAGAGCAGACAACACACCATTATGGTTGATTGTTGTGGTGGTGTGCATCCATGATTAAGTCTCAGTCTGAAGTGATCATCATTGCCCGGTTGTAACTGTAACATTATGTTGCTGGCATGATTATGAATCCAGAAGTTAGGTTTAATTCCAGAGATGTGAACATTCAACTACTTATACCTAAAAAAAAATACAAAAAAAAATATGCATTCATGTTACATTGACCTGACTGAGCCTGAGACTGAGATCAAGTGTCGTGGCGAGTGTTGACATTCCTCAACAGGGATCTAAACTGACCACAAGCTAAACCAAACAAATGAAGAGGACAATGAGAGGTTTGTGGGAGAAATTAGATCTTGTTTCACTGTAAAAACATCCCTTTGGGGTGAATCACAGTATTCGACCTCTGTTTTTGTTGAACAAAACCATTTGAACCTGACAGGGGGAATCCATCCTCTATTATCACACATCTACAAACACACACATATACAGTTCAGGTACGCACACACACACAGACACTCATTATGTGCAAGTGCTCAAGGAGGCACTCATTTGACCTGAGTGGATACATGCGGTGTATATACAGTGTCCTGTTGTATAAACACAGCATACATTCGTGCACACTCACAAACATGCCCCCTTTTCCATACACACGCACTTATAAGCCACCATAGGGCTCCTTTCAAAGTGGCAGGCAATATAAACAATGTGAGTTGATGTAAACAAGCATCATATTGTACAAGATGTAGGCCACTCTGTGGGGTTCTCTGCCGCTTGGGTTCCCTGTGCTGTGAAATTTCAACATCAAGTCGGCATCTGGATTTGACGGCCGAGCAGGCGAGCCATTTCAGCAATCGCAACATTATGTTCACCTCACACTCGAAGGAAAATTGCCCTCTAAGATACTCTTACACTGTTAAACACCATTAATTTGTGATGTTTAATGGATTCCAGGAGTATTTCGTGATTTTTTTTTTTTTGGTGCACAAGCTATGCCTTGACCTGCCTCATCTACTTGTACTTCTACATTTATTTTTATTTTCGACAAACTTTACTCAAAATGGAACACGTCTTGTATCTGCATTGCATTGTTGTCCATTTTGACCACTATTTATACAGAAATAGAAATCTGCCGCTCTGCTTCTTCTATGGTGGGTTTCTCATTGTATATTCATTGATGTTGGTGCAAGATCTTGGTTTGAGAAAGAAATGCTTCTGATGATATCATAACATGACATTTAGTGTTGATGGTCAACCCCTGGAATTCTGATTTTCCCTTTAATTACCCCTTAATTAGCTTCAAAGTTAGAGAATGAAATACCCAAACCCAGGATGTCCTTGCTTCATGGCTGCTCCTTTACCTCAAATAGAAAAGATCTAGATGTCTCATCCATCATTGTAAATGCATTTCCCTGTAATTCAGTGGGACACATTTGGTGTTTTTGGAAACCCCGGGATTTCCAGATCCATTAGTGGGTTTGTCCCGGCAATAGGGTCTGGAGATCCAGGTCTGGTATGGTTGAGGACATTTTCAAGATATCAATCTATTAAACTCCATTGTGTCTGGAAATCTCTCCATGGTGTCACATCTACATTTGGCTACATATCTAAAGGAATAAGAAAAATGTACCAGGAAAGAAGAAAATAGGCCCAGAAATGCAAGGCACATTGGCAATAGCTAATTTCTTCCACTGTTAAAGTGTTTTAGGTCAGATGTTTCCTTTAACGGTAATCCCAGAGTATTTCATGACTTAGTACATTAGTTTCCTTCTCTAGGCCTGTCTTTGGCCCGGTCAAGTCTGGCCTCCTAGCGGCAGACCTACAGGAGCCGTGACAACCCCCCACCAAACCCCTCCACCACCCAAGACAAACCCCACTCCCCCCTTCTCCCCCTTCCCGACACCCAGATGGGCTCTCCTGCTTCAGGGTCAAGTGATGTGAGGGAACAGATAACTTTGGGCTGCTGCGGGGAGAGACTAAACACTGGCCACGGGGAATGTCATTGTTTTGGAGTTCTTCAGGAGGGTTTTTATGTACTCAGCTGCTTCCCTGGCTGCCGCGCGGCATCAGTGCTGAGAGTCAGCGGAGTACTGGATTCCTGTTCCACGCCGTTTGCTGCTATTTTACATGGTCAGGTGGTCCATGCCACACACACAGAGGAAGAGCAGAGATGTAACAATTCAGACAAGAGATATTTTTTTTCCCCGTAGGGCTATTATGGCTGTCTGTCAGTCTTGCTCTCTTGAATTTTCTCTCATAAACTCTTCTGACCCTTTTTTCTCTGTGTTCATTCGTGGTGTAGCCTCGGTTCATTTCAGACGTTACAACTGTATTTGAAGTCATTACCCAGTGGTATATTTTAAATAGTTGGAAACAATCGACTTTGTGCAAATTGTGCTGTATTTCTTATACTTAACAAAACTGTCAGTGTAACTAAATGAACAATTTTAGTTTTATTTACAAAATACAAAATAGCAACATCACCAACAACAACAACAACATGATAATAATGATAGTAGGACAAAGAATAAGAATAATGCATTTTGCATTTAAAGCAGACACATCATAATATTATCAAGAAAGCAGAAAGTTAAAATGATTCCTAATGATACATAAATGACAATAAGAACAATGGAATTAAACTTTATTGCACACAGAGGATGGAAAGTAACTGCATCAGAATAAAAGGCTACATTTCCAGGTGTCTCTATTGTGGTTAAGTTATAACTGATACTGAACATTTTTTCTAAATCAAAAAGGAATAACAACATACTTTTGTTTTCAATGAAGAATTGCCGCAATAATCAGAAGAGGAGAACGTGGTGACAGTGACTAGTTGTTAAATATCATAAACAAACCAAGGACCTCTTTCATCATGTAAGGTATCACATTTTAAGTCATTCCATTAGGAGCTGGCACCCTCTCAATCTTCACACACACACACAAAAAAATCATATCTATGACTGAATGGAGGCGTTCTGAATACGGGACCCGTATTAACACACCAAAAATTGCCTGATTTGTTGTGCATGTACGTGCAGGCAAAAGGCGGTTGTGTTTGCTGTTACAGTCAAACAAGGCCCTCAACAGGCTTTTTTTGTATTGTAGCCGGATTGATGAATGTTGACCCTTTGGCATGGCAAATACATAAATGTTCCAGATGTGTGCATAGCATGCAAGGTATGCGTAATGCAGCTCCACCACTTCAGCTTCACCTAAAACCACACCTGCACATGTTTGTCTGAGCAAATTTATCTATGAAATCCAACAGAGGCAAAGAGACGGATAGGCTGGGGTTTTCTTTGTGTCTTTCATTTATTCATTTGTGTCAGCCAACAGGACAGCGGCTTGATTGAAGCTACCGCATGATGAAGATGTTTGTGACCCCCCCCAGCTGACCCCAGTCCCCCTCCTGACACGCACATGCACGCAACCGCACACACAGTCACCTTCAAAACGCTTCTACAACTCGTCCACCACTTCCCCCGGCCTGAGCCAAACATGTGATGTGCTGCTGCTCTGTGACGAGAAGAGTGCCACTGAAGTGTGACAGCCAAAGAGATGACTGTTTTCCAGGCCCGTCGGTGGAGTTTTGGGCTCTCAGGACGCTGCAGCGCGGACCACACAGAAGAATGGCTCCTCTCCGCTGGCTGCCTGATGATTAAGCAAGACATAGTGTATTTTCCTACGGCTCCATAAAGACACAGGCCGGGCGAGCTGTAAAAGGCGGTGCAGACAGACAATCTGCTGGAAATAAATAAAGCAGAGTAGGGAAAAAGAAGGGACAAGGGTGAACACTTTGCGTTTGAAAAGTGGCCAGAGCACACTGTCTGGCTTTTTATATCCGCGCTTATTTGTTCAGTCACGATTACTCATGATGCGCTCTTTGGTTAACTGGAATTCATCATGTTTCATGAAAGCAACAGAACAAGTCAGTAACCCCATCAATCATGTGGCACATAAGTTAATATTAGATTCATGCCCTGCTATTTGCCGTCTACTAAAATCGGCATATGAGAGGAGAGATAAGGGAGGAATAAGATCTTAGGTTTAATTGGACTTTCCTTTACATATTCCAGTGGTGATAGAGTGCTTTTGAGATATAATGCACCCCTATGAGCCAGCGCCTTCCAGTTCTTCTTTAGATTAATGGGCCGTGTTGGGAAAAGTGTGCGGTGAGGCGTGGAGCATAAATAAGGTCTTTAAGTAGCCTGCTATGGCGGCTGTGGGCTCAGTGGACTGCTCTGTCTACACAGAGACAAAGGCAGGGTCATGATTTACTGTCCATACATTACAGCTCAGCTCAGACAGATAAAAGGGGTGACAGGAAGAATGCAGTCCGTGACTGTATGTGATCTTACAAAGTTACATAAAGCCAGCGCATTGTCAGTGGTAAAGTTTCACCACAGCATTTTGTTTTATGGAGCACACACCTAGAAAATAGGTCATGTACCTTGTAAAGTGGTTGATTTGTTTGATACATGATACAGAGTTTCTGAGAAACAGCTTGTCCTATGCAGTTTCAATGCAGCTGGATTTCATGCAAGCTGCTTCACTGCCTCTCCCCTATACAACACAAGTATCTTGCAACTTGACTTGTGTATAGCATAAGCTAGCCACCGTACAACACCACCGAATTTCATATTTCAGCCATTTATTGGAAACAGGGTCAGTGCAGGTAACCTTATTTGAAAAACCTTAACCAATGGTTCTGGGAAAATTACCATATAGCCTTTAAAAGTTTTTTTTAAAATCAGTGGATTGCCTCAAGAGAGGCTTGGCCTTCTCAACCTCCCTTTGTTCTATAATCAAAAATTAACATTTTGAGGAAAACCTTGTTATGAAGATAAAGCTGTAGCTTCAATTATGGTAAAACAGATTTCACCAGAATTGTTTAACTTCACAAAATCATCAGTTAAAAAAAGGCCTCTGGGGAGCCTTGTTTGGATCAAAATCAAATCTTCCAAAGCAAGGCAACCCACCCACCCAATTGAATGAATTGTGGGTCTTTGAATTTCAGCAAAAACACCTTGAATGACATCGAACAATATTTGAATTTCATTCTAAGTGTGTGGAAACCTCATTTTCATTGCAAATGCATTCCTAAATGAAACCAAGGGGTGAAAGGGCAACACCAGCTGCAAGCAAGCCACAGGTAGGTAGAAGTCACAAATTTGTTCTGGCAATGTGTGCACAGTTTGTGAGTATGCACACATCACAGATCACATGTGAACACTGAATCTGCAATAATGATCAGAGAAATAGTGACACACGTGCATGTTTCAGATTCCTCAGTGGATTCCTTGAGATTGAGAGGGAAAACAGAACAGTAGAGTTAATTTAGCATTAAGAGCAGGTCTCATCTTAAGTAACCCTAAACAGTGAGAGCAGATGTTCACAGGAACCTCAGCAGCTGGGAGCTGAATACTGCAGAGATTTTAAGGAGGGGGTGACTGCACTGAAAGACACCACAGTGGACAGAAGTCAACACAGTTGATCCGTGAATTTAAAGCAATACCACCCACCAAATACCACACACAGCTGTGCTGCTGTAGTGCAGCATTAAGCTGCACAGAGAAGGCTGAAGCACCGACATGCCTTCACCACCTGAGTGATAACAGATGGCGATATGGGAGTCATTTTGCAAGTCCCGTAGCTCCTAATACAGAGGTGTCATGTGTTGGTGTTGAACTTGTCTAACCCTGTACGCCGCACAGTTTGAAGCGGTAGAGGAGAAGAGGCGAGATGCTAAGTGGTCTAATCCCCACTTTGTCTGCTGTGTTTTGATGGAATCTCGCCTGGCTGTTCGGGGCACAGCCCAGATATGAGGACATTATTGTGGTTTTTAAACATTCCTCTGTTGCGGTCATTTACAAGAAACACTATCAAACACAGCATGAGTCTGTGATGGCATACACATGTGTACAGTAGGTCTGTGTGTGTGTCCTACTGCTGTAAAACAATATATTCACATTGTTTAAAAGCTTGTTGTTTTGAGGGCATTTTGACTGTCACTATCATGCAGAATATGCTGTGTAGTTTAACTTAAACATCTAAGTATTTCAGTGCCTCTCTTAGATATTCTTTTGAGAGCTATACATAAACATTTCCCCACAGTAATACTATATCAAGGTATTTCTAACATGATATACTTCGTTCACAAGTTCTTGGCAGTAAAGACATTGCAAATGAGCCTAAACTCTAACCCTGATCCATATTAGTTTATGGAAGAGCTACGCTGAAGAGGCAGTCATCGGCACCACAGAAAGAGAGATCTGGCAACCAAAGCAGGTCTTGATTTAGTAATCAACTGAAATAACAGTCAAATGCCAAATAGATCTTTTTGTTCATAGATCATTTTGCTGAGCGCCATGGTAAATGAACGTGGTGATGAATGGTGTTTCAGTTTCATCATGATCGGTCGCGGATCCGCTCTGAATTACCTCTCTTTTTCAAGGGACAAATATTATCTTTTCAAAGTGGAAAGCTTACAGTGCATGAACAGAGGACACCCTCTCCAGCTAGTCGTATTTTCTTCTTTAAAAGTCTTTGTCAGCAGAGAAGGCTGAGTTGAATGCTGATTGATTTCATGTTGACTGTAAGCAGCACGGTCAAAGAGAAGTATCTTTCTAGAAAAGACCAGGTATGATTTTTTACAGTCTATGCACAGCTGAAAAAGCACAGCAAGTATAGTGTGTAATTATAAACACTGAGAACAATACTCAGCTGAATGAACTCTTGAAAAAACTATTGGGTCCCATATGCAAAATGGAAAAAAACATATATTTACCATGAAAGACTGAAACCTAAGCTTAAAGGGCAGTATAGGTAATGATATAAAAACAAACATTATTATCATTCTGAATCACTGTAATTATCATTGTTACAGTCTGTAGTCAGAAAGGACACCCACTACACTGATTGACTGATTGATTGATTGACTTGTGTCATGCACTCCACTGTCCACATTACAAAACACACACAATCCGTGTAGAACATCACAACACATTCCCAAACAAAGCAACGAAAACTGTGTACTTCTGTATATTGAAATTTATGTATTCCATTTGGAGCAGACGAGACAGTGAAAATGTCCTCGCTTCTTTACTATGATCATTGTGCACTCAAGCAAAGCTTTCCATTATCTGTTCTCTCCCCCTGTATTTCATCTTTCCACAATGTCACTTGTCGTCCACCTTCTGTGGGGATTATAGTAAATAATACACATTACATTCTATTCCAGCCCTGTCCATGCTTCAGTGGATACGGCTAGAATAGGTCCTTAGATTACCTTTCTTATCATACGCAGGAAAGTCAAGGATCTACAGCGTAATGAAAGGTACATTTTAAAAATATACAAAGAGCGAGGAGATAAATGAGTGAAGCCCGTGCCATTTAGCTAGTGTCCAATCTGTGCTGTCATCTCTCAGTAAAAGCATTTACTTTTAGATGATATTATTACTGTATATTTTACTGACAGGCTTATCAAGAGTGACTTACAGAGAGACAGAGACACCTCAGTGGAAAACGTGGGACAGATCAAACCTGCCGTCTCACAATCAAAGGGCCGTTACAACTATTGTACTTTGTAGTATTGGATTAACTTACTATTAACAAAATCTCAATTTATTTTATGTTTCACATTAATGTAACAATGATAATAAAAGATCCCGACTTTTTCCCCTTTCATTCTAATAATTATTACATTTTTGTGTGTTTAAACCGAAAATGTAATAATGTAATACAGTCAAATGCAAAATTTATCTGTCACCCATTCACAAACTTGGTAATTACATTTAGTGCGATATTTGAAAAAAGGGATGAATATACACAGACAAAGTGTTTGATGGTCGCTGTAAATGGATTCTGTTAATACATTTCTTTATGAAAAAGTATTATGATAAGGGTTATAACATAATTAGCTGCAAATTCCTATTACCTCAACAGTTCATTACATTGATGGGTGATAATGACATTAACAGCTGTAAATTACAGTCAGTGTCACCTAGATTAGGATTAAGAACGATACATCTAAATTGTTGTGTCGGCTGTAATAGAAGAGCACTGGCTGTCAGGGATTAATTTTTAAGCAGACATGTTGCAGGCTATGGCTTTATTAAGTTCAGAGCATGCTTAGAGAGGCACAGGCAGTTTGTGCTGTAGTTTTGCAGGCCTCCACCAAACCCACAAGAGGGGGCCAAAGTACTCGGATTCCCACATGAAGCACTCTGCAGCAAATTAAATCAACTAAACCACAATGTGCAGAGTACCATTCCTCTCCAGAAGGTTGTTCTTTACTCGGCTTGATTTGAAGATGTGTGTAGAAGATGTGTCAGGAGCAACTATTTTATGCATTTCAATGTTAAATAGAAGATCGCACAGGGGCACATTATTGGAGATGGACCTTGTGATATTGACTATCTCCATATAACATGAAGGACTTCATAATACATGATTTTTTTCCTGCTTGCATAAGGACAACTGGAAAGAACCTTTAACTCCAAGTGTTTTTTTTTTTTTTTTTTTGTGCCAACTTACTTTCTGGATCAAGTTTAAGTTTCAGTTTCATTTCAACCACCTCATTTCACCTTTCAAGTTTTTTCAGTTTAGCTGTGTGTTTAGTCTCAGTTAGACTACAGTCTAATAGCCATGTTCCAGTCAGTAGAGGGAGACAGCAACTGCTACCAGGAGATTTAGCCACTGCAGGCATGAGACCAGAGAGATCAAATGAACATTAAAACTTAAAGGCTTATCTGGACGATCTCTCAGAGAATCAATGTCTGTTGTGGATGAGGAACTCAATGTTAATGCTTTAATCAATATAATAACAATGCTAATCTTAATCCACCTCCTCCTTGTGCTACCACCTCTAATACTAATTACTACAACTACCACTATTACTGCTACCACAACCACCATTTCTGTAATTACTACTATTGATACAGCAACTACTGGTACTACTGCGACTTCCATCACTACCACTACCACCACTAGTTCTTCTGGCAACTTCTCAGAGAGGAACTGCTTGGAAAACTCAAATCTGTCAGCCATCATAATTTGTATAGAGCGGTTTGGCAAGTAGTAGTTTGAAACATATGGTCTGAATATTACAATATGCTTTTTCAGCTTTGCAAAGTTTGAGACAGAACAGGCTGCAGTGGCTGTTGCAGACATCTTTGTTGCACACAGCAAGCAGTCTCTCGCTGCATGTCTTGTCACCTTCCCTGTACTATCTAATCACACATAACAATAAACTACAAAACTGCAAGGATTTTGCAGTAAATAAACCTCGGGCGTGATATCGAAGTGCACAGTAGCACTTGCCTTACACACACAGACTGAAGTCCCTGTTTTGCATACAAATAGATCTGATCCAGACACAAGTGATCAGATAAAGGGAGTGATCTGAAGATTAAGACAAAGAGCTTAAGAACTAAACCCAAATGAGACCGTTTCAAAGCTTCCTCCTCACAGCAAGCCTCGGGCAAGGAGTTGCCTGGAGTGGAAAGAGACCGACTGAGAGATGGAGAGCAGCTGCAGCACAAATTTAATAGATTACATTCACCATTCACACACGTTAGAATCCACTGTGGTATTTTTTTGCAATCAAATTCAATATTGATTAAAAATTCAGAGGGGTGTTCATGGTGTTTAAAGAAAAAAAAGGATTACAGAATCGATATGCTGTTTTTCATTGCACATCTTCATCTTTACACAGATTTTCATTAGCTGTATGATGACTGTCCATGCTAACAGCACATGGCGTGTCCCAGTTTGCAAATGTTGTGGTTCAAATGCCATGGAAGGTAAGGTTTTATAGGATTAGACTAGTGTGTCTTTGATGTTAAAATAGGGTCCTATAGGAACCTTGAAAGGCCTCTTAACTAGACGAAAATGACAGTAATAATATCTGAATGTTATTGTGAAATGAAAAACTGCTCTGAGCAGCTTTTGGACTGCAGAGGAGCCGCTGTAAGAGGAACACAGTGCTTCTGTGAGTGGTCACTGACCTGTAGCAGCTCGGTTTATGTCCTTAGGAATGAAACACTGTTTACCCTATAGGACTACATGCTGCATCAGGACAATGTGAACACGCCATTTTTGTTCATTTCAAAATATTGAGCTGACCTCAAAATAGGCATGCCTGCAAAATAATGGAATAACATAGATAACAGCAGAATTTCTGGCCCATTTGCCGATGTAAACTTAAGAGCCTCATCATCTGTGCTGCACATTCCTGAAATTACACTGCTGATAATTTACAGCTTGTGCGTAGACAGGAAGTTAATGTGCAATATAATGACTTTATTTGCTGCTGAAAGCTTTACGCTGAAAGCTAGCATATATGTCACTTGCTTGTTAAAAAGAGGCTCAGATATATGTGATGGTGGTTGTTTTTGGTTTCAAAACTCACCAGCAAATTCAGTATGTATCAGCTTTTGTACTTGATACCCCAGCTTCAGTGTTACATTGCACTGCAGTACCTGGAGTAGCTGAACTATAATAGAAAAAAACATGTGACTTATCAGGCAGTTCCTCAAGCTCCCTCGTATGCTCTGTAAGATACACTCTCGTGTATTAACACAGTTTCAGGATATTCATCAGGGCAACGAGCCATTCAGCTCTTTTTACCCATGTGATAGGTTTTTCCAGAGCTGCTATTGTTGTGATATGCAGGAATCAGATAAGTAAAACTTATTTGCATCAACACATTTGATATTTTGATAGAAGACCACTTTTTTCTTTGTATTCTATCTCCAAGAGGATTACGTTTCAAGGAATTTTCATGAAACACCATTTAAGCGGTGGCGATAAGGCCTCCTTTGGACAGAGATAAGGGCCTATCCACACACATTATTGATCTTCCCCTGACCTGTTTGTGGAAGAAAAACTGGAAGGGGTAAAGCACTTGTCAAACAGATGAGCTATACCTTGGGGGAAAGAGGTGGAAAGAGAATTGAATGGGAAAAAAAGGGAAGGCCAGAATATATGAAAACGGAGAAAGCAGGGTAGAGGAAAATGGGAGCGACAACAGTGAGAGAGGGGAAAAAGACTCTTTGTGCCCTTTGTTCTCTGTAAACTACTTTTTGATGAACCTGTGTGTAAAAAATCATTATGTTTGACCTGACTTTGAACTTGAGATGCAGTTCAGCCTTAAGTGTGAGCACTGTATTACCTTTCTCTTCATCACTGTGATCACAACCCATGGAGCTGCCTAACATGAGTGAAACTCTCTCTGTTCCACTCTCTACTTTATATATATATCAACCAGCAGCTGCAAATACTGCCAACAGACTTTTTTTTTTGGCTGTGGCATATATTATCAGCTTAGAATGCTATTTCTGAAAAGTGAGAAACTCATGCCTACATTTAAGAATTAAAAGTGGGAAACTACAGCGTGTTAGCACCCTGCAATCTGTGAATATTTAAAGGCTGTTTTTAGTTTCTTCTTATTGCTCTCTCCACTTCTACATTATGCTTGTTAACTGGATCTGTTCAATGCAAAAAATGTTGCTCATAGTCAGAGATCCTATAGCAGTAGTAAACATCCCCTCATATTCAAAGGTTTCAGCTTTGATCCCTGCAACAGCCAGTGTGTGTCCATCATCAATCATGTGTCCTTCAGCAAGACAGTGAATCCTGCTCTCTAACTCTACTTGCCTACAAAAACAACAACAACAACAACAACAGCAACAACAACAACAAAAATGTAAAACACAACATTGCTGGGCAATTGAAGCAAGACACTCTCTGTCCCAATCCCACCCAAAATACGCTCCAAACTTGATGCGCCAAACAATGAAATTGGCCCATGGCAATCGCTAAAGCAGGAAAAAAGCATTGTCGTGTAGTGGCATGCCAACAGTGCACCCTTGCTGCGTGCTAGATGGCAGACGCACACTGGGGGCCGATGCACATGACCTTCTGCTATCAGAGCAGACACGCTCATTTATCACCACAACCTTGAATCATTGTTTTACTCAGCTTGAGCCCTTATGCTTCTGCTCACGCAAAAAATAGAATAAGTGCATTTTTGTTTGAGGCAAGAGCAGAGTCAGGCAGCAGAACCGCTGCGACCCTCACAGTTTCTCAGTGTTCTCCCTCAATTTACCACCTCCGTTACAGATCACATTAAAGTCCCCTCCGTACCCTGTCCACAAAATATGCTTCGATTTTTCCCTTCCTTCTTTTTTACAGGGCTTTCTTTATCTGGCCGCACCATGGAACAAGAGACCAGTTGGCCCAGGAGGCTCTTTTTGCATTGTTTCGAGAAGATTGGATTATTTACGATGCAGGGCTATAGCTCATAAACCTGATGAGGATTCTTTGGTTTTATTCTTTGGGTTTTTTGTGTTTTTCTGTGTATGTGTGTGCGTGTGCGTGTGTGTGGGTGTCTGCCCATGTGTGCAGTGCTGCGTCTCAGACAAAAGTGTTGGACGGGTCTCCTGGGGCGCACGTTGCCAGATCACCCACAGCTTTACACACATTATGTTATACAGTGGCTGAGCAAAGAGGAGCAAAACAGAAATGACAAGTGAGGACAGAGTAATGATTTACTGTATGACGGAGATGGGTAATAAGGCATCATGAGTAGGTAGTTAAATACCTTCGCATATGAATTTGAGGCATGGTTGGTTAGTAGATAAATAACTTTATTACTACACAGGATCGTGGAGGATTAGGGAAGCTGGGTGGCACAGCAAAAAGAGAAACGATCCTATCCTGGAATCCACACTGCAGGAAAAGCCTCATCTTAACATGTCATTTAATCTCATATTCAGTCTTAAATCTTTTTTTCTTATAAGAGAGAAAAATCTGGTAGTGGCATTAGGGAAATCCCACTTGATTTTCAATGCTAATCAACTTGTTTCCAGAATTGTCTTGAATCACAAGCCTTTTTCTTGATACTGGTAAGCTGATCTGCATTTTTCTAACTTGTTCAACATATTTATATTTGTTCCCAGCAAAAATGAAACTGAATTGAAATTAGTGGGATTCATCTTATTTCACTAGCAGTTTTTGCACTTGTTTTAAAAAAAAGCAAGATATTAACATGAAACTAAATGACTTGTTAGATGGAGAGTTTTTTGTAGGTCAGGCTCAAGACCCTGTGTGAGAAGGCTGTCCTGCTGAGGTGCCGATGAGCAACACAATGAATGCCATGCAGCTTGAGTGCCAGAAAATGAAAACTTGGCCGTCTCCAGACAAACATCCCTTCACAGGAAAAGCTGTATGATGCCACATAGAATGGTAGTGACAAATAAGATGTCTCTACAGTCCATCAAACCTCTGAATTTGTTTGGGTTGTGTTTCTGTCGGCGCTGTTTTAATTCACAGGCTTTGACAGGCAAAATGAACTAAAGTTTAAAAGCTCACTGTGTAATAGCGTGTGTCTTTGAATAAGTATTTCAGTGTCTGACAAGTGGATGGAGAGCTCTTCCATTCCTTTAGCCATACTTCCTGAGTGACAGACAAACTACCTACTTCAACCAATTACACACGCTTCCTATAAAATGCTCCAATTTGTGCACATGTGCTCCCCTACACATCATTGTTGGAAAATGCGGAAATGATATTCAAGGTTGTTGCTTTGGCATGTTCAATGAAAAGGTTTATTGCTTGGTGGGACAGACAAGGTAGAAATAGGGGCAGAGGAGAGAGGGGGAATGAGGTAAAGAGAGAGAGAGAGAAAGAGACAGAGAGAGAGAAAGAGAGAGAGAGAAAGAGAGAGGGAGGGGGGTGATGGATAGTCCAACTTCCTACAGGAGAAAGGTTTGATTAATGGGCGTCCACTCGGCAAAACACACCAGCTGTGAGGGGAGATAAGTACCAATACAAAGAGCAAATTACTGTCTGTACTGTAATAATTAACCTCAGAGACCGACAGACACAGGAAGTGCAGATTCCCTCCAAAACAGCCTCACTTCCTCTATACCTCACTGTAAGTCCTTCCAAAAACAGAAAAACAAAAAAGGGGTGTCTGTCTAGTGCTGAATCCTTGTTTTAGCTCCAGGATTTAAGGCTTTTTATGGTTGGGTGAGCTGTTCCCAAAGATGTATGAGCAAATTACTGGCTGGAGTTATTTGAAAGGGGGGAGCCCATTGTGGAAATGACTGTCAACACACTGCTGCCAAGCTCATCCCCAGTGGAGAATGGGTATCCAAACAGTCTTCAGTGAGATATATGGACTGGAATAATTGCTTGTCTCACGGTAGGCAGGAAAGGATACAAATAAACTAACTTTGTAGGCTCTGGGCAAGCAGTTGTGATTGGCCACAGGGTTTTTAAAAAGTTTAGATCCAGTTGGAGGGGGCTGCCGAGCGTGCTGCAAGTGTAAAGGAAGGGTGAAACATATTTTTTGTATAATGTTTTTTTTTTTTCTCTCTCTCTCACTGGTTGGGTTGGTGGGGTGACGTTTTAACAAAAATAATTGAAAGGCCTGTGGAAAATGCAGGTGAGTGCTCTGATACTCAGCTCGAGCAAAAAAAAGCGGATACCATTCCACCTGCCTGAACCAGTCACCATGAATGTACATAATTATTCTCCATGCCTCAAACTCCCGGAGGTTTTCAAACCTATAAGCCCCCCTGAGTCCTGCTACACCAAAGTTAGTCTTTGATAACAGCTAATGACTGTTGCGGGGGAATTCTTCAACCATAATATTATTTGAACCCGAGCTGATTAGAAACATGTGCTCGAGTGTTTGAATGTCAGAACGATTTATGGGTCTCTCAGTGATGACCTTTCTACTCCAGTGTATACACCCATGTCTTACATCACTCCACTGGACACCCCACTGAAAGCTTGCCTTTATTTTCTACAACACACTCAAAGGCACAACGTAATTACTTCCTGCACTTCTTGCTTGCTCAGTGGTTTGGTTTTGTGAGTGTGTCAGTGTGGGTGCAAGTGCACATACTGCACACACACGCATAGACACCTCCATATAGAATGTAACACAGAGAATAACATCAGGGAGGAAAGGCTACTTTATTGGTTTGCCAAAATATAAGGCCATGCTGCAGTGTTGTCCATTTCTGATAATATGGAGATGAAAATATGTTTCTACTCAGACAGATTAAGGAGTGTCAGTCTGTGAAATCTGCAATGAAACCAGACACAGCTGTTAACCCACCTAAAATAATCCCATCAGCATGCGTTTGAATGAAGAGTTTTAGTGTCCTTTGATTCTTTAAATATTCTTTCAGAGGTTTTTCCACCCTGTCAAGAGCACAAATGCAGGGGATGCACTGAATCCTTGGAATTTCTTTGGAATTTTTAGCACATTTTACTGACATAAGAAAATGGATATTGGCTTAAAATATCACCTAACAGCAGCTTCAGTGGAAAAAATACTAAGATCAGCACTGATGTTTGAAAACTCTAACGCCAAGGACGGACTTTAGTGAGAAACTCCATGCTAAACTGACAAATAATCTGGAATAAGTGTGTTATTTGATGGCTGAGTCCAGCTCTCATCATCAGCCCGAGTCATAATTAACATCCACGTTTTTTTTTTTTTTTTTTGTCAGTTGATTCGAATCGATCTCACTTAAATAACCCTTCAGCGATTAATTAATTTAAAATGTCCATAATTTATTAACATTACGGACACTGGAAATGCCACATCACACCTTGTCCTGTAATGCAAGCCGAGAAATATCAATACCAACTAATCTTTATTATTAACTCTGAATGTGACATTAAGCTATATACTGCTTTTCAAACACTGTTAAATTCCTCCTTGACTCTAATGTGAACGGGGGGCATGTTGAATCATGGATGATACAATTATTTCTAGGACATTATGCTACAAAGATGCATTTATATCTCCAAAGGTCTTATTAGATTTCTTTAGTAAATTGCACAAATCCAATCATGTAAAATAAATCACGGGAAATTAATGTTTGCTGCCCAGGGTGGAAATACCATGCGAGCTGGATAATAAGAATGAAATGCTGCACTCTGTTTCATTAGATGCTGTCAAAAATCTCTCTTTTCAAACCATCTGTGCACATTTACATCGATATTGCAGTATGGATGTTTGTTTTACCACAGATCTCAATGCTGTCATTGCTCAGTCTGTTCAACACCTGCACTAAAGATACAGTAGATGTGTCCGTTTTGGGGAAATAACCTATAATAAAAAAGTATTGCAACATAGCTTTTTGACGGAGTGCAATCTGATGTACCCCATTTACTGGAATCAGAAAAAAGAACTTAAAAAAAATCAGACAGATTGAAATTAGATTGAGCGGAGGAGGCTAATAGCTCTTTTACAACGCCATCTGTGTTTTGTTAAAGTAATCTATGTGCAAATTAATCTGTATGTATGAAATTAGCAAAGCAATCTATTGTAGTTGTTTTTGTATGGCGATCGGGCTGTAACACCCGTTTGCAAACAACATGACCGAAGCTAAGGCGTATTTGTGATATGAGATAGTTTGGAGTGCTCGGCAGAAAAAGGACGAATAATCATGATTGTGGTTTTTACATTTCGGGTTATCTGGCACTAACATATGCCAGCTAAACCACAGGGCGGCTTGGATGTAAAGTAGAAGTGTGTGCGTGTTGCAAGACTGGATGTTTGAAGTGGCAAAGACCTCTTGCACCCACTCTTAAAGCCTGACCTTTATTGGAGCCCACCAACCGCTCCTTCCTACACCCCGTTCTTTCTGCATTTGGAAAGATAATCACATCAGAAACATGTGTGCAGCACTCCACACACAGTCTCTATTGAACCACACTGGTGGCACACATATGTGATGAATGATAGACCTCATTTCACTTTATTAGCCCACCAAGACACTGGGGGACTTGAAGACCTCTCCAGACTTCCATGTTTTCTTAGGTTTGATCCAGGAGCAGAGTGTTTACTGTGGTTTCGCTCACCTCCGATTGGATGAGGGGGGGTGTGGGGGTGGCGGCGGTGGGGGTGGGGCTGCTCTCCTCCTCATGCTGGCTCCTATACAGTCCTCTCTTATTAATGACTGCCTCTAAACAGCTGCCTTAGCAGGAGGGGAATAGATTTCTGCAATGTCCCAGCAACTCTCAACAGTGTTCTGTCAGGAAAAAGACACAAGGCAAATGGAGACAGAGAAAGGCATTAAAACTAAAAATAGTCCAGCGGTTTTCTCCCACAGTTAAGCATTTAAAACTGGGCCTCAGCAGCTCAGCATGAACTGCGGATGACAGTGTGAGCAGTGTATGGCCAGGTATGGAAAACTGTGTAGGCAAATGTCCCTTTTGTTTTTTAGACACTTTTGATCACAGTGAAACGCCAAGTTGTTTTGGTGTTTGGCAGAAGTCAGGGCGTATAACAGCTGAGTGGAGGCTAGGTGGAGAGATGTCCCTTTGTTTGTTTAAAGGGCAGGAGAATCGATGGCCCCGTTTTTTGAGGCATGGCTCTGACCTCTCACAGTGGCACCTGTATCAATCATAGGCCGGCTTCGTTCTCTGCCTCACTGCTCGTCACATTTGTCTCCTCTGGTCGGGGCCGGGGATGGAGGCTGTCTATTCACTCTCAAATGCCAGTCCACACTTCATGCCAGCTGTCAGCTGATGCCAACTAATGGATAAACAATGTTAAAATTTGACGTGAACAATTCTTGAGGAGAAATCTATTGAAGAAAAGTATTTTTTTTTTTTTTAGAAAAGAGACATAAGTAGGCCCCTGCTGCATGGCTGGTGTGGGAAAGAATGACAAAAGCAAAGTTTGAGTTTGTTGAATAAGTAGGAAGTAATAATATTCTGAAATGTCCCAGCAGCTGTCTTGGCTGGGCTCTCAAAGTAAGATCTCAAGGATCTCAAAGTTAGATTTATTCACATATCTCTTGGCATTGTCTTTTTTTTTTTTTTTTAAATCTTGGGAAAAGCCTGCTGAAAATTCATTGATTATACTCAATGAAAATCCAATTTCCACAAGAACTGCCTAGTTTTTATTGATCTGTCTTTTTTATAGAGGTGAGAACAGCTGCACATTATCCAGCAGTTGATGTGACAGATCCTGATGTGAATGTTCCAATCCAGTATGCGCCGTTTTAATCCATGGAGTTACATATATATATATATATACACTGCTCTGAAAAAGTTAGGGATATTTGGCTTTTGGGTGAAATTTATGGAAAATGGAAAATGTTCACGCTACAGTGATATTATATCATGAAAGTAGGGCATTTAAGTAGAAGCATACACCAGTGATTTCCTCATCTCAAACAATTTCTTGAAACAAAAGCCAACAACAGTGGTGGATATACCACAACAAAAAATGTCAGTGTCAATAACTTGTCATGTGCCCTTGAGCATCAATTACAGCTTGACAACGACGTCTCATGCTGTTCACAAGTTGACTTATTGTCTGCTGAGGCATGGCATCCCACTCTTCTTGAAGGGCGGCCCTCAGGACATTGAGGTTCTGGGGTACAGAGCTCCGAGCCTCTACACGGCGACTCAGCTGATCCCATAGGTTTTCTATGGGATTCAGGTCTGAGAAAGTGCAGGCCACTCCATTTGAGGTACCCCAGTCTCCAGCAGCCGTTCCCTAATGATACGACGTCGATGAGCTGGAGCATCAAACACCTGATGTGAATTTTGCCGTTAAGCTCCTTGTTAGAGAACAGCAACTTGTGCAAAAAGTACTGAAACACTGAACAGTTGGACATGTGCATTCAAAAGTTTACAGAAGGTCACATTAAGTTCACCTGTAAAGGCTATAATGCATTTTAGGTTCATCCTGAAATTTCACCCGAAAGCCGAATATCCCTAACTTTTTGTGAGTAGTGTATATATACTCTGACACAATGATCTAGCTCGTTCAGAATTTTCCCAGAAGTCAATTGAAATGACAGTATTCTTAGTAGATAATGTTGTTTGCATGTTTTCAGTGGCAGCCATATTGAATGAAACAGCCAAAAAAAAAAAAAAAAAATCAAAACAGTTTATTCTTTTATATTGTACATCACTCTGAATTTCAATGTTGTTGAATGCAACAGTGAATACTTTGGATTAACAAAGGATAAAAGCAATTCATGCATACTTACTGCTAGATGAATGCTTCAAAGAGTAAAGGCTCTCCTTTATAATGGCCAAACTTTCTCATTTTATTTTCAGACTGTTGAAAATGTTAATTCTATTTAATATGTTTTACCATAGATCAAAAAACTTTTTGGAAAAGCAGAGTTGGGTTATAAGAAATTGTACGAGATGTATTCTGATGGAAGTGCATGCTTTCTCATTGTGGTAACAACTACCTCTCTGTTTTGATGGATTGGACCATGCTTAATCTGTATGTATGACCAAAGCTTATGAGGCCACATTGTAATCACCCAGCCATTTCTCAGCGATCCAGGACTCCTGTCTTGGGTTGAAAGAGAGGGATGATTCCCATTATGGAGTAATTAGTCTTGTTGTCACCACCGGACCTTGACAGTGAATCCACTTGCCAAGGCTCTAAAGGGATTTAGGTGTTTGCTACCGTTGAATCATAATCAGTATTTGCCTTTATTTGCCAAGGACGACGCCTTCGAATTTAACTTGGTGCTCCTGCAGAACGGCATAGAGATAGCAGACGTCACCTGTGACTGGTTACAATTTTCTTCCAATTTTACTACCTTGCCATTTCATTTTTCCCACCTCATTTTTACTTTCTTGACATTTTACCACCAAATAGTATCATAATACCACCCAAGGACAGGGAAAAGTACTCGCCTATTAACATTAATGTTTGGAGCAGTCCTGATCGCTGATAACTGATAGCACCACTGGCAAGCTTACCACCACTAACTACTTTGTCTTGTTACTACAGCCCAGCATCTGATGACAAGATGGATCTGTTTACATATATTATAAGTAGCAACTTAATCTGCTCTCCTACGTGGCCCATAAATGATAATAGCTTCAATATGTTTGCTTGAATTTGCGGTTTGACAGGCAGAGGCATTGCAGTGATGGGGACAGACATGTTGTTACCAGCGTCAGAGAGACTGCGTCCCACAGGCTTTTAAATGTAAACCAACAGTAGTCAAATATTTAAGAGATCATCCTAAAGGCCCATTAATCACAGATAGCATCTATATACAGGCTCACGTTAGTGCGCAGGCTCTAAGTCTGAAAACTCATTTATTAATGTGTTGTAAATGATTTTAAAACAATCACTTGTCTCATTCTTTTTTGTATTGATATTTAAATGGTTCAGCTTAATCATGTCACATCAATAATACCTGTGAGAGCCAGGGAAAAACTATTGCAAACAACAAGATACATTACTACTACCACGATTACTATTACTACTACTACTACTACTAATACTAATAATATTTGGCTGAATGTAGTTCATGAAATTTTGATTAAAACAAAAAGTTGGTAAAGTTGAAAAAGGTGTGCCCCTGTGCCTCATCTGGCTACTGTACCATGTAATCACAACATCGGCCCGAGCTGGGACCTTTGTCACTTGTCATCACCCTCGCTTTCGCCCAGTCTATCCAATAAAGTAAACTGCTAAAAAAAAAAAAGAAAGAAAAAAAAAAAACCTAAGTGCTGGGAGTAATTTCACATCTTTATTTCCCTCGATGTATAATTTATGTGAAACTTCAAAGAATTAGTGAAGTCTTACAATAAGACAGATGAAAAATAATCCTCCTTGATTAATGGTAACTCTTGAACAAAGACGAGCTGCACTGGAATCCAATTAAGTTGCTGTATATTAATAATCATTCAATATGGAGATGCTTTCCCATTTTTTTAAAAAGATAAAATAACATTTTAAGACTGAATACATGATTTAGAGCTTTTTTTTTTTTTTTTTTGCAGTGCTGTGCAGTGCAGTATAAGCAGCATTCTACATCTCTAAGGCCGTGGAGTAACAGAGACCAGAGCCAATTAGTTTTCCACCTCTCATTGAAGCCATACACTTGACTCCAACTCTTGACTTTAAGTGGCTATAATTGCTACATTTAAGGTGTAGAGTTATATTTGAGATAATGCTTCTCCAAGGATGAAGCAATTCCCCCCAAAGGGTCATCACAAAGTGGAGATAAGGGTTTTGTGCTAGAAATGCTTTACAGCTAATGTACTGCAGGTTCCAATTTCACCTCTGTAATTCTGGTATTGATTTCAACTTAATTATTCTCCCTATGAGACAAAATCCATCTGGTGGTAAATGAGTGTGCTTCATGTGCAAATGGGATCATTCCTACCCGTGCGTTATCTATGTGAGCAATGATATCATCTGAAAACTGTAAATGTCAGTGTTTTATATTCGTTCTTGTTCAGCCAGATGATTCCCACCTACTATATCTTGATATCATCACGGGAAATTACCTCTGCAGTCTCATCACTGTGAACTCAGTGGACAAAGTGAGATGCCCTAACTGGATCTGAAATACACCTGAGAGATTTTGGCCTGGTAATGATATTGCAGTCTTCATGCCTGCCTGACAGTAATGATTTCTGTATATTGGATAAAAGATATGAATGATAAAGAAATGAGCCCCCAATCAGAACAGAGAGCTCATCATAATCATTCTGTCAGTGGTAAATGCGAGGTAAACAAATCCATATTTCAACATACTCAGCAAAGCGCCGCTGCAACTCTGTTATTAAGGATGTTCCGAATAATCTGAGGGAAATTTGTTGCATGCAGCAGTAACAGTAACTGCATAGCCCTATGGTATAAAAGCCAGCTTTGAGCTGATGTATTGTATTTCAACATATCACTCATTCCCGCAGCGTCTTTCTTTCTGCTGAAGCTGCTCGTATGAGGCGTAGCGGCCTTGAGGTGACAGAAAGTGCTGAGTTACTTTTTTTTGTCTTTCACGGTGTTTACTTGATCCACATCAAGATTCCAGTCGCAAAATTCAACTTTCCCTTTGACATATATATATATATATTTTTTCTGTGTTTGTGTTTGTGTACCCGTCCCGACAGCAAATCACCGGCTCAGATTTATGACTCTCCTTATGTGCTTTAATGTCACCGGCTGAGAGAATAATTTAGAGATAACAAAACAATAAAGCCTGGTGGATGTCAAGAATCAATACCGTTTGTTACAAGTTGAAATTGTTGAGTGAGGGTCATTGATTCCCAATAGTGTGACTCACTACAGTACCACTGCTCCTGCTTGTTGTCCTTGCTACTCTCTCTAATCGTCTGTCTGGATGTTACTCAATCAGAAGGGTCTTCTGTCTTTTTCAATTAGTTTTGATGGGAATGTTAAAAAAAAAAATAGATACAAAAAAACATCATAAGAGCAGGACCCCAGGGGGCTATCCACATTAAAACATCGACATGTCCATCAATAGTCTACTGGCAAGCTGTGATGTCCTCTGAGCTCTTTGACTTCACGGTATGATGCAGTTGATGTGGACTGACAGTGGCTTGACACATCAATAGTTTCTTACCGACTGTCAACTCCCATCAATGGAACTTCTAAACCAGGGAGACATATCGGAGTAAAAATATGCTGTGATAGCACCGGCGGTAAACCTCGGACCTCACAAAACTCCAACTCCGTTTATCCGATGGGTTTTTGAAAGGGTTTCGTCAGCCCAAGAGGTCAAAGAATTTTCTGAGCCCACAGAGATCCATGTAATCCGTCCTTTGAACAAACCCTGGAACAATACTGGAGTTACATGGTTTTCACGCAATAACAATATTGTGTTGGACTTACATGCATTCATTCAGCAATTAATGGACAATGATATCAGTGCTTTTGCAGATTTACAGGATATTACATGTAGTTAATGATGTGCAGCTTCTCATACGGTATGTGAAATATGCTCTGTAAACACATTATAAATTAGTCAAGAAATTCATTTAAATAACAGCAAACTGCAAGTGAGGCATTATATATTTTTTTTCTTTTCCACTCTAACATTTCTGCTATTTGTCACCCTTTAGTTGTCTCCTCAGTCTTCTATTGTGTCCTTTGATGTCTCACAGATCTATCTTTCTCCTTATCTCACTGTTTGTGTGTTGTTTGCCTAATGCTTCTTTCAATTATTGATGGATCCTCTGGATTTTAATCTTTTATATATTAAAAGTCAATTTGCAGGGGACATGAATGCATTAAACACCCACAGCTATTCATTTCCTCGCTTTAAAAAGAAAGAGCAGGGAGCACAAGATGAACTCTCTCACAAATAAAACTAAGGTGAAATAAACACGCAAATCCTGGCTCTATTCTCTAAATATTTGAGTACGGTTGTACAGATAATATTCATACCTGCTGAAAACTGTGTAAGACTAAACCGCAGGGTCAAGTTTAGGGCAACTACATTATTATTTGGTTTGGACAAAAGCAGCATTCTACCTTATGATGTGTAACAAATTAAAGCACCTGATTAACAATTTCCACTAGATTTTGGAAGATGTTTCCAATGCACCATCTGGGGTATTACTGTTGGAACCTAGAAACAACATGTTTTTCATTCATTTATGTTTCTGACAACTGAAGTCCAGCATGTTGGCTCTTTAATAATAAACCAAAATTGACCAGGAAGAGGGAGAGGGACAAGAGTGACATTTCTTCTCCCACTGTGACGGCAGAAGAAAGACAAAGAAGAAAATGGGCCTTATCACGGCATGAGGCGCTGGGAAGTCTCTCAGGGTGTGTCAGTGGAAAATGTCAGATACTGTAGATTGGTCTTGAAAGTTTTCCATGCACACCCTTCAGCACTGTCCAACACGACCACTGTTTTGTTGGGTGTGTGTGTGTATGTACGCTGCATTTCAGCAAGTCGTGCCCGAGGAGCAGTTTTGGTTTTGTATGAGTCGTTTTTTTCCAACCACACCTCTGCACAAAAACAGGTTCATATCTGGCAACTGTTTTATAAGGAAATTAGTAAAAAAAAAAAAAAAAAAAAAAAAAAAGTAATAATCATGTCTTGCTTCTGCTAAAAGCCTCATGAGAGTTTTTACACTTTCTGTTCAAAACATCTGGTGTCAGATGGGTCTTTCTAAGGAAAATCATATGACATACAGAAGTGAAACAGCAGAAAACAGCAGTTTGGGTGAAATAATAAACAGAAGAAGAACTAGGCATTTGCATGTGCTGTGAGAACCACCATGAGCACAGACACAGAAAAGGATAGATTCCCATATAACTAATTAAATTCAGGGGGAAGTGTATTTTGTTTGTCTTGCAGAAATCTCTTCAACAGTGGTTCTCTAAATATCCATCTATAAATAAGTGGGTTGGGTGTTGCTCATTAAAACAGCATATGACAGTACGGAAGTGGGTGAAAGAAAATAATATATCAACCTGTCATATATAATTGTCAGGGTGGCAGTTAAATCAGGTATTACAATTACCTAAATATTAATGATTAATGAAATCCAATTCCTCTCAGGCTGAAAGTTTCATTGCCAATTTCATTAAATCAGTTGTTCATCCTATAGGTGCACTTTAAGTAAATAACTGGCATGTTTGATGAAATGCAAGGCTGTGTTTCATTTTGAGCCTGACATTAACAAGCAGTGATAACATAATGCTGGTGAAAAGTGCACGGCAGGTTTCAACTTTAAAATAATTGTCAGTGCCACACGTATCTCCCAGGGGTCCTTGGCAATTACAGATAACTGCATAGCTCTCAAACAATGTTTATTTCAAATACCTTACATATTTGAAGTTCCACAGATTGTAGGATGTTTTTTTTTTCTTTAGATGAATTTCTGTTCTATTTCTCTGATGTGTCATGCAAGTAATTGCTCATGGGAAGAAGTTGAAACTGGATAAAATGTGTATTATTATGTAGAATTTATTAAACGTATTGATAGTTGTTTCATTGTTTGACACTCTAAGGTTTAAAAAATTGGATTGCCTTCTTGCCCCTGGTCCTGGAGGTGCTGTTTTTTGTTGGAGCACAGAGATAAAAGGCCCATCATGTTGACAGATGATCAGCCTACACTGAGGTTATATTGTATGTCATCTGACTGTAAATAACACCCTCTTAAAAATGATTTGTCCTCAGTTCCCTTCCTCCAGAATCTGGCTGCGGTCAAATTCAGTTCATTTACCTCTATCACGAGCGTGGTGGCATTGCTCATTTCAGTGACATCTTTTGGTGACTTTTGTCAAGGTGTCCATATGATTAAATGTTTAAAAGGCAGAAAAGCCAAGATCACTGCATGCTTTCACAGGGTTTTAGAGGGATGTGCGAGGTTATATTACCGTCGTCAAGGTCAGCGGTCTGAAAGGGCTACAAAGCGCATTTATGCACACCTCCATTTGGCCCTTTCCCATGGGATCCGTAAAAATAAAATTACCCATCACCATCTCAGATTGTAGCATTCATCAAAAAGCTCTTGTGCAGGCATTTATTCAAGTATTTACTCTCAGATGCCATCTCCGAAAGGTCAAAGAGGGATATTTTTTGTCTCTATGGATTGGTTGGGTTTCTCTTTGGCACTCAGTGATGATGAGAGCACAATACCTTCCTGTGATAGAGGGCAAAGTAGAGTTCATTTTTTTTTTTTTTTTTTTTTTTTTTGCTGAAGTACTTGAATGGGCATTTTCTCCCTACAGTGCAGAGGTTGTATTTGCCTTGGAGTTTAAGCTTATCTTTCATGTAGAGCTGCTTTAGATAAAGGCAGAAATCTCACAGCTGCACAATGGCAACAAAGCAAAATAGGAAGATCATAAATAAGCCCTTTAATGTCACCCCTGACTTTCTCTTTGTTAGACTGCTTTTGACAGTTTTGAAAATCTGAAATCCCTATTTAATTTTTAATTTTTCTTTTTTTCCCTATTCAGTGTCACTTTGACTCCGTGCAACAGGGATGATATAAGTTCTGTGAATGTCATCCACTACAAACACACACACACTCACACACACACAAAAAGATTTGCCGCCTCAGTCATACCATTTAGCTTTTGACAGCTGATTTCTGTTTGGTCTGTCATTATGTCCTTCCAATGTTCCGGTTTCTGCATGAACTGCGGTGCATAATATAGGCTATGCAATAAATAGGTCAACTCTTGTCTAATTTATGGAATGAATGAGCCTTGTATTTACTGTCTGTGTTTTTTTTGTGCACTCTCAAATTCCTCTTGGAGTTAATAAAGAGTTCTCTCTGTTGTGGATCCACAGATGCCAGGGCAATCCAGCTCAATTAGGTTTTGCTCTACAGTTTGGTAATAGGTTTTTCAAAAAGCTTTCTTAGTGCTTAGGACTCAAACCAGTTACTCATTCAATAGAAAGCGCAGTTGACAGGTGGCGGCTGCACACTGGGCTTCCCTGTTATATGTGCCCATATGGCAGTGCAAGATCACATTTATTCTTCCAGCTCCAAGAAAAAAAGAGACATTGTTTGCAACGACCAGTACAACCCCGCAATCCTCCTAGGGTTCTTCTTTCACCATGGTGATAATGTAGTTAAATGTATTTCCTGAATGAAAGGACTTTGCCATTTCATACTTTAAAAGCACAGACCCCTTTAAACAATTTCCTTTTCCTCCTGAAAAATGACTGACAAAAAATATTGTTGGTGGTGCAATTTCCATGCTGTCAGTGTGTATCTGCTGATCCCCAGGCTGAGATTCAACTGTGGCGTCCCGCGATGGAATCAGCTTGGGCCGATTGTTTCATGTCATGCCTCCCCTCGCCTCTCCCTCTCCAAGTCTTTCAGGTCTATCTCTACTTTGAACTGCCTAATAAAATGCCAGAAGAACTCCAACCCCCTCCTCGCCCCCCACCCCCCCATGCCCCTCTCCAGAAAAAATGTTCAGTGAGAAAGAAAAGTGCTAGAAAATCATCAAAGCATTTGTTTTACCAAAATACAACAGGAGTTTAAAGAGCAACACAGAGTTATGCTACACATAACTGCTTCCGTTCTAAAGTGATTATTTTTTTTTTTACATTCAAACATCCTAAGGTAGCCATGAAAAGGAATACTAATTTTCAAAACCCTCCGGCTATTCATTTTCTAAGATTATGGTCCTCGGCTTGCTCTGAATGAGTTGCTCTCTGGGCTTTTTTAAAGCTTTTGATTTCCGTTGCCAGAAGTGCTCAACGAGGCTCTGCTGTGCTGAGGCTATTATTTCAGCTGCTGCTAAGACAGACCTGGAGAGTAACAATAAGACTAAAATTTCACATCACTGCCCTTTTTTCATCCTCTCCATCCCCCACTCTCTCCCACTGTCACTCTTCTATTGTCTACTTCTTGTGCTACAGTAAAAAAATGAGGCTTTTAATTATCTCACCTTGAATGATCTGAGTATCTAAAGCGTGCTGTCTAATTGTACTAGCGATTCTTTTTCTTTTGTAAATGTCATTTGCAAAAGATCCACTTGCCATTTTCCAGTGGGCGTAAATGAAATTGCTTTATTTTTATTTTAGCCATTTATCGTGCTATTGCCGCTATTGAATGTCTCCCTGAGGGCAGATTCATCCATTTTTTGGGGTTGAATAGATGCATTGCCATTAAGCTGCTGCAGGTATCCATCTGCATGACACAAAAGTTAACCTTCATCACACAAAACAGGGTAAAAAGATGAGCACACACGAGTGCCATTCATCCTTTCCTTGCTTTCTTAAAAGGTTAGACTTGAGAGATAAGATGAGAAGTGCGTAAAACTGAGAAATGTCTCTGTTAATGTGAACAAGAGAGACTGGAAATGTTCCCCTTCAGGCTCCACAATGTTTGCTGTAACTTTTATGTTAACAGCTTTATGACTGAGTTAGTCCCTCTCCAAATCTTTGCATAACTAGGTATGATGACGCTGAAAAGATTAAGGTTGGGGTGTTAGATTTGTTACCGAAATAGAGGGGAAAAAAAAAATTCTGTGCTGCTGAGGACATTGACATGGTGTATTTACTTGTAGCATACAGCTGTATAGATACAATAGTATAAGGATGTTTCCTTCATGCTGGAGATGTATACATATATATTTATGTACTGTCTATATAGTGTGTCCTCTAACTGTAGTGGCACTTGACCTTCACTAGTAATTGTGAAATTCTGTATGAAACACTGTACACTCTACCTATGAGCACGTTGTATTGTGCTCATAAATATTGTTTTAACTCAGGTTTATTGAGAACCGTAAGAAATAGACATAGAAAGCGTCAGGAAACAGGCAACTAAAAGACAAATATTGCAGTCAGTCCTCCTGAACCACAGTTTGAAACTGAATCTGTGAGTTTTCCGGAGAAGAGTAGCTCTAGCAGGAGTGGTGGTTCTGCTAAAAATGATCCTTAAACTGGAACCTTATTTTAAGTGCATCGTTCACAGTGAGGTTACTTGAGATGCATTGGTATTGTTTACAAAGTGGCAATGGAGCACACTGCTCTGAAACTAAGAGACAGCAGAGAGGTGGCAGAATGCTGCTCCATATGAGCCCGCGCTGGTCCATTTCCCTCATGGAAGTTTGAGCCCCAGTAAGAAACTTTTTAAACACCGTCAGCACAAATAATTAAAAAAAAAAAAAAAAAAGTTTCAAAAGTTTGGTAATACAGCCTCTTCCCTCCCTCTATCTGTCCAAAAATAGATTTGTTTGACTTGACACATAGTTTACTAACTTTTAGAGCCACTGAACACCAGTGGTTCCCAAACTGTGGTTCAGGGACCACCATGGCTCTTTGTGAAGGTCACTGTAGGTTCTCCAGCAAAAGAAAGAATACATTAATTTCATTTTTAGACATTTCCAGTTAGAACAACAAGGAAATGAATGTTTGATTAGATCCACTTTGTAATATTCTCCACCTAACAGCACAAATCATCTCCAAGGGGAATCTGCAGGACAAAATCCTCTCACATAGGAATTGGTGGTTTGTTGTGCATCTGTTTCTGGGTCCTTAGCATGAAAAGATTTCGGAACCTCTGTTATAACATTTAAAAGAAGAAAACATGGCTCTTGTTCCTCAGGGTATAACTTAAACTAAAATTAGTTTTTCTTTGTGATTAAAAACACGAACAAAGTTGATAGCAAGAAGATAAAAATCATCAGAAAGAGATATCTGAGTGGACACATGGACAAACGTAAACCCTTGTGTGATATTGGGGTCTGTGGGACCCGTTTTCATTGTTTGCTAAAGGAAAAAATATGCTATTAATTATTTTTTCAATCTCAGGCTCTTTGGTCTTGGCTCATTTCCTGAGAAGAACATAAAAAAGAACATATTTTCAATGACTTCACACTGTACACCCCCCCACACACAGATATTACATATGTGGTGTTGGGCTCCATTGGACCAGAGGGTAATAAATGTATGGAAGCTGTAGGTGCTATGTACCTTCACTCTGTCCTCCTCCTACCTCGGCCTGCTCTGTGTGTGTGTGTGTGTGTGTGTGTGTCTTTCTGCATCTGTTATTCCTGCACAAGGTTGCAACATTTCAAACACCTACAACTCTCTGCTCCCACGTTCTCACACACGTTACCCTGTGCCTTGCAGGAACCACTTTATATTTTCTCACACTCCATCCCAGCTGCAAATTGGGGGGATACAACAAATAAATAGCTTTGCCTGTGTGGCTCCTTATCACAATCAATCAAGATGGCAAAAAGATTCGCGGCTCAGAGGGCCCTGGAAATTATTTTTGAAGAGAGAGGAACTTTGGAAGATGATGAAGAGGAAGAGTTCTCAGAATATGAGGATGACTTTTCTGTCAATTCAGAGTTTGACAGTGAGTTTAAGGAGGAGGATGAGATTGACCTTGTTTAACATTTTTTTTCCCCCACCCATATCATGATTGTAATTCATTCAATTACGGGCTAGGCTGGGAATCAAACCCAGTACCTTCTTCCTATGAGGCGAAAGTGCTAACCACTGTGCCATCATGCTTTTATTTTATCAATTTTATCACAAAAACTGCAAACTGGCCTTATATTCATAAATGTGATCCAACTGAGGTAAATGTCCATAACCATAAATGATGTCTACATTGCTTATAACTGGGCTAAAGTAAACATGTGTTAAGACTTTTTACATTAATTGTTATGGCTGTGCTGATTAAAAAACGCAATAATGCAGTGGGTCCACCACACCCGTGAACACTGGCTGAGTAACAAAAACATGAACACCATATGAAGGTTAAGCAGAAATGAAAAGTTGGCCCAAAACTTTAAGACTGTGAATAAAAACTCATACTCTATTCAGTCAAATGACTTGGGAGCATCAAAACAGAGCGGGACCTCTGCTGTGAGCAGAATGCTAAATGAGAGGAAAACACTGAATATCCGACATAGATTAACAAAAGCTGTCGTCCAGTGTCAAAACCAGTTTGATGTGGATCTATTATTGAATGCATAATACATGAACAACTGCATGACAGATTCAACTCTGGCATTGAGAATCTTGCTCAGAATCTTAAAGGGACTGTGGAGCAAACTTACATGGGAGTTTTTATTTGGGATGGAAACAATACAAGAGTCATAAGAGGCAGGGCTGTCTTCACTTCAATGGCTCAATAAGGCACTATGCATGGATATTTCTTAAATTTATTGCAGGCTCCTAAATAAAAATGTCATAAATTAGGATAATGCCTTCCTGGGGTCTTTATAAGAAAATCATTCATGCATAATAGCATGATATGACATTAATAGATTTTGAAAAGGAAAGTATCATATTCTGTGGGAGGAAATAAATAATTAGATACAGGAATTAAAACCAAGCATAATACATAGTGCAAATGTCTTGAGTCCTTCATTGTGAAGCCTGCTGGGGAGCAAATAGCTGCACGAAAGACAATAGACTGTATGCAAAGCAGATTTTGTGCATGGAATTGAACACTTTGTGACCACTACACTCAATTGTCACAAGATACATTGGCAATCAAAGCTTAACCGTATATATACGCCTGCAATATCAATCTTGATTTGCTCAAGATGTGTCCTCTACCTTCTAAATTGTACCCCAACTGGACCTGTTTGATGGAGTGCATATTGTGTTAGCAACAACTAGGCAGGTGGATTTGTTTCTCCCCCTCCACACTTAATGGCATGTGAAGTAAGCTGATTCAATTCCCCAGTATCCACACCTAGCTGAGTATGCCACAGAAGGACAGTGCTAAAAGATTTATTGGAGAAGAGGATGTATGTGAAGCTTTGCCTGCGGGTTAATGTGAAACATTTAAGTCTAACTGGCAGCAAACATACACAAGGTGGAAGAGGGAATGGAGGCATTCTTGGTTAAAATGAATGAATGAATGAATAAATGAACGAATAAATAAATAAATAAATAAACAAAGAGCATTAAAATACCATCAATTCCCAGATGCAGACACATAGCAGGTACTGAAAATTCAGTCTGATAGGTAGAAAAAAAAAACATACAAATGTGAAAATATAAAACATTTCGTGACTAAAAAGGTAAATCCTGCAGCCCAGGTCTTATATCTACTTTTATAAACAAATAGGACGAAATCATCTAAACTTATTAACACTGACTCATTGACAGCCGGTGTGATGATTAAATGCCCTTAAATTTGCTTTACTTGGTGTTTTCAAAGGGTAAACTGTGAAACCAAACATGTCATTTGTGTCTGCCAGCTATTCAAACCCCCCTAATCTGATTTGCATAAGTGTTACTGAATGTGCTCCCGCAGCCGCAGCTACCTGTCATTAAATGACATCCGTGTCGTGTGCCGAGCTGTGTGTCTGCGGTGAGATGTGCCTGACTTCATGTGTCACTTTTTGAGTAACCTAGACCACCTCTGCGAGTAAGGGCTGTTGTAAAAATGTAAAATAATGATTTGGATCAGCCAAAACAAATCCCTATGCCTTTGTTCACTCCAGTTACAGGTAATGGAGTTTAAGAAGCATTTAAAAGCCATTTATAACCTTTCCCCAAATGAAATAGGAGAGTTAAAAAGGGTCAGGGAATGACAGCTGTGTCACATATGTACTTTGCAATGATTAACAGTTCTCCTGATTCAGGACGATGCCTATGCCACCATGTTGAACTCTCGGTTGCCATGTCTCATTATCCCTATCCCTCTAATGGATGGAGGAGACAAATAATTCATCTGCCCTGATGGTGACATGGAGCATAACAGGTCTCCCCCAGGGAGAGTGAACAGCTTGTCAGTCAGGGGATGGCGCATCACAAAATAGTCTTGTTGCAAACACGCCGAGTTAGATTGAAATACATGTGCAGCACAGACTCATGAATACTGTATTCATGGAGGGAGAGAGGTTTGCTATCAAAATATGAAATAATAAAGATTAGATCAACCTTCAATCTTCACCTCGCAACTTTTTACATTGTTTTGTTTTAGACGCGTTTTGGATTCAGCTGCCTGTGATGCACGGTGAGAGTGAATTTCTCAGTGCAAGCTGCTCTGTACTGTCCATGTCTAACTGCATAAAAGTACAAGAAGCAATACATAAAATCACCATTTTCTTTTTGAAAAATTCACACCAATTTGAAGGATGTCTCCGGGATGAATTTGACTTTTTCGCTTCTGACCCTTGACATTAATGTTAATGTGGGTGTTTGGTTTATTTGTATTCTGTAGGCAAATACAATGGTTGTAGGTTGTAGTATTGCTCATATTTTGGGTGAAGAATAGCTGTTACTTGAAAACTAACTAATGGGGATGCAAATAAATAATAAACATGGTGGAAATGCAGCAGCTGTCAAATTGGGTTAGGTACTCACACAGAGAAAGACAAACAAAACACTAACAGAGTGCACACTCATTTTCTCCTCACACGTTCACATCCAAATCACCAGTGAGCCAAATGTAAACAATTATTTTGTATTTGTTAACCTGGCATGATGGCAACCTTGTTGTTTTCCATATATTTTGATGTCTCCACTGTCACATTAATACACTCGAAAGCAGAGCTGCTGTGGAGATTGTTGTGGCTGAGTTAAACTTCAATACGCCAATCTCAAGAACCACAGTTTTTCTGTCTAAATAACATTTCTGCAAACAGGTAGCCTCCATTTTTTCTACCTTGTGTTTATAGTGAGATGTCTTCCACATAAACTGAGGCAGTGGCACACTCAGGCTGTTTGAAGGGCAGGGGCGAAAAAATAAATCGGGTGCCTACTGCACATAGGCGATCCCACCAGTGTGCAAAAAGCATGATGAAATAGTCTTCATCAAGAACAAAAAACTATATTTATACTATAATAATTGAATATCATTGCACTGTGTATAATGTGTTATAACTAGATTACAAAAGAACACAGCACTACAAGTCACCCTCTTGCCTTGAATGGAATTAATTCACCCCAACATCACATAAACAAGATATATTGTTTTTCAATTGAAAAGGGTAGTTCAGTTTTTTGTTGTTTTCGTTGTTGTTTTAACTCCAGTTATAAAACCCAAATATAAAAACTGGGCAATGCCAGTAAATGTTTAAGGCTCTTTTTAATGAGCATTCTTGACTATGTTACTCCCAGTGATAATCTAAACTAAGGCTCTGCAAGACAAGGCAATAGCAAGCAGTGAGAAGACGTACAGGCATACATCCCTTATCTTTATCTCCAGCCTCACTGCTGCAGCTTTGGAGCCGTCCTGTCAAAGACAAGCTGCCTGTGTGAAACATTTTTCACCTCCTTTTGAATCTCTTTTACTTTTCTCCCTCCTCGGTATTCTGTAACCACAGCGGGGCTAAGTACTAAAGCCACTCTTAAATTAAGTGAAAAAACAATTCACAGCAAACTTTAAAGTTCTATAGGCTTTTTGTGCAAGTTACTCTAAAATAATTGCCTTATGGATTTTTACATTTCTTTACATTTTTACTTGATTCCCAAATTGAGGTTTGCATAGAATCAGTTAAGCAAGGTACATGTTAAGTTCATTAGCTTCTTAACCATGCATCCAGGCTAATAATGTAATAGAGCTGTCTATAAAAGCACTTGCAATGTACATACATTTGACTTTGGTAATTCTGAAATGGTAGAGAGTATGCTGCTGTATTGCCTCCCTCCCATGTCCCACAGTGTAGCAGGATGCAGGGTTACAGCTCAGACTGTGTGAGCCCCTCTGACAGCTGAACATTGGAAGAGGGCTCTGGCTAAAACTGAAAATGTGTATTGGTGGGGACTTTGAAAATTAAAACAACAGGAGAGTGCAGATTACATCAGAGATTACATCAAAATGCTAGCAAGATATAATCCTAACTTATTGGCGCTTTGCCTGGTGGCAGCCCTAGCCTGCTGTCACAGCCTCACTTTGGGAAAGCCTGCCCTACAGGACACCTTGAATGGAAGCGCTGCAGCTCTGTATTTTCCACTTTTTTTCTCTCCATTGCAAGGGCACTTAGTGGTGTTTTCTCGCTTGGAAGGGCATCTAAGAGGGCACATTATGAGTTTTCTTCATCAGAAGGGCACCTCACATTTATCGCATTGTAAGGTCTCCTGTCCTGTAGCAGCACATCACATTTTCTCCACTGGAGGCTCATCCATTAAGGAACTTCCCACATTCTCACACATGTATGCAACTTTACAGCACTGCATCACATTTTATCCACTGGAGGGGCATTCTCCATTAGAGGAGCATCAAATTTATTATAGTTCATAATTATTATTTATTTACTGCATCAAGGGGCACCCCAGAGGGCATTAGATCTTTTTTTCCATGTGAAGGGCAGACAGTGGGGCACCTCCTCTCATTTTTGGTACTCTAAAGGCTGAATTATGCTTCCGCGTAGGAAGAGCGTACGGAGGTTGTGCGGAGCTTACGGGGGTTGTGCGACCGCCGCAGAGCCTTGCCGCGCGCCTCCCAAAAATTGTAACTACGCGGACCCTCCGCAGCCCCACAAGAGCTGTGATTGGTCCGCCGAAGTACACTATTTCCGGCATTTCGTTGCAACCGGCATCACATTCCTGTTGTTGTGCCGTCAGCGCCGTTTTTTTTTTTTTTTTTTTTTTTTAAACTGTTGTGTCTCGACTCGTCGGTTGTGTTTGAAAACTTTGGAGAGTGCCCGCACCTATACGACTCGTCCACTCGCCACAGAAGAGCAGCGACCATACGTCACAGGGTCTACGTTGGTGGGAGGAGAATTGCTCTGTGTGTTTGCAGAGGTATGTTGGACACACACGCGCTGCGTAGGAAATGCGTGCTTCGCACAACCCCCGTACGCTCTTCCAACGCTGAAGCATAATTCAGCCTTAAAGGGCACTTTAGCCATGCTTTGTTAAACATTGGGACATGGGGGATGGGTGGTGGGGGGGTCACCCAACCTGCCCCCCCTTGAGTCTGCCAGTGAACTGAGGGGTGCACACATATAGGCCAACAAACCAGACTCACATAAATGCAATTACACACAACGCCAACACAAGTACTTTATACAACGAATGTGCAAATGTCTAATATATTTATGCGTAATTATTTAGTTTTATTTTTTTTTTTTTAATTTTTTAATCATGAGATTAAAATTAAGTTAGATATATAGGCTGGCACAAGCCCATGTAGAACATTATATGTCAATAAAAGGATCTTAAAATCTGCCCTGAAATGTGGTCAAACCTCCTGGTTCTGGTCAGGATTTTGGCTGCAGTATTTTGGACAACATGAAGACTTTTGGTACCAACACAGGATTAGTGTTACCAGAGAGCAGAATATTACAGTAGTTAAGGTGGGAAGTGACAATCACATGAACAATAGTTTCAGCATCAGCCATACGTACATCAGCCAAAAAGGTTTTTTTAACTCTTTTGAGAGATGATGTATTCGTCAAAATGTAGGGTAAGCTCACTAAAAAGATGCTCATACCAGAGACGGGGACCAGTGATGAGCACTGGGGTCGTGCCAGCATTAAATGTTAAGAAATTTTAGGACATCCACACATTAATAGCAAGCAGAAACGCCTTAGGGTTGGCCAATACAGAGCTGTCATTGTGCTTGAGGGGGTCTGATGTTATGAATAACTATGAATAATATCACCCAGAGGGAGCAAGTAGATGGAGAATAGGAGAGGGCCAAGGACCGGCCCCTGAGGAACACCATAGTTAAGCTTTTGGTACTCAGAGGTCACATTATTGCAGTGAACACACTGTTTTCTCTCTGAGAGATAGGATTTCAACCAAGAGAGCACCAGGCCACGAAAACCAATTAAATTTTCCGTGTGCTTCAACAATATGGTGTGATCGACCGTGTCAAATGTTTCACGCAGATCAAGTAAGATAAGTATAGAGGTAACACCAGAGTCCATGGCTATTTCTCACCCAAGTAAGTGTTGCTTTAGGAGAATGACTTAGTGACATGTACAGTATGTACACAGGAGTTTCCCTGTGTGTGTGTGTGTGTGTGTGTGTGTGTGTGTGATTGAGAGAGAGAGAGAGAGAGACAGACAGACAGAGAGAGAGAAAGACAACAGAAAAGTTTGGATTAAGTGCTACACATCATCTGATACCTGAAAGCCACATTGCATGTTGACAATTTCACCTTGAAGCACCAAGGCCCCAAAGACTAAGAGGAAAATAATTCTCTGCCACACGACTTCTCACACCTTCAAACTGTTTTCTGTTACAAATACTGGGAGAGAGAGAGAGAGAGAGAGGGAGAGAGAAGGAGAGAGAGAGAGAGAGAGAGAGAGAGAGAGAGAGAGAGAGAGAGAGAGAAACCCCCCCTTGGCAACATTTGGAGAAAAGAGAACACTATATCGGACATCAGCACTCCTTCAATTCTCATAATCCCTTTTCCTCCCCTTCGCCATAGTCTCCTCGTCCCTGGGGCTATCACACATGTTCCTTCCTCATACCATTCACATTCCTTCAATATCTTACCACTATTTTTCATGCGATGTATATCCTTCAGATATATTCACCTCTCCAGTGAAAGAAAGAGTAACAAAATGTCCTACAGGAGTAGAGGTGCCTTTGCTTTGTGTAATAGAAAATAAATGCCGGTTTTAAAATCTTCTTAAGCCGATGTAATACTGTAGCTCCTTTAAAGTGCTCAAAAAGGTACCGAGCTACATGCAGTATGATCTTTCCATCTATCCGTCCATCCACCTTCCATAGATGTTTCCAATCTAATGCCAAAGGGAGGAGAGATCAAAGAGGTGAAAGCAGGTTCTTTTAACTGTGAAAAAATATCAATATAAAGTGCACAAGCACAGTAAAGCATCAATCAGCACACAGGTACAATTGTACTACAGAGAGGGCAGCCAAGTGAATGAAGAATCTCTCCTCCCACACGTGAATCCTCAACTTTGATGTTTATATTCACTGTTGATTTTTCATACATTTTATAGATTACATCCTAGCAATAAACTCAGAAAACCTATCCTATGAAAACCTATCTATATGCCCTATAATCTATGAAGCTTTAATGGCCTTCTCCCCTCACTAATGTTACTAAACTGAGGTTTTGTTTTTGTTTTTTTTTGTTTTTTTTACAGTTTGCAATTCAACTACTGTCTAGAAAGTCAAGCAAACTAGTTTTCCTTCAACACTGCACCTGGATGGATTGCTTCTTAGCGGTGAGTGATGACTAAAACACAATCATGAACACAGTTACTTAAGTATTCAGAGTTACAGCAGGTAAACATGCAGGTAAACATGTGCAGATTTAATCCAGATGCATTTTAAATTCAGCCAGTTAGTGGTGCAATGTAATACTGTAGACAATCAACATTTGTACTCTGAATGCAATTTAAGACTTAGGCAAGTAGAAGTAAATTCACTGACCTCAAAAATTACTCAGTAATGTGGAAATACGCAAAAACATGCTCCGTTACAGTAATGAGAGTAATTGTAATTCTTTACCTCCACCCTTGCATCTTACACCGAAACACTCAGCCGTGAAAAGCAAAAGGTTAGATACAACGTGCAATCCAAATGAGTCTTGGCGGCTAGCCTTTCAGGAATGATGATTTGTTAATTTGATATTATGCAACCGAGTCAAGTACTAAATCCCTCCTAGGCAATTAGCCAACAAGCGAATATTCTAATTTGTTCTTGCAAATGGCACTGACTTGATAGAAGGACGCATTTGTTCTGTTACTGATGTGCTGCTCTGTGGAAGCTGCCACCTCTGAATGAGCTCAAAGGACAACTGCTTCCTAAACTTGGTCTCCCCTCGGTGGTTTTGTGCTGTGCAGGCCTGTGGGCACTTGCACATGGATGTTTGTGCACTTGATTGGTGGACCTGAGATTAGTCAAGTATGCAGTGTGAACTCCTAAAGCATGTGTGTGCATATGTGCCGAATGTGTGGTGCGGCCACGGGCAGACACAGACAAGTGATATTACGTCATTGAGGAGAAATGTAGCTCTTGGCCGCTGAATTGGCTGAACTTGGAAGAAAAAACACTCCAGTCAAGCTCAATAGCTCAGTAGCCATAGGTGCTGTATATATGGGCTATCAGGGCACTTGCTGGATGCAGCTAACCTGCTGCCAGTGTCTCTCAACGCCTAAAACTCTATTATTTCCTTTATTTGATCCGCGTCATGAGAATCTAAGGGCCTCGTTCCTTGTTAAGATGAATCTGCTGACTGTCATTTGCTCATTCTCTCATTCTGCTTGTTTTCACACTAAAAAAAAAACAACAAAGCTCCACATTGTTTCATCATCATGCAGACAGTGTAATGAGATGCTGTGGAGACTTATTCTCTTCATAATGTAGGTCAGGAGTAAAAAGCATATTCATGTGGGCAGGAAAGGTCAGAGAGGAGGCTACTGTATATTCATGTAGCCTTTCGCAAAGGATGACCCCCTCTCTGTACTCTTACTTTTTGCAACTTTGCAGACAGTAATTCTCCAGCTTAGTTTTTTACCACAGCAAATCCTAAGAAAGAGCCGTACTGGAGACATAATTATATTTTTTTTAGTGCTTCATTCAGGCACATTTTATCCCAACAGAGAGAAGACAGTTAGTGATTTCCAAACCTATGCAGAACGGTTATTATAATTATTATTAGTAGTAGTAGTAGGATTGAACTTCGTAAGAGCAAGAGGGTGGTTAAAATTTTTGGTCAGCATTATAGCACAGATACAAGCCTCTATGAGCCATATTTTTCCTTCTGTAGGAATTGTTATGATGGCTGAGTTCCCACTCTTTCTGTAAAAAATGATCTTGTGCTTCCCTTACATTTTGTCGTGTGTCTAAGAGTTCATTGTGGAATCTGAAATCTTTTCTCGTCTATTTGCTTTCTTTTAAGCAATGTGACAGCAACAGTTTTATCCTGAGTATCTATTTTAGCTCCTTCTCATCGTTAACTTGGCCATTGAAGTTACGGTTCACACTTAGAAAGTTGCCAAAGCCTACAGTCTAAATACAGGAGCTGTCTACTACCAATTTGAAATTTTCAGGGGCTGAAAGAAGGATGTCTCAATTCACAGAGAGCCTTAACCCTTTTAGACCTCCTTGTACCTTTATGAGGAATGTAATCCTCAGTTCCTACTTCAGCAGTATTCTAACTAGGGCACAGTACGAGGCCTTTTAAGTCTTACCTGACCTGGATTATCAAGGGAGCCTTGCTGAATTAAAAAAAAAAAAAAGAAAATCAACAACACAAAAACACATACAGACACACACACACACACACACACACACACATGCAAATACACACAAATGTCAATCATGAACAAATTTTTTAGGAATCAGGAACGACATTACACTGCTGAAGAAGAGACAAAAAAGGGGAAAACCTGAAGGAAAGAGGTGAGGTTTGTCAGGTCCTGCCTGTGGTGCTGCTGTGCTGTGCTCACTGCCTCGCTAACTAAACCCTGTGCATGTAATTCTCATGAAAATGACGGGTGAGAGGGACATAATAGGGAATAAAAATGGTTTATCTCTCCCTAAAGTCTAGAAAAGATCTTCAAGATACAAGGATTGAGCCCTTCTGTCCCATAAATATCTGCTGGAGGAGATGATAGCAGACTTCATGTGTGTGTAGAGATTGGTGTGTGGAGTACTCTTGTTTTCAGGGCCACCAAAACCCAGAATAGTCAGTGGTATTTAGGAACACTAGCTGGTCTTAACAAATTATGTCTAAACATTTACCAGATAGGTGTTTTGACAAAATGAAGGTCATGCTTTGCTGAAAATCACACTCAAGCATTATACACATGTTAAAAATGTGCAGTGTTTACTGTGTAAGGCACCATGCTGACATTTTGGCATTCATCAGATCTTTTGCAAGTTACCTACATGGAAATTGCATTGCACTGAATTTTTCTCATGATGCAAAATGCAATGGAACACAATTTTCAACTTCGTGATATGTCTAGAGTGAAGCATCAGGATCAGAAACCCGCCCATAAGTTGAAAATATATAGTTGTCAGTTTGAAAATGAGGATGTTCGTCCTCCCTGAAAAGTTCATTTTCTGGATAAACAGATTTTCCGCAGCACTTTATATTTCCTACAGTGTGCTGTCATAGAGCAAATATTATGACTCCATGACACACGCAGACAGCGAAAAACTATTTTGATCATCCGTCCAGTGTAGTCTCCACATCAGTTCCAATTTTGCTCAGTTCATCACTGAGAATTATACTGATGAATATGGGTGTCATGAACTGGACAATAATCATGAGGCACATCTGTGCCATGACTTCCAAAAACCCACATGGGAATGTGATTTGTTACACATGACTGAAACACAAGCGCTGGATCCCAGATCGTGCATTAGCATTCAGGGTGTGTTTCACTGTCTCTGCGCCAGTTTAGGGAGGCGACACCCATTGCGCCCCTGAGTGACGACAATGACCTAAACGTTGTTTGTGAATAGCAATGCTTCCCACCCTACTTTAAAAACAGGAGCTACATTGCCTGTGGATATGAAGCTCTTATAAAGTGTTGCTCGAACAATCTACACAGTCCTCTCAGTCTGTACTGTATGTGGCCACACAACAGCAAACAAGGCTGCATGAATATAAAACTATAAAACATATGAGACCAAGGGAAATATGTCATTGTTTTAATAAAAACTATATCAGAATCAGAAATACTTTACCCCAATTTCTCCTTAGGGATCAATAAAGTATTTCTGATTCTGATAATGAAATAGTTTTCATTAAGTTTCATTAACAGTTTTCATTCTTTTTTCTATGTTTTATCATAGTTATGTGTTCATGTAGCTTCATTTGCTGTAGTCTGCCCATGAACAGTACATACTCAGAAGAACTGAGCTGACTGTCTGAGCATAAAACTTTCTAGGAACTTTTCAAAATGCTGACTAATCAGGGCTGTAATTAGACTGAAATTACTTGGGTTTAATTGACCACCATGGTGAAATTTGGCAGCAATACCCAAGAGGAGGGTCTTCAGTGTGATTATAGATATGACAGTAATGAAAAAGGTACGAGGCACTGAATCAGTTACTGATGGATGTGTTTTGAATGAAGTCATGTACAATAAGCTTTATCAGTTGCTACAGTTTAACAGGTGCTGTACATGGAGAGAAAAAAGAGATATAAAAAAAGAGATTGTCCTCCAGATATATTTGATCCAGTGTTTAGACATGGGTGAGTCAGAGTGACCATGGACTATCTTATTTATACAGCGTTACCGTGGACACCGTACATGACGAACAGGAACCGCATGACATTTTGTGCCAGTTCTTTGTTTTTCCACCAATGCTTTTTTTTTTTTTTTTTTTTTTTTTTTTTTTTTGGACCAGGCTGAATTTCTTCTGTTTAATTAATTTAAACTTGTGAGTGTATCTATAAAATCAACTTTTTATTATTATTATTATTATTATTATTATTATTATTATTAATTATATGATTCCATTATTTATTTATTTATTTATTTATTCACTTATTCTGTTTAATTAATTTAAACTTGTGAGTCTATCTATAAAATCAACTTTTTATTATTATTATTATTAATTATATGATTTCATTATTTCATTATTTTGTTATTCATTTATTCATTCATTCATTCATTCATTCATTCATTTATTTTTCTCCGGGTTGAAAACAACGTCAGTGCTTTTTGTCTCATGTCACACTGCTGGCTCGTTTGCTACTAAACTCTTTAGTTTACTTTGTATATTGTGTGCACTGACTGACTGTAAACTCAATGTGTCAAGACATCAAATCTGTACTGGTGATAAAATTAAATTTCTATACAGTACCATCGTCAAAAGCAGGTATTGTTAACTTTTACCGACATTTTTTATAATTGTCTTGGTAATGGGTGTCTTGTTAACACAAGACACACAGCAAACATCATGTGGCTACAAACTACCCAACAGAGAAATAATGAGATGCGATGTAATGCGATTTCCTTAATTTGCAATTCTGTCTTCAGTTCATCTGTGACATTAAAACACACACCAACTTTATACTACCTACCATCAAAAAACATAAAAAAAATAAAATAAATAAACAGCTCTTAAAAACACAGGAAAGAAGCGACTCTTAAAAATGCACTTATAAGAGAAAAATGAAAACACTAAATGAAAACCAAATCTGCTTTAATCATATTCATAGATTCAAAGGTGCAAGATATGAATATGAAGATATGAATTTCATTAAAAAGAAAAAACAAACATGCTCAGACAAAGATCATACTGCACCGAAATCCATCTGTAACTAAAACACAATTACCTCATTATGCATATTTTATCTTAGTTTTCCATTTATATTTGAAACGCACAAAAAAAGTGCCAGGATCTTCCACAAGTGTCTTTGGGCTTTCCTGACGACAGATTTGCCCCCGTGCGATGGTTAATTTGATTCAAAGCTCCTCCACAGCAGTCTGCAGTACTTAGTGTTGGAAGTCTAAAACTGCTGGAAGCCTTAGCCACTGAAGTGTAGTTATTGATTGTTTTGGGAATGCTACAGGCCTGAGGTGGGTAATTGCATGATGGGCTCCCATACTGTGCCTGCGGGGACAGGCAGGGGCCAGGAGAGAAATGCTCACACAGGCTCCTTAATGAACACCATCAGGACGCCACACAACTTTTACAGTGCAGAGCTAGACCTGGCTTTTTTGATAAGGGATTTGGAAAACTTATTCTGAATTTATCGTGCCAAAGAAAGTAAGACGCGAGGGGTTATCGCTCAATACCCGGTTACACTTCAAACTTGGGTCACTGCCTTCTCCTGGAGCAATGGGATTTAATCTGTGATCAGCTGAGGATTTTGTTGACTTGCCGGTGGTCTTGCTAGTTTGACGGAACGATATTATCCAACTGAGAAACTGGCTGCGGTATTTTTGAGGATAAATGCTAAATGGACAAATAGTTTAATATGAGCAAATCAATTAATCTTCATTTGTGTCAGTCTTTTCACTCTATCTTGATGTCGTCTGAGAAAAGAGCAGGAAATTATTAGCGTTTTTTGAAGCCTTTTCTGCTAAGCAAACATTTTTCTACAGTCTTCACCATTTTCCCTGTAACCTGCATATTAGCCTGGTCCACCGGGTGCTTTCTCTTTTATGTAATCTACTTTGAAGAGGAAACAGAGCAGGGCAAACTGCCACATATGTGCTCTCTCTTTAGATATGAGGAGTCTTGTGGCTTTTGTCTTGTGAAAATGCTGAGGTGAGTTAATAGGAAGTGTCTTCCTTCAAGGCTGGAGGCAGCCTGTCTGTTCTCAAGGTCTGGCCACTGAGCTTGAGAGCTTGTTATTCATCTAGACCTTGAATTAGGTTTCACTTCAGCTGTGGCCATCATCGTTAAGAAACGCCAAAAGTGACAGCTATGGAATATAATAATACAGTGTTTGAATCATTCACATCATTTGCAGGATGGCTGCCTGACTTTGCTCATAAGATTAATACCTCAGGGCTGTTTCCCAAATAAAATGGCCATCCTGAATCCTTGTGTGTGCCCCAGAATATCAATTTAGCATAGACCCAAACATGGCGTCAGCAAGCGAGACAGATGGACCCCCAGTGAGTGGGGGTTGTTTGACTGGAGTAAACTAACCTGTGATTTGGGATTTGATGGTTGAAAGGATTGTTGGCTTGAATCAGTCAGGAGAGAAGTTTACAGAGGCATGCACTGCAGGAGTAATAGACCGGAAGAATGGGAGCAGTTGAGCACTGAACTTCTGTGTCCAGCAGAAAATTCCTGTCTTAAACAAAAATAACACAGCAACAACACTCAGTCGAACGAGTCCAAGCCCCTCGTGACAAGCTTTCATTAAAAAAATTGACAACCATTTGCTCTTCCAATGCGGCTTCTAAACTCATTATTTTTAGATGTTCTGTGTTTTCGCAAAAGTACAACTGCAGCAAAGACAATCCTCCTCTTATGATTAACTGTTTTTATTGTTCCATACATCCAGCTACAGTTTGGATTATTTTTTCCTGGCTTTAAACAGGATTTCAGGGGCTAATCTGATTTAGAAAAATCTCTCTGTAAATCAAATTTTTCTGTGTGTTTGTCCTGGCCATGCAGGGCTATTAGAGCAAAGGTGACTGGGCCTTTGCCCTTCAGTCCTGTGGAAGCATCACCAATGTCATCTTTTGAATTACTTTATAAAACTTTTTCTTCTCTCTCTCTCTCTCTCTCTCTCTCTCTCTCTCTCTCTCTCTCTCTCTCTCTCTCTCTCTCTCTCTCTCTTTCTCTCTCTCACTCTCTCCCTGTCTCTGTGTACCTGTTTTTATTCCCACTGTATGTGCCTGTCAGCCTGTTTTCAAAATGTATGTGGCATGTGTGTTGTTTTTCTTGCTCACTTATATTTATATTGTCTTATTATCTGCATTAAACTTTGTACTCTTCTTTTACGATGGCAACAATAATGATGACAATGATGATAGTGATTATAATTGTTATAATAATATTGAAGCCAGTACTTTCATGATAAAAAAAAGAAAAACGTACAAGTTGTTCTTCATACCAGTATCCAATGCTAGGATTTTCTCATAAATGTCTGTGAAATGAGGTGCGATGACACTCTCTAAGGCCAGAATGCTAATGACAGATTGCTTAGTTGTACATGGAAATCATCAGGGACGGGGAACACATAAATATGCTGATAGAAAGTTGCTCAAAGGGATTACAGAGGACACTGAGCTACTAATGTTTGCCGATTCATTTTACGGGGGTATATTTACAGGAAATCCCTCATTAGATTTAGCCTTTGAGCTTTGACATGGGAGCTCAGTTCAGATAGAAGACCGAAGACATCTACTATATATTTAACACTGTTTCTAGGCAGCATTTAATCCCTTGAGGAAGCTAATGACCGAGGGTAGCAGTCATGTTAGGATGGTCTCAGTGTGGGCTTTGTGAGATCCAGCAGTCATGGGGGGCTATTATGTACGGCTAAATGGCTCTGATAGATTTCCTCTCACTCCCTACCTCACATTTTCAAGATTTCAGCAGGTGCAGATACACATGTGCTTGCACACAAGCACGCGCACATAGGACAGATGCCTGCGCGCACACATACACACACACATACACACACACACACAGGTACTCATATGCACTTGCACATGCACACATAAATGGACAGGCGCACACATGGATGCATCCACCCACACACACAAACCTGGTAGTCTCAGCTTTGCACAGAAAGGTACATCATGTTATAACTCCATATATGGCATTCGTCAATCTAAACCATATGATTACATCAAAAACAAGCAGGCAATTTGGGGCTAGAAACACACACACTTACCCAAAACAACTCTCAGAGGACACACACCGTAGATGAAGTCCACGAGATAAAGTGCATTTTCATATTTCATGTTTCCCTTTCCCTCTATGGCAATGCTTAAGCACAGTTTTACAGAAATAGGGCAAATGTCCCAGGGAAAAGTGATTGATGATTGCATTGTTGGTAATCTCCCATTCTGAGGGTTAAGGGTCACAGCATGATAGGCTTATGGTGCGCAGACACTGATTCAAAGCCCCACTGATGAAATACTGGATACAATGGACTCACTGACTATGTACCTACTCTCATAATGTACTCTAACCTTGACACCTGATATATATTCACTCACATGCCAGTGTTTTGAATGACCTCATATATCACACTCAACATTTCCCCAAGGACACATAAGAGTTGGAGGCCTCCAGAGTTGACACCATTTAGTCCCCTGGCCCATCCTATACTGCAAATATGACCGGCCTTTACGAGGGTTTTGACCTCTGTTTTGAACCAGGTATTTATATGTGATACCCTAATAAAACATGGTTGGTATCTATGAAGCTTTTGTTGCATATCGTGATGTCCCAGTTTGTGAAAAGGCAGTACCCACACAGTTGCAAATATTTGCAAAAATCCAACTTGATTTCTCCATTTGAAAAAATCCACATGGGATCATTTAGGAACAGAGAAATGCATGTTTTTGCTATATGAGCATGTGCAAAGAAGCTGAAGGGTGACTGCATCATTTTGTTGACATTCATGCAAATGCAAATGCAGGTACAAAAGAAGCAAAGTCCACTCTGGAAAGCGTTTTCCAGAAGTTGTGGACCGAAGTCGACACAACTCTACACAGTTGTCGTTGATATGACAGAGAAATTCATTAAATGGTGTGTTTACATACTTCCCAAACACACAGAGCTGTTTGGAAGGGTGCGTTTGAGTTACTGTTACTGTCTTTGACCTTTCACTCTATTGAGGTTGTTTGTACCAGGCAAGAGTGAATTGTATCACTCTCCATTTAAACAACTGAATCTCCAACATTTAGACAGAGAATATGCATGGTGTAGGCTATATACTGATATGAGTTTCGTTAACAATGACCATGATTTGTGCATGCAGTTTATTTCAGAGAGAGGACCATGGCATTTCTATTCAATTTGATTTCTTTTTGTGCTCAAATAACATGAAAATAATCCAAACCAGGAACTTATGAGCAGAGCCGGAATCAATAAAATCTAAACACCCCTGTTTTTGCAGTTTCAGTCATTTCAGCTCTAAGTAGCAGTTTTTTAAGGCTTTTGATTCCAAAGCATTTGGGGGGACAGAATCGTTTATATGTTTGCGATGCTGAGTGATGAATTTCTTCCTCAGAACATCAGAACAAACTCTTTCAGTGGCATGTGTTTCATAATCTCAAAGAACGAGAGCTTTCTGTGTTGTATAATAAAATTAGTGTGACCAGTGTTTATTGTCAGCAGAAGGGTGGGCCCATCTGAGCTCTTTGCACACTGGACTGTTTGTTGTCCCCCCCTCCTCTCTGCTCAGAGAGAGGCCCATCCCATATGTACCCTGTTGCATACTTTGCATAGTTTGCATAATTTCAGCACCACACAGAGATTAGGCTTTCTCTTTGTTTTCTTTGTCAGAGAGGAAAGGGGACTAACGTTAATCATGCTATGTCTTTTTGCTATAACTCTGCTAATATGGTGGCATATCTCTCAAAACCATCTGTTACACCACTCCAGAAACAGGAAAATAGTGTAAAAGCATGTTGACATTTGGATGCTTTGAGCTGTGAGCCAGAAAAAAAAATCTATAATCACAACAAAGCAAAGCAAACATTTTTCACTGTTTCACTACAGTTTTGATGAGTTTGCTGTATTCTACAATTGAACATCATGTATTGATTTTGGGATAAAAACACTTCCCTGAGTTTTTTTTTTTTTTTTTTTTTTTTCAGTCAGTATGTAACAATACCAATGATAATAAACTTAATACCATAATGCCAGTCAACATTTTGTTAGAGAAGAATTATGTCAGTTTTGGTATGCAGCTCCTCAGTTATATTCAATGGCAATTTAGTATAATTTTGGTTGCTATATGTCCATAATGCTGCTAAAAACAAACAAACTAACAAACAGACAAACTTTTAGGTCTTTATCAGAACTTTGTCGGAAAACAATTCAAGAGGCAAATATGTTCCTTTTTGGCACATAAGTGTTTGACAGCCTTATCTATCTAGTATCAGCTGCAGACTGAAGATTTTCTGTACCCAACAGCTGTGAGAAACCCTGGAGGCAAAACTCCATCATAAGTGACTTGCAGCACCTGTTCTACTTGAGATGGACATTACTTGTCTGGAGAAATGGTTTATGTTCTGCCAACAAGATTTCTCTCCTCCCACTCACTCGTGCCATCTTGTGCACCATGTCCTTCTCCCAGACTGACAGGCCACCGTGGTCAAAATGATACGACAGGGACAGAACTTCTAAGCAGAAGCCAGCCTTGTATAGTTGCATTTAATTCCTCATTAATTCAAGCACATGCTGCCATCTGGTAAATCATCATTTACTGTAGTCAATATGACCACTGCGGAGATCACGACCTCTATCCCAAATGAATTGTGTGTGCACCTGCAGTCCATACATTTACATACACCTGTTTGTCCCCCTCCATTGCGGCCTGTTTTTCCTGCTGTGCATGGACAGCATGAAGAGAAGTGCACTCGTCTCCTCATTACATGATCTATTTAAAAACCTGAGAGCAGATGCACCGGCAGGCTGATTAAATGATGGCTGATATCCGGAGCCGCGTATGTGCCTCTCCCATGAGAAGGCACCTGTGCCACTCTGCGTTGCAACACAACAGTGCCCATCTTCCGTCCTGCCTGGTTTACTCGTCCATGTGTCTGGAGCCATGCTGGGGACTCAGGTTGTGTTCACTCATCCATCTGTCTGTCTGTGTTAAGTGTGGTAGCTCAGCTAACACTGTATCTCAGAATGCACTAATCTGACTTTGACAAAACTTGGAAGAATGATGCATCTTCACTGTGTTCCAAAATTCGGTCTAAATGGACCGCTATTATTAAAACAGCTACTATCTAGAAGGTCAATTTGACCCCATTCAGTGTTTAACATCTGTTAAATTGTTATTGTTTTTGCCTCCATATTCAATGACTTTTCCTAATTTAATGGGGACAAGTGGGTAAACATAAAATTAACATGATGATGTGTTTTCAATGTTCTGTACATATTTGTTAGCCACAGGTGTTTCATTGAGATCAGTTTGACCTCAGACAGTTTTAGCTTTATAAAATATATAAGAAATATCAACATTTTTTTAGTTGTTTTGGATGCCATTGAAGGTAACAGGGTGGTTAAAGATCACAATGTTTAACTCAAATGTTGTGTCTCAGACTGGTCCTGATGACCTGATGAAGGCACTATAATTAAAAGTGAAGACGCTGCTGGGAGGAAACGTTCATGTGAACACACACCTCCCTTTCCCCAGGCATCTGTAGATATTCTGCTTCCTTCCTCCCCTCTGTGTTCCTCACTTACTTCACTTTCAATCATCTTGAGGAGTTCATGGCAGCTCTTTTCACAAGTGCATCCACACTGCCTGACGTATAATATAACGTCTATATAAATATGAAAAGTTTTAATGATGTTTTTTTTTCTTTCATTTGTTTTTTTTTTCTTTTTTAAGTTAGAAAGTGCTTGACAATTTAGAGGCATAAAAGACAAGTGACAAATCAATGGGGAAAAAAATCATCGAAGTATAACAGTAAAAGCATAGAAGCAACAATGCAAATAATCAATATGAGGTAAAATAAATAAATCCAGGCATAAAAACAAATGGAATAAATAAATAACAGGCTAGGCCACAGTAATGAGAAATGAAAAATGGATAAAAGTCAAAGGCTATCAAAAGCCCTTAGAGATAAAAGTAAATTTTAAGAATAGATTTAAAGATGATACTTTGTCTTTGCTTCAGAGCTTTACCCCGGAGCAAGACATTAACAATGCAGTTACACATTGACAATGTAAGACATTAAAAGCCCTGTGACATGAAGTGCTGTAGGACTCACATCACAGGCTTTAACGCTCAGCTCGAGTGATTAAAGAGCGGCTCAGTCTGTGCATCTCCCCAGCAACAGAAGTTTCTCATGAAGGAGACTCTCATTATTGCTGCCATTATGTGACACCAAAGCAGATGCTTCTTTGAGGAAATTATTGCCATTTAGAAAACTGGTTTTAATGGATAGACTGTCATCGCTTCAGAGCTCATCTTCAGGGTGCGAGGGAAACAAGGCGGAGTGACAAACTCAATTAATCACACTCAGGCTGGTTCACCGCAGGCTGAAGATGGTGGCTTTGTACCTGGATGCTCATTATAGCTTAGTTCTTGATGTATGAAATAAAAATGGCACCCTAAATGTTATGGCTTTTGTTTAAGGGTGAACTGTGTTTAGCCATTCATCATGTTAATTGACTCTCCCCACTTTGTTGTGCTGATTTGGTCTTTTTTAAATCCATTTTTCATTTCATACCTGAATACCCGAGTCACTTTAATAAGTCTGAGTTTAACATCTCCGCGGAACATTTTTACAGGCGTTGTAGATTCAACAACTCACTGGAAAACAAAACATTTATTACATGTATGTTGGCAGCGGATGAAAATACCATTTTATGGATGACTGGTGCAAAAAATTAAGTTTACTTCATCAGGCAGATGAAAACATCTTTAATGTCTGTTGTTGTATCTCTACTAATAATAAAATAGTCCAGTTCAACTAGCAACCACCTCTATCCCAGGCAGTATGTCACCAGTATGCCACCAGTATGCCACCAGTGGTCTCATATGAACAAAACTTTACGCATATTGTTTAAAAACATTTAAAGACATTGCACTGTTGGTCTGATGGGAGCACTATACAATTATAAATCCAAGTTCCAAAATTTTTAAAGTCTATATAGAGACGTAGATCATTGCTACATCCTTACAAATAGTGCTGACAAGAGTGATGAGGGCGCTATAATTAAAGGTCACACTTTCAAATGACTTGAAATGTGATATGTGGGATATCATTGCACTGGTGGGGGGGATGATGCATCTGTGGCGTCATCACCCAGCACTTCCCAGAAAGCAACTGCCAATAAAAGCAAGTGTCCTGTAGTGTGACACTTTCTTTTCCTGGGATTTTCTGCTAATGAGGTTTGCGTTTCTGTAGGTGGCGCTCATTATAGCTCAGTTCTTCATCTGTTCTGACATGGTGGCTTTTGTGTGATCGTGTAGCTTCTCATTTCTTCCTCTGTTTACTGCAAACAAAACTGCTGTTGCTGCTGCCAGGAACAAAACAGTGAACACAGTGAACGCTCTTAAAGTTTTCTTCAAATGGATGGAGGCTGACTAGCTGAAAATAGCCATTAATTGATGAGACTGTTAAAGAGTATTAAGCATATGCCAAATGAAGAGATTTTAACTTCAGCTGCTCACTGCTGAAGGCAATGTCAGAAACAGTCTGTTTTGCTCTGTCGTTCCCTCTTGATGGACGGAGCGGCGCCATGCCTGTGAAACCCAGGTGTGATAGGCACACAGCTGTGCGTCTGTCTCAGCTGCGGCTGCACAGGCGCACTGATCCAACTCTGCCGGGGCGAGAGGCTGCACTCCAGAACAGACACAAACCAACATGCTTAATCTGAGATGCTGGGTAGAGTAGTAACTTACAGTTTCATGTTTTTATCACATTGTATACATTTGACCTGATTCGTTCTGGTTTTACATTGCACTTATGTGAGTGCACATGACATACTAACGTCCTGTTATCATCGCCTACCTGGGCTGCATCTCCTGATATTTGACTTTGATCAGTTTGTGGACAGACGTCTAACTGACGTCGGCATGTTGTAGCTTTCTCGAATTGATGAAGAAAAATGAATAAACAGATTTATTTTTACCGGTTGACTTTTTGTGATGTTGTCAGACCATATTTCAATTAAAAGCTTCTCCTCTCCTCATGTGCTACAACAGCTCATCTCTCCGTTTTCTGGTTCTCATGACAGCCTGCCAGAACTACCTGTCATCCAAACCATCCAAAAAAATGTTAGACACAAACCAAACCGTGGTTCAGTGTTATTCGGACACAGACCAGTTCTTTTAGTCGGACAAAGGTTCTGCTGTTTGATCCAGACCGTGGTCCGGCGGAGTGTTCACAGCTGTGATTTTTAGTTCAGATTGAACTGAAAAGTCAGAAAGTCCATACCAAATGAAAGAGCTCTTGCTGTTATGGTGAGTGCCAAGGCCAGAAACTTTACTGTAAGAAAGCATGAAAACTTTGCATTATTTCAACAAATGTTTGCATGTTTGTCAATATAACATGCTGAAAGTTCATTTGCAGAACTGGGGTTTGAGGATCAAAGTGATCTGATCCCCTCCAAAAATATTTGTGAGCAGCTGCAGTAGGCAAAATCAAACAGAAATAACTATATAAATAAATAGATTACATAAAAAAGTGGTAGCACATCTCTTTATTCTAACGTATTCTAATGTTTATCTTATTATAGACAAATGCCTTGAGATAATGAACATACAGTAGTAATGAGTAATGATAAGGCAATTTAAATTTTTTGCCCCAACCGTGAGTAGGAATAAAGTGTTGTTTAAATTTGTTAGATTTCTGTAGACTTGTTTAGACTGTGGATAATACATAACGGCTCAGATAGTCATAAGCAGTGTGCCTTGATGTGGAGATGCTGTGGCCTTGGTAAACCTGAGGCAATAAACCACAACTACTCCTCCATGCAAAGCCCTGGAGATCCCTGTCAGATTGGATTTGTGTAAAACTGTCAGGCTGTAACATGAGAGGAGCATCTTTTATGTGCATCATGTCCACAATAGGATTCTGATCCACCTTGTTAAAACTATGGCACTGGCCCATATCTCTTGCTCCAGTCCTAAATAATTAAAAGCACTTAGTGTGTCAGTGGTCATTAGAGACTCGGGCCACACATTTGACCTATGCCTGACACCCGTACCGGGTCAAAAGACGACCTTGCACGACCTTCCAGGAATTACTGAGAAATCTCTGTTGGAGACGAATCTCTCAGGACTGGTGAAGGAAAATGGCCAGTTAGAGTTTTTGAGCATTGCCTGGAGAGATTTGCTGTGCACATGTGGCTTTCTTTTCAGCAACACCCTCCGTCGTTCAGTTTCAAACATCCATACCAGGGAGAGCTGCTCAAGTGAAACCAACAGCCTTTCACCGTTTTTGCTTTGTGATACTCAAGGGGGAAGGAAATTCTTGTTTGACTCACCCGCCTCTACAGGGAAGTCAGAGGTCAGAGAAAGACACAGAGGAGCCAGCCTGGAGGTGGTGGAGATTCAGTTTCTTGCTCAAGGACACTTCAGCAGGGCGGATGCTTGCTGTCATGGGGGTCGAAGCTAGGATCAAGTCCCAGTTAAGTATGATTTTCTTACAAATTACACAACCCTAAAGGCCATTTGCGAGCCGAGGGATGAAGTCACTCATCAGCTGCTGACATGGTAATTTTCCACAGTTACACTTTATTTGGGCTGTCAAATTAGTATCAACTCAGCATCAAACCAAACCAGTTATCACTTTATTTTCACAGTCCAGTGTTAATAATATTCAGCTTCGTGTCCACTGAACTGTAACCCTGTCTGATACAAAGTTGAAACTGAGTTAAAAATCATATATTTTATTGAGACTAAGTTGAGTATTTATAACTGACAACTTGATATGAAGATACGTGTCTACACTGACTCTCTTATGAAATTCAACTGATACAAAGTTGATGCTACTAAAGCTGAATATTGACATTAGACGGTGTAAATAAAAAAAAAAAAAAAACCTTTTTGGCTGTTTTCAACCAACAATCCACCTATGCATCACCAGTTTGCCTCTCCGACTCCGGTTGAATCTAAAAAACAAACCAAAAGCGGGAATCTTATCAGAGAGAATGTTGTGCCATGCTGAGCAAACTAATATCTGAAAAACAGTGCAAATATTAGGGCAAATGTCATAAGATATTCCTCTGTGACAGACAAAGGTACTTTGCTATAAAGGTAAACAAACAATTAGCTAAAACAGCTCCTTTTTTTTTTTTTTTTTTACCAAATGTAAGACTAAAACAGCATCTTGGTTGATATGAATGGCAAATTTGCAGGATAATGATGATTTCATTTGCCCACTCATGCCATTTAGTTGATGCTGAATCAGCAGATTGCAGCACTAGCATGTGGTTATACACTGAGCAATCTGACCCACTCCACCTGGTCTAATGCCGGTGCCATATCGATCCATCAAGCTGTTTGTGGACAGACGCTGTGCAACCGGTCCTTCAAATCAGCCACTTGTTAATTTTGTAAGCTGTCACCGCTGTTGGTGATAACATGTTCCTCTGTCTTGTTGATTGGTTGATTGTGCTGCAGATAGCATCCATCCTCAGGGTGCTGTCCAGAGTTTGAGAGGATGTTGGCAGTTGATTTTGAGGTGAGCACTACTGACATGGACTTTGTCTCGCTTTGTCCCCTGCAGCTGATGAGTTCCTCCGGGAACGGGTGTGATCTCGCCGCGACCTTCATTCCTTTCACGGTGAAGATTTTGAAGGAAAAAAGCCTCAGAACATGAGCGGCGGAAGTCTAATTCAAAAAGAAATCCTCACTGTCTGTAGCGATACTCAACATGACCTGATGTCTGTTCTCTGCAAGATAATTTCCATGATGTCTTGTGGAGAAGTCGGAGCTGTTAATATGTTGTGGCAAATGACAGACAGCAACTGTGAAAGAAATGGGCGCTTCAGAATTAGTGACAGGATTTAGGAGCCAGGCATCAAATACACTGGAAGAGCCTTGTTTGTTTTCTTATTGAAAATGAAGTATGAGCAATTTAATGCGCCCTTTGTGTACAAAATATTGGCTCCAAGGCCGACTGAACTGTTTGACAGCAATCAGGTTAAAATGCATATGTGCAGCACAACAGTATGTATTCATAAACACTGCAACATCCTCCATAATTATTTTTAGCGGTCTTTCTCATTTGACACTTCATATATTGGCGATTCTTCTCAGAGATAATTGCAGTTTAACATATTTGTAATAATCCATACAGAATATTCAGACTGCATTTAAAGTGATCCCAGGATACAACATAAATCACATCCTTTGTGTGGCGTTTTGGCTTCTACAGATGCTCTTAGGTTGACTCAACCAAGAGCAGATTGATTGTCTGTCATCATACACTCTCTGTCTTTCTTGTTCAGGTAAAACAGGAGCAAAAATCCATAGAAAGGTCAATTAACCTCAATCTTATCATAATGCAATGGAGTTTTGCTCCTCACACTTGCTGGGAATTTAACAGGTGCCTGAAAACAGCTTTTGATCTTTGTGTACCTCAGGTGGATTAACATTGCTTTTGGCTTTTCTCTCAATCTTTCTTTTTTCATTCAGTCCTTCATAACTTTGTATTTTGAGGTAAACATCCACAACTGAGAGATTTTTCTATCCGGGCTTCGTTTTGTTCTGATTTTGCCTGAGGTCAAGCGAAGTAAACATATCATTAAACAGACAAGGCCAACTGCTTTTTAACCGGGAATTGCCAGAGATTGAGTGAAAATAGTGCACGCCTCTCAGGTCCAGAGTCCCAGCGTCCCACATGTACATCTGCCCAAGTCCAGCTGGGTTCAGAGATTCATTCAGAGGCAAAAGTCACTTTGTACTCATCAACAAAGCGTTCTGTTCTGTGTTCCAGCAACAAGCTTTACATAGATTTTTTACAATTCACCTAAAAAGGGTCACAAATTGCTAAAAATCCGTCGAGGGTAAAATGCACAGGACATTACTGTCCACATTCCCTATGTGGTGTTACATCTTAGTGTGCAGGATCGAGTGAGGACCAAAATGGAACAGAGTCTCAGCATAATCCCAAAAGATTTTGTGAAATGAGCATGAACCCTGAATCACAGATTACATGATGTGGACACAAATTACAGGCTGATTACGTCGCTTCTCCAAGAGAGGATTATGTGACAACAGCACAAACCACACAAGTCATTTATCACATGAAAAGGTCAGCTAAAGGTTAAGTAAAATAACTCAATTTTTGCTGTGGTTAGGCCACTTAAGGTAAGGTTAAGCTAAGGTCTTAAACATGGTTACATAAAAGTTTCCACCATTGATTTCCATTTAAAACTACATGCCTTTCGTGAAATTAAAAGAACCCGAGCAGGTAAGCCTACATGAACTTAAAAAATACAAGTTTCACCTCTTGTGCTCTTGTTTCCAAAAAACTATCTTGTCCTTGCATCGTTTATTGTTAAGCACTTTATAAACACTGATGTGAAAATTGCTCTTTTATTACAGTCATTTTACTTTTTACTTTATCACTTTGCCTTGTTCTTACTGTTTCGTTTTCATTTTTTCATATCTCTTATTGTTAAGCACTTTGTAAATGCTACCTTTGAAAAGTGCTATGAAAACAAAGTTTATTATTATTATCATTGGTGCTGCTTAATATTTTTCTAAAGGTATCATTAAATTCTGCTAAAATGGCATTGTGTGATGATAACACAATTTATATTTTTAGTGCAACAATAGGGATTTTATGGATGAATGAAACAAAAGCTGAAGTCTGCAGCAGCGCAGTAATGTTTCTCAAGCTGTCCAAAATTATAGGCCTGTAGAAACGGCAATAATCATGCAGTATATCATGAATGTAATACAATATTGATCTTGCACCTGGAGCGGGATAATTTCTTCTTCACCAAGAGCAATTTATGAAGGTTTGCTGGAATGCAAATTGGTATCAAAAAGTCATTACAGTGCACTGGTTTAGAGTGACAGAGTATAATAACTACATGTCATGTATATTAATGTTTTGTTGAGAGGAAAAAAAGGCTGCTGACAGTGTCTTTTCAATTACAGATCTAAATAGCCTGAGGTAAGTCAATAATACGAATTTCTTGTACTGGCTTGACCTCGTGACAGTGTCATTTCCACTGAAGTAGAAAGGCGTGATGAACTTGACGTGAACTTTTGTCAGTGAAAGAATGCAGCTTTGACGGAGCTGCGAGCCAAGCAAGGTGTTCACCAAGTTCTCAGCACAAACGGAAAATAGGCTTGTCTCGCCTCAGGAGGCGCACCATCGCTTTTAAGTTAATAACTCCCCCGAGCCTTTTTTTTCTCCTTCCCTTTCAAAATATTACACCTTGAAGCGGTTGTGCTCGTTCAACAAGTTCATATTTTCTCACTTTAATCATCAGATATTAATTACTGTAGAGCTGTAATGATTCTCAGTGAATTTGCGACAAGTTTTTGAAATTATTGTATGTTGTATAACAGTTTAATGAATCCTGTTCAAGAAGGAGAAAAGGCAGTGTTACACTTAAATCATTAAAGTGTCACATTTATCAGGGATTAAAAGTGGATTGGCATAGTGATGTATTTAGATTAATTCATAGCTCCAGAAAAACATTGTCAATGAGGGATTCTCTTTAAGCTGTGGCATCCTCCCTCTGAGTTGATGGTGCCTGTGTGAACAGTGTGTGTGTGGGGCGGGAGGTGGTGTGTGCTGGATGTTCCGGGGGGACGGCAAGCTCAATGACCAAGAAGCTAAGAAAAACCTTGTGATAAAATATGCCATTTCATCCTTTCAGCAAAACTAGAAGCAGGGGCGTTACACAGACTATAATTCCAGTTTGCTCTGTTACGTAAAACAAAACGCACGGCATCAGTCATCCTGCTGAGACTCACCTACTTAATGACCTATTGTGATTAAAACCACAGCTGGCACCAGAGGGTAATGGAAAGGTTTGTTCTACCAGCAAAAGTTTGACACCATGTTTCTGAAATGTATGAGTGAAAACTACAGGCACTGCTTTTCCTCTTTCTTTCTTTCTTTCTTTCTTTCTTTCTTTCTTTCTTTCTTTCTTTCTTTCTTTCTGTCCTTGCTAAAACCATGAATAGGCTGTAATCACTTCACAAAGTGTTCAATTAAAGTCATGACTCAAGGAACGCTTCAAAGTGTTGAGTAGAACTCAGGAAAATGTTTCGTTTGAAGTTCATCAAAATGAAAAAATTCAAAACTCTCCTCTTGAGCGAGACTTAAAGGTGACAAGCAAATGATATTGCTTGACATGAACGGATTACACGATCCCAGGATGCTCGGATCAAAGCACAGGCAGATAGAGATCAAGTGAAAAGCAGTCAGAGCTCGGATCAGCCTACAGTACACGCTGAGTGTTCAGCTTCCCTACAGCTAATCGGCAGAGGAAGTCTGTTTAGGACCGGTGAAGAAAAGGACTGGAACAGACAAGATTACAGTCTGGGAGGGTTTTCGGACTCAAATATGAACGTTATCACCAATCTGTCATTTCCACAAATGTATCGTCTGAGTACCCCCAACCCAGCTGATGATGGAGTGATTTTGACAAGATGACTGTGATACCAGCCATTCTCATGAACCTGCCCTAACAGGATTTGGAGGCTTGTGGGAAGATTTGCAGGATTACATTCTTAATGTTTAATGTACATCTCTTTACAGCAAGGTTACCGCTTTCCCTCCCCACCTTGTGCAGTGGAATGCTGTAATAAATCATCAGGGCTGCCTTCAGAAATATCACCTTGTTGCATGGTGTAAAACTATTTATCTGCCTTTTTTTCCATCCAGGGAATGTGTCATCTTGTGTGAGTGTATGCATGCAAGAGAACATAAGGAGACACATACAGCTGCACTCACTTTTAATTGAGTGCAGGTGTGAGTTAACCATTAGATGCTTTGCACCTACACTATAATAAATGCTCTCCCAAGGTTCCTCTTCTTATTACATTTCTCATGTTCTTATTTACATAACAACATATGCTCACTTTGCCAATGGGAAAAAAAAATCTTTATTTAAGTGTGATTTAAGTTTATCACATGAAAATGCAGTATATCATATATCATTCACATGAGGCTCTGTGCAGCAATGTTGGCATTCCAGTGTGAGCTGTGAGATAAGACCATGTATATTTTGACTACCAAGAAGATGCTTTTTTTGAGCCAATACACTGCAATGCACTACACTGAGCAGCAGACAACAAATGAGAAAAAAATCTTTATTTTAATGTTTGGAAGCCTGCATTTTATCATATTTTCTTTATACAAGAGAGTAAAACTAAAGATATATGCTTGGATTTTTTAGGCTGATGAAAAAGGAGTAAACAGGTTGTGACAACTGTAAATCAGTTGGTTGAAGGAAGGTTCACTTGCGAATCTCCAAATAGTGCTGATGTAGTGCAGTTAGTAATAAATAGACTCCAGTGTTGCTTGAATCATTGTTCTGTCAATTATAAATCCACTGATATGAGGAGCGATTCCGTGCAAATCTGTGAATCTGATTCACTGGAATAGTTTATGATCATGAAACCGCAGTGCCGCATGAATCATTGTTGAGTCGATTATAAGGTGGGTGATTTGAGGCAAACTTGCTGGCAAATCTTTAAATCTGATCTTCTGGGGTTGTTTGTGATACAACAAACTTCATTGTTACATGATTAACTGTGAAGCTGCATGAGAAACAGAAAGTGACAAGAGCAGAGGAGGGTAATCACAGAACCCACAGCTTTCACAGCCTCATCGGGCCCGTTGTACGTGTGTGTTTCCCTGATAAGGGGCATGTTCAAAGGTCTCTGCCGTTCACTCCCACCAGCCCGCAAAGCACTTTTGACACACACGTGCACACATGTTGCTCTCCTTTTCTCTCTCCCTCACACACACACGTGAGCGCAGACACAAAGACGCGCCCACTCACGCAAACGCAAGCAAAAACACCAAGCAGACACGTCTACATTCACTATACCTACACACACACAAACACACCACAGCTGCTCCAGCTGATATTCCTGGTCCATATCAAACAGCATTTCGATATGAAATGAGAGAGAACGTGAGCAGCAACTCAAAAGGTTTACATTAAAGTGACATTTCACAGTGTGTCTGTATTTATGATGGACTATACCTGTAATAAAATAATGGGCATGACGCACATGATCACCCAACAGTCTGCAATATTTGGTGGAAACGAGATGAGATGAACGAAAAAACCTTGCGCACTCAAACATGATGTGCCATTCTCCTTTGTGCTGATTTTCAACATTGCATGGCGTTATTAAAATGTGTTGAGAATAAATAAAACACTCAATTGTTCCTCTCTAAGTACAGCAAGTGTGTTCAAAAATACCTGTCCTTCACAGTAAGAGCCTATTTTTCTGCACAGCACTTTTAATAGATTGTATTAACAGGAACGCTCCAAGGGACTGAGCACTGAAAAAAGGCTTGTGCTTGTGCTTTCAGTATTTCTGTGAGTGCATGTGTCCCTCTTATCAAATGGCGCACATCCGCAGTCAATGTTAAGCAAAGCCTTCTAATTTCTTTTAACAATAGTATTATTTTGAAACGTCAAAAAAACTCAAAACACACCTAAACTCATTCATACATACGTCTATAAAGACTGAAAACAACTATAACTCCTATATATACTGTAACAACTGATTGTAAAATGTGCTTCTCATGATTGTAAAGTATTTCCCCTCATGCAATAGTACAGATATGACATATTTTTCCTTAGTTGATCCTGTTGAGCTGAATTTTTTGGAAGAGATGCCTCAATTCCTTTTCCCCGCAGGGTGAGATTAGTAGGCTACATAACAGGATCTGGGCTCTCAAAGCCTCCGTGCATCTTTCGAGACAACTTAAACGTCATCATTTGCATGAGCCGTTTCCGAAAAGCATCATTGTTAACGTTGTACCTGCAAGGCCGTAGATAATGGGATAACGGGACGAGCTTATGTGGAATGCAGCAACGATCATTAAGACGATTTTCTCCACATCACATCCGATATTAGCCCCGGGTCAAATTCAGAGACTCAAATTCAGAGCAATCTCTGTGTGATTACGTAGACAGCCCATCAGCTCTGTCATGTTTTGGCAGATTGAAACATTACGATTCATCTGTACATTATTTGACAATAAAAGCTGTTTCAAAGGGTTCCAGGGTACCCAGCGTCCACTGGGAGGGGATGCTAAACTTTTTTTTCTGACACAGTGGATCAGATTCAGTCTGGCTGGTGAAACTCCGCCATGTGGAAAGGCACAACAATATTGAGATTTTAATCAGGATTTATGGCTTTCATTATGCTACAGCACAGCTAAATAGTTTAATCCTCAGGTTTGAAAAAAAATCATGTTGTAAATATGTTGCAGTCTGTTGATATTGGATTATTAATTCAAATAAACATGTTCAAAATATAAACACAGACAGGAGAAGCCAAGTATTTTTGCTGTTTAATAAGAGCAGCCATGGAGGCTGAATAAAAATTAGTCAATTTGTTAGACTACAGCTGTTTTCCACTGTGTCAACAACACACTTTTTGTAAATTACGTCTTGCTTGTTTAACCTTGGAGAAACACTAGATGGGTGTAGTTTAAAATTAAAATTACTCATATATTCTCATATATAACTTATTGCATGTGTTGGATTGCCCTTGTTGGCAATTTTTACCTATTTGGTATTCCAAGCAACATAAAACACAGAGTAAGAATCATTTTCAAGTGTTACTTGACCTCGGTCTGATCAATAGCGGTGAGGAACCTTACAGAAGTAGATAAGAGAAGACAGAGACTGCTGATCCGGCACTATGGAAACCCGTCTGACAGAAGGGAAAAGTATTGACACTTCACCCACTGCCAATCGAAAAGCTTCAGTGGAAGGTATTTATTCTATTGTTTCTTTCCCATTCAAACCTATTTTACTAGTGGTAGACAGCGCGTTATGACAAAAGTGCAAGGAAATTAAAAAAGAATATATGCATCTGTGCCCGAAGGCATCATTTTTCTGTCTTGTCAGGTCAACTATAATTACTGTGTCCTGCTTCTGCAAAGGAAATGTGCTGAGTGACCTCTGGCACGACCTCATCAGTGGAAGTCTATCCACATATTGGCTTTTTGAACGGGGCAGAGACATATCTCTTTTTTTCATGTCCATCACTCTTTCTCTCCTTTTCCCCTGCAGCACTTTAACGGAATTCCAATTGACTTGTTTGGTAGCTGTAGGTGTAAGTAGAGTAATTCAATTAGCCCCAAACTTTACGTTCACAAGCTTTAACGTTATTGCCGAGTGAAAACAAGTCGGGAAAGGACACCTTGAAAACCCATTTTCCCACCCCTGCACTCCACATCTCCTCTCTGCCTTGCTCTTAGTGCTCGGAGTATGAATAACACTGCGACTGTGTTATTTAATGGTGTACACTTTGCCACCATGGTGATATGAGATACAATAATGTGCCAGAGGTCTCTCCATTAGTCAAGATGCATCTGTGGTGAAAAGCTAGATACAGCATGCCCACTTTACTTGGAGAGGCAAGATGGACTCAACTGAACCATGACCCTGCATCAAAGGACGCTGTGTGGGATATAATGTAATCACTGAGATAGATATGAAACAAAAGAAAAAGCCATCACTCTCAGACTCTTTACTGAAGCTCAGCTTGGGGGCAATAATTCACCCTTTCTTTTCATTTACAGAGGCTCAGTGGATGAACCTTTTTACTGACTATAAGCAGAACGCCAGAAAAAACTAAAGTGCTTTAAAAGTAACTTCGCAAAGTCACCCCAATCACGACAAGGTTGAAATGTGATGTAGCAAAACAAAAAGTCCATCCTAATTGTGTCCCTCGAGAAGGGCTGAGGTTGATTTGAGCTTGTTTGAGAAGAGGAGGTGGTATAACGTGCTGTAAATGAGAGGAAGCTGAGCTATGCACAGGATAGGTGTTCACTTCTATAACATCCTCTGGTGGAATCGGGCCAACGGGAAAAATAACACTACTATTGAGGAACAATCACAGAACTTCTGCCAAGTGGTTGCCAGCGTGTCGTTGCCAAAAGGCTGAGATGGACAGAAGAAACTAGAGTGATGTTGAGTATGGCCTTAAAGTGCAAATTCATGCTCTGTGCACAAAAAGTGACAGAAATACGGTTCCCTGCTACAAAAAGGATTACGTGGAGGAGAGAGACACTGGCTAGAAACAGGCAGTGCTTTGAAATAACTATAGTGCGGCAGAAAGCACAGTGTTGTTGTTGGAGAGATGGATCATGGACACATTTCCCTTCAGCTCCAACATCACGGCTACAGCTGCCGACTCCTGCCAAGAGGCTTTCCATGGCGCCTGAACTTTACAGCATACATCTCTCTCATTTAACTCTGGCCAAATCTTTACCCTAACCCTAAAGTTTTAGCCACTTAAACCTCGGCAGCACTTTATGATAACAATCACTAATAAATAATAAACTGATAGTTAATTAAACTTTGGTTAATAGTTGTTTTACAGTTAACAAACAATGGCATGATAACTAATAATTTACTTATTATCAGTGTATTGTTGCACACATTATAACATTTTATACACTACATTAAATATTTCTTTGATGATGATTTCTATGATTTGTAAACCTTTAAGAAATCATTTGTAAAACATCTACAAACTTTACATAGATGGATGGACCAGATATTTGTAAAACTTTGTTGAAGGGTAATAATTGGTTTGTAAATGTCTATAAACATTATTTGGATGGCTACCATAAAGTTGCTACAGATATTAATAATATTTGGTAAATGTTTAAAAAATACTGTGTAATGCATCTTTAAATATGGCTTTCTAAAACTAAATATTTATAATTAAGCTAGTGAAGTTTTCAACTAATGTTTATAGATGTTTACAAAGTATTTACTAAACATTTAAAAATCATCAATTACAATTTTTAATAGTCATCAAAATTAAAATATCTCATCCATCTATCTATTTAATGTTTGTAGATTTCTTTAAGGTTTACAAATCATGAACAAAAACTTAATATTGTGTATAAAATGTTAAAATGTGTGCAACGATAAACTGTTAATAAATTGTCTCCTGTGCAATAAGTAAGCATAAATCTATTCTATAATAATTCTCATTTCAGTCTAGGTTAATTATAAAATAACTACAAACTGAAGTTTAATTAACTATCAGTTTACCATGGTTATTATTATTGAAGTGTTACCTAAACCGAAACTTGATGTTAAAGTCAAATAACCTTTTCCCGTGACAGAGCGGTGACCTCGGTGTGTTATGCTGGTGTTACTGTTACATAATCTAATTAACAGCAGAGGAATGCACTGTAATGTTCATATGATTTGTGTCTACACCAGGTAATTAGCATCTCAGAGGTGGTGCTCATTTCACAACATTTTATGAGGCTGTGTTGCTTCTCTAAAAGCTAATCAAAAATACAGTATACTATGATATGAATTTCCTTCGGGATGAATAAAGTATCTAACTAACTAACTAACATGTCTATACAGGAGTTTGAGTGAGGTATTAGTAAATAAATGTCCCATAAATTTCTTTGCATCATTGGTAGCCGTTGCTCAACTCTTCAAGTGATTCACCTGGAAACATTTGTGTATTTGTGCATGATTTTTTTTTAAGCTGTTTATCCAAATCTATGATCTCTCATCGGTGCTGAGCTACAACAGGGAAAAAAAACTAAACAAAACTCAACCTCTGTTATCTTATAAATTGACTGAACTGGAGGTCATGACAAATATTCAGTTGAAGCTGCACACAATGTTTATGTACAATACACTCGCCTTAGCTTTAAATCATGAATTGAGTCATTCATTCAGAAGTGTTCCCTCTCCTTGATCGAGATTTGCACAGATCAGTTTCAGATGTCTGGGATTGTTACTGGCTGGAAATACTCTTGACACATTGAAAGTTTTAAGTGCTAAGAAAAAAAAAAATGCAAAATGGTCTCCTATCATTCAAAGAAACACACATCATTCAAAGAGAGCTGGATGAACTAGGCCACCGTCTCCATCTCCATCCCTACCAAAAAAATGAAAGACATCCGTGTTGTTCGCAGTTTTTTTGACATCACATTTCATTTCTGGACCAAGAACAGACGTTCAGACATTTGAAATTCAAGCTTTCTTGCTGGAGCCACCAAAGTGCAAGGTTGTCTTGTGCAGATTTAATGGTCTTTTCTCTCCACTGAAAGCTAGCTAATGGCATGCTGACTTGAAAATGAGGGCACCTTTTAAAAAGAAGGTGTTGCATTCTGACATTTTCCCAAAGATCAAATAGAGAGCCCAGGAATATGATAAATTACCGTATCACACAGGAATAGCTGCTTCAAGCAAAAGCATTTCAGGAGTCTTTGAAAAAGTTGATAAAAAGGGCCTTTACTTGTTTGTGTCATATTTCTCAGAGTCGTTAGTCAGTATGAGTGTTTCCTTTTGTTTTAAATGAACTCCGATTTTTTCCCATTGCATGTCCGCCATCGCTCACCCTGTGGCTTTTAATTAATGACTAAAGGAGACCACATATCATAGACTGTGGTTTGCTGCAGTCTCAATAATAAGGTGCTGCCTGCTTGACCCATGTTAATGTGAAGAGATCACAGCAGGGGGGTGGAGGATCAGACAAAGGGAGGTATATTCCTAGTCACTATTGTGCTCATAAGATTAATATTAAACAGAATTACCAAGTTGTGTTTGTCTTCTGCGCTGACCGTACCCGCAGTGAAGACGAGGCATCCTGATGCAACGTCTTGGATGTCAGTGCAGCTTCTGTAGATTTTTTTTTCTGTTCTATACTTCATTGTATTTATTTCCTCTATCTTATAATTTCCTCCATAGTATGATTATTATCGTGTGTTTTAACATTTAACTGTCACACACTGTAATTGTCTTTCTTTTTTTTTACATCTTGACATCATTGTAAATGCCTCCTCAGTGCGCTTTCAAGGAAAATTAAAGGTTGAATGAATGAATGCTTTTAAAGTATGAATGTACAGTTGATTAATGTTGTGCTGCACCAGCTGTGTTTGTGTACGGATGTTTGCTGTGTTTTCGACGATGGATCCGTTTCAGGAATGATGGATCAGTCAGTATTAAAGTAAAGAATTGTTGGAATGAATCTAAACGTGCATTTTTATGGATCTGCACCATCGTTTTACAATGAGCAGTCAACATCAGCGTGTTCTGAGACTGTCATGAACTGATCATGGATTTCACTGAATGTAGTAGAGATAAACGAGTTAACGGACACATTTCATACATCATGCTTCAAAGAAAGCATGCAAAATCAAACCTGAATTGCAAATTAGATAGATAAGGTCCAAATCAAGCGTTTACCTCCTTTTGCCAGCCACACATGTAATTTGTTCCAGTCCTCTAATGTGACTACTGCGAGGAAGGTAGGGAAAGGTTTGACATAATAGTTAGAGTTAGGAAAAGGTCAGGGTTAAGGTTACAATGTTGGCTAATATTAGCAAGATAAAATTAATGTAAAAAGCCGTTACGTGGTTAGCGATAGATTTGTGATTATCCAGAGCTGCTCTCATGGTACAGTCAAATAAACACTGATTCTGAATCCTTTGATGACAAAAAGTATGTAAAAATTGCATACCTCTACCATAAATTTCATTATGTGCCAATAGCATGATCTGGACACACTCCTTTTAACAATTAAATTAACATGTAAACAACAGTGGCTGAGATGAGGGTTGAGATGTGGCTTGGATTTAGCCAACCAACACAGTTTAGTTAAGGTTAGGGAAAGGCTTTGGTCTCGGTTAAATGAGAAAGATTCAGCATTACATTAAAACTTCATTCACAGCAAAAATCTTTCTTGGACTTGAACCCAGATTGTGAGCACACTGAGTTTCCTCCATGTTTCCACATCACACTACCACCTGTTTATAGTTGTGCCTGGATCATGTAATCCTGTCTTGGTGGGCAAACATTTTTCTGTCAGTGTTTGTGTACAGAACACAAACCTGGATTTTAAGACATTGTGCTTGTTCCTGCTGATAAAGCGCAGACCAGTAATTAAAAACATTTCTTGGATAAGTGAAGGTTAAAACGTGCACATGGATGGACCAAAATGATTAGCGTAATGCTGCTACTGTAGATTGCACACAAAGTGAGCAGCAAGGTGACATTAAGTGGAGTTTGTGTCAGTTAAGGCCAGAGCACTTCCTGCCAGCTTTGGCTGCGTGACATTTGTTAATGAGTCATTCAATTAGAGGCTTAAACACCGACGACTGCTTGGCCAAGGACCCTGAGCAGAGAAGAGTGTCTTAAAGGGACTTCACCAGCAAAATGGCGATTTTATTCCCTTTTTTTTCCTTTCAGAAAAATGTTGCATAAAGTGTATCACAAGGCAGAGAAACTGAATGTTAATCAGAACAATGTATCCTAACTATGTGACTGAATGTTACATTATTTGTAAGGACAAAAGTACTAACCACAACTACCCCAGTTACTGAGCGGTTTTGCCTTGTGTACCTGCACCTTTGAGTTTTTTTATGTCAGTAATTTCACTTTAATCAAAGTATGTGTTGACTTAAGTATTATACTTGGCTTCATTTTAAAGCACATCTATTGTAGGTTAAAGCAAATGTTGCAGGTCTTCATTCAGCTCAGAAATTGGACGGTGATAAAACGGCCAATTGAGCCGTCATTTAGACAGGAAGAAAAGAGTAATCTGGTTGAAACCTGATTATTGTATTTATTTATTCATTTATCATTTAAAATAATACAGTTTGGCCTCTTTTTTCTCTTCCTTTTAGAATTGCATGGAAAAGATCATGTGACTATAGTCTGTACTAAAAAATAAATAAAAAATAAAAATATATACATTTTAAATGAGAAACTTCATTAATTAAATAGATTTTTACACCAGTAATGTTATTTCAATATAAGTGAGACTAAAGCAAAGTAACAATACTCCTACTTCAGTCAGATATTTGGTGATTTTCTGTTCCTGCTTATTTTTTCTTTGCTGGTCTGAGCTCTTCCTTGTGCACACTGCAGCTTTGTTGGTGAACACAGACCTTTGCAAGAGCACACACTTGAAACCTATGAAGAGACAATGGTCTTTAAGACAAAAAGATAATGCTGATTTCTACTGCTAGCTCTGCCTAAAAGCACAGAGGAGGGGGAAAACTTGAAAATGAGACTTTGAGTCCCAGTTGTAGACCTTTTCTTTACCTTGGAGTAAATAAAGTCAGCTGAGAACAACATCAAAGGATAGTCACATAGTATATTTTTGTGCACTGAAGAGCTATAGGGGTTGAAACATTCAGTCTTTAGGAAATATAATGAGAGGTGGGGAGTCATACATCTATGCAATGTATGATAAATACTGATGATGTTGACAACTGCTGAATTTCACAGCAGCTCGATAAAGTTAGGTGTTTCAGGGCAAAATGGCTACGTTTGGAGCCACTTCTAGCCGTTACTTAAAAATAAAGAAACTGATTACAACATCAAGCGGCTTTGTCTTTCAAGAAAGAGATACAAGCGTGCGTACACAAACAGATGGCAGCGCCCCAGGTGATACACTGCAGAAGACGTATTGCAGCTTGTTTGAAATCTGTTTAGCTATATTTCTATAGAGAGACAAATGAGCATGTGTCATGTAGTGTTCCTGAATGTGGACTCATTCTGCTATAGCACAACTGTTCCTATTAAAGCGTTTATAAGATTACATTGCACCAGTGAAATCCAGATTGATGTATTGTTGCTCTTAGGCTTTGAATTAGCACTTGCAGTGTTTTACTGTTGGGCTGCTGCTGTCCAGTGTGTCTTGTCTGCACGATGCAGTGTGTTAGGTCCTGTTAAGTTTAGACCTGCTCTTATTCCACATGTGCACAATGAATGATGGGGTAGGAGTGAGTGATGGTGCGCTCAAACTGCATTAGTGTAGTGGTCTTGTGCAGCTACAATGCTTTGAAAATCAAATCTCGCAAGTAAACATTGCAGTGCATTTACCAGATTTAAAAATTCAAAAATGTCTTTCAAATGCAAGCTGCAGAGAGCTGGGATGCTTTGAATGGCAGGAAACACATTCTTGTCCACAATACTCTTGTAAGACAGGAGTTTAAACTGATTAGGAAACAAAGAAGTGCAGAAATCTGATTGGCTGTTGATGGCCGATGATTGCATTAAGTTCAGGTAGCTGTGGGCACAAGCTTGTTGATTATCTGCACACTGGTCAATCTAGAGTGATTTTAAATTATTTGTTAGTCACTTAACCTGCAGGATGAATGTGATGATCCCGTGTGGTGTCGTTGTGTGTCCACACCCTTTCACCAGGTCAAAGTTAAAACATTTGTAATATTCATTCATCAAGCACTTACACTCCTGCTGCTCTTTACGTTGTAACACATCAGTGACTCTTTGGCTACTTTGTATCATCCTCTCTCATTCCTGATTACATTCATTTCCAGCAATCTTGCTCTAACGCCGGCTTTGTTTTGCATTTGAATACAAAACGATGAATGAAAACTGAGGACCATTTCAAGATCCGTGCTCATGCTGTAAACCCAAAGAGGCGTTTCAAAGGCAGCTGAGATGTCTCCATCACTTCAGTGCACTCTCAGCATCTATTCACCAGCTCAAATTCGTGTTTGGGGGCATTGTTTGCATGCGGTAATTTAAACATCAATTCCTGAAAATATTCTTTTTATTACACTGAAGGCGTACCACAGCAAGAGCAATCATTCTGTGTTGATTACCATTTCTGAAATGGCATTATGCTTTTTGTTGTCGTAATAACAATATTCAGTGCTGAGAGGAAATATATGGGAGAGGAGTAATACTCATATTCAGAGATTCTGTTTCTGATTTGATCATTGTTCCTGTGGCATATTGTTTTGGTTACCGAAAACAGGCCTTTCATTGTACATGCACACAAACACATGTAGAGCGCACACACAGCGAACCGAGGGCCATTTTTTACACAGTTTGAATCTGGATCTTTCATTATGTCGATCAGACAGCAATGAATCGTAAAAGATTTAACATCGTTTGAGAGGATTATTCTCCTCTGTCACAGAGAGAAGTTGATGGTCAAAAATTCCCACCATATGCTGTACTTTTTCATTTTGTCGCCAAGACAAGATGGATTGTGGTGTCACTGTGTTGTATGTCTCTATCTGGGATACTATGGAGAATAATCCTTCCAGGGACTATGATTTTGTAGCGCTGCGTGCTCAAATGTTTCATGCCGAGGAATAATACGCACAACAAGTTGGCACAGTTTTTGTGGCCTATTTCAGTGACAGCAATTTGTCAGTTATTTTCAACACTGCCTGAACAAATGATATAATTAATGGGTGGTCTTTAATATTTCATGAAATAAACAGCACATCATAAATACTTTACAGTACACATTAAACCAGTTTTCATGTATGATTTATGTCTGTATTTTGTGGAAAAAACATCACAAAGCCCTGAACAACAACATTTTTCATCTAGCGGGTACAGTCTATAAGTCAAAGCACGCTTTGCCTCGATTTGGGAATATGTCTTTTTCCAAAAAACAGCTGGCAATTATTCCTGTGCTGTAAAACTTTATAGTCTAACACATCTTTAATCACAGAGACAAGCGGCAGAGCTCATATACACACTGCGCACCCCTATGCATAAAAAGAGACGCTTTAAATCAACACCTACAATAAATAACTAGTATTATCACAACCCTGCCATATTTATAAACAACCTGATTTAAAGCCTGCCCCCAGTCATGCGTGACATGCCCTCAGTGAATAAAAAATGGCTGCCTAACAGGGGTGTAAAAGCCAATGAAGACGCAGGCATAAGTGTTTTATTCACATGGATACTGCGGGTCTCTTTGCAGCTAAAGATCCCTGCGGTGAAGAAAATGACTCCCCCCCACCCCCGTTTGTGTCGCCACATAACCACATCTACCCAAAACAATGTCATATCAAATGATCTATCATCCCTTTATCTTCCATGTGAGGAAATGGCTACCTCTGCACAGAGCACAGAACAGCTCTGCAGCTACCTGGCCGTCTACTCTGTCTTGGAGAGCCGTTTATGATTATAGATGAATTTAAACAATAGATGATAGGTTACTCACAGAGTCACCTTGCATCTCATTTTGTTTATTCACACATACAAAACGGCTGTGTCATTTTTTCTTTGTAAGCACAAAGAATTTACAGTGCTAAACAGTAAATTCCCTGTATCTGCAATCAGAGTTTTGGTTGCCTGTGTCTAATGTATAATGAATAAAATCTTTCCTGACTATTCTCCTATTATGTTTGGTGTTACAAAGCTGCAGAGGTCTATGTTTGTCTCTAGCGTGCTGTATATATGACATCCTTATGAAAACCACTTTGCAAACCCGTACTTCAAATCATCAGAAGCAATTTAGGCATGTCTCCGAGCCATGTTTGTCACTGCTCATTTAAAAAAAAAAAAATCTACACTCGGAGCATATAAAATGAATTGTATTACACTTCTCTGAGTCATATCTTAGTCAGTAATGAACAGCAGAGTGTAAAGGCATTATGTGGTTCTCTGCTGGGTAGCTCTGATAGAAGAATGTATTGGAGCAGGCCGTTGCCCCCTTTCCCTGGCATCTAAAACTCCCCACTGTGCAATTATGCACCATTTCAGCTTTGGAAGAGGCTATGTCTTAAATTGGTAACTAGTGTGCAGTTTTCAGTTTGCAGCTTGCAGTTTTCCTCTTGAGCCTGGGCCATAATGACACACTGCAGATAAAGTGCTGTTGTAAATGAGCAGGAAAATACCCAAGAAAACAAGAGATGGCTGATTTGTTAGTTCATGCTCATTGCCCGCAGAATGTGGCAAGCAAAGCATGTATCACTTGACAAACGCTGAACGACTTCTCACGCATCTTCATGGCCCCGGGTCAAAAGCTGTAAATAGGATTCCACAGGTGCAGCATATGTTTAAAAGTGTAGTTAAGTGCACTAGTTAGTCTTTACAAGTGCTCGCCTAGACATGCTTGAATGTTACACACAGCTTACTATTTTGTTGTTTTGCTCAGGAGGGGTTGTTACATGTCTGGAAATATATTTCCTATCCTATTTTATCTTGTGCAGCTAGAAGAAACCTGTCTGTAATGCCGTAGAAATTGTTGTTATGATTTGCCAAGCATTTTGAAAAAAGACAGATTGAATGGTCAAAATAGGGATGATGATTGAAGATGATGGTGATAGCAGTGATGATGATAATAGTGGAGGCAATGATGAGAGTAATTACCGACTATGGTGGTGGATGAGAGGGAAGGCAACTGTTGACAGTTCAGAGTGAGCCGTCAGTAAGATTGAGTAAAGCTGATTTGATGCCCATGGACAAACCCTCAGCAGGAGGATCCAAGCTCAAAGCCCCAAACCAACCGCCTCTCACGGGAAATGGGAGCGAGAATAAAGAAAGAATAACCCAGATGAAAAAGAGCGGGTTGAGGAAGAGATCACAAAGACAAAGAGTCTGAGGGAAGATAAAGAAAAAACGGTGACAGAAAAACAGACTAAAAGACCAACTGAAAAACCGAGCCACTCAGCCTCACACCACTGAAAAAGCCACCACTTGGCCAAAATCCTCTCTTTTGATCGTATTCCACATATATCGTCTGGCTATGAAACGATAGTCACCAAGCGTCCGCCCCCCCACACACACACCCTCCCCTGGGACAACTTTTCCTAAATCCCTGGATGACGGGGTGAAGGCTTGCACACACGCATACACACACACACACACACACACCAACACACACCCTGCCAGAGCTGTGATTATTTGGCTGGAGCTCTGCCATATCAAACCCCAGCCAGTTAAAGATTCCTCAGAGGAGAAACAGAAAGACTATCCACCTGTGCAGGGCAGAGATAGGAACAAACCAATAGCACCCCACTGGATACCGCAATCTGCTAGTGGACACCCCTTAAAGACATCATCAAAGGTTTATTTTTTTTCTTTTTTTTTCCATTTTGTATGTTGCACCCCAACCCACACAGAGAAAAGCAAAGTGTGAGACCAGGCCGTTACCACTTCAGCCACCAGCTCTGATCTTCCAGACGGGGTGACTGGCCTCAGCTTATAGGGGACATAAGGGGCTGTTGGAGAGGCAGTCGTTCTGCTCCGTGTGAGTCTGGGCTGATGAGGTTTGACCGAGGTCCCCAGCATTGCAAGATCAGGCGTTTTCAGCTCAGAATCAGCTTAGAAATGTAGAACTGCTCTCACATTCACCTGCCGTCGTGTCTGCAGAGCCAAACGCAAGACTGGATTCTGAATAACACCAAAAAATGTATTTCAGAAATGTTAGGATTAACCTTTTAGCCTTAACCCATGACTGTTTCGTATATTCCCGTGCTGCAATGTGACCAAGGTAACGCTGCACTCACACACCACAGGCCTTCGCACTAAATTCATCTAGTTTAATGCAAAAGTCCATTTTTATGTGTGATTGTTCACTTTCATTTTGGAAAGAGGCCCATTTCTCATATTATTTTCATATATCACATTTTCAATATGTGCTTCATCCTGAAATGACCTGTACGCACAAATGATCACTGTCAAAACACATCATACATCAAAAGTCTGTCACTGCGGCCACCAAAATTATAGTCCTGCTGGAATCATAATTGTTTCAAACATTGCCCCGTCTACTTTTGTTTGAAAGAGGCGTCTCCTCAAATACTGATTAAAATTGTAACCTGGCTGTGCTCGCACCGGCTGCCTGAATTGTTGTATTTCATGTTTTTTTTCCTCCATCAAATGGATGCAGAGTTATGACAATAGTGATTTGTCACATAGAGAGTGATTTAAAAAATAAAACAAAACTCTATGAATATCAGTCTGACAGCTCAGACTCTGGTCAAATGACCAAGGAAAAGAAAATCATATTTATTAAAACACAGGACCAAACAAAATGGTCTAATTATGTGTTCCATGAATTAGCTTCCATAAGTTTTTTTTTTTTCATACTGCACTAAGATCCTCAGTTCTGTGGCATATCATAGGGGAAAAAAAACAGAACTGGCACACAATCAGCTGCAGTCCAAGCGTAGCCTCTACCTGGTATTTTTCCCTAAACATCAGATGGACACATTCACAATCATCAGCAACATAAAACTGTTTGTACTCTGATTTTTGTGTTGGTGCATTCACTTATTTAGTTATTTATTTTCAGCGAGGTACGAAAAAAGGTGCCACACGACAAAATAAGTGTGTGGGGGAGTGGGGGGTGGCTGTCATTCCTCTTCTCGAATTTGTTCCACTTCTTTAACAAAAAGTGACTTTATTCTAAAATAAAACAATTAATCAACTTTTGCTGCAAGATGACAAGTTGTAAAAAAAAAAAAAAAAAAATCTTGGCTTAACTTCAGCTGCACTGGGAAAAGTGACAGTTATCTTACCCAATTCTCTTCACTTGTTTCTGATTTCTGACTCAGAACAAGTGACTTGTCAGGTGGGGCATGTTGAACGAGAGAAGAAACTTGCTTGAGAACCATGGGAACGTGCCATCGTGATCTTCTTGTGAGAAACTGTTAGTCCCAAAGCTGTTGTGTCAACCTCAACTGCATTCTCTCTTTTCACACTTTCCCGCATGACAGTAAGTTGACAGAATATACAACTAATTCCCGAGTAACAAGAACATGACAGAAAAACAGCAATAAAAATGACACATTTTCTTTTTTTTTCTTTTTTTTTGTGTTCTTGGCCGGCTGGCTTCCATCTAATAAGCATATAATATATTGTCAAAATAAAACTGTGGTGAGATTTTAATGTCAAAGGAATGTCTGCAAGCTAATTGAAAAAATAATTGATTGATGCTGAAAACATACCCTGTGCAAAACCTGGGTAAAGACCTGGAGGCATTTCAGACAGATGCACCAGCAATGTGTTGGCAGATGTGAGTAAAAGTTGTTTCTGCCAAGGAACACAGACAGTTATCTCTATTCCTGCCTGTCAGTCTTATTGTCTAAGGCAGTTTCCTCTGTCTGTGTTTAACCTCACCGGGAGATTGAACGCTTCTCATTCAGACGACTTGATGCAACCTCCGCATGCAGAGGAGATCAATAGGGGAGCATTACATCTAAACCAATACTGATTACTTTCTCAGTGCTGATTGCAGTTGGCCACCACATCAATTATAGATACAAGTCGTGTTGGGTTTCAATAGATTTAAATGATCTCCAAAGAGAAATTGACCTTTATTTCAGATGCTAAATCACTTTTACTGAGACAAATCAAAGGAATGACACATGAAATGTCAAAGCCCACAGCTACTAATTTCTTTGGAATTAACAGCATTACCACAGAGTTTTGTCCAGTTGCTTGTTCAGATTGCCTGGCTTAAATCTTAACTGTTATCACATGCAAACAATCAGTTTTAGATTATGATGAACAAAATGATCTCAGTTTGTTACGTTGCAGTGTTGCAGTTCCACCAGGAGCACGTTACGCACATGTTACTTACTGAGCTCGGGGAGTCCCTGTGCTGTTTATGGCCAGGCATAAAGGTCAGCTGTGATTGAAGCGTTTTATATATGAGCAAAACAAGTACGTAAGCATTGCTGTCATTGGTCTGGTAGGGGTCCAGCTTTTTTTCTCTTTTAATTTAGTGACTGTAGACAAGGAGAGGTTGAGGGCATGTCAGTACATTCCATTGCTGTGCAGTAATCACAAACACTGCATCTCACTGCGCTGAGTCGCTCGGGAAAAAAACGACATGATCCAACTTTGAGTTACATGACGCCCTTGTTCATCATTGATGAGACGTCACATATTGTAGTCATAGCCTGTTGCTCAGACGTTCAAATGTCACATACTTCACACACAAACCATGCGTTGCACTGATGTGCCATACACGAGCCTTAAAGGAATATGGAGGTTTGTTAAAAAAATCAGTCTCTACGTGCTACTTTTTGCAATGTAAAGCCACAGAACATCACTCTCCCACATCAGTCGCCTCTGTTGTCACATTTTCACATGTTCACTACAAACAGAGGCTCGAAAAAAGAAAACAAAACCTTCCAAGTAAACACTCACACTCACTTCTCCTATTTCTTCTTCTTCTTTTTCCTCTCTGCTAGCAGTGCACACTTTTCTTCAGATTCTCTTGCTGTCATATTTGCTGCTGTATGCTGGGCTAAGCAGCCTCTATATATCTTTGGCTTGCTTTGCTTACATTCTCAACACAGTGCAATTTAGGATTGTGTCTTCTTGGAAGAGGGCTGCATTGCCTGTGCAGAACTCATGTATCTTCTTTCATATTCAAATTAGGACAGAAATTGGATATATGTTCAAACTAATCCAGACCTGTGGCTTCTTTTTTGTTAGCCGTTTAAAATGCATTCCAACCTTCCTCATGTTTTACTGGGAAGATTGTTTTTGAGCCTCAGTTTATGAAACACATTGCAGTGAATGGTGAGATGGCTGAATCTGAAATTACCAAAGTTAAAAAATGCGACCACAGAAGTGACTGATGTGGGTGAGTGACTTTCTATGGCTTGACATTGTGAGAAGTAGCCAGTGCAGGCCAGAGCGTGTTATTTTTTGCAGTATAAAGCCACACAACATCACTCACTCACACTTTTATATTCCTTACACACTCATGCACGGTTTTAAAGGGATGGCTGTGGTGGCAAACCCCCCCCCCACTCCTCAGCCAGCAGGTAGCAAGTCCAATGTGCAGCACATTTTTTACAGACAGTGGATAATTTCATAGAGGTTCAAATAGCTGAAAACAAGTAGCTGCTTGACTGTGGAGATGAAAACAGGAAGCAAGAAAACTGACTAGTATTTGCTTAAAGCATTTGATATTTATCTTCTGGGCTGTTGCTGTTAGGAAGGAGGAGAGAAGCTGGCCAGACTCCCAACTAGAAGAAAGGGTCAAAGTCAAATTGTATTCCCAGAGATAGTATAAGACAGTACAAAACAAATGAACACCAGTTGAAAACAGCTTTTTCACAGTCCAAATTAAAACTTGTCATGAAAGCCCATCTCCTCATGGCTCTGGGAGAGAACATGTGTTGCCAGGTCAGAAGGATGCCATGCCAGGAGGCGTTTCCTCCCAGCAACCGGGGGACCTTGACCGCACATATCTGGGCTTACTGGGCATCTTTCATTGCTAAAAGGAGGTGACTGAACTGCCGGAAGACTGTGCGAGCGGGCTGCTAATGACAACGCTGAACCTCTAAACACTAATTTGTGCCAAATTCACTTGAACAATACATTTCCAATGGTCAAGACTTTGAAATAGCATCTCTTTTAATTAAACTGAAATAAAAGATAATCGGCAACCTGGCATGTTATAAAACAGCAATAGTTTAGCAGCTCATTAATCATGCACTCCTGCAGTGTAGTCAAATGCCTTGACTTGATCCTACAAATCCTTTTGTATCTTGAAACTGAGCCTGAGAGAACATTAAGACAAAGGGCAAGATGAAGGTGATTCAGATTGAGGGAGAGAGCAAGACATTGACAGAGAGAGGGAGCAGGACAGAGAGACGGATGGAGAGAAAAACAGGAACTAAGAGACGGGTGAAGAGAAACTGAGAGGTTAAAAAGGTCTCTGCCACATGTGCAGCTGGACCTCATGGTGCACTCCTTTGTTTTTACAAATTCCAGTACAGCAATGCTTGCATGCCATTTTTTTTAGTTATTGGATATTTTCTTTTTGCCCAATATCAAATATTGTGTTATAGATATATGGTTTTGTTGGCTTATGTGTAACACAAACCAAGAGTTGTTAAATAATGAGACTTGGAGGTGAATTGAATGCAAGGGCATCAAGAGTTGGCTATACAGTAATCCATCTACAGACATGTTTGGACAGATGATGATCCCAAACATCTGAAATTCAAGCCAAAATATGTGCCTCTGCAAGTTACCCTGGTCCTGACGTGAGCCATATGGGAAAGAAACCCAAAGCCGATGGGGAGAAAAATGAGGAATCTTAAGTAAGGTCAAATTCCAATTTTAAAATATACAGTTAAAAACAAAAGGCTAGAGACAAACACAAGTTAGAAATAGTGTTACAAACAACCGACCCCCGCTGCCCATCTGCCTCCCCAAGCCAGTCAGTCTAGGGGAAACACTGGCTACCCTGCCAAAACTCAATGCCACCCCTTTGCCACCACATGTAAAAATTTCTAGATCCACCGCTGAACACATACGGAGGGACAGAGCGCCATGCTGCCTCAACAGTGAGCCAGGAAAGAGGCCCGCATCCCCAGTGGAATGGCTGGTGATTACTGGCCAATCCCGTGTGTCTGGTTTGGCAGATACACGAATAAGTAATCATTAATTCCTGACAACGGTCGGGATGTCAGAACTTTTATCTTCCTCAGAGGATTCAACAGCTTTTAGTTGGGTTGGATTAGATCCTGCTTGCTTCCCTCATTACCCTGCCTCGACATGTTCTTAGATCATCCTAATCTGCTTGGACACTCAGCATTATTAATCATTTTGCCCGTACGTAGCAGCTTGCAAGTCTCCCTCAATGAAACCAGAGATAGCAGAAGTCGGCTGTGACTCGAGGTGACGACACCCTGAGCTGGCATTGTGCTGTGTGTTCAGACTTTATATTTTGGACGCGAGTGTTTGATCTGACATGTTTTGCTCAGAGCTATCACATTGTGGCAGTGGCAGCATTTTCCGTAAATGATATAATTTGAACTTGTCAACATCAGCTCAGAGCAACATTTTTTTGTCCCGCACTGCGCTGCACTGCTCTGCATTTTTTTATTCCTGTGTTTAAAGAATTTTCAGTATATTTTGCTATTTGCATCGCGGTGCTTGTTTCAAAATTGCATACTGTAACGAACTGGGATTTTCAAGTATCCAGAGACATGGAGTGAATGTGTGAGGTATTTCTGCCAATTCATCGCATGCTCTTCAGTGCGAGGTGACAATTAAACCCAGTAAGGCATTTGAAAAGTATAAGTCTGCTGAGGTAAACAAGCATTTTGTTGAATTAACCTTGAGCGAGTTCAATAAAGTAAATATTGCCATAAAATCCGCAATAAACTGTGAACACAGAAAAATGTTTGTTATGAGCTCTCAGTTTTATTACCCTTTTCTCTTGCCTGTGTGTCAAGGCAGTAACCTTTCTGCGAATATTTTCAAAACCCTTGCGATAAACTCTTAATGGCATGATATGAAGTGTAGCTGTTGGCAGCGGCTGAGGGTTTGTCCTCCCTGCATTAAACTGAGGAGAATTTGAGGAAACAACTGTTTCCTGGCATGCTCGGACTCCAGCAGGGTGGAAGTGTCCAATGATTTACTGCCAGTGCCGAGTTCACACTAGGAACATGGTCTGCTTGGCACCATCTCTCACACTGATTGATAAGATTCACTGTTTATCAAAAACAAGGGCCTTGTTGATCTGCTTAAGTCATTATCTCGGGTGGAGGAGAATGTGACTGAGGGGAAACCAGTCACAATACACTGACTTGACCTTGGTATTTCACTAAAACTCCATTAATGTGATTTGATTTAAGAAAAAATAATTGTTATAACAGAAAGTGCATGTATGCCTGAGCCATTGTTTTACACTTGAACCTTTTTAAGGAAAGACAGCAACACACTGATGAATGAGAGCTGGAAGCCAAAAGTCATCAACCAAGAACCTCACTCCACTGAAGCAACTATTTCATATGCACCTATGCCATTTAGGAGTCATATATGAGCCCTGTGGTAGAAGAATGATATCACCAGGTCAGCATTCCTTAATCGAAACCACCAGCTCCCCGAGCTATAGCATTTCGCCAGCCAGGTCAGAGTATAAGAAAGCTCCCATGTGTAATTTATGACAGTCTTACCTCAGATAATCCATACATATAAGCTGTGAGGTTATGAAGCTGTGGACCCCCTACCCATCTGCAGCCAATTTGGCCTTTGCACAATCCTCCTTAAATCACACAAAGCTCCCAAACCTCGCTGGCTGGACTACAGAAGAGGCCAAGGAGTCCAGTTTCATTTGAATTCCCTTCGCATACCCCTCGTGGTAGATTTAAGGGGGAAAAAAGTTAACTACCTGAACTAGTGATCCTCTTTTAAAAGCCCACCCTTTGCCTTTTCCTCCAGCAGCAGTAAATTGTGACGGAATGTGGCCACCGTACCAGATCAATAAAACTTCTTTGCAATTTAACAAGAACAGATGTTAGCAGTCCTACTAGGTATGCCGTGCTCCATTTTAAGTGAAATAACCATGGGTGTTTGTGTGTGTGTGTGTGTGTGTGTGTGTGTGTGTGTGCCTGCATGTGAGTTTAAGGTGGAAAAAAAGACAGTGGGCTTCATCTGTAAGCAGCACATTATCTGAGGCATCAAACATGTGATCCCTTCTATCTATGAGATTATAGGAGCTTAATCACCATGAAGATTAACTTTATCAGAAATCACATTTCTCCACGCAGTTTCAATTATGAGGACAAACTCAGTGATGGGGAAGGGGAGTTGGAGTGGAGCGGTATAGGAGAGAGAGCCACGTGATTGGTTCTCAGTGAGCAGAAATGCCCTCTGGTTGTTTTCCGAACGTGTTTACATCTTTATCAGAGAATCATCTTTACAAGGGAAAACCACTTAATTTAAGAATTGATGAAATCTGGAGCTGCTCTGTAGATGATAAATGGGATATAGATTTTGTGTCAAAATCTGTTACTATACCACATAAACTTCATTCTGCGTATTTGCTGAAGGTTGATTGTGTTGATTCCTTATCAAATTATCAAGCGATATCTTGTCTTGGAAAGATGTTACACCTTGGTTATGACAAACACTAAGGTAATTGCAGTTAGCAACATGAAAGATTATTATTACTTTTAATTTATTCTGACAATGCAAACCTTTACATGATCACAGTTGGGAACGTTGCTATGGTTACAGATCTGAACAGTGTAGTCCATGGACACAATAGAGAGATTTATATGGTTGTAGCCCTGCTGAACTATATCCATGGCGAAAGCTTCAATAAAATAATGGCTTGCAATAAAATAATTTTAAATCAATGTTATTCTGTCAAATATTTAATGTCTTTGGTAAGTAACCAGGCAATAATGGGGATAATGCACAGCAAGCCAGTCATTATTGCAAAATAAACCCTTCCACGGTGATTGAGATCCCAGTGCCACGCTGTCAGGGCTTATTTAGCATTATTTTGCAATAATTACAGGCTCACTGTACTTATCCGTTTTACATAAATATTACTCAAGATGCAGCTATGTGTGAAAATCATGCAAACTTGGTTGTTGACAGGACTGTTTGAAGCATGGTTATGTAAAATGTCAAGGGAGGTCTCCGAAAACATATGAGGTTCCAAAGGGTAGCTCAGTAATTCAATTTAATCCGGTGAATGACACACTGTGTCCCTCTTCCATCTATTCTTTACACTTGATTAGATCCAGTTGTTGCAAATTTGATTTTGAAACTCTTGCTCGGTGGATTTAAATCGTCTGTACTAAGCAAGTTCCAAGATCTCTGAAAAGGATCAGCAAGCTTCCATGCACCAGGGTCCAAATTAAGGGCAGGTTTGCTGTACGATTGTATCAGGATGGTGGAGCCCATTTAAAAGTTAGAGTGTAAACACTATCAAGCGAGGTGAGACAGAGGAATAGGCTGCTAAGGCTTGTCTGACAGCATTATCATGGCCATTGGTAACAGCGGAGGGCACTATGTAAACAGCTTTTTCCCGGATGCCAATAAATCCTGAGCCATTACGGCTAGTTGTGAGATGCTGGTTTGCATTTTAACAACACTTGGATTCTGTGGAAGTAAGTCTCTATAGAGAAACTCACACTCACACACACACGCACAAAGGCACACATGCATGACGGCACCCAGACACACATACACATGCACACGATACACAAAAGCACATGTGCGCGCATGAACACGCACACATTATATACGTAACACTCTCTCTCTCACACGCGCACACACTCACACAGCAAAGTTAACGGATATCTGCTTCTGTTGCTAGGATACCACTTCTTTTGGCTCCAAAGTAAATCAGGGTGACTGGTGGCACTGACTGCTGTGAAAAATTAACCCAGGCTGTGGTAACAAAGAACTTTCAACTTAACCTAAAGGGAAATTGTATTTATTCAATCAGCTGGTTTTTCGTTTCATGGAAAGGCAGGGATTGTATTGAATTGGTTGTGTTGTGTGTAGAAAAAAGTAACTGGGAAAAACAAAAAAAAACAGTAAACCTCACCAATACATCATGAGTGTGTGTGCGTATCTGTGTGTCTGGCTGCTGTGAACCATGTCCACATCTCCCCTCGTCCTCCATGGACTGTTATGGAGCAATTATGAGCATTGATTTTCTCTCTTTTCTCAGTACACCTCTGCATGACAGCTGGCCTTTACAAGTGGCCTCACTGGACCAGTAACTGGTCAGTGAGTGGCAATGCTATTTGTTCCAAGATTTGGCCAATTCAACGTGCTATTCCTGCCCTGTCCCCTCAAGGTGTACAGCAAGGCTCTTTGAAACGGGTATAACAGTGCCTCGGAAAGACCTCAACCTAAGCAACATATCGAGGTTTCTGTAACAGTCAACCATGCAGTGCAGAAAACTCCTCTGCTTGTCTTTAGCTACTTCACCCATTTCACGGTCTTTTTCTCTCCCTGTTTAAGTTTCCATTCAAATAAAGTTGAACCTTATTGATTCCAACTGATTCTACTCAACTTTTCCTCTCATTTCTATACAGTACTGTCTCCCAGTTGCAACACATGCCCTTGTTTAAATGGTGAATCATGTCATGAAATAAATAATTTAGAGTTACTTTACTTTTAGCTGTTCATAGGATCCCTTTCAGTTTCTCTGTCAAAATCCATGATGAACGTTACGTTGACAGACGTCGTTGGCAGTCCAAGGCCGTAATCCATCACTGCACAGTGTGTAACATCGCTTTAACAGACAGAAACAGCTTTTTGTTTTATTTAGGCAGTATCCTTTAAAACTGACACTAAGTTCCTAGGCAAGCTCCACTTGCCTGGGAGTGTAATTTAACACACGTTTTCAAAGTACCTTCCCTCATTATATCTGGATACATTTTTAGCATAAGTAGTAGCATAAGTAGCATTAGTGTGAATTAATCCCCATCTCTGGCAGTTACTTTCCACTGAGCTACTCAGGACCCCAAAATACAAGAAAATACCTTTCAATTAAGAGACGTTGACCCAAATCGCAAGTGGAAAGCCATGTAATAGGGATGTCTTGTGGCTATTACTGTAAAGTAGGGATGATATAATCCACTAAGTTAGAAAGAAATGTTAAAAATAATTAATCTCTCATCTTGTGAATGACGGCGTAGAAAATGTTTGCAGGTTGTATTCTTAGAAAAGACGTCGGTTTTGTTGCTGTGACAGTTTAGCATGATCGGGACGGTGCTGATTTATACTCGTTGTAAGTGTCTGTTGTCAACACATTACTTGTCAACTGTGATGTTATGCACTGTCACACACAGAGCTGAGGGATTTCGCTGATAAAGACTTAATTATCTGGCAGAGATGATGCTCAAAGATGGATGGATTGAATTGATTGATGGGTGGGACATAATGACAGGAATGACCGGCGGAGCATAAAGTATTGAGGGAACACAAAACAGTCAAGTGAATGGAAATCCATCTCTGTTTGCATGTAACAACATACCTCTTTAACCCTATGGGTCATACTGATCAAGTGCCAGTCAGTTCAAGACTCAGTTCCCCTTAACGGCAGAAAAAGTCTTAACTGGCTGACGTGAGGGCTGACTGACAGAGGAATACAAAGAGGACGTCTTCATTGCAGAAAGCTTCTCTCATTACTTTACAAGGTTATTTGTGCTCTCGACTAAATTTCTCACAACAAAATGAAGGAAAAGTGATTTAAACCTATAGTGTGCGCACATACAAAACATGCACATATGCAAAGAAAAAGAAAACAGAACAGGCTGTATTACTGTGTCTGGAGCCTACACAAGCATAGGGCTAAAATTCACACATGCAAACTGATGCACAATAAATGTAAAAAAAGAAGACAGATGAGTTCAGGAGTATTGATTCGGAGGGCAGATTGTACTATTGGTGGATCTGGGTAAAGCTCCCTGCAGCTTGCTCTATCTGTGTTGGATCAATATCAAGAAAGAATTGCAAGACTTTTACCTGTGCCCTTCAGTACTATGAGTGCATATATTTTTTTCTTTTTTTATCACAATCAGCTTCAACAGGAACCAAACCTCTAGCCCCAGCAGTATCGGAGGCATGCCCTTCCCAAGACCCAGCATGACGATGCCGCATAATAATCAAATCATACCATCTGATGACCCAGAGGAAAACAGCAAAGCCTTATAATGTGAAATGGCTTATCATCATTACTTCATGTGCCTGATACCACTCACAGCACAGCGATTCAAGTTTAGTGGGGGTTATTATTTTAGGAGTTTCCGATTTATTTATTTTTTCTTTTCCGCTTTTCCTCAGATAAGATATAAATTATCCATCCTGAGGGAAATTGAAATGCCAGAGATTGCTTAGTAAAACAGAGACATCAGTAACACAAGTAGGGCTAACATATGTAAAACTCCTTTGATAAGATGATAAGATACATTAGTAAAACAAATCAAGATAAAGTAGGAAACATAATAAAAGCAATTAAATCAATAGCCTCAGATGCCCGGTACTGGGACATAATTTTCCTTTACTGTTTTTTACAGTAGTAGCTGAGTAGAGTAATGGTATGGCTGGTCCTTTTAATCAACTGCGCTTATCTGAGAGAAAAAAAAATCCATATCCTAAAGGAAAGGAGATATTGATATTGCACATGATTCATACATTAAGCACACAGGTGACTGTATCATGTCACAGTGTGTGTGTGTGTGACAGTGATCTCATGTCCGGTTTGCTGCTGCCCTCCATGCAGAAACACAAGGAGTTATACAGTTTTATGGCCTCCTGTGGAGTTAGTTAATATCATTTTCATATAAATTCAAATAAAAACTGTTATCTGGTGTTCTACTTTGCTTAACTGCCCCTTTGCCAAAGTTTCATCACATTTTAAAATTCTTTATTTGCTCATTTGGCTACTCTGGCACCAAATTAAGTTTTAAAGGAATCCCAGCTTGAGATGTGTGTGTGCAAGCTAATTTATATTTTTTATAGTTTTTCAGCCTGACTAAATGTATTGTGCTGTCTTGGCTAAGTTTTCTTTGGACAGAAGCTCCTTCATTTAAGTGGGATTTACGTGCATAAATGAAAATTACTCTAATTCTTTAATGGTACGGCAGCGGTTATTTCCAAGTTTTCTTCTACAGACATCCACAGCAGAATTTAAAGTCTGGTCTGACTTCAGCCTGACAAGTGCGGTCATGTCATCTTTAGCGTCATCCCTGAATCATTCCAAAATCTAGAGCAGCCAGGACTTGAAGTGTACCGAAATCCATGTCAGTTTTCGACTTTCAATTAGTGGCCAGTTTTGTATTTTTGCAATTTCCCATTTTGCCATTTTTTCAAAAAGTATGCAGAGCATACCCACCTCTTTCTGTGGCACTTCAGACTATACTCGGGCTATTGCCACCTTCCAGCCCAATAATGACTGAAATATAGATATAAATATATATGTATGTATGTACACCCACATCCTCCTTAGTAAAGTATTACTGACTTCTACTTACTTGTATGCCCACCTCATTAATTATCACTACAGCCCTGAGTGGGTATTTCATTTTTAAGCAAAGATCTTCAATTATTCTGTTCCTAAAAAGCACTTGGATCATCAGGGGATTGTTGCATCAGGTAACACAGTTTTTTTCTCCCCACCCATGTTCCTGGTAGGAGCGCCATGATTGGCCCACCTAGCCGGGTTGTTAAGTTTTGACATTAGGTTATAAATCATTAATGTTGGCAAGGCAAGGGTGTAGTGTGGTAACGTCTAGATGTGGGAGGGACGTCTGGGTCTTGCCAAGAATATGGGTGGTAAAAAAATAATAATTCTCTCTTCCAGGTACATTTCATACATTCATCTTGACTCCTTTAATTATTACGGATGAGTCTCTCGCAGGTCGTTCACTTCATTTTCACAGCCACCATGAGATTGTTATATGCAGTTTTCTTTTTTACTGAACAAACAGAAGTAGATATGAGATACTGTATAAAATCTGTGGGTTTTTTTTGTTATGTCTGGGATCACCCAACACACTTTTGCATGAACTGTTATTTGGACTTTTTTTTACTTATGATTGGGGAATGTTATGGTGCCTTAAAGTGGATATTTTCAGGAATATTTTTTCTTGTCAAATGGTGGATAATCCCCCTTTTCAGTTCCTTGAAAACTTGCTTTCAAATAGGCAAAGCCGGCTGCTTCAGACATCCTGGCAAACCTTGCCCTGACTTTGAGGAGGAAACGTGACCACCAGCAAAAAATGAGAGAAGATGAAAAACATTTCAGAAAAAAGATCCATGTATACACCACACACACACACACACACACACACACACACACACACACACACACAAAGGCATGCTGTTACATGCACATACAAACACACAGATTGTGGTTTGAGGTGGAAAGAGAGGTACGGGCTGGTCACACTGTAGTAAAATGTTTCAGCTGGAGCTGTGTCAGAAGTTTTCCCACTAATCTCCTGAGTTGAGGTTCTTTGAGTGGGAAACTAAATATCTGTGTCTGAGGCCTGTCACACAGCGGTGCATCACAGGATGATCAAAACCCCCTTTGGCAAGCTTTTGCATTGTCTGAGAGAACAGCATCTTTTAAAAAAGGAAGGATGGGAAAGCAGGGGGAGGAAGCGGTGGTGGAGGAAGAGGAAGGTGTTAGAAGGCAGGGTTGATCCCAGACTGTCATTATCCTCACTTCTTAGCCATGGTGTGCAGGCTTCTCAGGTAATGAAGGCCATTTCCAAGGATATGCACCTGGCACTTACACCAAATTCTACAGTAATTACCGATAAAAAGGGGTTTCGCTTAACTTGGCCTTTACTGTTGGTTATAAAAAGTAATCCTCATCATTCTGTGAAAGTGTGTATGTGCAGGAAAAGGAAATGCTCTTATGTACAGCACTTCAGCTCATGACTGATAATGATGTTTACCGTTACAGAGCTACTGTTTCCTCTTCCCTTTTGTGTTTAAATATAGACAAAGAGGCTTATTTGTTTTAGCTCATTTGATTTCAATGATCTATTTGCTTCATTGGTAATGATTTGCCTGAGGAGACAAAATAATATTGCAGATACTGGATTATCCTTTGAACAAAATAAACCTGAGTGAATAAGCTAAAGCAAACAAACACTGCCTGTTCTCCTCAGATACTGTAATAAAGTGTTTGTGTGAATGCATGCGTTCAGAAGGAAAATATATCACATTTCTGCGTTTTTCAGCCAGAATGAGCAATAACTTTTATCAAAGTTGAGGCTCCATCCATCAGTCCAGATCCTTTCCTGAGTGCAGATAGAGACTACGAGGCAGGGTAAAGTGAAAAGCTAAAACTATATATCAAGACATAAGACATAGACATAACTATGCATTCTTAGATCATTTGTCATCCAAATCAAAATCTATAGTTTATTAGTCAACTGTTAAAGTAGCCATGGTAACCGTAACATATCTGGCAGTCTCTGCTCTCAATAGGCTGTGCAAGAATTAACCTCTTCTGCACTGCTGGCCCCACCAGTGAAGCCATCATTACAAATGCATGCTGCACAGCCAAAAATTGTTCAAACCCACACAAAATTATTTTAAAATGCCTGTCAAGATCCCAAGGTTTCCAGAGATCTCAGATATGTCATGCTGAATTACATGGAAATGTGTGCAGAAGGATGTACAAGACATCGACATCATTTCCAGCTGATCTAAAAGGGCAACTGTAAAAACAGAGCTTTCATACTTCACTCAGTGTAAGCATGCCGAAGTTTCAGTGGAGCACTGGAACTAATTATGTATGTGAAATTGTTCCATACAATATAGTTTTGTGTTATTGTTGTTGTTGTTGTTGTTGTTTTCTAAAGCTAGTTAGATGCATAAATGATTGGAGCCTTCACTCTTCCGTGTGTTATGTTATGTTCCATATCAGATTCATCCTTTTCATCCTCTTTGCAAAATTTTATTTTTCTGCACTGATCTGTGATTTAAAACAGGGTTATTTGCTTAACACATTATAAAACTGTATTTAACTAATGGATAACAGGTTTACTTGCCATCAAATGAAACTAGCAGCCCCCCCACTGTATGGGCTCCCAATCTAATTATGCACTCAGGCTGCAGGTTAGCAAAAATCTAAAACAAATGTCCAGGGCCAGTAAAACCCATCCAGCCAATACTAACAGTAGCAAGCTGTTTTGAAAAATACCACTGAAATAAACATACTACTATTACTATTACTAACTAGCTGACTTAGCAGTTGATTATTAAAAAATAATAATGATATAATAATGAAAATATTTATACCACTACCACCTGTGGTAATAAATGTGCAGTCTTATATCAGTATTATCAATTGGGTGTCATGACAGAATTCCAGCAGTAAATAAAAAAGGTGTATATGAATAATATTGACGTGATATATGATATATATAAAAAAATAATCAATGGCATTGCAAGCAAGTTAGCTGTACCTTCAAAATGGATGTGTAATGATGAAGCCCTGGTGAGTCACAGCCAGGTGATTCACTCTCATTCCGGCGTGAAACCAGTCTGACTTTCCCTCGGCTTAGCAGCACAGCGCCGCGTCAGCGAGCAGGCCCGGGCTTGACCACGCTGCCCAAACATCTCCCTCTCTCTTTGTTTTCAGAAACTGGGATTTCACTGATGACGCGCCGACTTGTAAAAGCTGATGGGAAACTTTAAATCCATCCACTCGAATTTCCTGGAAAGTGACAGAAAGTTATTGCACTGACTTGTGTGTGTCTTCAGGAAAGCTATGACTAAGACATAGCAAGTGACATTTTTATTTTCTCCAGTTTGCTTACAACCCAGATTATATTACAATGAATGAAAACTAACAATACATCATGAAAACTAGATGTGAAAAACATATCCGTTGACTGAAATAAAAATGTAAATGAAGCTTTCCCAAAAAACGATAACTGCAAATGTGTGGTGTGTTTACAAAATTAACCAAAAAGAAAATAAAATTTAGAGAAAATGTCTTTAGTTTTCATCTCTGTTAGTTTATTTGTTTGTTCATGTGTCCTCAATGAATACTTTTTTAAGTGTTTTGATGTTTTTATTACATAATACTTTTTCTATTTTTTTTAATCCCACCCCTGACAAATATAGACTAACACTGAAACCAATAAAAACTAAACTAAATTAAACATCTTCAAAACATAAAAATTAAACTAAACCAGCGAACCTGCTTTAAAACTAATTAAAACTAAACTGAAACTGAAAACAAAAACTCAAAATGAAATAAAAATAGAAACAAATGAAAAATGCAAAACTATAATAACCTTGCTTACAAGTGGCTTGACAGTGGAATGGAAGAAGCTAATGTGATTGTTATGCTAATCCAGAGATTTCACTAATGTAATTCATATTCTGTTGTACAGCCTGTCAACGTTTTCTGGCACTTCATCCCAATCCTCCTTCCTTCTAACCATACACTGTGTTTACAGTGTTTATTGTTCAGTGTTAAAAATAGGCCTCTCACCTCTCTGCCTCTGACTTGCTATGCAGAATCTACACTGAAATTACATTTTCACTGGTATTTTTTCATTTATTTCTCTCTCCTTCTCTCCCCAGGGCAGCTGTGTGGCATCATGAGCAGGCAGATCACCCTTCAACCAGAAGAACTGGGTTTCCCTGTGTGTGTAAACATTATTGCTGTTGAAGTGTCCTTGAGCAAGCAGCACAGAGACTCCCACTAGTCTCTGCTCTGTGAATGAATCTCACTGTCAGACGGTTAAAGCCCTTTACATTTTTTTAATAGAATTTCGTACATTTAAGGCATGGGCTTTTTAAATATTTGACTTTTAAATATTTGTTAAGCATTGCCGTTTTTGGCTTTGCATAGAGTCCCTCATCTTCGGTTCAGAGGGACAGACTGAGCGTTTCAGCTTCTCTGTTGTTTTTCTACGGCAGATTATAAGAACATTTATTCCAGTTCCTCTAGCAACTGCACTGGGGCATTAAATGAACATGCCAACTTTCCCTGTAAGAACCAAAACAACTTGTTTACCTTGTTTCTGTCAGAACGGTCAGGAGGAAGAGTGCAGAGGGTGGATGTGCGACTTTAAACACAGGGACAAATTTTTGTTACTTTGTAAGTCGAATCATCACATGTAAAGTTTCCTCATGTAGCCTCAATGAGCAAGTCCAATTAAAACCACACTGACGGGTCAACAAATTCATTTCATGTTGTCATCATCCAGCACTGTAGCACTATAAGTAATTGCACTAATGAAACGACCCATACAATGAACTTGCTGAACAAAGTACAGAATTTCATTAAAAAGCTGATACTAGAAGGAGCCTGATGGCCAGCAGTGTACAATTTGTGGGTGTGGGTGGTGTGATGATCCATAGACCATAATTAAACTGTGTAATTAGGTGATAGAAATTATAGACATCTAGGAGAAATATGACTGTTGCTTCTCCTCGGGTGTTTTGAAAAACAAGGAGTCACAATATTGCTTCTTCCAAAATAAAATTAAAATAACATGGAAGTGAATGAGCATTAAAAGATATTACAATTTCAAATCTCATGCATGAAAATATTCACTTAGAGAACAGAAGCTGAACATTACATTACCATTTATAGCCTAAGGGTGTTAACACATGGCTATGTGCTGTATCAAAAGCTAATATTGAGAAAGGTGAATGTGAAAAACAGCTTAATTTTCACCAGTTACAGAGCCTATGGGTATATTTAAACACTTACATGAGCCCTACCTCAGCAGCCTGTGAAGAAGATAATCAGCACAGGGCGCTACTTTCCTCAACAGAAATATTTGGAGCACGAAGCTGGCATAAATTTATTTGTTATTGTCTAAGCATAGACCTTCACTTCTGCATAATGATCAGTTACACAGCAATGAGATGATAGCCTGAATATGAATATACAATTCTGTGCTAATTGAGACTGCGCAAACATTATTTTTTTCCCCCCTCCTAGACGCTCATTTCATACAAATGTGCATGACAACAAGGATCATTTACCAGACACCAGAGTCATATTGAGTATCCTCTGCAAAGTGTGCAACGGTGTATAGTGACATTAGTGTGTTATATTTTTTCATTGTGTGAGCAGGTTAACTGTAAACAAAGGTGTAGATTTTACAGTACAGTATCCACCCATGGCTTGTCGCGTGGCAGATAATTATCACAGTGAACTGCATGGGCACACAAATCTGCTATGCGTTGCAGGGCCAGATAAACCTGTTTCTGCTACGCAGTTTAATATGCTGTCAACATGTGTTAACGAAACATAGTGTCAAGCATGCTGATCATGTAGCACAGTTGCAAGGCTTGTCAAACTTGCATCAGAATACAAAGTGACTTGTCGGAGTAAAGCACAAAACTTAATTTAAAACTCTCCGTGTCTCCATCTTCGTAAAAGCTACTTACAAGGCAAAGCAGTGCCTTTCACCCGAGTTTGGGTTTCTAACATTTTAAGAATTGAAGTTAGCTATACCAGTGCTTACATTTATAACTCATGCATATCATCCTCTGTAACTATACACCTACCAGCAAATTACTTCCAAATGCAGCGGGGTTATTGTTATTTTACACCGTTTCACTTGCAAGACCTGAGGATAAGGGAGGGCAATCCACTGGAGTGGCAGTGAGGCATATTTATGATGCGTGAATATGTGCTATTGAGGATGGACGATTTTGATGATTCTGGAAGTCGGATTATATTGTACTTTCTGGCTCCACTACTCTGCTGAATCCACAATTTTAAGAGAGAGGAGGGAAAAACCTGAGGATTGCTAACCTGCACATAAAATATCGGTGCAGGAAAACTGTTGGCCATATCAGCACTTAAATGTGTACAGTGAAACGGCAAAGTACACGCATCTGCATTCTCCATAGGAAATGGATGCATTTAAGAAGTGGGTTTGATCCGTTCTTTAGACGTGACCTTTTGCTGTGGCACCAAGTCTCCCGCCTGTGGCTCCACAGTATTATGTAGAGTGGTGCTTTAATGTGTATAATGGCCTCCACTTAAAAAACTAACACAGCAGAAATTTTCGCAACATGGGTAAAATCAGATACATCCATATTCAATTGCAAAGCCCTTAAGCTATCCACGCTTAAGGCATAACATCCGCACGGGAAATAGATTTTGCTCTCCCACCCAGTTCCAGCTAAAAGATAACTGAATGAAAAAAACAACTGATAAAAGGTGTGTTTTGCAGTCAAACCCTTCATGTGTATTGACACTCTCACATTTTCTCTTCCTTGTTCTTGCGTGAATAAACAACCGAGCTGGAGATATAGATTATTACTCAGTCCAGGGCTAAATTCAATAGAAATGCTTTCTTTATCAAACAGGATCACATGCTTTTCTGATGTCACTCTCTGGGTAGGGCAAACTCTGCCAACTGGCAGGTAACCTGCTTTAACAATGTGTCACTACCACTTATTTAGTCATCAAGTTTTCTGAGGTGACTCTCGAATGTAAACTTTCCCATCCTAAATGTTCATTCCCACACGACTAAGAGGAAATTGTGAAACACAACCGTGTCAGCTGCTCTGATTCAACATCCGTAAATGTGAAATGTGGATTCAAGTGACATTTGGGTCCACGGCTGTTGAAATGGTATGGGAAGGCTTTTGCGCATTTCCAAAAATTCAGCTCAACAGGTGGTGAGATTGTGCAACTTGGACCAGGCGACTACCCACAGATGCACTTGCATTGTGGACAAAAGAAAGAAGGGGAGGACGAAAGAAAGAAGGAGAGAAAGAAATACAGGGATGAATAACTGGCCTGTCTCTTTCATTGATTTCCCTTGAAAGCCACCCACACCAGGAGTCAGGGGAGAACTCCTGTAGTCTCTAGTGAATAGCCTTTTCAATCTAAATCCTGAGAAGGGGCCACCAGCTCTCTATGGGTGACAAATTTATGTATAGAGCAACTCGGGCTTCTTGATTTTAACATTTCAGAGTCCTTGGTAAATACCTGCTCTGAAACATCTAAGAGTAAGAGATTTTTGCTGCATTTTAACAATCGCATTAACACTCTTTCCTCCTGTGCACTGGCCAAATGCAGGGGAGATGACACGCTCCAAACGTGACGAGTGCCATACCTAGATGTCAGTTTGGTCACTTTGCCCAGACTCGTCCTCCTCTGGATCGCACATGAGCGGCAGCGTTATCTCTCTGTCAAATACGGTAACATTACAACAAAGTGAATCAGAGGGGGAGTGGCCCTGCAGGCGTAATGTAGGCGTAGGCGCACAACAGCTGACACTCAAAATCGGGGGAATCGTCCGGGTTTCCGACACTACACGGAGGAGGCGCTCCGGTGGAGTTGTGCCCTGGCTGGAGGCGAGTTTTGTGCGCACGGATCAGACCGCAGAGCTGGATCTTAAACCTGTTATGTTGGAAGTATTTGCGCTTTCTACCGAGGCGGTCCAAACGTGCACGAAATGAAATCTCTGTCGGGTGGACGATTATAGCTCAAAGGTAGGAGATCTGTGGTACTTTACGCACATAACCGCGAACGCAGTGAAAGGAAGCCAGCTGATGCATTTTTTAGGCATGTTTAAAAAATATATGCAGACTAACAAAACAGTCGCCAAGCGTGCAGATCTGCTTTGCTTTTCTCTGAGTGCTTGTGTTTTAGTATAATTATAATCTTAATTCACATTTGTGCCAAATAACACCAATAGTATTCGCTTTATTCTATTCTTAAATTTGCATTGTTATCTACCACTCCTGCCCCGTAATTATGTCTCCAAGTATATTTCTTCACAGCTCAGAGTGAATTAAATAAAATCCTTTTTTTGTTGGATCAGAAGATACACACATCATTTAAAGGTCATGTGAGCCATTATGACTTAAATACACTGCATGCGTTGTGGTAGTTGCACAGTGACATAACTTGTGTTTTTTAAGGGGAAAACGAAACGTAGACTGGTCCCATAGTGAGACCAGTCTACAACCTTTTTTTTTTTTTTTTCCCCCCAAAGCTGTATGTTGCTGGAGGTTGTACACCTTGTGGAGATTAGATATTACTAAGTGGACTTTAGAGTTTACTCAGCTTACTATTTATGACTACATCAATGTTGTTAAGTGCTTCATTGTGCAAACATTGCCTCCTCAAAGTTGGGAACTTTTCTTTGTCTTCATTTACATTGACATTTAAGATTGCTTTCTCAACCATTGAATTTTTAAATTAACAGGCATTCTGTTTTATAGATGTTTGATCATGTAGTTGCAAGTATTTTCAGTACCTACACCAGGTATCTTCTAATACCACTTGGTTTTTGTTTTTCCTGCAGTTGCTGCTGCTGACAGAGACAAGGCAGTTTTTCGCTTTTCAACTGCACCATTGTCCTCAGGCAGTTCTTCTTTCAATGAGGGATACAGTTTTGGTGCTCTCGCCAGGCTGAAATCCTCCAGGGTCAGGACCTCCCTCATGGCAGCCTTACTTTTTGGGCTGCTGCTTTTTGCAATGCAGTCCCCTCCCATCCCTTCTAGGCCAACGACTGATGGGGGGCCCCCTTTACCTCCCACTGCATCCACTATGGCTCCCAATGACACCACGGCAACCAGCCACCCTAATGGGACCCTCCAGCAGCTTCCCAAGATTATTATTATTGGGGTGAGGAAGGGTGGGACGCGGGCGCTCATTGAGATGCTCAGCCTCCACAGTGCAGTGGCAGCGGCAGAGAACGAGGTGCACTTTTTTGACTGGGAGAGCCATTTTCAGAAAGGCCTGCCCTGGTACCTCAGCCAGATGCCCTATGCCTTCCCGGACCAGCTGACAGTAGAGAAAACGCCAGCTTACTTCACCTCCAGCAAAGTTCCCAAGCGCATCCACCAGATGAACCCCGACATCAAGCTGCTGCTCATCCTGAGAGACCCCACTGAACGGGTGCTTTCGGACTACACCCAGGTCTTCTACAACCGTCTCCAGAAGCACAAGCGCTACCAGCCCATTGAGTCGGTGCTGGTCAAGGATGGTGAAATCAACCTGGGATACAAAGCTCTCAATCGCAGCCTGTACTACATGCACATGCAAAACTGGCTGCGTTACTTCCCGATGGAGAGCATCCATGTTGTGGATGGGGATGAGTTGATCAGGGACCCCTTCCCCGAGATGAAAAAGGTGGAGCGGTTCTTGCAGCTGGAACCCCAGATAAAAGCTTCAAACTTTTACTTTAATAAGACTAAGGGATTCTACTGTTTGAGAGACCACGGGAGAGAACGGTGTTTACATGATTCAAAAGGCAGGGCTCACCCTCACGTTGCCCCCGCCATCCTGCAGAAACTCTACCAGTTCTTTCATGAACCCAACAAGAGGTTCTTTGAGTTGGTGGGTCGAACATTCAACTGGAACTGAGCGATTGCGTCTCAATATCTTGTTGTAGAATTGCTTCAGGCATAAGAGCCTGTTTAAGTTGGGTTGATTTCCATAACTGTCCTGTTTTCCATACTAACAAAATAGAGAAAGAGACAATGCTATTGTAAATTCACACTAAATCTATTTTTGTATTAGTGAAAATGTTGCAGCAGTATGAACGAGCCAAATATCAGGGCACACTGGATGCCTCGGTTCATGACATGCTCTGTTATTGCGTGTCTTAAGAAATTCATGTTTTTTTTTTTTCTTTTCTTCGGGTGCTTTGCCAGTCATTTATGTAATTTTATTATATTTCTATACAGTTTGGAACACACACTTATGCTTTTTAGTTTGCTGTCTGTCTGTCCAAAGCAGATAATAATATTTAAAGGTTAGACTGTGTCAGTTCATGTGTCACATGCAGGTAAGTAACTGATCAGTTTATTATTGTCATCCCCTCATGTTCACGCTGCTTATAATATAATTGTACATTATTAATGTCTAACTGCATTTTGTGTTCTGAAGGACCTTTACCTGCTGCTACGTTTTTTCTCAGTCACTTTCAGGCACATGGCTTCCTATTCATATTTGTTCATTTTCTTACTCAAATAATTCTTTATGTAAGAGTCAAATAAGTATTATATACATGCTATGTAGGCCTACACATCATGTATTGCTGATTGTTATGGTGTATTGTAAATATAATATAACTTTTTTAAAAAAGTGAAGGATTAATACCATAATAAAGAGGTATTTTATTTTTAGTTGCCTGTTGTTTTTCTTGTTTTTACTCATCGCCTGTCTGTACTGTTTGAGCACGTGATCTAAGAACTTAACAAGCAAATAAGGTGATTCCAGTCATGATTGCTACCCAACAGTTAACCGGCAGAAGCGTTTTTCTGTTTATAGACTAAACCCTTCTCTGTGGATTACAAGATGGCACTGTGAATATGTTTTGAACATTTGTTCAGGCTGATATCCCACATGCATAAAAACAGTGTTGAGATGAGGCTGTTTACAGTTGTATCTGTCTTGAATTTCCTGCTTAGCCACCCTCCATGTATATGATCAAGTGCAGACAGCAACATCTGTTGGTATCTATGAAAATACTGTTGCGCTGTCAGAGAAACTGCTGCTGGGCGTAATGACTTTGTGTTTATCTGATGCTTCTTGTGCTCCACCCATTTATGGTTTGGAGTAATTGTCAATGTGAATTTACACACACATTCAGAGTAAATTTTGATATCATAAATGAGGATTAGGATTAAGTGAATTGAGAGTGGGTGGATAGGTAAACTCAAATTCAAGCACAATTCAAACCATGAGAAATCAAATGAGAAGTTGTTTATGCCTAAGGGTGTGATCTTAGAGTTTTTAGGGATTATTTATTCAAATCTTATTTGCTACTTTGAAAACATCAGCAGCACCGTCTCAAAGACATTAAGCTGCAAAACCTAGCAGTTTCATGTGTCAGTGTGGCCTAGATTTATTCAGAGGCTTATTGGGACTCTGCAGACACAATGTTAACCTCATTGCCCCTAAATGGAGACCAAAGCATTCTTTATTTTTATTTTTCTGGTGTGTCTCTTTCTCTCCTCTGTCTGTCTCCGAGAGGGGAGGGGTTCTGTTCCCTGAGGTGCTTCGAGTTAACATGTTTTTATGGATAGTGTTGAGTAATTATATCAACAGCTATCAAGAGAGAAGACGTGGACACTTTGTGGGCACAGGGTAAAGGAGGAGAGAAGGAAACCTTAAACAGATGACAAGTTTGTACAAATTAAGAGCCAGTTGCTTTTGTCTCCTGGTATGTGTAGCAATGCACAGAATTGGCATGTTGTGCTTTTGGTGCTGTGCTGCTTTGAAGGTGTCAAATTTCCAGATGGTGTTCAAAGCAATCACATCTGGAGGAATGTGCAGGAGAATGCATGCAGTTCCACTCAGATCCAAGACTGCGGTATCGTGCAGGCAATAACCTTCCTTGTGTCACCTCTCTGGGTCAAACAAGGACTCTGGATTCTGTGTGTGTATTTCAGTCAGTCCCAAACCTGTAAACGACTGTTTCACTCAACACAAAGGACATCAAATTAATCTATGAGCAAGAGGCAGATAAAGGAAAGCTTAGCTGGGAATAATGTAAAAGCCATAGTTAATGAGTGTAACTATGACGTCTAACCCAGAGCCTCTTCCACTGTCTCAAGTACAAATAGGGGTGCCATAAAAGATCTTTAAAAACAGGGGGAAAAAATGCTTATGTCCATGCTGGTGCAGGTGCTCCTCGATGCAGCTTTTCATAATCCTCTGATGCTGAAATGACTTTCAGCGATGACGACACCTCTCCCTGTTCCCCTCTGTTTCTGTCTGTACTTTTCTAGCTCCCTCTCTCTGTTCTGCTTACACGTTATTGAACATCAGAGAAGCATCTATTAAGAGTTCATGAACGCCCCATTAGTCTAGTCAGCTGTGGAGCCCTCTGAAGTTTTACAGTCAGATTTCCCTTAACATCACCTAATTAATCTCAGCCACATCATTAATTTGCCTTCTCGCCCTATATGCAGTAGGAGCGGTAAACCAGGGCTACAACCAGGATTAATTGCCTTTCCCTCCTCCTGATGCCTCCTCCCCTCCGTAAACCATTTACTGTGGAACTTTCTGCAGAACTTTAAGCCACCCCCTTTCTTTGCTGCCAGCTCGCACTAGTTGTTCCTGAAGGAGCGTGTTTCCTCCAAATCACAATCATCCATTCTGGACTTTTCAAAGGATGATGTGATCCAATGGAGCACAACCCCTTCTGCCGTTACCAGGGCTGCAACTCTCTTTAATTGGAATAGATTGTTTGTCCACTCAATGTGTGAAGCCCTGCAGAAATAACACAGACACACAAACACACACACGCACACATGCATATGCATGCGCGTGCATACACACATGCACACACACATGCACGCACGCACTGCCTATTGGTTAGCTCAGCTAAATCAATAAGGGAGTTTTAAGCAGTCTTTGAGTTCCTGTGGGAAAAAGAAGAAAGGGAAGGATGAAACATTTACATACATGACTGTTCCTTTTTTTATCCGGACTATTTTTATTATTAAGATCAGTTTTTTAGTCGCATGGAAATCTTTGATTTCACTGATCTTCATTTTATAGGTGATTTTGACATTTTAAAATTGACCAGTAACTATGTGATCAGTACGTTTCATGACCATAAGGATATACTCATGCAATTCCAATTACTGAGTAAAGGTGAGGAATCCACTGGGATGAATCAGATTTGCAAAAGTGATAATTAGGTCCATTAAGTAATATGGTAAGTATAAGTGAATTATATGATTATATATTTAGGTTTCTCTAGCATGGGTATCTGTCTTGTCTTTAATAATAGTAGTGATAATAATAAACTTTATTTGTGTAGCACTTTTCAAAAAAAGTGTGAAAGTGCTTTATATTAAAAAGGGAAACCAGAAAAAATACAAGCCAGCAAAACATCTTGAGACGTAACCCCTTTGTCTTGCTTTTGTTTTACAGTAAACAAGCGGACAGGTCAGTGAGCACTCTAACAGCTTTCTATATCGCTTGTGTTACTGACTGCCGGTGTCATCCACAGCCCTATAGATGGAGAAGAGATGAAACATTGAAAATAATTGATGACACTAGCACTGCATTTGCAGCGAGCTATATTCAGCAGTGACATACCCCAACAAAAGATAAAGCTGCTTCTTTATGGAGGAGGCAACCTTGAAACCGGGACACAGCCAGAAAGTGAAAAGATTCTCAGAAACCTCTCTATCTGCAACCTTAGCAGGCATCTTTGATTCACTCAAAGGCCGGTGAATCTAGCATTAGATCAAAGTAATTATATACTCACCTCTATCAGTAGAGTTCATCATAAAAAAAAAAGGCTGTCTGGTCATGTTGGACGTGACTGAAAGCAAGCAAATTCACCATTAAGAGGCATTTTCATGAGAACATCTTAAGTCCTCTAAATCACAACAAATGTGTCTTATAGTATACAGTTATCAGTTCATTTTACTACTCCAATATGGAATCGCCTTGAAATATTCTCCCTGGGTGACACCATACATTGACTCAGTATGCCATTAAGTAGATGCCTTTATCTAAAGCATCTAAGAGAAAAGCGCAGACATTTTTCCTATGGTATTCCCCAGGCATCACATCCCAATCCCAACAGTGTCAGGGTGATGCTCTCGCCACTTTCCAGCATGTTATTCAGATGGGGTTCTTGCTCTATCCGGCAGCTATTCAGAAATTTGGGAGAAGCAGCTGGTGGATTAGGTGCTCAAGATTTTCTTAGAAAAAAAAGAGGAGGAAAAAAAATCTTGGCCTGTAAAAAGATTAGGTTTTGGCGCTCCTGACACACCAAACAAATGTACAGGATTTCAAGACCCCTCCAATTTCCTCATAGAAACAGAAAGCAAATTTAGCAGAAGATGAGAAGATTAAATAAATCGAATCACCTTAATTAAATACAACAGAATATGACTCAATGTTATTTTTTTCTCATGCACAAGATCACACAAATCATCAATTTCCCTCCACGTTCATTACATCTTTGAGCATTTTCATTTTGCAACTTGACATCACGACAAATAACTTACAGCAAATATTAAATTAGCAAAATGTGGTTTTTACCTCTGAGTGGGCTGCTTTCTCAATCCTATTTACCCTTTCAGAACTAATGGAACGAAAATATATGTCATTACTAAAAGGCAAAGAAGGCACAGCCCTTGCTGCATGATGTATGCATGCATATCCCCATCATTCCTTCATCTCTGTCAGACTGTGCATGTGCTGTTGCTGTGGGAGCCAGACATCGCTGCGCTCTGTTATCAGTCATTCCCTGGCATGGTCGTCTTTGGCAGAGGAATAAGCCTCCATGGCCAAGGATAACTCCCACTGCTACCAGACACCTCTGCCTGTGCAAAGCATGACTGGGCCTACAGATAGTCCTCACTCCCTCTGTGTGTGTGTGTGTGTGTGTGTGTGTGTGCACGTGTGTGTGTAAAAGTGCTACATAGCGAGGACCAGAGTGCATTTTTAACCAACAGAGTGGGGACATTTTTGGAAAGTTGGGACATTTTTGCCGGCTTATTGGTTCAGGTTAGAGTTCAGGCTAAAATTAGGTTTCAGGTTAAAGGTTAAAGACAGTTTCAAATGGGAGGTCGTTCCACCTTTTTATGAGGTGGCAAAGAATGATGACTGGCACTCGAGTCTCAAAATAATATAACCTAGAAATGCTGCAGGAGTTCAGAACAACTCTTTTGCACCATCATGACTCAAAATAGAGGAGCGTTTTGCTCTATTGCTTATGTTTTTGTCTATATTTGACATCAAAACAATAGGTTTAGTACAGACATATAAAAGTGGGTTATGAACCTGAGGAGTTTTATCCTTCCTCAGCCTCATCCTTAACATAAGTAAACAAAGCGACGTGCCCGCCATTGTCAATCTGTATAGCCTGCCTTAAGGTTAGAATTAGGTTTAGGTTAAGGTTAGGGTAAGAGTTTGGGTTGGGCATGTGTTGGTTATGGTTAAGATTAGGGAAAGGCTTTAAAAATTAATGGAAATCAGTACAATGTCTTCACAAAGGTAGAAAAACAAGGATCTAAGAGTGTCAGTGAGTGTACAGCATGCATTGCTAGGCTGCATGTGTATGTGCACGTGATATGTCTATCACTGTTGTCCAGTCAAAACCATACAGCTTCAATTTTGGCAATTTCCTTTACTTACTTGATTCACTTTACTTTCCATGCTTTACATTTGCTTCCACTTCATTACACGCTCCTGTGTGAGTTGCTGGAAAATTCTCTGACTTCTTGGCCCTATGTAACCCTTTCAAAATCCATTAAGTAAAGTGGACTGATTTTTTTAGTTCCTGAAAAGCTGATATATTAGAATTACAAGGTTTGACACAAAACGATCTGTACACATGTACATTCGTGAGTGTGTATCTCAGCACATGTATGAGTGGGATTATGTGTTTGTGTGGGTCCAAAGCATATGGATTTTTAGCAGGAATTTTGAGCACTGAGCTGCAAACCCAGACACTCTCGAAAGACTGAAACCCTAGAATAACTCTAAATTGGGTCTGTTAGTGGGTTGTTTAAAATAGCTCCATTTGTTCTTGACATTACTACAGAGCTTATTTGGACACTGCCAATTCTCAAGTTATACTACACTGCTCCTCTACTTGGAGAAAACATAGTCTTGTCCCAGAAGACATTATAATACCGTTAGCTTTTCAAACACGTAACAAACGTCTTGTGTGCACATGCCGCATGTGGTTCACATCAAACCTGAATGACAACTGAGATCACTCGAGTACTGTATTACAGCACAAATGAAAATTCTTCTGTTTTTTCTTTTCATGGTCTTGATTGGAAAGAGTAGACTTGCGGCATATTGAAACCATGTGTTGCCTTGTGCACTGATATTGACGTCATGGTGCTGTACTCACATGCTGGGACACTGTAGTTAGAGATCAATGAAAAACAACATGCGTAGTGAGAGTAATCTGATTGAACTGAGGCTCCTCCTTAAGGGATTCTGAGGAAATACAAAGGATTTTTCAGAGGGAGATTGCTCCCTCCTTATGCAATTAAATTTGGCACAGTCCAAATACAACACAGACAGATGATGGATAAAGGTCATTTCTTTAGTCACTAACACAGTTTCACTGGACCTCCATTCTTCCCGTCATACTGCATTGTGTTCAATATATCCATTTGCAAAGTTGTTGTTTTTTTGACAAGCATTTCTCAAAAGCACCTCATATCCCCAAATGTCAACCTAAGAAAATAGAAAACAGGTGGCAAGTCTGCTTGCTGTGAAAAGACTAAATTACATTCAACCAGCGTACCCAGGGAGGAAAATTTCCCTCTGCCTCACGCCAAGATCTCCAAATAAAGAGAGCAAAATCAATTGCTTGTTTCATGATTGACCAAATCCCTTCACCCGTGAGTCTTGAAATCCAATGACCTGCGAGGTTGATGTATTGCTTCTTACCTGGAGATTGATAATGCAATCTTTTCACTAATTGACCCATGACCATTTAAAAGTTTTAGTGATAGAAACATCTTACCCAATCTGTAAAAAAAAAAAAAAAAAATATTGCTGTTGTTGGCAAGTCATCACCATAAATTTATTTCAGTGTCTTTCAAGGCATAGTTTATGATTTTGTGAGCTGAGCATGAGTCATATTCAGTTTGAAATGGTGTTTTTTCCTTTCTATTCACAAAGGGAAAATAGATTCAAAAGATTTAAAGCCTATGGCTCTTTGGAAATTTTACAAACTAATGCTCTGGCATGGCATTAACAGTGTTTCTGTTAAAAACTGCATTATCATTTTTTTCTTGTGTTTCACTTTTAGCAGATGGTGCTTTATTTATTTATTTTGTAAATATACAGTACCGTATACACTAACCTGAATTCCCTATAGCTTCTTAAGAGCTGATTGATCCAACAAGTAGGGCAAAGCTCTTTATGAAAGACTGACTCATCAAACTACTGTGTTGCTTTCATGGGCTTTAGACCCACCGTGTGTCTCACTTCAGCAAATTTGAAACACTGAGATCATCTTTGTTGTGTACGCTGTAAGTCGGGGCTTTTGATCTGTCTGCTCTTCCCTCAATGAAAATCACAGAAACAGGAATTTAACCAGTGGGAGTTAACCAGATATTTCCAACCACTGACCTTGGCAGAGCATCACCAGCATGAATACAAAAATTCTCTGAGAGAAAGAGAAACACATGCAAAAATTCACCCTCACTCGCAGGATCCACCACATCACACAATCTTCCTGTTTCCTACATTCTCTGTGAAGTGAAAAGATGAATATACAACAGCAGCCGAAAAGCCTGGCTCGCAGTCTTTCAATCTTATAGATCAAACGCACCTATCAACAATCCTGAGGAGGCTCTGAGCACTTTCTCACACATCTGTCAACGTTTTTTAGTGCTCTGCCTCTCGGTTCCCAGCAAGAACAAGTTTGAGCATTAAAAGTCCCCCAGAGAGAGGTGAGTGTAGAAAAGACGGAGAGAGGACATTGATCTGGTTGTGTAACATGGTGCAGTTTGCCATAGGTCAATGAAATTCCATCAGCTTTTTCCCCTTTGGTCAATATCTATCTGAAGAGTCTCTACAGACATTGTCTTCCCTTAGCCTTGGTTATCCAATTATATTCTATCCTCAGCCAGCTGCTTTCGATAAAAGGAATGACCAGAATCAGATTGCAAGGGCAAAAAAAAATACTTGATGTGGATGGCATGCTCCAGAGAAAATCGCTCTGCACTGTATTCTGGATGCTGTCTGCTCTATAACCTGAAGAGAGGCAACATCTACCCATATTTAGAAGTTCTTTTCATCGAAGGAAAACTGTGTTTGGGATCTTGTTGGTCGAAGTCACAACATTTCAGTGTCTTTGTCAGCCTAAGATTAGTAGTTTTCAAAGTGCGGTCTGAGAAGCCCTGTAGGGGTCGTTCAGGGGTTTCCAGAGGGTCTTAAGCAAAAATCAGAAGTAATATAATTTCAATACAATTTTATTCACTAGAAATTGGTATGATATAAATAAAATTAGAGATTATTTTTTTATATTCATAGTTTTTAGTTTTTTATAGTGCTAAATTTATAGCAATACAATATTTCTTTGTTTTATCACTTCAAATCATGTTTTAATTTCACCGTGTTGAATCTAGTTGTTAATGTTCAAGCATGACATCTGAACAATTTAATATGTAAAGTTGAGATCCGTAACCTTCCACATGTATTCGATCCATGGCGATGAATCCCAGCCAAAATGGCCGACTGTCTTGTCTACCAGTGAAAATGTCATCATCTGACAACAAGTTTAAATACATTTTTCTCTGGAGTGTTGAATTTGTCATAAAATAGCATGGCATGATGTAAATATATTGAGGTGACAGCAAGTTCACAGGAAGTAGCGCTGGCTAATTTATCTGGATCTGAGAATCCAACTGGAGCTAATTAATCTGGCTTTAAGTGTAACAGCTCTGTTTTTGAACAGATTTCATCGGCACTGTCAGCTGGGACAGGTGCAGCCTGACACGCCGGCTGAAACATTTCTCAGTAGCAGAGTCTCAAGCCATAGCTGTTTTACCATGCCCAGCAACACACATGGATATATTAACAATATATTATCTAAAAAATATATTATGGATCTTTGCTTTGCCACAAACCAATACATCTTTTCACATCAAAGTCCTGAGGATAAAATCACTTCAAATTCAAAAAGTCAGCTTGGTGGTCTGGAACATGGAACAGTCTGAAAACCCCCTGATCTGGATCATGCCAAATTCTTTAAATCAAGCACTGAGAAAACATATTAAAAAGAGACTTCTAGACATTTAACTGAAGGAGGTGTTTGGATTGCTATTCAGCGCTAAAGACGTGTGGGTCTACTTTGAAATACTTACGAGAACAAGGATTTGTTAATGTCATTATCAGTGTTTCACTGCTTACTCTCACTTCATAAAAAAAAGAAAACAGAATATGAGTAATGACACACTAACACTTTCCTAGTTGAGACTTGTTCATGCTCCAGAGGAAAATCTGAATCTTGCTTGATGCCCAACTCTGATTACTCTGTTTATTGTTGCTCCCTCTAGTGGTTTCAGCGTCCCTTTGGGATTAAAGCATAATTATCTACTCCTTGTTGATGACAATATAATTGATTTAATGTGCTCAGGTTAACCATGTTCCTCAGCCCTCTGCACCCTCCCACTGCTTACCTGCACATTTCCATTGTACAAAATGGCAGATAGAGCAGAGGACAGTGGAAGCTGTGGGTGGCATCTCTCTCAAACTATACAATTCCCAGCTGTTACATGAAAATGATCTGAGGGAGTGTTTTGAGGGTGATGCAGATGTGCCTAGCGTTCCCTCGCCAAAACAACTCATGTTTTTAATGTTTTAGCTGTCTGCCAGAGTGAAATCAAGATTTCAGATGTAGTTTCAGTAGATTTTAGGTTTTCTTGCAAAATGTTGTATAAGATATTGTATCATTCCAGTGATTCACATGTTTTCAAAAGACAAGAGGCCCAGGTCAGTGTTTCCAGCCAGCAGGATCCTGGTTGAACTTACCAGCTTCCATTTTGAAGGTGGCTCTCATGGTTCAGCTCACAGAGAGTGAGGCTGTTTTGCATATTACCTTGGCAACTGCCTTTTTATCATTAAGCTACTGTTCAGAATTTCCTTAATAGTAGTCTCATTCTAACCCAGACATTTCGTATGGAAATGTGACTCCTCCCTGCTTTGACAAAATGAGGCTCTCAGCAGAAAGGATTTTGTTTCTAACTGAAAAACAAGGCCCATATTAACATATCAAGGAGCTAGAAAGACGATTGTGAGATATTCTAAACATCCTCCCAGTGGACATTCAACAATAGATGTCTGGTGTTATTGGAGCACCATCTTAGCTATGTGAATTTCAGTCACACCATTATGTATAGTTTATGGATGGCTTTGATATTGCTTAGCTGTTTTTTTTTTTTTTTTTTTTTAATCTCCTTAGGGTGTCAGTAATTTTGATGTTTTATCTTGATGGTACAAACTGTTTATTTTCCTTGGGCTTTGTGATTTCCATGTGCCCTGAAAAGCATACCAGGCTACCTCACGTTACATAAAATGATTTGCTGTATGCAAAGCACTCGGAGATGTTTACTTTCAGATCTCCGAAGCTTGTATAAAAACTGCAACTCATATAAACTGACGTGTCAAACACTCAAAGTCTTCGCACCCGTCCTCAATGTCGTATTTACATAAATGCTGCCAAAGGAGGTCAGTGTAGCTTTCTGTGTCTTGTGGCAGCAAACAACAAGAAGTGGAACTGTAGTGCTGCTGCTGGTGTGTGATAGCAGTGTGTGGGGGCTCTGGGGGGTGCATTAGCCACTGTCTGGCGTCTGAGGGTGAAGGGGAGTGGGAGAGCGGCTTAATGTCTGTCTACTTCTATTTCCCTCTTAATTTCACACACTGTTGAGTCAGCCTATTGACTGACTGCTTATGGTGACGCTGGCGGTTCACCAACACTGCAGAGGAGGCAGTGCATATAAGTCTTCCTCACTGCTCCATTTCACCATATAGGGCCTGTCTAACCCACCACTTATTTAATAAGATGATGTGAGACCCATTCTCACCTATGTGTATGTGTAACCTGCCTCCTACATGGGAGTGTGCGTGAGATGCACTTGTAAGGTTGTTGCAGTGCGCATCCCTGGAACAGTGTGTGTGTGTAGAGGGAAGGGAGGAAGAGTTTTGGGGGTGGTGGGGGGGAGGGGGGTGGGGTAGGGGGGGAAGAAAGAGTGATCCCACATCCACTCTGAAGGCTCTTAGCACCTTAGTGTCCCATGTGGGCTCAGCCTTCAAATCAATACTCCTTTACTCTCCTCCCTGAAGTTTCCCCAACTTTTAAGATTTCACACAGAAAGTCACCCAGTGAGGGGAAAAACATAATTTCTTCTCTCTGAAACAGTCTCTATAGACAAAAGACAGAAGAAAAATTCCTTCACACTGAAAAGCCTTGTAATCAAATGATAACAGTCTTCAAGGGCTCCAACCTAAGCCTGTCTAGGCAGCCAGACTATGGATTCAGCAGAAGCTGTGACGCTGTGCATGATTACTTTAATAAAATGTAATTTGTCAAGATGTCAACAAAGCAGAGATTAGGTGCAATCCAGGTCACTATAGACCCATAATGTTTCAAAAATTGGTTTTCCGCACCTGCTATGAATTTCACCTCTGTCAACTCCAAGCCAGACTGTTCTCAAGTCAAAGGGAAGTTGCTTGAACAGCTGTTTAGAGGAAGATTCAATAAAATAACACAGACAGCACCTCTAGTCTGTTTGCACTAGAACAACAAAGTATGCTGAAATTGGTGGGGGTTTTTTCTAGGTCACAGGAATACATAAGGTAAATCACCATCTTGTAATCTGGCTGCTGTCACCTTGTTCCTCTAAGGCCCTTATCGGAGTCGACAGTGCTGTAGCCACTTTGTTTGCAAGGTGTAAATAACATTACATTGGTCATGAAGCAAGATAAGGTGTTCCATGAAATGCGAACCGCCTTAACAGATTCTGACAGGTGGCTGATATTCCATAAAGTTGATTTGGTTTGAGGGCGAGAACACTGGAAATGAGGGGGAGAAATATGTTCGTGTACCTTGAAGTATCAGTGCGAAATGAGGTTGTGAATTTTCCCTTAATGATGCCGAGTGCGTCATCTGAATGTGTTAACCCCAGGAGGAACTGAGAGCTTCATTCTTATGTACACATTTGGCTTTATTGCTATTAATTTTTTTTTTTTTTTTTCACAAAGGTAATATATGCAATTTCCACTCTCTAACAGACATAGCATGACAGAGAAGCAGGAAGATGGAGATTGAAATGAGGGAGAGTGAGAGTGTGTTTTGCATGTTTGGAGGTATGTATTCATGTATTCCCCCATGGCAGCACATTCCCTGTGTTTGTTCTCTCCCCTCTCTCCATAATAAACCCCTGGTGTTACAGTCCCTGTGAAGGAAGCTTCTAGCAATAGGCTTCTTTAACAGAAGAGGGAGCCACGTCTGCCCCAATGATTTGTTATTCAGTGAACCGCATCTCTAGAGAAATGGATTTACTGGCATGCCCTCTGCAGAGGAATGAAGGTCAGCCCCTACCTTAGAGATGCCATTTGCAGCGCGATGCAATTGTTAATACGCAGCTTTGAGAAAAGCAGGCAGAAAAACATTCATGCCCATTTGGAATTCTGGTGGTAGCGTGATGGAGTGAGATGAAAAGAGGGGGGTGGATGGATTAGGAGGGCAGAGGGAGAGCCAGTCTTGTGGGTTTCTTTCTTTCTGAGCATCGGCCCACAGTTTCTTACACTCGCTGTTCTGGTGTCTGCTGTATGCAAGAAATGTTAGAACCATAGCTGTGGTCAAACTGCACACGTTACTGTTAGTCTGCATACCTTGGAGCATGATTTCACCTTTGACCCTGAGAATGCATGAGGCCTCCACAGTGAGGGCAGCAAACATATAGTTGCTGGAAACAACTCTGGAAACAACTCCATTATGCATGTGTAGCCAGTAAGTTGTAGTATTGTATCCGCCAGTGTATCGTTGAACTATGACGAGGCCATTAGGTAAAAGTTCCTGCCCCACATGTAAACAGAAGTAAGAATAAGAGCATGACGATGTCTCAGTTTGATGTAACAATTTCATAGCCTTGCTTGGAGTTATTTGAAATATCTGGGACAAGGTTTTTGCATGAAAACCCTTGCTAGGAAAACAGCTTCAAAAACCCATTGTATCTTAGCTTGAATGTGCAGATGAAGCCATCACAGTGCTGCCAGTGTTTTTTTTTTTTTTTTTCCATGATTGCTGCAGTGTTGCTGCACTTTTCCTCCTGTCCCATGAGGACTGGTTTGGAAAATCATGAAGTATTCATCCAGGATAGATGCAGGATAGAGGGACGTCAAACATGGCAACCATTGTATCTCAGACATAAAGGACTTGCTATTTTCAGACATGTGAAAGAAACAAATACTCCAGTGGAATATAAATATTTTCACATGTAACAAAGAAATGCACAAAATGCACCTTTATGGTGCTGTTATCTGGAGTGAAACAACTTCCTTTTAAGTGACTGCATATGGGGTTTTCTCTCCTCCTCATCTTTCTTTTACTGACATATTTCCTTTGGGAAACGTAGGTGGAACAATATCCCAATCTATTTGTTTGCAGTCCATTAATCTAGTTTCTTTCACTGTTCTTGTTAAAAAAAAAAAAAAAAAAAAAACACTGTATTGTGTTTATATGTGAGTTAAAGCTGGAAATCAGACACATTTTGATTTTTGACATGTCATGTCACCTGCCTGACCTAATGCAGTGTTGATATTCAGTGTATTGACAGGAGTTGAATCCTCTCTTGTCCTTGAATCGCTGTTGAATGTTTGAACTATATTCTTTTGTTGCATCTTTTATTTTATTTTGAAAATCAAAAGTTTTCTAATAGGCCCCATTTTCCCCACTTACCACTTTTAGAGATAATATTCCTCTTATTATAGCGTGGCCATTATTACTATTATTATTGTTATTATTATTATTATTGGCAAAAACAGTTATTTTTTCATCTTGGTACTGTTTGAATTGGCTTTTTTCGCCTTCAAAATAAATTATTATACATATCAATAACATCCAGTGGAGCATGATCACATCTGGAGAGAATATCCCTTTGATCTACTGAAATGTTTGCTTCTACATCTCATGCAGTGACTCTTCTCACAGGAAACCTTGTAAAAAGTAGTTAGATTTCGCTTCCAGTGTTGGCATAAGCAACTGTGGTCAGTGACCTGATAATGAAATCAGACAACTCAGTCATGGCTTTTTCCATTCTCAGCTGGCTAAATTGCGCCACAAGGGGCCTTGGTGGATAAAATAAGTGTAAGACTGCAACCTTTCCTATTTGGACGCACTAGAGCTGAAATACCACATACCTACTTCAAACTTGACAACCTCTCTTTCTGTTTTTGAGGACAGCAAGGACCAGCCGTCTTATGTGTGTGTGTGTGTGTGTGTGTGTTTGTGTGTGTGTGTGTCCCTCTGCCACTCAGGGGAAGGGAAGTTTCATTTGGTCACTGCAGACAAGCTCAAAGATGCTCTCATCCTCCCGGCTTAAGGAACCTCCGTGCTGCTCCATTTCAAACAGCAGAGCCACACAGAGTTTGTCGATAATGCTTGTTTAGACACATCTGAGGGTTAAAACAGGTGTTTGTGTGAGTGGGATCATCCGGGGGGCATCATTGGTTTCTTATACTGATGCTGCCGCGAAGGCACTGAAATTGTTCAGTTTTTTCTGTGGGTATACATGAGTGAATGCTCTACATAGGATTTTACACTTACACTAATGCTGCAGTTTACACAAGGAGGAAACACCCTTTTGTAATAATGACTTATCTAATATTGCTTTGAGCATCTTACATTGATATAACATCAGCGTTGCAACTTATGAATCAGCTAAGTATCATTCAAATTTAAATGTCATAATGTTTTAAAACTTTCAGTCAGTTCAAATAAATGAGAGATATGTGATTAGTGGCACCACCCAGTGGCGACTGCAAAGAAGAAAAACAAGATCACTCCTCCTGAGGTTGGAATAACACATCTTAACATAACACCGCATAATCACACCAGTTTAACTAAAATACATGAGTTAAATATGCATTGATTCCCCACATTTAGCTGGCAATAAACTTGGGGTCCCAGGCATCGGAGGAAAGGATCAGGCTTTTTGGTACTGATTATTAATGAAGAACTCCTCTTTGGCATTCATTAAGTTTTCCAGACAAAGTCAAAGTGACAAAGTAATTACCTTCAGTCATAATCTCTGCATTTCTCAATGATTTCCTATCTTTCTCTCAGACCTTCCCTGTAAACTAGGCCATAAACAATCTGACTAAATTCAGTGCAAGACCTTGGTCAAAATGCAGTGAATCAAACGGGATTAACACTTTTTTCACCACATCATCAGCATTTGCCTGCACCATTTGTTAACCCTGCTGGTATCAGTCAGTGCAGGTTACCTCTGCTTGCAAAATCACATATAATTCGTTTCACAGTTTTACTGCTGTTTTCTACTATTTCCTACTACAGCCATGGAAGGCTAGTGTTGTGGAGGGTGTTTCAGGCCCCAGTGATTTGTACTGGAAATGAAAATAAACCTAACAAAACTGAATTGAACTGAATAGAACAAATGTTAACAGGAGATTGTAATCAGTTGCTTAGAAACAAATAAATTCTGGCATGAAAGTTTTTGTTTTTTGTTAATAAAGCAGGGTTCATTAAAGATCAGTTGAACTGAGCTGTAAATATCCTGAACATTTCCTTTGGCAATAACCTGGAGGCTTCAGGCTTTAAGGCAACATATTACATTTACAGTGCATTTAACATGCTAGGCATTTACTTAATTAATGCTTCTGTCAAGATCAGCGGTAAGGTACACGCTAACATTGCAAGCAACAAGTAAAGAGTGTAGGGACCTCATACACTCATGCATAGTTTAAGTGGAAGCCATAGTGACATATTGCCTGTCAGCAGGACTTCAGTGTTGCTGCCTGATCTGATCATTTGCCCTGATTTGGACATCATACACTCTCAGACGCAGTTTGAAACATGTACGGACCAAATTAAAGCTTTCCTTGTGTAACTGTGATAGGAAACACCATTTATCATCAGTATTTTTTCCTTATAATTTATATGGAATTATTGTTATGGACATCGCTGTCTGAAGAGGATGTCATGATCCTTTTCACGCACCGGCTGTTATCAAACCATTACAATCATATCACACTCAATTAACTTCCATTCTCTGTGTCATTGTGTCATTTAAGCCACTTGAACCTCATGAGAAGGGCATCATCTAGCAGGATCCATGGATTATATGAATGGAGCAGCTGTCTGGCTAACTGTAGGCAATGAGGATGAAATAGGGTCCTCCAGTTTGAAGTTAATGGGGATGGATCGTGTCCGCGGTGATGTAGAGCTACGTTTACTGGAGGCTGCAGCCGGGTCAAAGACCTAAAGTGTGAGCCAGACTGCTCTCCCAACAGGCTGTTACACATGTGACCGGAGCAGAGGTGGCCAGGCAAGTGAGGACCAGGCTTCAATGGTCGAGAGGTTGCAGTAATTAGACTTGACCGTGCTACCGCTCATCCATTAAGCCTTGTCCCACAGTTGCTCATTTGGAATTGCTCGAGCAATGCCTTGCTTCCTCTCATTATAAAAAGGATTTGTGTTGGGTGATGAAAACTGTGTGTGTGTGTGTGTGTGTGTGTGTGTGTGTGTGTGTGTGTGTGTGTGTGTGTGCAATATCTGAATCACTGTGTGTAGGTTGTGTTTCTGCAGCATTTATGCATTCACTTCTATCCTTAAATGGCAGATTAGTAGCATCAGTACTCATATCATAGTCTAAAATTTGTAAATTCGTAAGTAAAACCTCGTTTGCTTGTTTTATTTCCAGTGAAGCCACGTGCTGATGGTATCAGTTTTTCACAGCTCACAACAGGAAGGGGGAGAAAAGATGTCAACTCCGAAGCTGTTTATCAAGTGCAGCATGAAAATAGGCAATAAATAAGTAACATACCTCTCTTGTCCCAGAAAAGAGATTCTGTGAGAGGGAGAAATGAGCAGTGTGTTAACATTTAATCATTTGGGAGTTATTGCAGAACAGAGCAAAACAGAATAGAGCTGTGTGTATGTGTGTGTGTGTGTGTGTGTGTGTGTGTGTGTGTGTGTGTGTGTGTGTGATTTTTTTTAAGTGTTCCTTATTATCTTAGCAAATTATGCAGTTTATAAAATCATCCACTGTTGTTTCTGGAGCCTGGGATACGTCTTGTTGCACAAGGCAACTCAATCATGCAATTTCTTCTGCTGGAACTGGCAACAATATCTTAAAAAATGCAGATTATCCAATTATTTCAAGATAATTCACATACTTTGAAAAAAAGTGGGGGGGGGGGAAAGTAGAGTTGACACAGCAAGTTCCTGAACCCCATTAAATTTCTAATAAACTGAATATTGCCTTTGTTATTAGATGGAGAAGCCTGAAGACAAGAGACCAGAAGCCAAGGGCTCCTGGCTGCTATGATGATAAGCTGCTGAAACACTTTGCAAGAAACTCGTTAAGTATTTACAAACTGACAGTGACCCCAAAAGGCACAAGTTAATAAAGCTGCATAATAAAGCTGTAATTTGGTTGAACTTTGGTTGCTGTTGTTCCTGTGTGTGTGTTAAACTCAGCAGACGCCTTACAACAAGATCAACAATTTTCACAGCCCTCACCTTTTCTTAATCAAAGCTTAGTGCTCCCACACTGTGAAGAAAGCAGCTCACATGTATGGTCCTTTGGAGTAAGTTTCGATATATGTCTCAGAGTGCATTTCACACAGTGCATTTCACACAGTGCATTTCACATTCATTTGAAATATAACAGTGGAAATACAGTTTCTTCCTATGCACTGCATCTATATTTTTGCAACACATCTCTAAAATCACAATATGGTGTGAGTTATTTTTAAATGTATTTATTCTGTTTGGGCTGCTGACTGTTTGACCTCGAGTTGGAGGCGCATCAGGCATCTAGAAATACAGAATAAGGCCATTTAAGAGAGCGCCTTTACATTAGCATTGCCGTTTCAGAGGTAGCTTGCATCGTCTAGAGCGAGATGCTGGGCTGATGATTTGAATGTGCCTTATGAGTGAGACCCAGCACAGCTCCTAGCCTGCTAGCAATCAGCAGGCTAGCTCTCAGCTCATTAGCCTTGGTTCCTCTCACTCAGACACACATCTTCCAGAGACTCCACACCACAGCAGGGGGAATGACTGGGATAAATAAGGAATAATCAAGGAATCTTTCTGGCTGCGAGTTGACCTGAATATGGGGCTCCTTGCCGTCATGGAGGCTCTGCCTGCGCAATGTTACCATCTTAATGAATGGAGCAGTGTGTAGATGTGGGGATTGAAATAGAGAGATTAGTAATGCGATGACACCAGTGCTTAGGGAGCAGGTTGCTCGTCTGTGTTTGGCTTCAGGAGGAGGCACATTTCAATACAGCTTTTGTGTGCCGGGTGCGGCTCCTCGCTTTAGACTGTGCCCATAAACACTTGCTAGTCGGTAAACAATATTAATTTTTCAGTTTCCATCAACCTATGAACATAAAACTGAAGTCGATGAATACACAGCTGCCTTTGCGGTGTGGGCTCACTAATCTATTGTCGAGAAAGTTGCACACCACCCCACCCCGCAATCATTCACACACATTGCCTGCTTTGTTTGTATGCGGTTCATATTAAAGGCATACTAATGAGAGAAACAAAGCACAATACAAATATGGGTGCAGCGATAAACCAAATTTTAAATATGCCACTTCAGACTACTGCAGAACACACACTGCAAAAAAAAAAAAAACCTCTCTATTCCAACAAGTCAATTTCTTGTTTTTCTTAAGACTAGTAAAAAAAATTTAAAAAAAATCTGCCAGTGGAATGAGATAATCCCACTTGTTTCAAATGAAGTTTCACCTGTTTCAGGGATTTTTCTGGGAATAAATATAAATATGCTGAAAGGCAGAATGCAGCAGATCAGCCCACTAGTATTAAAAAATGACCCTTGACTCAAGAAAATTCAGTAAACACACTGATTAGCATTGGAAGAAATTGGGATTACTGCATCCAACTGTCGAGCTGTTTTCACATTTTAAAAATAAATGAGATTTGATCACTGACTATGAGATAAAATGGCTTATTAAGATGGAGAATGTTTTTGCAGTATATGATTTATGTAGTGTGTACCCTCCACAAGCACAGTAAACAAAAATCTCAGATATGCAGCACAGAACATTACCAATATAAAGGGTAAATTACATTTTTTGCTCCTCTGTGATTAAATAACAAGGCAAAAAAATGTGCAGCAACATTTGCTATATAATTTTCCTAGTAATAAATGCATTTTCTTGTATTTATTTGTACAATTCTCATCAACAACAAAATATACATATTTCAAGGAGGTACTGTCAGTGAAAATGAAGAGTTGGGAAGTTCAATCAAGTGCCGGAGGACCAGCACAGCCTTTCACCAAGTTCACAATACCATGACACATTGCTGCAGTATCAGATAGGACATCTTTTTCCATGAGGCTAATGTTTCATGTACACAACATTCGTTTTCTAGTCAACTTCAGCTGTAAGCCACAGCCGGTCTCTGTCCATCCATCTTATCCTGACCTTGACCAGCGTGCCCTGACGGCCGCTCGGGGCACAGCGAGTGACTAATGTCGCCTCAGCCGCCACCTTCCCGCACCAGAGGCCCCTGATATCCATCCAGCATCATTCGACCCTGGCGTCTACAGATCCCTATCTCTCCTCCCAGCTTTAATTATTCACGCTGCTGAATCACACTCTTATCAGAGAGAGATAGCCCACTGGCACCCACTGCCTCTCTCTCTCTCTCTCTCTCTCTCTCTCTCTCTCTCTCTCTCCTCTATCTCGTCTATCTGGCTGCATGACACTATCTCATCCTTCAATAATATAGGTAGGAAAAGACAACTGCTGGAGTTGTCTGTGAGCGAGTGTGTGACTGCTAAAGCACCTGGGCTGCAGATGAATGGTATCAGTGTGAGATATTTTTTAGGCCAGCGTATCAGACCCGGGATAACAATTGTTCGCAAATAATTCCAACTGTTTACCACAGTGGGAGGCAGAAAATGTTGACAATCAAAGGAAAATATTTGAACGTTAACTGTGAGTTAATTGTTAGTTTTATGCAAAGCATCATCACAAATTTGGGTTTAACTCTGTGGTTGCTCTGTGAACAGAGCTTATCAGAGGCATTCAAAAGCTGCTTATATGTGTTTATCGATCTTAAACTGGATGTGGTCTGTTGTCATTTTCATGCTTCCTGTAAAGACAGTGGTGCAGCAAAATGACTGTTTCAATTAAAAGGGTCTAAAAAGTCAGCCTGTGAAAATGTACGTGACAGGAAGTATCTTTAAGTTTCCAAATAAAATGAACACAGCAGTTTCTTGCGGTCATCTTCATACTTGAATACAGTCTTGTGCTCTCTGTTAACCAAATGCACAGTCACAAGTCACACACACACACACACACCTCACCCATATTCAACCTCTGTGTTCCTCACCCCCCCAGGCTGGGACTGTGGATCTTATTTCGTAATGACAGGTCCAGGACAGAGGAAGGGGGGAAGGCTCATTTTTTGGCTGCTGGGAGGGGGATGAGGGCACAGGATGAGTTGCAAGATTGACAGGCCGATGAGGCTGTCGCTGAGGGCGAAGGTGTAGAGATGTTAGGGGAGTTTGCGTTTGTGGCTCAGAGATAAGCATCAGTGAGAATATGAGAGGACAGATGGTAATCTTTCACAGGAAGTCAGGCTATACCATTGCAGAGGAAACCACAGGAGAGAGGCTGACCTTGTGCGCTTCTGCTCGACTGCAGAGCTTTTTTGGAGGAGAGCAGGCCCCCATCTCACTGCAGACAGGAAGGTACTCTGCCCATTTTAAAACCAGGCCAAAATTTCTCTTCCTCTTGATCATTGTTTCCCACAGTGAGGTAAATGTTAACTTTTTTTTGCGGGAGCATGAATAACTACTATTCTGAAACAGTACATTTACTTAGGGAACTGTTGCACAGCAGTTAACCCTGTTGTTGTTTTTTTAATTGTTGTTGTTTATTTTGTTGTTTCATTTTCTTTGTTCATGAAAATGCTTCCTTGGTGAAGGCTAATTTTGCACCCACATGGAGCGAGTTCAGCTTGTTAGACTCTTTGTGAATGAGAAAAGCAACTTTATCAGTAACCTTAATCACAGTTGTGACGTACCGCTGGAGGAGGCAGTTGCTTAAAGGTGTGAAAATCAGATGTCATGTAACATTTTCTCTTCTATTAATTGCAAGTGGCAATATGCAGGCAGTAAAAGCCAACTCCAAGGGTAAAGCTGGAAAAGACTCTGATTCAGCGTGCATTTGCAATATGATTTAGCAGTTTCCTACACCTCATTTCAGCAACAGCTCTTTGGAGAGGGCCATTAAAACAAGAAATGCAATTTTGTTTTGGCAGTGCCTTTCCCAGAAATGGACTGGAGTTTCAAACCTTTATTTCTTTGTATCTTCCTGTTAGCCAGAGGAAAACATATTGCTGTTATCTTAATATTTTGTCTGTGAACATCTTAATATAATCTCAAGAATGATTTTTCTGGACACTGTTTTCAAATTAAATGCCAATGAGTGACATAACTGCATCATACAAGTTTGCAGGTGACAATCTGAACTAGAGTGCATGAACCTGTAAAGTGAGTATGTTCTGCTAAAGTGAAATATCACTTTAAAAGGTTAAGCCTGAATTAAATGTTTTCACAAACAGGAATTAGTTTTCCCCAGCTGCCTGATATAGAAATGCACCCAGATGGGGGAGATGATCTAATGAAAAGAGTAAATGTCACACTGCTACCCTTTGCACTTTGGGGAGCAGATGTTGAAATGTCACAATGTTCTGGCTCAAATTAAGAGAAATACCTGTAGTGTTGGCAAACTGGTTTGAACCTGACTTAGTGAACAATTGGTGAGGGTAAGAAATTGAGAAATTAGCACAGCAGCTTTGATGAGGAAAAGAAATACATTTTGCACATTATCAGTTTCGTGCAGCCATTGCAATATAGCTATAGTCTTTCTGTCTAAGTGTCTAACTGTCTACGTGATAAAAAGTGTGCAAAAAAAAAAAAGTGAGTGTAATGTCCAGGGTGGCCTCCTCCTGAATGAATTACATTTGTAATGCATAAACAATTTATATAGGGACATGATCAAAATAACCATATCACACAGAATGCATCCACAAAATGGCTTTGTGTACACCCTTACCTAAAAATTTGTGTACATGGACATCTATCAAACCAGAGCACAGAAGAGCAGACCATATGCAGTCATCAATCTCATGCATTAGTGTACACATTGTGTCTGCAGGCCACTATGTCACCACACAGGAAGTGATTTTGGTTTACTGCAGTGGGCTTCTTGACTCAATCAGCCTGACGTGTCGGAAAGAGCACACACTGTCGCTGTATGAGCGTGACAGAACTTTTGTACACCAAAGACTACATGAGCAAATTGTCAGAAATTTCTGGATGTTCACTGGTTCAAGGTACAGCTGAATGTCTGTCGCTGAGCGTGTTTGTTCCACAGCACTGGCCTTCTAAAGAGGTAGGTCCTCACTGAATTGTTCTCAGTTTTCTACACCTCTATCTGTCTCAGTGTGTATGCATGTAAAAACAACTGCAGAACAGCCATGCTTATAGTTGCTGGTCTGTTGTTAAAATAGATTTTAACAACATGGATTGAGATACAAGGAGGAGACCAGATTTGAAACTATTAGATTTTCCACCAGAGTTATGAGTCCTGCTTTACTTAACTATAATAACAACCATCTAGGGGCTCTTGGATTTCAAATACACAGAATCTGCTGTCAAATATCTTTTATACTGGCAGCTCATGTTACATGGAAATAAGGCAAGCTATTTAGACTATTGCACAACAGAAAGCCCCACTTCACCCCATCCCAGCCCCACTTGCTTTATATTTGTTTTCGTCACTGATTACGTATTAAGTACCAAACTACAGTATTATCATTCTCAATATGAACAACAATTTGATCAGCATCCACACTGTAATGACCTAATTTAGTCAAAGTAAAGTGCAAATGTGAAACATGAAAACCAACATCATCAACAACATCAGAAACATTGGGGGTTGGTAATAAGGACATCAAGTATACATGTCAACATTTGCTGTACAGTCGGGTCCCATAACTTATCTACAAAAATTATGGATGGAATAAATAATTTTAAGGGGATAGAAAGGAAAATAGACCTGGAATCCATCACTAAAGCTCTATCAATTCCAAATTTCAAACTTGACCTTGTATTGGACTTCTAAAGGAGGAACAGCCTAAATAAAGTACCATATATTCTGTCACACAACAGACAAGCAGAGGACTCATCCAATACATCAAGTAGCTATGTCAACACCAACAAAAATATTATCTGCACTTGTGTAGTGACAGTTTATGACAGCCCAATCCTAATACCCAGGTTATCTACACTATCCCATACTGCTGCCATGGTTATAAGATTGATTTCCTAATTTCAGACCCAGTTGGTGTCCTCTCTCTTCAGCCACAGCCACTGGCTTCTCTCCTGAGTTGCTACTTTCTAGATGGCCCGTGGCAAAGCCTGATCGCAAATCCTTAAGTAGTCTAGTGGTTTGAGTGGCCGCAAATCCTCAGCACCCAATTTCCATGGAGCAGAAGTTTGTGTTCCAGACTTGCTGCTCAGCCTCAGACGCTAGCTCTATATATCTAATCTTCTTCCTCTCACACGTCTCATGCACCACATCTTCCTGTGACCCAGTAAGCTCCACAAAGCAGGCAGCCCACTGAGTGCTGGACCACAGTGTCAAATCCACTCCAAGGTTTGATTCTCCCCTTTTGGGTCTGTGATTTGCTGGCCCATGATCTCTGCTGGCGTTTTACAATTACTGGCCTTGCCTAAAATGCCCCGACTTCTGTTTTGAGCAGCTTTTCTTGCTTTCTTTCCTCCTTCTTGCTTTGTTCTACTTCAAACATAAAGGTGAGACTCTGCTTGTCAGGAAGTGATGAATAGGGGGGAAATTATTTCCTATGACACCATATCCTTAAAAGCTCAAATATGCGTATGATATGTGACGAGGACCCATGTCTCATGCATAGTCCAAGGAGGTGATGAAGAGGTTGAAGGCGGAAATGCTGCGGCTTTCTGTTTGCTACACAATTATTTCCTTGTCAGACTTGATTACTGTTCATTTGGGCTGGAGTCTTTAATGATGCAGGACTCATTGAGCTGCCAAATGTGTCTGAAAAACTTCAAGCAATGTCACTCCTCACACTGTGATCCTCTACTTGATATTGGTAAAGTAATATGGAAGTTAAAACATTTGCCTGTGTATGTTCTTGAGCTCAGCATAAGCCCACACCTTGACACTTTGGTTTACTGAGCTCCACTGTTTCTATTTTTACCCTTCACTTTCATGTGTATTGCATTCACAAAGCAACTCCTAACAGTAGTTTCAACTAAAATATGAAAAACTTAACAAACATATCTCAAAGACTAAAACATAAGGAAGTGGTGGACTATTTTTTTTATGCAGGCTGCTGAATTTTCAGAATATAACTGTTTGAATGAGAAAGTAGATCTGATTCACTAGATTTCATTTCAAGTGTTTCCAGAAAGTAAAAACCTGTCTTGAATTTGACCAAGCTGACAGAGAGTGGTTCCTACATGTTCCAAATGCTACAGTAAGGCTATTAACCGAAACCAAGAGATAGGATCATATCTCTCCTCACCGGGCGCCTGTATGCCTTTATGTCTATATTTTAATGGTTTATTGATTACTGTTAAGGCCTTGGCATGTAGCTGATATCCTCACTGAGCCCTTTGGCCCCTTCCTGTGTCCAGGTTAAGGACAACTGTTAGCCTGAGGAAAGCTGGCAGAGCCGATATAATATTTTAAATCACTTTATAAAACTTACTTTTATCGTAATTGTTGTTTTTTTATGTCCTTGTTTCTTTGTTTATTTTCTGTTTATTTAGTCTGTTTGTCCTATTCCTGCTGCTGGGATTCTGGGACTATATTTTACCGTTTTATCATCATTGTTCTGATCCGTTTTTCAAATGTGAAATGATAACAAAATACCATGCACTGGAGCATATTCAGTTTCTTTTCATGATGGAGGCAACACGAGCATGTTGACAGACCGCCTGTTATATGTTGTTTGTATTGTCCTCATTTGCTGTCTTGTTGTTGTTCTTGCTTTTATCTTGTGGCGTGTTCTGTGTCAGAGGAGCACGGTGGAAATGAGCCTTCAGGATTCATTGTGTTTTTATCCCTGGTGGTTTTTTTTAATGTATGTTCAGACTGCAGCCTCGTGTTATATGTGGTTTTCAGCCATCAAATAAACTCATTCATTCATTCATTCATTCATTCATTCAACCTAAGTTAATTTTGTTTTCCTTGGTTGTGAATCACTGTGTACATTTTTTTCAAATAAATTCTACAAATCAAAATATCATTAGTAGTAGTTGTTATTGTTATTATCAGTAGCAGTTTTAGTAGTTGTTTTGTGCTCACCCTGGTGCTCTGCCTGCTCTGTTGTACTCTGAGGGGGTTCTGCACTAACACAGAAACAGGCGTCTAATCACATCAGATGGCTGACAAAGACGCAGAGACCCCAGAGGAAATGTGATGTTGTGAAGACTAACCAAATATATCAGATTTGTTAATTTATATGTTTGCATGTTTAAGCTTCAGCTACTCCTCTAATTGGACCACCCACCCACCAGAATGATTTTTTCACAAGTCGGGCATGTTTGTCAATGACATAATCTGATTTGAAATCTAAGTGTTTCTTCAGTTATACTGGTTTCCCCCCCGAGTGTTAAAAATAAGTCATATGCAACAGTGGCCAACAACAGCTCTGTGTAGTCGCACAAAGAGCTCACACACTTGCATGTGTAACAGAAATCCAAGGACATATTATCCTGGAAGGCCACATTTTTGTACTGAATGCCAAACTAATGATGTTTTTCGTTTTTGTTTCACCCCCTCGTTAGCTGCAGAGGGAAGGAACAGCCATGAGTCTGCTGTGATAATGGTGAGTTATGGTGCCTATACCCACAGCATTTCCCTGCTGCTTCCACATGACTGTTCCCAGGGGAAACTTTTGGAGCTTGCAACCCCTTGTGTAATTACCTTTTTGCACAGAAATGAGACGAGTGCGATTCTGTTCAGTCCTTGTCAATGTCGATGCCTGGCAAGAACAACACAGTGCAGACCAGGATTCTGCTCTCAGTGTTTTGGTATTAATGGGAAACTTTCCAAATGGCCTAGTGCTGAGGAGATCCTCTGCCCATGAATTACATTAGGTTGGTTTGGAACAATTAAATTTTATGGCAGTGTGAAAGCTCTGTCAGTTCACAGCTCAAATTCACAGTTATAGCTAAACAGGGAACTTTGTGTTAAACATACAGTCAAGGTAAATCTTTTAATTTAAACAGAAGAGAGTCAGAAAACATGATCTTTAATTATTAGACCTGATTTATCCCTAATTTCATTCAGTTCTGTTATGTGTATGTATTAAAGTTTGGTGTAAAGTGTTTTTTGGTTGCAATGACATGCCACACCCAACAGTATTCTGCTTTGCTTCAGCTTATTTAGTATTCATTTTACATTATACAACACTCACATCTGAATTTATTCAAAATTAATGGGATGAAATTTGTCATAGCCAACTGGGTGAGCATTACGATTTACTGTACACACCAAAATTAATCACAGATTAATTTAATATGTTATATATTTAATGTGTTACAAGTTGTTCCTCTAAATAATAAATAACTCACAGTGTCATATTTTGTACCACTCAGGATTGTATCATCGAAGAAGTGACCTGCATTACATAAGCTGCTTTCATGATGAGTCTTGCAGTGTAACTAAGAATAAAAGAAGAAAAAAAATGAGCATAAAAAGTTATGATTGTGAGGCTTATTAGATTAGATATTCACAGTGAAACACTCTTCAACAGGCAATAAATGACATGACTTGTGTCATTTTTGCCTGGGCTGGCTAATGCATGTTGTTTTACATGTGTGTGGGTGCATGTGTGCCAAGTGTGAGGCTATAAAAAGGAAAGCTCATGGAGTGAGCCAGTGGGCTGTGCTGCGACACCTCCAAATAGTTTCCTCTGCTTATCAACATGCGGCGCATGCGCAACACACCAGGATCTAACACCAGCTTCCCACTCTGAATATATATTTTTGGGATGAAGTGCAAAGCATCAGCACAGAGGAGAAAAATGATACTAAAAAACGAGAATATCCCCCCAGTGTTACCATTACTGTTGGCTTTGCTGGTGTATGTGGTCTTACGACATCTGTTAAGTTAATGATGTTTGGGTTAAGGTGGTGGACAGATGCACAATGAACTATTATCACTAGAGTCACCATTGCACTATTGGACACTTTATGGCAGCTGATATTCTGCTTTGCTGATAAATATGACCACCTGATTTGGCTTGGATTAGGCTGTATACACAAACTTTCTGCATTTTTAACAAATGAGGTTATGCAGGCTCCTTACTGTAGCTCTCTCATCTCTCTCCACAGGACCGTGGCAATAAAGGCAAGAAAAGCAAATACAGACACGGTTACCTTAACGATGTTGAGGAGCCAGAGTACCATGTGGTGGGTGACCATGAGGAAATGTTCAGCGTGCACATCCAGCCAGCAATGCCTCTGAACGCTGAATCAGAGTACGCAGGTAGAGCCAAATCAGTCTAAAGCTTATTATAGTGTATGATTTTTATTATAGTATGATTTTTAGCATGTGTCACATTTTTATTTTAGTTTTGGCTGGGTTTTACCTAGTTTTCTCTGTGGATTTCGTAGTTTTAGTTTAACTTTTATTTATTTATTTATTTATTTATTTACTCACTTCCGTACTTAGAAATGTTTCATTTTTATGCAGTCTCAGTTCTAGTGTTTTTTGTTTTGTTTTGTTTTGTTTTGTTTTGTTTTGTTTTGTTTTTTAAATAAAAGTCCAGACCACATATATCTTTCCTACAGGCATTGTGTAATACTATCCATAAATCCTAATTTCTTCTTTTTTCAATTAACATTTAGCAAAAAGAGAGAACATTATTTCAGACAAAGTGAGACAAAACTATTTCCTTTTCACTGCCCATAGAAAAGGCAAAAACTAGAAACATTTAACTACTTTTACTAGAACAATCCTTTTACTTCAGTTTTAGTTTTTTAAGTTACGTTTCATGCTTATTTCAGTTTGTGACAGTGACTACCAACACATTATTTTTGTCTTAGTTTTAGTTTTGGTTCATAATAATAACCTTGACGTCAGCCAATCACTAAACCACAAAGAAGTTCTCCTTTCCCATGTCTGTGTTCACTGTAAAATGACCAAAAAGTTGAAATGCATTAAAATATATTATGCAAAAAAAAAAAAAAAAAGTTCAGAAACATTGACTTAAAACACTTAAGCAGCCACCTGAGCATTAATCAAAAGTTCCTAACTTGCCAAAACTTCAGCATAAAGTAATAAATGCACTCTGCTTGGGGGCAATGAAGGGGGGCTTATTTTATTCTACATGGCAAAGCTCTGGTGAACATAATTAGAATGGAGTCGGGAGTGAAGAGGGGCATTCACTGGAAGCTGTGCTGAGAATGAGAGCAGTGTGGATCTCAAGGAGAGCTCATGCTGAGTGAGCATAGTCTGCTAGTGGGTCTCCAGGGCCCTCTGTTGGCTGAGTAAGACTGTGGGAGATATACATTTATCCAGAAGCTGCAGGGGGAGAGAGAGAGCATGCCGTGTGAATAGACTTCCTTTACTCTCCTCTGTGGCGGCAGCTCACAGTCAGACACAGACAATTTATAGGCTACCTAGTAATTTAGTTTGAATACGTTTACTGCAGGTGTGTATGTAACCAATGAGGTGAATGTTTTTGATTTTAAACTGTGTAAAGTAAAGTTGCTGCCATTAAAACCACCATGACTGTTATCACCGATTGATAGTCATAATTTTTCTTTTGTTTTCAAGATCGGAGTATTCCAAGGTTGCCATCGGCTCATAGCCCATCCTCAAGTGTAAGTTGGTTTGCTTGATTGTTTTCTTTCATATGAAGTTGGCATTGCAATAGAGCTACTGTTAAACATCTGCTTATATATGTTGTGTTCCATTCCTTCAGGGTAACTGGAACAGGCCTCCTCGATGTCCACCCAGAGATTTTCTATTTAATCCTGGTAAACAGACAAAACTGTAACAGTGGATGCGTACACAATTTTGTTGGTGGCAGTGGCGGGTGCAGTATTGTTATACTAATTCATTCTGTTCCACCAAAAAAACAAAAAAAACAGGGCCTGCTGTAAATAGAAACCTGAAGCCAGGCAGGAGGACCCAATTAGGTAACTAAACCAAGCATAATTAACTGAAAGCAATTCCTCTGAAGAATACTGTGTGGGCCATGAGGGCAAATTAATTCTAAGGTTCTGAACCAGTGAGTGAGTATAGCACTGTAAAGTTTTAATTTCTGTTTTTATAGACTACAGACTGCCAGATTCAGAGCTAAGAGACCAGGTACGCACACAACATCTGCTACTGACATATGCGCTGTGTATTGTTCAGTGTGCTTGCAAGTGTGTGCGTAAGTTTTGCTACTAGTAACTCATAACACAAGTGATTACTGTTCTCTCTTTTATAGAATGCCCTGCCCCCACAAAGGTAAGCATCGCCTGAGTGGGAAAAAAAAGAAAAATTGACTAGGTGGGTTTGAATGGATTGTGTTACAAGTTCAGTCTGTGTTGTTCCAGGTCTCCTCCCCCGTTAAACAGAGACATCGTGAATCGGATCTCTGCACTGAACCTACAGAAACCCTGCAGGAGAGAGTGAGTTATCTTGACGTTTATGCCCAACCTGCTGATGCTGATATGTAGCAGGTAGCTTGATCCTGCAACTAAGAAGCCCAGTGTCAAGCCTCCTCAGTGGCAAGCATCTATCCTGTTAGTGTCTTTCAGCGAGACCCTGAGCCCCAGCTCTATGGTTGTTGTTGTGTAGCTGATCTGACCTCTCACCTCTATCTAAAGGAGAGCAAGAGAAAAGAGTAGTTCCTCTTAAAGAAACTAAATACTGGACATCGGGTGGTATAGTGTAGCAACAGCACCATCTGTTGGGTAGAAATATTACTTCCAGACCCTGTTTGAACCTTTCTGGCTCCTGCAAAAACAATGTGTCATCATGTATGAATGAGTCCCTGTATTTTTTTTTTTTCCAGCGGACAGAGAACAACTAAAAACGTAAGTTGTCAACCACGCCGAAATGATAAATTTGTTTGTCCTCTCGAAAAAAGGCTTGTTTAATGTCTTATCATGCTGTTTTCAACTAATTCTCTTTTTTGATATTAAACAGAGAGAATACAACGCCTTTTCCCCAGGTGAGAGCTACACAGCTGGGATTTCAACAATACAAAAATCAGATTTTAAAAGCCACAACAATATCTAATAGCCTCTATTTTAGAATCACAGAGCTTTGAAAGTGATTTGGCCAACCACACCAGTCTCAGATATTCTTTGGATTTGGATGCACAACATCATATACCCAAGTGAGTGCTTTACTACCTTTTGCAATAAGTGTGATGATGTGATATGACATGATATGACATGATATGATATGATATGATATGATATGATATGATATGATATGATGTGATGTGATATGATATGATATGATGATATGATATATGTTTTGTGCACTCTTTTACTATCTGTTTAGGCAGACTCAATATCTGGGTAAGTGATACTATGGATCATCTGTATTATAGTACAATTACTGATTAAATAATGGGTAAATAATAAAAATGTACTCACAGAAAGGTCATTATCAAGACGTCAACACCACGAGTGGCCTCAAACAAAAGAAGACTTTGAGCAACATGACTTTGTTCCAATGGAGAAGCCTCAGGTATTATGTACTAGGGGAAAAAAAACTACAGAATGTGTCATACAATTAAAAATGATGCCGTACACTTTCACACCATTAAATTAATACATTTATTTTTCAATGAATTTTAACTTCTTCAACAGACATATCATGAAGAAGACTGGTACATCGGGGCTTGTAATCGAGCAGAGGCTGAACATGCCTTACACTTGGTGAACAAGGTATCTCTTATATGTAGTTAACAATTCACTGAATATATTTGTCATTGAACATCAGACTTGTCTTGTAATTATTGCCATTAACTGCCTTAGGATGGTGCATTTTTAGTGCGAGACTGTTCGAACAATACCACCAGTGAGCCCTTGGTCTTGGCTGTGTATCACGACAAGAAAGTTTACAATGTAAAAATCAGATTCATCGAGAGCATCAGCAAGTACGCCCTTGGAACGGGACAACGGGCAAATGATGTGAGTGGACCGATGCAAAAAATTCATTCAGCAAGTGTCTTCTCCAGCATTATACTCACATTTTATTTTATTTTTCCCCCAGATGTTTGACTCTGTGGCAGACATCATCAGATTCCACTCCATATTCCCAATAGTGCTCATCCATGGGAGGACTCTGTCGGCAAGCAAATACCCAGGGAACTGTGTGTTGACATGCCCAGTAACAAAAATTGATGTTGACCAGCTGCTTGGATGAATCATGTGGCATCCCATCTAAGTTTATCTCTTTCTTCCCATTTGACTTTGCTTGTTTTATATTTTCTGCAATGGTTAATTGCAGCTATTGTGGCCCATATTGTGTGTGGTGTGGGTGTGTGGTGGTGGTGGTGGTGGGGTGGGGGGGAACAGGGTGTTAGATTATTGCTTTCTGTACATAAAAACTTGTCATATTACTCATTGACCAACAAGTGGTATGGTGTGGAAAATCATAGATTCTGGCATGTGATAATGAAATAATAATAACTGTCTTTACCTTTAAGAGGCAAAATAATTGTGTAACTCTCTTAAAAACACAAGTCCATGTAATGATTTCAAATTGGGAAATGAATAAATTATAATCAGCAAAAGAGAATCGGGTAGCCTAATGCCTACAGGCTTACAGAGGAAACTTGAAAAACAAAACAAAACATTGATGTGTATGCTAAGTTATTGTGTGGGCTGCTTATTAAGACAATATGAATAACAAAAGCAAATACTGACCCTCGCTTAAGTTAAAACGTCTTGCAGCCAGTGCTTTGACAACATAATAAACAGGCTATAATGAACAGGAAGTGGTGCTCAGAAATAATTAAGAGAAAATAATCACTTTGTGGTCAGCTTTGATGATGAATAACTGCTCCACTAACTAATCCTCCCACTCACTACTACTTTGATACCTGTTATATCTCATTAAGAGCTTTTCAAAACATGTATCTGTCAACCAGCCACAGTAATTGTAATAATATTTGGCTGCTCCATTTTAAAAAGTAACTTGTTGCACTTGTGTTGACGGCCTCGGCATGCAAATAATCGTGCACTGACAAGAACACCGGAGCTCATCTCTCCTGACTGAAGAAACAATGATACTCACATGATGAAGTGAGGTCCAAAAACAGAAAAATTAGAAAGGACTTGCAGGGGAGGACAGACCTGTGCATCTTCTGTCAAAGAAACTTGTCTCATCTCCTCCACTACACAGACAGAAAAACAACATGGTGACATAAATATCAGTTTCAGGTCACAGAGGAAAGGAGGAAGTAGAAGAAAAGTGAGGATTGATTTTTCAATCTTTGGGAGCCACAAGTGGTGTCTCTTACCGCGTTTTGACACTGGTGATCATTTGCGTCATCTTCATCATTATTATCACTGTTTCACATTTACTTGCCAGGAGCTAATGGTGCAGCAGCGCACTCATGATGGTGTCTTCAATGGAGCTATTATTGCCATCGACAGAGTTAGCTGAGCTTAGAGCGAGTGGTAATATAGCTGGCAGGCACCACTAGCAGTTGATTTGATTAAAACAAACAAACAAACAAAAAAACAATTGTCAAAAAAGTTTTGATTTTCCTCTCTTGTTAGGCATTAATCCATTTTCCAGCATCTTTTTGATTTATGAATGGTCACACTTTAGCTATGTTTCTAAGGTGGGAAAATTATGTTTTTATCACCTTGTTAATGTGGGACTTGAGGTGTAGATCTGGATCTAATACAACACCATGATGTGTAACTTCAGATTTAATCCAGGGAGTAAATTTCTCAGATTATTAGGCAGGATTTCCTTTTTGTCCTCATTTAACTTTAACAAATTTTTGCACATTTATTTGTTTAATGGCAAAAGACAGGTAGCAATCCATGAACCATAATTTGACTCAGCAGCGATGTACGGTTGCATGTCATCCGCATAACCATGGAAACACATAATGTGCTCTTTAATGTCACTTTACATCTTTGATGTAGAGTGGCAGCAAATAGACCAAGGAAGCCCCTTTGTGCAACTCTAAAAGAGATTTCATGTTTCTCTGTCAATCTCCAAGACTTGATGTAAAACTCTCTCCCTTTGATGTGTAATTGTCATTTTATTCTGTATGAGCCAGATGATCAGAGCAAACAGGACAATTACCATCCTACTCCGTTCAAGTTCTGTTGTAACGCTTACCAAGTTGAATTATTCCCCCCATTGAGTTTGTATAATGCTTTGGTGCTACTTAAACCCATGATGACAAACACACAGTGGCTATGTTTTATGGGGGTTTATTTTCAACACACAAAAGTTACAGGACACAATAGTAAACTCTTGCTTTATGAAGTCCAAATCCCCTTAGCCTTTTCATCCCATCAACAAGGGACCCTTAAAAGTTCCCAGATAATATTCTCCTGGTTTCCACAAGAAATGGGCCGGTGACCATGAGGAAATTAAATCTGCCTGTTTCACAGTGCCAGATTCAACCTAGGGGTTCTCCGTAAAGAACAGGGCTCCGTGTCACTCACACTGCCAAACAATAACAACTCATCTAACTGCGTAATCGCTGTCCCTCAATACCATGATCAGAGCCGCTTTAACATCTTTTTCCCTAGCGAAGAGCTTTTTCTATCTCTTCTCTGGGGAATCTCATTTCAACAGGCGCTATTGCTCCTCTGTCAGGCACAGGAATCTCAGAATCTGTGATCTCGCCTTGACAGAGGCTGTGTTATGTTCATGAATATCTCAGGTAATGCAAGTCCGTCGGGCAAGGGTTAACTGGTTACAGAAATTGTGATGTTTAGTTAGTTTTAATAAAATAAAAAAAAAATACAAAAAGTATGAAAAGTTACAGTCACATATATGAAAGCATGTGTTGCTGTGATAATGAACACTGAAAATACATTAAAAACTTCTCACACAAATGAGGAATGATGGAAAGGCCGAGTTAAACATTCAGAGTAAATTATCAAACACTAAAGAATTATATTGCGTACAACGGAGACTGATGACTGCACGGCAGCTTCAGACAACTGGCAATCTATGATTACCATTTTAAAAAGTAATGCACAACATAAATGTTGCAGAAGAGGTGATGTAATGTTGCTATTCCATATTAATAGACAAAGAATGAACACCAGTCATCACATTTTCTATTTAGAGTAATATATACAGTAACTCAGGGATATAGCTGTGGGCAACCAATACTTTCATCACAGGCCTAGCACCTCATACTTCATTTTTATATTTTAAACAAGTATCATAATGCTGCGTAAGACAAGGAATGTGGTTCTGTAAAATGTAGGTTTGTTTGTCCGGGAATATCCTCTTTGATGTTCATGGTTTTTTGAAAATATACAATGAGATTTTAACAGTTTTCAAGGGGTCCTGACAGTCACTGAACACATAGATGGTAATTATTTCAAGTAAAAAACGTTTAAGATTGCAGTTTTTCCTGCACGTTTTTCTATGATAGCAATGATGCACATCGGGTTGCTCTTACTTAATCCATTTTGCATCCTCACGTGAAATGAGCTCGCTTTTCCAGGAGCAAGCAAACTGTACATTTGCAAAAGGGCATATAGCATACTCAACACATGCAATGATCCAAGATGATGTTTCAGCCTTACATTAACACTTGTCTCTGAAACTAAGAGTATTTAATGTCTATGTTCAGGTGACTGCTAACTACTACAGGTGATCCACAGTCCATCTCTGAAGGCAGTAAGACTGCATTGCACATGAAATGCTTACCATGCCGATACAGACAATAGCTAACTTAACGTCCAGTCATTCTCAAATGCTCCCACACAGAAATAACTGAGCTGTTTTGTTTTTCTCTAATGTCTGCATCTTTCCATCATAATACTTGTCATTTCCATGTAATTTTACACTTTTCATGTCTGTTGACACATTGTCTAATCAACTCAGGGATAGAACCGTACGGTGCACCCCATCACTTCATATTTCTGCCCCATGACTTTGCTCAACCTCATCTTCAAAATTTGGCACTTTGGAACGACCTCAGAGGTTCCTGTGTCAGCAAAAGTAGTTGTACCTTCTCCTCTTTTTGGAACCTGGGGTTTGGGATGATTAAGCACCACCACAGGTTGGTTTGGGCCTGGTCGTTTCACCAGCTGGTCCTCTTTCAATGGCAGTGGGTGAAAAACTGCACTGTCCATTAGACTGCCTGTGGGTACTTGAGTCTTTGCTTTGGAAGCCTTTTTTAGTTTCAGTCTTTTCTTGCTATGTCTCCATGAGCCTAACTGTATCCTTTTCAAAGTAACGGTTAGGAATCTTGAGGAGATATCCTGCTCATTTGCTGCCACATCTGAAACTCGTTGCACAGGGCTTTCAGTCACAGATGCATCTGCGCATGAGGCAATCCCAGCAGCTTCTTGCTCGTCTGTTGAGGGCTGGGATTTTGGAGTAACACTTTGATTGCACTTATTATTGTCTTTGGGAGTAGTACCATTTGTTTCTTCCTTGATCGTGACACAACTCCCAAGGAGTGTTTGTGAGTGCTTATCTGCTTCTTCAGTTTTCACAGTCTCTGCGGGTGCCAATAATTGGTTGTGGTTTGAAGAAACAGCTGTTGCGATCACCTGTGAGTGCCCTGATGTTGGCGTCTCCTCAGCGTGTCGTGTGATTACATCCGGTGTCTTGATAGGATCGGAAGTCATCTTGACAGAACAGTTATTTTTACTCATCACTATGCCACGCAAAGCCAATACCAGTGGTTGAATGGAGCCTTGGACATCCTCTGGTTGTTGGCTTAATGAAAAAACAGATGAGATGACAGGAAAACCCTCAGGTTCTGATGTGTCTCCTTCAAACGGCTTCTCATTGCACCTCCCTGACTGAGCCCAAGGGGAGGCCTTTGAGTCTGTGAGAGTAGAGCCTCCATCCTCCCTAGGTTGTTTGGTTAATGAGGAATCAACTGAAGTCCTGCATGCAGTGTCCAACAACAGACAGGATGGATCTGTAGTGGCATTAACCTTTCTGTCTAAAAGTGTTGAAGATGTCTCTTGGTTATGTGCAGCTAAGGGAACACTCAAGGAAATGCAGGCTGACATGAGACTCTGTTGATTCTGTCCCACTCTCTCTTCCTTTATGTTTGCAGTAGTGCTGTTCTTGGAGGTGATGTAACATGGTTCTTCTTTCACGGCCACTTGCAAATCTTGAGGAGCGCGTTTCACGTCATGCACCATTCGAGGTGGGATACTCTTGAGATGCTCTGGAAGCAAATTCTTTTTCTCATTCAGCGTTCTCTGGGATACACCCGTTCCCAAGTTTTCTGGATTCAGCATGTTTGTCAACGTATTGGTGGTCTTGGTGAGGACATTTGTGGGAGGTGCCACATGCACACTCACCATTTCTCTCTGAAGATTTTTGATTACACAATTTCCTTCTCTGGCTGGATTTTGCATGGTTTTGGACACTTTAGTGGGAACAACAGCTGGAGATTCCACATTGAGGTTCATCATTTCTTGTAATGTTCTTTTGATTCCACGTTTGTCTTTGCTTATTTGATTTGGGATGTTTCTAGCAACACTGACTGGAACTACAGGACGATGCACATTCGGACTCTTTATTTCACACTGTTTCCTGTTTACTGTACACACCCCCATATTTGGAGGCTTCACTGTATTTGGACTGTTTAATGCAGCTGCTGATGGCTTTCCTAGTGTTGTGTTTTGTGAGCCTGTGGTCCTGCTGTCTTTTATCACAGACCCATTTTCTTGTTGAGAGACAAGTCTCAGCTTTAGTTCCTTTGTCCCATTTACAGTTTTCACCTCAACAAGTTCAACCAAGCAGCCGGCAGGGATTGTCACTTCCTCTGGGAGTGAAACAGTGAGAGCCCTATTGTGCTGAATGAGTTCATGTAGAGGGGACAACAGTTCTGCAACTTTGGGGACACTGGTTGCATTTGTGTCAACTGCTTTACCCCTCTGTAGGTCTTCATCCAGTCTGACTTGAGGTGTAATGGTAGTTGGCACTCTGACCTTAACTGTTGGCCTCACTGGAGACACATCAGTAGTAAGCACTCTTGGTAAGACACTGGACACAGGGGCGTGTGTGTCGGGCTTACTGAGTCTTTGATCAACTGATTTGCCATGCAAACGCTCAATATGCTTCACAAGGCACTGCCTCCTCATGTACACCTGTCCACAGTAATGGCATTTGTATGGATACTTTGCAGTGTGCTGTTTTAGGTGAACATGTAATTCCGCTTCACTGTATGAGACATTGTTACAATAAAAACAGTAAAATCTTGTTCCCATGTGCTCCAGCATGTGCTTCTTGAACACTGTAGAGTCTGCAGAGACAAATCCACATTTCTCACAGTACATAACTTTTGAGGTGCTTAATAGGCAATCCAAACCTACATCTTTTTGTCCACCATTCAGAGAGGACGCCATTCTTTGATAGCTGACTGGCTTCATGTTAAGCGGTTAGCTCCAAAGGACCTCCAGCTGCTGTTATTTACTGAAGTAAATATCCGTTTCCATCTGATGTCCTGAGTTAATCCTTTAAAAGCGAGGCACAGGCCAGTGGACTGAGTGTTGGGCTTGCTTCACCCTATGGATAGAAAATGATAAAAAGTAGAAGGTAAGGAGTCAGCAAATTAAGATCAATTCATTGTTCTGCATCAAAATATTATGACAGCAGTGGTGCCCGTGTCACCAGCATCTAAAAGCTGGCTTTTTCTTGAAACAACCACTTGTCTGAGGTTGAAAAAAAATTACCAGAAATGTGGACACTTTACTAGACACAATTTTCTCCTACACAGTATGAAAATAATTGCAGAACTGCCTGAGCATGCTTGTGAAACATTGTCAAAACTTCATGACAGAACAGGTTTCACAATACAAAGCGGTTGGTCTTTGCTGCTGTTGCACACTTTGATGTGTGTCTGCCTCCTGTTGAACATTTTGTGCCAGCAACAAAATAATTTATTGGTTTGTTACTAATCACCACAGAACATTATTTGCTCCTCAGGGCTTGAACACTCAACAGTCACAACACTTACCATTATTGTCAAACTTATGACATTGCAGACAGGGACATGTATGTTATAGAGTCTTTGATCAACTGATTTACCATGCAAACGCTCAATGTGCTTCACAACACACTGCCTTTGTATGGATACTTTGCAGTGTGCTGTTTTAGGTGAACTTGTTACAATTGGCCGTATAGTTCAATGTTTCTTGCATTATCCAATGTATTACATAGTTCAGGGCAGCTTGGCTGCTAAGCAGAGGATAGACACAGCAGGAGCCAGATGTACTTTCTCTATCTTGTTATTTAGGTCTGTTGCATTAGATACACGCCCAGTCAACATTCACACACATAGCATCACACATTCCAGAAACAAGGCATGGACAGTGGTTGGCCTGTCCATGTCCAGGTAACTGGCCAATTATTCTCGGTTGCGTTTAAGTCCAACCTATGTACGGGGCAGGCCCAAGCCCAAGAACATAAATGTGTATCATTTCCTGATATCGACACTCATTCTGACTGAGATCCTGCGGGAGCTCTGTCACACTGAGACCAGCGCTGCCTTGCTTTATATGTGACCATAATAAATATTGCATCAGAAAATTGAAGACTGACTCCGGTCTGTTCTTGGGCTTTCAACAAAAGAATCGGGAGCTAACAAACTTAAACCTGTTTGAGGTTTTATTTTGACTTCCTGCGATATGTCAACACATCATTCTGGACAGCTGATAGCTAATGCCACAATATCTTGCAAATGATTTTCAAACATACACACAAACATTAGGTTTCTTCTTTATAATATTCTAACAGGTGTCTCAATTGGTGTGTCAACAAAAGCAGACAGCAGACGTGCCAATGCCGCCTCACTAATGCAAGTTGCTGAGCTGATGCCTCTTGTTCTGTAACTGACATAACAGCATGACTTAACATGTATATTGGTGATTTTTCAGCAGCTTGATTTGTAAACAACAATGTGATTGGTAAATTGGTTCCATTTACCTGACACTGACATAATGCACCAGCATTTGATGGGTGGTCGGGTGCCAGTTTCAGTGCGTCCTGCACACTGCTTATATGCTGTTTACATGCACCTTTTCAAAACTGTAAAGTCACATTATGGTTCTCAGATATGCACTAGTCTTCTTGGCCAGTTGGCAAAGAGAAGAAAACGTGGAGTCAGTCAAAGAGTGACAAGTTGAGGAGGATGGTGAACATGTTCATTTGGAAAACACCTCATCCCCAAATAATAAACACTGCTAGATATGGCAAGCATGCATACACACCCACTGTGCACATTGAGTGTGTGTGTGTGTGTGTGTGTGTGTGTGTATTGGAGGGGGGAGGGGGGGGGGGTCTTCCTGGAACACAGGTAGGCAAAAAATAAGCTGATGCTCTATGCCTTGGTAGCACGGAAGTCAGAGTCTTGACACTGACACCTGGCGTCGCGGCAGCCAATAAGCATAATGTACCTATGCAGAAACATAAAGGCTAACGCGCCTGAGACAAACTGCTGAGCAAAAACATAAACCCACAGGACACAACACTTGCACAAACACAACCCCGAGGACCCCTCCCCCTCTCCCTAACACACATCATGCACGATTTTTTTTTTTTTTTTTTTTGTCTTGCGGCGACGTGTTCACACAGCATTGATTGCAAAGTAAACAACAAAAAGCAGGTTAAATACACTGACTGTAATTAGCTCATCCACATTATCCATCCACTACATCGTGGACTCTTACTACTGAACATTAGGTGAAGGCCCTGCCTGACCAAAACAGGAAAGCAGGGGGGTCGCAAAGGCGAAGGCCCATATTTTACTGTTCACGTTTGCATCAGACAACAGAGTAAAATCCCAGATACAAACCTGCCGAACGGAGTGTTGTACATCAGCGTCTTGACAATTTACATTTTTCTCAATTGAATGAATGTGACAATTCTTGATGTAGACTCACAGACAACGCTTATTGACATGGCCAAGCGGAGCTATCCCGCTTTAGCTGCGTCAAGCCACATATGATTAGCCAACATAGACACGGAAGTTAGTTTATTTAGCCTTCAAAATAAACGCCTAATAATGTTAGTGTAAGAGTGTACAGGCACAATTGGTGTGTTTACAATTGCCGCTAGTATTGTCGCAAATATATATATATTTTTTTGCTTTCCTCCAGGTACGCCGTTTAACTCATAAAGATTGCGGTACATATTCTTCCAAAAGTATCTTATTTTGAAAGTGACATCCGGAAGCATATTTTTGCATTCCGTTAGCTTCTCAACTTTCAGCTCCTCCGGCGAATCGCACGTACGTGGATAGTATTCTAGCAGGAAAATAGCACAAACCTGTTGTCTTGGCTTTAAGTATTTACGTTGACATCAAACCAGCCTACGAAAAATACGTAAAGATTTTCATTGGCGCAGCCAGGGATAGCCACGCCCCGCACATGACAACTTCCAGCCACAATATCAATTTGATTCTCTTATATGCAATTTTATTCCAGAGGCAATATATTTATGTGATTGATAGAGACTTTGATTACGCTGCTATGCGACAGACGGCAGTTTCATAACACCGTAAATTAGGAATCGCTGTTAAATACATTGTGTCAGACACATTGACACAGGAAGTGGTTTAACGCTTTTGTATATGCCGTGATGAACGCAAACTCAAGGCCTGCCTCTCCTCAATGTGACCAGAGGGAGATGAAAAACGGGCAGGCACGCCGTGGATGCATCTGACTAAAATGATATTAACCAAATAGCCTCATATCATGCTGTTTGTAGGAATCTGCAGACTGCTCTCTGGCACCGTGTCGGTGTCCCGGGCGTTTCCGAGGTGAGTAACTAATCGGGTTTATGTGACAAATAGACGGCTGTGTTTACGCCATCCAACCCTGGTCCAGTTTATTATGAATATTTTCACGATGCCTTCACAATCTATGTTTCCTTGACTGCAGATGACACCGGTGCTTGTTGACGGTGCTCAGTGTTTGATACGCACTTTAATTCAGTTTTACAACACACACCTATCCTTTGGCCACCGTTAGTTTACCAAATTCTTGATTCACCAGATGCACTGATTAATGTCTGTTATTGTAACCTCATATACCAGAGCCCATGTCAGGGCCACCGTGACTATTGTGAAAACTGTTTCTGGGATTTACACACCATTGTTGCAATTCATAATGACACAGCAGTGGCTTTCACTTGACCCTCCCATGAGTCTGACACAAACGCGTGAGAGCTTCCTGGTTATGGTCTATTCGCAGACATACAGTTATTCGCCGCAGCATGGCCTCAGATTCAGCAACCCGGTTTGATTTTCTGGTGATCGGCGGCGGGTCGGGGGGTCTGGCCGGCGCTCGGAGGGCGGCTGAGCTCGGAGCGGCCACCGCAGTGATCGAGAGTCACAAACTCGGAGGTACCTGCGTGAGTAAAAAAAAAAAAAAAAACACCCAAGTTATCCTGGTTGATGCCAACGCACTGTCACAGTTAGCCTATTGTGTCACCTCTGCAACTCACATAGTGCTAGTTACCAGGTTCACTGCGAAGCCTCCGGACTCCTTTTGTGGAAAGGGTTTTTTTGTGCGCAATGTTGTAGTTTGTCGCGAGTTAAAAAAGCCACTGGCAGGGATCCAGGTGCACTGGCACGTACACTGAAAGCACAAAAGATAAGGGCCACTTGCTCTGCTCATGAAGTGCACAAATCAGGCGAATCAGTGGAAAAAAACCCACTTTTTTATTGTCCCATATTTAATCTCTACCAACCACAAAGGCGGAAATGTAATAAAGGAAGCTGACGAATTACAGAGGGATTTTCAAGCTTTGCGGCAGTTGAGATGGTTGTGCAACAGACCAGGGGTGCAACTCACTATGAGGGAGATGTTCATCATCTACTCCCAAGTTCAGTCTATTATCTCATGTTCAGTTAATCAGATGCAGTGACAGTGAGATTGCTGCAGATTTTTCTGACACGTGCAAAGCCACGCAAATTTGCCCAATTTCATTTGCGGTTTCAAGTAAGGAAATAAGTATATAACACCTCATGATAGTGCAAATGCAAACCACGTAATTAGGGATTTAGTTAAATGTAAATTGACCCATACCCAGTTCTAACCACATTTTAATTTGAGGAATCAACCTACCTGTGGAATGAAATTCATATTTTGCGCAGTAAGATAGGTGAAACTGTAAGGTGTGTGTGTGTGTGTGTGTGTGTGTGTGTGTGTGTGTGTGTGTGTGTGTGATGTTTTTCTGGAAATGTAAATGTGTTTTGGAAGTATCTGTGATTGTTTGATCATTAACAGTGACACTATAACAGAGCTGTAGTTTAGTAGGTGAATGTGTTTTGACCTTGCAGGGCTAGGCTTGAGATTCTGTTACCTATATAAGTGTATTATTGTCTGTTATTAATACTTGGTTGCTATTATTATTTGCTCAAGCTTGAACTGTTGTCTTTGTTACATTTGTTCTTGTCATTGTTTTCCTCTAGGTCAATGTTGGCTGTGTCCCTAAGAAGGTATTGTGTACTCCTCATTCCTCTTGTCGTCAGCAGCGTTTGAACTCAGCAGAGACAGAGGAGGCTGCTGAAGTGCTCGAAAACATCTCAGATGTCAGCTGAAATATCTTTACCCGTCTCTCACAGGTTATGTGGAATGCAGCGGTTCATGCTGAGTATCTCCACGATCATGCTGATTACGGCTTTGAGGCTGGTCATGCTCATTTCAGCTGGGAGTAAGTTTCCTATTTTCTTTTTTATGTTTCCCAAAAACAGTGAGCTGCTTTGTAAAGTTGTTCCTGGAACACACAATGCCACTTTCATGGTCTGTCATGTCTTTTTGTTGCTTAACTTCCGCCTACCCTACCCTCTCTATCTGTGTCGAGCAGTTGTACCAGTCCCTTTGTTAACCCAAGGTGATTGTAAATGATAGCACGGTGGAAGGAGTGGCCAAGACTAAAGGGCAACCTTCTAAAAGGGGACACTTATTTACTCATACAATTATTTTATAATTATTTTTTACAACATGGCATGTGTGATAATGCAACATTAAATTGCAACATATGCAAACATATTTTCTACTGTTAGGATTTTTGTCCAAACAGATGGAAAAATCCACCCTGTAAAAATATTTGTAAAAAGTTGTTGCAAAAGTTAGTGCAGTGTACCTTGCATTTCTGGGCCTAATCTGAGCCAAACATATTTTTTCCATATTCATAGCCCTATAGCATTTAAACTCATTTACACTTCCCTTTTCAGTCTGAATTGTGAAATCCATATTGAGCCTCTCTGGTGGCTTGAGTCTTAGCCACCAACTCCCAGTGTCGCCACACCTTGGAGTGTGCTGTTACTGTTTCATTGGCCACATACAGATTGCCCTGTATGTGATTAGCTGCTTTCACCTATACCTTTGTATTTATTCCTTCTGCCTCTTCACTATGTGTCTTAAATTTCTTGAGGAAGGCTGTCTGCTTAACATATCAGTTTTAACAATGGAGTGTGTTCCTCTAAGTCTTGCAAGTGTTACTGGAATCCTTTTGTTCCAAACATAAATCAGTCTCAGAGGAGGAAGAGATATCAGTTTCTCCTTAAACAGTAAACTTGGAAGACCAGAATGCAGTGCAGCCTCAAGAGTTGTTGCATTTTGATGATGGACGAGTCTCTTTCTGTCGTGTCACTATTGTTCTTTCCATATAATCCATAGCTAAATGCAACAAGTTCACACCCATTCTCTCAGAAGTCATTATTAGATATGAAGGAAATCATTAACTGAATCAGAAGCAGACGTGGCATTTTGAGGGAAGTTGGGTGCACCAAATACGTAAACTACAGCATTTCACCATGAAATATCTCCTCAACATCAAAGACTGACGGTATGTCAGTGCAAGAGTCTTGGAATGTGTGTCATTTCCTTTGTTTATGATGTTGGTGGGTGTTGTTTAAAATGCTGGAAATGCGTTGCTCGCTTGGATAACTTTGCCACAGTGTCTGCAGATCACTGTGGGCCTCCATGTGAACAGATGGTTGTTAGTTTGAATCTTTGCAACAACTGGGAGCAAATCTGGGCAGGGAGCTGCTCAGTGAGAAGAAGTTGAATGGTGCTGTTGTACTGGCAGGGCAGGGCAGGGCAGAGCTTTGCTTGAGGGCAGGGCAGAGCTTTGACAAAGAGCAGCAGACCTTCCTTCGGTAAATAAATCTTACCTTCCACTTTGTCCTGTGTTTTCAGAACTCTAAAAGCTAAAAGGGATGCCTATATCAGTCGGCTGAATCACATTTATCGCAGCAACCTTGACAAGGTAAGCCCTAATCTCAGTTATTTTTATTAGTTGAATGCATTGATTTTTTTTTTTTTTTACCCCACCCCACTTCTGGTCATAAATCAGCCCTAGAAATTATCAGATACACTGCCCTGCACTGCACAGTGTAGTCACTGTTCAAAATCCTTGTCGTTTGCAGGCAAATTAATTGGTTATGTTTTCTTATAGGCTAAAATAGAAACCATTCAAGGTCTTGCCAGATTCACAGATGACCCTGAGCCCACAGTGGAGGTCAATGGCAGGAAGTACACAGCGCCTCACATCCTCATTGCCACCGGAGGGCGCCCTTCTGTCTTGAGTGACAATGAAGTTCCAGGTAAGACCTACTTGGCATCTTCTTAGAGAAGTTAATCATCTTTAAGACTGGTTTTAAAACCAGTCTTAAAACCCATTTTTATTCATTGGCTTTTAACCCAGCATGAGACGTCACTTTGTTTTATTTGTTTATATCCTTTTTACAGTTTTATTGCTTTTACTTTTTGTTGTTTTATGATCATTTATGCACATTGATTTTAAATTCCAGCATCAGACGTTGCTTTGTTTTAATTTGTTTGATTGTTTTATTCTTTTTACTGTTTTTACTGTTTTGTTGTTTTAAGATTATTTATGTACATTGACTTTCAATTCAAGTATGAGACATTGCTCTGTTTTAATTTGTTTGATTGCTTTTATTCTTTCTACTTTTCCTACTGTTTTGTTGTTTTATTATCATTTGTGTACAGCACTTTGTTTCAGCTGTGGTTGTTTTAAAGTGCTACATAAATAAAGCTGAGTTGAGTTGAGTTGATCTAAATCTCTATCATACCACAAAGCTTGATAAAACAGCAGCTTCTCTAAATGTGGGAAGTTATACCATTTAATCTATACATCAAATGGGACTAACAAAGAAAAGTACACAAATAATATAAAATCTTTTTTTTTTTGCTGATAATTACAGGGGCAAGTCTGGGCATCACCAGTGATGGCTTTTTTGAACTTGAAAGCCTTCCAAGGTAAGCTTTTCACATCATCTGTCTTATGGTTATCGTATGTCTTGTGGCATATTGGTGCATGTAATTTAAGCTTTGTTCTCTCAACAGGCGTAGTGTCATTGTGGGTGCTGGGTATATTGCAGTGGAGATGGCAGGCATCCTTTCCACCCTGGGATCCAAAACATCCCTCATAATGCGACAGAATGGAGTAAGAAACATCATAGAGAATCACTTGGCCATCACTGATCACAAAATACTGCAGTGCAATTGCGTGCACTCATGTAAATAATGGGAATGTGTTTTCCATATTGTATCCTATTGTATTCCTGCTGTAGGTGTTGAGGAACTTTGACAACTTGATAAGCACAAACTGCACCAAAGAACTGCAAAACTCTGGGATAGACTTGTGGAAGAACTCTCAGGTGAAGTCGGTGCGTAAAACAGACACGGGTCTTGAGGTGACGATCGTCACCAAAGACCCAGAGAAGAAGAATGAGGAGGAGAAGCTCAGTACCATCCAGGAAGTGGACTGTCTCTTTTGGGCCATCGGCAGAGTACCCAACACTTCTGGACTGAACCTCAGCGAGTCGGTAATAATCAGTCCACTCTGTTTATGGAAGCTCTCTCAATAAAATTTAAACTAGACACTTAAATGTGCATTTATTCAACAATTTTGATTTTCATTTGATTTTCATGCTCAGTAATACATAATTGAGCTCATCATTCAAAATATGCAGATATCCCTGAAATATCATTCCAGTATTCCTAGCGCCACACAATGCAAATAGTTTGAGTTTGAATTTGAATGTTGATATGAACTCAAAATAATCAGTCCCTTGTCCCACAGTCTGAGAGTGTCACATCACAATGCAGTACAAGACCATATCAAATAACAATCTTTTTTGAAGAAACAAAGATATACCGAGCAACAAAATGTCAGAACACAGAGCAGGGACTGCTGCAGATTTGTTACTAACCTGGTTTGGAACTGGCACAATGCATTTTATCTCAGGTTTAAGAGTCAAGTTAAAGGACAAATTTGCTATTTTGTAACCTAGGTTCTATTTATCTTATTATCTGGCATCATCCTCAAATGTAGAGACCATCATTTAATCGGTGATATTGTTATGCTGCTACAGCAGCCAATGGGGCAATCGTAAATGGCTTTGAAAAACTTAGATAATGTTGCTTTTCCAAAACCAGGAAGATCAGTGTATAATTTTATTGATTTCACAATATTCTCCATACAAAAAGATATTGCAAACAGAACATTATGTCAATAGTTACGGGCTTAAACAGATAATATGTAGGCCTTTAAACCATGGATTAAAGCGGCATTAAACTTGTGAGTTACGTCAAAGCCCTTGTCCTTTCCTTCTATTTAAGTTACATCAACATTAACATGGGCTGTCAGATTGTCCATTAAACAGTATGACACAAAGTTAAATTTAATTTAATATGTACATCTTTTGAATCTCCTTTTTCATTTCTTACCTGTGATATATTGAAGAGTGTGACCTGTTAAATCAGCACTACCAAGCATCACATTGAAGGAAATATGGTATAGTTTGGTCTTGGGCTTAGTTAGGAGATTTTAGGAGACTACAAAACTGTGTGAAAGTTTCCACTGGGCTCACGGTTTTTCTTGCCCTGAATATCGTAGTATTTAATAATGGACTGCTTCTGAACCAACCTGTTTTTCTTGTGTGGTCTGTTGCTTTGTACATAGTGGATTTATATTAAGCACTGACTTTTTGTTTCTTTCTTGTTTGGCAGGGTGTTGACACAGATGAGAGAGGCCATATTATAGTGGATGAGTTCCAGAATACCAGCCGCCAAGGGGTCTACGCAGTAGGGGATGTTTGTGGCAAAGCCCTTCTCACACCTGGTAGGCTCTGGCACCTCACCTGCATTACAGACATTGTGTGAACTGCAGTGATAATTATATCAGCGTTCCACCAGTGTGGGTTTCAAAGGCTGGTACCAAAATTGTTTACTGGAGTAATGGAGAGCCTATGTTTTATGATGATGTTCAGTATCAATAAACTTTGCCAATTTCATGCAAAAAAAAATAAGGATTTGGTTCACCTCCAGATTTTTATTCTCAGCGAGGTGGTAAAGCTCAACAGCTCAGGGCAGCACTTGATACAAGAACTTTCCACTGAAATCCATAATAATAAAATTGTTTTAGTTAGGGCAGCTGCACCTTAAGCTAGGGTGTCCCACTGTATTAATTCAAAGAGAGGATATTCTTGGGATACATCAGGATATTCTTGGGATACATCAGGCCTTAAAATCAAGAATTCATTCACAAAAGTCATTTTAAAATTAAGAATTAATTTACAAACAAGCAAATATTAGACCAGATAGATTTATAAATGAATTAAATGTGACAATGGATGGGAGTTTTTGTTTCAAAACAGTGTAGTTCCAAAAGTGAGTTTTGAAAGCCAGAAATTGTGGCACCTAATAATGGCTCAGTTATAAGTAACCCTGTCATCCCCCTACAGATGGTAATTTTTACTATGGAGCAGTAAAAATCCTACTTATTGCCCCTTTAATTTGCAGAAATAAATGCATAGATTTGGATAGACTAAAGGGTGGGTAATTAGATTTCTTTGGACAAATTTATTGTATTCTGATGTGTCCTCTCTGTGTGTGGCAGTTGCCATTGCTGCAGGCAGAAAGCTGGCACACAGACTGTTTGAGGGCAAGAAGGACTCCAAGGTGGACTACTCCAACATTCCCACAGTGGTGTTCAGCCACCCACCCATCGGTACGGTGGGCCTCACGGAAGGTGAGTATGCCCTTACCAAAGATGTCAACAGGTGGGTAGTTCCCAAAAAAATCTTTTCCATGTTGGGAAGTGTCTGTATATCCTCGTTTGTCTGTTGTTGTTGTATAGATTCTGAAGAACCAACAGTGTGACATTTTCCAACATCCGTTGTTGTACCTCATGAAGATGATGATTTGCAAACACTTACCTCTGCTGTTTGTACTTATTGTAAGTTCTGGATGAGGGTGTCAGCTTAGCGTGTGCATTGCAAATGGAAATGCTGTATTAGTTTTTCTGACTAGGAAAGGAATGCTTAACTTTGTGTGTTACAGAGGAGGCGGTTAAAACCAGAGGAAAGGAGAGCGTGAAGACTTACAAGACCTCCTTCACTCCAATGTATCATGCCATCACAACCAGGAAGACTGAGTGCATCATGAAGCTGGTGTGTGTGGGCAAGGAGGAGAAGGTAGGAGTCATCTGTTTCTCAGTGCAGCCAATTCCTCTCAAGAACTTATATAATAGAACAGAATTCACTTTCTGAGGAGCCCACTTAATTTTAGTTGTACTTCATTACTGTTTTTGTTATTAAGGAACACATAACTTGGACTTCCAGTCTAAAAGATAACGAGGATGAAAATATCACCTGCTTGAAAATTTTTAACAGATCTACTACTTATATAGGAAGATGAGACCAGGCATAAGGCCCAACAAATTGTTTCTGATCCAACTCACCCGCTTACACAAGAGTTCACCTTGTTGCCCTCTGGGTGGTGCTAAGTGCCCTTTGAGCACATATCAAGTCCTTTGTATCAAATGCAGCTGTTTCACCAAAGTCTTAATTTTCTCCTTCACCAATTCTCTGATGCTCAGTATTATCAACTAGGTTTTGTGCTCTGCGGATATGAAAAGTACAAGCAGACAGCAGGTTATCGGAAAATGTGTACTCCAATAATTTAATAAATTAAATTACCAGTAAAGTAAATTACAACATTTTGTGACAAAGTAACTCCCAGAATGCTTTGAACCTAACAAATTGGAGATATAAGATAGTCTGCGGCTATCTAAAGGTGGAAGCTCTGATCATCTGGACAGTGCCATTATTTTTGACTCTTGCATGCAATGATTATCAAATTAATTGAATTGTCTCCTTTTCCCCAGGTGGTTGGCTTGCATATGCAGGGTGTGGGCTGTGATGAGATGCTGCAGGGCTTCGCTGTGGCCATAAACATGGGAGCTACCAAAGCCGATTTTGACAAGACTATTGCCATTCACCCCACCTCGTCTGAAGAGTTTGTGACGATGCGTTAATGCAAACGCCAGACTTCCCCTCGCTTCCCTATATCACCAGCAACTACAATCAGCATACCAGGGCAGAGTCACAGCTCCACAATAGTCTCGCAACAGCTTGATGACTTTCTTTACAAGACTATCTTTATACTTCCATTTTCTTTAAGTGACCTTATCTGTGCACAGCGTTTCATTATTTTTTCATGATCTAATTTCACCTAGATGGACCAAGACCAAGTTATGGCCCTCTTCAACTGTACTGTGGGTCTTATAAGCAGTGGGTATTGATTAAATATGCAACATTTCTTTTTAATGATTGTGAAATGGAAGTGATGGATCTACAGGTATTGTTGTCAAGTGATTGCATGGGAAAGACATGGGAAAGATCTCTCTCCTAGTGTATGTGTATGATTTGTTGATTGCCAGATGAGCATGGCACACTGCTGCTGCTGCCCGGATTTACTCCCAATGCGAGGTCACAATATATTTACTGTACTGTTATACAGATTCAATAATAAACCTGCAGTTTTTCTTAAGTGTTATGTATCAAAACCTGTCTCTTTATTCAGCAGTGAAACAATTTCACAGACATGTGACAGAAGTGGTCAGGCCATAGTTTTTTAAGCACATAATCGGCCACATAGAGCAATTTTCCCGGTCATATTTAAGCTGAAATGCCTCATAACTGCTTGGTTTCTAAGACCACTTTTTACAGTTTGCATGGATAGGGAACAAGATAAGCTATGTCTGGTTTCTATATGTTGAAGTAACATGAAGTTACTGAAAAAAAAAAAAAATGCTGAGTAATTACACTGTCCTTATCTTCACTGCAGAACTGTGCTACTTAATGCAATGGCACAGAGATATGGCATAGAGTCTGCAACAAGATGTACCAAAGTAGTGGCTCTATTCCCGTAAGAGGGGTGTGTTTTATATAGGTCTGCCATATGCTGAGCATTAACTAGACTGATATGATTACAGCCCTACAACGTTTGACCATGGTGCTCTTGTGAAATATAAGTTATATATTTAATGAATGAGAGTGACAACTGACAAAAATCGTCACTCCAAAATAAATGACCTTGGTTCCTATGGCGTTTAAGTGATTATCGCGATGTAAAGCAGCATCACACTCACAATGACCATCCTCTCGCGAGAACCGCGTCACTCGTATGTGTTTAGGTAGTACTGACGTCCATAGTGGCGTTACTCTCAGTTTGGCCATAGAGTCTTCAAATGGACACAGATTATGCGGAACAAACATCACCATAGAAAGGTAGGGCTTTTTTCCGAGTCATGTTATCGTGATGTACAAAGTAGCCAGTAACGTGTGTCTGTCGGCAGATCCAAATTTTCTACAGTTTTGGCTAGTTATTGTGGCTAGCGATGTTAGCTTGTAATGCTAGCTAACTTTATGACTCATTAGCACCCGCGGCCGGTAGCTGGTAATGTTATTGCCGGCGAAGGCATTAGTTAGCTAACTATGGGGGGTAGCATCAGTGACACCAATTTTCACTTAGACTCTAACGCTAAATGTGTGGAGTTTGTGTTTTTTGGCGAAGTTTCATTGTAACGACAGTGTCAAATGCTGTGAGGTGATGTGTTGGCTAGCAGTTTACGTTAATCTGGCTCTCAGGCAAACTGGGCAGCGTTAAATGACAAGCGGGCTGATGTGTTAACAAAACAGTCACCGGGCTGTTTGTGTGTATGAATCCTCATAGCAAGTTCCAGCACTACTGTCCAGAACCGAGCTACAGCGAGGATGTTCCCTTGCCTGTCCCAGAGACCATGGCATGTCATCTGCAGGGTTTCCTTGCAGCACAGAGCGTCCCTGTCACAGCGATGTCCAAGGGTCCCCCGGCTGTGCTACGGTGAGGATTCAACCTTACACATGAAACTGCTAAGATTGGCGAAGTTACATCACCTTATGGATAGTACTGCTGACTGTTTCCATATGTTCTTCTGCACAGGTTGGCAGAGTGGAGACATACACAGCTTGTGGTTCAGCCTTCCAGAGTGCCGTGTAGCTTCTCCACTGCTGGGCCATGTTCAGTATTACTCTACCTCTGGCGGCAGTAAAGATGATAAAGATGGTAATGCAAAACAAGGATCTGGAGATGCTCCCACGGCGGAGAAAGTGCTGTCTAGTGCTGCAAAGTCTGCCTCGGCCCCATCAGGTGACACACTTTAATGTCCCTATCGACAATGCAGAAATTGTTGGTGATTGAGATGTTGGTTTTCTGTCTTTAACCTTTTGTTATCATAAAACAAAGGATATATTTGATCATGTTGTTGTATGCACTCTTGTAGGCTAATAGTTTCCTCCATTACATGTTCTATTACTTCTGTATACCTTCTGTTCAGCTGAAATTTTATATTAGTGTATCATCCAGGGATAATGTTAGTCACCCATATAGGTGACAGCACCCCAGGGTTAAGGCCATGACACACCGAGTTGATGGTCGGCTGTCGGCCATCGGCCAATGTTTGGCCCATTGGTGAACGTCTGTAGCCCTAGTTTTTGCGATGTCTCCTGTACCGTTGGCACCTGTCGGACCCCTGTTGTTGACTTTTCAACCAATTGGGCATGTTGACGTGGCAGCAGAGCTGGTGGGTGAGAGAGATCACTCTGATTCGCCTTTCAGCTTAGCAAATCAGTGCACAAGAAGAGAAATGGATTTATTTTTTGCCTCCATCTCTTCCTTCCTTCTTCCACAACTAAAAGACCAAGGACTGACAATGCCAGTGCCATTTGTAACATATTATTAGACATGCTCTTGATCAGGAGTAGCTTACTTATTATGACACCATCCCTGGGCAGTGACAGTAGTGTGAAACTGGCAAGCAAACCCTTTGTTTGTGGTTTGTATCTCTGCATTCCTGGCTCTCCTGGTTTCTCTTTTTGGATGACAAATAGAGACTACCGTCACCTGCTGGTATGGAGAGTTATATCCTCCCATGCAAGCATAGAAAGTACTTGTGCGAAAGTACATTTGCCTTGTGTACGAGAGTAACGTTTTTAACCCCAACACAGGTAATGTTAGGCAACGTAAAAGTCGGCTCTTGTCACTGCTAGTTCTTTAATGTCAGTTTGGTGTGTCTGGGACTTTCAGTATGTTAAGCCAGTTTTGAATGTTCACTGTATGTCTGCTTGCTACCAGCAAAATCATCCTGTTCATCGTGAGATCTTCTCTGATGAATTTGAAGTAAAGTAATCAAACTTGTTCTTACCTAGATTCAACGCCTCAGGGGCTGACTAAAGCTGAGACAATTCAAGTCAAAGGTAATATTAAACAACATTCACTAAATGTATCTCCTAACATATGATTTGTAGTATGACTCAAGTTCTTATTTAGTGTTTCTTAATATTTTGTGCATAGTAAATGGTAATGTGGGTGTGATCGGTTGGGTTTGCACAGTACTAAAGACTAATGAAGTAATAATGATACTGAGATAACATTGTTAGAGCGCATTTATGCAAGGAAAAGTGTCCGTGTGTGTGTATAGAGTTTTAATGATGTTTTGTATTTCATGATTATTTCACTTTTTAGGCAAAGTCAAAGATTTAACAGTCAGAGAATATAATGAATCATTCTTTTTTCCCCTCTTTGCTCACCTGCTCAGTGCGGGCTGTCCTGAAGAAGAGGGAGTATGGGCCTAAATACACTCAGAACAACTTCATCACTGCAGTCAGAGCAATGAATGAGTTCTGCCTCAAACCAAGGTAACTACTAACACCTGCTCACCAAATTTGGTGTGCATGGTTTATTTTGTTAAATCCACCCACCCTATATATCATCAGTGCCAAACTATGACTGAAAGATAGTAAATGCTCATTTGTCTGCAGTCTATTCAGTGCAGTTGAGATGATGTGATGCCACGACTACAGCAGGAGTTCCATCAAGTTAATAAGTCAACATGCTGCTCAGATTAGCTAATTCCAGGTTGGCTAACACTGTGACACATCCATTGGTGCTGTGTCTAAGACTGCATTTCTCTTTCCTTCTCCTCCTTGCACACAGTGACTTGGAACAACTAAGGAGGATAAGAAGGCGCAGCCCCCATGACGACACAGAGGCTTTTACCGTGTTCTTGCGGTCAGACGTGGAGGCCAAGTTAGTCGCACATTCCTGCGTTTGACACCTCTACTCAACACATGTAGATGATAGAGACATGAGAAATGCATTATATGTCTTCATTCAAATTCTAGATCAACATGTTTTTTTTTTTGCCGATGAATGTCATTCAGTGTCTAACATTTTATGGTTTATCTGTTTCTCTGTAACTACTAGAGCACTAGATGTATGGGGAAGCCCTGAAGCTCTCGCCAGGGAGCGAAAACTCAGGAAAGAGATGGAGAGAGAGTACCAAGAGAGTAGGTGTTTTTTATTTGTATTTTTTTTTTTTTTATGACATACATTTAATTTTACTGATTGTTCTGTGTTGCTATGTGGCTTTGTATTTAGAACCAAGCCCAACCTATATTGTTTGTGTTGCTGTTTTTTTTTGTTGTTTTTTTTATTCAGATATATTTCGAAATCAGCAATTGCTAAAGGAATACAAAGATTTCTGGGGGAATACTAAGGTAAGCACCTGTGCCTATCATTTTGGCTAGATATTATCTGTATCACACTCAAAAATCCATTTTTAATTGAATAAGGAAAACAAATTTTGATGGTCCTTCCATGGTGGCCAAATTGCCCAACACACTCAGTGGAGTTCACACCGCCTTTGTTTCCATTTCAGGTTATTTAGGCTGTCATTGCATCTAAATGACAATGTCATTCTTTCTTGTCATTCATGCATCCCCTGTGTAATGTATGATGCTGCCATTCTTTCAGTTACTGCACAGTATTGGTCTGTACCTCACTGGCATGTCATGGTGAATTTTGATGGCTTGTTTTACCAGAATGTCCCCCAATATGCTTGATGAAATATTGACAGTATATGTATCTCTATCTATTTCTATCTGTCTCTCTCCCTCTATCTATATTTATCTATCTGTGTGTGTGTGTGTGTGTGTGTGTGTGTGTGTGTGTGTGTGTGTGTGTGTCTAGAAGGCGAGAGAGAGGTTGATAATTGACAACAGTGTTGGAAACTAACAGCAGCTATCATCCAATTTCATATATTTTATGGATAATAGCTAAATTTTGTTAAAAGGAAGGTATCCATTTTAGGGTTCATTTGTGCTCTAAAACTACTAGTGAAAGCTATCAGTGATTATTGGAAATCACCAGCCACCATATTGGTTTACAGCCTTCTTTTACCTATTGTTGACAACAGCATTATGCACACCATTTATATTTGTATTCCTTAGAATTGACGACCTTTTTATTTGTTTCATAAAGCCTCGATCAGGCAAGAGGACAACATTTCTTCAAGGGCCAGGGAAGGTGGTCATGGTAGCTATTTGCATGTAAGTTTTTATACATCTGTCAGTCTCCCTTCTTGTCAGACATGAAGCTGAATGCTTTTTGGTTGTGTCAATAGGCATTAACACAGTATCTGTTAACTGGGGGTCTGGTCCAAGCAGGGTTTTTACATGGGCGGGAAAAGTGGAGGAAATTAATTAGATATTTTTAGACCTGGAAAATTTTGCACAAAAATCTGAAAGCACTGAAAAAGTTTTCTGCTGGACAGTTACAGGTTCATTGCACCTCATGTGCATAGAAATGTTCGTACTTTGCCCTCAGAATAAGTGCACATGCCAAATTGCTGCCAAATTCACAACACATGCATACATGCATATATGCAACTGGCACACCTTGGAGAGCTTTTATGAATCCTGTACATAGCCTGCATATACGACTACAGGCAGTTGGTGAGAAAAAAATATCACCATTACGCTACATTTGATTCATATTGGCTCATGTGCCAATATGCACCACCAGCATATAGGCACATCCACAACAAAAGAAAAAGCTGATCAGTGTGTTGAATTGATCTAAATGAGTTTCTCTTGCTGCATGTAATCTTCCCAGTTCATAGCAAGCTATATTGAACGTGGCCCTTCCTCTGTGCCACAGTTCAACTGTCAGACTGCGGGAAACACTGAACAGGCTGCCAGCTCCATACACTATGCTGTAATCTGATGGTGGATGGAAATTAAGTGTCACCTTACAGTATGGAAATTCCAGCACACTTCATTGTCAGCCAAAAGTGGAAACAGAACAATTTTAATATATTAATAGTTTAATTATGTTTATGATAATGATGATGAATTATTGATTTTCAAGTTTTAGCTATTCATTTTGTAATTACCAAATAAATTGTGTATTATTATTATTAATGGTAGTATTTCACATTTTTAGATGTATATTTAGACTTTATCATTTGTTCAAAATGTTCAAATAAAGTTGGACTATTTTGAGACTCAGGAACCTGATTTGTTTGTACATATAGCCTGAGGCAGTTCTAAATTTGTTTGCAGAGTAAGGCCAACATTTTGATCAATACGGGGGTTTTGCTTACAACATTTTAAGCACAGATTTGCATATGCATTTGTCATTTCAGAGGTCATGATATTTAGTGTTTTGAAAGAATATCTTTGGCTTGACAGTTTTTCACAACCAGTACCAGCTTTTATTGTACTGAACACACACTAGTGGGAAAAAAATCCAGCAAAGAAATTAAGATCCAGTTGGAGTGTGGAATTGAAATAGGAAATGTCTGCAAACCGTTTCTCACATGAAGTCCTGCAGCCTATTGGATTAGGATGATTGCGTTAGGAGGCACGTGCAGTCACATGAAGAGCAGCTCATTTCCCTTCATTGCAAACCCACTGACTTCTATCACACAAGACTCAGGACATTCAATTAGTTAAGCAAAGAATCAGAATCAGTACAGCAGAGGGCTGTAGTGGGTGCAGACTCCAAAATTCAGAGGCATTAAACAGAAACTAGTTAAGACATGGGAAATGAAATAAATACTTCTATGTTGTTGATTCAGTTGGCTTTAAACAGGATGGGAAATAAAGTAAGAACTAAAATAAGAAGTTAGACACTTTGCTAACTATTAAATTGTGTGTTAGACGACAAATGTTTTTTATAACTATATGTGTGCTTCATTTAGTTGTTGTCTTTGTCCTCAGCAATGGGCTGAATTTCTTCTTCAAGCTCCTGGCTTGGGTGTACACTGGATCAGCTAGCATGTTCTCTGAGGCCATCCACTCACTGGCCGACACCTGCAACCAGGCTCTCCTTGCACTAGGAATCAGCCAGTCTGTCCGCAACCCTGACGCTGTGCACCCGTAAGCACTTGAGTCCAATCATACTCAATCTAGAATAAGAAAATAAGAGGAACTTCACTGAGCCCCACATAAAATTGGCTTATTACAGCACCATAGAATAGAAATATAGATTGTATGGGGGAAAAAAGATTACAAATGTGATTAAGGATCATAATTACTGTTGCTTAGATATCAGATTTTTTACTTAAGTGGCAATGCTATATTTAATAGCTAAAAAGTCTGCACTGCTACAGTACACTGGAAAGAACAACCATCAGAAATAGAGGAAGCTTGCTCACATTCAAGGGGATAAAAAGTCTGGTTTATTGAACAAGTACAGCGCCTGTTTCACTGACACTAATGAAGCCCTGCTGGGCAGCATGTCTGTTGAATAAATCTGATTTTTTTTTTTTTTATCTGCATGAACTAGTGCAGGCCTAGATTATGTCAGCAAACCACCAGTAATTCAGAAAAGGTTTATATTTTTTTGTCATTTAAAGAAAATTATAAGCAGTGTCATGGGTTACTTAGTTATAATTAGTTAAGTTAGTTATTATTATTGTTAGGTGAGGCCCTGAAAATGAAAATCAGAGTTAGCAGCCTGGTTGGTTAGGCCTAGGGCTCTCAGTTGTAATAGAGCCTATCTCTGGCTTTTTCAGGTATGGCTTCTCCAACATGCGCTACATCGCCTCCCTCATCAGTGGGGTGGGCATCTTCATGATGGGAGCAGGTCTCTCCTGGTACCATGGCATCATGGGATTGTTGCACCCACAGCCCATTGAGTCTCTACTATGGGTAAGTAGCTGAATTCACTTGTGTCTGGATTCTCAAATGTTTAAAGACAATTATGGCCTGACAGTTAATCTCTGCATTGTAATGCTCTCTTACAGGCCTACTGTATTTTGGCAGGTTCTCTGGTGTCTGAAGGGGGTAAGTTACAGTGTGACCTCAGGGATCTTGACATTTGGCCTTATACAAGTTGTACTTAACTGTTTGTTACTTTTCCCTTTTTCAGCCACGCTACTAGTAGCCATCAATGAGATAAAGAAGAGTGCTCACCAGCAAGGAGTGTCTTTTTATGAATATGGTATGTTCACCACAAATGTTTACGTTGTGAACTAGTGTAAGGGTGCATTTCCTTCCATATGTGCAAGATTCCCATGTGTAATTGAAGTCTGTTTCAGACAGGGAAATTAAAACATTCATGGGTCATGTCATGGAATATCGTGGGATTTTGTTAGCCTCAAATATATATATATAAAAAAAGAGTAACTAATTATTCACCAGACATATTTATTTTTAACTGTGGTCACATAATGAAAGGAACTATAACTTTTGACAACCTGGGAACCTTGTATGTAGTATCTTGCTGTCTTTGAAGATGCAAGGTGACAGGTATCATTGATGTGACTGATTCCTTTGTGTGTGCAGTAATGCAGAGTCGGGACCCTAGTACTAATGTTGTACTGCTGGAGGATGCAGCTGCTGTGCTGGGAGTCATCTTGGCTGCAGGGTGCATGGGCCTCACCTCACTAACAGGTATGCAAAAACACATGGAAATACATCATTGTGCACAAGCTCCTATACAAACACTATCACTGCAGAGAGCCAGATTAGGCAGCTTCAGTTGTTTTGGTCTGTGTTGTGGGACTTTCTTAATGTGTAACTTATACAGGTCTTTTCTTGCTGAATGCACGTGTCAGCACCAGGAAATCATTTTTCTAAGCCATGGAATTATTCTGTTTATTGTTTTATTGCTTCTTCATGATTGTATTATCCTCCTTATCAGTATTATGCTTTATTATGTGCTCACTGACATACCAGTTTAGCCCTAGTAATTAATTAATTCTCTGGCCTGTAATGTAGTTAGTTAGCAATGGCAGAAATGTGAAACCGTCAGTCAACTTTTCTTTTCTTTTCAATCCAATGTTGTTACTGATTGCATTTCCCTTTATCCCCATTTCTGTCTTGTCCCCATTTTTTCCCTCTGTCCCTCTGTGATTGGACAGGTAACCCATATTATGACAGTTTGGGTTCCCTGGGCGTGGGCACGTTGCTGGGCACCGTCTCAGCCTTCCTCATCTACACTAATACAGAGGCCCTGCTGGGACGCTCCATACAGGCTGAGCATGTACAGAAACTTACAGAGTTCCTGGAGAACGACCCTGCTGTAAGGTCAGTGAATAGATAAAGCCACTCTTATTAACTCACGCTGTCATGGGTTAACACATGACCCTTGTCTTGGTGTCGGGGCTGGAACACACGTGCCTCAAATAGACCACTGTGGTATTTATTGATGTTTACATGCAAGTGCCAGCATGCCCTTCTGTGCGGTGGGGGAGGGGGGGGGCAACAGATTCAGATTAGTGTCTGAGTCACAACATAAACATTAAATAGGTGTTTCAAAGCGTGTCTTTTTTTTAAAAAATTAAAGAAAAAATAATGATTTTAACCAGAGATTTTACACTGGAGCAGAAATGCACCATAATGTCCAGTGTGGCTGTCTTGTTCTCTTGTTAAGTTGAAGTGAGGGATGCTTTTTTTTTTCAACATGTCTGCTCTGAAATACAAAGATGGCATTTTCCAACTGAGAGAGATTCTTCTACATGCGTTTATGACCAGGGCCATCCACGATGTGAAGGCCACAGATATGGGGCTGAGTAAAGTGCGCTTCAAGGCTGAAGTTGACTTTGATGGCCGGGTGGTGACAAGGTCTTACCTGGAGAAACAAGACATTGACCAAATCCTCAATGTAAGTTTTTCTCCCCTAATCTTTGGCATAGATATATGCCTCTGTGCTGGTGACAGCTGTGGCCAGAGGCATTATGTTGTCAGATTGCCTGTACGTCTGTCCATCCGTCCCATTCTCTCATGAACATGATATTTCAGGAACACCTTGAGAATTTCTTCAAATTTGACACACATTTCACTTGGACTCAAAGATGAACTGATTCAAATTTGGTCACAGTGACCTCATGAAACACTTTTGCCATAACTGAAGAATTCGTAGTCTGCATATACAGTTTATTATGGTGTCCCTCATCATAAAACTTTCTCAACACCTACATCTTTTCCCTCGTGTGGGTGGGTAAAAAGTCTCTGAGTGACATTTACCAGCCCTTGAATTTTTGCCAAGTGATGCATGGTATGCAGTGAGCATAGAGCTGCTTCATTTTGTATGCTTTTTAACTACACTATTCATGTTTTTGGTTAGGCTTTTTGCTAACAATTCATAGCCAAAACATCACCAGTACATTAACATTGAAAGGCATGGCTAAACTAAGGACCTATTCAGAATGCAGATATTTTAAGAGAAAAGCAAACATCACTTTTGTTAGACTGCTATGAAAGCAGTGTCAGCTCTTAAATGACACATCTAGTTTTTATTCATGTTTTAGTCTTTGTGCTATACTCCACACCTTCTTTACATCCAAAAGCATCTTAGATTTTTCTAGATTGTTTTCTAGATTGTTTTTTCCACCACCTATGCAGCCATCGATTTCCACTGATTTCATTTTTGGTGCAAAAATCCACTTGCAGAGGCTTGAAACTTGCTCGAGATAGGCAATCCATCACAGTGAAAGCCATGATCAATGTGCACAACAATAAAGTAACCTGGACAAAAATGAAATAGGGCAAATTGTTCAGTGATGGATTATCAATATCAGCAAAATACAAACAAAGTAACAAAATGAAAGGAAACAGATGGCTGCCCGAGATGAAAAAACCTATGGTTTGGGAAATGATTTCTATTACTGTAAAGTGTGTGTGTGTGTGTGTGTGTGTGTGTGTGTGTGTGTGTGTGTGTGTGTGTGTGTGTGTGTGTGTGTGTGTGTGTGTGTGTGTGTGTGTGGTGTGGTAAATGGGCTAAAACATTAATCAGAACAAGAAGTGTCCCATAATCTGTTGCTGTCCCACATAACCATGTGGCTCAATACTTTCTTTACTTTAAAAACAGTAAAGCTCAATATTTTGTGTGTTTTTGGTCTCTGTGCAGGATATCCAGCAGGTGAAGACTCCTGAGGAGCTGGAGAACTTTATGCTGAAGCATGGGGAGAACATTATTGACACACTGGGGGCTGAGGTGGACCGCCTGGAGAAAGAGCTCAAGGTGCTGAAACATCAAACTTCTCTTTTTTGTCACTTTCCCAACTGTTGTCCCACTGTCACTACAATATACCTTGAGATTCTTTTTACCAGAATATTCCTCCATTTAGTAATCAGCTTGGATAATGAATACCCTCTCAACAAAATAAATCCTGTAAGCAGTGTGTTTATGTTTTTTTTTCTCCACAGCAACGTAACCCAGAGGTACGTCACGTAGACCTTGAGATTCTATAACATCTTAAGGATCTCTGCATGGGAACATCCCGCCGCAGCGAGAAGAAGAAACTACAAGAGGAAAAGGTGAAAGGAGGGTCAAGCCCACCTTCACACCCTGCGATCTGCCTCCTGTTCTGACCACCAAAAACAATCCTCTCTGCACAAGTCATCAAGTCTTACTGTAGAATAGTCCAGTCATTTACTTTAAGGACAGTGTTGGAACAGTGATTATGATTTCTTCGTGTTAATTCAACTTTGTCATCAGTTAGTGCTACAAAGGTTTCAGCCTGTCATAGATCTACCTTTTACAGTCAGGTACAAGTTAATGAGGTGAATGAGTATGGAATGTCATTAGTTTCCTGAAATTTCAAGATGTTTTTATCAATTTTAATCAATCATTCGAGTGCACAGGCAGTTATTGCAGTTTAATCTTCTACTTGTGGCTACTTGTGGCATGTGCACACATTCCTGTATGAATGTGATGGATTTGGTTGAGATCATAACATTTTCAAACTCAAAAACAGGACCAGTGGCAATTACTAGATTGTACACAACTGCTAAGTTATGCTTGAACTGCAGTTATAGTGTTTTTTCTTTATTAGAGCAAAGGAAATCAGATACCTGAGAGCTATATATCCATCAAAGAAGAGTTCTTGAACAGTTAAAGTATGTAGATATTTTTTGTACGTAATAACTGAAGAACTCAAGTTGGTGTATTGCTATTACCACTTATATAATGAAGGTGTGAATTGATGAATAGCCTGTATTGCAGTTACAGGAAAATATGCAATCGTCTTGTTAAAAGAGTTTTGTTGTTTGATATTTTTGGTAGAGTTGAAGAGTGGACTGATCTGACCGTAGCACTTAATGAGTACTCAAATTATGCAAAAGTATATTGAAAAACAGGACAGCATTTCACTGATATCATAATCTCATACCAAGTGGCAAAAACAAGCTCTTGAAAAATTAACTTGGAAACAAAAGAATGGAAAATCCAATAATCACAGTTAGGTATGCCTCTATTGGGCATGCCAATCTTAAGGAAAAGAAAAAAAAAAACAGCTCAAATGGAAATAGTAAACTCATCTCCATGCCAGTAAATGCTATTGTAGGCGGAAGCATTTGTCTCTTTTCATCACCACCCCTGGCTTGCCTGTTTGCTACTCTGAACGTTACTGCAACGTTCTTCAAAGCTGAGGATCGGTGTCTTGTTTTGCAAGGCCATCAGCTTGTCTGTAGATTGTATAGATTGTATTCTTCCAAAGATGAAGTACTTTATGGACCCACACAGACAGAGAAACCACCCGTGTCCCTTTCCAACCAATGTAAGTGGTCTGCAGCTGACATTTCTTAAGGGGGCTGGGTTGCACATGTAAACTTTAATGTAATGCAGAACATGGTTGTTATGAGAAGAAGTAACAAAACAGTTGTACTAACCCCATAAAGCACAGTTTTCTCGCAGTTGTTTGGTCACACTGTTGAGCTTCATGCCCCTCTGTCATCACGTAATCATCAGTGTTCTGGTAATTCAGGGTGTGGCACAGTGTGTGTACCCATTTACTTTTCATTCTGCAGTTTTTCACCACAGACAGGTGTATGGAGGACGCAGCAGGGGACAGGCCTGCTTATTTAGCTGTGTTTAATATCCTGCTTTGCATCAGGAGGTAGACTACAGTCGTCTCAGTTGTGTTGGGAGGGATGGATATATATTTTAATGGTGTTCATATTGTAATATTTCCCTTTGGTGATTACAGTGTCATCATTGCTGAAGGACTTGGAATAAATTTAACTTATTAAACTATTTTGCTTTCTTTGTTTGTCATGTAATTGAATTATCTTGTTTTTCGGATTTTAATCAGCTATCTTACTGCATATATGAAAGTGCATTAAAAGGAAGTCATTATTGCCTTCCCTCATCACCTCAGGAGGGCAGTGGTCTTGAGGAGGAGCCCTGAGCCTCCTACCTGGACTGATGAGGCAAAAAGCGGAATGCATGGCCCTTTTAGGATTTTTGAAAAAGCTCCTCTAGAAGTGCTGCAGGTTATTTCCCATGCGAATGCGCCTGGATGGTGTACAGGTACATTTTCAAGCTTTGAGGTGGGAGGGTCGGCCTTTTCCTGTGTGGAGCCCGTGATGGTTGACTGGAATGTTAACCCAAGTATATTAGATGGTGCAGTTGTAGGGATGAGAGAGGGGGAGCAGTAGCCTGTACGCTGACGTCAATAAAAACAGTCATTTCCAACCAGTCTGCGCATTGACCGACCATTCAAAACATTACGTGCAGCATCGCGGCTGGACCACTCCAAACCTTATTCGACTGAAATAATTATTCGCCAAGCCCGGAGAACGGAGAAAAGGGTGACACACTTCATTGCAGGTTTTTAACCATTAAATGTTGTCTTAACATTTGGGTGTTGCGCGCATATCAGTGTCATGTCTCGTCATACCATTCCCAAGTCAATTGTGCCAGTGCCCATCTTGTTTCCTTTCATATCTCCCCTCCTCAAGTAAAGTGTCGCTTGTGCACGGTTATCATTAACAACCATAACCTCTTGGCGATGTAGATTAATATAACGGATTAATGCGTCGAGGCGCGTGTCACAAATTGATATCACCAAACACAATATACTCTCTTGCTTCCGCATCATTCTACATAATACATTGTTGCGTTCAGTGTCATTATATGGGATTATTCAGTAGCGAGGTTTAAAGACAATCTCTGATTCGGGCACAGCTTTTTTGTCATTTTTTCAGATGTATCCTATTTATTTTCGAGCCTTTATTTTGTTTCCTGTAGCTCACAGATGGGGGCGCAGTCGACCTGCTTTGTTGGGGTCTCAAATTTTCATGCAACCTCCCCTACATCACCACAAACCCGTGGCTGCAAACCCCCAAACCCCCCGTCGTTATTCTGCACGGTTGTGAATTAAATAGGGATTTGTGTAACAATGTGATCACCTCCCACTTCCCACGCAGGCAACGTAGCCTCACAACATCATCCGTGTTGTGTAGATTCGCCTTTACGCACTGGATGTGAGTGTGTGTTGCCTGTTTTTTTCTTCCCCTTAATCGTTGTGGTTGCTGTTTGAAACACAGGTAGAGGAACATCTAGAACAATCCAGGTAGTGTGGCGGCCGGAGAGCTCCATGCTGAGGACGAGGAGCCGGCGATGCATCACCCTGCTCTACGCTTTTAGCCTCTTTACAGTGCTGCCTTGTCTAATCATGTTCAAGCAGCATTGTACAGGGCTATGACAGCATAGAGAGCTCTGCTGCTGGGGCGCTGCGTTTCCTTGACCCCTTGGATGACAGCCAACAAATGACATCATCCATTAAAAAAATTCAGAGGAGCATTGCACGTTATCTTGTTTGTAATGTCGACATGACAGTGCTTTCGAGTCACTTGGTCACAATGTGCATGATGATTGATTGTGTTGTGAATTCAGAAGTGAATCCTCTCTTTCTTTCTTTCTTTTTCTTTCTTTTTTTCTTTTCTTTTTTTTTTTTTTTTTTTTTTTTTTTTTTTTTTTTTTTTTTGAAAGGGAGAGAGTATTCCCCTTGTAAGAGATTAAGTTCTCTCCCCAGTTTAAATTATTCAGTGGAAAGCCAACTGTATAAATCCCTTAGAAGCCAATACATTATTGAACTGAGTAGCAACACTGCATGCTGTTTTCTGTGAATGATATATGGCAAATCAGATTCTTTGTAAGCAGCGATATACAATTAAAGTGGTTATATATTTCTTGATTCTTGTGTTTTATCTTAAATGTTTCCAGTTTTTTTTTTTTTTTTTTTTTTTAAGTTTGGTGAAATGATTAATGATACACTATGCTCCTCTGTGAGCAAAGGTCCAGTTTCATGCCTTGTACAGCCTGCAAGCTGAGCCTTTGACTTTCCCTCTCTGTCCTGTCGCTCAGTTATCCTTAGCTCCGTCTGATATGGGATTAGTGATGAGAGCATTGTTAATAAGGGATCCTTCTCGCTACTAATTAGCCAACAAGCTTAAATTCAATAGAGACTATGGCAGCTCAGCAGATAGACCAGTGTGCAGTGTTAGGTGGAGAATTTTCAAGTTAAAGTTTGACACATCCTAATGGGCTAATCCTGCCAAGAGAAAGTAACAAGACATCTCCTTTAGATCATGCAGAATTAACACTTCTGCACCTTAATCACAGAGTTACAAGCACACTCACAGTAATATTAGCAAAACCACAAATCATATTCAGTGATTTTATTACAAATGATGTTTTATAGACAATGCCCATGGAAGAAAAGCCATGGTCTGTGTGTGTGTGCAGCATTAATTCACTGACTCAGGTGCAGTCCATTACTGGGCCCTGTGTAAAGTCAAGGAAGGGTGTTGGGTCAGGCACTTAACATCCTCACTGGCTGCAGCTCAGACACGGCTGCAGGCCGTTCTCATTGCAGGAAGTGCACTTGAGGGCTTTGAAGGAATCCGTGAAGCAGTTGCGAAACACGGACATCTTGCTGCCATGGCACATTGGGCATGGGATGAAGGCAAAGCCCCCACAGGTCTGGCACGTGTGGGGGTGCTGCACCCTCTAGAGAGAGAGAGTTTCATATAGATAATTTTATTATGGATACAATAAGATATCTATGTTTACAAAAAGTGACACCTGATCTTACTGAAAGACCTACAGCACACAGCTGGAGCAAATGCTGATATATATATATATATATATATATATATATATATATAAATTAATTTGCCACTTAATTCCTTAGTTGAACAGTTTTTCATTCCATAATAGGAATGTTTTGGAGTAGGACTCGGTGCCTGTTACTATCCCACTTTCAAAATGATTAGTGTGTGTATGACCTTTCCGGGCCACATACTTTTTTAATAGCCAGCAGTGATTGGAGTGCATGACTGAAATGCCATCACACTGCTTTGTATTCTGTTATGAAGTTAGATCTAAACTCCAGATAATAGCAAAGGTCTGTGTAAAGGCCAGTGCTTGTATAACTAAAATGAATGTAGCTTGGTGTGAAATAGATTGCTTCACACAATCTCAGTTAGCACTATAGAGGGATGTGCTCTGCGTTGGTGTGTTTGAACAAATGTGTTGAGAGCAGAATCAATAACATGCGTTCCATTATTGATGGTGACTTATTGATGCGCATGCACCTTGTACATGGCAGTTCACTCATGTTTTATTGATGCTATGCGTGGGCACGGGAAATGATTGCCCCTATTTTCACTGTGCTCATCTCAGTGGCTTTAATCAAACAAGTGTGAATATATTATGACTTTATAATGAGCTGATGCTAATGTGTCACAGTGTAGATTGCATGATAAATCCAACAGAAAGCATATGAATTTGTGCTTATGAACACAGTACATCAGTAAACTATCCTTCAGAGCAAGCGGTTCACACAAAATTATCTATTTGATAGCAAACAATTATTAATGATATGATTTGAAAGGCAAACCCAGTGAGAACCTACCTCAATTTTTGTCAGAAGATCTTGAAGTTCTCCTGATTCATTCATATCTAGTATTTTCTCAGCACCCTGCAAAATGAGCTTTATGTCAGAAGTCAATATTTTCTGAGGCTCTCAGTGTAGTCAGACAAGGTATTAAGGCCAGATACTATTAGAGAGGTGTAAGAAGAACTAACCCCAAGGTAGTGTCCATCAATGAACACGACTGGTAATGAAGGAGGTTCTCCCACACGTTTGCACCGTTCCTCCAATTCCTTTACATACTCACTGTCCAGGGCAATGTTCTTCTCAGCAAACTTCACCCTGTGGTTCTGGAAAATCTTTCGGACCAGCTCACATCGCTCAAAGGTGGTCCTCACCACACGGAAGCTTGTAGTGTAGATCACTATCCGCCCAAATTCAAGAGCCACCTCTGGCTGGGGGGATAAAGAAGAACTGATTTGAAAAAAACTGGAAATGTCCTCTTTCTTTTGTATTTGTATGTTTTTTGTTTGTTTGTTTGTTTGTTTGTTTGTTTGTTTGTTTTTTTTGTATTTCTTCCCCATTTTTTCTCATATGTTTCTGTTAAACTGTGCAGAATATATCATCCCTCCCAGGTTGCTGTAGACTGTGGTAAAACCATTTTAACATATGTGGGTGTAAGACTGAGAAAAACATGGCAGAAGTAGGTGTTAAATTTGACACATACTTGTGGTAGTAGTGGTATTAACACCAAGAATGCAGCTGCTAATATAGTGTAATATAGTATATTACCACGATTCTGTTTTCTTAAGCCCATGTGCCTATCAGCTTCACCCTCAAAGTTATAATTCCATTTAAAACCCTTCAGCAAAATTGTCTAGTCTATATTAAGGCTTTTTATTTGCTTAATAATATGATGCAAAGACATATTTTCTTCAATTTGACCCTCTACATTCTCTGTGCACTGGTGCTCTCAGACCAAAAGTTAACCAAGGATAACAAACAGATCTTTGTTCAGGGAAACTAGAAAGCGAAGTGCTGAGAATTCATTAACCTGATTAGCTTCTCTTGAAACACTTAACGAAATGCATCATTAATCTTTAATTTCACGGTGACCTTGTCCTCTTTTGTGTGCCTTCATCACAGTCACACATCTATATGTTGCTGTAACTGTAACTAGACTTCAGTCGGAGAACAGGGACAACACTCTGATTTGAAGTAACATTGATATCGTACAAGCAATTATGTTATTGCACTGACAAACAAGTTATAGCAATACATCCAATGATGAGATAAAATCGGGGCCAGTGAAATGTACTTACAACAGTGGATTTGGGGAGATTTTCAAACAACGCTTGACCTGCGCTAACTTTGTGCTTGACGCCCCTCACAGTTCCATTTTTGCTCAGTATGTTGACCCGTTTTGTGGTGAACATCCGGTCCTTGGTGGCCCCTGCGTACATAAGCAAATCATCAGGCTCACTCTCACTGTCATCCAGCTCGGACCCCAGGAAACCATACAGGTGTCCGTTTGCATCTCCGCTTGTAGAGGGGGTGCTGGCCCGGTCAGCGTCCGAACTGCTGGTGCAGTCTGAATCCAAGGAGTCCGAAGGCCCCTCATCCTTGAACATCTCCTTCAGGACCCGGCCGCTGCTCCCTGAAGCCACGCGGAACCTCACCCGCTTTGGTGGCTTCTCCTCTCCCGCCATCAACATCGTCCCCTCCATTGGAAATCCTCTGGCAGATTACATGGCCCAGAACCCTGCCGTCCAGTCCCTTCCTTCTCATTCAGAACTAGACATGAAGCTCAGACAAGCTATTTTTTTCTCATGGATTACGAGACTGTTTAATCCTCACAGTTTGAACACTTCTAAAAACAACTGAGAGCCTAAGCTGCCTTACAGTCAGAGTCACACAGGCATTAAATAATACATGCATTTCTACCATGGTAACCAAGCAAGCTAATCTCAAGTAAACTGATAGTTGTCTTTGAATTATTGATCACAATTTATGCAGTTTTCACCAAAGAGTTTTAATGGCTTGACTTCATGTGGTTGATTCAAACAAACGCTCTTTCCTATTAGGATTGGAAGTTCATGCTGTGAGACAACATCAATTTGACACTCCTCTCCTACAGGTTAAGATTGTTGGGGACATTTGAGAGTGAAACCTTAGTAACAAGAAGTAGGATAAATAATTCTGCCAATTTCTACCATACAGCCATCCAGATTTAAATATGGCAAGATATATTTGTTCAAAAATCTTTATGTGTGCAACATCAACATAAGTCTACTACAACTTCTAACAATTCAACATTCATATCAGCTAAACTTGCAATGTCTTTGGGAATGTCTCTTCTCTGTTGTTGTTGTTGTTGCTCTGTATTCACTGTATTCAGAATTTTGTGTTAAGTGCGTCCTCTCATAAGTGTGTTCTGACATCTTGCACACACTATTCAAATGAATGAATGACATATAGGGACATCCATCCTTTTGTCTCCACTGGTTGCAGTTCCCTCCTCTTGCGTGCTGCTGTTACACCTGACATGGAGGAGGGTGAGAGTGCAGGTGTTCACCGTCCAGCCAGCTAACACAGCAGAAGAGGACCAGACCATATAATGTGTCACAGCTACACAATACAACATCGTGTCCACAGAGACACCTCAGACAGTTTTTTTTTGTGTGTCACAGGTGATGAAGCAGCTACAGGGAAATGTGACACATAAGCTTATAGTGGTGACAGCAGCACTCTGTTTGAGTGGCAAAGTTTGGCCTCTGAAGTAAGTGCTGGCTCTTCCTCCTGCACCCTGGCCTCACCTGCCCATGTAACCACGAGCTGATCAGGAGGGAAAACTCAGCGGGGAAAGTCTAATGTGCCAAATTAAGATTTATTGGCACCTTGAGGCTGTAATAGCTTGAGCTTGGCTGCGGTGCCAAGTCCTATTGATCCAAAGTGACACCAACTGTCTTTTTAAACTCCCTTTTATTATGAGGCTATTACAACAGCTATTACAATATGGCTTGTGCAGGGTCATTATGTATTATTGCTAGTAAGGGCCAATATTAAAGGCATGGATGCCAGCAAGGCTCCTAGACTTTGAAATAAACTGCAGAGGAGCTTTCCTGCTTTATACATCTGAGAAATGATCTTTCAGCCTAATCAGCTTTTCTTGACTTCCCTCTTTGTTTTACTTGTGTTTCTTGCTCTGCTTGTATTGATTTTTGTCTTCATTGTTGACCTTAAGTTTTTATTTTTCTCCCCTGTAAAGCACTTTCTGTATGGCCAAAAATCATAGGCTGCTGATGTTACAAATTAGGGCTCAATTTATAGTGGTTTACAAGTTACAAGTTGTAACAAATACCTCAGTTGGCCAACGGGGAACTAATGGCAATTCCTCTGTTCCTGATTCAACTTTTAGGCGGTTATGTGGCAGCAAATTTGCATCTGCTTCCTAAATTTAGTGAAAAGACCCAGACATATTTTTCTCATTGTTTGAACGGGTAACAGATTCACAAGTTTGGGCTGACACTGATTACGCTTACAACAGGTAAAGCTCAGGAGGTATATACTGACTCTATGGCATATCACTTGAATCCTATTACAATATGAGTTCTATGATATTGTACTATATGACATAATATGATATGATATATGTTATGTGATACAATATGAGGTAATGCAATATGATATCATTAAACCACAGTGACTAGAATATCTTGGCTCTGGTAGATTGCAGCGTGCACACTATGGGACAAATGAGCAGTCATCGCCTGTTAAATCAAAATACAATATAATGTGCTTATTATTGTGCTTTTATAATGACATTATACACAGATATGGTGTTTATACAACAGACTTTCATTTTTGTTTTTGCTTTAAGTTGCATTATAGCTTGTATTCCTGGAGAATCGGTTGCTCAAGTATCCCTCCCCCATACATGTTATCACCTCCCTTCAGCTAACTTCCTCAACTGTCTTACTCCAACAAAAGGCTTCCCATGAAGAGAGCTGCAGTGGCACTAGATGAGTAAAGATGAAACATTACATGAAAATATGCTCTGTGTTTTGTTCAAGATCATGTTTAGCATCATATAAAGCCAGGGCATGCTGTTATCTATATGCAGTTCAGTGAAACACACACCATGCTGAGTCAAGGAGCCATTTTATCTTACTTTGGCACATTCAGACAAGACTTCACTGTGACGGTGACAGTCTGTTCAACCTAAAGAGCTTATCTCTCAGCCCTGCTCATCAGTGGTGCTAATGTATCTTTGCCAGCCATCTCAACTGCTATTAAAAAAGCCATTTGAAAAGATAATGGCTTGGTTAATGCTCTTTAATTTCATTGCTGCTTCACAAGTCTTTTCTGCTATAAGTGAGAAGGAAAAAAAAGCCTGACAGACACGTTGACAAATGTTTTTAATTTTGTCTGGCTTGAATATGCAAATGTACTTCTACAGTGTCACTGTGATGTGATCATTTCGCATGCAGCTGATCCACACCATATTTTTTGTCTAAGATTGGTCTTTGTAATAGGAAAGCATCAGATTGATCTCTTCATAACTAGAGCTTACATGAAAATTGTACTGAGTGTCTGGCTGGTATGGATAATATCCCTTTTGTTACAGGGGAGATTGACAAGATGATTTACAAATATTAATTAACCCTTGAGAACAGGATTTAGGTAACAGGAATAAAACGACTCCACAGTGATACATCATTTGTGATTAGTTGGCCATCAGACAAGCTCATCCTACCTGACTACAGATTAACATCCACAAGGGGGCACACTGCAATTCACTTACAGCTAAATGTCACACTGGCCTATCCCTCCCTCAAGAACTATACACTATAGGGATGTAGAATGCAGCTAGAAGCCTGATGGCTGCATCAGTGATCACTGTCCCATCATGAAAAAAAATCATTTGAACCACATGAACAGTAGCAGGAACTGAGCCCAAAAAGAACCATCCAGTTCATTTTCATGAAGTGAACTTAGCCTCACAGGGATTGCAGCCAGAGCTCATAACATTGTGTGGTTGATTCCTGCTGGGAAAACTAATGAATAGCTTTAAGCTCAGTCCTCCAGGCTTGAAGACTCTCCACACCATGTGTCTTTTATATTAGTTCAGCGCAGTTCCTGACATTTACTGTTTATTTTTTTTCTTTTATGTGATGATGGCGATGTCTGTGAAATTAGAGACAACATCTAACAAAGTGAAGAATAAAAGGGCTTTTAATAAGGACATTTCTGTGACACAATTTATTTGTGTCTAGAGCTTAAAGAAATGCCACGCGTTAACATCTTTGTGGTACAGGTCACTCCATAGTGCGCTGGCACAGAGCTGACATTTATCCGGGTTGTTACAGAATAAGGATCACACAAAGACTTCATCGATAAGGCACAGTGGTTTGAGTGGTTAGACAAATGCTGCTCTGCTGTTGGGGCCTGAGGACAGGAGCAGGCCTTCTGATTTCTCAGAACACTGGACCCTTGACCGTGGCTGGAGGCAAAACCGCATCAAAACAATAGCAGTGATCCAGCTAAAAATGCAATAGGACATGACTTTACTTCACAAAAACGTATCAAAACATTTTGCTTGAATAAGACTGTTTGCCCTCAATGTGTATAGTATCTGTATCCAAAATCTTTTTGACAGCAGCAATATTCTCACTGAATATTAACAGGCAGTGTTCTCTGATGATACTGAATACTGTATGGGCCTACACACTATCAAAACTATCCTTCTCTAAGCAGCTTTTTTGGTTAATGAGGCAAAGAATGATTTACAGACTAAGTCCTATAATCCAATCTTTCATGCTGCAAGATACTAAAAGCTATTTTTAGAATAATAAAATGCATCATAAAACTTATTTTGTTATGAATGTCTAATATTACAGCCATGAACAAAAAAACATCAACGATTTTGAAGCACTATCAGAGCTATGACTTGATTCTTCAGTATTACAGCAAGCTGAAATGTATATTTACAATGTAAAAGCATATGAATGAACAAAAGTGGTGCAAGTGAATATCAGTGAAATCTTTGTAGGTAACTCTGATAAAAGAACAGCAACAACAACAACAATAAAATGTGTGCAGCTTGTAATCAGCAAAGATTTTGACAGGGGTAGAGACTTAGATGGGCAGATGAGTTAGTCATTATTTAGACTGATATGCTGTGAAACACAAAACCTTTGCACACATAATCGGAGAGGCAGGCTTCTTGTCACTGTTGCCTAGCAACCGTGGGAGCTACAGACCCAAATCCCTGTGGTGGCGTGCTGATGTTGAATTAGGTGGAGAGAGGGAAAGAAAGGAAATCTTTGGAAAAGATCCATCTCTGGCAGGCACTGGAGAGGCTGTGTAGTTAAGTATAGATGTTGAAGTATTCTTATTTTTGGATATGCCTGCTCGTAATCTCCTGTGTATCTGAACCCTCCAGCTTCTAGGTGAGAAGAGGACCAGCAATTGCATACACCATTTCAAATAGCATTGAAAATATTTATATATTATTAGTGGGAATTTACCTGAGCCTCTTGAAGCCAAGGAGATGTGAACACTGATTTGTCCTCTGATGCTAAATTTGTCTGCCTCTGCTGCACTGCTCACACACAAAGCCTACAAATTATTTTATGCATTTCCACAGACCAAGGATATATTCTCGTCTTTCCCTAATCCCCGCAACAATTAACATATCACAGTTTTTACAGGAAATGGGAATCCAGATAATCAGGGTTCTGACTCAGTCTTAATGGAGGATGTAATGCTGACAGAATGTGGAATAAGTCTGCATTAAAATAACAAAGGACATTATAAAAATGCATGAACACAGCTCAAGACATAAGCATTACCTTGATGAGAACTACTGCCAGCAAAATATAGACATTGCATAACTGTGGAGTAAATGTATCACTGCAGTTCTCTGAGGCAACTGCAGTGGTGCTGCTGCTGTACGAATGTTGTCTCCAGAGTGATTTGCATTTCAACTGCAGTGAGAGAACCATTTGATTTACTGTAGGTTCAACGGCCAAACGAATTGCAACAGCCAAAGGAGTCACACCTCTTCTTACTTTGCATGGATATTGCTGTTTCACTTCCTCTGTTTTGTATTTCCTCTATTGTGTGTCTGAAGGTTCGTGCTAGTGCAGATTCATGACTAGAGAGCGACATACTGATGAGGGATTTAAAGGAAATTGGAGCTCCAGTAAGTCACCCTGGATTAGATCTCATGCTGAGCTCGTCTCTAGACAATAATCACATAATAACATGTGACTGATACCACAAAGTGTGTCTGGCTGGCGTAAGTCCCTTGTTTTGGTCAGTAGTTGTGTGAAAAACTATACAAAAATACTTGGTTTTGCTCAAGCTGTCAAATAAAAGGAAAGAAAGGGGAAGCAACATCAACAACAACAAAAAGATAAAAAAACAAAAAAACAAAAGGAAAAGCATGCAAAATCAAAACTAAGATTTGGATGTGTATTATGTCCAAATCCAGATCCAGCTGGAAAAGTGGACTCAGTAGAGTGCAGATCTGCACTTACCTCTCCTTTTCTGAACTGTAGGTCACCCTGTGTGCTGAGCAAAACTCAGGAGAGACTCAGCAGCCATTTGTATTGTCAAACACTTCCCAAATTACAGACTGAACTACTGCATGATTCAAGTATAATACAGAACAGAACAGAACAGAAAATATACCATGAGAGAGCAAAAGCAGAAAAAATAAATGTTTCGCAAAGGTTTTGAATCACCACAACCATGAGATCCTTTTAATTATACAGCCATAACTGTGCATGAATTTAGGCTGATAGGCACAATAGTTTCCAAGATTAGTTGAGGACACACACACACACACACACACACACACACAGGAGCAAACACATGATCTCCTCCAGGCTGCTGAATGGCAGAGAGAAAAACACCCATACACCCCAACACTTCCCTGTAAGCAACAGGGCAACAGCCATGACGTCTGGTCAAAGTGTCTATGAGGGAGAAATCAGCCTTACCCTCTCACTCTATGCCTCTCTCTCCATATATATATATATATATATATATATATATATATATATATATATATATATATATATATATATATATATATATATTATTTGCATGTTTTTTATATATACATGTATGGCTAGATAAACACCCCCCCACCCCACCCACCCACACCACACACACACACACACACATACTATGCACGGGTATAGTAACACCCTCCCAAAAAAGAAAGCAACCTTAAAACCTTACAATGAATGCTTCACGTGACATATTGGTCAGTGTTTTTACTCCATAGAAAGGCCAGTTCATGCTGTTATTTCCTCAAGTTTACGATTAAAAATCTCCATTTATATCGACAATTCACTAAGAATTGCTCCTATACTACCGTACTGTTGTTATTTCCTCAGCTCAAAGGCAGCGACTGCAGTGGGGGTGGGGGTGGTGAGGTGGGGGGATGTGCGTTTACATCTGAAAGCGGTCCATTCCTTTTCAAAATCCAACACTTTGTGTCCTCTGCAGTCACAGGAACAACTATCATTCAAGCATTGTTTTTTGAATCCATGGCGTAATTATGTTTATTATATTTATTAGCCCCACCCCCCCGCTGTACAGATGGTACAGTCCATAACGTTAAGCGGCACTGTCCCCCTTATTTCAGTTTATGGGAGCTGAGAAACCAGAGCTCAGTGCTTGTGTTGTATTCCAGCCGCGTCTCGCCTCTTCCGTGTACAACAGGGATGCAGGGGGATCCGTGAAGTCGTGTTTTCACGGGCACGCTTTGTTATCAGGAAATGAGTGTTGATAAATCGCTTAAATCTGTTTATTTCCTACTTGTGAGCTGTTGAACACGGCGTTGTTGTGTGCACGAGAGGCGTCTGCGTTGAATGTACACTGGTTTTGAAAATCAGTTGACGGTTGAAAAGGAGTAGCCACCGGGAGCGCAATTAACGAGCCGCGGCTGTTTGACAGGTGCCATCGCCCGGCTCAGCGTGGAGAGATGCCGCCAGTCCAGAGGACGATGTCCGATCTTCGTTCGCGGGCGGAGGGTATGTAGACCTAATATTACTGCTTTCCATGTGTGGGAGAATGTTTGAAAATAATGTTTACGGTTAAATTGCCATTACCTCGTTAGTGCAAAGAGGGCCAGCTCTCTGGAACTAGTTGCTAGCTAGCTCTAAGTGGTTCCCAAACTGGAGTCTAGGCATCCCCCCGGGGGCCTTGTGAGGATTTCAGGCGTCTCCCAGCATAAAAAAGATTCAGTTAAATCTCGCCATTTAGCTCAGAAGAAGTTATCCCCACTACAGTGAGTGACTGTTGTGATAAGAGGCTTCACTTTCTCCGCTGTCAACTCCCCATCTGCAGTAGAGACTGATAAAAATCTTAGATGGGAATCCCCCAGGGACAAGCTTTATGGAATGGGTGTCTGTGGCCTACTTGATGAAAAAGCAGGCACCCATCCAGACTGAGACCAACTTTAGAGCCCACCTACAGCCCTGCCTGTCTAGCAGATGTAGTTACCTGCATCACCTGAGACAGAGGGAGAAGTGAAAAGGAATACCTTCATGTCGAGGCTCTTGTTTACAGTGACAGCTGGCACACGTCTTAAAGCCCAGAAAAAGTGCCCATCAAATGGCATGGAGCGTGGGTCTAATAATACACTCATTGTGATTCGGTTCTGACCCTCTACTCCTTCAATGCACCAGTAACTTTCCACTGCATCTCACTTGTGTTGTGCCAGCCAGAGAAAGAGGATGCAGCCAAATCACATACAGTAGCTCAGGTGAGCTCAATACAGAGGGAGAGATCTGTTTACCTAATACTAAGGACTGGAAAGGCTGCTTACTTAGCTCAGCTGATCCTCACAGTAGCTTGGGAGTGTTTAGGTGTGTTTGTTTAATTAAAGACTAGCTGCAAGTGACTATGGGTTGCTGAGGATTTTTAACTAGGTGAAGGCGCATAGTCTTGAAAGCAAAAAGGTTAAGTCACATCAAGGTTTATTTGTGCGGCAGAGCGGCCCAGTTGTTAATGACACCATCTCTCAGCCAGACCACCTGTGTTCAAGCCTTGTATTGACAAACATCTGCTCTGACCTCTCCATTAGGACAGAAATGTGCCTATGGGGATCAGTAAAGTAGGGTTAAGCCAGTTTATCGGTTTACATATACATTGGGTAATATCTGCCTTTTTTTTTTTTTTAGAATATTGGATATGAGTGTGTCCATGTGTTTCCTCTCTGATATGAAATAAGTTATTCTTAAAAAGATCTTTACTGTTTGACAGTGTCTTATTCAAACTTTTCAATAAGAAGGAATTTACTCTTGTAACAGTTCAATTTTAGTTACTTGTTAATTTTCTGATTTTACAGATATCAAATACTGATACAAACTATTGTTCATTGGCAGCTTCAGAAAAAAGTTAAATATTAAAAATATTAATTGGTCAAACCAAACAGTAAAGTATTACATTAGTGTTACTAATGTTAATCTTTCCAATTTCCATTTCCCTGCAGACTGAATGAAATGGCGTTGAACAAAATGATATTGTTCAGTTTTGCATTGTTTAGGCTCGATTTAAAACTGTGGACTCAGCTCAAAAGATAAGGGATGAGGGCACATTAAACATGCACTGTATTTGATGCGCTCACCTGTTTAAGAAAATGACTAAAATATTGCAACATTGTGCTACTTGAAATACCACTGGTTGCATGGTAAATTTGCCATATGACAGTTTTATGTTGAGTAGCTTAGTGGTTAGCTCTGTTGGCTTACAACAGGAAAGCTCTGGGTTCAGATCTCTACTTTGGGCCTTTCTTCGTGGAGTTTGTGTATTCTTCTCATTTTAGCAAAGATTTCCTGTGGGTGATTGGGGTTCCTCAACAGTCTAAATGCAAATTGAAAATTATACAGTTACCCACAGGTGTGAATGTGAGTGTGAATGTTTTTGTCTGTCTGTATTTTAGCCCTTTGATGGACTTGTGACTTGTCCAGGGTGTTTACATGGCATCTGTCTAATGCATGCTGGGATATACTCCAGGCCTCCTGTGGTAGTAAAAAGTTGGTATAGAAAACGGATCGACAAAAAAGGACAACTTTGTCTGAAAGCTGCTTGTGATACCAGTAACATGTTGAACTTGCTGCTGGCCCATTAACAATTCATGGACAACTGATTTTGTAAATTGGTAGAATGCTTTAGGTTTCAAAATGGATAATAAGGTTAAAGCCCTCTTTTATGGCAACTACAACAGCTGTTTTGTAGAAATGCTACCATTATTCCCAGTGGATGATCTTGTAGTTACTTTTGCCATCTTTGCCACTTTATTCAAAATGAAATTGTAGGCTACATTTGTGTGACAACACAAACTGATTGGTAGAATATGTCAGAAATATATTTTAATACTAAAATTTAGTGCCTTTGTTAAAATTTCTGTTACCAAACTAAATATGAGTAAGCTATGCCTTTGAAATGCGTTTTCTCACTAATCAGTTGTATTTAGGACTGAGCAATATATTGATATTCTATCAATATCATGATGTAAGACTAGATATCGCTATATTGTGTATATATGGAATGTAGTTTTCTGAACTTAACAGACGGTCCTTGCTTTTCTGTTATTTGCCTCAACCTGCTTGGTCATCACATCCATACTTACTAATGATTGCGTATCAAAAATCTGTTTTGTGTAATTATCATCACTGTCTCGATATTAAGTCAAAAATAGTGTGATATTTGATTTTGTTCATTTTGCTCAGCCGTAGGTGTATTCATCCCCAAATTTAAATATTCTGCATGTTCTCTGAGAATGAGCACATGGTGCAGGCATGCTGCACCTCTTAATGAGCCTTTCACATCATCTTGTCATTTGTGATCCGGCGTGGTGATTGATTTGGGACTTCGTTTTGCAAACTGGCCAAATCACAAAGAAATTGGGCTTCCTGTGCGCTGCTACAGCTATTATAATGTTATGACACTGAAGGCTGATGCATTATATTGGTGGAATTCTAAATAATTCAACGGAAGTGTAGATTCCATAGAGAACTGTGGACCGATGCGGCTGCTGCAGTCACAAGAACGAACACATGAATTATGCAGCAGCTAGTGCTGTCACCCCAACCCCCAACTACCACACACTACCTTTTTCACTTATAAAGAGCAAAAGAGCAAATGATTTACTTTTTAAGATGGCTTTATGATTGTAGCTGTGCACTGTGCACCTCCACTTCGGTGAAAAACATATCCTATTTTCTTTGCAAGCATTATTCCAAACAGAATTGATTGATTCCTATACCTTGCCAGGCTGGTGACCTGAGCTGTTGCCCCACCATCAAATCAAATGTTTGCTAGCCCCATGGCTTGACAACTGTTTTGCTCATTTATTACCTCCCCTCCCCCCCAGACACACACACACATACATACACACACACACACACACACACACACACACACACACACACACACACACACACGCACACACATACATTCCTCCTGCCTTTTTTTTATGAGAGCCTCTGCATGCTCCCCACCCTGTAGTTTTGTTTTTAATCACCACAGTGCATCAGACAGGCTTCCATCTAGAAAGGCCAGCCCTCTGCCAGGCTTACCACCTAATCCACCCGTGGCCTGTCCATCAGCTCTCTCTGCTGCACACTCCACAGTCTTGCCCACCACGTGCCACGCCACTTCTTTTCACTCGTCTACTGTATAGTGGAAAGATCCAAATTTATGGCCAGCCCATGCCTGCCCTTGTTGCCAAAACAGCCTTATTTAGGACACACATAGTGCAGGTGATGTCAGTAGCAATCACCATGCTTAGTGTGTGATAATGCCTTGACAGAAAGCCACACAGTAGCACCTAAATCTTTAGAGGTTAATCTGGTGCACTGGTAAGTCTCATACAAAACGTAGGGGGGATGACGCTAAGTGACTACTTCGACTTCCCAGAAGGAAAGGCTAATTGACAGAAGCCACACAAGTTACAACTAGACAGATGCCCACAAGTATCCTATTAGCTGTCTTAGCTTGGCTGCTTATCTTTAGACCTACCTAATCTGTTAGGCATGCCTACCTTTTTGTTGACACAACGGACATGAGCAGTGAAAGTTGTCAGGTGAGTCTGTCCTATGAGGATCAATCTATCAAAAGACCAGGCGCTTGTCTTTTCATGTCAGCTGACTCAGATGATATGATGAGCTGCTATTCAGCCTCAGATTACCTACCTGCTGTTTTCAAAACACAGAGCTGTGGATACAACATTATAGCCTACATGTTTATGAAGCTTTGTATCACTCCCTTTCTCTCAAGTTTTTTTTTTTTTTTTTTTTTTTTTTTTTTTTTTTTTTAAATTTATGTTGAGTGAAGAGGTCCCCCCCACAGCATTTCAGTAACACCAACTAAGGCTCAGTCTGGCTGAATAGCAGTAACAGCACTGCAGACTGGAGGGGGACAGACTGCTCCCTTCTGAAGGGATCGAGAGCTGCCCATGTGCCTGGCGGATCACTGGCTGATAATAATATGGCACAAAGGCCCAACACGCCACTAAATCCCCTGTCTGGGACTGCTGGCATGTCATATCAAGTCCCCTCGGGCCTCTCTATTCTGTTCCATGTGCCGCGGCATGGGACATCTCCTCTCCTCTATTTTCTACTTCGTGTATTGCCTTCCATCACTAACCTGCAGCCAGCCTAATATCCATTTCTTCACATACTCTATTTTCCTCACCTCGCTGATTCTCTTCAGTCTGCAAGGCATAGTGAATCTGGCAGGTTACTGTGTGGTGGGAGGCTGTGAAAATTCGCACATGCACACGCGCGCACGCACACGCACACACACACACACACACACACACACACACACACACACACACACACACACACACACAGAGGGAGTCATCCATGCAGAAAAAAGCACATGCAATTCTTCCTCTAATGTCAAGACACTGAACTCATTCTTATGATTGCTCAAGAACATTGTTATTAACCTGTCTTGTAGAAGGTCCATGAGCTGATGAGAGGTATGCTGTCTGCCTCACTGTCAAACGGACTGCATGATATTGACAATACATTGCATTGGTTTCATTTTCTAAATGTTGCAGTTGTGAAAGTAACTGCACTACACGTAAACACATTAAGCCCACAGCCAGACTTTAAAAAATGAAATGCCAAAAGTTTTGATTTGTGTGAATGTGATGAAAATATTTTCTCCAACTTAAACTTGATTTGTAGGCTATAGATTTTGCATCATGGGCAGCTAAACAAGCGGTGCGATAAAGCTTTCCTTCTAACGAAATTGGCCTCTTGCATTTTGCTCAAACCTTTTTCATGAGAAACCCCAGTGATAGCGCACATAAACAACTGCATGATTTTAGCCAAAATGATAATCTGGATCATGTTGCCAGACAATGTGGTAATTATTGCCTATGATTAGGATTGTAATGATTCACTCAATTGACGACTCAATTTGATTCATAATACAGGGTTCATGATTTGATATTCTCATGATATTTTGGACAAAATTTGAATTAAGAAAAAGATATGATTGACAAAAATATTTTTATGTCTTGGGCGTAATACATGCAAAACAATGTGTTTTCATGTGTCTTCATAACATGTTAAACAAATGTTTAGCCCCATGCTGTCAAGAATTGAACAATTGAACAGAGGTATAAAATTGTAAACAAAATGTGTTGTAGCAGTTTTACTATCTCTAACACAAACAAACAAATAAACAAACAAAAAAACGCCTTATATATTAAATCACATAACCAATGCAAAATCACAACGATTGGGAATTCTCAATCTCCAAATTATCCAGGTTTAATTTTTTGTAGTTTTACTTTATTTTTCTCCACTGTTTGGCTATGCGCTGGATGCTCTCTGAAACTCTCTGATTCCAGCTTACCAAATGTGAACATTTTCTGGTTTCTTTAGCCCTCTGTGACAGTAAACTAAATATCATTGGGTTGTGGAGTATTGGTTTGGACAAAACAAGGCATTTAAGGATGTTACCTTGGGCTGTGCACAAATGTAAACAACATTTTTCACCATTTTTAACATTTTATGGACCAAACAACCAGTCAGTTAATCAAGAAAATAATCAGCAAAGTAATCAATAATGAACATAACAGTTGAAGCTTTTGCAGTTCTAGTTCTGATTGGTGGAAAGAGTCCCCATGCTTGCATGAAGATACAGCACAAGCTACATTCCATTCATAAAAAGGTGGGAATTGGTTTCAGCTTCACCTATCTTAGGCTACTGCTATTCAGTGACAACCAGCTGGAGCTTTGTGAGCGAGATAGGCCTGACTCCTGCATCAGGTTGTATAGGTTACTGGTGGGTAACTAATAATAAGCTAAGTAAAGTTCAATATGACCTGCACTCAGGAAGAATACCACAGGAAAGATGTGTTAATCTCTTTTGTATTTACTCAGACATTTCAGCTTCAGCCTTCCTCAGTAGCTGTGAGTGTAACTAATAATAAGCTGACAGGTAGATTTATAGCATAAGAGCCTGTGGGTCAAACACACATATTTGGGATCAGTGAATCATTCATAATAAAATTATTTCCATCTTAATTGTTTTTGGTGTTTCTTCAATATAGAAAGAAGAAAAACATCCTAAATATCCAAAATTCTGTAACAATTTTTTTCCTCTTCACATTTTCTCTATGCATTAATACTCTGTTGGCCAGATTGGAAGCTTTTCGGGCCGGATATGGCCTGAAATACATAGCTGGAAATGGAACTATCTGTTTTGCAAAAACAGTTTGATTTGCAGGTCAGCTGCAGGTCATTTGATCTGCAGGTCAGCTTGACATTTGCTGTAACTTTCTAATGGTGCCTTATTTACGAGCCATTGGAAAGTTGTGTTGCAAACATAAGCTCACAGTGAGATGAATCTTCCACGACGCTTTGCCATAACAGCCTTACCACCAGCCCAAAAGACATAACTCAGTTCTGAGCTCCTGTTCCCAAACATCAAATAATTCATGAAAGCAGTATTACAGACTGGAGAAAGACGAATAGAGCATAGCCTCATATTTTTCTGGTTAGTGCTCAGAGAACTAGATCCTGGCTTGGTTATGTATGTCTGTGTGATGTGCAAATGCACACAGCCTAATGCAGAGTCTGCTCACATGTGCTAGGAGACGGTCAATGTGATCGTGTCACGGCAGGATTGCAAGGTCAGATGGAGAGGCGACAGTAGGCACTCCACAGGAAGGCAACACCATCAATGGTCAGGAAGATGAAACCATAGTTGCCCTTGGCCCCCACAGTCTCATGAATTTTATGACCCGCTTCCTGTCTCAACTTGATGTACAACTCTGCTTTAGTATTACTCCCCACTCCTTGGATAGTTATTTCTAAGAACCCACTCCTAGCAACTTGCATGGTAACACAGTGTGTTACCATGCAGTTGTGTGTGTCTCAGGCTCAGCAGTATGTACTGTTACAGGGCAAGTTGTTGATATGGTTTTGCACCAATGCCACCAAGACTAATTCCTGTACTGTTGTAGTACTTTGTACAGTAAATGGAAGTCGGATATTGAATATGTAGACATATTGGTCTGTACCTAAAGTGGATAATTGGTCAGTCTGGCCATAAAGACATGGAGGCTGTTTAGCAGCTACTAGAACTAAAATACTGGGCTGATTTTTAAAAGAGAGGGCTTGTTAACAACTTACTGATTGCCTATTTAGGCTGGTGATTATCAACTATTTGAAATATAAAGCGGTTTAATTTTACCAGACTGTTGGACTAACAAAATAATTTTGCTTTGTGCTCTGTATTCTACTGTATGCTTTCTATATAATATGAAAATATGCCCTCTTTTGTCTTGGAGTCCACTATCAATAAAACATCTATTTACATCAATGCTTGTCCTCTTGTAGTAAAATCAGTATTATAAACTACCTTGCTATTAATAGATAACCTGCATGCATTAATTTTGTTGAAGACTCTATCTGGTGTAACACTGAATCAATAAGGCAAGAGGCCACACCCATGATCAGCTCATCTGCAGAGCTGAGAAAGAGAGACACACACACACACACACACAGAAAGAGACAGAGAGAGACACACACACACACACACACAGAAAGAGAGAGAGAGGCACACACACACACACACACACACCCTCTGTGTGTGTGTGTGTGTGTGTGTGTGTGTGTGTGTGTGTGTGTGTGTGTGTGTGTGTGTGTGTGTGTGTGTGAACATGTGTTTTACTCCACAGCGCCAGCCGATGGAGGTGCCAGTGTTGTCAGTTTATCTAGCATGTCATTAACATATCACATCAGGTCAATGAGCATAACTCAACCACTGGCATGCATTCATTTTTACAGCTAAGCCATTCAGGTGTTAGCTATTTTTAAATCAGGGAACATTTGATAGAAATTGGGTTATTGAGTTTTTGCATGATTGCTGATTGTTTAGTCCAAAGCCAGGCTTCACATCAGACACCAGGCTTGCCCTAGTTTGCTCACAAAACACAACAGCTAATAAAACATGTATTCAATCTCTTGTTGCTGACTTCCTTTGAAAATTATATTTTGAATCTTAATGGGACTTCTCCTGGTTAAATATAATGGTTAACTGTATTCCTCATTGATGGATGATGCTTCAATACTGAAACAGGCTTATGCATTTGACCCTGGAGTATGCACTTTGAAGAGTGTTTTTAAATCCTCCAGTGCACTGGTAGTGAAGTGCTGTCTGCCTCATTTCAAGTGCTGAAACATTGTAGTGGTCATATATACAGTACTACATATATCTATATGGAAAACTGTGTATGTATTTTATATTTCTACAGTTTACACTGTTAGAGTAAAATAACACCATTCATCACTTGTTTTGCAAGTGTAGTTTTGGGTATGTAGAAGAACCATTTGGGGTGTCTTTCTATTTTTAGACTCACTGGTTGGTTGGTAGCATAAATTTGAATAATTATGACTCAAGTTAGTTTAAATTCCTATACCCAGCTCAAAATCCCTCTCTGCAGACCTTAGAATTCAGAATTTTTCAAATAAGCATGGGAAACAAATCATTGTAAATAATAAATAAATACCTACTGGGTGAAAATACAGAATACATAACTGATGGAAAATATAAGTCATATGCAGGTCTATGCAGGTCTAGCATACAGTGGTTTTCCATTGTCCTTTTTATATGTCCAGACTGCAAATGAATGGATGAAAGTGCTTAGGTGGAGAAGAGATGCATCCAACCAAAGAGACTAGATTTTTTTCTTTTTAATACATCACAATGCAAACAAGGAACCTGAGGTTGATACCACAACAATGGGGTAACCTGAAACAAAATTAAATAAATAGGTAATGCTAAGGGCTCACAGATGAATATCATGGATTTTGTTGTTTCCGTTGTTTCATTTAAAACAACTGAAACTAGCAGTGTGATTCATCAGTCTGTGAATACATATGATGACAGTTTTGATGAAAACAAACAGCAGTTCTGATAAGCACCAAGCTGACATAACATTGTGCTTGACTAGCTGGCATTGACAAGAGCTGTTTTCTGTCTTCTCTCCTTTCATTAAAAGATATGTTGTGCTTGAGTCACATGCCTTGCTCTTTTGCCATTCATAAAGTTTCATGCAGTGGAAAGGTTTCTTTCACTCCAGAGCCAAGGCTAAGCTAGGCCAAAGCCAGCCCTCTGATGTCACCACCAGCCCCCAGCTGCCTGTGTTAGTCTTGTCCCCTGAACATCCCACTGTAGTCCTCCTGAGCCTATGGGGAAACAGACAGAGAGGAATAGGGAGGGGGATTAATTCCGCAGCTGCCCTGTTGTTGTCGCGGGTGCTGGTTACAGCATTGTGATCCGATAAGCGACTTATGGCTGTTACTTTTGCTTAGATTGAAACAGTATCTATATCCCTTCTAGCTCTTCCCTCATTCATAAATGGAGAAGATAGGGGCAGCTTTCATCTCTGGGACTTTGATTCTCATGAATAGATTGTGGCTTCTCCGCCTACTGAAATATGTATCTGGCATAAATGAATCATGCACAGATCTGTCTCTGGTTGTGATGAACTAATGTAAATGGCGCATTGGATGCACTGGATTGTGGGATTGAGAGACCTCAAAACCAAGGGACATAGAGCTGATCTGACTATGATACAGCAGTACTGTAGATGGCGTTGGGTTAAGTTGGACAATACTGTGTGTGTGCTGTCTCAGTCAATGCATGTTGTAGTTGTCAATACAGAACACATACTGTACACATGAAAGATCATAAAGGTTCCCTATTTCCAAGTTTAGCATTCACTTGTCATTTTGCTGCATTTTGTATTTCCACTAAAGTATTTGATACAGTTACACTGCCTACCATTCATTTGTTTATGCGAGATCAATGGCTGTGGCCTCGAGCCACCAACCCCACCCTTGTATTATTGAATGAATGGTATGGGAGCTTGGCTCTAGCCAGACAACGTTCCCCTTTCTCTCCAGTTTTATTGACCCATGTATGAGCCTCTCAGCTTCATTAGAGCTTGTTCAATATCGTAACAGTTAGATTGGATTCTGCCTGTGCCTATTTTTGGAACAACAGAAAGCCTTTGTATCATTTTGATGAGCCTAGCTGGCTGTTACACCCCCAGGGATTGAGTGATACGCCTTTCCGAAAAAGTCTTAAATTCCTATGCCTTAGTCATGGAGTTACCTGGTCTAAATCAGTACAGTATAATTATAGCCATAGTAGATATTTACAGAAAGGGGCCTGTAAAATCCAGCATGCCACAAATATCTTTTATGATGGCGTAGTTTGAAGTCAGACGTAAAGAGCCAGAATAGCTTAATACTGCTAGAAATATCACACCTATTGGGCCCCCTGAGTTGAGCTTTAAAAACAAGGATTATTGTTGCTACTCTGTCGATTGTAAGCCATTATATTATAGCTCCGTTGCGATATTTTGGTATGTGTGAATATGTTTTAAAGGCTCAATCAGCTAAGTATGGACAGGTGTTTTCTTGTACTCTTTTAACCCACGTAACCCAGTGCTTTGCAGGTCACAACATGCCGTGTAAGGTGATATGTTTTACGTATCAAGTTGCTATTGTTCCTGTCTTGCTGCCACTAGTTGCATTTAATCTTGGCTTTGGACAATAATATTGCAGTCATCTTTGAGCACCACTCTAGTACAATAATATGGCTAATACAGCTAATAGCACCCAGCGTAATAGAAATCAGTAGAGTATGCTATTGCATTGAACCTGTCATATCTACTAACATTGGTATGTCATGCAGACATATCACTATACCTTATCACTTCAGATGCCAGGGATATCATATGTATAAGAAAATACTCCTTGGCATTGCTGAGCTAGCCTAGTGATATAAAAAAAGCAAGTCCTAAAGTCTGAATTACGTGGTCTTATTTTCCATCCCAAAAATTGACATAGATGTCACAGTAAGAATTTCCCATGCTTGTTGATTTCAGAGTATTTGTGTAACCTAGAAGGGAGGAAAAAAATACAGACTGAGAAAGACGGAGGTGCCTTGGCCAGTGCCAAGCCATACTGGGCCCAGTTTTTCCCCAGTGGGCAACCCCCCTGAAATATGTGCCCCCTTGTGACCATTGTTCCGCCCGTCTGTCTGTTGGCTGACACAAGCAATAATCCTGACATCTGGCCTGCATCCAAACTCATTACGACACTTGGTGGCATTGATCCCTCCTCCTGAGGCTTCCCCTCCAGAATCGTGTGCTCTATGTCCACTGAGCTGTATTTGGCCCTCTGTCACTAATTCTTTTTTTTTCTCCTCTTCCCATGGTGTGTCGCACATTTCCTTTATATTGCCAGCTATCATGGCTAATATGGTTGCTCCAGCAATAGACAAAGGGTGTTATTATGAACACTAATAAAACACAGAATAAAAAATATGATGAGATTGAGTGGCCACCCAGCTTCCCATTCTTGCTCTCTTTATTGATGTCTTGGTAGTTGAGCTGTGACTCACTTGCGGTTAATGAAATTAGCGCAGAGACGATGCAGTTTGTCCACCAGGGAATACTAAGAGCAGTTCCCACTGAGAAATCTGTGTCAGTGGCTGAGTACATTATCCACACAATATGTCTGTGGCTGAGACTGAGGAAATGAGCTTGATATGGGGGAAGAGGGATCCCATAAATGCCTCTGCAGGGAAAGTCAGGGAAAGGCTATTTTGATATTTAAACCTCGACCTCCCCTGTCACCCTATCCTGCCCCCCTTAAGCTGACTGACTCTGTATAAGTGAGGTCCTTGTGTGCCACTTCTTATTTGGCAAAGGCTGCAGTTTGGCTACACATGGACTTCAAAGTGGTTTCCATTTTTATTTTCTCTCACACACTTATCCTGAGAGAATTGGGGTGTAATTATGTAACTGTTCATAATTTTCCTGCATGTTTCAAAGTCCTAAATGTTGAATGTGTTGAGAATTTGAGCTAAAAGCTTAATTGTAGGTGGATACCTCAGCCATATCCATCTCTTGCTTATGCATCTTGTAAATCTTGAATTTGTGCAAGAGTTCCATATATTGACATCAGACTGTACTGGAATTAGTTTTAATTGTAAAACATGCCAAAAGAGGCTTACTTTTTTAACCCGATTACAAAAAAAAAAAAAAAAAAACAAAAAAAACTGTAGCAGAGACATTAATCTAGGATAGTTGACAGTTCTGTAATGCTATTTTGTAGCTACTTTTTGCTCTTGATGTCAACATGTCCCTCTGCCCTTGCTCCTCACCTTCTCCGAATAATCCGGTTTAACTCACTGTCACAAGCTGGTTCTCCTCAAACAGACAATGCTGATTTAACACTTCTGCACTGAGGTAAATGAGTTGATGTGTAAAACAGAAATAATGAAGTTGGTAGGTTAATGTATGAAATATGTGCTTAATCAGTGACATGTTCTGATTGCATATTTTAATGAGTTTGCGGACCCAACTGTAAACAAGTAGTGAATCATTGTTAAGGAGAATCAGGCCTCTTGTGTGTTTAGCCCAAACAGTCTGTAAATAGTTACTGATATTTAAAACCATGTCTATTCCTGACTAATTAGAACTTTTGTAAATAAGAATCATTAGTCCCTAGTTACGATTTTTTATTTATATATTGACACCTTCACTGTACAGTTTATCAAGACATGCCACAGTGATGGTTATTGCATTGTTTTACTAGACATTAATGTACTCTCATTCAGTGAAAATCAACAAGGTTATTTTAAGGGGAGGGCAAGTTTTTGACCCCATGTCTTGCCTAGCCCTTTTATTGTATTTATTTTATTTATAAGATAACCCTATGCCAAAAATAACCAAAATAACAAAACATAGGAATCATTTGATTCAAATCATGTGAGTCTACTGAATCAGTTCACTGGACTTTTTAATTGTCAAGTTGCTGCCACCAGTGTAGCCTGTCCAATGAGGATGTCCCCTTTCAGTGCAATTAGTGCAGTTCTTTAGTATGTTTTGTCATCAGTTATTTTGCTAATATTTGTCACACACTGAAGAGCACTCTGCTCTCTACTCAGCAGGACACAGCCTCTCAGCTGAGTGCGCTCATACACACATATTGAGCATGTGGTGGCAGGACAGATACAGACAGACAGGCACTTTTCTCTATCACCATGTTCGCATTGTTTTGAAGCAGAAACTAGCATTTGCAAATGTACACACATATTGAACTTTTTAATCAAAACTATTTTGTTAGAATTGAAAATTAATTTAACAAAGCAGCCCGCTGGACTTAAATTAGCAGTCAGCTGTGTGCTTGGTTTCTTTGGAGCGTGGGATTGACAGGTAGCATGGTAATAATCAGCAAAACTTATAACAGTGTGAGTAGCCAATTATATTGGACTCTGTGGCAACACAGAGACAAGACCACACCTTCAGAAAGAATAAGGGAGGATTATAGCACCACCTTGCTTAGAGGAGACAAATCTGCCACTAATGAGGCTGCATTCTGCAGCTTGGCCTCTGGTCTTAAGTCAAACTATACTGTGTGTGTGTAGATGTGTAAGAAAGTGGATAAAAGTTCAAATGGATGAACAGGCCCATGTTTTGTTGATTATATGACTGTTAGTTTTTCCGTTTATTCAGCTATTTGTAAATTTTATATAATATAGCCTTTTCACATTTTGGCAGCTGTTTATGCCCAAACTGTACAATTACTGTACAATTACTATATTAATTACTGTTACTGTACAATTTTAGTTTTACTTTTGCCCTGCTAGGAAGTGAGGGCTCATATGTCACCATGTTGGTCTGTTTGTTGGTCTAGAGTGTCATATCTCATCTGGAGATGGCAGTCCACCAATCTGTTTGGTGGATTGCCGTGAAATGTGATGAAAACTTTCATGTTGTCCAGAGGATGAAACTTTGGAATTTTGATGACCCTAGGACCTTCCCTCTAGCCCCACCAGTAGGTTAAGAGGGGCATCTGTGATCAAAATAACATGCTTGTTATTATTACTTGTTATGTAAGTACTCACATTTTCCAGTAGTCTCTCTTGGGACAGAGAACATAATGTAGAAAGTAATTAATGGGAAGCTGTGAGTATTTGTTGATTTTCTATTTCATATTCTTCATTCTGCAACAGTGTGAAATTCCTATGATGTATTCTTTCAATAAAAAGTAACAAACAGAATATCCTATATATATATATATATATATATATATATATATATATATAGCATTAGCCCATAGTATAAACACATCTGTGGTTTAACCCATACTAGAATACCTTTAAATACACAAATTTGCAAGGTCTACAAATCTGAGTTTTTTGTTGTTGATTTTTTCATTTTATTTAGACTTTACCTGTATCTTTGGACAAAACTTGAATATCTTCTCTAGGTATCAAAACTGCTAAAAGGAGAGAGGGAAGGGAATAGCAGTACCAGCCATTACTGGTGCAATGCACCACCTGGTCTACCCCAGCACACAGGCTACTGCTGTGCAGGCTCATTCACAACATAGAGACACAACATCAATCACAGCCGCTCGGCCTGCTCCTTTGGCCTGCTACTTTACACAGGCCTTATGCTGCAGTCATCAGCCATGCCAGATCCTTGTTTTCTTTTGTCATTGTGGACTCCACTCTAATTCCATGATTACACTTATTGAGATTTATCAAAGGGTGTCATGCAAATGTCAAGACACCTGTCTTTAGCAGCTGTTATGACCGGGTTGGTCCCTTGTTCCAAGCTGAGATTCATTTCTCATCTGGTGATGGAGCTGCCCTTCACAGACAAGCTCCATTAAGTTTTCCATCACAGGCTCAAGTGACATTACTGTTGTCATCTCATTCTGTCAAACATTCTGTAGGGTTTAGCATCACTTAGAGGCTGGTCATCCAGGGCTATCATGGTTGGTTTCCTAATGTAGTAATTGTACGATATTGGTATATCAACAATTTTGAAACTTTTATTTCACTTAGATTCCCACTGTACATGCTTGTACACTGCACAGCTTGTGTTTAGTTGTTTGTTGCTGATTTATACCATGATTCATCACCATGATTTTCAGCTGTTATTGTGCGACAAAGCTAGACACTGAAAAAACTAAATATTTCTTTTTCCCTTCTCTTGTAATATTTCTTTTTCTTTTTTTTTTTTTTTTTTACTTTTTCTTTTACTACTATTTTTAAGAGATCATGCTCTCTTCACACATGGCTTGAAAATTCCTGTTATGCTTCTTTCAGTGCAGTTTTTATTTATATTGCATAGGGTTGAATGATATAGTAAATGATATTGCAATTAATTTTACTGGTATTGCGATATAATTCACAATTTTAATAGGAATGATAATTTTTGCAGTATGATTTTCATTTTCTTGTAAAAATGATGTGATGTGATTTTTGCTGGGGTCTGCACTAAATAAACATGTTTTTTTACATCTGGAAAATACAGTTTGTAGGCCAAGGCATCTTTGTAACACCACAATACTTAATTTACAACACTGTTTTGTCACACATATACTTATCAAAGCATGGCAGCTCCTGTGATTTGGATATTACATTTGGCCATATTGCAATTTTGATAATATTTTGAGTAATTGTTCAGCCCTAGTTTGCATCCAGAGAGACTTTGTACGTGGTTCACATTGCTAATTTGGCCACTTCAAAATCATATTTTGAAGATCCCAAAACAATGTGAGCAAAATTCCATTTCACTCTGTGTCTCCTCTTAAGTTTGTATAATTAAAAATACACACCGAAATTGTAAGTGTTACCACAGCTTAAGGCTATTTTTTGTGGTCAGTTTTGGGCTAATGATTACATCTGCAAACAAACACACACACAAACAAACAAACAAAAACATCTGCCACTGTCTTCCATAACATAATCCTGCTTTACAGTTTACAGTATAAAACCCATGATTCTGCTCCCTCAGGGAGTCACCAGTTGACTGCATCATACTGTGGACTCTATATCGGGATATCTATATCGGGCAACAAATCCCTTAGTGCAGCGCCACATGGGATAATCACAGGCATCATGGTAGCAAGTTTCTCCACTTAAGAAGCAGGCTCCACTCTATAAGCTCTGGCTGCTGCCTGGATCCATGCACCCTCTTGCTTTTTACGTTAATCCAATAAGCCACCTATGCTTCTGTCATCTGGGTGGGATGTTGCGTAACAGGGCTGGGATAGCCAGCCGATGTTGTCCCCCAGTGACCAAAGAACTAAAGAGGGGTGGTTATTTTTAGCCTCAGAGCACATGCTAAAGCGAGATTATCAGAAGATGATGGTGTGAAAGAAGAATGTTCAGCAGTCAGTCCCCACTGATCTTCTATATGAGTCCAAGTGGATCATTAAAATACAAAGATACTGCATGTAATTAAAAATATGAGGTCTACAATAACAAAAGTTGGCGTGTACAATGAGAAAGGTGAGAGTGAGATGTGTAGAAGAAAAAAAAACAAAAACAGGAAGACTGACTTTGAAAACTGTGCCAGCCTTTCACTCTGTTTCCCCTGGAGTTGACACAGGCAAGGAAGAACCAGGCAGGGGGACAGGGGCGCAGATTGCAACTGGGACATATCCGAGGAGGACTCTGGTTACACCGCCTCATGACACTGCGGTTTGTTGTTGTTGATGTTTAAAGCATCCAGCTTCTCTACCCCATCCCCCTCCCTCCTTCAAAATGGGACTTCCTTCCAGTCCATTTTTAAACACCGAGGATTCATTTGTAGCGACTCCTACTCTGACCCCAAAACTCCTAGCACCACTACCACTGCATGCTTTTGAAGGCCATCCAGCACCCACTGTAACATACATACGCAGCAACCTGAGAGCATGGAAATAATGTTGACTTCACATAGAGGTTCACAGTAGTGCTGTGCTTAGAAGGCTAATCTAGTCATATCCATTTAAACATCAGGATAGGGAAATGTGAACCGCAGGCTTTAAAGGTTACCATTTCTCATTTTACATTCAAGACTGTCCCAGTCCAACCTGGATTTGTTGGTGTGTCTAATTTCCCTGCTACAAATGGTACTTAACTTTGTTAGACCATTTGTTTTTCAACCTGTGCTCCTTCATAGAAATTGAGGAGTGGTGAGCAAAATCAGCAATTGAAAACTGTCAAAATTATTTCATGAACATTTAGATCTAAGACACTGAAATATTATTACCTTGGCTTTATTTTCCTTGCTTGCATTTCTTGAGTGTTATAACCTTGTTTTTCAAATGAAAATACGGTAATTGTAGTTATCCAGAGAACCCAATAGATGTTAAGGTGTGGGTCACATTAACACTAAACCTAAATGGAAGTTTTTTGTGTTCCCTATACACATCAGTTGAAAACATGTGTGAACTACCAATTAAATCAGTTACATAAGACAAAAGACTAATTTTGGATCGACTGCATACATATGCAAAGAACAGACTTAACATTTGTTGAATTACAACCTGTAATTTGCACATGAGCCTGTAGAAACATATCTCACAGTATGGTCAACACAATGGAGAAGTCTTTCATTATCGTAGTGGTCCACTACCTGGTGCTAATAAGGAACAAAAGTGCTACTATTCTCCTTTTCCTCAGAGATAGCTGGACTGCTGCTTTGACTTTGATTGCTGCTGCTGCTGCTACTCATTCTACTGTAAATGAAACAGGAAATGTTCCGCCTATTCTATTCACATGTGGTGTCTAGGGCTGTGTAGTCAACCAAAGAAAATCTTGGTCGACTAAGTCCTGAAATTTCGACCAAAAGTCGACTAATCGGGGGGCGGCGGGAATAGAAAAAAAAAAAGTTACTATTTTTAGATTAATTAACTTGGCAGTAGCCTACCTGCTAGCCTTGACTGCCTAAATGAATTATAAATAAACATTAACAATCAGTATTTGCAGTATATTAAATCATTTTTGACACTAATTACACTATATTACCAAAAGTATTCGCTCACCCATTCAAATGATCAGAATCAGGTGTCCTAATCACTTGGCCTGGCCACAGGTGTATAAAATCAAGCACTCAGGCATGCAGACTGTGAAACAAGACATTTGTGAAAGAATGGGCCGCTCTCAGGAGCTCAGTGAATTCCAGCGTGGAACTGTCATAGGATGCCACCTGTGCAACAAATCCAGTCGTGAAATTTCCTCGCTCCTAAATATTCCACAGTCAACTGTCAGCTCTATTATAACAAAATGGAAGCGTTTGGGAACAACAGCAACTCAGCCACGAAGTGGTAGGCCACGTAAAGTGACGGAGAGGGGTCAGCGGATGCTGAAGCGCATAGTGCAAAGAGGTCGCCGACTTTCTGCACAGTCAATTGCTACAGAGCTACAAACTTCATGTGACCTTCAGATTAGCCCAAGTACAGTACGCAGAGAGCTTCATAGAATGGGTTTCCATGGCCGAGCAGCTGCAGCCAAGCCACACATCACCAAGTGCAATGCAAAGCGTCGGATGCAATGGTGTAAAGCACGCCGCCACTGGCCTCTAGAGCAGTGGAGACGCATTCTCTGGAGTGATGAATCACGCTTTTCCATCTGGCAATCTGATGGACGAGTCTGGGTTCGGAGGTTGCCAGGAGAACGGTACATTTCAGACTGCATTGTGCCGACTGTGAAATTTGGTGGAGGAGGAATTATGGTGTGGGGTTGTTTTTCAGGAGCTGGGCTTGGCCCCTTAGTTCCAGTGAAAGGAACTTTGAATACTTCAGGATACCAAAACATTTTGGACAATTCCATGCTCCCAACTTTGTGGGAACAGTTTGGAGCGGGCCCCTTCCTCTTCCAACATGACTGTGCACCAGTGCACAAAGCAAGGTCCATAAAGACATGGATGACAGAGTCTGGTGTGGATGAACTTGACTGGCCTGCACAGAGTCCTGACCTGAACCCGATAGAACACCTTTGGGATGAATTAGAGCGGAGACTGAGAGCCAGGCCTTCTCGACCAACCTCAGTGTGTGACCTCACCAATGCGCTTTTGGAAGAATGGTCAAAAATTCCTATAAACACTCTCCTCAACCTTGTGGACAGTCTTCCCAGAAGAGTTGAAGCTGTAATAGCTGCAAAAGGTGGACCGACATCATATTGAACTCTATGGGTTAGGAATGGGATGGCACTTCAGTTCATAGTATGAGTAAAGGCAGGTGAGCGAATACTTTTGGTAATATAGTGTATTTTGCACTGAATGACACACTCGAGTCGGTCGGCTCTGACAGCGTTGCATCACGTGCACCTACGCAATATCATAGCCTTGTCATGGGTGTGTGCGCCTGCAGTTATAAGACGATTATTAGACTAAAACTTTGAAATATGCCAATTCTGATATGTTTATACTCAAAACTGACGGAGCAACCTAACGCAGACATGTTAGCTTACCGTTTTAGGTGATATGCCATGTTGGTCATTGAGCTGTGATATGTAAACTGTTGTTTGCAAAGTTTGCATTCAACTTTTTTCTATCTGTTTTGGTGAAATGCTGCCACACTGACGATGACCTTGACATGTTAGAGGACTAAATGTTCATTAAACGTTCTTAATTATGCAAATATTCGGAAAACCAGGCCTAGTTTTTTCTTCAATTCAGAACATACGGGCCTACCTATCTGTCTCTGCCAGTGGGTTGGGCTAATCCAATATTGTGAAAACAAGGGGGGTGTTCTGAAGACAGTCTGTTACCTCTGAAACAGGGTGTTCTGTAAACACCCCCATTAGCACTTAGTGCTTTACTCCTGATAAAATTAACACGGCAAATAATCGACCAGTCAGATTTTGGTCGACCAAGAATGTATCGACCAATAAATCGACCAGTCGACTAACAGACTACAGCCCTAGTGGTGTCACATATTGATGTGCAAACAAAATTTGTCCTTTTGAGGCAATAGGCACTAAATATCTATGTTATCACTTTAATGCCACAATGGACTTAAAAATCTGGCTCCTTCCTTGCCACCTGCTGAGTCTTTGCTCTCAGGGGTGCAATAGTTATTGTTCTTACCATTGGATCAACAAGGTAATGCCAGTGTTATTCCTGTTTCTGTTCTTTTCCTATTCTTGCTGCATTGTCATGGGGGAGCTAAGTTGTTTTCACCAGTGTCTGTCCACTCCATTACATTCCATTAGCTGATGTCAGAATAGTGGATAGAGGCTCTATCTGTTAAGGGGAAAACCCCCTTTGCTCTCTACAGTCTGAGAGCTTGCACTCATCAGCTCTCTAATCCCTTAAGTATAAAATCAGTGACATGCCTTTCTGAGAGCTCCCTGATCTGTATGCTTCAGGTCATGTCCTTATGTAGCCTAGCCAACGTTGAAAATCCTACATGGAATGAGTATTCTGCTAAAGTGTTTCATGTGCTACTTTTAACATGTCCTGTGCATTCACATTTTCACGTGTCAGTCAGTTCTTGATTGTGTATGTTTACCTCTCAGTGTTTGGCTAATATGGTCATTCTCTTCTTTTGCATCTGCTCATTGCGATTAAGAACTGCAGCATGCAATGAGTGACAAGCTTGGACACCCTGTCCAGCTGACACAGCACCTGTCGCCAGGATGGAGAGGTTACATGTTACCTGGAGTAGCACAGGAGTAATGCAGTCCGACTGGGTGTCGGAGATGCTGCGCAAATATCTTAAGCCTCTGTCTATGTTCAGACTGCACAACAACCCATCTTTACAGGAGCAGGAAACTTGTATGTGTGGTCATATCATGTGCTGGTGCAAAGTTTCAGTGCTGTGAGTAATGCGTTGGCTTTTTGGTGTGTTTAATACAAGCAGTTGTTATTAAGGACCTCATTTGTTGTACAGTTTTTTACTGGTGTCTTGTAGTTAAAAATCATCATCATCATTTTTTAATGATGTTTGCATTTTTAAGTATGTTTTAAAATATTTTAGAACAAAGAAACAGTTGTTTGGAAAAACTTGTGTACAAAAGCATGCCCCAAATCCTTTGTGTGCACATTGAATTTCCTCACGTCTGAATAGAAAGACCTCAAATGTGCTAATCAGCGCAAGGGGCCAAACACATATTTTTTATCACAAGCGTGCCATTCATTTTCTATGAGAGGATGGTATTAAGCGGATGAGTGAAGCTCATTACTCTGAGATCACTGTTTTGTGCATGATGGGTTGGTGACCCTAAATTGATGTGAGTATGTGTCTGCATGTTTGTGTTGGTGCTGTGATGATTACTTGGTGACTTCGGCACGTAGGAAACGTTCTAAATTCTATCTAGAATTTGCACACGTTTATCTGCATACCTGCCATATTTTATAAACTACTGTTATGCTTATGAACAAACACTTTTTAAACTAAAGATATGTCTTCAATTCACCATACATGGTAAAAACCTTCTCTTAAATGCTGCAGTAAATGTCACTGATGATTCCCCTATGCTGAGCATGCTCAGGTGAAGAAATTCACAAATAAGCAGTAAAATATCCCTTTGGCTGCAGGTTTGAGCTTCAGTTTTCTGTTTCATCAAGTTACAGAAATGAAAAAACGCACACAGTTTGGAGCAGAAGTCCAGTATAAAAAGACCTTGGGAAACAAAATCTTATGAGAAGCCACTGTATGCTCTTAATTATAAAATGGGTACCCTCTCTCAAAATGTGCTTTGTACACAATACTGCAGATTTTCAATAATACTAAGATAGGCCATTTTTACACACACCACAAATCACTGTGCCTGTATTGCCTGTTATGATTGCTTGTACTTTGAATTTCAACGCCCACACTGACATGTAAAATTATTGTCAATTAGTCATTAAAAGTATGTTCAAATGATAAAGTTGCATAATATGCACTATCCATATTGTTTTTTATGACTGTGATAACATGCATTTTTAGTGTCAGCTATTGTAAACCAAGTATTTTTATATTAATTGAAAAAGCTTGTTCATTTGATTGTCTGTTTCTGTGTTTCTTGGTGGTCTTTCCTTTTCAATCAGTTGTGCTGGCTTGGCCCATAGTTTTGTGTTGGTGTTGGAGTAGTCCAAAATATTAGGACCACTGAACAAAAAACAGTGCTGGCTCACTGGTCACGAATCAGTGAATCCGAACATTTAGGTATAATTTTAGAGAGGGGAAAAATAACAATTTTACATACAGGAGTATCTCTTCCACCCACATATAGCCCTCATTCGATTTCTGTTGATTTGGTCAACAAAGCAGCATCCTACTTTGTTGAACTTGGTGGGTGCAGAACAGTATTTTACTCTCACAGAGATAGAGAGAAAGAGTGTCATCTGTTCAAGGAGAGCCCTTTCAGTGCTGAATGCTGGCCAGCACTTGCCCGGTGTTTCCTCTGTTTTCATTTAGCAGTGGTGCACCACCACAGCAAATAAATTACCACAACTACAAGAGAAAATGTGAAATTAAAATAAACACTGTAATTTAGGCTAGTGTAGTTCAGATGCTTTAGAAGAAGTGATCATACAATGATTTATATTTTTTAATGCTAGAATTGCAACTTTAAACATAATTTAGACCCAAACAATGACAGATACAAGTCAAAACTAGAATTTTTGCCCAACCACCACAGTTATATTAACAATGCACAGGAAACACTGACTTACTATTCCTATTACTAGTATTTTCTATGTAAAGGCAAAAGCAAGGTGTATAATTTATTCTCTTAATTTTCTCTGCAAAGTAGCAGCCTGGAGGAGATTGTCTGTTTGGTCCTGTGTGTGTGACTGTGCACACACGTGTGTGTGTGTCTCTGTGTATGTATGTTTGAGTGCCTGTTCATGCTAATCTTGGAAACTACTGGGCCTATCAGTTTAATTTTTTTGTGTTGCACTAAGTTGCAAAATGTTTATTTTTGCTAATTCTGCTCGGTCCTCTTTTACTGTTTAACTTGCTCGATCACTGTTGCTCTGTCACTACCGGGTCGCTGTACTTTGGTTTCTCATTTCATTAACTGTCTAACTCTCTTGACCATGACTGCTCTCTTCCTCTCTGACTTCACACACTACTGGGACGCTAGGCTGCTCCCTGACTTCATTCATTGTCTAGTTTGCTCATTTTTTATCCTGTTGTGGCTGTGTTCGCTGTGATCGCTGATGAAGAATATCCAGGATGTGCATTGTGTGAATTTACAAACTGCTGACAAGGAAGTCAACAGAATACAGAACAGACACACAAGAAAATGAAACACTGAAAGACATGTCAGAGTCGCAGGTTAAAATAGGCTACACAGCCTGATGCTTCACGACTGTAAAAAATTATATGTAAAACAGCTGAAACAGTTTCATATGCCAGTGGACTAGTTGCCTAGGCCTAAGCTTTCTAGGTCTTTGTGTGTGTGTGTGTGTGTGTGTGTGTGTAAGAGACTGAGAAAGTGGGAGACCTTTAGAGGTAATTTTAAGTTTTGCTATTTTAATCAGTGCTTATTTTGAAACCCAGTTGAAAATAGGCAAAAGTCATATGACTTCTGGCAAAGAGCCACAAATGGCTCGTGAGCCATAGGTTCCAGACCACTGGTATAATGTGTGTAATAAAGTAAAACACATACAGAGAGAACAAGAAACGGCAAAACTCAAGAGGCTTTGGCGGTTTTATGGTATATTTCTTATACTGTTCTGTATTATATTTGAATCATACAGTAATTTGATTTGTAATTTGAAATGTGTTTGACAATACAAATGGCTGCTGAGTCTATCCTAAGTTTTGCTCAGCAAACAGGGTAGCCTATGTTCCAGAAAAAGGGAGATGTGCCTGTTGGAGATCTGCACTCTACTGAGTCCACTCTTGTAGTTAGTATTTCTTCTATCAATGAGGCTTCGTCATTACAAATTAAAAAGATGTGTACTTTAATCATAGTATCTCTGACATTTTATGTTGTTTGCTCAATGTGTTAAGCATCCTATCTGTTTGTCTATTTCACAGGGGTCAGCCACTTCAGTTTCTGGCCTTGGGATTCATTCCCATGGCCACTCATTGCTAGCTGTAAAAGACGGCAGCATTTACCTGGCCATGTGTTCCTGTTAGGAGGCCCATGTCTGCTTTTCCTCATAAAGATAAAGATAGTCACAAGCTTTTTGATGGCAGAGATAGGCTGAGCCAAGATCTTGGAACAGTGCCCACATAAAATGAGAGACTTGCTGAGCATGTCAGCATGTGATGCTTTTATTGAGGTTAGCACAGTTGTATCTAACCCTGTATAGTAAAATTCATTTGTTGGATCACTGCTATCATGTTACTGTTAAAACTGAATGTCTAGTATGTTGAGAGAATTTAAACAGCTGTATCCCATACTGATGAAGGGACAGTGTGTCCATCCTCCTGAGCTGGTTGGTGTGAGGGAAACAAACCATTCCCAAATACCCAAAGTATACAACTTAAGGACAATTAAGATTGTGATAGATAAGTTGTCAATCATAGAACAGAAATTTGATATTCTGATAATCTAAACTTTCTGAAATATTGTCTCTACCCATCTGGTACTTCAAACTGATTATTACAATCCTAAGAATTATTTTCAAGATTGTGTGATCTAGGTTTTCCATGTACTTCTCTGTATTATAGTCATGGAACACCACACTGTTGGATCCGCACAGACAAGCTTTATCTGCTCCTGCCAGCAGGAAGTCAGAAAATCTTCATGGGAAATCCCCGGTTCTAATCAAAAAACTTCCCTAAACAGACACAAAAAAGGAAATACAGCAAGCTTTTCCAAAAAAAAAAAAAAGTGAAATATGTGCTTTGAAATGCCTCTTGAACAAGTACTCTAAAGGCCAATCTACAGGTAGCTTTAAGAATAGGCTAAGCGCTGAAATTGTTGACTTTCTACAACAGTGAACATGATTTGGATTGAAATAATTTTTCATGAGTAATGCAGTTGTACGCATACACATTGTAATCATCCAACATGTTATTCCCCTCATACGATCTGCCCTACATGACTGTACTTGTGCCATGTTGAGAAGGTCACCTTTGCAGATATCACTAGGCAGGTATTTAGCATTCAGGTAAGCAGACTAAGCTACATGCACATGTACTGAGATTTTGAGGTTTAAGTGTCAGAATTATTGCTTTGTAGCAGTTATGCAGTTATAGGCTCTTCATACATTAGCTTGGCAGGTAAACCCAGGGTGTTCATTGCCACTGACATTTAATTTAGTGAGCCAAATATATCTCCTAAATATCTTACTAAAATCTCTAGGCTAATTATGCCAGTTTACCTGTTACTCCGTTGGCTAACTATTATGCTGCCATCTGAGTGATTTTAGTGAAGCATAGCAACACACAGATCATTGCAGATATTTTCTCTTCAACATTGCGCAGCCTACGGTATATTTCTAACTGTTCTAACTGCTTCTTTTTTCAGCTAGTGTTGGCACACATGTACGACTCAAAGCAGCACTGTCTGCCCAAGATCACAGGCTCATTCATAGTTGCAATTAATTATGGTCATACATTCAGTAGCCCTTTTTGAGGACATTAACTCTTGCTTTGAATAATACACTGATGAGAAAAGTTACACAAGAATGCCAACTTTGTGCATTACATTTGCCAAAATGAATCAAGGGAAAAAAAAATCTTGAGTGGCTGATTTACTTGACCAGGTTGCCTCAATAGTAACATTAACTTGTGGAAACAGTTTAACATGGCCATGTAACATATTGCCAACTAATTTACACATTCATACAAGGATACAAGGATACAAGGATACAAGGAAGTTTATTTGTCATTATACAACAGGTTGAATAATGAAATTAAAGTGTGGTTCCCTCTTGATTGATTAATTGATTGTATAGAAAATAAAATTATTAAACATGGAGGAGTTCAGATGGTGCATTTAGTAGTCTCACAGCCTGAGGGAAGAAGCTGCTCTGTAGTCTGGTGGTATGGCAGCGGATACTTCTGTATCTTTTGCCTGACGGCAGCAGGGTGAAAAGGCTGTGGCTCGGGTGGGTGTTGTCTTTTAGGATCCTTTTGGCTCTGCGCAGGCACCTCACCTCCCCAATATCACTGATGCTTGGTAGATGGGTGCCAATGATGTTTTGGGCAGTTTTAATCACTCGTTGCATCGTTGCATTCATGTATTCATTCATAAATTTACTGTTGTTGAGATGGTAGATATTTCTGTGTAAGTGCACCACTTAGACATAATTCACTCTCTGATGGCTCTTAGGAATGCAAGCACACACACGTACACACGCACACACGCACACACACACACACACACACACACACACACACACACACACAGATGCCATGCTACCTGCTCTGCAGGTGTGATGGATGATCCTGTGGATGACAGTGAGAGATCTGCCCTTTCACCTTCCTCCTCACAAGAGCCTTCTTCGAAATTCAGTCTAGACATACCCTGTCATTCTTTTTTAAGTTTTCTGCTTTCTCTCAGCAAAATACTCCCCTCCTTGCATGTTTTTGACTTTGAGAGAGCAGAATGCTTTTATTTTGTATGGCACAGTTTTTTACACTGTATGGCAATTCTGCCTTATTTGATAGCACATAGTGGATGCCAACCACTATGTGCTATCATGGAAGACAACATGGAACATGGAAGACAAAGATGGGATAAATCAAAGAAAATTATATGAACACAGAATCCATGACATTGTTTACATAATATACATTAAAGCTTGCTGATCAGGGCACACCATGGTTGATTCAGACTGCAGTGCCCTGTACTGTACTTTAATGCCTTATTATGGTGTTGGACTCCAAACAGTGAAATACCTTTTGGAGACTCTGTGATTGTGCACTGAATTTACTTTTTTTGCTTCCAAGGGAGGCTGTGTTTCTTAGAGTCTCTTCTTTTCTCCCATTCTGTAGGGTATGAAAAGACAGAGGACGCATCAGAAAAGACGTCCTTAGCTGATCAAGAGGATGCCCGACTGATTTTCCTCAATCAGCCGCAGTTCACTAAGTTCTGCAGCAATCGAGTCAGGTAAGTAGATGATCCTTTATATCTGGTTAGATGTACAAGACGTTTTTACTTTATGAACTAATAGTCAATCATTTAAATAGTCTGGATAAATTTTGGATTATTCACTATTTTAATAGATTACAGCCTGTCATGCTGTCATGTCAATTAATGAACCTACTTACAGTTACAGTTACAGCAGTCTGTCCTAGTGTCCTAGTTCACTTGAACTGTCTGTTCAAGTGAACAGAACAATATGAGCAGTTTCATAGATCTCCAATAAAAAAAAAAATGTAAGTATTCACAATCACTGTTAATAGCACATGCCATTTGGAGCAAACTCTTGAATTTTAAGTTTCATTTTTGTTTTCAAAGCTGAGAGCATATTAATCTCTGTTGTGAGAACAGAAATGTGGGCGAATTCCAGGAAATACTTTTGGGTGAACAGGCATCCTCTACTTTCTAGCAGAACGGGTTCACCAGTCGGCCTTCAACCAACTTTTTATTGTGTGGTGGCCATACGTGTGAGGATGTTCCAGAGATAAGCCACAGATTTTTGGAGTGCTACAATATTTTTTTCAAAGCAGTGTACACTGGGGGTGGGGGGGTTGGGGGTAGGGGGGGTGGGGTGGGGGTAGAATTTAAACATTTGTGCAGGGGTCACAGTTCACTGCACTAATGAGAAACCCTAAATGCCTTTTAAATATGCAAAAATTCATTGGCCATATTTTCTGTTCATTGCTGATTCCTGATATATTCATCTCTTGCCCAGTTGCAACTCACAATCAGTCATTCTTTTTATGCTGTTTTCATTTAAGATTCATATAAACTAATCAAGCTACACCTGTCCTTTTTAATGTAAAGTTGCTGCCTAGTTGCTTTGACCAGATCTTCTGGAAATTCAAATCTACGCAGCTGCCTTAATGAACTTTGTAGACTAATAACGCTCAAAAATATGTTTGTATTTGTCTTTTTATTTAATTATGATTGTTTGTGATTGCTAAAAGAAAGAAAAGATAAATCAACGGTATTGGTAAATTTTGAGATGCAAAATACTTACCCAATTGTGTATATTTAATCTGTTTTATGTCGGCCTTGATACTAACTGTTCTTACAATCTAATTACAGGTTAGATAATCAAGACCCTCATTTTTCCAGTTATCAGCCATTATACCCACCTATTGGATCTTTTTTAAACATTTAAAATACATTTTTATTTTTGTTTTGTTCTAACCAGTCATGACACAAAGTAATTTCACAAATTTATTTTGATCTTTGGTTGAAAGAATGTTAATCAGTCGCACATGATCTGACGCCTTTGCTTTACATGAAAACACCTTTCTCAAAATGCAGTCTAAGTGTTGCCACTTCTTGCCTGTCAGTTAATAACTGATATGTATATGTCTAAATATTTATAGATACTTGTAGTGTTTTGTATTCAGCTTCTCAGATGTGTATGAATTTGTGTCATGAATTTGCCTTTTTGGTAGTGGACTTGTCTAAAACAACAAAAATCATATTAGAGGCTATGTGTCGAGAATTTGATGAGCTTTCCAGAATTAGATACTGTTTCATTATCATATTACTTCGCCGATTGTATTACCATACTACCTGATATTGCCTTTGAATTGTTTTAAAAAGTGTCTGGTAGAATGTGAGATCTGTCAGATGCACTGGCTTGTGGATGAAAAGGTTTATTCCCTCTGGGTTCATTCACACTCCACATCAGTGATTTTCGGTGAACCTTAATGGCTGCATCCTTGCATTACAATGGCATAGGGCAGTTCTTATTGGATATTTTCTCATCATTTTGTGACACAGACTGAGACACAGGTCACTGGGCAGTCTCTACCCTAAGTAGACTGCTTTTTGGAGGCGGATGGGCAGTGCCGGGGGTTTGGCACTGATGTCTTTCCATCTGTAGTTTTAGTTGTATTAATAAATTATTCTTGTTTTTTTTATTGCACTTGCAATAATGTAATGAGTTGTCATCAACTCAAGTAACGTTATCTTCACTTGACCTGTCTCTCCTCTGCTGTGTGTGTGATGGAGCTAAGCTCCGCCCTCAGTGAAACACAGACATTAGAGGAGAGAAGAGAAGCCAGCATGACCGTAAATGACAGCAAAATGCAGTAGAGACTCTCACACTGAGCTGAAATGAAATGAGTGCACATACATTTAGGGAAATAACATTAGTTAAAATATTTTGTTTCTTTCAGCAAAGGGTAGATTCCCACATTCCCTTGTTCTCCCATTGGGGAGACAGGCCACCACCCCAGGCATTGGTAGTGGAAACATTGCTGGGGGATGGCTGCACAATACAGGTTTGCTTGATATGATGGATGATAAAGGTGGTCTTGGTGAAGTACTTAATGCTTTCATGCAACATTTAGAAACTATAGATGCTGAGGCACATTGCCAGTTTTTGAACTCATTGTAACACAAGTCTGCTTTGAATGCAAAACAGTGGTTTCAGATGACTTAAGTCCGCTTTGAATGCAAAACAGTGGTTTCAGATGACCTCAGTCTTGTGCAATCATCATGTCTCATTTCTGTGTAAGTTGTCATAGAGGGCCTAGAAGTGCCAGCAAGACTGTGCAGCTTTTGCAAGCCATTGCATTTTACCTCTTCTGCCTCCAAACTCGGTTCAGTGTGCCCTGAGTATCTTAGATGAAACAAGGAAATAGGAGTGCAACAGAAATTACATCAGCGCTATCACATGACAAGCCCAATGTATGGCTGTTGAAGAGGCAAAGAAGTTATTGGAAGACTTTTTAAATATGGCCTTCATGTGAGGTACGATAAATTAAGACATAATGAAGATTAGTCATGTGACAGTTGGAAGAATCAATGCATGCATGCCTTTTATAGCGCTTTAATTTTTTATGTAGTGAATAGTGGCACAAGGTTGACCTTACTCATTTATCACAGTGTCATTTCATTCCAGTCTTCAATATAATGTTTTTAGGTGTTCTCTTTTTTTGACCTGAAAATTGTTTGAAAGATCTTTTTATTTCAGATACTAGGCTATCAAACTTACACTTGTGTTCTCTGAAGTATATTGGGATTTTTGAAGTACTGCTACTTTTTAACCTGGTTATGGTAACCCTGACGTGAGCAGTGCTCTTCATGATGGTGATAACTGGTGATGATAACTGGTCACTTTCTTTTACTCTACATAAACCTTTAGAGTCACAAGCATATCAAATGGATTTAGTCATACAGTGGTTGCACAGCTGCCACATACCTGTCAATCTACCCCACAACTGACTAATACCACACTTTAGCACACAGTCGATACCATGGTGGCACCCCTCGGCCATTTGAGGTTTCATCAGAAGCTGCAAGGATTTGTTCAGATCTTCCAGACTAGGGTCTGTGTGTCCTGCTGTTCCTCATGGAGGATTGCAACGGTTTTAGCATTAAAAGGTCAGGTCTGGGCGGGCCATTCTCTGTCAAGGGATATTAGTGTTAGCATTGCTGCTGCATGAGTGGCCTGAGATATGTATGTGCTCACAAAGACATGCATGGTTACAGACAGCTGAGGAATGAGGAACAAACCAAAAGCCTATGAACGTGGGAGTGATTATGGTTATAACCCTTATTCATTTTATGTCACTCAGACATCACTCATCTGTGATAAAATGGGTGGTGGTCTTTCCCTTGTTTCATTATTATTATTATTATTATTATTATTATTATTATTATTTATTATTATTATTTTTTTTTTTAAGTGGAGTATATATCAGATTTTTGTGTCACAGATAGCTAAGATGAGTCATACTCATGAGGATAAGCGGTTTGGAAAATGAATGAATGAATGAATGAATGTATTCTAAATGCCTGTCACTGGGTTGGTGTTCCCATGGAATCAGATGAAATGATTTACGGCACACAGACCTTAAGAGTCTGTTTGCATTTCCCCAGGCTATATATGTTCGTGTTGAGACACATGGGACTGAGATCTGACTCTGAGACGCTGTATTAATTATATAGATATATATTTATATATAACCTAAGTTAATGTGAATGTAGTTTTGTAAACCTGTGGGTTAGCCTCATGTTAACCTGCTTAAATGGATTAATCCTAGCCCCCGATTCATGTTGACTGTCACATTCTGCTTCACAGTTTACCAGGCACTGCTGTATTTACCTTTGCTCTGCCGCTGGCTCGATGTCATGTCCTCCCCGTCTTTTCAGCCACTTTCCCCATGTTTAGCTCCTTTGCCCTCCATACACACCAAGCTGTCACGCTGCTAGCTGGTCGGCTAATGCTGCACTTGCGTCAGGGCTAGCTAGCCCCTGACCCAAAAAGATTATTGTCTTTTTTCCTGCATCCTCCCTTGGATGAAATGTTGTCATTGGAGGTACTGCATTTTACTGCGTCAGGATCTATTTTAGTGAAACTAAGCCATCTTTCAAGCCTTTTCTTTGGTTGGCCATGGTCCAGGATGTAGATTTAGACAGAAGTGTCTCTTCTCACAAGCTCCCTCGCTGTCTCAACAAGGCCAGATGAAGATCGTTACGACATGAGGTGGTGGGAATCATGGGAAATGCAGTCCTCACAGTACTGCTTTTGTCCACAAGTGCTGCCAAAATCAACACAAAATGAAAGTCTCATGTACTTGCTTTAACATTAGATAGAGTAACAAGTTGTTGTTTACATACACAACATCATCTACAGCTTTTGTTGCTGAGCAGTGCAAAATAAACACCTACTCTATCTTGCTAGCTAGAAAGATTGGTAAGATTGGTAAGATTGGTCTGTTGCCTGAGAATGACTGTAACATTATCAAACTTTGACTACTATACTTGCCCATGCTGCAGTATCATTTGTTGTTTTTCTTAACACTAATCAAACACTTTATTATTTTAAAGAGTGAAAGGTAAACTGAACTAGGTGGTGTAAAAATCAGAATCAGAATCACTTTATTGATCTCCAAGGGTCCAAGAAGGATTTGAACGTAGGCCGTTGCAGTAAAGACTTGATACGTGGTAGGCGTTTTCACAGATGAGCCACTGGGGCATCGCACCAGTGGGTCTAATAATGACAAGGTCTTTCATTAACTTTCTAGTAGTCTTCCAGCAGCATGTCAGGTGTAGTTGCAGTCTTGTTTTGAACACTTATACAAAGGAACTTTCTGGCACTCTTCCTGTGTGGCAAGCTTCAGCCACCTGAGTAGCCTAAAACAAACTATAAATATTCAAAAAATGATTTAGATTTGGTTACAAAGGTCCACTTCTACACACATCGTTGCCTCAAGATATCACATTTGCAATTCCTATTGCAAACAAACTGGTGTAGGAATCCAAAAGTTTTCACACTGTGTGCTGTCAGTGTCCGTCTGCTACACCACTGTTCGCATAGTATTTCAAATGCTTCTCGCACAAACACAAACACACACACACACACACACACACACACACACACACATACACACATACACACACACACACACACACACACACACACACACACACACACACACACACACACACTCACACCTTCACACTACTCAGCTGTCTTTTCTAGTTTCAGTTGTAGTACTATATTCATTAAATTCTAATTTGGTCTTTCTGTAGGTGAGTATGTGAGGATTGCTGTTTATTTGTCTGCTCTGCGTGTCAGAGCAGTTCCTGCCGTAATGTAAACATGTGTGCTGTGAGCTGTGCACAGTTTGTCTCACGTCAAACAGGAATGGCGGGGCAACACATTTTCCCTCTGTGTGGGAAGCACAGGTCAAATAACACACACACTCACACACACTTACACTTTCATTTTTAACGCAGCTTGACACAGAGACAACAGTGGACCAATGACAGATGAACAGCTGATCATGTGTGTTTGTTCAATCTCATCTTTGGAAAAATGACAAGTCTAACCAGTATTTCAGCACTGCACAAGTTATTTATCCAGTAGTGTGTGTCAACAAAAACTCCCAATTTTTATTTTTGGCAACAGTGTTTACATGCAAATAGATTTTTGTTTTTCCATAGGTAACATTTTGTTCAAGTCATTGTGGAAGTGAACTCTAAGTGGCCTGGTAGTAAGCGTCAGGGGCCAGCTGATGGTCCTTTTAGATTTCATTCATGTGCCAACCATGTCATGTGTTTCATTCATGATGGCAACCTCTACTAGTGGTTAATTTTATTGATGTGTTTAGATAGCACTGTATGATAACAAGTGTTATTATGGAGTGTCAAGTATTAAATACTACACATACTTATATATAGTCCATAGTTATTTATTGTGGATTGTCCAATGTCTTTGGGTAATGAAAATTTACTGTTACCTGAATGGATTTTCATGACTCTAAACAAATGACATGTAACACTTTGCTACCCCCAAACTCTTTCACTGTCACTGTCACTGTCACTTTGGATTCACTTATTGGTGAAGACATTTTCATTGAAAAATAAAATAAAAATACATGTGTCTTACCAGGCAGCATCAGTGATTGAGGATGGTGGTATATCTTACTTTGTGCAGGCACCAGTATAAACCTGGTGGCTGTCCTACATGTTAGTTCTCTCTTTTTCTTATCTCAACAGGTGACATCAAATATGTACCATGTCAGGAGTGATGGAGAAAAAAAAAAAAAACAGAACACTTGAACTCTGAGTTAACAGACAGACTTCTGATTCGAATCACACCTCATACATGAGATCCTTGTAATTTTTTTTTTTTTTTTAAAATCTGGTTTGTCCTGCCTAACAATTTGTTGTGTGATTAAAAGTGTTGCCAAAACTATTACTTTCAATAATACATTATTACATTGGTTCCACTAGATAATTTTGACCTTAATCTGTGATTGAAAGAAATAGTACACACAAAATAGATGATGTGTTTATTTGATGTACTCACATTTTTTAATGTAAAAAAAACAACAAAAAAAACAACAAAAAAAACAAAACATTTTTTAGTATTTAGTTTTTTTAGGTGCTCGGGGGTAGAACCTTCTCTCTCTTCTTGGTTTGTTTGCTCGCTCACTTGCTTTTTGCCATACACAGTGCTTAGCGGAGTGATGGTATTGATGTTAACGATTGAAGTTTTGAAAGTCGACCTGCTTTCTCCAATCAAGCATACTCCCCCAGACATCTAAAAAAAATGCAACTACTCCAGCTAATATGTTCTAATGTAGTGATCAATAGATCACGGCCCATTCTTCTTCCAGAGTATAGGCTAATCTGGGAGATTACAGTCACTTTTTTTTCCTATTACAAAAAGAAGAGTAGTAGAGTAGACATTTAGGGCTGTAACTGACAGTTATTTTCTCTTGACTCCTTCCTTCCCTACTGACGCAACTCACTGGCAATTACCATAATATTTAGCAACTTCACTGGCTTGCTTTGTAACACTAAAATCATGTAATTTTAATGGCAGTCTACATAAATAGACTTGCTTGTAAATTATATTACTTGATAATTTTTTTCCTGTGGCTTTCATGCAGATGTTTTTCTTTTTTAACAATAAACCAGTTTTTCAGTCCACAATATCTTTCTTTTGAATAAGATATATTTATCTTTATTTTGAATAGTAAAAGCTGTCCGTGTTTCCTGATAAGGCTTGTTGAAATTATTCTGTGAATTCAAATCTTTGCACATATCAGTATGTTTGTGATAACTGATGGCGATTGGAAATGGAGATCAGTTCATGAAATTTCTTAGAGCTCTTGTAGACACCACTGTACTTAACTTGAAATGATCTAAAACATTTTTTATTTTATTTTTCTTCTCTGCCTGTTTTACATGCAAATTTGTATTCAGCTTTTCTCTTCTGAAGGCTTTGGAATATTGCAGTAAAACACTTTCCAACTGCTGATTTCTGACAGGTGACCCACAGATTACGATTTTTCTTCTTTTCAATGGGAAGCCAGGGGAACTAAGAACTCTTATTTTGAATGAAACAAAGGTTGATAGCTTGGCTCCTTCTTGACCCTTGTTCTGACAAAGCGCTCCATCAGGCTTCTCTGTGACGCTGGTGTTTCATTGTACTGCTGTCAGAACAATGCTATGCTCTTTAGCTCACTGTTTCTCTCCCCCACTCTCACTATGCTCCATACTCCATACCAATTAGCGAGGATGATATTGATGAATGTAAAACAATCATTTTTTCATAGAGACTTTTCATTGTCATTATTTTACTACACATGGTGCTTGTGGACACTCTACAAGTAAGTAACAGTGTTTAAACACTATTGTACATTTGCACCCAACGGTGGTATTAGTAATGCTGAACTCCATATGTTCAGGTCCTTCGGAGAAGTTTGGGGCTATAGTCTTGTTCCGCTTGTATATGTGTGACAGGGTGTCTGTGTGCGCGTGGGTAAGCAAATCATTGCCAGCAGCTTGGCATACATCACATTGTATATCTTCTCCCAAATTGGCTGGTCTGGCTGGCCCTTTAACAAAGCTGTAAATCAGACCGCTGGAAGTCTTACTCTGGGGCTGATGAAGGCTCTACCACCATCACCAACACCGCCACCTCCCTGCCCCCACTCAGCGTCGCCCTGGCACGCATCCCTTCTGCCAGCTCCGTTCCTCCTCCTAATTATTCTTTATGGTCATTTAATTCAGTGGTTTCTACCAGTCATCAATCAAACACACAGACATTCACACAGACACACTTGTCTCTACCACAGACTCTGTCTACTCAGGGAAACAAACAGTTTCCTTGAATAGGTGGGCTTTTGGGCAAAGTCATTATTATATTGAAGTGTGTTTGAAAGGCCTGGGTAGTTGTAGTAGTCAGATCTTAGAATATCATTGAATTATCAAATTCAGTGTTTTTGTTTTTATCCATTATATATGATATGCTGATGATGGTAAAAGATGAACAGGTGCTGTATAAAATGAGGAAACTAACTAGTGCTCTCTCTCTCTCTCTCTCTCTCTACATCAACCCATTGCGTCAATCGCCACCTGATCTGGTCTTCAGCACTGCAAAATATAATTTCCTCACCTTCCTTCCTCGGTTCCTGTACTCGCAGTTCAGGAGGGCAGCCAACTCCTTCTTTCTCTTCATTGCACTCTTGCAGGTAAGAGAGTACAGAGACATGCTGTTGGTGTGGTTCTGCTTTCAATATCAGAGGGATGAAAAAAATCTAGTTCATAGGTTGTCGTGCACCAATAATAGGTAAAATGCCATTATAGTGTTGTAGCACTAACCTTCATCTCAGACTCATTTTTCTTCTTCTTTTTTTGATCATTGTTGTCTGAATATTCCTTTTACTGTTTGCCCATGGCCTTGACTAGGCACAATTTCCAAAGGTCATGTCTGTAATTTTATAGTCCACATGCATATGCGCGTGCGTGCACGCGCGCGCACACACACACACACACAGTACTTAATATATCATCAAAATGAATAATACATGTAATACTATGTGTGCCTGTCTGAAATGCTCTAGATTTTGGTTGTACATGCCTTGTAAATACATGGCTGTCTATGGGACATATTTTGTTCCTTTACCTTTACATATGTGAGATAGGGCCTGTGCAGCAAATAGGCCAACATATCCAGAGCCACATGAGTGGTAGGATACCAGGTTTGATGGGAGGAACTTTAGAGAGTTGCAGTGTTCACTTGATGGTGATTGGCTATGGTGATGTTTTTGTTATAGCCCGATGTCAACCATGTACAAATACCCACACAGATACTAACATTAAAGTTACTGTTTTGGTATACTAGCCAAACAAGTAGACTTTCTAGTCCTAAGGAAGTTTTGCAGTGAATTGCGTATGTGGGTCACCTTTAATCCCTTTTAAGAACACTTAAGCCTCATCCACCCATCATCACCACGCGATTCAAAAGAGTCCAAAGATTCTAAGGAGTCCAAAGTCTCAGGTGTTCAAAGTGCTGCTGAGAAGATTAAACAATAGAGAGAAAGAGCGCTTCATAGGACTCCAATTCTTCACCTACATTTGTGCTGACAGACTACTCGACTCTAATGAGAGCTTTGAGGATAGGCAAAGGCCCCAATCCAATGACCTTGAAACTGCAGCTTTGAAAAACAGATGTTGTGAATCTTCATTACCTGCCCTGTCGATGATTCGACCTTAAATAAAACATTTATGCTGATGGAAGAGATCTATTTCCACCAAGGTTCCTTCAAGCACTGTTCAAGGGACTATATTGTCATGTGGCTGTCACTTGCATTAAGTTATGAACATTTTTGATGGTTAGTTTTGGTAGATCTGAAATAGCCAAATAATCATTCTGTGATAAACAGAGAATCGCGCTTAATAAATTTGTTTGGTCTGTATATGTGCTATTGAAATTTTGGGTAATTTTGCATTTATTTTTGAAGAATTTGAGTTCATATGGAAAGGATGGAAAGGAAGTTTTGCCATTTCTGCTTTATTGGATAGTGATAGTAGAGAGAGAGGCAGGAAATGCAAGGGTGAGGGAGGGGGATAACATGAAGCAAAAGGCTCATCTCGGAATCCATCCCGGGCTGCTGCAGGGGTTTTGGATGTTGGAGGCATTCTGGTTGCCGTTTGTAGTCACAGTAGTTTTATCCAGGAAGCAGTCTGTGTGGGGAGCGAAAGAGGTGGAAAGCATTGGCCAAAATGTTGCGTGGACTTAAAACACCTACAATAAGTATTGATGTTTTTGTATTGTGTGGAGAACATTTGACTCGTGATAAAGAAACACTAATGGTAACAGAAATGGAAGCGAGAAGCCAGCAGCTACACTGGTAGCCGTTAAATATCATCTGTTGCCCCCAGAGAGTAAATGGGGAAAGTATTTTTACAACTTTATCAATCGAACAACTCATCCTGTTGGTGACCGCATCAAAAGCCCAGCCAATACATTTTTCAGGGGGAAAAAAAATCCACTGAATCACCACGTAAACAAGGCCAGTGGTAGAATGACTATTTTTCACTGGGACAGAGCACTTCTTCCCTGTTGTGCAAAGGGCTCACATTATTCTGATGGATTTTCTTATACACCATCATTCTTAAAGCTCGTAACTTTCATCTTCCCATCATGAGTGGATGACACTCTGTGTGCTTACAGTAAGTCACCGAGCCCCACCCTGCCACATTCTCAAACACACTGTGATGGAGTGATGAATGTGCTGTCTTCCTGCTTCCATAGTCATGTCATCCTAATGGTTAATGACCCCCATATACTATAGCCTTCTCCTCTGACCCCTCCCTAACAAATGGTCCTGCCAACCTCAAGGAGAGCCCCATGACTCTGATGTCGTCACCAGAAGCTTCATCATTTTGTGTGTCTGTGCTTGTGTGTTTGTGAGTATGTGCTGCATATATTTACAGCACGCCATATACTAAGTGGAAAGGCTATGATCTCAGTAAAATCTTCCTAGAGCACTTATAAGACAACATTCTGAAAACCATTCTGCCTTTGTAAATAATTTGCACAGGATTTGACTTGATTTTCAAGCTTACTGTATCTTGCAGCTTAAATTTTTTATTTTTTAATTATTATTATTATTATTTTTTTTTTTTTAGCAAATCCCAGATGTGTCTCCCACCGGTCGCTGGACTACACTGGTGCCCCTGCTTTTCATCCTGGTGGTGGCTGCTGTCAAGGAGGTCATTGAGGATCTGGTGAGAAAAACAACAGTGACTACTTAAAAGACCAGACAGATAAATCAGAAGACCTGTCTGAAATATTATTTGTAAATGACTCATAGTGTTTGTTAATATAAAACAAACAAACACACAAAAAAATCATTCATTCTTAATCTCTCAGTATCATCACTTATTGAGACAGGAAATTGTCTGGAGCAGAAAAAAAATGTCATCTACTACTGGATGGTGGCATTAGCATAGAGAGAAAATAGGGGAAAATGACAGGGTAACACACAACAAAACTGCTGTAAAAAAAAATAGACTGAGATTTAACTATATCCTTTGTCAGCTGTCCTCGCTGGTGGCCTATGCTACACTTCAGCCTATAATATGTTGAGTGATTACATGCAGGTAGTACTCAAGTACATTAATGAGGATTTTAGAGAGACTTCTGTTAAATAGTAGTGAAAACTAATTTAAAATGATATGCAGCATTTTGTGTTTTTTGTATTAACAGTTAAAGTATTTTGTGCTGTTATTAAATTGTCACCAGCATAACATATTGTGTAGAACTACCAGGGACTACTGTCCTTGCTGTTTTCTTTACAGTGTGAATGTGGTGGCAATGACAAACTTTCATTGTGAGAGGACCTAGGTGTGCTAGTTAGGCTTGCCCTGGTAGCATCCCTAAATAGACTATGCACAAATTTCCTGTGTTTGTGAAATTCCCTTTTTACCCTCATTTTTTCTGGTTTCCCCCTCAGAATATGGAGGAACCATGTGTTATCCTGAGGGTTCCAGTTTTTCGAAGTAACATTCATCAATAAGCTGAATCTATTAAAATGTAGAAAAAGTAGAATAAATGTATGTTTTTTTTCCTGTATCAGAGCCATTTTTACATTTGAGATATATACATATGGGCATTAAAGACAGAGTCGACGTATTAAAACAGTTAATTGGTTTTACGTTCTAGTCCTGGAACATTTAGTAATGAGAGACAAGCAGGCAGCACACAAAATTGTGTTTGGCTACTGTAACTTAGCCTATAATACATCATCTGTACGCAACTCTTTATGACAAAAAAAAAAAAAACAGATGTAGAAGTACTGCAAATAGCTGTGTAATAAATCGATTGATTAACATTAATAAAATTAATCAATCAAATATTGAGCAGTAATAAACATCCCTAGTAGTTCTTGCCTCTCATGTAGCTGTGTGTAATTTCAATCCATTTATTTCATCACTACAATATGCTGCATCAATTGTATCAGCCAGTTATGTGGCAGCTGTAAAGTGGCAAATTAAATCAACTCACTTTCAAGACTTACAGATCCAACATTTTATTTTGAAAGTGCATCAAACCAAAGGTTTCTGAGTACATCAAATACATTTAAAAAAGAAAAAAAATCTCTCCCCCAGAACTTTGTATTACTTTCATCATGAAGTAGGCCACTTGCTCTCAATTTAATTGACTTCCCTCAAGTGAACTGAATTGATTGCCCCCTACAGGGAGTGCATAGAGCTTTTGTTTTTGTCCCTTATATTATGTCCTCTGAGTGTTTAGAACTGCTTCCCTGTGGAGCTAGTGATGGTTACATGACCACAGCAGGATATTCCCCAACATACACACACATGCACACACACACAGTCCCTCACATATACACACGTATACACACACACTCACTGCAGAGACCACAGCTGTGCTTGCTCTAGCCATAGTACTCATTCAGTCAATTAACCTAGATACTGAATGTTCATGCACAAAGGCAGTTAGTGTTAACAAAACGAAACAACTGTCTACCCTCAAGCGAGTCTGTGCTGTTGAACAGATGCTTGACAAAAGGCTATGCAATTCATCCTGGTATTAAGGGTTGACTTCAGAATAATTTTACCTTAGTGAAGAATTTTAAATTGCTTTGTCAACTGTGAAATTTTACCGTTTGCTGAGTTAGTTATATGCTTCAGATTATTTCCCCTTTTGACCACAAATAATCCATTTAAGTCTGTCAGAATCAAGTCAGAGAATGTTGCATTGTACTGTATTGCAGTGACCCTGCAATGCGATCCTCTATGTGAGTCCCTGTGGACAGTTACTCTATACCATTAGCTTGTATCTAGTGCTGAAGGGACCAGCGCAGCACTTTTCTCCTGGCCTCTTATGAAAAACATGAGTAAGGAGTGGTGATGACTCTGTCTTTATTGCTGAAGGTCACCTGCATACATGTATAGTCCCTCTGTTACTCTGGCCCTCACAAGTTGACAGGAGAGGGCAACGTTGACCCTTAACACACATAGGAGTCCCCAGCAAGTTTTTTCTCTAAGTAGCTTTGCAGTAATGCCTTTTCAATCTCATGTAGGATAACCTGTAACATTCTAAAAATGCATACCATTCTCAGTACATTTCAAGCAAGTTTGGGGCACTTTTGCACCATAGTGCTTTGCCCATTTTCTTGTCATCTTTATTTTGAAGGATTTTTAATAGGTTAATCTAGGTAGTGCTGCAGATATTCTGCCGTTTTATCATTTTGGTACTTTCATTTTTCTCTCTCTGTGGTTGAAGTCTACAGAGGCCTGATACTGCAGTATTTACACATAACCTCTGTGTCTTTCTCACCCTCCACTGCACTGTGATTACACACATCATATAAATATCTCTCTATGTCCATGGGGATAGTGATAGTGCTTTTACATTGGAAGGGAGACAGAGAAAGGGAGTGCAAAATAGACAGAAGGAAAAGAGGCAAGGAAGAGGGGAAGAGAGATACATCTTTTGGTGAGGGAGCAAATCTAGGCAGGGGGAATGAAAACAGGGGAAAAAGTGAGGGACAACATGAAGTAAGAGTTAAAGACATAACTACAGTTCTATGAATTCTGGCTGACCACCAATGCCAAAACATACTGCTCGGTATTGTGTGACATATGCACACACAGAACAACTGTATATACCAACAAAGCTGTTAAAGACTACAAAAGAGCAGGGAAAGGATACACCAAAGCGATTTGCAGGAGGTAGCACTCTCATAGCGCTGAATATGACTGTTAGACCCAACATTGTGCTTTTCACTCTAATATGACGAGCAGAAATTACGACCCTATAGACCTTAGGAGTCAGCCGTAGTAGATGATTTGTTGCTCTCCATCCTCTCAAAAGAGGATGGAGAGACTCAGGGCTCTAGTTTCCCGGCGCAGCGCGGGGTGGCGCAGTGAGGCGAACCCCGCGCAGAGCTAGTTTCGACCGGCGAAGCGGGAGAGGCGGACAGTCTCCAAGTTTCGCAGACGGACTTGCGCGGAGATGGGAGTGGCGGTGCAGCGGGGGGAGGTGTCAACAGATTCAACTTGGCGCAGTGACAGTTTCGTGCCAAAAGGCTTCGCAGAGGTGCGCCAAAAGCTCGCCATCTGAAACCACGTCTACTTTCAGCGCAAGGCGGAGCGGAGCCGGCGCAGTGGAAGTTTGGCTGCCTGGCGCACATCACCAAAACCTCAAAATCAGCACAAACAGTGCCAATCTCCTTTGATCTGACATCAGTTGTGACGGGACAGTTGATATGGAGATATATGTATGTGCTGATTGTGATCGTAGCATTGAATAGTGTTTTTGTCGGTATTTATTGCATCGTTCATGTGCCTGACATTCCGGAAGCCTGCCTGTGAGGTTTTGGTGACGTGTCCGCACCGCTCGCCGGTCTCCGCTCCGCGCCTGTCTCCTGGGCTCCGCTCTGCCTGCGGCAATAGACCTCCATGTCAGCTGTGTAAACTTTCATTACGCCTTCGCGCAGTGCATTTTAAAGGCGAGGACAGGGGCTCATTTGATTGGTTAAATGTGAATCGGCTGTGTCAAACCCACTCCACGCCTTCTCTTCTCCCTTGCGCCGGTAGGAGGGACGGTGGAGTACTCGCGCCACCGAGCATGGCGTGCCAAACTTGGAAAATCCGCCTGGCCACACCCAGTTGGCGAAGCACATCTGCGCTACGCCCCCGCCTCGCCAGGTCTGCGAAACTAGAGCCCTCAAACTCAAAGTTACAAAGGCCTTTCAGAGAGCACACTATATTTCATGTCTTAAATGGCTCTTTCTCAGAGGTACCATATACTGTAGGCTCTAAATGGTGGAAGACATTCTAAAGATGAAATTAGGCAGATTAGACAGATATGTTGGTAAGTAGAAAGGTCATAGATTTGAATTCCCTGATCGCTTCCACTCAGGCATTGTACTCAGGTGCAATACCTGAGTACCTGATCATTGAAATAATGCATAGAAAACAGCTGTTAAAGCTATATTTGACTGCATGAGCATTCAGTGAACAAGAGGGGCCACATGAGGGGATGTAATTTTGTCAACTGGCATTTTAATGTGGTCAGGCATGCTATAGTTTGATTAGCTTGTTAACAGAAGTTATGATGCTGTAAGATACATACCATGCTGCTAAGTATTAAGGTCTTGACCAACTAGGCAGTTTTCTGACCTGTATAGATAGGCAGGCCTCCAAGCAGCAGGCAACAAAGTGAGGCACAACTTTTATTCAGATTTTCACAGATTCTTTCCATGTGATTAAGCAACAACTCTGACTCTTTAGATACTGTTTTCCATATGTCACACTGTGTATCCCTGCTTGTTGTCCTGCCCTGGTGGCACCTCGGTTATCTGGTGGCCCTGTGTACCTCAGTGGATAGTGTCAACACAACAAGGCTGGGGATTCCCACTATGGCTGCACTCATAGTACTGAGGTGCCTCAGATAAAAGAAACCACCAAATGCCATGTGATGTGAGTCTGTGCATTTCAAAGTTGGCATAGACCAAAGCCATACTGTGGTGTTTATAAGCACTTTGCAGTCACTCTATATCTTTGTCATCGTCATCATTATCATCATCATCATCATCATTACACATAATCATTCTTCACCCTGTAAATGTAGACTTTGAAAGACCCATCTCCTTCTCCCTCTGTCTCCACAGTAAATGTATTTCCTTCCAATGCTTAGGATGGGTACAAATTAGTTGCTTTTGGTATATATCAGAATAGAATGTGTCTCTGATGAAATTTTCACATTTTGTTTCCTTACAGAAACGCCACAATGCCGACAATGTCGTCAACAAAAAAGAATGTCAAGGTATTGCAATATTTTTCAATTAAAAAATTGATCATTGCTTAATTGTTAATATTTTCATTATTATTTTCTCTTTAGTTTTTGAAAAGGGGAACCAATGTATTTTGCTTTTAACAGATTACAAATCAACATCCTGAAATTTATAATGTCAGGGACTAATGTATGAATATTTGATATAGTACTCTGTATTGCATATATATTAAAGCTGTATGCATTAATTAAACAACATAATGATGACTTATTATGTATATCCTAACCTTTGTTGTATTTTTTGTTTCCCTTCTTTCTTTTTTTACTTTTTCCATCTCCCTCATTATAACTTTGCCCATTTCTCTCATTGATTACCACAGTTTTGAGGAATGGTGCCTGGGAGATTGTACATTGGGAGAAGGTATGTTCATAGACTGTGACATGTCTGCCTAGGTGATTTTCATTGATAGCTGCTAATGGTCATTTTCAGCAGTTAGCATGTTGCTTGACTGGTGCATAGAAGTGTTTCACCACTGAATATTGTAATCAAGTGGAGAAATCACATGCACACATACACACACACCCCTCCACACTACCCAGCCACTAATTAATCCATCCTTTCCATGTGGACAGCCATGAGAAGGCTATGCCAGAGGACAGAGAGCAGATTCCTCTGTCTTACTGACATGGCCAAAGCAATGCGCCTACAACTAGACGGTATAGAGAAGAGCACTAAGCAATGCAGGAGTAAAGTAGTAAAACAAGGCTATGCAATACTAGTAATGCTGTTGTAGCAGCTATTACAACACACATATAACATATAATTACATGCAATCTCAATTCTCTTTGTGCACTGTTGCACTCACTGGGATATGTTGTTACAAAAATATTTTGTTGTTTCAAGCTCTGCGATGGTACTTCTGTGCACTACTGCTCCATATATTACTCTGAATTTGAATAACATTTTGGCCCTAGGGCCTTCAGTATCATCGTTGAACTATCCTATTTTCATTCATGATTAATTATCATTTGTTTATATAGCTCTTATCATTAGCATGTCTCAAAGGACTTTACAAAGATTTGACTACCTAGATATATTGCTGATTGCTGATTAGTTGTGCCTAGAACTAATCAGCAATCAATCATAGAACAAAATGTTGAAACACAAGCAGAAGTAAACAAAGCAAAGCAGAAGACACATGCAAGTTGTAGCTGGATTTAGCAAGCCTAAGAATTTGCTAACGGTTAAGCTAAACCAACAATGGGATGTTTTGTTATGTTTCATGTGTTGTGTCTTTCTGATTCAGAACAAGGCCTTTTTGGTTTAGTGCCACCACTTGCCTTAGTTGTTGCGCTCACTTGCTTAATGGATTCTGCCATAATAATTTTTCAGCAATGGGAGGGGGAGAGTGCTTCTTTTTAATGGTATGGGAAGCAGTGGGGGGAGTTTGAGACCAGCATGGATTTTGCCCACAAACTATGGAGGGGAAGAAGGACTGTAACAGAAAAAGGGCTGTAAACAGCAAAATGGCTGCTCTGTGTGTGAGTTGGTTTATATCATTACATTCTCAAAAAATCTCCACAAAGCATACGTTAGTTTAAGGATTGTTAATATTTTCAGAAGTTACATAATATAGGATAAGATCTTTATTACTTAAGATTGTTGTATGTATTAGTAATTTGCATCTAAATGTTTTATGTGGTGTGAAATGATAATTTCAAGGTAAAACAATAGTGTTTATTTGCTGTAGGGTGATCTGTGACACCATAATTTTATAAATGTTTTTCACGTTATGATTGAAAAATTAACTACTTCTGTAGCTGTTCACAGATGGAACATGCTAAATTATTGTATTTATGCAAGGTGTAGCAGTAATGGCAAGAAGAGTCTTGATCATTGTGCTGATGAAGGCATCATCGACACATTGATGAAGTCTTCAGCGGTGTTCATCAATGTAACACACATACATTTTGAGAACAAAGTGTTCATTGTCTTTTCCAGATCAGTGTATTTTACTCTTAATTTTGGTCTCACATTTCACTTATGCCCTGTCTATAGGCAGTTCATACCAGTAACCAATTTATTTTCACAGGTTGAGGTGGGCGATATTATTAGAGTAAATGGCAGTGATTTCGTTCCAGCGGATGCTGTCATTTTATCGTCCAGGTATAGGGGTCCATCCTGCTGCCAGACTGTGGGGATCCTCTTCCCTCCTTCTCCTTCCCTCCTCTTGCTCTCTCTCACACAGCTCCTCCTAAAGAAGTGATGGTTAGACTCAAATAAGAAAGGCAACCATACATAGAGCTATTAGTGTCAAATTGGGTTAAGCATCTCCTGTATTGGAAATTTCATTCATGAAATTGCTATTTGAGCATTTAAAGAGTTTAAGAAAGGGACGTGGTGTTCTGTAGCTTAATGCGGGAACCATCATTTCTCTAGTTGGATTAGCTGTAAAGTGGTATTGGATTAGAATTGACCAAACGTGTCATCATGAATCTACCTACTCCTTCGCCTTTTCAAAAACCATTTGGACCTGCTCTAGGTCAGAGCTTTGTACCCTGCATCAGTTTTCTCTCTATGGTTTGAGACTTTTGGTAGATAGAATTTCTTGATCAAATTATTAATTCTGTATATATATTATACATATTGCATATATATACATATTATATATTTTTTTATTTTGTACATGATAATTACTGCAGGCAGTTTTAATTCTTTGGCCAAATGGATTTTTTTGAAAAGGAGAACATACCAACCAACCATTTCCTCTGATCATGCAGGGGTGACCATTATGCCCTTCTCTTTTCATCCCTTAAGAACTGAAACAATTGTCTCTCTTCCCTCCTGTGTTTGGTGTCTGTCTGTCTGTGTTTTTTGTCCCCTCCATTCCCCTTTTTTCTCATCCCCTCCTTTCCTGCCCCTGTGTGACCGACTGCCACACTCACTCTCTCGCCCCCTGCTGGTGCGTGATGGGTAATATCAGGTGGCTGTTGGGGAAGTAGTCAGAGCGGCCAATGGGGATCACCTCCCGGCTGACCTCGTCATACTGTCGTCCAGGTCAGAAACCAGCAACACTGCAAATAAAACAGACGAGGGGAAGATTGGATGGGATGTGGGATGTGGGGAGAGGGGTGGTGGACATAAACTACACCAACTGGGATAGGCATTTCAGCTCCAGGCCAGGACCTTTTCTTTCTTTTCTGGCACTACTGATAAATGTTTAATTTTTCAATCTGGAGGAAAGACAGGGCCTCTGACTATGTTGGCAAAAGCCAGATATTGAATTGCCAGAGGTCAATGAACACCATGTTCGTCTCCATTTTCCTCGTTTTCCTCTATATTTTGGTTCCCTGGCTATAACATTGGCCCTGTATGCAATTATTTTCATAATTGTGTAGAACTAACCTTTTTTAATGGTTTGCGCAGAGCGAATAGAGACATCCAGTATGGCACATGAGGAGAACATGCACATAGTTTCTTAGTTTGGATGTGAATGTATTTTCTGTGTTCTTACCTATGCATGGCTTTTACTCCACCCTGGATGTAGATTTTTTTCCTGATGTGACAAACTGCATGCAGTCACATTCCAAGATCAGTGAATTGCATCTTGGGATTATAGTTTTTCCAACTTGCCAGGGCGTCTGTTGACTGTATGTCACTGCCATTTCAAAGGACCTATTTGTAATTCATTCATTCTCAATCAGTATTGAAGCATCATGCTATTTTGTGAAAGGGACCTGTGTTCTATTCTGGTTGTAACTAGTTTTAGAATTCACTTCCTGGCCCAGCCTTCGCCCTATGAGCACTGGGATTGGCTCCAGCACCCCACCCCACCTCCCCCACCCCCCGCGACCCCAGTGAGGATAAGCGGTTTAGAAGATGAATGATGAATGAATGAGTTCCTGGCCCATTGCAGCAGACCTCTGCTTGTTTCCATGAAACAAAGCTCACATTTGTTGGCTATTAGCAGCAAATTCTCAGACTCTTATTGATTGTAGTTGGGCTCTACTGTCTAGATCTCGTTTTGATTTTACCCCTCCACCTTGTGTGTTTTTGAACCAGCTCTTTGTGTTCATAAATCACTCTATTAAAAAGAGTAGCTAACCACCGACCCAGCTCACCTTAAGCACCGGCACGCTCTAACTCTCTGTCCCTGTGCCCACTGTCTGTCAGAAGCCCATTTGTCTGCTCTATTTGTTGTGCTCAGCATGCTTGCTTGCTCATCGCACCCTACTCTAGTCTTCCTCTCTCTTCTGCTCTCTCTCCTCTTTGTCTCTTTGCAGTACACTTTAGCTCTTTCTGAAAGACAACTGGACACTAGGGTAGCAGCAAACAAAGATGTTAACCTTGTCTGTCCTCAATATAGTAGACTCAACCCTTTGGACTATTAAGGAGATTTATAGTTTGGTGGATTCAAAACATATCTAGAATTACTTTCTCTCAGCAAAACTTTGATGTAGTTTTATATCACAGAATTGCTCTAAAACAAACCTGCATGCAGCATCTTTGTTTGCAGTGATCTTGTCTCATGCTGTCTTTCTGCTGTAGTCCCCTCCTCAATTGGATATCTTTCAATGGATAATAGAGAATGAATTTTATATTTAATTTTGTCAGCTATTTGATACATAAGCCATCATATATAAAATTCATAATCAACAGCTGAGATTAAATATGACATATGATTGCTTAGTAGTTCACTGTGTCTCCAAATTAACATCTGCTCTAAGCCTGTTTCCTTTCCACCCAAAACAGTGAGCCACAGGGTATGTGCTACATTGAAACATCAAACTTGGATGGGGAAACAAACCTTAAAATCAGACAGGTGAACATGTCTTTTGGTTTTCTCTCTCTATATATGTGCCACCATCTTTAGCTAGGGTGTGCTGATTTTGGTAAAGATGCAAATGGACTGAAAAAACAACACTATAACGCTAGCCCTGTGTCAACAGGGTCTCCAAAGTACTGCAGAAATCAAGGACATCGACAGCCTGATGCGTCTTTCTGGGCGCATGGAGTGCGAGAGTCCAAACCGACATCTGTATGAGTTTGTAGGGAACATCCGACTGGACGGCCACAGGTGGGCGCTGATACAGAGCTCCATGCCTGGCTCTTTGCCTCTCTTACCAGGATGCTGCTGTTGTAGCTCAAAGGCCCATTAGTTTGGAGGAGAGCCAACATCCATGCATTATGTGGTTTTAGATAATATTTAGTGTTTCTGCTGAATAAATGAACCTGGTTTGGTGGTATTTGAGTACATATTAGTTTGGGGCCTTTGCTATTGAGTGGTAGGAAGATACATTAGATAAATCTGTTGTGGAGCTTCATTTTTTGACATTATGGCTTTATTTTAGTAGTTAGGAGTAATAAATGTGAATAAGTGTTGTTACCAGTAGCTTTTGACCTGCTAACCCCTCAACCCCTTAAAAAAAAAAAAAAAAACAAAAAAAAAACACCTCACTCTGTAGTCAAAATCCTCAACTGTACTCATGTCAGTGGTGTTTCTTACTACAGTACAGTGCCACTGGGTCCAGACCAGATCTTACTCAGAGGAGCCCAGCTGAGGAACACCCAGTGGGTCCATGGTATAGTGGTCTATACAGGACACGATACAAAGCTCATGCAGGTAAAGCATGCTTGGACAATATTTGGACTTTTAAGAGGGTATTTATTTGCAGTTACAAAATGATATTCTGTGATAGCTGTTGCTTTCAAGGTAGCCTGTAATTATAAGTGTTATTGCAGTCAGAAAATGATAACATAGAAAGATGGAAAAATACATTATTAAGTTGAAATGAAAAAATAACAAGGACACAAGTATTATTTACATTATGTCAAAACCAGTAGAACCTTTGTTATCTAGACCTCTGAGTTCTAAAGTGATAATAAAGTACTGATCAGTCGTAATGAACAAAATAATTCTTTTTTTGTTGTTGTTGAAATATAACAAAATGAATTGAATCTGCAAAATAAAATGTAACAAACATGTCAGAATACATATGCATGCATGTATTTAAATAAGCAATACTACAGTTTTTCATGAAGCCTCTCTATTCAAACATTTCTTGCTTCCAAATGGGGTTCAAATAAGTGAGACTCCTGCAGTCAACCTGTTTTACACACTATATCTTACCATTGTTCTGAGGGCACACAAAGCAGAACATCACTTTGGATTTTGTCATACTTTTTCTTTTATTACCACAACTCTTTTGACATGTGTTACCCAGAATTCCACCCGGCCTCCTCTGAAGCTGTCCAACGTGGAGCGCATCACCAACTTCCAGATCCTTGTACTGTTTGGCTGCCTGCTGGCCATCTCTTTGGTCTGCTCTATTGGCCAAACCATCTGGAAGTACCAGTACGGCAACGCCGCCTGGTATATGGATCTCAACTGTAAGAATCCCAACAGCCCATACTATACCTCTTATTCCACATATTTTGTCTCACTTGTCCATATCTGCTTAATTCTCTGTCATTTTAAGTTACCTTAAGTGTTGATGTGTGTTGCTGTCGTTTTTATGTTGCCTCTGTTATAGTATGTTTGCAGTACAAGTGAAATATGTGGCAATGTGGGAATAATTAAATTCCCTGTAACCGGGAAAAGAAAGCTGTGACATGCATATGTGTGATGTGAATGAGACTGAATGAAAAAGAAATGGTTGAATATCACTGCGCTGCTGTACTTTTTTGTTCCTTTCTAATGTTCTTTTTGATTTTTTGTTTTCTTTGTTGTCGTTTTTTTAACAGCTCCAGGTAACAACCATTTAAAAGCCTTGGCCATCCGTGAATGACCCTCCCTTACTAACCCCTAACTGAAGCTCTGCCTTTGCTAAGCAAATGAAGCCCCCTACCCTCGCCCCCTATATGGTTGCCCTACTTTGTATGGGCCCATGCCATGGACAAGCACATACCAGCGATCCAACGGTTTTCCCCTCCAGCTCTCTTATACCTTCGTTTAGTACCTTTTAGTGCCTGATGCAAACACTGTCTCACTTTTTATCCATGTTTGTGTGGCACGTTAAATGCTTTGCAATTCCCAAGCCTCAGACCCTCATCTTATTTCTTTTCTCATTCTTCCACAATAAATGAATTACAGTTCTTATTTTTCTGCTCTTTGACTGCCAGGGAGATTTGGTTGTACTCAGGAACCTTTTCATGGCAGGAGGCTCTCACTTGTTTGTTGCTTGAACACAACATGTAGTACAGCCCAAGGGGCAAGAGCTGACATTTTCTAAATGCCTCTGCTGCCTTATTTTCTTGTGTTGATTTTCTGAAAGACAGATACCGAGAGAAAGCCCAGGGAGAGATGCAAAAACCTATTCAGTTCTTGCATGTATCATGTAGAAAAAATGGTCTGGTTTCACAACATCCACTGACATTACACAAAGAAATGCAGGCTGTATGATTTGTATAGTAACAAAAAGATATATGGTAATACAATTTCTTTGATCATTTTGTCTGATTTGATGAAGCTCTGAACCTGGTTTGCAAAGTGATTATCGTGTCATTCTGGCCATTACTCTGTATCCTGATAGCCCTGTGTAGGAGAGGTTGTGCCCTGGTCAGTTTAAGCTTGTATTATGACTTACACTGTTCCTTTTCATAAGATGTTTTATTGGCTTAGATTGGTTGTATAAGGGTTTTAATGTCCTCTCTGGCATTAAAACCCCCATCTAAAATATCCTGTACTGCACTGATGAGGGGAATGTAAGTCATAAAGCAGGCATCCATCTTGAGACTGATTGTACTTCCATAAGGAGTTGTTGAGACTCTGTCCAGTGCATATTATCCAACCTGTGACAAAAGAGAGAGGTGGCAGATTGTTGTACCTGTAACGTGCCTTTCACATACAGTACACCATATATGCCCAGATTATAGTAATTGCACCTTTAGACAAATTTTGACATTGGCAAGGTAAATGCAGGAGAAAAAAATAGTCAGCATGGGAAACATCAAACATCATGGCCCATATGTCACCTAGGCTTGCAATTATGCATGCCCGGTAAATAATTCATATGACTTTGACCCAGCTTAGAGTGCTGACACCGGCCTTAGCTGGCATTCTTCCAAGCCTATACATCTTAACAACTTACCTTTATGCAGATTGAATGCAAAAATGAACAACAGTCATTTGTTATGCATTCATGCCACCTGCTACACCTCACTCTGTTATATTCATGTCCACCATATAGCGGGTAGCTGTATCTCCACATCATTTAGTTTCTACTGATTATTTCTGTTAGCAAAAGGCTGATGTGTTAACTAGTAACTAAGTGAAAGCTTTTTGTCTTATTATTGTCTTGTTCTTATTACTGCTTTTAGCATAAAATTGAGGAGGTGTGATGGTCTCAGTATAATGTAGACCAGTTCATGCAGTATGAATTTAATCCAAAAATTTGCACAGAATTGTGAACTACTACTCTTCTGTTCCTATAACTAATTGCCCGGGCCATTGCTGTGATTAATAATATCGTTGTTAACTTACTTGGTTAAAAATGATAAGAAACTCTAACACGCATTTTTTCAAAACCATTACAGTTGGAAAATATCAAAAAAAAAAAAAAAAAAAAAAAAAAGAAATAAAAAAAAATACTTGAGATGTAGTTGTGATGTATGCATGTCCTGGTTTGTGACAGTTTTTTATGGCTGTTGATTTAGATTCAACCCAATTCCTCTCCCATCTGATGGCACAGTGTACAAGGGCACATCACAAGTTGGCTACTAGGAGTGAATAACGTAGTGATCATTAACATTTATAATTTTGGTAGCATATTCCACCCACTCTTTTCCACTCCTTGTTGGTTGTGAATGTGCTATGGACTGAATCTCCCTCCTTTGTCTTGAGAGCATCCAACACGTTTGTCTTCCTCCCCACTTCTGAAAAATACTCCCTCCTATATGTGCTGTTGTACCAGTAGCAGTAGCTTCCATTTTGCCACTTTCTTTGTGCCATTTTGTTATTTTGCAATCATTCTGTCATGGGGAAGGGCTGTGCCTCTCAACTACAATGCTAAGATCAAGGCTTTGGTTGAGGAAGGTAACTCTTGCACCTTCTACAAGGTGAGGAAAGGTAAATCACATCACTCCTGTTTTTGTGTATGGGGGTTACATGTTGATCATCACCGATTATGGGGAGGGGCATCATTTTGCATAGTGCTTTGTGGAAATCATTGCCTGGATCATGCTGGATGCCAAGGCTGCTGCTATGACACTAATGACATCTGAGATACTTCAGTCCCTGTCCGCTACTTTGAATCTTTGGGACATTAAATTGGACTGCTAATCAGTTGACTTGTGAGAGGATGAGGTTGGGCGGAAGAAATGGTTAATTCCAGCTAATGCACAACGTTTTCCCAGCACATTCTCTTTGTTGGGATAATGCTGATCATTAGCCGGAAGTGGCTTTGGGCATTTTCATTTATTCAATGGATATTTTCGGAACCAGCACTCATGAGTCTCCTGTCTATTGCTTCCTTTGTCTAAAACTTGCCCCATGGCAGATGGTGGAGCCGCAAACTTCGGCCTCAACTTCCTCACCTTCATCATCCTTTTCAACAACTTGATCCCTATCAGTCTCCTGGTCACACTCGAAGTTATCAAGTTCGTCCAAGCCTTCTTCATCAACTGGGTGAGTAAAATAAACACTCTTGAGCCAAATTTCACAGTTGCTCTTGAAAGGTTTGGCATTAAAGTGGAAAATAAGCTTTTTAAAGTTTTTATCTATTTTTAATTTTTTTTTTATTTTTTTATTTTATTTGGAGGTACTGATGTCAGTTAATGTGAAATATAGCTAACCCACAGCAGCATACATGTAAAACTTTTTTTAAAAATCTCATTAGCAATACATTTTGTGATTAAAAAAGTATCTTCCATCTACTTAGTCACTTCATAAACAAAGTAAGGGATATGGCCGTTTTACAACATGTGGCGCTATTGGGCCACAGTACACTGTACAAAGCAGTGTATTGTCAAAACACGTTGGAAACCTGAGTGACATGAAGCACCGGAGCGAGGACCTCAAAATATTATGCTCTTATCATCACTAGCAACTAGGTCAACCCAACCAATATCTCAACTGAGAAATCTTCCCACTCTTGGCCTCAAGTTGTACCGAGCCTCCTTATCCATTAATTTTTAAATGAAAATCCAAGCAAGGAATTTTTAGCAGTATTTAGGGCAATTCTCAGTTGGTCTCTTTCCCACAGCCCCAGTTGTTTTCTTTGGGGAAAACAGACAAAGGGGACCAAGCACCTAACTGAAGTGAAGCATGACACTTCTTTTCTATTTTAGTTCTTTTGGTTTCAGCATTGATGTGAAGTTATTTCGATATGTTTTATTTTTACCAAGAACTTTTGTTCGGTAAGTTACACGTGAAGCTCATTGTGATTGGTTTCAGGACACAGATATGCACTATGAGCCCACCAATACACCTGCCATGGCTCGCACCTCCAACCTGAATGAAGAGTTAGGCCAGGTAATAAAATGAGTTCCATTGTTGTTTCATTTGTTAACTTTCTTAACTTTATTTTGATGAGAAATGTGGCTCTTGTTTTTTCTCTGATTAAAACAGATTCCAGTTAGTGCAGCCCTATGGCATTCTGTGTCTGACTGACACACAGCCAGGATTTACTCATGCTGTCAACTTGCGCTCCCCCCTCCTCTTCTCACACAGGTAAAATACATTTTTTCCGACAAGACGGGGACCCTGACCTGCAACGTGATGCAGTTCAAGAAGTGCACCATTGCTGGTGTTGCTTATGGGTGAGTGTCATCTCCTCCCCCAACCCACTTCCCCAATCCCTCCTTGTTTCTTCCTCTCAATCCTCTATTGCTGCCTCCCACATCACCTTCATTAAATGCAGAGTGTGCATCATAGTACATCTGGCGTTCCTGTCTCCTCCCTTGCCTCCTCATTAGCAGCTGCATCAGTGCTCCTCTCAACACAGACTATAAATAAAAGCCGGACAGACATTTGCAAGCAAAGGCACTTTACTCTCTCCTTCCCAGGCATACAGTCATCGTTTATCTTGCTGGAGATTTGTGTAAAATCTGGCTATGCATTAAGGGTTTGTCTTTGTAAGACCCAGATCATATTAAGGTGCTCTGTTAAGAATGAAGACAAAACATTGTTGTCATTACAAGACATTTGCCTTTTTCTGTGCAAAACTAGGGTCACACAATTGTACAGTTTTTCCCTGCCATTGGAACACCTTTTGATATTAGAACTTATCCTAATTTTGTGATGTGACACTTGATTTTTTTTTTTTTTTTTTTTTTTTTTTTTTTACAGATATGCTATCATTTCATTTTAGTGCATTAATAATAAACCTCAGTGCATGCAAGGAAGAGAGCACGGTATCTTAACAGAACCAAAGCAACTGCTTGCTTGATGGGACATGATAAGTCCCATTAGGATTCAATTAAAAATATGATTGAGGAAGTGCAGGCTGAAGGACATGAGAGAGCATGTTATCTAGGGTTCTCTGCACCAAGGCTCTCATTTTACTATGATTTCTAATCCACGGAAGGACATTAACTTATAGCTATGGATATCCCAATTCAAGAGTGTAAAATGTGTCACTTTAACAAATGGTAAGTGTTGATGTGTTAACTCACAGGTCATTGCTCTCTTTTTTTTTGATCTGTCACTAATGTTGAAAGGTAGTGGCATTTGTTTTTTTGTTTTTTTTTTTTTTGCTTAAATTGGTTTGGGAACGACTTGTTTTTGCTACACAAAGTCCCTTTTCTCTCCCCTTTGTTTACTGTAATTTAATATGGGAACATTTGTCGATCACCAGGGACAAAATTTGTTTCCTGTAAAGATCAAAGTTACAGTAGGCAGCAGTCTTACTTTCATCCCAAAATGAAATCCTTCCTTTCATTTTTTTCTGAAATAAGGAGACCCTCATACCACTGATAAATATGGATGAGTGTTTCATAGCAGGAGAGGGAAAAGCAGCTTTTAATGAAGCAAGCCACTTTTGATGATCCCATCAGTTGGCCCACTCCTCTTCTCTTAGGGTTCCTAAGCTAAGAGTTGGGAGGGTTAGTTTCAAAATGAAATCTGTCTTATTATCTGCTTACATTCCGTGATATTGTATTTGAATCTACCAGATTACTCAATACCAGTGGCATAATGCGATTAGCTGCAATAGTAAGTTGAATTTTGTTGTATTTAATAAATTTTCTTCCCTATAATGCGCTCAGTTTTCTCCAAATTAGAAAATAGTGTTGTACAGAAATAGCACCGTTTTCAACCATTATTTATACATTGTTTTTGTTGTTGTTGTTGTTGTTGTTGTTGTTGTTGTTTTTTAAGATGTTTTAAACCAAATTTATTTTAATTGAATTGAAGTCAGTAGTAATGTCAGTAGTTCTAATTCATTAGTTCTCAAAATTTGTAGCTCGCTTCTGGTCAAACCAAGTAATCTATAGCACACAGTGAAATAGTACATCAAGCATTTGTCCACTGACACATATACTATGCTACTTGTAATATGGGTTTGAAGACTGCTACTTGACTGGTACGGATGCCATAGATTTCTAGTATTATCCAGTGGCCTCTTTCTGGGGAAAATAGTGAAATAGTTTTATGGTCCATATGGTTTTATTATTGTATAAATTATTATAGAATTATTATATTACTCTATAAATTTTGTATTAATCACACTTTTCTATTTTGGTGATGAATATAAAATTTATAAATACAGTGTCCTCCTTTCTTCAAACTGGAAGTAGTGGTAGACTTAGAATGAACCCAGACATAGAAGAAAAGGAATGAAATTTTTGTTTGTGTGTTTACATATCTATCTATCTATCTATCTATCTATCTATCTATCTATCTATCTATCTATCTGTCTATCTGTCTATCTGTCTGTCTGTCTGTCTGTCGTGCTTTTTTTGGTGGTGCCAACAGACCCACAAACCTCAGTCACACAGCCTCTTGCATGTCCTCCTCACCACAAATTAAGTTCTGCTGTAATTAATAAAGCCATCCCCAAGGGTGTAGACATTAATTAATTCCACTGGATTGGAGTCCAAATCTCAGAGATACACTGTCTAGGTTAGAAAGGCTGTGAGAATCCTGCCGGCCTTATTTGGCTGGACTGGAGTGAAAACATCTTTATCAGATATACTTGAATGGCTTAACTAAAAAAAAATATATTGTGATTTAGAAATAAGATAGAATTACCCTCCTTTTCTAAGCATTTGTAGCATAGTGGAAATCGAAATTACACTGGATGCTGTTTGTTAGTTATGCCTCGTGTTGCCTAATTATCCCATATCCTGACCAGTTGGTTTCTTGTTAATGCGGATAACCACATTATTGCTTGAGTTCACTCAAGTTGGGCAAACCCTCAGCTTGTAATGATATTAGGGCAGTCAGAATCACATTGAGAGCTGTAATGATAAGTGAAGCACATTGTCTGCCAGCTTCACTCCTCCTTATTTTACAATTAACAAAAGCCTGGATTGCAGTTTGTCTGCCAGAGCAGAGATGTGAAAATAATTTGGTGTCTCATTTTGGAACAGCGAGCGCTCTGACCACATTTAGAATTTCCAATAGGGAGGGACTTCGCAGCCGTGAACACACACACACACACACACACACACACACACAGAGCTAATTGTGGAAACCCATTCCTCCTCTTGGCTGATGAGGAACTGGAAGTGAAGACATTTCACTTGAATAATCAATTATTCCCAGACATTCGCATCTTCCTCCAAGTTTGCTTCTGCCTCACTTGCTTTTGCCCTCCCTCTGCCTCCCTGAAACTTTCTCCTTGCAAAAGCAAGTAGTCATCTTATTTTATCAAAGACTCCTAAAGCAACCCACACTTTCTGAGCACACTATGAGAAATATAATGATTGTCATTTTTTTTCTTCCTAATGACCCAATTGATTGACTGTTGAGTCCTTTGGACATTTTGCCTGCTTAATTCACTGAAACGTTTTAAGTGATTTCACTTGATAAACCCCATGGCAATCCCATGGGACAGGCCCTTTTATCATTTACCGAATAAAATACACTGGTTGCTCATGAGTTACCAGTTTCACATAATGGATACTAATTTTAAGTTTATCTATCTGTCTATCTATCTATCTATCTATCTATCTATCTATCTATCTATCTATCTATCTATCTATCTGTCTATCTGTCTATCTGTATGTATGAATGTCCTCCATTCTTGATGTTTTGAATCTGCCTCGTAGAGAATACATAGGCTGATTCAGTTGTCAATGTATACAAAATCTTTGTCCTTCCACTCATTTAATGATAAAATGGCCTGTTACAAAAACACCTAGTCGTCCTCTAACATCCAAGCCAGGTTTTTGGGTAGATGCTCATCCTAGTTCAAGAGCACAAGCATTGGGACAGTAAATTATTTTCAGAAAAAGTGCTGCCTCAGTTTTCCCAGTAGTCCCTACAGTCCTTCCTGGTACCTGATCTTTTGCAAACTCTACCAGCTCCTAAACACACCCATTTGATGCCTGCACATTCACAGAACATGTTAATAGCAGACGTTTTCAACAAGATGATGTTTTTCCCACCTTCACTCCAACAGTCACGTCCCTGAGGCTGAGGAGGGTAGTTTTGCAGAGGATGACTGGTAAGATGACTGGGTGTGAAGTAATGGTTGTGTTTCTGCTCCTCGCTTCTGTGATGTATTAGTGCTGCCTTGCATTGTGGGAATTGTGAATTTGAACAGCATACCTCAGTGTATCTGTGCTGTTTTTGTTTTTTTTTTCGTTATGTGTTCAATACACTTGGGATGCATTATGTGTGACTGTGGCACTTGATGTACCATGTGTATCTTTTAATGTTAAAGAACAGCCTTAAACAGAGGATCTGCATAGATATATATAATTACAGGCTAGCATTGTTTCAAAATTATTGGTGAATCATGAGGGGGAATTATTGTGGCTTCAATGATATGGTTCATTCATAAACTCAGCAGTTCTGACAGGTCAGTCTTGTTACTGAATTAAGCTGTCCAGAACTTATGTTGTGTTGATGCTGAAGTTGTCAAGGAAATTGTCAACACATCCTCCTTTCCATCAAACCAGCTTTAAAGATCGTAGATACATGCAGATTCACATTCACACTGTTTTTGTTTCTCTCTCTCCCTCTCTCTCTTTCTCTGTATTTCTCTTTTTCTCACGACACACACAGACACCCACATACACACGCGCACTCCTACCCCTGAGATCCATCTGCTACAGTGTTGAGATCTGCAGGCACAGCATGGGTGTGTCTCATTCATTTTGCATGGGGGATTGGGGCCTGCTTGTCAAAGCCTATTATGCCAAAATGTAGAATCTTGCTGCTGTAGAAGAAAGAGGAGACTTACGGCTGGATGTTGCCAACTTGTGTGAAAGCATGCCTCTCTTTACTGTTTCTCTCTCTCTGAAACAACTGAGTGAAGGCAGTGGTAGTGCAGTGTGAGGTGCTGTTTTAACACAGAAGAGCTTTAAAGATATAGGAACGAGAGAAAAGTCACTGTCAAAGTATTTTTGCCTCTGGATGGTAAGTATGAATAAAACATAAACCCATCACAAGAAATAGGCAGTGATAACTTTTTGCCATTTTCAAATACCTTATTGCTTGTTTTCTTTTTCATTAAATCGTTCTCTGTATTATGGTACTTAGTAATGGCGAGTCCTCTCTAAATCTTTGCATCAGTATGCAAATTCACTTCATCAGGACAGTAATACTTCTGTAATTGCTAGGTTATGATTTTCCTTTCATTAAATTGCCAGTTCATACTGCTTGTGTTCGTGGCATCAGAAGTGATATTACATAATTGCATCATCTATGACTATGTGCGGAAAGTCTGCGAAGGGTCTCATGTCTGCCATATCAATGTGGAAGTGCACAAGAATAAACTAAAGGCATAGTTACCAAAAGGCAATACTTATGTATTTTTTATTTATTTATTTATTTATTTATTTCCTAGTTTTTGCCACCGTGACATTTGTGTTAAAAATGTCAGCAGGTAATCTCCAACAGCTGGAACCAAAATTAATAAAACACATCTATTCAACACAATAACACAGCAGTTACTTGTCATTAAATGGCTGCAATTAAGCAATTACCATGACATTTCCATCATAATGGTCCATTTGATATTTTTTTTAGCATTGTTCATCTGCTTCCCTGTGTACTCGGCCTGTGTCTCCTGCTGTGTTCAGGTCAAGAGGAGGGTGAACAGCATTCTGTTGCTTAAGTTGGGGAAGTATTTTTTGTGTTTTACTTTTCAGCAAGCCCACAGCAACCTTGTATTTTGAATTTCAAATCAACCATCAATGAATTACAGGAGCAACTGTATTTCTCACTTTTTGTTAGTGTGGTTGTTTGCATTAGTGTAACTGTGTGATAATTGTGATTATTCATACCTTGGACTTCCAGCTACTATGTTTAAAGCTTGTGTTGCTGGGAGACATCACAGCATACTAAAAATGACAACATCCTACTCTTTATAATAATTTAGTGATGTGTATTTACAAAACATCTGTTTATCCCCAAATTAACCATTGAATTGTCCATATTTGACTTTGAGTGACTGTAAGATGTAGTTAGGCTCCCACAGCACTGTGTTGAGTTCTCTGTAGCAGAGGAGCTGGAGAAGGAGTTTCATGTAGCTGAAGCATGTAGCTGCATCTGTCTCTCTATCTATTTGTCTGTCCATCTCTGTCTGCCTATCTCTCTGTCTCTATGCTGCAGGTGTAACAGTGGGAACTATGGGTCATTTTGCATAAATAGTACATTTTCTATTGTTACAAGCTTGTCAGTGTACCATTGTGTGTTGCCCTTTCTCACAAAGAAAGCCTCTTTGTGCACGACTATGAGGAAACAACACAGATTCCATGAAGAGGCCTGTTTAGCTGGTACAATCACACCCCAGTGTGTGTAGCTTGTGTAACAAAGACAAAAGGTCACTTCTATTAAAAACTTGTGTGTTAATGCCACTCAAAGATTAAGTCAGTCCAGCATCAAATACTGTAAAAATGCATCTGCCATCTTGGCATTGGTGGGTGCATTTTTGTTTGTTTGTTTGTTTGTTTGTTTGTTTTTTTAACTGGTTAGAGCATGACATCATGGCCTGTCATAGGTTTGTGATGTAGCAAATCTGTGACAGTTGACTGTGAACAACCAGAACCCATGTTCCCATAGTGACAGGACCTCTGTGTGCTGGCAGACAGTCAATAACTGACCATCCTCCACACCCAGCCTTGTGTCTCAGAAAATTCATCAAGACGATGGACATGGGGAGCTGCACCACTGCTACAGCTGACAGGCTTACAGCTTGAAAAACCTCTTTACTTGTACCGCAGTTAGATATGGGTGAAACAGTAATCAACCTGTACTCAACTGTATCAAATGTCATGTAAGCAGTCTTGGTTATGAATTTGCAAGACTACAGAGAAGTAGTCGTGATGGATCCCTTGACAGTGCCATATTAGTCTTATGACTGTAACATAGTCAGAGTAAGATATTGGTAAAATAAAAAGCCACCTATTCATTTTGATACAATAACCTAAAACCATTTAGTTGAAGCAGCTACGCTCCTTAGTAAGTGTTTGTGTCACTGTGCATGCAGCGCAGAAAAATGGAGAAATTGCTTCCCACTTGTCCCTGACATATTTTAATACAAGCCTGTGAGTGTGATAGATTTCACTTACCTCGAGTGCATCAAGGTGTAGCACCATATCTGCTGTAGACCTGCAATATAATTGTGTTGCTGTCTCTTTCCTACTTTTCTTTCCCCCTAAAGCTGTATTTATTTGCTGTGCACCAGATGAGAATATTGCTGGCTGGCTTTTAGGGTGTAAACAGTGAATCCTCTGGCATTAGGAAGATTTCCAGTTGCTAATGGCAGCCTCAGTAACATTTCTATTAAGCCTCAGTCCTTGGACATTGCTGTCTACCTGATCCTTAGGACTCTATTTATCACACAATCATTAATTGATCTTTGCTGGAAGGCTGGAGCTGTTATCTATGTAAAATCAGTGCCCCCCCAAGACACTATTTTATTCAGTGTCTTAGGACACTGAATGGCACTGAATAGCCTTTTCTTTTTCAGTGAAATGGTCTCTTCTCTGCAATCCAAATGGATGATCTTGTCCTCCAAATTCAGCATGACTTCCTGCTTGCACTTTGATGGAAGATTTTTATATTTTTTGTAGTTTGTTTAGCCATTTTCTGATGAAGGGTTATCATGTATTCAATTACCATGGGCCTCATCTGTAACAAAAAGCATCTATTTTGCAGATACACAAAACTAATTTTATGTCCAATTATTTGTCATACCGAATGGCAGGCTTTTAGGCTTGATTACCACAGCAGTAATGTTATTTGTGTTCTTACCTGGCAGAAAATGCAGTCTGCTTGTTGTCTCCCTGTAGGCAGTTCCTCTTGCCTTGATTCATTTAAGAAAACAGAGGGTCCACCATGTAAGGGATGGCTAAAGTGAATATGATATGTAAAGAGTGCATGGGTGTGGATTCTGAAATAAAGCCAGGAATCACAACATCACAAAAAATTTCCCCATTCAGGACATTGTTTTCCCAAATGGACTTTCCAATTCTGCCAACATGCACAGAATCCCAGACGCTGTACAGCACATTGCCAAAGCTCAGGGGTCCAACTTTAGCATCCGTCTGCATCATAGTTAAAGTTGTCCCTAACAAATGTCAATGTTTTTGCGACACAGCATGGCTGTATTATTCACAGTTTCAAATCTTTGTGTTGTGGTCCTGTTCTCAGCAGAGGTTAATTATGTTGTTACATTGTGGCATGAAAGCAGACATTCTTGCCGAGTGTTGGTTGACTTAAACGGTTTTAGATAATTCATCAGAGAAGTATTTGCAGCCTTCAAACTTGATTGGAAATTATAGGATAGTCCAAGCAGGTTTCAAGAGGCTCTAGTTTTGCGGTTATTGAAAAAGAGATATTTTTTGAGATACTTAACAATGATATGATTTTGAAAACCTGGCTGAAGTTGCTAGAAAGTTACACTTCAACTATCTTCAACTCTCTCTGCTGTTTGCTCTTTTGGATGTTGTCAGAATTTACTATTGTCTTTCATTGAAAATGAATGATATCCAGTTTGTTGTTAGCTGTTTGCTGCATTAGGCTACTTTCAGTGCAACAAGTGTTAAAGAGAAGTATATTATACATGTAAAAGTGTTATACGAGTACGCATTTCTCTGTGTTCTTTGGTTTTGAGTCCTTTGTCTCTCATTGCCAGGCACAGCACACAGTCATCAGAGGAGGCTGGATTTAATGACCCGAGCTTACTGGAAAACCTCCAAAGTAATCACGTAAGTAACTCCAGGGTTCCACACCACCCATGAGCAGGGACGGCTGCGGTTTAGGACAAAGTTAAGAGGGATGTTGAAATCTAATTGTGTGTTTGATTGCATGATGTTTTCTTGCCATTTTAAATGGGTCTTACTGATGTGCCATCATGTGCTATAATGCATTTATGTGGAAAATGCTAAAGTAAGTGTGGAAAATGCAATACTATTTTCATTCAAGATGTCAAAAATAGTGCCGATAATATTTTCAACTCAATATACATTTGTACATCCAGTAGTTTTACCAGACTTAACTGGACTATGGAGTTTTTTGACAGCCAAATTGACCTGTTGTGATTCCTGGCTTTATCAGTTTGATTTAAATATTGCTGAGGGTGAGGATGTTTTTTCCTCACTAGCAGGCAAACACAGCCTAATTAACTTATTCTGACAGGATACATATATCCATGTGGTTGTTAATGCAATAATGATCTATATGAAATCCTAGAATTCCAATTTTTAAAATTGGAAATTAAATTAGAAAACAAAAAGTTTGCCAATTTTGCCATGCATATTAAAAATACAGAACTGTTTTTTCTCAGTATTTGATCATCCTTGCCATATTATTGATCACAGGACATCAGTTATACAGCATTCTTTGTCAAAATATCACATGCATTTGGGAACTTTAATAGGACCTGAGAGGGGAGTAGCTGCCACCTGTAGTCATGGAAGTGGGAGAAAGCTGTGATTGATTGACTGATTGAGTCACTTGGTGCCAGACAGCATGGGGGAGGCAGAATGTCACATCTAATTATGTACAGTAAAATTACCTAGGGAGGGGTTTTAATCCCACTGTGATGCTTGCTATGTTATGACAGCATAGACTCTCCACACATTAATGAGTTTGTTGAGGATCTGCTTTAGTTTTAGTTTTATATTGATAGCACTGCAGCCACTAATTACAGCATGTACAGCAAGACATGGCTGTGTAATAGCCACAACCTTTCACCGTCTCTTGTAAATATTTTAATTATTATGAATACAATTGGGTATAGTTGTAGTAGTGTTTTGTTGGTGGTGCATCTCTGAATATTGTGGCTGAAATACACTATAACGTTTTTGTGACATTTGTATGAAATCGACAAACCCCTCTACATTAGAAGTATTTGAGACAACCCTCTAACATCACCTCAAGCAATCTCTTCAGACACACCACATCAGTGGTTTGCTCGCTTGTTAGGGCTGCTTGATTATGGCAAAAATCATAATTACGATTATTTTGGTCAATATTGAAATCACAATTAGGCATTGAAAACATCATGCATTTTTGGAGCTTTAAAAACAAATACAAAATACAAGCTTTTAACAGTCAATTTCCTTGAATTTTAAACATAAAGACGCCACAGCCTGGCTTAGAGTGAGAAGAGTGAGCTTTTAGTGAGGGCCGAAAGGGCGCCACTGCAAGAGAAAGGGGTGCCCAATACTAGACAAAACAAGAGCATCATTGTTGAACGGAATGTAGCGCAGTGATTGTTTTTTATTGATTATCTTGTTTTCATAATTGTCAGAAGCCAAAATTATATTCAGATTAATTGCCCAGCCCTACCTCTAATATAAAATTACTATAGATATTAATTTAAGAACTACAGTATGTGCTCACAGTCTATACTCTGTCCTTTTAGCTATCAGTGGACCATCAGGAGGTTTCTTACTTAAACATTACTAATCCTTATCATTAACAACAGTTTTGCATCACTGTGGGCTATTTCAGAACGATGTTGATACTGCAGCGAGGTGGGGCGGGGGGTGGGGGGCGGCGGCTAGTGAAGAGGGGAATTAATAGAGCTGACAAAAATAAACAGCCCCTCTGGTGCTTTTCATGTTATTCTGAGTCACTGGACATGTTCTTCGCCTGCAGAGTTTCAGCAGTCTTTGTGTTTGTTTGTTTGCTCACCCGGGCTCTCTCCATAGTTTTCTATGACCCCTTCAACTTTTTCCACACTGGTCATGTCCGAAGTAATGAACGTCCGTCACTGTTGTCATGACATGGATTACCCAGGAGTCCATGGGGGCGAGAGCCAACGGCGGCGTATTAGCTGTCACATCTAATTGTTCCATCAGAGCCGAACGTGGGTGTAGCAACATGCTTTGCACTCTCTGCTTAGGTGACCATCACCCTGGATGTCATATGCACACACACACACACACACACACACACACACATGCTCACTACCCACTTTCTTTGTGCCTCTTTCACATATATGCACACACACACACACACACACACACACACACACACACACGCACATACACATGTACACTACATCGTCCTTCAGAGGCTACCTGTCAACCCAGACCAGATTAGCATTCAGGTGGGGGCAGAGGGGGCACTCACAGCCACCTGGGCTGTAATAGACTCTGTGTACTTTAATTTGCAAAAGGCCCTTTGATTTGCCCTTCCTCATTCATTTGTGGCTCCTTTGTTCCCTGACAGAAATCTCTCCTCAAAGAGATAATATGACAGACAGAACAAGGATAAAGGAAGATTTAATAATATATATGAACAAAGCTTTTTCTTCCATAGGTGGCTTCACAGAGTTCTCCATAAACGGACAGTGACTTGAAGGAGGACTCTTGTGTAGTAATAAACCTGTTGTACAATCTCAGTTGTTTTAACAGGATAGGGCTTGTGTAAGTTTGTCTAAAGAAAGGTGTTTTTGCACACACACTGGCAAGCAACTTGCACTCTTATGCAATTAATTAAGGGAGACAAGAGTTTTTGTCACATCTATTTTCTGGGTGCTATGTCTTTATAATTTAGCCCTAGCATAACCCTGGGTATTGCTGAGGTCAGTGACTGCAGGCTGTTGGTCCTGCAGCTTCAGCATCAAATAGGAGCACCAGCAGATGCCTGTCTCAGTCTTCCACATGGCTAGCTAGTCATAAGCTTGCCCAGTTATTAACAGCAGATATCCAACGTTTATAGACTGGACCTAGTGCCTAGCCTATATATTACAGACTGCCTCCTGTATAGTCTAGAGAGATTTTGTCCAGCATTCATTTTTAAAAGTTGGTTCTAAATAAATATTTGTGTCACAAAATAGGTGACGAGAAGAAGAACAACCAAGCACTCAGTTATCTCATTATTTTCACTGTCCTGCCTCTTTTGTTAAAATGAATATTATTAGGTGGATGAATACTTATTTGGGGTGCATGATTTGTGATTGCTGTTTTCAAATCCTGATGTTCCTTGTCTAGTTGGCTAATCAATGGAGAAACAAAAAAGACCATATTATGCAATGGGCATGTCCCGCCAGGTTTAACAGAGTAAATGAAGACAAGGTGCCTGTGCTGTTCAGAAAGTAGACTGTTAGCTTTCAGCAAGGGATCCCAAGCATTAGTGGATTCAGTCATCAAATATCAGTCTGATTCAGACTAAGCTCGCAGGCAGGTCAACCCAGTGGGTGTAACTTCTCTGCAAAAGTAGAGACTTGGCAGTTTCAGAGAAGACAGGATTCATCCCTTAGGTCAAATAATATTTCCTTACAATTCTTAATATTTGCTTTGTATCCTGCTGCGACTACCAAATGGGTGGCTGACCATGCAGTGCCGTGAAGTTGAGAGTATTTTAAAATCAGTTGAATGTACTTTTTGTGATGGACAACATATTTGACAGATGACGTGGCACTGTCTAAACTGTCTTGATGTGGCACATACTACACATCTGGTTCCCCAAATAGCTTAAAACAAACACAAAGAATTATTTACATGTATATTTTAATCAGCGTCACATTTTAATTAACATCAGATTTGGTACGAGCAGGGTGGATCGACTGTATGCCTGCTACATGTAGCGAGAGCGATGACTTTTCAGCAGGTCATGTCATCCATCAGTTATACCGAAAGAGTGAAAGGTGACAGTGTGACTCATGCATATTCATCAGATTTTGTCGAACAGTGCACTCTGTGTGGTAATTTGCTGAAATGGGTGTAATATTTTATGATGCTAGCTCTCTCTGTTTTTGAAGTGTTTTATTTATTCCTTTGTTTTTTTGTGAGATTTGCCATTAAAAAAAAAAAAATAAATAAGATTCTCGCCTCCCCTCCCTCCTTTTAGCCTACGGCTGCTGTCATCCTGGAGTTCATGACCATGATGGCCATTTGTCACACTGCAGTCCCTGAACACACTGATGGCAAAATCACCTACCAGGCAGCATCTCCAGGTACGCCACACCCCCGTTAACACGTCAATCTTAGGGCAGTAGATGACCAGAGGCTATATTCTACCATCTCTAATCCTACTCAGTTATATGTTTTCTTGGGCTAACACGGTAAATCATAATAAATATATAAAATCAATATAAACAAGGAAAATAAAGATGTAGATGGATGCAGATGGATGAAAATATCACGTATAAATTAACAAATCAAAAGCAGGATAGCAATCAAGTCATCATCCCGAGTCTCAAGATATTTATTGTTAAGCCAGTGGGGAACCTGATAGCTTATCAGATTTTGGTTTTTAATTGTTTCTGTTGAGATGCTTCATTGTGAGTTCAATTTCCTGTGCTCCTTAGTGAACAGTTCACCTCACTACTGCCTACAGACACAAATATTTCATACATACATTAATATGGTCATGTGGAACAGGAGAAGAAGAGGTGTCACAAACTGATTTTAAAAACGCAGTGATCTTGTAGGTGAAATGGCTGGAGTATCTCACTTTGATCCACTTTGATCCACTGCAGGTTCAATTATAAATAAAGTTTTATAATTGAACCTGCAGTGTTTTGATCAACCAAGCATGAATGAGTTTCAATGGTGCTTTACAGTTCATCTTAAAGACCCATCTTACAGTCATTCCAGAGATTATTTGGCTGTTGAATTTTTGGCTGTAAAAAGTTTTAGAATAATTTTCCTTTGAAAATAAGCCTTTTCTGGTGCTTCTTTAACTGAGCATTTGACAAAACATAGGTCCATATTACTCCAGTGGTTGTAAACATCACAAATATGGTTAACCAAACCTGTTACAGCATCAAAATAAATACATTTTAGCTGCCACATCCTGTCAGTAGCAGGCACTAGATTGCAATTTAAGTGAAGAAGATCCAAAAAGCAAAGAGGTCCAAAAATGTTACTGCTATATGTTTGATGTTTTCTGTGTTCCATTGTAATAATTGGGGCTGTAGCCATCATGAAATTTTGTAATGATGATTATTGTCCCACAAATAATTGCCTTTCTTGATTTAATTGCCTTTTCCCCTGAGGAAAATGAGTAATGAACTGAGCACATGAAATAAGAAATAAATAGGTCACAATCTTAAAAATAAACAACGAGCTGCTCAGTGAAGTCATACACGGCTTTGTAACGAAATCCATGTTGTTCGCTGTGCTACATTACAAAGACAAGACCAAGGGAAAAGAGCATCAGTAAACTTCAGATGGCTTCACATACACAGAAACACTGGACTTTGAATCCCCCTCAGCCAAAAAAATGAGGCCAGCAGACTGCACAGCATTACAGCAGATGTCGGCATCCATAGCAGTCAAATAAGCTAATGTACAAAGGATGTACAACGTCATGCTGTAGCACTTAATGTTTGGAATAAAAAAGTGTCTGCATGTTATATTTCGATGAAGATGTGACAGTGTTTAGAGGGGGGGAAATGTAGGCATAGCCATTACTTGATTATACAATGCACGGAAAGCACATTGCCAAAAGCACTTGAATCAGCAAAATGCTAAAACAAACTTAGAAGTCTAAGACTGATGTAAAAATATGATGGATTTCCTCACTCATGATTCATTTTCAACATGGAATCCTTTGAGCCTTTATGCACCCATTTATCTCACATTTCCTATAACACCTTGCATTAAAATCTCTTATTAAAATTTAATAGGAGGAGGAGGAGGAAGATTATTAAGGTGAAGTCGTTAATGAAACATGATTGTGATCATAAATAATAAGTCTTTAATAATTATCAGACATCTTTTGATGACAAAAAATGTTGAATTGAATTGAGTGCAATGTTGAGAGACAAAAAGAGAGGTGTTTCTTTGTTGTTGTTTTTTGAGCCTGACTACTTAAAACGATAATGATTTTATGGTGCTTTGGAGTTTGAAGCAAAGCAGGGAATGGTTTGCTAGCTAACTGAGTTGTAAAAGTCACACAGAAAGCTACAGCATCCTCATGCAAACTCTAACAGAACCCACCTGTCCCACAGCTTCGATTTGCGGCTGCCGTTTTGAAAATACAGTATATGTAGCTGAATTCTGTATGTACCAAATACACATGTGGTTCTGAACATTAATGTCAAAAAGTAGTCCATGTTGCCTTGAAACAGTATTTTACGCCCACAGTTTGTATGCTGGTACAGGTGTTTGTTTTGTCTCATCTATAACGTTTTGGCCTCTTTCTTTGCCTCCAAGATGAAGGAGCTCTGGTGAGAGCAGCACGGAACCTGGGCTTTGTGTTTTCTGGTCGAACCCCAGACAGTGTCATTGTGGAAATGGTAAGATGAAACAAGTCAAGAGTCTAATGAAAGGCATGCAGGCAGTGAATTGATGAATAGATCCACTTAATCTTTAATATGGGCAACAGGATGGCACAGTATTAAATCTTTCACTCTAAAAGTTAAGTGTTCAGCAAGAAACTAACCACCTGCACACTCAATCCTCTCCAGCTAAATATCTAAAAGGATGTTCTTATTACAGGTTCATTTTTGTTGCTGATGGACAAAACTAATTTTAACTTGTTAATTTCTCCAGCTCATGAAACTAGACACAGCCGTACTTTGTCCCTTTTTAAACTGTGGCTTTGAAGGACTACAGTGATTGTGTCCTGAAGTGGGACAGACACAAAAATGCTTATGTTGTCCCATCTTGAACAAAAGGCCCTTACCTTTCACCTTTTCAGGGGAATTTGTTTCAATAACCACAAATAGCATGCATCCCAATTATTTTTTTCCACACAATGGCACTGTTACAGCAATCTGTAAATGTCACTATGTTGTATCTTTACGTAATTCTTTGTAACTTTAATTCTCCATTTTGGAGAATTACAGTTACCATTTATTCTGCTAAAATTTTTTGAGGAAAACAGGAACAGACTATTAGATGAAGCTAATAAACATTGCCAGAGAAAATTCTTCTTTTGTATTCACTTAGGCCAGTCAGGGAAAATGACTAACTTCACATCCACTGTAATTGCATTATAAGGCAACCTGTTGTGTGTCCTCCAAAGTGAAGGTCACCCATTGTGTTCTTACCTTAATTGGTGAACCTGATGATTGCACTTGGGGAAGAAGCAGGAAAGTCAAAGGCATTTTCTAATTTTGCTGATGAGAACATCTTGCCTCTAAGACATTTGTCCAAGTTTTTAACCTTTATTAGGCCTTAGAAAGCTCTCAGCATCTATTTAATCATTCTCTCTTGTAGCTAGTGGTCTGTACAATTAAGGAAGTTAATTGAATCTTACCTTATTATTCTCCTGCCACCAGCCCAGTTCAGGCAACTGATAAACACAGTTTAAGTGCAGTTAAGCCTGATTGGAGAAGGGTTGCAGGGTTAGCTTGTGGTGCTGGAGATAAGATGTCTCAGAAGAAGACTGAGGCTGAATTGAGTTGTCTATTTTTGTGCAGTGTACTGGACTATACTGACGTGGTTGTCTTTTCTTAGCTTGGATCAGAGGAGAAGTATGAGCTGCTTCATGTGCTGGAGTTCACAAGGTATTACTTCCATGAATGCACTGTTCTTGCAACTGGTTATTTTATGTACAACAGCAGCATATACAGTTGTTTAGACCATGTTTAGAGCTACAATTAATTATTATTTTAATTCATTCATTTTCATGTTCATCTCTCACAAGGTGACATCCTCAAATGTCTTGTTTTGTCCCAACCAGCAGTCCATAACCCAAAGATACTGTATTTTACTGTCATAGAGGACTAAAGAAAGCAAAAAATATTCACATTTGAGAAGCTGGAATTAGATTTGGAAATTTCCCTTTTTAAAATGATTAATTGATTATCAAAAGAGTTGGTGATTAATTGAATAGTTTAGTAGTTTAATAAATGAGTCAATTATTTGACTAATCGTTGCAGCTTTAATGTTGTCCATATAGTTCTTCAGATATTACAGTGCAATTTGTATCTCATTTGTGAAGATAGCGCAGAAGGTCTCCACTCTTACATGTGCGTCATCTGCCTTTTGCTCTCACATGATTTAATTAATCGTGAGACATAGGTGTGATGTCTTGTCACACACCTTTTAATTTCTAATTTCAGCAGACATGGTAGTTCAAACAGTATGTGATAATTTGCTGTAGTGGCTGTAACACCTTGTGATTTGCACTCTCTCACTTGAATTTTCCCATTATTTTTTCTCCCTCTCTCTTGCCTTCTCTCTCAGTGCGAGGAAGAGGATGTCAGTCATCATGCGCACCCCATCTGGGAAGATCCGCCTCTACTGCAAAGGAGCCGTGAGTGTCTGTCTCTCTCCATGGCAACGCATGACAGGGCCTCACCATCATTATCACAGGAGTGTTGAGTGCTCTCTTCCCCCTATTGCCTCCCTCTCTTGTCATGAAATCATTTCAGTGAGCAGCAGCAATATTAGTAAGATTACCATATTTCACTCACAGGTAGATAATAAAATAAATGATACACCAACACAGTCATTCTCAGTAATGCATTGAGCTATAACTAACTACCTGCCCAACCTTGGTGTACCTTCTGCATAGACTCTGTAGATATCTGGACCTCTACTGGCAGCACCGTTCATTTGAAGAGAATTACATAATTTAGTTTAGTTGTGATAATTGTGGGGTGTGCTGTTTCTGATCATTTTCCCATGTGTTTAGTTGGTTTGAGATCTGTTGAAAGAATTTGCCATTTTATGGTTCACACAGTCTTACGGCTCATCAAATCATTTACTGACTACTTGCCCCATTCTTGTAGAGGAAGAAGCCACACCCAGCAGGATAGAAAATATTTTCATGCAGTGAGGGTTATAATGCAGAATGGCTTTGTATTTACTATTATTATTCACAAATGTCAAGAAAGTGCTTCCTAGCTTCTTTCAATGTCTCATTTTTTTAGTGTTTTGATTCTGCAAGTGCAGGGAGTAGGTTTTTTAGTGTAATGCTGATCTGAACAAAATGTTTAGATTACTTTTATGTCACATTAAAAGGCATTACCAACTGCTCAGACATGAACTCATTTATTGATAACAACATCCAGCGCCATTTATTGTGCATTATTGTTTTTTCCCTCTAATTGCTGTATAACTATATGGTGCTTCAATTGTGAAATTCAAATGATCCCATGGTTATCTAGCAAATATGATGAAAAACAATAATGATTGACTCATAATGGCAAGGTCCAGGCTGACTCATTCCACTCATCCAAGTCTGGGGATGTTTTTTTCTGCCACGGTGTCAGTAGCCAGTGACTGTTTGTTTCCCTTCAGGACACAGTGATCTATGACCGTCTGGCCGACAGCTCGAGGTACAAAGAGATCACATTGAAGCACCTGGAACAGTTTGCCACTGAGGGTGAGTGGACAAACATTGCCCCCTGTCTGCTAGAAGTAAAACATCATTTAGGATGTTTTTGATATCCATGCATGCCTTGTTTATTTCTTCCTTAATTCTTTCTTAATCACCCTCCATAATCAGTTGGAATGGGAGTAAGGCATTTTTTTCTTTGTTAGAGTTTATGTCATGGGCCATATTTGGATGGTCGTTTAATGTCAGTATGATATGAATGAAGGAACACCATGTAAGACAATGGAGCTGACAGAAGCTAAGACTCTTTTAGCTCTGGGCTCTTACTGCCCCCTTGTGAGACACCAGCAAAATGATGTCATCGGCAGTATTTGATCTAGGCTAAAGATAGCATTCAGGACAAATTTTGATGATCCAGTCACAGTAATTTGTGAGGGACTCAACAAAACATAATAACTTCTTTGAGTGTTTTTAAAGTGACAATAACTCTTAATAACTGCATAAATTTAAGGATTTGATACTTAATGAAAATGTTACTCGCCTTTAAATGGAGATGTAGCAGTATTAACTTCTTCTGTACATTCTGTAGAAACATACTGACATGAACAACAAATGCATCATTATCAATACTGCATGCCTCACATACCTGTTTAGACTTGGGTCAAACAGTATTTTGTATTAAATCTACTTGGAGTACCAGATGTTGGTTTACTATATCAGGGTAATTTAGATAGTGTGAGTTAAATTATTAAGTTGTGAGTTATGGAAAGGTATACCTATTTGATTTAAATATAGGCTATTCCTGTAAAATATAGCTATCTCCTGTGATGTACTTTTTCCTGGCACTTGTTATCTTGTTCTTTGTGGCTAATGTGGCTAACTCCACCCATGCAACACTTTCCAGCAAAAACATATGCCAAGATGATTAAAAAAAACAGAATTTCTGTGGTGGTTTCAGCAGTTTATAAAGGTGATGAAAATTAGATTGGTAATTTGAATAAAAAAAAAAAAAAAAAAAAAAAAAAATGTACATTTTTACAGTAGGCATAGATCCACTATAATTTCTCACATTGTGGTATTTGAGCCAGGTCTTCTGATATTGTTCCCTGCCTCCAGGGCTGCGTACTCTGTGCTTTGCGGTGGCAGACATCAGTGAGTCGTCCTATCAGCAGTGGCAGGAGGTCCACCACAGAGCCTGTACCTCGATGCAGAACAGAGCCCTGAAGATGGAGGAGAGCTATGAGCTGATAGAGAAGGTGAGATGTGAATCGCACACCCACAAAATTAGATAGATGCATAAACTTTTGTTACATCAGTTACAGTATCAGTCCCTGAACGTCAACACCGTGACCACCTGGTCTGTTCCCCGCTCTGTCCCCTAGCCCACCAGCCGTGTACCAGCTAAGAAACCTTTAATCTTGAAATGCAGTCAGCTTGGCAAGTGAGATTATGAGCTTTTTATTTACCTGGCTGCTTATGGCCTTCACCTAATGTACACTGTTTCATACAAACCATCTGTTTAATAGCTCTCAGTGCATCTACAGCACAATCAAACTGTTTTTCTTTGTTTAAGCCGAGTTCCTGCATAATTAATGCCACACATAGAAATCTGAAAAGGTTCACAATTTTGTGTGAGTATGTGTCATTTCAAGATATTACCAGGAAGCTGTGTAATCAGTTTTCTATGAGGAACATTTATGTGGAAGCGCTAGTCAAACACAGGCAGCCACTCTCATAAATCAGCCGTCTGGTGTGTTCTTCGTGGCTGCTCAAGGCTGCCCAAAACAAATGGACGCAATCAATCATGAAATAAACATGAAGCTGTCTGAGAGGAGAATGCAGTACATAGCTCAGTGGGTAGAGCATGACACTGAAGTGCCAGGGTTTGGGTTTGCATTCTCCCTTGGATCACCCATACTTAAAAATATATATAGGCATACATTAACACCACAAGATGGCACAGTGGAGTTGCAGTAATATTGGAAATCCAAGGTGGGGTGAACCAGCCAATAATCTCTGCCTCTCCTCATCTCCCAAAAATATAGCCCACAGAGATCAGTCACAGTAGATACAATGAACTGTAATATAATGAACTACAGATATGATAAAATAAACAACTTGAAGTAGTCATGCACAATAGTGGTGTATAATAAAAATACATGTAAAATTAACTTCTTTTTTTCCCTTTGAATTTTTAATTAATACAATATCAAAGTTGCCTTCTGAAAATGGCTTTCTTGAATCACTGCTTTGAATGCTGAGATGTCCTAAAATTGACCAAGATTACCCCCACCACTGAGTGTGTCTTCCAGCGTGGGGCATTAAAGGTTATGGGGAATTGCCATGTTGTTAAACTAAACGGTGAAAATCACTCTGTTTCTAGTAACCTGTTCGCACAGATGCCTATGCTAGCACTTAAACATGCATTATGAATGATCATATAATAATAATTATCATAATTTATCATATAGTATGGTCTGTAGATTTCAGTTTTCAAGAATGAAATATTAACTAACCTAATTTGGCCAGTGTTTATATTTGAAACTTGTTCAGGTGAGAAACCATGTATTCTCTCACTTGATTTATTTTGTCTAAAAATGTCTGGCGATACCCCCAGACTTAGCTGCATATCAGTTAAAATTACTCAAGTTTTCACTCACTTACAAGTTATACTTTACCCTTGAGATAATGCTAATCTGAGATAATATTTATGCTGTACTAGATAAATACTGGTAAACTTTGGTCATTGCAGATTTATTAATGTATTTTCTCAGCCATCTTGGTTGGCCAGTATCAGGCCTTTGGAGGCTATACTATTCTAAAAACATATTGTAGTAAACTTTCATAGTAAAGTGAACTAACTTGTTTATTTTTATATATACCAGCTACTGATGGTGGTGGAGTTAGTTTCCTTGTCTGACATCCTTGTATTATATTCAAAGTAAGCTGGTCACATCTTTGTTGGATTAGTTGCTTATCTAATTTATTGAATAGTTTAGTATTCATTTAATTGTTTCCTGGACTGCTTAATTTTTGTTTCAGAAAATTAGCTCTAACAAGATGGAATACTTGAAAAATGAAGTCAGTAGACCAGTATTATATAAAACCACAAGGAAGAAAGGGCAGGAGATGCTTTTGCATATAGTAGCTGGTGAATTCAGATCAGTGCCAGCCACTATCAATCCTGCCTTCCAAACTGACATCAAACATAGAACCCCTAAATGATGGCTAGTCACATGTGGCACATTGAACAAATATGCCACATGACTGATGGCTGATGTTATTTTTTACTCAAGCCAGAGGAGAAATCCCAGATCCCAGTAGTTTTTACCATAATTTACCAAGATCACATTAAACCTCCACCACTCTTGTAAGAATAAAATAATTCACTCCAAATGGCAAATGAGGCCTCATCATCAAACAAAAACATGTTCTCCTGCAGGCATGGTTTTTCCTGCTGTGTGGTTTTATGTAAGTAGAGGGGACGGTGCTGCAGACATACAGACAGCAGAGCTTGACTCAACCAGTGCTTCTCTTGCCTCGCATTTACAGCTGCTTCTTGTCTCCTTTCCACTCTTGGGTGCTGTCAAAGCTTTGGTTCTCCGCTGGGCATTACGAGTCCACAACTTGTCCCAAAGAAAAACACACCTATCGTGTGTGGGTGTTTGCATTTGTTTGTGTGGATGGGTGGGTGAATGGGCAGGAATGTGAGAGGCCATGCCCAATTATGTGCAAGCACACGCACACACACACACACACACACACACACACACACATATACATACATACATATATATAATCAAATGAACTCACACACACACACACACACACACACACACACACACACACACACACACACACACAGAACTGCATTCTACTGATCCAAAACTCCTTAAACCCTGGTGGCTTTACAGGGTGATAAACAAGAGCAGCTGAAGAGGGAAAAAACATGACTGTGAGTGAGTGACATAGTCCCGGCCTATTCCCAGCATAGTTCTCTGACACATGACATTGTAAAGCCCCCCTCCTGGTAAGATCTCCACTTGCTGACCTTTTTTCCTATTTTCTCTTTCTTCATGGTACAGAACCTGCAGCTCCTAGGTGCCACAGCAATAGAGGACAAGCTCCAGGATAAGGTGCCTGAAACCATTGAGACTCTGATAAAGGCTGACATCAAGATCTGGATTCTCACCGGGGACAAACAGGAAACAGCCATCAATATTGGTGAGTCTCAGTGAGAGTAAAATGTAGGAGGTCATTGGACTTGATTATTTATAAGGACGCTGGTCTGATGTATATCATATAAATGAATGCCACACTGTTATAACTGTTATATCAAAAGGTTAATAATAATAGTAAGAAGATACTTGAGTGTTCAGTGAAGAGGAATTCTCTCTTTATATGCCCCCCATAGGGAGATCAGAGGTCAGTAATAGAGTAGCAAACCTTGATTTAATAGGAAATCATTGGGAATCAGTGACACTTAAACAGGGCTGGTACACATTCAGTGCTGCCAGTTGTCAAATAGCAGACCAGTCTGATGACCTAATCTTACTTGGTCAGGAGCTTAGGCAGAGCATACTAACAGTGTCACAGAGTGGTGCTTCTAAGATCAAATAGTGAATCCCGTGCATTTACAACCTCTACAGAAATTACTGTGACAACCATTTGTGGTCAAGGAGTCCCATAAAAATTCCTGCATCATGATATACTGTGGCTCCACCAGTGTACTTGGTCTCAGACCAGATGGAAAGTCACAGGTGAGCCTGGCTTGTGGTGTATGGAGAAGTCTGTGCCAGCCTCTGACAGGTAGTGCTGTCAGCTCTGTGGTCATTCCTTAGCCAGCAAGACAAACTACTGACAGGCAGAATGTTTCTCCATTGGGTCTCTGTAGCAGAAGCATCTGTTGCAGAATGCAAGATGATATATGAGCAAATAACACTGCACTTTCACATAAAAGGGTCCCCTATGTGTTTTATAACCTGTGTTATCATATGGTGTTATCATAAAGTCAATGAACTAACATTGGGTAAGCAAAGTAGTCCACCTTCCTCTTCGTTTAAGGGTCTGGCCATTAATAGACCATAGATGTGGCTGAATTAGTGAAATTACTACAAACGAGGCAACCTCGAAAACAGCCAACTTGTTAAAAGGGCCCGGAAAAATAGATATTAAAAGCACCTCCGTTTGTGGCTACCTACCACTGTGGGCTGGCTGAATCAGCCCTTTGTGCCCACCATGCCCAGATGTGAGGGGGCTCCTCAAAAACACATGCTCAAGGGAAGTATTTTTGCAGGTCCGCTGCTTGACTGAGTAGCTCTGTAAAAGCTCCTCTCAATATTGACTTTGTTTTTTATTATTTTCCTCGCTGAAAGACGATCCCCATTGCTGAGGTTCATGGCACACCTTTCACCACTCTGAACTGGTGAATTAAACTCATCACATTTGGGTTTTTATACAGTTTTTGGTGACTTGAACCACCTGAATAGGACTCTTTGCACACCATCGTGTGCAAAAATGCAGTTGAAATGCAGCTGAGTTTACTTGTTTAAACATATTTAAGATGCTGAAACATGGCAGGACCAGTTTGATCTGACTTCTGTCACGCCAGAGGCTGTAAAGACTGTCAGTGTTTCAGTCTTGTCCTGTTCCCCAATCCTGACCTATTGTGACATAACCACTCAACAACTTATGTCTGGCTGTGTGAGGAGAGAGCAGTGTTTGCTCTGGGACAGGCTGTTAGTGCTCTGAGCTGTCCTTGGTTTAAGGGTTATGATGTTCAGGGCGGACCAAGGCCAAACACTCCGTGAAAGCACACTGCCTGCTGCTCAGCCTGTTGGTAAACTCTGCTCACTCCACTGCTAAAGGTATCACAGATGGGAAGACGGGCACATAAACAGCACTTTGTTAATCTTGGCCAGTGGGTGCATCGTCCCCTCTAGCAGAGAGACATGAAAGGGTAAATATGCCACCTGATCTGCCAAAACAAATACAAGCCCCCATAGTACCTGCCTTTCTACCTACCTCACCATGCACAGCTATTAATCTCAGTTCCTCACTCTTCCTTCCTCCCTTTCCTCCCTCCCAAAATCCTAGTGCCCTCTATTTGGCATCCATTTTGAGAGCCTTCTGTGCCCATAATTTGTGTCTTAAATTGCTGCTCCCATTGGAATACTGTGTGACATTAGTGTCGCTGTTACACATTCCCTATCTCCTTTGGGAGCAGTGTTTAGTTCCGCCTGAGCTGAAGAAAGGCCAGGAATTTAACTTTGTCTTGTGAAATAAAAAGGGCAGTGAAATGAGCTTAAGGTAAACACATTAGGCGGAAGGGCTGTGGCGGGAATGGACAGGAGGGATGAAGGCAGAGACAGTGTTGATACGGGGAGACATTTTCCACACATTGGCAAATTTTTGGAAGTTTGCACCATAACACTTAAGAAAGCGATCTGCCAGACCAACTCTGGAGCTGATACTTCCCCATTTACTCATACAAGCCCCCCTAGCCATTGTAGCTGAGTTAATACTTCATTTGTGTGTGTGTGTGTGTGTGTGTGTGTGTGTGTGTGTGTGTGTGTGTGTGTGTGTGTGTGTGTGCGTGCATGCGTGTGTGTGTGTGTGTGTCTGTGTGTCTCTGTGTGTGTGTGTGTGTGTGTGTGTGTGTGTGTGTGTATCTGTCTGTGTCTGATTTGTACATAATCTTACCTCAGTTTCACTTATATATAATACCACCCATGTATCCACAGGTTTGAGGTATATGGTGAACCTCCTTTAAGAAACAAAACCCCTTGAAAAACAAAAGCAAATTAATGGATCCCACAAATATTCATCTGTTCATGCCACAGATGGCTGCCTTCTTGTACTGCAGAGGGATTAGGGTGAGGCCAGGGTTCCTAAGACATTTTTGCTTGCCCCCATGGGAGTCTATCTGCCACGTTGCTGGTGACCCTAAGCATCCGTCCCAGCCAAGAGCTGCGGTGGAAGCTCCCCAGGGAGCCATGCTGGGCAACACAGGAGTAACTGCCCATTCAAACAGGAAACTGACAAACCCCTGCAAACCAAACTCATTAGTCATGTCCTGAGATGCTGGCCCTGAACTGTAACATTTTAATTAGTGTCCTTTAATATGCTATAGTACTATATCCTGCAGTGTGCTTAAATTAGTCTTTTTTGTTTTGTTTTTCTGTTTGGTATTGTATTTCTTTCTTTCTTTTACCCTATCATTGTGTTTGGATCCCAACAAGTCAAGTTGTCTCATAAGATTCATGCTAACTAATAAAACTAAAATAAACTGATACAGTGAAAATGTGAAGTCTCAGTGAACAGTGAAGTCTCTTTCAGTAGGGATTTAATTAATTTCTGCCCCATTTATAAATAAGGATAGACACAAAGAAGTGGAGGACATGAACTAGATTTCGATTCTTGATTGCTTGAACTTACTGTATGCTGAGATATCTTATCACTGTAATACATTGCATTGCTTTGTTTTTTTGTTTCTTTTCTATCTATCTATCTATCTATCTATCTGTTTAACTGTCTGTCTAGCTATCTGCTGTATGAAACTTTCAGCTACATCTTTGTTTGTTTCCCTGTTTTACTGTAGGACATTCATGCAAACTTCTGACCAAGAATATGGGCATGTTGGTGATCAACGAAGACACTCTTGATGTGAGTATTCAGTAGTAGCACACCCACAAAAATTTCAACTTCTGTGCATCCAGGAACAGCAACCAAAACCAACTCACTTTGAGCTGACTGAAAAACTTTTTTATTTTTGCACTGAACAGCCTGGCAAAATGGCATATACATGCCATTTTTCATGAGTCTGCTGCTTTTTGTCATCTATACAGGATTTTTTTTCTTTTTTTTTTTTTTTTTTTTTTTTTTGTTATTTTAGTTTACAATTATTGTTGTTATTATTATTTCTTTGTTTTGAGTCTGTCACTCAGTTTCAAATAAATCTCTTTCCTTCGTTTCAGCACTATTTACAAGAACAATTTGGTTTACACTGCTTGCATCCTACACCCTACAAAGTGACATAGCGGCAATAAAATTGCACTGACCCATTGGTAATGTAATTTAGTTTACAAGACCAGGCTTTGGACACCAGGCTTAAGCCTGTGTTTCTAATACTATTTCATCTGGCAATGTGCTATCAGGAAAACAAAGGAGAACATTTGAGTTGGATGATATGTCAGGGGAGAGTGGTGAGGGGATTGTTTGCAAAGAATTATTCGAAACACTTTATTGTAGGGTACACTCATTTTTTATTATTTATTGGTGTGAGTATTAGTAATCTGTTTTGTAGTATTAATACTATTGTGGTTATTGTTGTTGTTGTTGGTGTTGTTGTTGTTATTGTTATATGCTTACTAAGTAAGTAGTTAGTAAGTAAGTAGAGACACCTGAATTAAAACCTTTACACAATTTTCCCAGTATGGGGTCAGTAAGGAACTAATTGTAATAATTAATCTCCTGTGCTAAGATTTATTTAATGATCTTCATTCATGTCTAACTAAAAACAGTGCAGATTATTATCAGTAGTATTATTATTATTATTGTTGTTGTTGTTGTTGTTGTTGTTGTTGTTGTTATTATTCAGAATTAAATGCAGTGGGTTCAGCTATTTGACAGTTTCTGATATATTTGTCATATAGCCATTGTCATATAGGCACTCATTGCATTGTTCTAAATGTCTAAATGAAAAACTCTACCCACACAGAACTATAAGCACGGTGAAACAACTGATGAGAATTGTTTACAAAACACTGATGGATCCATGAAAGACTTAAAAAAGAAGAAATGACGATGGTATGTTCTTGCTTGAGCACAGCCATAGATGGAGAAGAAACTCAAGGACTGGTCTTAGTGTTGTAGACAAGGAGGAGGGAATGATGGGAAGAAGGCGATAAAGAAATGGAGGAAAGGAGGGGGGTGAGGCAAGGGAGTGATGACGGACGGCCTTCACTCTGTCAGCCAGTCGTTAAGCGTGATAAATGGAGTGGAGGTAAAAATTTGGGGTCGGTGCATTCATAAAGCACACGGACCGGCCCTTTGAAATGTCAGCTCCCATTCTCCTGTGGTTGCACAGATGCTTACATAAGGCAGTTTGTTATAACGCAAAGGGAGAAACTCTCCTCCACAAAGACTGAGCGGGCTCAGTGAACAGAGGGCCAAGCAGCAGTGCTGGTAATTTGGAGTGCTCTCATGTTGCGAGAGAAAGTAATTGGAGCATGTCTTCCTTCTCCGCTGTGTTTAGAAATCATTATCAAAGAGAGGACAAAGTTTTAGATGTCTTGAAAGTGCTCCATCTGCTGTATAAAATTTTACAAGTACTGAAATTCCAAACATGAAACTTGTTCTCCTAGGATTAGGCAGTTTGCAAAAGGTATATCTTCCCTTCAGTAATTGAATCATGTTTAATGAGGAACGGGGTGCCTGCTGTTAGAATATTACAGTCTTCTTCAGATTATAGTCACAGGCATACTTAACTTAACTTGTTTGTTTACTCCAAAATCAGTGTCTGCTCTACTCCATGAGGTTAAAGGTCAAGAGACATAGGCAGAATATACCCTGGGATTACATTTTTTCCCCCTGCATATCATTTGTCCAGCTAGTTGATCTCTGATGACAGGTGAAGCTGCAGTATATCTAGATGGGTCAGAGCAGTGGCACAGAACTGCAAGTCCCTGTATGTGTGTCTGAATGGAAATAGAAAATTTAAAATATGGCCTTGCGTATCTATTTGACAGTTTAATCCTCTATATATTAAAATTCAGCGGATGCAAATAATGCTCTGTGTGTGTGTGTGTGTGTGTGTGTGTGTGTGTGTGTGTGTGTGTGTGTGTGTGTGTGTGTCCATGCACCTCTAGCCATGGTGAGGCCTCCCTGTTACCTCTCAGTCTGTATAACTATGCCCATACAAATGTATAGATTCCTCATTGTGAGTGTCACGTCCTGTTGGCTATATCACTCAAGAGCTATATCAACAATGGAGCTCAGTCTTTATGGGAAGCTCTTGTGGATTTCTGAATGGTCGCCACATACCCATTCCCAAACCAAACACGAGCTAGTCACATAGGCTAAACTGCTCATTATAGCCATAACAAAGAGGCTTTAGGAGGAGACATGTAGCATTACTTCTAAAATTCCTCAGTGGAAATTAGGGGGGAAATGGCCGTCCTACTTGAGGAAATGGCTGTTATGGTAAACTGTGCTTATCACAATATGTGATGAATAGATTGTACCCCAAACACAGTGGATTCTTTCTCATACATACTGTATACCCGCTAATACTAAGTATGAACCCATGTTCATGCACACACCCAGATGTTCTCATCTAAAGTTGCACCCTCAACTGAGATGGAGATGTTCTCCTTGTGATTCCACAGTTGAATGTAGATGTCACACAATCCATGCCTACTCTGACATGCTCTGTTTCTCTCACACATGCACACACACGCACACACACACACACACACACACACACACACACACACACACACACACACACACACACACACACACACACACACTTGCTGGCTCATGTGCTGCTTTACAGCCCCATCAGGGATGACTATACTTGTGGAGAAACTGGCACAGCTGCCTTCTCCTTGTGTTCTCTTGTTCAGTTGCGCTCCTCTGTTAATCCATCATCTCTCTCTGTGCGTCTTTCTGCCCATGTCTCTCGCTCTTCCTCTCTCACTTTGTGAAATGTAAAGCCCCGCTTTCCAAATATTTCCTTTAAGATGGAGTTTCAGAGTTTTGTTATGCCAAGGGAGTGTTGCATGGTCCCTTTGGTACAATCTAACTGCTTTGAGGTGTCTGACCTCAACGGCGGACTAGACTCCTCCCTCCCTCTGCCATATTCATGGCCACCAGGTCACTGAGATTTCATAATGAGTACAGCTGCTCTGAACATCTGCTTGTGACATTAGGTGTGATAACCTTGCATGTATCATTCATGCAGTGTTCCAGCAAGGTCTGCAGCCCAGCTGAAGGTGTTATTCCCTCATGTGCTTGAAAAATCAGTTATGACACACACACGCACACACACACACACCTCGCATTCAGACCATTCCAGATACACCTGCCACACACCCTGTTCCATGAAAGCTATCTTTTAATTTACAGGTATATTTTTGTATCACTTCCCCCATACTCATGCATTTTTGTATTTTATTTTCTGCACATATCTGTGCAATGCCGTTTAATTAAAAAAAGGATCTCTTCAAGTACAACATGAATGTTTTCAGATTACAAGTCTACAAATATGAATACCCACTCAGAAATATGACATTACATATACATACACATTGCTAATGACATCATTACATTTACAGATTATAATATGTTTCCAAGTTGTAGGGCATAAAATCCTCATTTCATCCCCATAGAAGGTTATCTTTTGCAACAAGCCAATTTAATGATATTTGCTCTGTGCTTCAGTATGTACACACGTCAACTTCTGGAAGTAGAGTAAGTTTTTTTTTTAGAGTACTTGATCAAATCAGAAAATGTAGTTCTTTGGAGTTATGCCTTTATTAAACACAGATTATATGTTGTTAATGCACAGTGATTATTCTGTTTTGAAATTTCAGCTATCCTTACTCTCGCCAGTTAGGTTATATGCCTGAATGTCTCATGCAGTTGCTTGAGGCTTTTTTTTTTTTTTGCAGTTGAAGTTCAGGACCAGGTCTGACAGATGTCCACAAATTGCAGCATACTATAAATTTAGATTGTTTACCAAGGGAACCTTTTTTTTAGGCATAGAAGCTAGACTAAGAAGCCTGATGTCTTAATTTTGTGAATGTACGAGCCCAGCACAAGACTTCACATTTTTATGAGCACATTCATATAGTATCTGTTCTTGTCACTCTGAGAATGGTTTCATTATTGGTTTTATCTCCCCATGACTTTACCATCTGGAAAATGATGGAAGGTTGAATCAAGTGAGGATCTCACCAGTCTATTTGATTATACAGTAATTTGTTCACCCTCATATTTGTATTTTTTCATCATCACTTGTCATCATAGTTACATTAACAACCGAATAGTGAATATGATCCATTCAGATTCTGAACATAAGTTGTATAAATCATTGCCTCACAGGCAAGGTCAGGATTGGAGTCTAATGAGCATGTGAAATATGAACAGGACATCAAGGACAGCGACTATGCAGGAGCTCAGGATTAGCTATAAAAATGGAAAGATCTGTCTTACATTTTTAATAGTCTGTGTTGATTTAGAGACTTATAAAATACTTGTCCTCAGGGAATAAATTCAGGAGGTGTAGTATTGCACAAGGCAGAAATAGCCTCACAACCAGCATGCCAACTTTGCCAAGTCCTTTTTTGTGTTACCCTGCAAACTTAAAATTCTGTATTAATCGTCTGTGTAGATGACATATTACTCAAAGGATAATGTTTAATAGCGCAAGTCTTACCGTGGTTTAATGCATTTTCCAGCACCAAACACCATGCTAGTCTATACTCCCTAATCCTTGGAATAACAGTCTCTGTTTGCCACTTGAAAAATCGTGAAACATAAACCTACCAAAAACGCTGGGCTGATGATGCATATTTTTCAAGTCAGGGATGATTAAAATTGTTGGGGTTAATCAGACCAAAGAAATAATCTGCTTTGATCAAATTCAGCAGAGGCAGGACATTCCTGAGAAGAAAAAAAAAGAAAAAGAAAAAAAATTTAGACACTTAGAAGTCAACTGAAGCTAAGAACAAAATTCAGAAATAGTTAGGAAATAATCCCCTTTTATTGATGCCTCATAACATAAGCAGTTATTTTTTTTAATGAACCATCAAGCCATTGTTAATGAAGCATATACATATTTATGTGTTTTTTTGTATTTTCTTATTTTCAGTCATTGTGTGATGTGTCAGCTATAGCAAACCTATGCCAAACATTAATAAGCTTTTCCATATGCTACAGTATGAATGCTGTATTACCACTGCAGTAAAGCAATTTAGGGGTGACATACACCCCCAGTGAGATCACTGAAAAGAGTTTAATGAAAAACTCGAAAGATGGTCTCAGCTTTATTTTACATGGCCATATATGGCCATGTAAAATAATGGCCATGTGCATTTTATTAACTTTGTCAATACAAACTGTGGTGTTTTTGTACTAGTGTTATAATCGTCATCTATGTTTGTATTTGTTAACAAATGACAAAATACTTTAAAAGGAACAGGACAACTGCATTACCAACTAAACTAACAAATACAGTAGATGAATAAGTCAGCCATTTTTGCTTGCATGATCATGTACGTTAAGACCCACTCAGCAGGACAGAACTGGCATAAACAATAACATAGGTTTGTAATTCTAATTATGATGATAACTAATGTTCATGAATTATCTCTCTGTAAAGGGGACAAGGGAGACCCTCAGCCATCACTGTGGAATGCTGGGAGATGCCCTGTACAAGGAGAATGACTTTGCCCTCATCATCGATGGAAAGACTCTCAAATACGCCCTGACATTTGGAGCACGCCAGTACTTCCTGGACTTGGCTCTGTCCTGCAAAGCTGTCATATGTTGTAGGTAAGGTTTAGTCCATGCAACTCTTGGGAAAATCAAACAAGCCTGATCAAATCATCCCACGGATCAAAGTTTGCAAATATGGGAAGTATACTTGCAAAGAATCGTGTTTTTTTTTTTTTGTTTTTTTTGTTTGTTTGTTTTTTACCAGTGACATCAAATTCTGAGACCTCTACTGTAAGTACCACAAAGTACCACTCCTGTCCATTGTTTCAGACTCTAGTAATGACAAAAACAAAAACATTATGATCCTTGCCTCTCCGTTAGGGAGCTCTTACAGATGCTCCTATGAAAATTTGAGAAAAATCTATTAAATTGCTTTTGATTTCTGATATGCTGAATGTGGCTCTTGGTATTGGAATGAAGTATTTGTGAAATGCTTAAGTAACCTATGTCACCCTGCTACTGACCCAGTATTTCATATCAGGATTAGCAGCAGTGCATCAGTAAAGCAAATCAGGTCACAGTTTTTTAATTAAAAGCTGTATAGTTTGACATGCAAAAATCACTTTTTTCCACAAACGCCAATAGGTATTTTTATTGCAGCAATTAAAAATCTGTGAAAGTTGTAAGTTAAAAACAACAGCTCTAAAAATTATGAAGGTCCGCTGTGTTGACCTGCCCAGGCCACATAAATAAAAGGAAGCACTTAAGCGCTCAAGCGACCATGACTGGGTCCAGGGCCAGAAGTCAGCGCCATGTTCTCAGAACAACAGCAACCTTACAGGTGTCACACTATGACTTAATGCATTACGTCAGTTGTTTTATTTTATTTATTTATTTATTATTTTTTTTACCTGCATTTGCCTGGGGCACACTCTATGGGCACTAACAGCTGCTGGGAGATGAATTGAAGTCTCTTTAAGTCGGGAGAACATAACCATAAACAGTTTCACAGGAATTTGCTAGCTGAAGAAAGACGTGCAGTTTATGATGTCATCTCTGGAGACTGGCTGTACTGTACATCACCCCCCACACCTCTGGTTGACATAGAGGAAGCTCCTGTGTGGGAGGCTCTGGGCCTGGTTGTCACTGAGGGGATAAAGTAAAGCTTGAAATCTCGTAAAAGAGGAGTTATAGGATGTGTCAGACCCATCACATAATGATTGGCTGTACTTCATGGACCCAGTCAGGGAGGTTAAGTTAGTCAGACAGGGGTCTTGGGGGGGGGGGAGAAAGCAGCTGACAGGGGAAAGGAAAATATCTGTCATCTGCAATTATCTTACAGAAAATGACAAAATTTTGGATAATTCTTAAAGAAATATATTTCATACATAATGCCCCACATGTTTAGTATTTAGAGGCTATTATGTTCATGCAGCTGGCATACCTGACTGCCTCAGCTCTCTGTTCTGTGAGATGGAGGAAGAGCTTTGGGGTTTAAAAAATGCTGATCTCAAGACTTTATGAGAATAAATGTTTTTCTATGCGCACCTCAATTATATTGCTCAATTCTAGAAAAGTATGAAGTAGAATTTCCTGTGAGAAAATACATTCAAATGCATCCTGGAGTGATGTGAATAATCTGAGGCCAGCTTCTACTGACCATAATATGCCTTCCACTGTTCTTTGCACTATATTTGACCTGTTACCTTGTGCCATGTGTATCAGTACAGACTGGGATACTCCCATGTTATAAATGTTGCTGCATCAGTATTACCAAAGCAAATCTTTGCAAATCTTAACATGAGTCTGATTTAAATCCTGTTAAACAACCATTATGTAACATTCCCTATGTTTGTTTTCCTTTAGAGTATCTCCACTTCAGAAGTCAGAAGTAGTGGAAATGGTTAAGAAACAGGTGAAGGTGATCACACTGGCCATAGGTGACGGCGCCAATGATGTGGGCATGATCCAGACAGCTCATGTTGGTGTGGGAATCTCTGGCAATGAGGGACTGCAAGCAGCAAACTCCTCTGACTACTCCATTGCCCAGGTGAGCAGGGTGACAGGTACTTAGGCTACATCTGACAGGACAGAAGTGCCTTTCTTGTCATGTTTTTGCTAAATGAGCAATGGAGAACATTTTAATTAAACTCTTGCAGGTTCTAAGTTTGTTCACTTACTGTTGGAAATGAAAGGTAAAAATAACTTAAGTGGCAACTGTGCAAAGGGGCTGATGCCTAAATTAAAAGGCATAATTTTGCATTCACAGGCTAATTTTGATGGCTTCAATGTTAATTCACAGTTTGGAGGCTACATCAGTGCCTGCCTGGAGCATGCACTGCCATCAGGATTTGTGTAGTGAGAGAAAGCCTCATTCATCCATCTTTTTAACTATGTTAATCGATTACTCAAAGAATTAAGAGACAGACATGTGGAAAAACTCAAAAGGTAAATTTAAGTTAGACAGTTGTTTGTCCCTTGCAAAAGCATGTACTTTTTTGATAAGATGAAAACCATCATATTTATTATTTTTATTAAAATCTTTGTTTTTGAAGAAGAATGTTATATTACTGAAATGTTGAAATGTGAATTTTAACTTGGTATATGTGAGATTTGTGTAGGATTTAAAGTTTTCTGACCAGCTTTTTTTAAAATAGTGTGTTTGTCAATTGGATAGTACCGCAGGGATGTTGGTGTAAATTTCTTGTAAAAGTGAGATTCTACAAAATTTGCTTTTATTGTCTTCTGAAGTATAATAAGTGTCAATGATAACCTGACACATTATTGTGTGTAACCATAGATCATGTCTTTTGGAGCATAAGCTTCTACATCTGAGCTGCAGCACCTGCAAAACAAGCATTTGCCAACACCAAACTCCAACATAGCTATATAGAAAGAGATCCTGGTGAAATGCTATGTAAACACATTCTTATTTCCTAGTAACCGGTATGTCTGAAACTTGGCATTGATATGTGATAGCCCATAAGCAAGCAGAACTGTGCCAGCAACAAAAGCTATGGGGCTCTAATATCATACTTCTTTTTCTACACAGCGTGCCACTCAGTGCTTAGTGTTTCTATTATAGCCACAGGGCTTGAGAGTAAGGGAAGCCAATCGTTGGCTAAAACACAGCGCATTCTCTGTGCTTCAGCATCCAGTTACTCTTAGAGACTCAGGTTTGTCTTAAGTGCCCCTGTCCATCCATATGACACGCAGAATGCGTTTGTCTTTCAAAGACAGGTGGCCTCAAATAATCCATTTATGTTGTGTGCCAGCAAATTAAATTACTCCTCCAGACTTGTTGTGTTATCCCCTTATTAGCGTAACAGTACATTACGTGTAATTTGACGACTGCATGCTAAAATAAAATCTGGCAAGTTGTGTAACTTCTGCTTATTTTCTGTTCCTTTAGTGTTTATATGATATATGTTCTCCAACATCAAATGAGTTCTAAGATGTTGTAGTTTATTACTCAACCACTTCCTTATATTTTATAACTCTATAAAATTGTATATGGTAGACACAGTTTTTGTTAAAGCTCACTGGTATCTCTTGAGGCAAGTGGAAGGTGAAGAGGCTCTGGGCTGAGGCATCTCTGCTGTCTGTCTGTCATCAGCTCAGTTCTGTGTTAACAGATGTTTGATCTCACCATACTGAGTGTCAGAGAAACTGCAGGCTACTGGTCTGCTCGCATTTTTCTGAGGAATACTGCTGTTCTACTGAAAGAGCAAAATTGTGCCTAGAGATTTGTTATTTGATTTTATAGAGATATATTCAGGGTTTCCGCTACATGTAATTGATCGTGGCGCACCGCCACGGCTAAATAAAAGCCGCCACGGCTTGGGAATGATGATTTTTTTTTTTTTTTTTTTTTTCGGGTGTTAACACAATTTAAAGTATATTGTATGAATGACCTGTGAAAACGACACTACATACACACATAGCATATATTTGCGCACATATACTTACTATGATCAGAGTTTTAAATGATACATTAAATATCACGACGTTACACTACGCCGCAATTAATTTTATTTTGAAAACGCACCGGAGTTATCACCCCCCTGCTTTGTCCTACTGCTGCGCGCTTTTTCGGATTGTGGATGGCTTGCGGCTGGGGCTTCTGCAGTGTTCCTGGTAGTATTTGGGGGGCAGGAGCTGCTACAGGAACGTCCTCTGGCTCGGCCCTCTCACCTGCCGTGTCTCCACTGAGAGGCCGAGTGAGAGGACGTTCCTGTAAAGTTACCGGGCGGTTGCGCGACCATGACCGGGGCATCAAAATGCGCGTTGTTAAAAAAAGCCTGTTGTTAGCGTTAGCTAACGTCCGCTAAAGCTAACGTTAGCGTCCCTAAAAATGCCGGCTAAAAAGTGTGTTGTTAGCGTTAGCTAGCACGTTAGCGTTAGCTTGGTAGTGTTGGTCGTGTTGCTAGGGACGCCTAGTGCCCGGCTGTTTGCTTTCTGTTGACACCACATCGCGCCGAGAGTAAATCCAGTCAGCACCAAGTAAACCCCAAGCCCCACCCAGGTTTGGTTTTTCTCAGCATCAATGGGCCACCTCTGGCTGAGTTGAACTACAATAGAGCCTTAGAGCTCTTTTAAAAAAAAAAAAAAAAAAAAAAAAAAGAAAGATGAAGTGCTCTCAGCCAGGCTGCACACTGCCAATAATACAGTCTTGCAATATGTAGCAATGTAAATAAATGTGTTTCTGTTACATGCTAACACATTTGGTCCTGTTGGCTTGCTTGCCCCCCCCCCCCCCCCCTCCCCCCCCCCCCCCCCCTCCCGGTGGGGACATTATGGTTGGGGGGGGGCAAGCCAACAGGACCACCTCAGCACCACAGTTTCAAAAAATCCTGGGGGAAACCCTGATATTGCTCTACTTTCAGAAAAAATTATGAGAAATGTTCCTGTTGTCAGAAGAGAGTATGAGAGGATGCTTTGCTCATGGTTACACTGTGTGCTTTGTTTTAGTAATTTATTGGCAACTAAGATGAAACATATGCCTCAGATAGCTCTACTCCAACTTATCAGCAAGAAATTGCACTGAAATATGATGTATACCACGGGTCCCACATAGAGGAATTATTATAAAGTCATTTAACTATCATGCCGAATCCGTTGAGATCGATACATCATATGTTCTTTCCCATTTTCAGCAACATAAGGAAAGTCTGGATCTAGCAAAATCAAACTTTGACCAGAAATTCCTGGAACATGTCAGTGCGCTTGCCCTCAATACCCCTGCGACCCTTAAGCTGCATTGAGTGAATGATGGGACTGCTGCTTTCTTTAATCCAAACGTTTCTGTAAATGCAGTAGTGTTCCAGGAGGGTTTGTGCTGATCTCAAATTAGGAGGGAGTCAGAGAGATCATAACACTGTAAAATACCCAGAGACACTGTAAAATACGCAGAGTGCTGCTCTTCATTCATTGTGGCTTTTTTCTCCCTCATTTCACTCCCACACAGTTCAAATACTTGAAGAATCTGCTGCTGGTCCATGGAGCCTGGAATTACAACCGTGTAGCCAAGTGCATCCTGTACTGTTTCTACAAGAACATTGTCCTCTACATCATTGAGGTAAGTCACACACAGTAGCTCTCAAGGCTGAAAGTCTTCCTTAGTACCAAATTTGAATGGCAAGCATTGAGATTTTTCCACATGACATGATTAGGTAAACGCAAAGATTCCTTGTTAGAATTTCCATGTTTGTATTTCTGTTGACTGGCCCCACACATTACCTGCCAATTTGTGTGGCTTGTTGCGTGAATGGCCTGAGTTCACCCTTTTAACATGCCTGGACAGAGTACACACACACACACACACACACATACACACTAATGAAGGGGAAACTATATCTAGTTAAACTGGAAGTCTGCCTTTCAAAAATCTCTGCCAGTCATTAGAGCCCTAGAATTAAATCCGCACAGCCCAAATGAATGATTGCAGGTTACAGCCAACTCACTAGTGCTGTTTTATGTCCATTAGCAGTACAGATTATTAATTTTACCAATTTGTACTCTGTTGACAGCAGAGACAGTAAAATATATAAAAGTTGACTTGCTAATAATGCATGACAAACAAAAATTCAAAATGAATAATATGGCCTTGCTTCACAGTCACTGACCAGAAATATGCGGTTTGATTGGAAACTACAAGTGGGAAATGAGCCCAGCCCCGCCTCTCACTGTATGTCAACGGATGGTCTTTTGGCGTGTGGTGTGTGATGGCATTTGACAGATACCAGACCCAATGCTGATAGCAGGTTCAGAGCTACAACCAAGAGTGACTAGACAATTTAAGGACTTTCTATCAGTGCCACCTTTATCATAGAAAGTGCTCGGATGTTTTGATCTACAGGCCATGCACTTGTTGACGGAAGTGGTGGGGGGTCTGATGTCGACACACATGGATAGCGATGTGCCATGTTTACATTTTCACTAGACTAATATGATAAGTCCTCAGGATTATGAATTTGGAATCAACCCAAGTTTTTATTCCCCCAGCACATTTTTTTAAGATGGCACCCCTGGCTTTCTGCACTGACATTCATGTGGCTTCACCTGTCTGCCTTAGGGGTCCGACAGGCACTGAAAGACATTGAAACACACTCTTCATCTGTCTTCCTCTGGAGGGAGACGTGGATGAACAGGGAGCAGTTTGATGTGTGCTCCCCAGCCACCTATTCACAGACAGGAGAAGATTAGCCATATGTCATGAGAATGTCACCACTTCTCAAAAAGCCCCAGCACATTGTTGAAACAAAAGGGCAATAGGGCTCTACAACCACATAACCTATTCTGGAAATATGAGCGCTTTAAAATTCTCTTTTTTCATCTTCTTTCTGTGCCACTTGGCCTCTGAACCCCTTTTTCATCCTCACTCTACTTTTATGTGCCATGGGACTTCTCTGTGAAACCTTTAACATTGCACCATGAATTCATCAAGCTGATCTATGGTTACCTGCAAGAAGAGAGGGTAGTTTCTTTTTTTCAGACCATAACTGCAAATATAAAACTATTTTATCAAGTTGCCGTTTTTTTTTATATACTGCAAAATATAAATTGCCGAAATCAAGTTGCAGTGAGCAGACATTTTTTTTCAGGTAGCAAAAACCTGAGATATTATGTAATTTATAGAAATGTTTGATGCCTGTAATTATTGTCTTAGTTTGTTACCATGTTCAACATCTCCCACTCTGGGAATTTAGTTTTAGTTGAAAATAGCTGGAACTACTTCTGATGTGTTTTCCAAGAGCAGAGCTTCAGATATATAAAATCAAGACCATAAAACCCCCTCCTCTGTTTTCCTCTTTCTTTCACCCCCTTTTTATTCTTGCTCCTCTCCCTCATGTGGAATCTAAGTGGACCTGTCAGCTGGAGCATTCATTCAAAACTTAAAACTTCCTCAAAATTCTTCTCAACTTCGTTTAGCCTTTCATTGTGTGTCCAACTGCAGGTTCTCTTTGAAACATACCAGGTCCTTTTTCAGAGGAGGTCCTTTCCAACAATTGGAACATAACATCTATAGTTCTATCTGCAAGGCGAGCTTCCTTCCAGCTCACCTTTTGTTACTTTCTGAAAAACATAACTCCCCCTCCCTCCATGCTATGCTCCTTCGGGGGATCCATGTAGATAATAGGGTATTTCTTCTCTGTTTGGCTGCTTCAATATTTCAAACACCCTTGTTTTGTAAGGCCCTGACATCCAACACACCAGCTACCTCAGGGTATAGGTAAAAGCTACATTTGTTGCACTAATAGGTTTACTTTTGTGCTTGCATGTTTTTCTCGTCGACTCCCAGGCTACATTGCAAGGAGGGAATTTTAACTTTTTTGTTGGCTGTATTATTGTCTGTTACAGTGTGTGTTACATTCTGAATACCAGGACTGGGGACTCTATACTTAAGCCCCTTTTCCTTTCCCTGACTTTCCAATGGGCTTTTGGTTTCTTTTGAGAGAAATAGAGTAGGAGGGCAAGAGATTCAGTGGCCATTGTGACGAATGTGAATGTAGGTGCAACTCAGTTTGACGCTCTCACAACAGTTGTATGATCACTGAGGTTTTACAGTGACTCCTTAAGGGGTAATTGTGAGTCAGGAAGTAAGGGTGTCACCCCAGTAAGTGATTGAGAGAAAAATGGTCAGTCATGGGTTAGCATTGTAATTGATATCAGGTGAGAGAGCAGTTTAAGGAAAGAAAATCCAATCAAATTTAGACCGTCTGTATGTCAGTGCTTGTGAAGTGTCTTCCCATCTGATTGAAAGAGTCACAATTTTGCCAGCAGTTTTTTTTTTTTTTTGGCAAAGAATCCCAATGCAAAATGATAACTACTGCTTTGTTATAAATTACAATTTTAACCAAGGAAAAAAGAGGAGCGGGATTGGATTCAGCCACATTCTAACTAAAAGAGACCTTTCCAAAAGGAAGCCATAGCAACTTCATTCAAACAAGTGATCCAGCTGGCGACTCTTTTTTGATTGACACATTGCCATGGCGCGGCAGAGGGAGCTGATTGACATGTGGCATTTATGAGGCAATTACATGAAAGCTCAGGGTAGGTACAGAAGGCTGAGAGCTGAAGACTAAAGCTTGCCGACTGAACACATTGCATGAAACCACACCGAATGAAACCGCAGGCTGTAGCCAGCAACATAACATTGTTTGCCCCTCTACCACCACCAATTTATCAGCTTCCTCTTCATGCTCCTTACAGTATTTCCTTGTTAGCTTACTTTACCTTACCTTACAATACCTTACCTTATTATACGTTGCTTTCTTTGTGTATTAATATCAGCAATTCTATACTGCTAAACTTAAGAGCATTAGGACTCACATTGTTGGGGACAAATGTCATGCCCCTCACCACCTCCTTCTATACAGGGCTTCCAGAACAGTGGGACAGCCTTGGAATCATTGATTTTTGATTTGCTGATGAATATGCAAGGAGTCTTATTATTGGCTAGCCCTTGCCCAATCCCCCTTTTCTTAACTCACACTCTCTTCCATCACTGTTTTTCATGATGTGCAGTGGGGGAGAGAGGCCAGCCACACCCCTCCACTGAGTGGCACTCAATGAGTAGAAGAAAAGGGGAAGAAAAATCCTGCCTGGTCCTTCCCCTAATGAGCAAATCAATGCATCTGTCCCTCAAGAGAGGGAAAGGCAGAAAGAGAGAGGGGTGCTATTGGGACCCTAAGGACCAGGCCAAAACACTCACACAGAAGCAGTTACCGCATGCTATGAATAGGAGTCTTTTTTTTAACTCAGCACAACAATATATCAGCCCAGAGCCCCTCATTGAGCAGAGCTGTAATTAATTCAGCACTTTGACCTACCCACTAGCCTCTCGTTACCATTGCTTCAGTCATGCTGCTGGTTTAACCTGCCTCATGGCTTGGGCTTCATCTCTACATAACCCCTAGCAACGGCTTCTCAATGTTCCTGTCAGCACAATTCCCTAAAACACTCAAATTATTCTCCACTTACAATAGATGTACTGTACTCTATGCACCTATGCAAACCTTTTGATTCTCTAGCTTACAGCCGATTCTGGGCAGGAGTCACATGGTCTCAGACTGGGCTGAACATCCCATGTGAGTGAAAAACAGGCCCCCTCGTATAAAAGAAACAACATCATGGTAGAATGCACCTGATGGAGAGAAGGGTGGGATCTGGAATGGATGGGCGTGGCAGAATAGGGGTGGTGAGGGGTAGGATTTAGGGTAGCCCACAACACAGGCCTCATCTATACACACCATGCCTCCCCCCTAACCCACGAGAATAAAGTGGAGGGGGTGGGTAACAGACATTTGTTTTGGGACCATTTTCACGCATACGCTCACACGATTGAATGGAAAGGACCAGTGGTGATTTGGTAGTGGTCATGTAGAGAGTGGCAGTGGTGGGTGGGGCCCTCAAATAGGCTTTGTCCAAAACCTAGAATTTGTAGTAGTTCAGGCCTTCATAATGAAGTTAGATGAAGCGAGGAAATGTTCGCATGGCCACGGCTAACACACAGCATCCCTGATGTTCCCTTACCAGACGTTTTCTGGAGCACACAGTGAAGAATTACTGCTTGACACATGAACGTTTCTGAATTTCTGTTTCTTACTTGAACCTTAAATTTCACTCCAGAAACACTGTTCTCATGGTGCATGCCGTATGTGTCCATTATGTGCAAAACACACCTTATTTATAACAAAATTGTGTTTTACATGTTTGTTCATTCTTCATATGTCATTTTTGTCACTACATTTCAAAGGTGCTGAGGATAAATCCTCCGTTCTACTTTCACGCCAAAACAATGTAACTGCCTCTGTTCCTGCAGAATACCTGCATTTTCCACTCACTTCCCAAACCATGACTCTGGCCCCATAACTAACCAGGCTGTCACCCACATGACTTCAGGTAGATCAATGAGGGAAACAGTGGACTTGATGTATGTTGTATGTAATCCTATAATGAATCCCGGGTACGATTTACATTGTGGAGGTTGAATCTGACTTTCCCACCACTGCTCATCTGTTCTAATTCAGTCTGTTTTGCTCCCACTGCCTGTCATAGGTTTGAAACCTGGTTTCTGCAAAGACTGATGACGTGTTACGCACAAGTCAGCACTTCAAACAAATCCAACATTACTTATTGGATCATTAAGTTGCTTTTTCACATTGACTTCCTGCTTTACCCCTGAAAAGGCTATTACTGCTTCACACACTACTCTACTTTTGTAATAATTTATTTGTTAATATTCTTTCCCTTTGATCTATTTTTATTGTAAGAATTATGGATATTGTTATCTCAGTAATCATAAGTGAAGAATGTAGTGTGATGGACTGAATAATTGTTTGTTGATATAGTGAGTCATTCTCTAATCTGTTAAAAGGAAACCTCACACCCTAGCTGTTATGGAAAGCATAAACTGAAAAGGTGATTAGAAAGGCTAAAGGGATTTAACAATGTTTTATAAACACTAATGAAAAAAGGAGAAAGTAGTATTTGATACATGACACCATTCTCTTTATCTTGTTTCTCAAAATGAAGGGAGTTATTGATTTTGATGAAAACAAAATGCAAAGCAAAAACTGTGATTAGCTTTCTTATCTGTCTTTTGTATTTGTATGTTCTTTAACATCTTCATATGCTTGCATCACTTCTGTTCATCATGTTTTTGCTGTTCTCACCCCCTTCTTCACTCTTCTCTTTTTGTCTCCCTTAGATCTGGTTTGCATTCGTCAATGGCTTCTCTGGTCAGATTCTGTTTGAGCGCTGGTGCATCGGTCTGTACAACGTGGTGAGTGTTAATGTGATTTACTCTCCCCTCTCCATTAGAGCGAAAGAGCCCTCTTTATTTTTTTTTCAACTCCTGTCACTCTGTGGTATAGAACATATATGCTGTGGTGCCCCATATGGGATCCTTTTATTGCATGACCATGTCATCGACGTTCTGAAAAATTTCTCATTTATTTATGACCTGTTGTCAAGTCCATATTCCCTCTGTGATTTAAACTATGTACTGAATGCGAAAGAACAACAGCTTTCGATTCCCCAAGTGTAGTTAGCAAGGGCAGCTATTTGTGAATGATAAAAAGAACAGGTTGAATGGAGCAGCAACTGAGCTGGCTTGTGGTGCAGGGAGTCCCGCAGGGCTCTGTAATGGGACCATTCTTAATGAACTCATATTTCATGTCTGTCATGTCAATTCAGTAGAAGAAAAAAATCTGCATCTGCAACAGTCTTATTTTTAATACTGTACTCACAATGAGTTGACGGGTAACTTTAAACTGTTTATCAAATATTCCCTCAATTCAACAAACAAAAGTGAATGAGAGAAGTGTGAAGGGAGACGTTCCCCACACTACTGATTGCCCACAACTGGAAGTTATTTATGGAGGAATCAACTGTTGAAAGAGTGGCACATTTTCTAGGCAAAGCAAATTAAGGCAAGTTTATTTGTATAGCACCATTCAAACACAAGGCAATTCAAAATGCTTGCACTTACTCCTTAATAAACCACATCTTAAAATATCAACACTTTTTTGGGGGGTGGGAAGAAGGTTTACTCTTTCACTTTATCTGAAAAGTGGAGAAATTCCACTGGCTCAGTGGGAGTCTGTCAGGGGCAGTGGACTGAATCCGCCCCTCAGTGGAGATCTTCCTGGCCCTGGCCCTGAATGAGAAAGAAGTCCAGTGGAGCATGTCCTCTGTCCCGCCACTCCTGCAGACTGAGGCCTGCAGACTCCCACTCCAGATGGGCCTGCAGGGAACTCGCACCAATTGACCCGCCGAGCCCTCAGCCACACAATACCGTCATTCCTCTCTCAGCAGCTGCTATACAGAACAACATTACAACACCACTTAGAAATTACATTTAAGCCATGCTAAAATACCTTCTTCCTAGTCGAGAGCATCGCAGATGTTCATTGGGGATGGTTTTTGCATATGAACGGGCATGGCAAATCAAAGCAAGAAATAAAGAGTTTTTTAAGGTCAGTGGTCTTCAATATATAAAATAAAGACTGGGGCAAATGTAAAACAGCATGAAGCAAATTCTGGTACGACTGCCGCATATGGCGATGGCTAGGATAAAGACTATCATGTGCCCTAGTCTAAAACAATGAGATATTTTATTTAACTTTTCACACTTCACATTTTGGCTTGGTATTCACTTACATAAATGCCGTTCCCTGAATACCCAGCAGGCCTTGATCATTTGAATTGGAATTAAGTCAAATCAAAAAGTAAACATCAAGTGCAGTTTAATGTTCCCATGTCAGCACATGGTAACATTAATTAGGAAGTATTAACTTTCAGTCATTTTTGAATGTTGGATATGACAACAATCTCTGTAAAATCTACTTTACTCAAAGTAATCCTAGACTTTTTATTGAATCTCAAATTTGAGTTTTTATTGTATTGTAATAGGGCTGCAGTGTATGCAGGTTCTAAATATGCAACAATTAGTTTTTAACTCAGTGGTCTACAAATCAATTTGTATGTTGCAGAAAATCTTTTGTTTCTTTTTTAATGTCTTTTTTTCTGGGCATTTTGTCTAATCTATGAGCCTGATTTTATCCACATTTACCATTCCTGTTGCATTTGCAATAATAAATAACAACCTCAGCATGATTTACTTTTCTTTTATTGGTTTTGACATTATGGAGCAACTCTTGCAATAAACTTATTTCAGTGTAGAGTAAGTTACAGGCCTTTTAAAAGAATTGATTCATTTGATTTTTTATATAGTAGTGTTTGTGTGTGTGTTGGTTATTGCATCTAGCTGGTTTGCAAATTGTGCGTTGACTGAATTTTGTTTTTTGGTGTAAACTTAATAACACTAATATGAATTTATCTAAAATGTAACACTTATACCTCTGCGCATGTGGTTGTTTTTGTTATCCAGATCTTCACTGCTCTCCCTCCTCTCACTCTGGGCATATTTGAGCGCTCATGCAGGAAAGAGAACATGCTGAAGTACCCAGAACTCTACAAAACTTCCCAGAATGCTATGGGTTTTAATACCAAGGTAATATTACTCTTTTTATGTGTTCTTTGAGTCTATGCATATTTATGGTTGCAGTTGTATTTGTTCTAATTATTTGTTGGGTAACATTTCATTTGGACAGTTCAGTGTTGATTCTTCATTATCAGGTGATGAAAAGTATTTGGCCTGCAAAGTGTCACTTGCCTTTCAACGACATTTCCATAAACTATGGTAACTCTTCTACATTACATAGATAGAAAATTGAATATCAACATTAGACTATTCAAATAAAGTGTGACCCCCGCTTTCCTTCTGTGGAATTTGAACTTTCATGAAGTCTAATCTAAAATTACAATCAAGTACCACCTTGTGTTATAGTGCTTCCTTAATCTTAGCTAGTTTTCAAGGATCAGCTTGACCCATATGTGCTAGGATTAGCTGCTTGCTCAGGGGCATTTTAGCATTTTTTGGCCCTGCTAAACTCTAGTTGTCGCTGCTGTGGTGATCAGATAGACGATTTACACATTTGATTTCTTCAACTCTGGGATATAATATAAGGTTCAGTAGCCATTATGCAAATATCAGTCATATATTGACCACATATTTAGTAAGGTGCATATATAATTGAGCCCCACAAAAAGTTTAATGCCCGAGTCCACCACCATATTTTGTCTAGTATTAAGATGAGCTTGTTTTGGACATTGAGCTGTTTGATTCAGTGCTGTGTCCGCTGGATGTAGATACAATGTGAGAGTCAGTTGGAAGCTGTGTGGCATTTTTTGCCGGTCTTTTCTTTTTACACTTCTGTTCAAGTCTATTTTTACTGGAAGCCCCTTCCTCTGTTGCGTGGAAGCACACTATCTTGATTTGTACCTCTTCACAAAAATGAATAAAAGTCAATCAATATGTTATGCAGTAATTTTATTTATTACAGCAAATTGTGGGTTTCTGGGTTGAAACCAATGAATGATGACAAGATTTACAGTATAATTTTTTTCCCTTGAATTAGATTGCCCTATAGTCTTATTTATCTGATCCTCGTCAAGCAATAATTTAATTGTTTTAGTTTTCTGATCAAAGCCACCAATGAAAACAAAAAAGTGATGCATAGCTCACATGTAACTTAAGTAAATAACAAAAAAAAAAAAAAAAAAAAAAAAAACTTAAGTCTGGCTGTCACTGCTCTGCTGCATCCACACCATTAAGCCTCCTGGTAGATGTTACTTCTGTGACCTAAGCATGACTGTGCAGCTGAAATGCACACAATCCAGAGCCAATGGACACCGGCCTTGAAAAACAGTTCCCTAATGAACCAATGCATCATCTAAATTAGAATAAAATAATTGTATGCTCTGCGGCAGAAACCAAGTGCAGTTACATCAGATAAAAAATTTTATTTGTCACAACTGATTTACATTGCATGGTGACATACAGTAAGGTGATCCCATCCATCTTGTTGCCAGTGTCTGACTGAAATATCTCTATCACAGTGACCTGTGAGCTGCAGTCAGGAGGTCTCCAACCATATCCTGGTCTGGCCTGGCTTGACCTATTCTGTCTGGGTGCTGGGGCTGTCCGTTAGCTTTCCCCCGCTGGTAATAAAGATGTTTCACCCTTTTTCCATGCTGAACCACAGACCCTTGGACCCTCCTCACAGGCGTGGTGACCTGGTTAGCACTGCTTGGTGGTGGATTAAAGACGGATTGGCCATGGAGGTCAGGGGCAACAGGGGCAGGGGTTGGGGGAGCAGGAAAAGGAGTTGGGGGAGTAGGGACAGAGTGTGCTGTCATGGTGTGATGGAATTTGTTATGGAAAATTATGCAATTTGTTTAAGTGACCCCTTGTTTGGTCAGGGAGCAAGGGTGTCAGATTTAGTTCAACCTGGCCAAGACCAGACAGATAGATAGATAGATACTTTATTCATCCCGAAGGAAATTCACAAACAGACTGAGTGCACCAAAATATATCAGTATAATCAGATTTGCATATCTTGAAATTTACTCGATCAAGACATTCACTTCTACTCACTGTTAAAGTGACACAGGTCACGCCATGTCTGCCTCTAGACATTATTTGTTGCTTGGCTGAGAAGAGGACTAAGAGTTAAATTAGTCACCAGGGATTAGTGGGGTTACACTGTTCAAGTGAGTCTTTGTTGAAGCAAAATTCCACAGTAAGACAGAATTCACGTGGACTTTTTCTCTAACCTTAGACATTTATGTACTGTTTAAAATATCAAATGAATTATAACAGAAAATATAAAATAATTGTATGTCTTGAAATAAGTCTCTCTCTTTACTAGAAACACAAAAACTAAGGCTCATTCGTTGTATCTTCAGCTTGCACTTGATGAAGCTGTTCTATTGTCACTAAGTAGGTCTACTATTTTTATGACCCAAGCAGTTTTTCAGTAGTTGTCACTGATGCATTGTCAGGTTCTGGGAGTTTATAATGAAAGAAAGCTGAAGAACTACAATCAGTTATAATTATTTGGCTGCAAATGCTCAAACAGTAAGTCTACCCATCACTTGTGAGCAAATTATTGTAGTTTCTACAAGTTTTGTTTTTTCCAGTGACTTATTAGTTATTATTAGTTTATTAGAGATTATTAAAGATTAGTAGATTTATTCATGCTGATGAATATTGATAGAACAGTTCAACATTTTGAGTGAATTCTGGGGTAGGGTGGATTTTCCTAATAAGACTCCATCAGGTTTTTCATGCCAAAAAAGGGTCACGAAAGTATGTGTTTGATAGTTAGAAGCAATGAACCTCAATTTGTTTGGGCCTCATTTTCCAACACCCATAAATGATGACTCGGCCGGGTCGCCAGGTTGTTTTTGCTGGCTTGTCCACTCTTTTCCCGTGATATTTTCCTTGCAGCTGGCCTGAGGTGAGGCGAGAAAATCCAGCAGGAATTTGGCCCCTAGAAGCCTGTCTTTCTGCACGCCTGGCTCTTTTGTACACAACAGATACTGTCTTTGTGAATTAAAGCTGTTTGTGTTGAGGGGAAAGAAGGGAGTGTCTGAGGGTGTTATATACTGAAGGTATGGCCTCAACTGTGTCTCCCTTTCACTTTTAATTACATATTCCTGACACTTAAGTCATCCTAATAAACCACAGTCCCCATCATGTGGCACTGGTAATTAGAGCTCCCCTTACCAGTTCACCAGCATCTTTCACCTCTTACACAGTACCCTTTTCTCTCTCTCTCTCTCTCTCTCTCTCTCTCTCTCTCTCTCTCTCTCTCTCTCTCTCTCTCTCTCCCTCCCTCCCTCCCTCCCTCTCTCTCTCTCTCTCTCTCTCTCTCTCTCTCTCTCTCTCTCTCTCCCTTACCCCTTTGTAAAGGAAGGAGTAGAGGAAGGGGTGGGAAGCCCTGGAAATATTTGGCCCAATATTAAGTACAGGCTTTCATGCTTTTTTAGGCAATTAGGAGTTGCACAAAGGGCCGAATCCTTAAAGGACAGACTGGCATTCATTCTCTGGGGATCCTTAGCAACCTGCTGGGATACAAGGGGAAGAAAGAACAGGGTGCAGGGTGGCTTGAGGGGTGAGAGGGAAGACCTCACTGTGACAAATGATTATGAACATTTATTGATTTCATTAGCATTCATTATTGTGGTTCTGCTGAGAGTAAAGGGAGTGGTTTGAACCCCCAGAGCGTTGTTGGGGCTGAGTTGATGGAGAGGAGAAGGCTCACAGAAAACTGGGCCTGTCAGCGGGAGGCTAATTGGGATAAACATTTGATTGTAACGTTACAGATAATTTAGCACACATCTGAGTGGGGGTGCTCCTGGTTGCCCAGTGTATGGGGACTGTGTGCACAGTGGGAGGGTGATGTAAGTCTGGGTGGGGGATGGTGGCTGCTATGGGTCTCAGGGCTTTGTTTTATTAAGGGCGATAGCAAAGTTTAGAAGATGAAGCCACAGAGGCCAAGGTGCATTAGAAAGACTCATAGCCATAGCCTAGAACAAGATGAGACTTTCTATTCATCTCTACTTCATTCCGCTTTACTTTCCTTTAGTTGACTTAACTCTGTTTTCTTCTCCTCTCCTTTCTTTCATCTCCTTTCCTGGCAGATTTTATTTCACAACCCTAAGACTTAAAGTAGTGGTAGCAGTTTGTCTAAAATGTCTCCAACCTGTGAAAATCCCATTAACAAGAATGTTCAGGGTGTATAATTTGTCTTGGATAACTAATGTTTTAGGTAGTGACAGACTTCCCAAAGTTGTTGAAAAACTGTGTTTTCAGAAAGCGTGCTTCTAACTTGTAATCTGCCAAAAACTGATGATGATTAAAATGTGTCTGGAGATTGAATTTGGAGGTTATTTATTTATTTATTTATGTTCACTCAGTCTGCTTTTTACTCTTTGGGTCTGACAAATTTTCAACTTTCAGAAATAACACCAGTGTCTGGGTCAGTACAGGGAAGAAAAAGGGGCACAAACGCAGAGAAGTTTTTGGCAGACTAGATTTCACGGCTGTTTCATGCTACATCGCCGATTAGTGTTTTGTTTGGCTCCAGTCTTGCATAATGTAAATTTGAAACAAGGTGGTTTTGAAGAGGGAATATTGATTTAAAAGACTCATCCAAAGTCTGCACTTGTGAATTTGCACACACACACACACCCCCCACACACACACATACCATGGTCCACACCACCACACACACCCCATGATTTTCGCTGCTGTTATTATTAATTACCATAAAAACAACTTAATCTCTGTCAAGGCTGTCAGACTCCCTGTGTGTTTCTAGTCTGATTTCTGCTTGTTTAATTCTCCTATCGTTTATTTCTATACCACTTAAAATTCTTACATGAAAGGACTGAAATGTAATAAAATCTAATGAGGGGAAACTCTCACACTGGCAGCACATATATTAATGTTTTACAATGGTCTTATTGTCAAGGTGAAGACATGTAGTTTGTCTCATGTTTTGCTATACTCACTCACTGCTAATTTATTTATTTATTTATTTTTATTTAAGAAATAAATAAAAAATCAGTAAACATCTCTACACACAAATAATGTCCTCTAGCCTCTTCCAAAACCAATTCTTTCATACTCATGCACGCACACATACACATACACAGACACACACTCACACTCACACACACACACTCAGCACCCTCTCTCCCATAACACACACAGAGGATATACAAAGTGTCTGTCAGCGGGGTGGCCATTCAGCAAGGAGGCCCCTACAAAACCGCCACTTAGCCTAGCGCTGGGTCAGGACAAAGAGCCCAGGTCAGGGGTCACTTGGTAGGCTGGAGCGACCCACACCCTTTTCTCATGCTTTCTTGTCTCTCTGTCTGCATGCCTGTCTGTCTGTCTCTGTCTCTCCCTCTCTCTCTCTCGCCTGCTCCCCTCCTCATCCTCCCTCCTCCTGGCTCCTGTCCTTCATCCTTCTCTTGCAGGTCTTCTGGGCCCATTGTCTGAATGGCCTCTTCCACTCCGTCATCCTCTTCTGGTTCCCTCTTAAAGCCTTCCAGCATGGTAAGTAGCTCCCAGAGACTCCTCCGTGACTCTCAGTAGGCTCACGATGCAGAGGAGGATAGTTAAACACACATACTTTGTCTTAATTAGTTCTCTCTTCAACCTTCCAGTCATGAATTACAAACATGTGTGCGCTTCAGCAAGAAAGACACACACTAACAAGCGTAGTCATGCGCACACCAGTTCGTGTGTGCAGACAATGACCTGCTGAAATGCATTTGCATGCAGTCATTCACACTTACTTGATTACACACACACACACACACACACACACACACAGACAGACATACACACACATGCACACAAAAACACACCCAGATAGACACTGCTCAGGTCATTGTTCAGTATCAGGCCATGCTGTTTAGCCAAAGAGGCAGCTCTGAGTGTGTGTGTGTGTGTGTGTGTGTGTGTGTGTGTGTGTGTGTGTGTGCATGTGCATGTGTGCTTATTTTGTGTGCACATATAGTGTGTGTGTGTGTACTTATGTTGTGTGCACATGAGTATGCAGTGTGTGTGTGTGTGTGTGTGTGTGTGTGTGTGTGTGTTTGTGTGTGTGTGTTCACGCATGCGCTTGAGTGTGTGTGTGTGTGTGGAGAGAATAGGGATCTTTGAGCCGATAAGTCTTGCCTGGCCAGAGCTGAGGACCACACAAGCTTGGGCCTGCTCTCCAAACAAAGGCGCCAAGCCCCTTCACTCTGACTGACGGGCTGTCAGCAAAGCCTCAGCGCACACATAGACATGTGACCAGCCGGAAGTAAAGGGAAAAGGAGTCCCCCTTTCTTTCTTCACTGGCAGTCACAGACTGCTATTTCAGCCTCAGCCCCAGCCCAACCCACATGGCAGTTTGGAGCAACATGTTTGCTCTGATATGCAGTTGATTTTCATTTATTAAATTAGGAAGCCCTTCTAACCACTGTGTTTAAGAGTGTTTTCAAAATGTTAGATTCCTTTTTAATGGCAGAATAAACAACGCTTTTGTCAGAAAAACAATCTGGTTCTCTTTATTTCAGCCATGAGTAAGCCAAAACATCCAATTTCCAACCATGATTAATGCATACTGATTCTTTTTTTGGTCTAACTCATAGGTTTTAATAAGAACCCTCTCTCCTAATTGTTCCGCAAGACAGAATTACCATTCCAGCCCATTTCAGATGGCAGTAATAGGAGCAGCAACTGACTGTGGTTTTCCCTTTGCTTTGTCATAGCCCAGTTTGGTGTTATAGCTGAGTCTCTAATAGGGCAGTTTACATTAGAGTTCACACAGAGCTGTACTTTTAGTACTATGCTGTTTGTTATCTGGTTGTTTGCCCCATGGCAGAGACTGATTCTCTGTGGCTAGCTTAGTGGAACACTCCATAAAAGAGCTTGAAAGAGTGAGAGCAACAGTGTAATGGCTTTTCTTGATTCTATTCACAGATACTGTTTTTGGCAACGGAAAGACTCCAGACTATCTCCTCTTAGGCAACATGGTTTACACAGTAAGTTCACCAGTCTTCTTGAGACACAGTGTTTCTGTTATGTTAAAAAAGGTGTGGTATCTTATTAAATTTCTGTTAATGAACTTCAGTTAGTATTAGAAAGAATGTGCCAAGTTCTGGGAAAATTCGTGTTTTGTCTCTTATCCAGAGTCAGACAAGAAAATTGATACTAATTTCATTCCTGTGTATCCACTGCAAAGAACGACCGACTGAATGCTGACTTAGTTCAGTATGTGGCTGCAGTGGGAAACACCTAGCATAGCTCATGTAAAGTGAGGAAAATATACCTTGATTCTGGCTTTCTGAAGCATTTCTTATTCATTCAAAACAGTTCACTGGAAATACAGTTGCACAATAGCTGTTTTGTTTCTTGCTCCATGGTACATTTCATTTTCTTTTTCATGTTCTTTGAGCTAAACTTGCACTGGCTGTCACTTTGAGATTCTGGTATGGTTCAGTCTTGGATCATTTCACAGTATAAATGTCCAGCCAGATACAACCTCAAATATCAAACATGTTTGAAAAAACTGGCAGTCGACAATCTTGAACATGTTCACACTACAGGATAATCTGTGTTTACTGTGAGGCTTGAGTAGCCCAGATTCCAGTCAGGTTTAGAATTGGCATCAAAGTCACCTGGTGTGACATAGGATTTAGTTTTCTTGCACATTTGTTTTGCTTTTGTGATGATTATTATAAAATACATATGTATGTTGTTATTTGTGCTTTAAAATGCATTTTTTTTTCTGAACTTATGTTCTCTGTCTAAAACAAAAACTCTGTGCTTATGCAAATCAAGTATGCACTACTGTGGTACATCTGCGTAAGGCTCCCGTTGAATGCGTGGCTGTGTTAAACTTCCTGTGACTTTAAGGTGGTTTTCATATTGGAGAGAGAGAGATTTCTTACTGGGTTAGCGTATAACTTTTTGATTTGTGTCTCCATAGTTTGTGGTCATCACAGTTTGTCTTAAAGCTGGCCTTGAGACCTCATCATGGACCATGGTAAGTTGATGGCTCTCTCCTCTCTCACTAAGGCTCTCTTATCTGCTGCCAGTTCCTCTGTTTTTATGTGTCCAGTGATACTTGTGACATTCTTTTTCCATCCTGCTCTTATCTCTGAACCTCTTTGTCCAGAAATGGTTTGTGCTCCATTGGGCTTGTAACTATAATACCGATGAAATGACATGTATGGTAACTGGTAACTTAGAAAATAGAAAGTTACTATACAAGTTTGTGTATAAAAAGTAAAATGGTTGCCCAAATGCCATTTTAATACCATTTTAGGCATATTATTGTATAGTTTGAAGGAGCAGTAAATGGTTACATCACTTTCTTTACCTTGTTACTCTCTGCTTCCACATTAACTAGTTCAGTCACATCGCCATCTGGGGCAGTATTGGCCTGTGGGTGGTGTTCTTCGTTATCTACTCCTCCCTGTGGCCCCTCATCCCTCTGGCTCCCGACATGTCAGGAGAGGTAAACATGCATGCAAGCACGTCCTCACACTCATATGCACATAACAACTGATCCCTTCAGGAGTAAAGATACCACTGATATTATTACCCATCAGTCACAGACGTACATTGCCTCATAATTCATTTTCCACCACAGGGAGATGCTGGTGGGAAATTTCAGAGTATAGTTTGACGCCGAGTTTCTGTAAGGAGAGCTTGAGAGGTATAAACTATTGGACCTCTGGCTTGTGTTGCATAATGACTTAATTGGGCCAATTAGCCCAGTGTTTGTGTTATGTCGCCCACACTCGGCCCTGAGTATCCACAGGTGACATTGAAACATTGTAGCAGTCTGGAAAAGTGCTGGGTGAATTTATCCTGAAGCAAAACAACGAAGGTTAGGGGATCCGGTTTGCAGTGTGCACACTCGTATCCTAAAGAGCAGTGCACCCTGGGACTGTTTGCATTTATCCAGAGCGCTAGTCACCAAGGTCATAAAGTAATGGTTGCTCATAGCAAAAATGACCTTGAAGGTTCACATAGGGTTCATGAAATTAACATGGGCATTCACTTTTATTCATTGAGTGGAACGCTGTTCTATGTGGGCCACTGTAAACAATTCATGGGAGCTTAGACAGGCTCTCTTTTTGAGCAAGTATGTTTTGAGCAAGAAAAATGGAGCATCTTTTAATCATCAAACAACAAAGTAGCCTGGATCTGTTGGAAATGTTGCCACCGTTCAGCCATCTGTAGAAGAAAATACCGAAGCCAACAAAAGACAAAACAAATTTTCTGTTATGCAGTGCAATATATTATTTCATAGCTTAGTTAAACTGACCATAAAAGGATCAGAAACCCCCTCTCCCCCAGTTTGTCATATTAGTTTAACCCTGCCTGCCTAAATGTACACAAAGACGCACATGGTCTCTTTCTCTCTCTCTGGCTCTTAATTTCTCAGTCTCACTCTCTGTCACTCACACACACACACACACACACACACACACACACACACACACAGAGGCAATGATTATCTCCCCTTCACTCTATCCCTTGTCTGTAAAGCAGGGTTCTTTTATCCAGGCCCTGCAGCATTGGAGTAAAGAAAGTATGGGTGTCCTGTGGGCAGCTGGTAACCCTATGCCCCAGCCCCAACATGGAGACGCCCGTACATCATCACACAGGGACATATCTCACTGAAACCTGAGAGAGCATCAGAGACACTACCTCCACCTCTGAGACCTTGTAGACCTCTATAGAGTGGGATTAGGCTCAGCCTTAATACAGCCCCCCTCTCTACTCTTACCTAGTACTCCATAATGCCTGCTTAACCCTTCAGATATTTTTGTGCTCCTTGTCCCTCCATATATTTATTTTGCACCTTGCCTTTCACTTGTTTCAGCCTTTCCTTTGTCCTTTATTTGTTCTTTTGGGTTTTTTTCTTATTGTCATTTAAAAACTGCCTGAGGGCCAACAGCACAACAGATACCAGAACTCTGTTCTCCTGTTTCTGCTCCTACTGACTCCCCACCTCACTGCCTTTAACTGGAGACATTAAGCAATGGTCCACGTAATGTGAAGGCATTCATCAGTGTCAGAGAAAATTTTCTTTGGACGATTGACAAGACAGGTGCAAGATCCATCCACAAAACATCTTGAAACAGCCAGTGTGCCTTTCATAGGTACTCCCGAATTGGCCAGCTCCCAATCCATCTGTCTCATTCATTTTAACTTCACAAAAGTCTGACACGGATAGCAAAAGGAGATGTCAGATTATTCTGTACAAGCAATGTAATCCTCCACGCTAAGCGGCTTAGCTTCACCTCAGGAGGTGTCACAGGTAGACCCTGTCACATTGGCCTGCTGTCTGCTGACATCAACACAGCTGCTTTAAGTATATTTCTTCTCAATTCTCGCTTTTCACCCACACCTGTGCCTTTTTCCAACTTCTGCCACAAGCTCCAGTGGACCTCCACTCATTCTCACGCCTAATCAATTACTTGTCATCAGCACATGGATATTACACTCAGCAAGTGTGCAATATCTCAGCAGTTTTTCTGCCAAGAGATAAGCAGCATTTTCTCAGTAGAGAATCATTTTACCCAGAAGTGTGTAGATGTGTAATATACCATGATGAGTAACATTTTTGATGTGTTGATGGGATTTATAAAAGAATGGAAGGGGTTATTTCTTGGTTCTTTTTTGCATGAATTTTTAGAAAATTGCCCATATTTACAGACAGCTGTAGTACTTGTAGCATATCACAACAGACTATCTTTGAAGTAGAGGAATATTCTTTATATTATCACAGAAATGTCTGTTGCTTCTGTCTAAAGACAGTCAGTCCTGCCATCGGGTTGCATTAACCCATATTCATATGTGAATATTCCTAAAATGTAGTAAAATTCCCTAGTTATATTATATATATGGTGGGAAATGTGGTTGTGCCCATGACCTTATAACATATCACAGGCACATCAACAGAATGGTTTGAGTTAGAAAAACACCAAACTAAACTACACACTTCAACGATTACAAAAGACAAGATATTTAACAAACATGACAAATGCCTTAAATCATTTTGAATTTCTGCTTGGAATTCTTAGAATATGTTTTTATGTACATGCTCATTTTACATTTCTACTTATATTACATTCATGAAACATAATCACATCAGTGGGGGAAAAAAGGAAGCATGGAAATCTGATTGGCTTTTGATGGTCACTGACCATGAGAGGTTCAGCTGTTGCCTACTGTTTTTGGTCAGCAACCTTGACGCATCCACACACACACGCTAGGTTTCCCTGGTTACTCAGCTCAACAGGAATGAATTAATTACTAGTGACTTGTTGATTGTGTTCCTTGCAGTGTGAATGTGGGAACAGACTTTCAGATAGTGTCCACTATCTGTATGTTGACACACTCATGCTCTTGCCTGCCATGCATACAGGATGGCTATTTTAGGCAGTAATAAAGTATATCTAATCTATTCAATGAATTCAGTGGTTGTAGCAGGTGTGCATGCATGATTGTTGCTACCTGTGAGCTCTCTTGTTGGAAGCCATAGGGAGCTGTTATGCCTCTGGGTTCGACTGAAACATCAAGCTCCCAGACCCCTGTCATGTAACAGGAAACTGAAAGGTCCCTCACTGTTAAACCTCTAAAAGATGCAGTGATGGAATTGGAGGCCTCCCTTCACCACTGATGTTGACTTTATCAGCCTCCAGTGTTTTTGGAATTCTTATGGTCTTTCTTAAGGAGCCGTATGTGTTGTGTTAAAGTGTTGTTAAAAACTTGCTCCAAAATCCACGAGCCCTCCCAGGGCTAATGATTGATATGTTACTAGAGCACATGGTTACTGCATCACTGACTGTGGTGTGATACTTAGGGTGGATACAGTTTGAGTGAGTAGATTATTTATTTTGGTTTATGCATGCCCATGTGTATTCCATGTGCTTATATGTGTAAAACTGAAACAAAGTCTGTCCTATGATTGATCTTTTTTGGCAATTTTAATCTTTTCAAGACACATTATAAATCACAGATGGACAGTTGTGACTGTGTGACTTGTGCTGAGTTATAAGTGTTTATATAAGGGGTTTTCCCCTGTATTTTCCTAATGGATGTCTTACTGTCTTTGTGAGGCAGCACACAGAGAGCAGAGTGTTAGATTGACCCAGCTGAGAAAGTCAGCATTTGTTTTCCACATCTATATCTTGGGGTGGTTAGGGGATTGTGAATTCCTTGTTTGCCTCTGCTTTGCAATGGGAATTTTGGGAATTTTTGGATTTGTAGGCCTTGTCCATATAAGACTGCTTCTTTTCTCTGTTGCTTGCTCATTCAGTTATTTTTCCTTTTCTCCTCCTCCTTTCTGTCTTTCTCTGTCCTCAGGGACTGGTACCCCTCTGCTTTACTGTTTTCTGCCTATTCATCTTCAGCAAGCTTTAACATAAAGATTTTGTATTCAGAGCAGAGGCTGTTAGGGATTGGAGCCACATTTGGCCAAATGCATAGATTCACCCTCTCCTTGCAGCCATTTACTGTCTGGAGTTACTCAACAACTAATTCAGAGAGCAGTCTTCACCTATTCCAAAAAACATGCACAGTCTGGTTAAGCCAGCTGAATTCAGCCAATTGGAAAAACAAGCATGGATAGATGCAGACCAAAGTATTGCCTCAGACTGGATTTGACGTAGCCTAGTCCCTAGTCCCTTCAGTATACCTAATAAAAAAAAGTGTGCACAAAGGAGCTCTGTGCACTCAAGCAGCTAGTGTCTGAATATTAGCATCTCTGGGTTGTGGCAGAGTCAGTAGAGCAGTCTTCAGTGTATGACTAAAAACTGTTTGGGATTCTGTTTATATTTGTGTCTAATATTGTTTATGCAGATACAGAGGCGGGTGGCAGAGTCTGTGTGACACGTGTATGAGTCTCTCACATATGAAGCTGGCTTTTTTCAATCTATACTTTCCAAATCCAAAGGCCTGGCCACAGGGTGAATAGTGAAGTAGTGGATTGTCCTCTATTCACATTTACCATCACAATAGCAGGCATTTACATTCTTAGAGCCTGTGGGCCTTTCTAAGCATGATCAGCCAGCTGCTGCTTTGATGGATTCCCCTGATCAATTCTTCCTGGAATATTACCATAAAATACTTGAGTTTTCAGGTATAGTCAAGGTTTTCGTCCAGATTTTGGGATTTATGTTTTTGAATACCGCCAATGCCTTTGATTTTCTTTTATGAGCTCTTACTACACAACATTTGGAAATTATTAGAAGTGCTGAGAAACATACGACTTTGATATAATAGCTTATTTGTGGGTTTTGTATGAAAGTACCAATCTAAGTTTGCATGTGTCAGTGTTTGAGGTAGTTTTTGTGTGTATACACGTTTGTATATTTATGGGCACATATGATTGCTTCTGTCTGTCTAGAGTGTGTGTGTGTGTGTGTGTGTGTGTGTGTGTGTGTGTGTGTGTGTTCGTTCGTGTGTGTGTGTGTGTGTGTGTGTGTGTGTGTGTGTGTGTGTTCGTTCGTGTGTGTTCGTGTGCGTGTGTCCGGTGGTCATGAGGGTTTGATTGCCTGTCAAAACACACCACACCATGCCAGCGGACACCACTGTCTGCGCAGCCAGACAAGTTTATTAGTTTGTCCTAAAAATTCACCCCCACCCCTGGACCCCTCTCACCCGTCCAGCTCCCAAGAGCCCCATGGTATGAAACACCACTAGCATCTACCAAACACTGCTGGATTAACCCGCAGTAGTTGAAGACAAACATTTGTTGATAGTAACTTGTTTGTAGTAACTGCTGTGGATTATTCATTTGTATATATTAACAGAGATCAAGATTGCCCTTAATAATCAAAGTGTGGTTTTTACATAGGCCTAGGTTTACTTTGTCGTAGTTTAATGGTTTCTGTAGGTTTCATGGATTACTGACTTTTATTATAAACTGTTACTTGCAAGGTATTGGTACTAGCCTATATATATCAATTGTGGATGTATGTTATTTATGGAGATATATTAATATAAATATTTCTCATAGATTGAAGCTGTAAAAGACAGAGATGGTTTATTTACTGGGGTCTTTTAACTTTGACATAGTTATGGTTTATTTTCTCAAGCGAGCTGAAACCCCACCATTGAAATATGTGATACACTGGATGAAAACCAAAATAATTTAACTGATTTATGACCATAAAAAGAATGTTTTCATTATGGCTGCCTAATTTCAAAATTGACATGACAATATCCCGTGCGTCGACGCAATTTTCCCTCATCTTATATATTTTTGGTCACTGGGCAATATAGAAAAGCTCTATTCATTCCCATCCCATCTCAAACTGTAGGAAAAAGCCATTTTGATTTCCAGTCATTAGAGATTTCCGCTTTCCCCAGTGTTTTGTCAGACATCAAAGTCCATTTGCTGGTAATGGCGAACAGATTAGCTAATTTGGAAACACCTGAGCACTTTGATACGTTTGACACTGATCTGTGTGTGCATGTGTGTATGTGCAAGTGTGTGTGTCTCTGTGTTTTTTCACACACTTGTGTGCGTGTATCTCCTAAGGCGCCATCTGAGAGCCCTGCCTGTTTCAGATTACAGGAAGGACATTGTCTGGAGGCCCCAGCAGTTTGAACAAGTGGCACAAGCATGTTAGGCCCAAATTGTATTGCAAGGAGCGTGAGTTTTGCACTTTGACACATAATGACAGATAGTTTCAATGCAACTTGGCCAAAGCAAACATGGCCTCCTCTCAGAAAGCTGAAATGGTTAGCCCATGCCAAGATGATCCACTGTCCCCCTCTCCCCTCGAGACCCAAAGGAACCTCCCAACATGGCCATGGCTTCGTAAGCCTTCAATTTAAACCATTATAGAAGACAGTCTACTTCTGATGAATTGCGTGTTTCCTAGATGATCAAGGAAAGAGATGAAGCTGTTTGCTGACATGGCAAACTAAGATATCCAAGGAGATGTAGATCTGAATTGAAAAATTTCACATTTAAACTTATTTTTCTTCTGGCATGACAAATGAGTCTCAGTGAAGATCACAGCTGTCTCATTTATGTATTTATTTTGGCCCATGCACTCAATGAACACATTTGTTGGATGCTCCTAAATTTAAAAAAAAAAAAAAAACATGACCTCATTGTTTATTATTCGAAAAGGTTATGAGGACAGAAAAGAAAGTTTTCTGTCTGTGAACTTTTATTCAACTTGGCTGTGCATTTATGCTTTGACAACCTATGAATGGGTTTTTTGGTGAACGCTTTTTACCATTTGTGGCCCCGGTGAGAATTAGATGTCTTTACTGTCACACAATTCATGAAATTGCATCCAAGTTTTTATGGACAATCAAATAATAGCATCCTACCCATGTTTCAATAAAATTCACTGTGTCTCTTTCTCCTCATATCATTTCCCTTGTTGTTACCTATTCCATTGCACTCAGTGGAATCTGAGGATCATTTGAGTGGCATTCATGCATTTTAGAGGGTTTCTGTGTATTTGATGGTAGGCATGCATCTCACCATTTTCAATCTGCAATTTTGTGAAGTTGAGTATAGCACACAGCCTGTGAAATACGCACCCCTTCCTTTTGGCCAATTTTTCATGCATTCTTTGTATGTTTAGTAAACAAAACCCTAGATAGTCTGTCATTTCTTGAAGAGCTTGCATCAACAACATGTCTACCCAAGAGACAGCTTCTCTTTACACCATAAGATAACATAGCACCAGCATGGCCTTTCACTTTTGGTGAACTCTTGTGTCCCATATACAGTAGACAAATGGATAGATGACCAGGAGTAGGTACAATTTTACATCAGTGGTCCCAGTAGAAATCAAGTGTACTTCAGGGCCAAGACCCCTGATCATTATTATTATCATTATCCTTATTATTCCCATTAATCCCATAATCCCATATAATCCCATTACCGGGCGCCAGGTTCTGCCACTTGGTTCTTGGTTTCGTGGTTTCATGCTAACTCTCCTTATCTATACAATCTATACAATAATGTATATACTTCAGTTCCATCTGTATATTGTCATATTCATTCCATATGTATATTTTCACATCTCATATCTCTTTTCCTTAGGTTAGCCCTTATTGTATATTTTTAGTTTTTAGTCTTCATAGTCTTTATTGTATATATTTAGCCTTTATTCTTTTTTTAGTTAACTTTATTGTATGTTTCTACTGTTGCTGCTGAAACTCCAGAATTTCCCTGGTTGGGATCAATAAAGTATATCTATCTATCTATCTATCTATCTATCTATTATTATTATTATTAGTAGTAGTAGTGTTAGTATTATTATTACAGGCTACTTCATTTTCTGAAGTCAGTTTTGGTGACTCAGGCTAATAGAATCACCAGCTTACAGTAGGAAACTGCCTTATCTGCATCTTTTGTTGTTAGGAACTACTCTGAGGAGCTGATGTGATGATCTTCTCCAAACAATCATTCAAATGTAAAAGTATTTGGTGTGAACCTTACAGATATACCATATATTTGAAGCGATTCTGCTGCATCCATGTCCGCTTACATTGAGTTGCTGTTGTATCAAATGCATCTTTTATACACATTAAAAACACCTCAAATTTCAATCCTCCCTCTGTAGCCCTGTATGATCAGAGGCTCTCAACACAAAACAAAGTGGAGTTGTTTTCCTGTGTAAAAGATACCACTGTCTAAATAGTTCACAGGTACTTCCTCCATCCTGAAGGGGCAGGGAGGGGAAGCACTCAAATGTGTTTGAGGAAATCCAAACAACAACATGGTATCATTTAGTCATGGTGGATTACCTACTTTGACCAAGCTAGTTTGGCCTATCTTCTCACTGTTTTCACAATTGAGATTCTTGTTTTGGGCTACTTTTGTCATGCATGGTTTTTGTTATTTGGCACAATAGGAGATGATAATGGCTATACCTTTGGGGGCTTTTGTCTTTTTTTCCCCTCTAAGGTCTTCTCCATTTACCTAATCAGCTGTTGAACTCTGCATTGTTTCCAATGACTGGTAAGAATTTATCTGTGTGTGTGTGTGTGTGTGTGTGTGTGTGTGTGTGTGTGTGTGTCAGGCGGAGATGATGTTCAATTCAGGCGTCTTCTGGATGGGCCTGTTCTTCATCCCAGTCACCTCGCTGGTCTTTGACGTGGCCTACAAAGTGTAAGTCTCCTCTCTGCTCTGGTCGCTCATCATCACCCCCTGCACTTCTCTCCAGGGAATTCCTTGGGAATTTCTCCTATCTTCTCAAGAAATCCCTTCCTGAGTTTGTATCGGCTTCCCAGGAAGTGCAGCATTTCCATTTAGTGAATAAGCTGTGGGAAATGTGCAGATACTCTATGTATGCTGTATCTGGTTGACATCAGCTCACAGTAGATCAGAGATATCATAAAAAATTTGCAACAGCAGAAATTTTATTTACAATTTATACAGGTTGCATCAAGACATCTGTCATTGGTTGTTGCATGGTAATTAATTTTATTTTCTTATGCTATACGTTTTATGAACAGGGTTAAGAAAGTGTGTTTCAAGACCCTGGTGGATGAAGTACAAGAGCTTGAGGCCTTATCCAAAGATCCTGGTGCAGTGGTGCACGGCAAGAGGTACAATTACACACTACCTAACCACACTTCTCTCTGTAGCCTTTACATTTTAAATTCTTAACATAATCTTTTTGATGTAGTATTTATCTAATCTTATCTATTTATCGTATCAAAAAAATCTATTTGTAGTAAAATTGTATTGTTTTCCTCTTAGAACTCCAAACCTTTTACTTTGTCAGTGTGTGATCTGTTTCATTTGAATTTTTCTTGTTGGTGTTAAAGAAATAACTGGTGTCACTTGCTTTCTGTATTTAGTGCCCGCTATTATACACATCCAAACCACTCATCCAAGCTAAGTGGTCCATGTCTGGGCCATTATTCTTACTTTGGCTCTGTGTAATAGTGCACAGAGAGACCCTGCAAAGCCTTGGTAGGCTAAATGTGAAGAATGAATTTCTTCCCAAATTAATTATGGCCATTTTGAGGAAAAATCACATCCATCATCTAAAATACAAAATACATCATTTAATATTTCATAACTATAGGTTAATGGCTCCACTTATTTTAGTGTTTTGTATGCAAAAAGGTTTGAAATTTACCTGAGGTTTTACTTTAATGTTCGCAATCACTCTATAATAGAAGGCATTGTTTTTATTCCAAATCGTCATTTATTTTGGAGCAACCTTCTTCCTATATTAAAGCCATATATCATGAAAACAGCTCCATGAGATACACTCTTATTAGTTAAACCAGGTTTTCTCTCTTGGCTCTCTTGGGTCCCCAAGGCCTGTGGTGGGAATTAGCATTGAGCAGATCAGGGTGAAATCTCCTGCCGGCTGAAAGCGATCCCCCTACCTGGCCACTGTCCCGGACCCAGCAGGCTACAGCCCTGGTCCTGGCACACACACATACACATCCACACATACAAAAACAAGTATGTATACAGTGGCAAACACACACTCACACACATACCTGGATGTTTCTGCATGTATGCACGTAGGCAGGCATGCATATATTAGTGCGCAGACACGTAACACACATCCATGCAGATAGTATGCATGAGTACACACTGGACAATTGATTTACATGCATGCCTACTGGCCAACATGATATTCCAGATATTTCACACAGACACATGCACACGCACAGACACATGCACCTTAATTCATTCCTGTTCCCCTGCATCTCCAGAGTTTTGTCTCCCTAAATAGTCTTTCGCAGCAGGTAGAGCAGTTGGCAGGTCTGTCCTCACTCTGCTCTGTGGAGGAGCTTAGACAGAGGCTTGATGTATGGGTCATTAAATCTGCCTGTGGTGCTCAGTGTGATTTTTAACACACTCTATGTGTGTGTGTGTCTCTCTCTCTCTCCCTCTCTCCCTCTCTCTCTCTCTCTCTGTGTGTGTGTGTGTGTGTTCCTGCAGTTTGACGGAGAGGGCCCAGCTCCTGAAGAATGTCTTCAAGAAGAGTACAGTTAGTCTATACCGATCTGACTCCATGCAGCAAAATCTGCTCCGTAAGTCACACTGATTTTTTCTCTTATCTTTCTTTTCTTTTTCTTTCTTTCTTTCTTTCTTTCTTTCTTTCTTTCTTTTTCTTTCATTGTCTGTCTTTCTTTCTGTCTTTCCCGACACACATAGACAGTCACTTCCTCAGTGTACCTCAAGTCAAGTCAGAGGTGTCTCACCATTATCCCGAAGAGAAATCAGAGACTCGAGTTATCTCCATTAGATTTATCTGCTTCCAAACCGTGAGCTAGCCAGGGGAACAGAGCGAGTGTCATCATTCCTACCCCAGCATATCTTCACAGCCCCCAGAGGAGACTGTCCTTCATGCGGGAGAGTCAGAAACACTCCTCATCCTACCTCTCTATATACTTTTTCCACATTAACCAGATACAGGAAAAACACATCTGTATTCCTGTCTTGAGGCCGATTATGTAACTCTAAACATGGCCCCATGGCTCCCTGCGTCTTAACACCTGCTACCCACTACTATGTCGCTCCAGTGGGCCATCCACTCATTTTTACAGTTATACGAGTTATTTTCAAGGTAGTGTGGAGAGGTGAATATAGATAATGTGGCTTTGGTTTTGTGGTTTTTATTTCTGTTCGTGTTTTCTCTGTTTTGTTTTGTTTTGTTTTGCTGTGTTCTGTTCTGTTCTTTCTGCTCCTTTGTTTGATCATTTTGTGTTTTGTTTGTCTCGTAGGTGGGGATCAGGTCATTACTGTGTGACACCTTGCATTTCCCCTTAATTCTTCACCCATAAAAATCCAGTCCCACCACCCTGATAGAAGCCTGTTTTCCTGTAGATCTTAATGCTCTCTCTATTGACTTCCGCTCCTTCCCTCGTGTGCCGTGTCCTGAGTTGAGCGCTCTTTAGAGCAAGATAATGATTGACAAAATTTTGCGCTGTTATTCTCCACAATGCACTCGTCTCAGCGCGGCCCTTTGAACTCGCCCGCTGGCCTCCAGGTACTGACCGAGTCATTTGACACCTGAAGGTGAGTCAGGGGTCAAAGGTCAGGGTGAACCCTATGTGCTGGCTTCAGATCTGTAAAAAAGATCACAGGGCTGCACTAACACTACAAATGCAAGTTTTAGGGGGGCATTGGCTAGTTTTTTACTAGTTTTTCTGTATTCTTTTCATTTCATTATTTATGTTAACCCATTTGTTTGTTTTTTACTGTCTGTTAATTGAGATGGTTTGAGTGTTTTAGTTTTTTGTCTGTTTTTATTCCTTAAATTTAAGATAATTATGTTTAAGCTAATTGCCTTGTCTCAGTTTTAATTGCCTTGATCCCTTCTGCAGATGGCTATGCCTTCTCTCAAGACGAGAACGGCGTGGTGTCACAGTCTGAGGTCATCAGAGCCTATGACACCACCAAACAGAGGACCAATGAGTGGTGAGCCCTGCCCTTCTTGGCCTGGCCGGCCTATCCGGAGCCACAACAGCCGTTTCCAATGGCGATTTGAAGCAAACAAGGAGAAGCCATGGGTTGAGCTTATGCCTCCAGCCTGAGGGGATTTTTCGACATAATGGAATTAGAAGAGAAGAAGAGAACGATGTCTTGTTATACTTCAAAAAGGGAAAAAAACTAGGAACAAAAAAGTATTGAAAACATATTTACTATGCTGTAGTTGTGTGTCCAGCAGACATGATGAGCACTGTGCTTTTTTAGCAGAGCCTGTGGTCTGAAGTTCCTCGCTTGTTGGAGCTCAGTTTGTCGGCGTGAATGATCTCCTCCCTATTTATTTAAGGCATTTTTAGCACTGAGCCAAAAAGTATAAAATCATTTTATTAAATTTAAGTCCAGCTTCTGTGATACTGTTGATGTATTGTACAAGTGAATACACTGGACAGTGATTACTTTTAGAGTACAAAATTAATTTGAACTTACAGGAGATTGCCAAAGAGCAGTCGTATATACAATCGATTCCAAGTACCAGTAAATTCGGAAAAATTTAAACCAAACATAATTACACTCCTGAGTGTATTCCAGCACTAAATGGACCACTTCAGACCAGATTTGTAAATGTTTTAGTTTTCTTCTTTGTTTTGCACTTAAGGAAACATTTACTGTATAGTAAGGCCTTACATTTGTTCATGCCTTCAGCCATACCTATCTCTTTCATTCACATTTTTTTCTGTTCTTTTTTTTTTTTTTTTTTTTTTTTTTTTTTTTCTAAAGTATGTGGATATTGTGCCTGCTTAAAAATTTCTTTTTTACAATTGCTTCCTATGACATAGTCCGGTTGGTTTCCACCATTTATACAGCAGTTCGATTGCTCCTGACAAAGAAATAGCATTCCACACATCACTCGGCTGCAACAATCACAATGGTGCCTAACTAGACCTTTTCCCTAATAGTAAAAAGATAGCCAAGAATAGTCTAGTCAGCTAGCATAGAACAGTGCTCACCTTTTGAGAGGACAAAATCATTGTCTCCCCCACCACAGTATTGTACTTGTACAATGTGAAAATCACATAGAGTGCCTTGTGGCACATGTAAAACCAAGATTCCTGTTTCAGAGTCCAGCGGAGGGTTTTGTGATGGTCCTTTCTGTATGCTTACAGCGGTGGCTTCTATTTCATGATAGTATGTCCCTCAAAATGGAGATTTTATCCCTCTAACATAAGTGCCATTAGCTTAAGGGAGAGAGAAACATTAGCCAGGAAACTCCACAACAATATCAGAACTACTTTGTCTCTATAGTTATTTTGTGAATTTGTATTTTTATATTGGAAATGTATGAATTTTGCATTGACTGGCTTTGTAATGAATTGTTGTCCGTAACTTCTGTTTTCTTTCTCTGATAACCTGGCAGAATGCTCAAAATGATAGAATGAGGAAACTGAGCTTTCTTAAATGTCTTATTATTAATATTGTTATAGCTTTGTTTATTTATAATTGACTACTTGTGTCTGTGTGATTGCTTTCTTCTCCCTATGGGAGATCAGATTTCTGATGGTGAGAGAGAGAGAGTGTATGTGGCTGTGTGTGTGTGTGTTAGATTGTTGCCTGCATGTGCATGTGTATGTGTGGAGGTGTGTGTGTGCGTGTGTGTGTGTGTGTGCGCGTAACCTCTTCTGTGGATAACCTCTATGTAAGCATTGCATGTATGTGTCCTATATGTGAGATTGGGAGTTCCTGGCACCCCAGTTCTCTTGTCGCATTCTTTTAGTGTGTGTGTGTGTGTGTGTGTGTGTGTGTGTGTGTGTGTGTGTGTGTGTGTGTGTGTGTGTGTGTGTGTGTGTGTGTGTGTGCGTGCACGCACGTGCGTGTGCGTATGTGTGTCTGTTTCTGCGCAGCACACGTTCATGTGCAGTAATGCTTGCTCCAATTGTCTGTCTGCACGACTCCAGGTATTCTTATGGTGTACTACTATGTGCTGATGCATGGCCCATCTGGGAATGTGTGTGTGTGTGTGCGTGTTTGTATGTGGTATGACTGTTTATTTGTAAGTGTGTGAGTGGTTGTGTGTGTGGGTTTGTGCGGTCAAACTCCAGCCTCAGCCATGGGAGTTTTTGGCCCCTCCAATGCTCAGCTCGCTTTGACAGGAGATGTTGCACAATGCACTCAATGTACCTTTCCAGTAGTGGATATCTGGTATTATCTGGTTATTGGTTTTGGTATACAATTTCTCTGGGTGTACATGTTTGTAACTTGTGTTCTTCATGCAGTGTACCTCTACTTTACAAAAAAAGCTCTTTTGTGTTTCTTTTCTTAGTTTAGTGAGGGTATATCAATGGATTGATCTGTTATGCTATTCTTTAGTGTTACTAATTGGTTGTCATCTGTCAAAATTTCCAAACTGCTGAATGTGGATCTCGTTGTTGTGGAAGGCTTGGAATGTTGCTTTTTTCCGGAAAACATAAACACGTTGTCGTCTGTGAAAGTTGTGGGCTGCATGAATGGATAACAAAAGCTGTTCTTTAAATGTTAATCGTACTACTTTGATTCTCCCTCAAGTGTTGGTCACTTTACAAGAGAAAAATGCACTTTTAAACTTTGGTTTTAATATTTGTTTCGTTTACGTCATTTTGTTAAATGATTGTTCTGCATGTTGGGACTGCAAACTTTTAAGTGTTGTCTTTTACTGCCATGAAGGACTACTGAAATAAACTTTGCAAACATGGAGGAACATCTTGATCACTGTCATCTTTGCAGTTGTGTCGCCCATGTAATCTTCTGCCTGTGTGTGTGGTAACAAACAGGACATGCAGTGCAGTGAGAACCTAAACAGGAAAAGGCAGGGGACACTCGAGGAAAAACATCAGTCTGAATCTAGGACAAACAAATATCAATAGAATCCCTATTTATTATTATGTGTTGCTTGATAGACCCTTCACTTGATCTGTCCCTTCATTAATAATCTGTCTCTTGTGACAGATTAACAAAAGTGACCCTGTTGGGCTTTTACTCCGTTTTACTGGGGCTAAAATTACCGTATGACCCTGGGAGATTTGTCTTGCAGAGTTTTATTTTCTTCTCATGTTTTCTTTTTCTTTTTCTTTCTTTTTTTTTGACCTATAACTTCCATGTATTTAAAATGACAGATTATTTCCCCCTCGCTTTTGTGTTCTTGATCACATCTTGATCATCTCTAACTGAAACATAAAATAAAGAGTTATTCTAGCTGAGAAGTCTTTGGATAAACAGCACCAAACCTCCCCCAAAAAAGTAATATCTTTCAAACAGAGTAAGGAATAATGAGGAGTTCCTGCTTTAATAAATAACATGAAAATGGAATTTGACGATTACGATTTCAACGCCTGGCAAAGTTTGAGGAAATTACACAAACCCAAAAACTTTGGGAAATGTTGTGGAAATATGACCATTAACCATTTTTTTCCACAACCAGTCAAGTGCGAAACAGCAGACATTAGCTACCGCTAAATACAGTTATCTTTGAAGGGACAGTAGCCCAAATAAAAACTGATTACATAAATCCCAAGTGAAAGCAATACCTGAGACTTTTAAGTTACACATTAAAGAAATTGTAATCTATGTACTGGAAAATATTGATCACACAAACTACATTTTGTAATAGAAAAGTTCCATAAAAACCACTGGATATAAAAAATTTAAAGAAACCCTTGAAGTATCAGCAAATATCTGCAACAAGACAGTATGGGATATTCATTAGACGTTGATTGCCACGTCTGTTTTACACTCAGATAACTGCAGAACAGAGCAGTCTTTGTTGAGATTTTGCCATACCTGTTGGTGCAACCTAAAACTCTAATTCTGGGGCTAGTTGTTTTTAACACTGTGGCCATGCCATGCTCATTGAACACTGACAATGACTGATCTCAGCGCTGCATTCCTGCTGTGAAGTCTGGCGCAAGAATGAGCGATAGGTAGGGAACTGTTGTGCAGCTCTGGTTTCCTTTATGTTTGGGCAGTGATGGAGGCTTCCCCCATCTCATGACACATTTTTGTACAAATGTTTCAAAGGTATTTCCAGTCATTTTACTTTGACTTCATCACAGTGCACAAAGGGTACTGACAGATAAAATTTTATTTATTTTTTTGTAACTTAGGGAATAATTATGACACCCTTGATCTGGGGTATACTGCCTTGGTCAGCCTGTATAATATTTTGCAGAAGTAGTCATGTACCTCCACAAATACAATTTCCTTTGTGTACCAGTTCCCCCTCTCTTTAAGAGGTGCTTGCGATTGTCGAAATAAACATTTTAATCCCGCGCTTTCGAATGTCTTAAAATACTCCGCACAGTGTCAGAGAAAACTTCCCCGCTGGCCTGTACTGTTCTTTCAGAAAAATGGGAAGCACTTACATTTTCAGTAATAATATTGGCAAAATGCAAGCCAAAACTGTGAGCTGCCACCTGGAGAAAGGCATGTAAAAAAATAAAGGGAGGACACACAACTTTGTTTACCATATTGAATATAAAAAGTGCATAAAATTCAAAACTGTTATTGCCTCGCACAAGTCTGTTGAGATCTGACATGTCCATGTAATGCAGTGGGAAAAACCCCATTGGCACATTGCTCAACATTCATGCTTTATCTCCTGTTCTGCTGCTGCTGCTGCCTCCATTCAGCCGGTATAGGTGTCCCTTCCCAGTACTGGCAGCTGTGTTGCAGTGTGTTTGCCCACAGTGCCACACTGACTCATATCCCATCACAAAATCCTATAATCCCCCTTTTCTCCCCTGCTGAGAGCGCTGTCAGCTCTGCCCAAAGTCGGCAAAGCCTTTGGCCCCTGCGAAGGCTTCAGGCTGCAGGGGGAAGAAGTACTGCTGGGGCAGGAGGAACCCGGCACTCTGGGACGGGTGCGAGTGCATGGAGGGCTGGTGGAGCTGCAGCTGGCTGTGGCTGTGGCTGTGGCTGTGGCTGTGGTTGTGGCTGGTGGGAAGAGGGTGCGGGTGCTGGATTCCTCCTGGCATGGATGCTGCCGGAGACGTGTAAGGGGGAGGCGGGGGTGGAGGCAGAGTCTGAGGGGTGTGGGTTGGGGTGGAGGCTGATGAGGACACGGTGGCAGACACCAGGCACCCGTGCTGGTGCTGCTGCGCCTGGCCCTGGCCGCCGAGGGAGAACCTCCTCACCGAGCTGCCGCCTCCTGCCGAGCTGGAGCTGGTGGTGGCGGTGCTGGACTGGCGCGAGGGGGTGCGCAGGCTCGGGGGCGCAGTGGTGAGGATCATGGGAATGGTCTCGCCTTGGCAGCTGCGGAGGGAGAAGCGGATGGGCTGCTGGGTCGGCTGCTTGGGCCGCAGGCAGGTGCAGCAGTAGACAGCCACCAGGGAGCCGACCACCACGAAGGCAACGAAGATACTGCCCACCATCAGGAAGGGCACATAGACGGGCTCTGAGGGCACAGAGGGTTCATGCACGTTAGGGGGAGTAACATGGAAACTGCCTGACTCAAATTAAAGGCAATCCAAAGTGCCTACATGTGGAAATAACACAACAAGCACTGATTTTTTTTTCTGTTTACACAAATCCAACAAATTTCAAAGATGAAAAAACATCTGGAAAAACTGAAAACATCAAAGGTGAATCACCAATTATTTCAATATTTCTTACTGCCTCTCCTCCCTCTTGCTCTTTTGTTGTTTGAGTTTGCCTCACAAAACTACACACATCTGGTGTTTTGGATTTACCCAAATTCAATTATTTATTGTAAAAAATCAGGGTGGCCAAATTTGTTCATGATATTTATATTATCTCATAATATAATTTGTTAAATCTCTCACAGTATTAATGACAAAACCTAACACTATAGTATTTCTGCCTGAGGAAAAATGTCCTCAATTTAAATAAAAACGGTTAGATTTCACTTCAGAAAGCCCGTTTGCACCCAAGGAGGAAATCGTCGTGTTTATTTATTTAAACAGAACAAAAACATGAGGAAATTGTGTCGACACTGCCAACTCAGTTATAGAGCTGATCCAATCGGGAAATTGAAAGAAAACCAGTAAAATCTCGAGGATTAAATTATTATTATAAGGAACAATATATTAAGTGTGACAACTTGAACGGCAATTGAACGTTTGCAGAAGTTGAGGAAATTAGTTTATTTCTTCTCTCATAATGTCGTGGGTTTGTTGTGACTTTTACTCTGGTTTGCAGATTTGAGTTTTGTGTCAAGTCCGAGTGTGTTGAGTCTGGGACAGCAGTGAGCCTGCGTGTGTGTGTGTGTGTGTGTGTGTGTGTGTGTGTGTGTGTGTGTGTGTGTGTGTGTGTGTGTTAAATCTGGAAATACACTCTGGAAAATGGTGCGTAGGCCTAAAACAATCCACATTTTACTGTACTCCTAATTCCATTCCATCAGTCATACGCTCCGTTTCAGTGTTTTACGTATTTGTTTCACATTTTGACACACAAATAAATGATGTCAGATGAAGCCACAGGACCCCAGATAAAGGCAGGTGCTGCGACTGGATGTTGTACTAATTTTTTTGAAAGAGTAATTAAAGTAAAAACTAGATCAGCACTTTGCCTGTTTGTAGATAGAGCAATAGGTACACAGTAACACCCATAATCCGCAGGTTATTAAATACCTATAATACATTAAGAAGGTGGGGATTGGCTTGGAGAGATTTGTGAAATTGTAAAAATGGATTATAGGATTTTATACACTAAACTTCTTGCCCACTGTGTAATTCCTCATCTCAAAAGTGAGCAGGGTGGACCACACTGTCAGATCAGCTTGTACTTCAGCCAGAGGACCCGGTTCAAGTCCTCCTGTGGTGACCGAGGTGTCCTTGAGCAAGGCACTGACCCCCCACTAGCTGTGTTTGCTCTCTCCTAGTCAGCCCTGCTCTGAGCCTGACCTCCCTGTGGGGCAGAGTAAACCTGCAAGGCCCAGTTAGCCCTAGTTTAAAATTTACACTAAACAGAAAATATTTTAACATCAGTTTGTTTACTTTGTCATGTTTTGTTGGTTTTGGCTGTTGACTGAGAATTAGAAACGCAGTCCTGCAGCGTTCTTGTTAATTGAGCTCTTCAAAGCACATTTGGGATGGGTTTTACTATAAAACTTACGCGCTGCAAACTCGGTGTTGTCCAGCTCCCTGTCGTTGGTGCAGCTCCCCTGGTCCAGTCGTGCGTCCGCAGCCGCACAGCAGTACCGCAGGGAGCAGGAGCCACAGCACACCGTGGCGTCCATGGTGTCAAAGTCCTCTGGACACTGAAAGCCCTCATGGTAATTCCCATTAGTGTCCAGCCACCCATGGCAGTACTCCCCTTGTGCATCTGATATCCGCAGATTCCAGGTCAGATACCCCAGCAGCAGGCAGTTCAGCAGGCACACCATCCCGGCGGCAGTGGAGGCGCACCGGCGCTCACGTCTCTCGTAGCCAACAACTCCCTGCTACTAAGTGTCAGCCGGGGTCACAAAGTCTTCATGAGGATGAGTTTGATTAGAGAAAAGCCCCGAAACGGGATCCCGTTTATCGGAAAGTCTGTCTCACTAAGCAGGCTATGTCACCGTCATCTTCCCCACCGCACATCTCAAAGAACCGCTTTCGCCAACGCAACGCGTGAGAAAATCCTTAATTGAGTCCTCACCGACTGCCCAGATGAATGACGGTCTCAAATCACTTTTCAAAGTCGCATTATCGCGCTTCTTCTCAGACAAAAAAAGGAGAAAATCAGCTCAGAGCGAAGCTGAACAAACCGACCCACTTCTCTCTTTATTCCCCCTGAAAACGAGTGGGAAATCCTCCTGCGGCCGTGTGTTGATGGAGAAGAGAAGTTGTGCGCCCAGCTCATTACATATCTGCTGCTTTTGTGACTCCGACTTCGTCTGCGCGCACGTAACCCCATTAACCAGACGTGCGCATGCACGTAGGTTGGTGGCAGCGGTTGTCTGCACGCTACAAGTGCCTGACAACAGTGAGATGGCCCAGGACAGGCTGTCGTTTGTACTTAGTAAATACTGACTCTTCTTTTAATTTCCCATTGGCTTCTTTAATCTCAGAGAAAGGAGCACAATAAGAATACTACAACCTGCTGAGCTTTTCAAATTCATCTGAAGGGACGTAAAGTCAGGGATGTTATGGAGGCGACAGCCATTTAAATCTACCTCACTAGTCCATTTGCCCCTTTTTTGTTTTCCTAAGGGAGTTTACTACTTAGACCAACATAAAATGCACACATGTAAATTAATAGCTGCAAGGCCAAGCCTACAAACCAATATACCAATACCAAATACCAAACCTGTATTTGAACTTAAATTATTAAATTTTAAAATGCGTTCTTGTCTGACAATACCACTCATATCACCTTTTAGTTTGTAATCGTGCCAAATACAGTCCTGTTTAAAATAAAATAAAATAAAATAAACTCGGGACAAATCAGCAAATCGGACACTTTGTTATTTTTGCAAGTTTTTGATTTTAGATTTTAAATATATTTTTTTTTATATATTAGCCTATATTTTAACCCGCGAGTCCAGCTGGCAAGAGAGAAAATGATCTTCACGGTAACAAGCAGTTCCGCCTATTCCCCCTTCAACCAAATCAACTGTTTATAATCTATTGATGTGGCGCCCCCATGTGGCACGGCAAACTTTTAGGCGTGTGGGATACTGACAGCTGCTTCAAGCCCGGGGTGTTACTGACAGAAAATCTGGCAGAAATTAGGCAGACACCCGGGTTTTACACTTGGCCTAATATTGTTAAGTCAAGATGTTAGAGACTGTTGGGATTCTAAGCCTTGGTTTCTGTGACATGCAAGATGAAAATGTCTCCATTTTTATTTTTGCCAGTTTGTTAAACAAATAATCACTGACCAAATAGTATAATACAAATATTACTATATCCATATCAAGCAGAAATAGATCTAATGAGTACGGTTCACTTCAAACTACTACAGCTGGGCGTGGATGGAAGCTTGTGCACACATTTGCGCTCATATCGCGTTATTGATAGGACTGGCTCTCTCTGGTTTGTGCTCCGTAGCAAAATGGCCTCTGCCTTCATTCGTGGAAATTCGTTTTGCGTTTTCGCATACTCAGACTGTACGGCTGTAATCGAGCCCCGTTGTTTTCTGTGGATGTGGGTTACAAAGAAGGCAAGCAGCAGTGCACAAGTCCCGCCTGTATTTCCCTCCTGGATGAGTACTAAATAGCGGCGCTCCCGCCTGGGGATTGGAGAGGTGGCTTGTCAGTAAATTAGCCCACCCTCCGACAGTGTGTATGAGGGAAACCGAGCCAGACAGTGACGGATTTTGAGCCCCAGTCATCAGCAGCCTGTCACACAAGGACGCGACAATAGCGACCCACAGCCAGCCAACGCACTGTGACACCTGGCCGCGATGGAGGGAGAAATGCAGCCCGCAGATGAAGGGCCCTGTGCCCCGAAGATGAGCCGACAACAACGGGGTCCCTACAGCACCCTGAAAACCTTCCAGAGCAAGCGGTCGGCGGGCAAGTCGCGGTTTGACAGGTCCGCTGTGGTCGAGGTGCCTGTCTTTGGTGATGGGGGCGGACATCACTTCACTTATCACCCCGGGCAGCCTCATCCCTTCCAGCCGCATCAGCAGCAGCAGCAGCGGCTGCAGCTCCAGCAGACCAGCGTCACCATCAGTAGCAGCCAGCAGCATCACCCGACGCCACAGCAGCAGCAGCAGCATCGTTTCCCATGTGAAAGCAGGCCCAGCAGCAGGGTCCCGACATCCACCTCAGCGACGGCGGGCAGCGTGGCGGCAGCAGCACTTGATGCCCAGCAGCGGCGCACCAGCAGCGGCACGGCGGCGCACCAGGAGCCCAGGTACTCTCCTGGACGAGTCGCACTAAGCCAGGAATCCCCAGACTGCACCTACGGTATAAGCTCAGGTGGGTTTCAAACTTGTTGAGAGGGAGTGTCTGTGATGAGAGCGTCTGCTAGTCATGTTGAGAGGAGGAGGGCTCACACAGCACCTTTGAAGATGATACTTAACAGCTTATTATTCTGTATTTTTCATATTCATACCTTTCCGATCCTACTGCCTGGAAAACAAGTGGTGTGTTTGGAGTTGAGTTCATTTACACGCCTAGTTTCACATGCACATGCCCAGACATTACTTTGTAAAAGCACCAATGCTCTATACATTCAATGCACCTGAAGAGAAGGCAAAAGACAATATCTCATCACTGATAGCATCTCCTTTGTTTGAGCTTTTCCTTTCTGCTGCCATTTCTTCTTTTTTTCCGTTTATCATCAGTGATTGATTTGCTGCTGTATGAGAGAGGTTATGATTGAATGTCCAGTGTGTTTATGTGTGCTGAAATCAGTAATTAAATTGTGTAGCTGCGTGTGTGTGTGTGTGTGTGTGTGTGTGTGTGTGTGTGTGTGTGTGTGTGTGTGTGTGTGTGTGTGTTCATGCATGTATGTGTGTGTGAGGCACAGTGTTACATGCTCATTTTTCTCCACAACTGTTTATTAAAGGGCAGTGCTCAGGAGGAATGTGTTCCCAGCAAGGAGGGCGGGTCCATGGGAACCTACATTAAGATGAAAGCAATGAACCTAATCCCTGCAGTTACTAAATTAAACATTAGACATCTCATCCTCTAATCAGATATTAATCTCTTTATCTCTGCTGGCAGCAGAGGCTCAATTTGCTGTTGGTTATTGTTCCTTTACATGCAATCTTGTTCAGTCCACACAGAATCCAGAATCTATATTAGTCTGCATGCAAATTGGTAACAGTGTGCTGTAGTGATGAAGTATTACAGGGCACACGCTGTAATCTAAAAGGAGCACATATTGAATAACATATACAACCAATTTACATCTATAATGGCTCACTAGATGTGTCTATTTGTTCCTTTCAAGTATAAAGCACAGAGTTCAGTAATGTAGTTGGCTTCCATTTTGGGCTGCATGTGGTCCTCTTTCACCTAGCTATTGGTGGAATAATTACACAAAACCCTATTTCCCTGTGCAAATGAATGTGGCCATATTGTACAAAATGTACAATCCAGCCCAAGCAACACTTCCCATGAATTTCCCATTGAAACAAAATCAGAGTGCTTTTCTCTGTGTGATGAAAAAAAACTTGATGTCCCTCTCATGAAGAGGCGTATCAGAGACCCAAGGACTCAGCAATCAGTTCAGCACACAATAACGCAAATTGCATTTAAAAGCCTTCCCATAGAGTTGTGATTAAAATAAATGGGGCTCATAAATTTGCCTCTGCCGAACATGTTGTTTTTAATGAAATTTTATGAGGCTCTCAGCTCACAGTACCACAGAGCCAGTGAGAGGAGAGGGGGGTGGGGGGTTGGAGTGAGGGCGAATGATATCAGATACATCTGAACGGGTAAACAGAGACGGTGCGCATATTAATAAATGCGACACATCTGCGCCAGGCCGATAGACACGTCTCAGGGAATGGCAACGCAGCAGGGGCCGCCTAGAACTCATTTTGTCTGTGTGTGTGTGTGTGTGTGTGTGTGTGTGTGTGTGTGTGTGTGTGTGTGTGTGTGTGTGTGTGTGTGTGTGTAATGGGCTCATAATCATTACATGGAGGTATGTGTGAGATCATCTTATTTAGACGTGCCTAGACTACCAGGGAAACTGCTCTGGACAATAGCATTGTGCTGATTTCCTTTGCTTGGTTGGGTTTAAATACAGTGGATATTATGACTTCAGAGTTCATTGATATTGGAACAGATTATCATACGTTAACAGAATGCTTTACCTCAATGAGAATGCTTTACCTCAATGAGATAAAAGTAGGAAGGGGGGCAGGGTGTTGTAATGGTCTAGGGAGCCAAACCAGTGGAGCACAAATCACATTGTAACACATACTGCTCTCATAACCAGGCATTGACATGCTTCCTCCTACTGGGAACAGGCCCACTGCAAAACATGACGCTTTGACATCTGCTGTCATTAGAAACTCATCACTCCTGTGTAAGCTAGAGGACAGTCAAAAGAGAAAATGCTATCGATCTATGAAAATAAAAGATTCCTGTACCTCTAAGATGCTAAATTGACCTGACCTCTTGGTTCTACTTCTTCTCTCTGCTGCAGAGAATCGTCTGATCTTGGATGCCTTTGCCCAGCAATGCAGCCGAGTCCTAAGTCTTCTCAACAACGGCCGACTCCTGGAGCCGTCGTCCTCCCTCCCCTCTAACATCAAGCAGGAAGATGGGCCAGGGGAAGGTCAGGGGTTGCAGGGGGGCCACTGTTCCTCTCTGGGGAAGTCAAAACCTGAAGAAAGCACCTCCACCACGGACACAGATGAGGAAGCCCAGCGAAGCCATTTGAACCAACAACAAACCTCTGCCTTTCTGCGCGTCTTCACAGACTCCCTGCAGAACTATCTGCTCTCGGGGCCTCAGCAGCAGCCGTCCCACCTGACTGCAAGCCTGGAGGATGAGCCATGTCCCCCAGCAGAGCCTGGATCCGGTGTGTCTCCTCAGCGGCACAACCTGGGCGGCTGGAGCTCCCCAACTCCATCAGAGTCGTACGGCCACCCCTCGTCCACTTTACCCGAGGAGGAAGAAGAGGAGGAGGAGAGCTGCTGTCCGCGCTGCCTGGAGCTGGAGCAGGAGGTGCTGTCTCTGCAGCAGGAGAATGAGGAGCTCCGCAACAAGCTGGAGAATATACCAGGTACAGTAATGAGGCCTTTCGATTTGCTTGTTTGGGTGGGAATCTGTGCAGATGTTGAAGAGACTTACACCACTGCTGATACACATGAGCAGAAATAGATTGAAGACCCTGAAAAGTGTCACTCCTCTCAAATACTTGAAATGTTTTCAACAAATATTTTGCTCAAGGTTGGTTGATGATTGTACCAAGCTAGAGGATTTCTTAGGCTCATTACAGTGTGTGAGCATTGTGATCTCATACAACTATATCTATGCTTTGACTTGTACGATGCCTATGTCTGGTCAATTGCATAATAATGTATTATCCTAATACTAAAACAACTTCGACTAAGAGTGGGGTTTCCTTTAAAGCAACTGAAACAATTGTATAGTTAATGGTTCAGATTACATTTGATAAACTAAAACTTTGGTTGAGGTTAGGCAATAATAGTGAGGTTACTGGTAATGGCTAAATAAGAATATCCTCAACTGAATATGAAAACCCCTCTCACAAAAGGTGTCAGCTTTATGTATCATTTTATGTGTTGCTTTATGTTTATGCATAAAGTGGTTAATGTTGCTCTGGGTCATTATTTCCAGCTATATGCATCTTTACACCAACCAAATGCAGTCCTGCTACCTAATGTAAGAGCTTCAGAGCCTGGGTCAACAGTCTTAATAGCATCTATCTTTGTTTCCTTCCCTTAAGGCTCCCAAGTGTCACCTTAACCTAATTAGCACTGAGACTGCTCATTTTAACTTCATGATATTATATCACTGTGCTGAATATCCATGTTATACATAAAATACTCAACTTGGATCACAAAACACTTAGCACTAGAAACCAAAATACCCTTTCAGCAAGAGTATACCTCTGTAAAAAAAAAAAAAAAAAAAATGATACATCTGAGTAGTGTCATATTTTCACAATATTGTATCAATTCTCTTGCCCCTTCAATCAATATGCATTCTTTATGCACTTAATTATCATATGATGTGATGAAATCTACAAGTGAATGCGCTTGTAGTAAGTGCATTGTGCTAATTTTGTTTCAGTAAATTGGATTTGTAATGTTGAATTAAGTTGTTTTGAGTCAGTTTGTCACCCCATTTAGCATATAATATGTTGCATATTTTATTAGTCTACCCAGATGTTTTTCAGTAGCTTGTATTCTGCTTTGTTTATGCTTTTTCAGACAATTCTGTTGCAATGTTGCAAAGTGTTGCAATGTATTATGATGCAAATGGTGCAATGATACATATTGTATCATGAGGTCAAGAGTAGAATAATGCATGGTTATTACTATACATTCATAAACCAAACTGATGCAATAGCAGACTTAAACGATGTTGTTTGCAATACACTCTCACATTGTGCTTGTATTACCAGTCATGTTAACTTGTGTTTTCCTGCAGTTCCCTGTCAAAATGTTCTCGACTACTTTAAGACTGTTCTTCAGTTCCACAACCAGCTAGTCCAGCCGATGCCAGAGGAGCAGCTCACGGAGGTGAGGAAACAGTTCATTACAAAACTCAGGCTGTCAGATGTGATTATCATCTCCCAGCTATTTAAAGCATGCATTGTCAGTAGCATATGTTCATATTCTGTCACACAGATTGCACTTAAACCAAGCATGTTCTGTCCTAGCTAGAACCAGGCTGCATCAGAAATATTTCATGCTGTGTTTAAGTAACAGTCCACTGGGGCGAATGTGTAGAATTAAAAAATAAACTCTATCTCTGCAGGAAGAAGAACGGCAAACAGTCTTTGAGGTTTGTGTTTTCATTTAAGCCTATTATGGCCTGACCCATATATTGCTTCATCAATTTCAAGTGGTTTCATTTTAAGAGCTTGAAGCATTTTTTAGGCTAGGGCTTACTTGGATAATACTTGGCCATTAAACAAACAGAAACTGCCGGTGAATTAACTGAAATGATTAGAATTATTTTATAACAGTCCTGAGAAATACTGATAACTCCTTATTATATTAGTGTGAGTATATCTATAAGTATAAATGCCAAAAAGAGCATATAGACAATGCAGTCAAACCAATAAAGTATCCAAGTATATCCAAGTATAAGTATCCAATAAAAAGCAAATTCCTGGTTTATAGCCAAGTGAAACAATTCAAATAATATCCTGTCAAACTGTGAAATGAATAAATGCCTGTAGATAAATATGAACTCCCCTCTGAGCATTACCTCTCAAAGTTTCACTTTCCCCTCCTCACCTCAGGGTAGTAAACAGCTCCTGGGGAACTATCCGCTGTTCATCACTAATAAGCAATGGGACGAAGCTGTCAACTCCTCGAAGAAAGACGGCCGACGGCTGCTGCGCTACCTGATTCGCTTTGTCTTCACCACAGACGAGCTCAAGTACTCCTGCGGCTTGGGCAAAAGGAAGCGCTCCGTCCACTCAGGAGAGCCCGGCCTGGAGAGACGACCGCTCAACCCTGTCAAAGTCAGCTGCCTCAGAGGTACAGCACTGTGAACAGAGGACAGCAGCTGTGTCAACTGTATATTAACATTAACATGACAAATAATACACTTTTGTTTGAGCTGGTGATTTGTCTTTGTGTTTTAACCCTGTGCTCTGCGCATTATGGATTTATGTTTCCATAAAATTACTAATTTATCAGTCTCGAGAATGAAGTACATGCTTCCTGGGTAAGCTTTGGATTCTTTATTGACACACTATATTCAGGGAATTAAATATGCTTTAACTTGTCAACTGATATCTAGGTGTTGTATGAAAAAATATTTTTACGCCTCACTCACATGAGCGTCCTGGGGCTCAACAGCTGCAGCAACTAGCTGGAGTCGCTCATATTTAGAAGACATAACACTTGCATGTGTGTGCGAGTAACAGGACTTGCTCCTGGTATTATCAGCTACATCGCTATGCATCAAGCACCAGCTGTCAAGTCCCATTTCCATCCGTACACACACAGCCAGGCTCATCTGCACAGCAGTGAGAGTCAGCTTCAGTTGTCACTGCCTGTTTCCAGCAGGACTCTGTACTACAAGTAGTTGCATGGGGGAACTTGACTTTATTAAGTTCTGCATTGAGTGGCAATTGTATTTAGATTTAATGTGAACGGGTCCATAGTTTTGTAGTTAAGTTGGACTCTGCATAATTTCATGTGATAGCTGCTCCTCCTCCTCTTTCCATGCTACTATCCCCGCCCAGTGCTTTTACAGTTTCCAAATTAGTGGGGTAGCTGGAGCTGAACCAGCAGACACCATTAAATTAAAAGCTGCATAAAGTAATGTATGGCCTTTATGTACTTCTATTATCAAGCAAGCAATCTTTACAACATCGATAGACATGATCTTCTACTTTGACTGATGTTGCTTGTGAGATTTTTTCATGCAGTTTTGTTGCATGCAGCAGAGTTGTTTTGGAGTTCCATCCAATGAAAATCATGAACTGGGTTTGCATCATTATTTGGAACGTTCCATAGCAACAGTAAAAATGTAATTTACAACATGCAGCAAATTGCATGCAAGTTGCACTGTGTATGGCCGGCATCTGTCACAGACAGAGAGCACCTGGAAAAGTAATGGTTGAGTCAGTATTGAACAATAACCCCATCAACCACGTGGAGAGATTTTACCGTCATTTTCTGCTGCCTACACTTTCAGTTTCTCCACTGTTCACGTCCAGCCACCATGGTCTATGATCTGCAAGACATTATATCATCATGTTACTGGCTGCATCGTCATGCCAACTAGACAGAAAAGGCATGACATCTCCTTTTAAAGCTTTTCAAGTCAAAACTTGTAGCTCCTGATAATATCTAAAGCTAGGCTACAGTTCAAGGATGCTGTGCTGCACTTGTCAAATAGAACTGAAAATTTTTTATCCAAAAAAAAAAAAAAAGAAAAGAAAAGAAACTTGTATTCCAAGATTCTTAGCCTAATTACTCACCCAGGCATACAGTGGGGAGTCACTCGGTGATTTAGTGCCTATTGTGGTTGTACCTTCATGTTTTGAGTGAATTAATTGTTCATTTAAAGGCCTAATGCATCCTGGAGTTTTCTCCATCATTATTTAAGTGGAGTGGATCAGCTGCTCAAGTAGCAACCCACCTAAGATCTCACTGATACAGGTTTAAGCATCACTTGACAGACTACATACTGTTTCAGAAGCTTTTTCAGCTTGCCACAAAAAATGAAGTAAACAGTGAATCTTTGTAATTCTCAGGCATTGAACGCTCAAATTTTTGTTCAACCCCAATACACGCCAAGGTTCACTCATCTTCTCTTTTTCTTGTCAGAGTTCATCCGGATGCACTGTGCCTCAAATCCAGACTGGTGGATGCCGTCAGAGGAGCAGATCAACAAGGTGTTCAGCGACGCGGTGGGCCACGCTCGCCAGGGCCGGGCCGTCGGCACGTTCCTGGGCAGCAGCGGCAGCGGCAGCAGCACCAGCAGCCTCTATATGGAGGGCTACGACGGCCACCTGTCACAGGACGAACTCTATTTGAAAGGCTGTCAGAACGGCCAGGTGGATTGAAGCTGAGGGTAAAAATGGAAGACAAATGCCTAAAATGTAGCTGTACAACATATCCCAAAATGCTGACTTTTTGGTGTCACTTTACACAGGGAAGTAAAACATTCCAGAAGAGGTATATATCATAGGGAATATAAGCAGAATCTCTTTGAAGTAGTCCTCTTTCTCGTAGTTTTGTAGCTCTTTTGCCATTTTTACACCTTCTTTAAGTCTTTAAGGGTGCTTTAAATTTTACACAAAATTTGAGTCTTCCGTTTGCTACTTTTTATATGGTTTGATGTTTGTAGCAGTCATATAAGTTTAATTTGAGGGATAGGGTGCAACCAAACACAGGGGGGCACGAGCATGGGATGGGAGTTTACTATTTTTTCTTTTCTTTTCCACATTTCACAAACGTAATTTAAAGGATAACACATAACTTCAGCTGTTATTCCTGTTGGAATGCTGCCCAAGTCAGAGTCAAATTTCTAAAATACAGGCTGATATATTTTTTTTTAGACAAGGCCTCTGTCCCCATCTCTGACATCCAGCCACCACTCACATTATGGAAACTAATATCTGATCCTCATGCATAAAATGACATATCATTAGCTAAGCACCTTTAATAACAACCCCTCTACAGGAGTGCCTCTTCGAAAGGTTTCGAGAATGAACAAGTCATGTTTTGTAACCTGGTTTTTCATATTTCTAGTCCACTTTTCCATTTGATCAAAGATTGAGATGTTAAGGGACTCATTTCTGCAAAAAAAAAAAAAAAAAAAAGAAGTGAAGTGAAGTGAAGTTTGACAAAATGTAGTCTATCCAGTGTACAATACAGTGTGTGTTGTAAAAGTGTTGGGTTGAAACCGGTTCTGGTCAGTGATGGTGTGCCACGGCAGCCGTGTTGCATCGAAACGTCTGAAATTCCCACGGTAGATTTCAAGATATGCAATGAAAACTTTGCAACACAAGTTAGGGACTCTTGTCACCACTGACCACATCCTCAGTTCTGTAAAACTCTGTAAAAGTGACAGATTGAAAAGTAATTCATTATTACTATTATTATGATTTTTAACAGTTTGATAGTTAGCCTTATAAAATCTGTACTGGTTACATGATATCTCCAAAATTTGTTTTGAACATCACATTCCAACATTACATTATGTTGACTTTTGTCCGATATTCTAAAAATAATACAAAAATACAAATTCAGAGGAAAAACTGGAACACAAAAGCTCAAACAGACTGTTTTGATACTGATGTCAGGTTTTATGTTTTTTTTTTTTTTTTTTTTTTTTTTTTAAATAAAATACAGTTCCTTTCTTTGTTTATTAAATATGAAATTATTCATCCTTATACAGAACGAGTTTTAGGAATCCGACTGGAATCTGTTTGTCTGTCCAAGCCAAGTTTATTCTGTTTACAACCTCATGACTTTACTGTAGGATTTTAAAAAAAGAAGAAAAAAAAAACTTTTAGACTAGGATGGATGGATGTAATATCTGTTGGTTAAAGGCAGCTGCCCTATAATATACTAGAATGCCTTATACTTGACTGAAGACCTCTAGAGCGTGAAGTGTTACTGCTTTGTGTCTTTGAATTTGTGTGATCACAACGTCTAGAAGCGGGCTGCTCGTCTCTCGACCTTTCCTTAAGTTACGCTGAGGAGCTGAATATTTTCTCGAGCACGACTCCTCGGCTCTGAAACGGTTATCTGTAGACTCAACAGAAAACATTCAAGTGATTTTTTTCTCTATTTTTTGAGTTTCTAAGCCTCTCATGCACTTTTAATTGTCTCTCTGTGGGATAAGCTAAAGCAGTACCACAGTGAGAGTTCCCTAAGACAGCATTTAACCATTTTTATTCAGTCATTTTCCTTTTTTTCCGTTGTTGTCTCCTGTTGTTCTCTCAATCACCTAAGTTCACGGCAAAGAAATTTTCCCACATTTGAATGTATCAGATTTATTAGATGACAATAAGTTTGCTGTTTCTGTGAAAAAAAGATGACAGTGCTGTGTAAATGTGTAATATAAAGTACAATATTGTGTGAGGTGTTCTTGAAATACCACGTCTCTCTTTAAAGCCAAGTAGAAAAGTGCCGCAGAAGCCGTGAGCGCCGGGCTCTGTCGTTGTGTACTGTTCTGAATGTGAGCATTTACTTGTGATGACTCAGCATTTCAATGGCATATCATTTACCCTCCAAGTGGCTGTAACAACACTGTGAAACATCAACCTGATTTTTACAAAACAAATCAAATAGTTTGTTGTTTTTTATTTATTATAAATAAAATAAGCATTAAAGCTGGAAAACAACTGATGGTTTTGTCGATTCTCTGCCAAGTGTGAGGTGTTCAATGTTTCTGAGGCTTCTGAATTTTTTGTGGAAGCATTTTCTTAGATATCTATATCTCATTCATAGTCTTTTGTTACTGTGTAATGTCAAGTAAAGACTAAAATTTGGAAGCAGACCAAATTCAAATTGTACAGTAGCAATAAAATTTGTTTTACAAAACCATCTTGTCAACAAAATAAAAATTCTAAAACAAAAAACAGGAAAGCAAATATCTGAACAAAGTTAACTTAATCACATCCATGACTCCAGGTGGGCAAACTTTTGCTAATTATTATCAATAATTATGAATCATTAGAATGATAGACAGATAGATTTACATCTACAGCAATAATTTTAATTGTGGTCTGACTGACTCTCAGTGGATAAACTCATGATAAGTCATGGTTGGTGACTGGCACAGCACGAGTAAAAGCTGTCCACATCATGAGGTATTAATCATTGGCCTTTAGATGACAAGCATATAATCTTACCATGGAGACTCGAGCATTATAAATGTTATATAATAGCCCAAAGATAATGATCCATTATTAAACCTTGCCTTGAGATGATATCCTGTGGTGTAGAACTGAACAAGCTGCTCTGTTTTCTCTCAGATGAACTCTGAAACCGACAAGCACACAGCAGAGAGAGGAGAACTGCTCCAACACAGTTTTTTTTTTTTTTTTTTGTGAGGGCAGCTTGATTAATGACAAACTTAAAATGTCCATTTGTTCCTCTGCACGCTTATGAAAAAGCCTGTGGTAATCCTCCCATCAGTTTTGGTCTTGTATAATTAATAGGACTTTTAATTAACACACACACAGATACGCACACATATCTAGATAGATAGATTGATTTACATTTGCAGCAAAAGGATATAAAAAAAAATGTCATTACTCTGATAAACCCATTATTTCATAGCCTATACTGTAGACACAGTGTAAGTCCCCTGAATATTACGGGAAAATAATAGTAATTTTTCACTGACAGTTATCACATGCATTGCTCTGGTTAATTTCAGCTGTAGTACCACAAATTAATTCATGGGTCAGTGTGGATGTTAGTTAAAAAACCCGCGAGAGCAGCCAGATGTAGGCTTACCAAAGCATGACTGCAGCCTGTGCGTTTCCCCTCCTCATGGTGTGCCTGTTCGCTCCCGCTAGATGGCGCTGCAGGGATGATGCAGGATGATGCAGCTCTGTAGTCCATCTCGAGACTTCTACACAGCCAGCATCAATGGAGAGCTGTACTGTAATTTTAAGGTAACACACATGCCCACTGTGTGTCCAAGGGTAAGTGATGATGAGTGAATGCATCAAACAATCATTCAATCAATCAATCAGAACTGACACTGATACGTCATACAAACCTAATCACTGCTAGACAACAATAGTTTCCAACAGATCCTAAGTAGGTTAATCATGCTTTTTTACTCAGTTTTCATAATTTTAATAAAGTAATTAATTATTTTATCTTTTCTTTTTGGAAATTTAATGTTATTTTAATTGTTGTAAGCTTGTTTTATTTTACTGTGAATTTCGCCCTCATGTTGCCTGCATCATCAGAGTGCATGTTGCTGGGAGCATTGTTGCAGAGATGAAGATAAGGCTGAAAATAGTTCGCCAAACAAACAGTTCTGGAGGGGGATGACTTGGAAAAATGTTTACATGTCACTGAAGGGTCCGCCCAGAAACTCCAGTCAGCGCATCTCTGCTGTTTCAAATGAAGACACAGTTTCTTTAAATGCATTATTCTGGACTCACTTGCCCGTGGAGACGCCTGTTCTCTGACTCTAAGTCTGTAAGTCGCACACAGGGATATGTGATAACGGTCTGGGTGAGTGTTTCTCTTTAATTCTGCGGCATCTATCATACTGTATGCGGGCTTGCTTTCTTCCAGGAGGGCGGGCCGTGCACACAATGAGGAGTTTTCGGACAGTAAACTATTGATGCGACATGTATCGAGCCTGAGTAATTTCAGCACAGACCTCGCCTAACTTGGTTTGCATTGATTGGATTTAGGAATGGCATGCAGCACTCCAGCCCAGCCTAGGCCTGTCTGAAGACTGACGTCGGGCTGAGGCTCGGTGGACTTTGGAGATATTCTGCAGAGGTTTTTGCGTCTGTCTGCAAACGCAGCAGGAAAAGTCAGGCGCAAGGCGGCTGGGGCGACACGGTACCCTCCCCTCTATTGATAAGACACGCTGCCGATTTTAGAGCAGCGCTATTTACGGTGTGAAACGCGGCGCCCCTGTGTAGCGGTGCAATATGATGTCACTTATAGATCTGGACGACGACCAGCGATGGGTGCCCACCCATGTGAATGTCACTGTCCTTCGCGCAAGGGGACTGCGAACGAAGGGCAAGCACGGGAGCCGCTACCTTTACACCATCATCCAGGTGGGGAAGGAGAAATACACCACGGGCTTGGTGGAGAAGGCGGAGGTGCCGGCGTGGAACGAGGAGTGCTGCTTCGAGCTGCTCCCCGGGATTCTGGAGGACGGCGGCCGGAGCGCCTACCCCCCGGGGAGCGGAGACCTGGTCTTCACGGTCATGCACCGGGTGCTTATTGGACTTGACGTGTTTCTGGGTCAAGCCATCATTCCCCTTGATAAAATATTTCAGGATGGAATGTGTCCTAGAGATGAGTAGGTTATGCTTACATTTTAATGTAGCCTGTATGACAAACCACATGCTTGTCATTAGGGACCACTGGAAAAGGGTACTGTAGATAGCCTATTGTGGGTTGTGTCTTTTTTTTTTCTTTCTTTCTTTCAGGCAAGGGGGTGGGTCAGGTTATTTCACACAGTGCAGCACAGGGTAGGGTTCTTTATTTTTTGATTAATTAAATAGACCTACATTCAAGATCTGGGCTGGCCAGGCTCATGCAGCTGCTGGTTGAGGACCCTCTGCCAGTGCATTGTTTCTCAGCCATGCTCTACAGGTTTCCAGTACATCCACACACAGCAGCTGATTTCACTGATCATCATACCCTCAACCAGAGAGGAGGAACAAATCAAAACCAGATAGTGAAACCAGATGCTTTTGCGTTGAGTTGGAGTGGAAACCTTCTTAAGTCACAATGGCACATATTTGGGAAACACTGTCAAGGCTCATATAGCATGCATACAGGTGCATAAAAATCCTAGCCCCCCATATAAACATTATCTAGTCTTCCCTAGCACAACACATACTGCCATGCAAACTGGCAAAGTGAGATGATGTGTGGACAGTTTTCACTGTGGAATAAGTAATGATGATAAAGCAGGATGTGCATCTTCATGGACATGATTTTGCACGTTTATTCCAAGCAGCACTTAAGTTCACTCCAAATACATTAGTCAGCCTGGACAGTGGCTCGCTTGGGTCATGGTGCAAAATATATATTTGTGTAAAGGATGTAGGCCCTGTTTCACTGTTGCAATAACATGTGGTGTCTTATAGGAAACAAAAAAATGATCAGGTGGAGCTCATTTTTAGTAGGCCTGATTCATTTTTCCCTGTAGTCACTTATATTACACAATAGAATTCAACAACTCATTGCCAAATGAGTTGTTGAATACTATATTGACTAACATGTAAATTGCCTTCCAAAATATTTGCTTGCATGTCTAGATGAGGCTTTTGGGATCGCGTAAACTTATCTTTTGAATAATAGTACACCAAATTGTTTCCTGTCTGCCCAAAGCTGCTGTAGATACAAACCCATTCTTGATATCAGGGCTCAGATTACTGCAGGGATGAGATCTCTGCAACAGTCTGGCCAATTAGACTCTATTTTGACCATTTCAGAGAAATTGAGGACCACAGAAAAAACAGGGAGGGAGGGTCATCTGAGGTTAAAATTCCTCCATACACTGTTGAAAATGAAAACCATGAGTCCTGTGCTCTTTGCGATACATGTTGATATACAGTACAATAGGCGAATGTATAGTAATAACACTTCTATAATAACTTGCTATGATTGAAAACCTCTCATATGGTTTTGGTCACTCTGACCCTAGTATGTAAATAATCTCTCCCACTCTCACATACATGCACACACACACATACATAGTCATTCAGGGGTTTGGAAGAGACCTTAGAATAGCTTTAATGAAACTAAGGAAGCTCTCACACCGTTTTCGTTAAAGAATTAGGTAAACGGTCAGCTCAGTTCACCAGGGTGCCCTTTTCAAATCAAGAATGTGAGTCCTGCATTGACCTGAGAGCTACTTGTTGAGGCTTGCGTTCACAAGTCCACCAAACAGCGTGACATCATGCCTTTTGATGGACTATTCACCTTGCCAAAAAACAAATTACATAAAAGACTGTTCAGAGTTGCTAAGTGAGGCCAGTGATCTATGAAACCTTTGAAAAACACACTTATCATGAGGTTACTTTGTGCTCTGTTTCTGGAGTCAGTTTTCGAACATGTGGTCTTATGAAAAATTGCCAAAAAATTGAATATTCTCAGTTTAACATCTGTTTTCACTTGCTTCTTTGTACAAACATCTAGACATATGAGCTTATAGCTGTCAAGGTAAGCTGGTTAGCCAGTCTGCTGAATCCACAGGATCATGAATGTTGCAGTCATCAATGAATAGAAGCACAGTGAAGTCAGGGCTATTTATAATATATATTTTTATTTATATTTAGAACAGAGATCCTGCTTTGAATCTCAAATTTGCCAGTCAGTAAACTTTTGCTCCCAAAAATGATTTATGTTCGTATAACTATAAACCAATCTGCTCCTTTTATCATAGAGTTGTGTTAAGTGGCAAGTCTGCTCTCCCTTGACCCCAATTAGCCTTAGCCCTGTTGTTGATAATTATTGATAGAATGTTATCCATAATACAGGTGATCATTTTTAATATATGGGGAATACTACCGCATTTAAAAACATTTCATTTCCTCCACCAGAACAGCAGAAAACCTCCTTGTGCTGACAGATGCTGAGGCATTATTTTCCACAACTCATCACTACATTAGCCCTGTAATGCACACTGTTTTTACAGCCTGGTAAAGTTTTTTTTTTTTTTTTTTTTTCCAATGGTCTTTTACAGTAAACGCTCATTATAATGAGTAATAATTTCCGAAAAGCAAACCATTCACATCTATTTTTACAGTTCTAAGTAGTAAAGTCCAATAAATTCCTAAAATAAATATATTGCAAATATCTCCCTTTTGAGTAAAGAAACTAAATATAAATATATTTCTACACATGCAATTTGTGCTGAACTCAGTTTATACATGTCAAATCTTAAACGGTCCTGATAATGTTTTTCAATCTGCTCTTAAATTTTATTATATTAACCATTTAATATTAGTTATGACATTATCCCACCAAACACAAAAAGCATTTTGTCTTGTTGAAACTTCAGACAAGTTTTTTTTTTTTCTTTTTAATTATGTGCTATGTTATGTTGGTTGTCACATAAATGATTACCAGTTCAAACAGATTCCAGCCTGCTGAGATAAATTGAACTACAAAGGAAAATTCATGAAAGTTGAAAGGGGTTGTATAATTAAGAAGTTAAGGATGACTCTGTCTCAGATAGCTGAGACAAAATGAGGAAATCTAAGTTCAAACACTTAATTTGACTGAGCAACACTAGCCAAGTTGTTCTGACGAATAAGGTTTACAGAAAGTCTGTGTCCAAGTGCTTATCTAATTTGCCTCATTAAAATTCTTTGAAGAACGTGGTTATGTCACAGGTGGTGTGCAGGGACTCGTGTGTAACATGCAGCATTCACACCATCCACAGCATGGAGAGAATATACAGAGCAGAAAGCAATACCTCACATCTGGCTTTAATTGTGGCTTCTCCGCCCATTCTCCTCTCTCTATACTCAGTGAAACTCACATTGAATTCCTGCTGTTTGTTTTGGCTCTATGACATTTTCTCTGGGCCGCTCAGAAAGGGCTTAGAAGGCGGAAGCAGTGGGAGGATTTCACAGGTCGACTCCTTGGAACGTCCTTGTCACACACAGTACATATGCACAAGGAATTTAGATTATTATTTCCTGGTCTGAAATAAATAAAATAGTTTCTTGTCCAACACAGTGGTCTCATTTTAACTACCATCCCTGCAGCAGTAGGCCTGTTTCCAAGTTATGCAATGCTGGGAAGGTATTGCCAAGAGGAAATCGGTGTTTTTCTGCTTGTTTCTTATTTTCTTTCTATCTCAGTGAATGACCAGATAATACATGTAACTTCTGCTCTGAGCTTAGTGTTTCTGCAGATAGCATTATATTTAACATATTCCGCTGATGTATTAAGATGAGGTAGTTACATAAGATTGAGTTTTGTCATAGTTTGGATGTTGACTGTCCCCCTTCCTTTTGTTGGGGCAGATGGCTCAAGCTCCACTCTAAGGCTGGAAGGAAGGAGAAGGAGCGTGGCGAATTGCAGGTGACCGTGCAGTTCACTCGAAACAACATGACAGCCAGTATGTTTGACCTCACCATGAAGGACAAGCCACGCTCTGCCTTTGGCAAGCTCAAGGATCGCGTCACAGGAAGGAAGAGGGGAGATGTGGAGTCTTCCTCAGCCATTGTGCCTGGACGCTACGCAGCTTTGTCAGGATCCCTGGGGCAGCCATTTGGAGAGGGGGGTGGGGGAGGCCTGGAATCAGTAGATATACCAGAAGAGAAGAGGAGTAAGATGAAAGATTTCTTCAAAGGGAAGCTACGCAAGTCATCTGACACCAGGTCATGCTCATCACTAGCTTCAGAGAGCAGCATGTCCTCCATGGCCAGTGATAACCCCGGCCCTCCACCTAACCTTGACCTGTTGGCAGACCCTCCCAGCTCCCCTATCTACAGTAGCAAAGTGAGAGTGGACAGCATGTACGGAGAAACTGACTTAGCTAAAAAAGGTAGGCTTCCTGTCATGTGCATGATATGGAGGCTGATGACTTTAGGTGTGACTTATGTATGGCTATTAATTTTATGGTACTCACTAAAACCTAACAACCTACATTTTAAGCTGGTAGTTACCAAGGAATTGAGGATCATCCTCACGATCTCCTATAGACCAGCCCCCCCTGCATGTTACACAGTATATACATTGCTCAGATTTACTTGTCTTCCAATTTTTAACATTGTATGGTAAAAGCGTCTCATCCTGATTCTTGTAACCCATTTCTTACTTTCCAACAGTGCTCACCAGCCAGCACACCACAAAGGTTCTGACCCACAAACGAGCCTTCAGCGATGAAGCTAGTAAAGCCACGGCCGCCTTTCCTCGATCATATCTCGCAGTGGAGTCCCTTAAAGGTCAGAGCATGACTCAGTCCAAATCTTCATTGTGTATCAATGGAAGCCACATCTATGACTCTGAGCCGTCAACTCCCAAGAGCTCGGGAGCCATCCCATCCAAGTTAGTCTTGCTAGAGAAATGCTCCCCACTGTCTCGCTCTCTGCAGAACCTCACCAAGCGAAGTGAGGACAAAGGTTCCCCTGGCGAGAGCCGACGCTGGTCCTTTGACAAGATGAAAAAAGAGGAAAAGGAGGATGAAAAGGAACCTGAGCCATCAGCTCTCTCAATTCAGTCTGCTCAGATAGGGGATCGCCAATTGCAGGCAACAGTTCCAATACTCTCCTCTGGGGCTGATTCATCTGACAAAGGGAGAAAGCTAAGAAAGACTGGAGGAAGAAGCGATTCTCTCCCTGCTAAGTCAGACCTGAACCAGAGTGGTTCGACATCTGAAGGGAGACTCAGAGGCTGGTTTGGCTCCAGTGATTCCCACAGCAAGCCAAGGTGAGTGAGGGGCATTACAGTCCTGCCCAGGGTGTTTGAGCAGTGTACCTTCCATTTAAGCCAAACAGTAGGCATCCTCATCCCTGTGAGGCCTGTATTCAGTTGGGTGTCCTGAGTTCAGTGTTTCTGCTGCTCCCTGCTCATTTGAAGTGGAATTGATTGGGTTCATACTTTGCTCCATTTTACCACCATGCTGTATCATCTCATATTTCCCACAGCGCCATCCAAATAGCAGTTCAGCAGTTCCATTTTCATCTCTCAAGTGTTTGTCTGTCTTCCTCAATTTGAGACGCAATGTCATTGTGGTGTAGAAACACATGCTTTCAAAATGATGGGAAAGTCATTCCATATTTATATGAGCTCACCCAACAGAATAGCTGCCACTGCAGATGACCAAACCCTGAATGGCAAAAAAGCTACACTGCATTGTGTCTTTCTTTTGCTTGATTATTTTGCAAATGTGTTGTGCTTTTTTTCAATTGAATCTGTGTTATTGTTTCCATAATTCTATTTTTTGGCCAATTTTCTGTCCACTGACTTTAAATGTCTGAAGATAGTCAAGCATTTCAGTTTTGTGGCCGACAGAAAAATGTCCTTCCTTGCTCTGGAATATCAACAAGTATTTTGGTGCTCTTTTCTGTTTGTGTTAGAAAGATTCTCCCCATTGGTCAACTGGCACATCATTAACTAAGAGGACTACTTGTGCCCTATTTCCTTCACAGGCTGGAAGTTTCTCCTAAGGTAGAAAGCAACTCAGACGTACCCCCTCCCCTCCCCCCTCGCTCCCCCAACCCCAACCAATGCTCCTCTCCCTCTGCCTCCTCCACTGGTCATGTCTCACCTGATAATGGGAGTCACACTAACCCCTTCACCCCCTCCTCTTCACCCTCCTCAACCCCCATCTCCCCTTCCAACCCTTTCCTCACGCGTATGCAGCGCAACCCCTTTTTTGAGGAGCTCATAGCTGAAGAGTTGCGGAAGTCTCCCCCTCTTGTGCCTTGCTCCTCTTCTGGCTCACCCCTCTCTCATTACACTGCTCTGCCTTCCCAGCCATGCACACCTAGCTCTGGTAATGATGTTAAGCCCAAGCAACTGGCCTCCATAAGGCGAGAGCGCCCCAGGCCAGTGGCTAGGCAGATTTCCCTCCCCGCATTACTTCGCACACCAGCCACGCCTAGTTCCCCCAATCACTCCACTCCTCGCTCCATGTCAGAGAGTGGGGCAGAATGTGATGACTCCTTTGATGCCTTTGCCTCCAGCAGGCTGAACTCACCAAAGGCGACTCTTCCTCTAAATTCTGTGAAAACCATCCGAGCTTCACCTCATACAAGCAGCAACCCTCCAGTTCATAATAATGCCATTAATCCAATAGAAGAGTTACAAACATTTGAAGTGGAACCTCCTCCTTTGCCTCCAAGGAGGCTTTTGAGAAGTTCAGTGAGTGAGGTATACTCCAACAGCTGGCTGCATAGAGGTCAGGAGCTAGCTGTTCAGAAAGAAGCCTGCCTTCTTTCGCAGACTGGTGTGGCCTCCTTACAACATGGAAGAGAAGGAGAACGAAAAAGAAACACACCCAGTATATCTCCAGACCCTCAGACAAGCAGTGACACCTCTGATTCCCTCAGCATTCTCTCTCAGTCGTGTGCAAACAGGACTTCCCCAGGATTCATGTGTGAAGAAAAGCTCAAGAAGTTTAAATATGAACCTTTAGAAGATGAGACTGACTGCTGGAGGGGGATGCTGTTCGAGCAAGACTTATACGGACGTGTTGGCAGAGGAAATTATGTTGAGACCAAAGTAAACACTAAACTTTTGTCACTGAAGACTGAGGAAACTCTGAGGAATGAGATCCTATCAAAGAACACCAGCCATTCCCAACAAGTTGAAGTACCTAAAACGCTTCTTGGTAATGAGCTGTCTGTTGCTGATCTTTTGAGTATGTCATCTGGAACTCCCTCCAAGTCAAACTTGAAGGCACTAAGTTCTGCTTCCACCGCATTAGAGCCAACAGTAAATTCTCCTCCCATTCATCCAGCTCAGCCTTTGTGTGTAAACAACAATGTAACTGACACACTAACGTTGGAAGATCTCAACATGAATGTGAATAATTCTGATTTTGGTTTTATTGATTCTGATGGTTCCTCGCCATCAGAAATAGCCGATACTCTCAAAGGTCCTGGCAGTCTTTCACAACCATCAGAAGATTCACCCATAGCCATTTACAACACAGAGACTGTGACCACATCAGAGGATGTGTTCACTTTGAAGAATACATCCTCACCTCAGATGAACACTTCCTTTGAAACAACTGAGTCACCTAACAGACTGTGCAGAGTCTCACCAGTTTGCCAAGACAACTGCTGGGATGAGCGATGTGAACTGAACAATGTGGCCCCGCAGGGTAACTCCATACACAATAGGACAGAGAATGCTGCTTTGTCATTAGGCAGTCAATCATCTGATCAACCTGATGTTGAAACTAAAGATATGACACAAGGTGTTGATAATTTTAAAGTGACACAAGCTGCCTTTGATGATAATGGCAACCCACAAGCCAGACTAGCCGGTAGACAGGTAGTCAGTGCACGTTTTAGGCCAAAAGGAATAACCCGAGAGCACAACAGTGGCAGTCCAGTCAGTCAAAATAAAAAGGGAGAAGGCACAGCTGAACAGTTGTCATCCCTTGTTGAAAAGATTTCAGATGCTACAGAAGAACCTTTCTCATATCAACCGACTAAATCGCCTCCTCCCTGTTCACTGACAGTAGATACAGAGACAGCCTCTCTGGCAGATAGCACAGATGAAAACCAGAAAGCCCAAAGTGAGTTTAATACCACATCACTGAAGCCTTCAAAAGAAGACACGGACACCATTTGGTCCAGTTTTACAGGAAATAGTGTAACAGAAAATCCCAGTGCGATTAGTTTTGAAGATCTCCATGCAAAAGTAGCCCCAAGCCTGAGAACCCCTTCAAAGTCTAAACCCACTTCTCCCATCCCTTCCTCTGCGCTCTCCCTGTCAGCTGATGCACAGGCTAAACTCCATCCTACCCCTGCCTTTTGCCCCTCCATAAACCCCCCAAGTATGGGGCCCAGTGCTGGAGCCAGTACTACTCTGGCTGTGGCCCCCTACTCCTCCTCTTCCTCCTCCTTCTGTACCTCCTCCACCACTGCCCAGCCCCCGGTCGATGCACGGCACTCACTTTTGCCTGAGGAGACACAGCCAGCTAGCAACCTGCCCCTTCAGGAGAGCAGGTGAGGATATGTACAGACCTCCTCTTTAAATGTATTGCAAGGTATTAACCTGTAGAAAACAGGAATGGCAGGCAACAGTTGCACATACATCACAAAACTCTGTAAATGGGGAATAAATCTCAAACTACCTTTACATTTTCTTTTTTGCTGAAATATTTCTGTTGCTCTTATGGTTTTGTTTACCGCTGGTCTGGCCTGTTGGATGCTGAATGTATTTTTGCCTCTTCTAAATGCCACCTGTTCATCCAAAGCAGTTGGATGATGCCCGCTGTGCACTGTAGTTTGCTTTGCTTCACTTTTATGTTACTCATCCCATGTTTCAGTTTCATGTTGTCTGTTATGATTTTACAAGTTCTTTATGAACTTAGTTTGCTTTGCTGCTCTTTTGGCTGCTACCTGCCGATGAAACTAAACATAAATCTCCCTTGTAGTGCTATATTATCATAGTGCAAGAACATGTGGTAGCCCTCCAGTATGTCAAGCAGCCATCTTGGTCAGAGTTATGGCTTAAGTCAGCGTAATTGTAATAATCAGAATAAATAAACAATCAAATGAAAAGGGTCCCTGAGCTTGATTTTGGCTCTGTGGCAAAATCAAAAAGTGAGTAAATACAGTCACAGGTAACAAACAAGAAATAACGAACGCCCATGGTTATGAGTTATACTATCTTTACAACAGATATAGGAGACATATAGGAAATACTGTTGTACTGAGTAGCATTTATTAATGTGCTGTCAAGTATTTACTAGCTGAGAGATAAATAGACAATATAAGAGTTTCATAGAAAAGCGTAACTGGTCATTTAAATACCATTTGGATTGATGATTCTTAATGTTCATTTACAAAAGTGACAACAAAATCTTTGAAGGATTAATGCAGAAGCCCAGCTTTGCTTTTTTGCAGTGAATGTAATAAAGCTTTAAATTGAATTCTAATTTTAACATTAATTCTCAGTTTCTAAGCTGTTGCTGCTGAATAGGGAGCTATGTGTTCCCTCCATGACTATTTCATCCTCGATGAGCAAGAAGTGACTGCACCTGCACTAATTTAGCCTTTTCTTTTGTTTTTATTCTTTCAAAAACTTGACTAGTATGGCTGTGATTTTCTAATGCTTAAAGACCTGTAGATGCCATTTTAATATTTCCTCTATTATTTAGTCTTCCTTTACTGATCAAGTGGTTGATCTTGATCTGCTTTGAACTGTTAAGCCTTTTCTATAAAATATATTTACTTACAGCACAGTTATTGTTAACTGGAGAATGACGTGAAATACAATAACTTGCCAAAATTTCAACATACTGTACAAGATGATTATGGTAATGCATTTTAATCATCCAGATACTGTTACTACACTGTAGAGTGTTAGTAAGTGTACATGCTTGTTGAAATGCTAGTGCTGCTGACCTGTTTGCTTTGCAGCCCCCATCCAGTGAAGCCACTAACCTCCAGCCATCCTGAGAAGAAGGAGAGTCGCTCTGTTCTGGAGAAGCTCAAGTCCACGATCCACCCCGGACGCACGTCCCACCAGACTGTGGCTGAGCCTGAGAAGAGTCAGGTACTGCAAAACTCAAAAACATAATGCTAGTCGCGGGCTGGACAATGTGGACAAAATCAAATATACCTGGATATTGTGACGATATTATATGGAAGACTACTGGTTTAAAGATATTTACATACAATATTTTTGATAAACAGTCAGTAGTGTTTGGATGTTATGACCAAGAAGCAAGAGACAAATATTAGAACAGCTAGAACGGTCAGATAAGCACAGAAAAAAGCACCCCTTTACTGTAATGCAGCCTTTAAAACTAGAAAAAGCAACATTTGCACCATATCACAATATTACCAAATGTAAAATCCCAGACGATTTCTAGTTTCAAGTCATGATATTGATATAATATCAATATATCACCCAGACCTACTCCGGTTCTTTATGAATCATTTATAACTCTTCACATAGACAAAATCCTCTATTTTATATGTAATCCATCAGTTACTAAATTTATTGATATTTTGTTGGTCTTGTGCAGAAAATATTGTGGGTGTTCTCATGTTACCCAGGGGGCAAAATAAGCATCCTAGAGTGTTACCACAATGTTTGCAAATTAATATAATGTAAGGAAATGTCCCATACATGGAGTATTCTGGCTTTCGGCTGCACTTTTTCAGCTAATGTCTCATCCACGTTGAGCTGTATACGTAGTGTAAGTTCATTATGTCCTCAGTAAATTCCCGTAGATTTTTCTATTTAAGGACAAAATAAAAAAAAAAAACAATTGTGTTGACATTCTGGTGACACTTCTGATGAAGGTGGAAGATTCACGCCGAAACTGTCAGGTAAAACAATTTTTTTTTTTTTTTTTTTAATTTTGTCCTTAAAAAGAAAAATCTACGGGGTGAGTTGTATACGGTTCAGTTAAGCTCAGTTCATTTCAGTTCTTTAAGTAAATTAAATTCAGTGTGATTGAATATGACACCTTTTTTCTGCATCCCACATGTGGCATCATTATAACAAGGCATAGTGCACACATATCACACTGAAAAAAAGACAGTATTTGCATAAATCGCATAAATGATTGTTTACAGTTGTGTAGTTTTGGAACCCTCACAGTTCTTATTTAAAATTCGCTTCTGGTACATTTCTTTTTTCTTTTTTTTTTATTTGGATTTGTCTCACACATGGGTACCAAGTGGAATTTTGGTTTGTTTTTAATTATGTGCTATATGTGTGTGGGTGGTGCTTTCATACACCGGTAACACTTTACAATAACAATACAACAATTAACGTTAGTTAACGTTAGTTAATGCCGTAATGGTTAATTAACTGTTAGTTAATGATTGTTATGGCATTTACTAATGTTGATAATATCTACAATAACCCTTAAATAACATATAAATTAATACCTTAGCATGAACAGCATTAGTAAATGATTCTTAGACACATTAGTTAACGGTTAGTTAATTGTTACTTAATGTTCATTACCTGTTACTTAATGTTTATTATGGCATTCACTAACGTTAATTGTTGTACTGTTATTGTAAAGTGTTATCCATACACCTTTGACACCCTTTAAGTGCCACTGTTGCTATGAATAAATCAGATAAGTGAACATGCCTATCTGCCAGCAGCCTCCTCCCTATCCTCTAATACATGGAGACAAAGTGCTGAGCCCAATATTTATAGCAATACTGAATATTGCTCATTTTTTGTTGACGTCAAAAATTTACTCCCAGCACTGCGTGAGTCACTGTGTGAGGCACAAAGGAATGAAATGTTTACATGGCTCAGTAACTCGATTAGAGTCATCGTCAACAGGTTTCTCATCATCAGAATATGAGTTTAACCAGGTTATTCTTGTTATGACATTTAGATGCATCGACCCAAGACCATGTTAACTGAATTCCTGCACCACGGTTTCTGCCCATATCTGCCAGTTAAATTCTGAAACTTTTCAATGACTTTTTCATAACCGTATACCGAATTTATGTGGCTGTATTTCTGTGGAGAAACGAGCAACTTTGACCACTAGCAAGATAATAACGAGACAAATAAAATCTAAATCTGATTTGCTGGCTGCCAAGAAGAAACAAGAGCTGATTTCCAAGGAACAGTTAAAGACTTTTATACATTATACTTGATGTACGCTATTCTTTTCATACTTTCTACTTTCCTTACTGATGTCCAAGAAATAAAAGTAACTAAATTGTTCTCCCTTCTCAGGTTTTAACTTGACTTTTCAGAATTATCATCATTTAAAAAAAAGTTCAATGACATTTGGAAAAATTTTAGGGATATTTCATAATTCTCCAAAACATTTCCACAACTGGATGTGACATTTTCAAATTCCATGACTTTTCCAGGATTTCCATGAGCATAGAAACCCTGCTGAGCATGTTAACATAGCCAGTGATATCTTGTTCATGTGCTCTTTCCATCCCCGCTGCCTCAGGAGGTGAGAGTGGACAGCTCTGCCCAGTACCAGCACCTGACCAACATGGAGCTGATCTCCCTGCTGCTGCAGCAGGAGATGGACATGCAGAAGCAGCAGGCCGCCTCAGAGCAGCAGGGGGCGCTGCTGGAGAAACGAGAGGCTGAGCTGAAAAAGGTCAAGACACAGGTTCGAGACCTCGAGGACTACATTGATAATCTTTTGCTGCGGATAATGGAGCAGACGCCCACGCTGCTTCAAGTGCGCTCTCGACATAAGTGACAAGAGCACCGGGGTGTGTATGGTGTTGCACACAGTGTACGATCATTTTCCTCTAGAACACTGTTTCTCCAGTAGATTGTAACTGAATGCAGAGGCTGAGTTCAAATCACAGGGTTAGTTCTGATTTTTGGATGTTTACTTGAAAAGAGAGACTGTTGCACAAAGGGTAAAAAAATGCAGATTAGGAAGCACTGTTCTAGAGGCAGGTGTAGTAAAAAACACACACACAAAATCTGATCTCACAATCATCCAGGTCTTCTCACTGCTAATACTGCCCTGTTGATGTAGACACAATATTAAGCAACATGCATGCTTGTTACTATCTCAATTTGGTATGAACAAACAAAGAACCAAGCTCTTTGAGAGAAACCTCTGTCACAGCAGAGGCACATGGTTATTTCACCCATGCTTGCTAGAATCAGGTAAGGTACTCAGCTGTTGTCAATTTAAAATAACTTACTGCTTTCACTTATGCTTCTATGAAAAACAGGCTACAGGAAACATCTTTTTGGAATTACATCTACTACGCTCTTCAGGGATTAAAATAGTTACTCTGGCAAAATATGACATTACCTCAGGTAACCTTAAAAATCATGTTTGGGTTGGCAGCTCATGAAGTTGTACTCAAAATAAGCTAACATTTTGAAATAATATTTTCAAACAGTGTTAATCTCAAACACAGTTCCACCAAGTGCCGATTGGACAATGGTTAACTTGAGTTAATTTCATATTTTGGAAGAAATGTGACAAAAAAAAAAAAAATAAAAAAAAATAGCGCCATGTCATAAAAAAACTGTAATGCAGTATGAATACTGGAAAGTAGTATCATACGAAAATCTGTTTCTGCATTAACATTGCTGTATGATAAGCAAAAATAATTATTACATCTCTTAGGAGAAAAGATGGGGGAGGTCTCACTGCTCGTTTGTTTACACTTTGTTTTTCATTTTTAGAAAGCATTGTGTTCTCTAAACTCTTGTTTCTGATTATAGCCTTAAACAACTGGAATGTTTTAATACAGTTTTTACGTTCTGTTGTCTATTCTGCAAATGTTTGAGCTGAAACAGTAAAAATGTTATTGAGGAAATAACAAAACGACAATGCAGTAAATAAGAGTATTAAGTTATTTCTGTCAAATAGTTTTGTCATTATAATATATTCTCTAATGCCACTCTAGAACCGCTGTAGCTAATTGCATTGCTTTACATGACCGCACTACTGTAATAAAGTTAAAAAAATAAATAAATAAAGTGCACATGAACCAGTGGATGTTTTAAAGCTCCTCATCCTCGTGTCATTGACCACATCATACTGGGCTACACAGATTCATGCACAGTGGATGTAAATACTGTAGTAACGTTGTTTTCTGTCCACTAGAGGGCGCGCCTCACTCCACAGTATCCCAGCCTCTCCTGCTGAGTGCACAAAAGGCTCCTCGGTACTGCAAATGAGTGTGGAAACCTGCTGCCTCAGCATGGACCTTGTCCTTGACTCTGTAGCCTTTGACTTTGCAGATCTCACTAAGATTCAAATCTATATCTGTCTACCTGTTTGAAATATAATATTGCACAGAGGCAGCCTACTTGGCAATTGATTTTTGACTTCCTGTCCCTTTCATAACTGATTTTAGACTAATTTTACTTTACTTTTTAAGGCATCACATGGCCTGGAAACCCCTCATATATCAAAATACCTCAGGGAATAAATGTCCAAGTTACTGTTGGAGATCATAATCAAATGCTGTTTCAGTTAACACAAAGCAAATAGAGAGTGGCAGAGACTGCAATTGTTATTTATTTATTTATTTATTTATTTCTTCATTTATTTAGTCAATCAATCATGTACAACACTAATGTATTTATTTAGCATTTATATATATATATATATATAATTTTATACCCTTGGTGTGTTTATCCTGCTCCGTGTTCTACACTCCATTTTATATGTTTAAATTTTACATTTTATGTCCTTTGTATCCATATACACAGCACTCTGAGCTGTATGCCACAAGAAGTTTTATAAAGCTACAATGTGTAATGTATGACTGATATGAAAATATTGATGTTGTCCTTAATTTGATATATCTGACTAAAAAAAAAAAAAAAAAAAAAAAAAAAAAAAAAATTAAGTGTTGTTAGATAAATGACAGCATTAATCAGCCAAATCAAAATTCAGTGCATCTGAAATCACACATGCCTCCCTCTTTGTTCCTGTGGTGGTGCTGGCAGATCTGTGACAATCTGCCGCTCATGGAGGAGTGTGCATCACCTCCATCTCTGCCAAGATCCATCAATACCAACAGTTATGCAATAGCTCTCACCTTATTGATTATTCAGCATGTGGAGTCATGTGCTTCAACTTTGCCAGTGTGCGCTGCACCAGGCGGAAACTACACCTCCCGACACGCGTTGCGACCCGTTGCTTCACTAGTTACACATTGAGTGTAGTTCACTGTACTTGAAAATCCGTTCATGATTCAGTTCATTAATAAATAAATACATGGGTGTCATGGCGGAAAACGCTGCTTGCCCTGCTTTCCAGCTTGGAAGACCCCGGTACGACCAGGTAAGTCGTCTTTGTCGCTCATTAATCTTGCATTAAATTGCACTTGTTTTCCAGGCTTTTCGGGTGCAAAAAAACAGCCCCATCCTCCGCCCCTGCTCCGCCGCGGCCGCTCTGGATGCTGACACTTTGTGGCGAAAGTTGCCTTTGATGCGCGACGCCTTTCTCTCTCCGTGTGGCTTAAACGCGTTTCCACAACCGATTGCAAACTTTCAAGTGAGAATGACTTTCCGGATGCGGTAAGATGATTGATTTTTCTGACGCTGGTGTTGATCTGTTCACATTGTTCTATCACTGTGGATTTACCCTGCAGAGGCGCTTTCGATGAGTAAATACAAGGCAACATTTTCCACACCGTGTGTCTGTGCCATGACGCACAGGGAGAGGATGTTTTATTTGCAAATTGAGAGTATAGTCTGCACATCAGTTTGAGTACACTTCATCACACATCATTAGGGGAGTTGCCTGCTATTTTAGCTGTTTAATTGCCGCCCCCCTGTGACCTAAAACTCGCAAGTTTCCAAAGATGCTATTAGTCCGTAATAATCTCGGCTAATAATATCGCCCGTTACAGTCATTATCTTTTGCACGCACTTCCAAGCGCAGTTCAGCGGCCCTTTTCCAAGTTTCTCAAGGATTGCATTTGGCAGACTGTTGGTCACCTGTGTAACCTTGCTGTGGTGTGAGATTAATGGGCTGTCTGTCCTTATCTTCAGCACATTACTCAATTTTCCATCCCGAAATGAATTAGCATTGGTAAACTGTGAGAGATAATGTGACCTTCACGTTAACTCAAACTGCACGGATCGACTTGGTGTTGGTTGGATTTTAATATCTGACCGGAAAATATCCAGAACAAAAGCACAGCAGCATACCGCCTATAAGAACTTATTTACTTGATGATGTTGCTCAGAACGAAGTCCACAATCGGAATTTGTAAATAAGTCACTAAAGTTTTGGATCTATTATTGCATCCTGTGATAAGACATACTATCAATGGATTTCTTATCAAAATGCAGATTAAACTATGGAGGCCACTGATGTAGGTGCAAGAACAAAGAGCCCAAACAAAAGACTCTTGCAGTTTGAATTTGAGGCCCAAATCCCCTGTCATATATTGTGTGAGAATATTGGATGGTTCACAGATGCCTAATAACAGTTTATTTACACCCATTTGGCGCATGTGATCACAAATTTGAGATAGCCACAATGCCAATGACCATAATTTGCCATCGGTTGTCAAGCCTTGCTGCTGAAATTTGCAGGAAGAGAGCCTTGTAGCCCTAACCCCTGTCTCCATCTGAAAATCTGCAGTCTGTGGTGACTCGATAAAGGTGCTGTAACACTTTCAGTTTCTTGCATCAAAGCATTTAAAATTAGGCCAGTCCCAGAATCAGCATAAATCTCACTCGGTGTGTCTGTGCTATTGCCGTGCTCCATCTCTGCTAGCCTTGTTGTGTATTCTCTGGAGAGCTGAAACACATGCATAATTAAAACAGGCTCCTCACATGGATCCTCTCTCTGCCCTGTTCTTGCAAAACAGCACTGCAGCACATATGGCCTGTCAGAGGTGCAGACATATCATTAAGGAGCGGCAGAAAATGTTGAGATTTGCAGAAAGGTGCTGTGCAACCACCTCCTCCTCCTTTTCCCTGAGCCTTGTAGGAGGATTGAAGGTTGTTTCCCATGATTTCAATTAGGACCTGGTGCTTGAAAGATAATTAACATGGAGAAGGGTGTATTTTACTGTCTTTCCACTGGGTTGCCTCCCCTTCATAAGTGATAAATGGCTCGGAGGGAATCTGATTGAAGCTGCCATGTTCTGGCCCATCTGGTTTGCCAAAGAGACTCTTGGCATGCACCGCCGCTGGGCCTTTTCAGACTGTTGGCACACAATGTTAGCTTGGCATGCTGATCTAGACAGTGAAGGGAAGAGAAAACAGGACGCTTGACCAACAGTTTCAAGCTTGAGAGGTAAAAAAAAAATCACCTCTCTGGATAGAAAAACCTACACAGTGTTGTCTTTTCGCTAAAATTGGTGTCAAAGACAGATTTTACTTGCGCCTGAGTCTATGGCTGGTTTCCTTCCTGTGTCATTTCTATCATTTGTATTAATTTTACATTAAACATGTGGTTGTAATAGGCTACTTTGTTATGATACTTGGAAAAAATGTATTTACTACACTGCGTGTATAACATTTAATCATAGTTTCTTATCAGCATTCTTGACAAAGACATTTGGAAATGCTGTTGTTCATAGACATCCATTTATTGAGTTTGGGGAATTTGTCAGTAATTCCCACAATAAATGATAACAAGCGCAGTTACTGTACACTGTATGCAGTATTATGAATGCATAAAATTATATTTTATCTGTGAAATGGCCCTTTAATTGCACTACTTCAAAAATTAAGCTGAGCAATTTTACTTTAGTAAGCATTTAGTCTTCATTAACAGATGACTGATGCATATACAAATAAATTCAGAGTTTTCCAGCTCATCATGACTTGTGTGAGCAACATCATACATTTTTTGTCTATGGTGAAAATGTGCAGGGTTCCTGGTTCCTATTTTCTAATAATTTGGACCTTTAAAAAACATGATATTAGAAAGTCCACATGGATACAGTAGATTTAATATGTGTCATCTATTTTTAAGCATATATTTTCTTTCAAACTAGACCAGAAACACATCCCGTGATGTTACATTCAGCGTCAACTATTGTAAAGCTGTGCTAGTTAATGCTTACAGTTTTCAGGGTTTTTTTTTTCAAATGCAGGTTAAAAAATTTTACCAAACCACATTGACAAATAAAGACATCCACTCTTAACTCCAAAACATTAAGTAAAGCAGACAGTGTTGGTGTCAGACTTGGTTTGAAGCAGTAATTTTGTACCAAAATTCATTTTCCCTTTACTCAAGGAGCCCCTCACTGTAAGTGGGGCCAAGGGGCGGAGCCACAACCCCGGTGATTGGCCTGCAGGAAAAACCTCAGCCCAATCCTCACTATAACCAAGGGGTTTTTGTTTTCTTCTGAAAAGACAGTTAGACCAGAAACTCACTTTGGTGATCTGTTATCCATTTACAGATGGGGGGATGATTTTCCATCTTTTGTCTACTAGTCTCATTAAGAATTAACTTTTGTCTCTTTGTTTTTCCTAGAGTTCATTCATCGGTCGGCTGAGACACTTTGTAGACATCATTGACCCCAGCACCTTGTTTGTGTCCGAGGTAATGTTTACCGTTGAGGCCAAATTTTTTAAATACACTTGCATCTTCAACACAGATTCTGGAGTTCTATTCAATTTTTATACTCATTTATTCACATAATTTGCTGCTCTTACTATCTTTAAAATGTAACTTTTCTTCGTCTGTGTGTCTGTAGAGGCGACTGAAAGAGTGTATCAAACTCCTTGATGACTTTAAACATGGCACACTTCCACCTGGAGTGTCTGATCTGCAGGTGAGTCTTATGAGTGAGTGTCATGTATGCAGATCCACAGCAGACCAGGGGTGTCCAGAGAATCAACACTAAGCTACCAAGTCAATACCAAAAGGAAGTGCAGCCTTTACACCTTTACTACGTGCTACTGGGCAAGCTGTATATGGACTCTATGCATAAAGCCTGCGCTATACCTGCAAAGAGCTTCTTATGTAAAATTATTTTTTTTAAATAGAGTACCTGTTTTTATTTTTTCTCCATTGTTGCACCTTATTTTATTTTACTGATTTATTTAGTATTCTTTTTTGCACTATTGCACTAACATACCAAGGCTAATTCCTTGTTTGTTCTCAAACCTACTTGGCAATACCAATACCAATACCCATACCAATAATACCAATAACTGATACTATAGACACAACTCTACTCAGTTACCTCCTCACTGTGTAACTTATTATTCCTATTCTAATGGAGCTTACTATATATGGTTAAGTACTTGCATATGAATGGATGTATAAAGTTTTAAATAGAGAGAGAGTGCTGAATTGCATTTTTGGTTTTGTTTTAGTATCAAATCATTTCACTACCATGATCCTGGCAGTGTAACATCCCTACAGCACATCATAAAAACATAAGGAATCAGACAAACATTTAATTCACCACTGAAGCTTTGAAGGTGATATATTTGGTTTTCTATAGCTTGCTGCCAGAATCAAGCGTACTGATGTTTTCATGCCAGTCAGTGACAAAGCTATGTGTGCAGTTTTAGATGTAAAACTGTTAATTAATTTCATTTGTTTTGTTTAATTGCACGTCTTTCTTCGGCAGCTGTGGGAAGCCCAGAAGGTCAAGCAGGTCAGTCAACCAGTTTGATGGCTTATAATAACATAACTCACCCAGATTAATTTGTGCCTCCATACATTCAACACGTTTTCTTTAAGCTCCTGGCAGCACGATGATGATGTCATGCTCTCTGCACGCAGGCCATCATTCATCCTGACACAGGAGAGAAAATCTTCATGCCATTTCGAATGTCAGGTATGACGTCAGATGAAGATCTTCGCAGCTTCCTTTTTTTTTCCCATGTTACCATAAGTTTTAACACTGATATTAATTTTTACACGCAGGTTATGTACCATTTGGAACACCAATTGTAAGTCCTATAAAAAAATCATAATCTCATATTTTTTGTGTGTGAATTGCCAAACATCTCCATGAACTGACTTTACTTTGCAGATATTCATTTGCTCCAGCAGCACACTCATTTATAGTCACATCTGGGGATAGACAAAATGCAGCTTTGGACTTATTTTGTTTGAAAATAAGCTCTAACTCCCTGGTTTCATCTAGGTCATTGGCCTTCTTCTCCCAAACCAGACCGTGCTTTCCACCATTATATGGCAGGTACTGTCAACAGGAAACATAATGCAAACCACACTGCATTATCATTCATTTCCAAACATCTGGTAAGCACTTGCACACTGTTATTGTGGACTTGCAGTGCTTTCTTCTCACGTTCGAAACTGGAGTTTGTGCGCTGTTCGTCCACAACTCCAATAATTTGTAAAACTGTAAATATATGCAAAAGCTATTGATGATTTTGTTTGTATATTAGAGTGACACATTTTTTTACTGTTATCATTCACATTTGTTTTTAAAATGATTTTTTTGTCTATCTATCTATCTATCTATCTATCTATCTATTGTCCTTCCTTCCTTCTTTCTTTCCCTTCCCTTCTCCTTTCCTCCCATCCTTCCTTCCATTCATCCACCTTCCTTCCTTGCTTCCTTTTATCTTTCCTTCCTTCATCCTTTTTTCCTTTCTTTTCTCCCTCCCTGCTTTCCCGCCTTCCTTCCTCCCTTCATTCTTTCCTTCCTTCCTTCCTTCCTTACATCCCTCCTTAATTCTTCCCTTCCTTTCTTCCTTTCTTCCTTCCTTTCTTCCTTCCTTCCTTCCTTCCTTCCTTCCTTCCTTCCCTCCCACAGTGGCTGAACCAGAGTCACAACGCCTGTGTGAACTATGCCAACCGTAATGCCACCAAGGTGGGGATTTTTCACTGTGAATATTCGTAGCTTAACTGTCAGGAAATAGATGAGGCAAGGCGGCTTTCTTTATGTAGCACATTTCATACACAGAGGCAATTCAAAGTGCTTTAATAATACAGCTACAGAAAAATCAACAGATCTGAAGGAAACATGGAAAAGAGGCAGGTCAGCACAAGTTTCATTACATGGCAGAATAGGCAGCGCAGAGCATAAAGGGTTTAAGTTCAGATTTTTGAGTTTTGGTTGTCTAATGTGATTTGGGAGGTTTGTCACAGTCTGTGCTGCAGGATAATAAAATAAAATGCTGCTTCACTGGGTTCTGTTCTGACTCCTCTAGCCGACCAGATGACCTATGAGTCCTTGAGGCTTCATATGACACAAGCATGTCAGAAATATATTTGGGCTCAAAACCACTGAGTGATCTGCAGACAGGGAGCAAAAGTCAATTCTCTGACTAGTGTAGAGATTTTAGGACTGGTCATATTTCTTAGTTTTTCTCATTTTGAATAAGTTGTTTAAGTAAATAGATATGATTTATTTAATAATATGATGATATATCATGATTAGTACATTACATTATACAGAAAGATATTATACACTTGCAGTATAGTTACTAATACCTCACAGCGGATTTTGTCATTAGTAAGACATTTTGAATTTGTTTCGTTGCTGCCCTGCGGCGACTTCCACCTGGTCACAAGTCATTGACCAGACAAATGATAAATTATTTTATTGTTCTCTGCGGAGATCATGGGGAGACTGAATAGCGGCACCATATGCACTTTTGGATGAGTTTTCTTCCAAATTCATATTCTGATACTCCTGATTTTGTAATTTCCAACGATCTCTTGAACACCATTAGATCTTGGAAGGAGACAAATATAAACATAATTGCTTTAAGTAAATGTCAAAAAAACAAAAAACAAACAAAGAAAACGTCTTATGTTTTTATATAACTGTAATATAATGATATTTTGCCTTTTTCTAAAACTATATTGTGCTGCCTTTATGCCAATAATTAGTAAACTGATGCTACACTGTTGCTGTTATATGATGCTAGTTAGACATCTTGGTTCCTTTAGATAATGACTTCTTGTTTACGTTTTTATTTTTCCCTATAACACTCCACAGTACTTACCTAATACTTAATCATGTTTTTGGCTGTCATCCTGTAATGCTGTCCCATAACACGTCATCCCATAAAACATCTTTTTAAGATGCCATAGTCCCTCTGAATGATAGAAAATATGTCTCTGTGAAAACTTTCTTTTTCTCCCACACCAGCCTACTCCAACAGCCAAGTTTCTTCAAGGCTATGTGGGAGCTGTGACCAGCGCTGTCTCCATTGCAGTGAGTTTTTTTTTTTTTTCTATATTAGAGATGATGATTTCCACTCTCACTCAACACACAGAGATGTGATCAAACAGCTGTTTTGTGCCAAACAACCTCTGCATGTGACTGTTAGTGCTTTTACTGCTAGTAATGATAACAGTAATCATCATCATCATCATCATTGTCATCATCATCTGTGTTGCAGATGGCAGATTTTCTAAATTGGTTTGTCAGCCTTTTACAAAGCATAAAGAAACGATACATAAAAACAAGAAATTGCATAAAAATGACTGAATAATAAATTATTCAGTAGTAAATAAGGAAACAGCATTAAAAATCTAAGGGATATGACAGAAAGCAGTTGAAAACAGTTTGAAGACGAGATTCAAAAGACTGACTTGATTTTGTTTTGGTTGCTCCACATTATAATGAATAATGAAGCAATAACTGCACTGTAGCAGGCCTATAGGTGGTGGTCTGGTCAGAGATTAGCAGAGGTGAGCAGACGTGCAGTAACTCTAAAGTGTTGTGTGTTGTAGGTGGGACTGAACGTGCTGATTCAGAAGGCCAACAAGCTGAGCCCTGCCACCCGAATGATAATACAGAGACTGGTCCCCTTCCCAGCTGTGGGTACGAACTCAAAGGACTGACTGTTACAGCATTCTGAATGGGGACGGACAGTCATTATGGCGCCCTCTGGTGGCTGCATTCATAGCAGCATAGTGGCATGACTCCATCCTTCTGCACTGGGGATTTTTCATATGTTTTATTTAAAAAAATCTCACTGTCATTTATATAACTATAACTATATGTGTAAATATATGTATATTCAGTGAATGACAGCTGACTGCCTGTCTTTGTCTGCCCATCCTCAGCGAGTGCAAACATCTGTAACGTGGGCCTGATGAGGCACAATGAGCTGTCTGAAGGTATTGATGTGTTGGATAATAACGGCAACGTGGTGGGATCCTCCAAAATCGCTGCCAGGCATGTAAGTGGCTTTGCACACGCTCATCTTAATCAGCACAAGTGTTATTTAAACGCATTGACTTGACTGATACATTGCAGTCTCTCAGTGAGTAAATGGCAAATCAGTGCGGCTTAGTTATGTTGATGTTAAAGGGGCTGATGGAAGAACCAGGTTTGCATGATTCCCTGTTAATTTCATGTGTCTGTGCCTCTCATTACGTTATCCGTCTGATCTCCTGGGAAGGAAATTAAATCCAACACGCTGCAGTTTTTTTAAGTGATGCGTATGCACAATGTTCACATCTTTTTCCCCAGGCGATCATGGAGACCGCCTTCACACGTGTGGCCCTCCCGATGCCAATCTTTGTCCTGCCCCCCATCATTATGTCCTACCTAGAGAGGTTTGTTCAGAATTACTGGACATTTTTTAAAAGCAAACATGAATTTGTGCACAGTGAGGATTTCTATTCTATTCTATTCATCCATTCTACTTAATTCTGTTCTACAAAAAATATACTAAATAATTCATGTAGACTGTCTAGAGCTGGCTGGCATATTTTTACCCCACAGTGTTTCCCACATATTCATCCAGCAGTAGGGTGCCACAGTGTTAGATTCAAATATAAAAAATCTAGCACAAGCCTCCACAGACACAAAAAGAATGGGAACAAAAGTATCAGGATTATTTCTATTATATTGACAATAGAATGAAAGATAAAGAAAGAAAGAAGCAACATAAAGAACTAGGACTAAAAACGGGACAGAAACAAGACAAACGGTGCAGAACAGGTGAAACCCTGCTTCTCCAAAATCTGCTAATGTTGTGTTTTACTGGTCCAAAGCTGACTCTGGCATCACCGCGTCCCATATGCCAGGCTAATGTATTACTTTGTCATCCCTGTAGACTCCAGTTCCTGCAGAGCAATCGCAGGTTGTTGCTGCCCATCCACAGCGCCGTGTGCCTCGCTACCTTCAGCCTCTCCTTGCCTCTGGCCATCAGCCTATTTCCCCAGATGTCTCAGGTAGGCGCTTCTGCTGTAGCTGCTGATTGTGGGCCAGATGGCTTAGGGGGGCCAGCTGTGGTGGTGGAATTCAAATTACATATACCTCACTTGACATGTGAAACCCCAGCCTTCCCCCACTCACTTCTTATTCCAGATGAGTCTCCCCACGTCAACATGATGCTCACAGTGATTTCAGGGCTGAGAGACAGAGATACAAGACGGCATCACGGTGTTAGAACTCACCTCTAACCTTCAGTCTTTACTTTTGTAGATTGAGGTGTCTCGGCTTGAGCCGGAGATCGCCATGGCGACAGATTGCAAGGTGGTGACCTACAACAAGGGATTATGATGGATGGCGTGAAGGAGGAGAGGAGAGGATGTGATGTAAATGAGGCGACGTTGTGAATAGCTGTCAGGGAGACCTTAGGCTTCCCTCCTGGCGCCTGCTGACAGGACGGGGAAACTTTCTGCTGCATTAACATAGCAGAACCTAGATTATCGTGCACTAACCAGCGGCCGCCCCACTAAAATGTTCTGTGTAATGAGAAAAATGCTGATGAAGGAGGTCCAAGTAGACAACATAGGAATGGATTAGCGTGGGATGGCACCGCCAATGTGAAGCCACTGTACGGTGGTTGTATTTGTCCCATGTGACGATTGTACTGTAGATGTATACAACAAACTTCTCAAACTGGTGACTGGCAGTTATCTGCATGCAAGGTCTTTAACCACAATAATGTGAAAATGTGAAGAGCACATAGCACTGGACATTTTTTTTTTTTGATTTTCTTTCTTTTCTTTCTTTTTTTTTTATAGTAGCCACATATGTTTTCTTTCTTCCAAACTGCCAAGAAGAACAGTTTGTTCACATGTCAACTGATTGCTGCACTACTGCTATATTCCTAATGAATAACTAATTTTGCACAGTATTTTGGACATAATAGCATTATTACCTGGATATTATTGTACTAATGATTATTCTTATCCCTTTGTATAATAACGATGCTACTAAGTTTATTAAATGTTTGCAAGTCAAACAAGCCAATGCTTTTATCTATATGAATAAAATGATATAATAAATTATCTTTCTTGACGCTCTTTGTTTTATTACCAGACAAGACACCTGCACCCTTTGCTTTATCTGGCTGTAATGGTTGTCCTCACTTTTATTTTTATTTTAGCTCATTTGAACTGTAGTTCAGTTTACTTCAAAAAAGCGGGTGATCCATGCAGTCCAGATATCAGGAAATATGACAACGAGGAAAGAAATATTAAAAAGCCTTTATTGTAGTGGTTAAATCATTAAAAAAGCCGGCATGTTGTCTACTGTAGGTCTTTATTTTTTCTGTTTGTATTTCAGTTTATTTTCAGCAAGGGGATTTTTGTTTGTTTTGTTTTTCAGAATACATTTTTACTTTTTTAAAGTTTTATTTGTTTATATATATTATTTATTTTATTCTAATATTGTAAGTGCCATGTTTAATGTGTTCATGTACAAATCATGTGCCCAGTAACTGAGAAAGGAAGGCAGACATTACATTTGGTCTTTCATATTATTTTTGAATGTGATGTTAGCTAATGTTGCATTTACTCCTTTTAGGAGGCTTTTTTACTCCTTGTATATATTTTGGCTGTGACCGAAAACAATATTTTAACTTTTTTTTTTTCCTGGCAGTTTTTAGTGACAATTTTATTATATAATTAGAATCAGAATCAGAAATTAAAATACTTTATTGATCCTCAAGGGTAAATTGGATCACTTGCAGTTGCTCAAAAGAAATCAAAATTATATGTATAACCATAAGTGAAATTGTAAGAAATAGAAAGGGAAAAGGAAGAAATGTAAAATTATATGCAATGGAAGTTTTTATGTCCATTAATCCTACATTAATATTACAACAATTCATACAAAAAATAAATTGAGAATAAGTCAAAGTATACCTACATCCACCATATAGCATTACATTATTGAATTATTGCACAGTTAGTTTTAATCTCACCTATTCCATACACCCCGATTTCTGCTGTATGTCACATGACTATTTTTTTCCCATCATATTTTTGATTTAATCAGCTGTATCAAAGTTGATTTCACAGTGGAAAACTGGCTGTGCAGAGGCCTGCTGTTCTCTCGCCTCCCACTAGAGGGCGGTGGCGCTCGCTCTCCACTTCATAACGTCACTGTCAGGGTTGAAAGGGAAGGGGTCACCAGAAACATGGCTGCCCCCCAAGATGACATGTTTTCTTTCTGCGTGGACCCCGGCAAAGTTAGCAACTGCGTAGAAGTCAAATTCATCGACAAAGTCAAGGTAATGGAAACGTTTTGCGATAATTTTCCAGCCTCAGTTCTGTTTGAAAAGCTTAAGGGTGCAGTTTTCAGTGTGGCTCAGATGTTAGCTGTAGCATGGCAGCAGCAGGGCTGATGAAGCAGACAGCAGGGAGCATCAGCTAATATATTAAAGAGGAGAGGCTCCCTGCTGTGTTTCGACGCTGTGTGTCAGATTTACATGTTCATATGAATAGTTTTGCTTGAGTTTTGACGTTTTAAGCAAGTCAACACAGGCCAGCAAGCTAACATGAAGCTGAGAGAATGAGATGTTGTGAATTTTCCAGGGCAAGGGTCTCTTCGCCAAAAGGAGCATCAAGAAGGGAGAGAGCATTTTCATCGAGCGGCCTCTTGTCTCTGCCCAGTTCCTGTGGAATGCTTTGTACAAATACAGAGGTGGGTTCACTTTTTAATGAAACACAGGGCACGGCGGGGTTAAAGCCACGTTATAATGCGACACTGGTGCAGTGTGCTGGCTGGGTGTGTGGAAGCTGCACACATGTTGGGCATTGCTGCAGCATTTAACATTAATTTGACATGGAGTGACAGCAGGGGCAGCAGAGAAGGCATGGGTGATTCATTGTGACATGGACCTGACAGATAATCTGCATAGTAAATTTAAAAAAGCATAATAAAATTAATCAAAGAATAATTCTGGAAATGATATTGCTGTGTGTCATAGAATATATTGAAAGGGTCATTGTTAGCATTATTTTTTTCTTAGTTTTTGAAGGAAATTGAGTTACCCTGCCAGGCAGAGGGATGACACAAACAGGGTTATGGTGCATGGCAGTATGCATGAAATTGTGATGATAGTGCTGTTTGAAAAGCATTGGGGAAAAAATGAACCGTTCAGTACAGTTCAAAACCACACCGTGAGAAAAGGAACCATTCAATACACAACACACCCTACAAAGTGCAGTGTCACACACACATCCACTGGATGAGAGCCTTACAGCCACTCACTTAGCTGATGAACTAATGAGTAAATGTAATCATTGTTTGTTTTAAAAGTCCAAGTAGACTTTTGCCTTTGAAAGAATATTTGTTGATTTCATATGGGTCAAATCTCTGAATGGAAAAAGTTATTTTGTGTTACAGAGAACACTGGAACACTGGGTTGTCTTTATGTACAAAACACACTGAACCAAAACCAAAATTGTGACCCAAAAACTGCAATAGAAACTGAACTGAGGGCTTGAGCTGTTACACCCCTAGTTAGAACTGGCATGGTCTGTAATGATATTTTGCTCTTCCTGTCATCTCCTTTCTTCCTACACTCTCCTCCTGTTTCCCTCCCAGCCTGTGAGTACTGCCTCCGTGCTCTTGAGACGGCGGAGGAAAATGCGAGGAGGCTCAGCGGCGTCCCGGGGCTCAGCCTTCCTCACCCAGAGCTCTGCAGCGTTCGACCTGAGCTGCACCAAGCCTGTCCGCAGTGCCAGGTTGGTCTCATCAGGAAGTGTTCAGGTCTATGGATATGGGGTTGTTTGTAAGGCTGAAAAGTTAATTGAAATATTATCAAAATCACAATGTAGCCAAGTGCAGTATCCTTGATATTAACCTTTGATAAAGCTAAAATGTGTGGCAAAGCATTGTTGTAAAGTATTATGGCAGCACAGAGATGCTCTGGCCCATAAATTGTGTTTTCCAGACGTAAGAAAACGTTTGTTTGTACAAACCGCAGCAAAACATCACACCATGATCATTTTAATAGCCTTTTCCCAACATGAATCATATCACAACTTGCAATTAATATGGCCTTTTTCATACAAGTATAATCAATATTTAGACCATTACAGTCTCTTCACTGAAACCCATACTAACTTTTCTATGTGGGTTTGCAGATCTTTAAGGCAGGGTGACCCAGCACAGCTGTTCACAAACTGGTACACAAAACCCAGAGCTACATTAGACATTTTCTGAAGAAGTAATTTACAGAAAAAATGATTCAATGAATCAAAGTGGAAATATACAAACATTTCATTTCTTAAAAAATCTTCAGTGTTTTTATGGTAAGGCAAATTGTGAATGAAAATTCCAGTCTCTGCTGTTATGACTGAAGAGAAAATTTTGCCAGAGAAATGCTGGGTGGTCACAATTGGACAAAGTGAAATAGACCTCCAGAAAACAGGTGCTCATGGAATCAGGTGGAAAATGGAGGAATTTAATAAAACAATGTTCCAGGCACACCACAATTAAAATAGGGTAATAGTCTTTATTTAACGATGAGCTAAAACATCAGTGTGTTTTCATTCCTGGTTTTCATCAGGATAAGAAAAATCTCTGTGGCACTGCTGGGAAAAAGTGTCAAAATGTGACGAACAGCAGCCTGAAGCCCCTCTGTATTGAAGAATAGAGCTGATGCTAAACTGTAATACAGCAGTGCACACTTGACTTCCGAGTATCAGTTGCCATTGAGTGGGTGAGGATAGTCAGGATTTCAGTTCAAACAAATATTACACCAGCTGAAGTTGCCCCTCTGCTGTTAATCAGTGAATTTACCCGATGTAGTCTTTCGTGGGAATCAAACTGTGAGCGCTCTCAGCCCTCCGTGGCAGATGGTTTGAGAACCCAGCTTGACTTTGCTTCTGGGGTCAAGGCAAAGCTAGAAAAATCCTCAATTTGAAAAACTGTCCTAGAAAGATTATGCAAAATGATATCCAAAAACTTTGGAAAAGTCATGGAGTTTATTTATTCACTGATTGCTTTTTCTTAGCCATGCAAGTGTGCCATTGCTGGCGTTTGTTAAATGTAATTACATTTTTTTTGAAGAAATAATAAACAGTGTAACAGTCTTCCTGTTTACAGAGGTCACACATGATAGATGATGCTGTTAATGAAGACCTTGGTCTCAAAAGAATGGTGAAGTAACTTGTGCTCTGCAGGCTGAAAGTCAGAAAGAAAACAAGTTCATTGTATGCATTATGTTTGGCACCTGGTGTTTAATGAATTGTCTTCCCCTGCAGGTTATGTATTGTAGCAGTGAGTGCCGACAAGCCGCAGCAGACCAGTACCATCGGGTTTTATGTCTAGGTGCCTCCCAGGAGGATCCAGACCACCCGATCAACAAGCTGAAAGATGCATGGAGGTGAGGGAGGAGTTCATTGCTCATGTGAACCTGCTTGATTACACAGGTTTTGTTTTTATACATGGCTTTCACCTTAATTAATTAACCTTACCTTTCACCTTAATTAAGATAACCTCTCTTCTCTGCAGGAGTATGCACTATCCCCCAGAGACATCCAGCATCATGCTTATGGCCAGAATGGTGGCCCTCGTTAAACAGGTGCTTCTTAGATTATTTTCATCACCTTTTTTTCCTATTTGATTGCATGCTTGATTTGGCTTCCCTTGCATTCTTGTAGTAGTAGTAGCAGTACGTTTTAATCCTAAAAGGAAAATTGCCGCTTCTCAGATTCATATGTACAAAATGAAGCAATTATAAATGCAGTGCAATGAGTTGCAGACAGCATGATGGTTTGCATACCACTGTGAATGAGAATACCAGTGTAATTTAGTTAATACTTCTTTCACTGCTGTCTTTGTCTAATTTACCTTTTACCCAAAAATTTTGCATCATATGCCAGTTAACAGTTACATGTCATTCTTTAAACACAAACATTACAGTGTAAAATCTTACTACAAATAAACTGATATCTTGGCAACAAGCACTATTAAAAAAACATTGATCGGAAATAAAGTTCATAATGCAACATGTTTTTAGTTTTTTTTTTTTTTCCAGTAGAGACTGTTGCCTGTGTTTGTGGCTGCCAAGATATTGACACTAACCTCCTGATTTACTAAAGCAAAACCAGCTGCATGTGTTAAAAAAAAAAAAAAAAAAAAGATAAGGGCATAACTGTTACTATCTATATACTATCTACTACCAAGTATAAAACAAATAATCCAATCCAAATGATTAAATATTTCTAGTACTTCCTGTTCAAAGATACCCGACAGTATACAAAATTTCTTCTGTAGATTTTATTTCAAATCATCTTTATGGTGATTAAGCAATCCATGAAAAAAAATAAATGGTCTCACTCAAGCCCTAATGCTCCTTTCAAACCTGGGCAGAGGAGGTCTGCCATCCTCATTTTCCTCCTTTTCTGCATCATCGTCTTCATCATCACCATCTTTGGATTTATCCACAGGTGAACATTGAGGAGCATGCAGCAAACAGCAGTGCTACCCTCTCTGGACTGTGCAGTCCAGCGGGGTGTGGGCATTGTTGTGTCTCTGCTCTGCAGGGTAACAGGATTTGGCAGAGGAGTCAACAGCCAGGAGTGTAATGTGTGTTCTCAGTCTCCTCATGAAAGGAAATGAAATACAGTATAATTGGGAAATGATGTAGTCCCTCTATTTGATTAATGAGGAAAATGGCTTGGAAGGTGCGTAATGTGAATTGACTTTGGAAACATAGGCCTAAGTAGCCTAATGTTTCTACCCTGTCTGCCCTTCAGCTGCACTTACAAAATCAATCAGTGCACTGTTGCTAAATCAGAATTGTTACTTTTTACACAAGAATGAATGACAGCAAATGCCTTCTTGTTAAGGTAGGAAAAGGATTCCTGTGAAATCTCCAACATCTAGTTTACATTACTAGGAGTACTTTAAATAAAAGGGGCAACTGAGACTGCTGGCACAAAATTAAAAAAATAAATAAACAAATTAACCTTTAAACAAGCATCATTCATTACAAATTACACATGATGTTGGTAACCAAGATTGCAACAATAAACACTATGCAACTCTGTATTTATCATGAATATTGCTGTGTGTTGTGCAGGCCCAAGACAAATCACGTTGGCAGAGGCTTTTTTCTCAGTTCTGCAGCCGTGCTGCCAATGAGGAAGAGGAGATAGCCCACAAGCTCCTGGGCGAGCAGTTCAGAGTAAGCCACCATCCTCATATTTCTGCTGCAAATGTAGGTAGGATGTGCAGTGTGCATTACACACAAGGCCAGAGCGATCAGAGACATAATGTGTGGGTTGTATGGTAATTGCAGCGCTGTAGAGCTAATTGGACAGGGCATGACACTTTCACCTCCTGCGGACAGGGCTTTGATTTCCACAGAGGCCCCTGATGCTAAAATGCAGTCATTGTGGTGCTGTGCTGGAGGAAGGCTTCCACAAAATTACATTTGCTGTGTGTTATGTCAGTTCTAATACTTAATGTTTCTGTAGGGACAGTTGGCCTTGCTACAAAGCCTTTTTACAACAGCACTTTATGATGATCATCTCAATCGGGTAAGTACAGTTATAATTTGTTTCAAATTCAATACTTATCTACTGCTCCAGTTATTGCTTTGCCATTTATTGGGGATGCACCGATTCCACTGTGTCAGTGCTGATAATGACAAGAGTCTGAAACTTTACGTATCAGCCAGTGCTAAGTACAGATCCAGTTCATTACTTTCACTTAATAGTGTTGGGTTGGACAGTTTGAGATCATTGGAAAAAATAATTGAAACATTTTTTTGCGCCAAAACCCCAGAGTTTGCTTTTATTTCTGACGTGATAGTCAGGGATTTTGGTGTCAAACATTTGCCTTGGGTTAAATCTCCATTCTCCAATACTGACTTTGGTTTTGTATTGGCACCAATACTGATACCAGTAAAATTGCATCCCAGGCATTTATCCTTTATCTTTTGTAATTCATTGATTCTGTGTCTGATTTTATTTTTAAGCTCCGTCTGCGCTAAAATAATTACAACAGCCACTACCCAAAGGTAAATGGGTAGCAAGTAGATCTTCACAATTTTCCCCCATTTGTTTTGGCTATGTCAACAAACAAACTAATGTTAATGTTTTGGCATAGTGGCCTTCATACAGTATGCTGCCTGTCTACCTTTGGATATTGGATGTTGGATCTGTAAGACTTTGGCTTAGCACCAAAAAGCAAGAACTTTGCAGGCACATCGTTCTGTTGTTCCAGCCAAACTCGGTCACTTGAGCTTGTTCATAAGTATTTTTCTGCCTTTTTTACCATTTGGAACATAAAGGTCTTGTTAGTCTCTTGGTGTGTTGCTGCCTTGTCAGCCAAGCGCAGGCAAGCTTGAAACAGCAAGTTTCTCCGTGTTAATCATGTAGGAGCCTGTGCCAGACAGCCTGTTGTGTGCCAAGAGATGGTTTGTATTCCCATTCAGTTCTGACTCTCAAACTTGGTTTTGGAAGTAGGTATATTTATAATGACAAGCTGAAAACCTTTTGTGACCTGATGTTGAACAGAGACCAGTGTTTATTTGCTTTCAAATAGAAGTAATTAGAAGACCATGCAATATATAAGACTCAGCACTTTTTATTGGAGGTGTTATGGTATTTCATCCTGGGCAGCAGAGCGGAGCAGTGAAAAGGTTAACCACCCTTTTCAACTGGAGCAGCCAGGCTTCAAGCCACTGTGTCAGCAGTCTGTCCGGCTTAAACATCCTTAGGCAAGCAGCAACAACCTCACCATGACCTCTGACCTCACTGGATGGGGAGAATAAGTGAAAAGAGAATTTCCTTATGGGGATCAATGAAATTATTGTCACTCTTTTCCAGTGGTTTACTCCTGAGGGTTTCCGCGCCCTGTTCTCTCTTGTGGGGACCAACGGACAGGGAATAGGCACCAGGTAAAGACAAACCACTCTCTCTCACTTATTTATCCTTTATTATCTCGTTTATTATAGGACAAACACTGGAATGCCATTTTGATTAAATTGTATAATTTCTTTGCTTCCTGTTCTGTGTAATTTCAGTTCTTTAAGTCAGTGGGTCCATGCCTGTGATGCACTTGAGCTTCCTGGCCAGCAGAGGGAGCATTTGGATTCCTTTATCGACCAGCTGTACAAGGACATAGAGAAAGGTCACAACTTCAGTCTCTGTCTCACAGTATTCACCCATGTTTGTAGATGCACTTTTTTCTTCCCTTTTCAATGGTAAAATTTGTGGATTATTATAGATTTAAATTTTTTTAATGTCCAGATTGGACATTTGACACAGCGGTGATTCTGAATTAGTTATGTGTTCCAGTTGTGATAAAGGTCAGAATTAAACATAATTTGTCTCTTCTCTCTGTAGAGACGGGAGACTTTCTGAACTGTGAGGGTTCTGGACTTTTCCTGCTTCAAAGCGCATGTAAGTTCAGCAATCCATGTTGTTAAGATCTCCCTTTTATCTTTAAAGACCCTGCCCCGGTCAAGAGGATTTCCCTCCAGTTTGAAAACCTTTTTTGCTTCTTGCTTTTCCCACCTCTGCAGGTAACCACAGCTGCATACCAAACGCAGAGGCATCTTTCCCGGACAACAATTTCCTGCTTCACCTCAGTGCCCTTAGTGACATCAACCCAGGAGAGGTCAGTGGACACCTCTGGGTTTGGGGCGATAAATTCTGGCCTGGGATCAGTGGGACAGAACATCCCTCTCTTTGTGTGCTCCATTGTCAGACAGTATTAGAAGGCTGAGACTTTGAGGATTGGAGGGGGTTTGTCAAGCTGTCAGAAAGATTGAGAAGCCTTGCATCTGCCCGCCATAGTAATGTCAGAGCAGCCGCTCAAGTTTCACACCAAAGCCCTCCTTTGATACTGGCTGAAACTGGAGTGCTTTGTACCACATTTCGCCCTCAGAAAGATGGGAGGGCACAGCAACTTCCTGCTTAGGGTTGAATAGGCACTGAAAAACCTGATTCATCTCTGCTGTTTGAGCAAAACCAGTAGCAGCTTCAAAGGGGTTTGTGGGACTAATATGTTGCTGTTAAGACATCTGGATTCAGTAGTGCAATTTCGGGGTGTCGGGGCACTTAAGCCAATTCAAATGTTTATTTTGTTCAATCTGCAGGAAATCTGTATCAGTTACTTGGACTGCTGCCAGCGTGACCGAAGCCGTCATAGCAGACACAAAATTCTGAGGTAAACAGCTGTAATCCCCAGTATGAATCCCTTGGATAAGCTCATACTGTTCCCAGTCCCATTTAGATCAATGGAAACCTTCCAGGCATTAATGGGCAGTCTGAGATGCCAGGGGTCTGATGCCTGCTCCTGTGTTTACACCCCTCATTGATCAACATGTTGATTGATCTGTATTTTAACATTCAGAGAGAAGAGTTTGTTTTTTGCGAGCCTCCTAACATAAATATTTTCTGCATCCTGTGGAAATGTTCAGCCTTGAGGAGCCATCTCCCACTGGCTGATTAAAAATAAAAAATGATAATTTGAAGTAGTTGGCAATGCCTGTCGTATGGGATCCAATTTTGTGAACATCAGCCTGTGAAACTGTTTCTTTGTGATTCATTCAGCTCTTGTTAGAGATGTGACAGTGTGAATTGCGTAATAACATTATTCTCTTCCCAGGGAGAACTACCTGTTCATCTGCTCATGTCCAAAGTGCGTCTCTCAAATGGATGAGCTGGATCTGACATCGGAGGAGGAAGAGGAGGGCGAGGCAGAGGGAGAAACTGAGGGCGATGAGATGGAAGATGAGATGACAGATGTCTGATGAAAGACTTGCCCCCGTTGTTCTCAGCCCCTGTCATTCCTGCCACCACACTAAGTAACCATGAAGCCTAGCACAGTGAAGACCAGCCTCAAGCATGATTTGCATATCACCAAAACTATTCACGTTTGGTTGTGTAATGAAAACAAATTAATTATAAAAGTACTGCAACCACTCTGTGCCCAGAGTTCATAGATCTGCCACAAAAAGTTTTCCCAGAATTGATGGAAGTGTGGCTATGCATCTGACCAAGTCCACAAATTGCAGCTCAGAGGAACGCTTATTCTTTCTCAGGTTTTTGCTCTGCTTTATAAGATGTTTCTTACAAGACTATGCATTCTGTGTCGGAGAGGCTTTTATTCATCTTCCATAACATGCGGTTACCTAATTGTAATTACAGTTCTGTCATATATGGAAGATATCCAGCAATTAAATAAATTACTGTTCAGTATTTATAATATGACCTGTAGGTAAGGTTAAGCTTTACAGTAATATAGAGACCTTGAGTGGAAAATTGCTTTGTCAGTAACTGTTTGCCCTTTATTGAAAACTGTTCAGCTACAGCTCTACATGGGTGAAACTGCTGCTACTGCCCACACATGAATCAATTGCTCAACAATGACTGTAATCATAAATCCCAATATTTTCAGTGTTGTTAGACAAAGATGGAAAATATTGAATGCGTAACCCCAATTATCTCCTGTGGCATTCAGAGCAATGGCACAAGAGAGCATGACTTCTGAATTCATGCAAGTAGTCTTGTATCATAAGTGTCATCGTATCACAACAGCAAATGGGGCCATTTTTGCTATTTTGACATAAACCATTGAATCTGAGTGGTTGTGGAGTTGTTTATTTGGTTCATACAGCACATACCAGGAGCATTTACAACAGAGCGTTATGCTGTTCCAACATTAAATCAGTCATCACATATCAACCACAGACCCCTCGTCTAATTGTCTGCCTCCTCATGGAATCTGGTGTCTTCACTAATCAGTGTTTGATTTGCGGCACTTGCAAAACAAATATTTGCATTTGCTCTAGGCCTTTTCTGTGGCACATCCAGAACTTTCACATATCTATATCTCTTTTTGTCATATTGAGTAAATGAATTAGATGCTCTGCTGCTGATGCCTGCCCTCTGCACCACTGTCTGTCCTCAACATCAAGTGCAATATAATGAATGCAGACACAGGGTGAGACGTTGAATAGTGATGCCATCAGGGCTAAACTGTCTTAACAAAGTTACTCACAGACCTATACTCTTCCCATACTGCCTTTGCTTATCTGTGGTTGTCATTTCTTCGTTACCCTTCTCAGTCCCCTCCCCACCCCCGAGACATCGGTCTACTTGCATCAAATGCTAATTTGCCCTGGATGCACCAAAGAGAGATGAAAAAGAACACATTATTTCCATGAGAGGATGCACACCTGGGACCCAGCGTGGCAGGAGGCTGGACCTCTGGTGACATCCTCCAGTGAAGCTCCCCCACTATGGGCTGTCATCCTCTGAAGCCATGCCAGAATCGCCGCAGGAACTCTGTAACTTTGGAATGTGGACTTGAGAGCCGCAGTCCACTGCAGGGGTTGAGTACAGTCAGGCATACATATAGGCCCACACATCACACAGCACAGCCGTTTCAAGTAGAGAAAGTGGGGAGGTCAGAGAGCCTGCCCTGAGAGAAGTGGACGAGATAGAGCCTCATTTGAGGATTGAGAGGGAGGGATGTGAGGCAAGTGTTTGAAAAGAAGGAAGAAGATAGGGGAGGGTGTCTCTATGAAGGGTAATTATTACTATGCAGAGAAAGAGTCCTTTATCCTGACAAACCAAGAACAAAACACTCAATATACATTTCAAAGATGGCAGGGAAGTAGAAGTGGGCATATTATTGTCATTACCATATTATGCAGATGAAGGGGGAGTAATACATACAGAGGAGGTTCTAAGGTATGTGCTCAGCTCTAATGGGCTAAAAGAGCAATTTTGTCAAAAAGTGCCTACTGCTATCTGACACTTTGCTGTATTACAGGCCTTTTAATCCCTTTTGAGCAAAAGTGTTGTAGATTGAGCTTTTTTTTTTTTTTTTTTTTTTTTTTTTTTATTATTATGGTTCCACCAGGGCCATAGAATAACTAATATAAGCACATCGGGCTGGTGAAACTAGTCACAATTTGTAAGTTTCTGTCAAATATGCATTTACAGGTTTTATTTTCATAGTATTTTTTGTGGAAATGCCTTTGGTCCACGTTTATCTATTCAATTTTTTTTTTCATAGTTTGCTGTTGTCAGGTTTTTAGGTTTTATTGTCAAGTGTGACCATGTCAAGTGTATTGAAGTATCGAGTGCTTGCACATCTATCTAATGAGGTTTTTTTTTTTTTTAAATTAGTTCTATTCATACTTGTATTCATTAAAGTAGCATTAAGTTTATTGAATTCAATTTATACATGCAAAGCCATTTTCAGCAGCTCTTACTTCATCTACCACGCTAATGTGCTAATTTGGTATTAGAGGAAACTTTCCCATTATTTTACGCACAACAGAAACAACTCTGCTGTTTAATGAAGCTTAAAAAAATATCTCTTTCAGTTCATACAGTGCCTTGTACAGTAAAGTGTATCTTGTACTCAATTTGGTTTAACCTCTTCCCCTTTTTTTTAACCCCTATTTTTTGGCTGAGACAGATCTTCATTGGGAGAGAAAAGAAGACATGAAGATTAATTAGAGATGGAGCTCAGCGTTCTCTGTGAAGTTACTCCAGTATAAATTAGTAATGAGTAATGAACACGATGGAATTGGAAGTATGATGGAAGTATATGATCAACGCTCCAGTGCTCAATCTTGTCTCATAAGTTGTTGCAGCAGTTTTTGATTTGTTACCATCTGTTACACAGATTTGATGCAAAATTTACCGGTTTTTGACCAAATGAGAAATGATAAAATGGTCAAACAATCCCTCCAACATATCACATTGAGACACCAAAACCTGCAGTTTTGCCCCAAACTGCATAGGATTAGAATAAAGTGGGCGTGTTGCACAGGGGAGACCTGTTGGTACCCACAGAACTCAATTTCAGTCAGATATCTTGAGGTCAGAGGTCAAGGGACTCCGCTGAAAATGGCCATGCCAGTTTTTTCCTTGCTAAAATTTTGCGTAACCTTACAGCAATATAGCATATTGCTAGAGATGAAGGCCATTACATACTCAAAAGGTGCACCATACTGTGTTGAAAGAAGACAGCAAGCTGGCTCTAAGCTGGACAAACAGAGGTGGACGGCCTGTTCACTGACGCTGGCAGCTGAGGACCTGTGAGGTGTCGGTCCCTCACACTACAGTCAAATCGCCTTGTATGAGATTCATGCAATTTCTGCGCTTTTTCCAGCCTGCCATTACTGCTAAATAGCTCTCTTGAGAATTTAATCTTCAACAACCAGTTGTTGATTTAACCACCGAGGTTAAAAAGTAGACTGTGTTGTTCATGACCTTGAGTGCTAAAGTTGTCAAACTATTTCACACTGCATGCTTGAAGTAAGCAAACTACCAAATGAAACCTTAATTTTTCTTTTTTTTTTTTTTTTTTTGGAAACAAACAGAGTAAATGGACTTGAAATGGACACCATATGGAAACAATCTACCACCTACATTAGTGCCCTCCAACTCGGTTACCTCAGTGGATACCATTACTGCCTTGGAGGGCTACTCCAGGACTCAGTGATGAACAACCACTTCATGTGAGATCAGACAGCCCACTGTAAAGTAAGGTGCTTGTGTTTAAGCTCACCTGGCACCAAAATAAGCACGACGGAGTGAAATATCATTTTAAGCACACATTCATGGCTGCAGAATGAGTAGTTGGTTTTGATAAATGACTGGGATTTCTGTGGTAAGTTCTCCTTAAATGATTTCCCTGGCAAAGTCAAAGTGGTGAAAATTTGTCAACACCACCTCTGCCATGCAATCATTGAGGATACTTTTGAAACATTGTGGGCTGCCCAACAGCCTCACATTCATCTTCAGGGAGGAACATTTAAGACCTCAGTGGCGTCATATAAATCTTGCTGCATGGTCTGAGCCAATGGAACGGAACATGAAGAATTGAGTTGTGAATCATCCAAAATGAGGCTTTAGCTTCACAAATGTTACAACAGGATCTACAGTACAGCGCCGCAAAGTTTGTGAGCATCTTACAGGGAAGTAAAAACAAAGGGATGGCTTTGATGCCACTGTGTTTAAATTTACCATCTTCACTAAAGATTTCATGAATGCATTCCTCTTCCCTGCACCATTTAACACAGCCTAACTAAGAGTCAAAATGGCTGTATTTGAGAAAAAACGGCAAAACAAAACAATTAAACTGTCCCTACAGTAAATCATGGAGACAAAAAGCAAAGGAGCGATAATTAACAGCTGTTTCTGTCGACCTAGTGATGTGCAATAATTGGCAGCTAGGCTGGTGGTACAAATTTGCAGGCACAGGAAATATTTGTGTCATATATCTGACATACTGAATTCTTCATTTGAAATATCAGATCTTAATGTTTATTTCGAAGCATAGATAGTAGAGTAATGAAGTTTTTGTTTCTTGTCATGTTGTTCGTGCTGATATTTTCCACATTTCTCAAACCCTATCACACTTTGAGGTTTGGACAATTAAAATAAAAGCATTGTACTTTGTGTGAAAGAGGTCAACTGTGAATGCCCTTATGAATTCTTCCTCTAAGGTCAAGCCAGGCGGTCCCATTGAGACTAAACGCGCTCTGACTCATGTAGTGCAAATGAGGCTTTTGAAACACTTTGACTATTCAGCTTCAGCTCTCGCTATCTCAGTTTCTCATCGCCCACTGCGGGACATTCAACACATCCTTGCTGGATGAGGCTAATGCTCTCTTTTGGTTTTGGCATTTTAAAGTCGGGGATGCAAAAGAAGTAACTGTATCCAATTATGTGGAGCGTATTCCTGCTAGTCAGAATCTTCAGCGTGCTTGCAAGATAGCTCGGCCAGATAAGACATTTTTCAATATCTAGAGCTTCTCTCACATCCTGTGGGCAGCGGTTTGATGGGCTGTTCATCATACAAAAGGTCACATTCATGAGCCAATTGTACCAGGAATCTTTTCATACAAAATAGACATTGATAAGGAGGGACAATTCTTTTATTCAGACAGCTGCTACTTTCTAGTAAGATAAAGTCCTGATTGAAATGAACACTGCTGCTTTCCAAATACTGCATGGTGAAAATAAGGTGTGTGTTTTCCTTGGACTGGAGTACTTGGGCTGAACCATATGTTGTCCTACAATCATTTGGCATAGCAGCATTGGTGGATCAAAACTGTTGACGTGATGAAAACTTGTTACTTAAAAGATGATGAAACGTTTGCTTTGACTGTGTCACTGATTAATTGCAGTAAAGTTTGAGCATTTGAACTTTTTCCACAAATAGAAACATGTTCTGTGTGCTGCGTAATGATTTGAGTATGGTCACAAGTTGAATTAGGTAATGCAGACAAAACTCATTTGAAATTAAAGACGATAAGAGATTTATTTTACATGGTTTTGACTGATGAGAAAGACGCAAACATGCATACCACTTAATGTATTTAACCACGTTTTACATTTTAGCACCATTGCATTTTCAACAAGAGCTGAGTTCAGACTTGACAGACTGTTTTTCGTTTGTTTTGTTTTTGTTTTTTGTTTTTTTTTTTCAATGCCAAAGGTGGCCACTTGAAATGGTAATGAGCAAAAGATGTCGAACCTGTAAATAAGGCTGTAAAATTTTGTCCTTTTGGCTATTCAATTCTCATGACAATACTTGGCCCCTGTTTTGTGGGCCCCTTGAGATTTTTTTTATTCCTGTCAGTTCTCTGATGAAAATGCCTACAAAAGACAGGAGCCTCTGTGACCTGAACCTTTCAAGATGTATGGCATCCATTTTTTCTTTTTCTTTTTCTTTTCTTTCTTTTTTTTTTTTGTATTTAAAAGAAACAGATCCTTCATCTGTAAATTTCACGTCTCCTGTCCCAAATGAAATGGGCTGCATGTGAAAGTGAGCAGCACCCCCTCCCTCATCAGCATATACCCTCCAGACATGCTTTGACCAGCATGGGGGAGGGCGGAAACCCATGCCATTAAAACTAATGCTTTGTGCAGTTATTTGAGGTCTTCACAATTTCCATTGATTACACATAAAAAGACCACATGGGGTCCTTGGTCTCACAAGGCCTCTTCATTATGCTTTTTGGAGAGCAGCTCTCAGATAATGTTCTTTATCCGTGGTTTGTGCTACGAATGCGTTGTATTTGCAAGTGATTTTTATTTGCTGCAATAATTCTTGATTAAATACCTTTTATTCATAAAAATCACTCATATTTAGCGAGCAAGGCTTGACCTTTTGAATATTTGTTCAGTATAGTTTGTCATCAAATACTGTGGATAAATAAATGCTAATGTGGCTTTGCGGTGCTCCATATACCCTGTGCCGCAGGCTGTGCTTCTTTTATTGGAGAAAATATTGTATTCATCAATATCACCTCAGGACAGCACCTAATTACCAAGTAACAGCACAACTGGAACAAACAAATAAGACTTCCTTTTGCACCTAATATGAAATGAAGCATTTCTCAAAACTCTATAGATAAAAACCATGGTGTGATTTTTGATTCCAGTCTCTCATTAGTCACTCACATCAGAAACACCACCAAAACAATTTTTTATCACCAGCATCGCTAAACTTAGGCCTATGTTAAGTATGGCTGGTGCAGAAACTGTTGTTCATGCATTTGTAATGTCTCGCTTCGGTAACTGCAACATTTTATACTCTGGTCTGCCTCCCTCTAGTACTATGAGTCTTCAGCTGGTCCAAAACGCTGCTGCCAGAATCCTGACCAGAACAAGGAAGTCTGACCACATCACACCTGTCCTGGCTTCCCTTCAATGTCTCCCAGTTCATGCCAGGGCAGATTTTAAAATGCTTGTATGAACCTATAAGATTCTACCTATTTGACTTAATTATATCCTACAAACCCTCTCAGCTGGCCACTGAGCATTTTCCTACCTCTCTCCTTTCCTCTGGAATGGTCTACCGAAAGAAAATCTAACTCTATTTTTACTTTTAAAACCAAATTTAAGGCTTATTTGTTTTCTTTAACCTATGGATAATATAATAATGATTTGAGCTTTGAGGGAGGCTCAGTTTCTGCCTCTAGCCTCTCCTGTCTTAGTTTAGTTTAGTGTCTGCTGGTTTAGATGCCCCCCTCCCAGTCTCTCTCCTCTTCTCTTTCCTATATACTTTCAGCTGTGACTGTGATGTTCTCTGTTACTAACCCGCTCTCCTCTGTGTGTGTGAATGGTTTGTTTCTGCTGCATGGATGTGGCACCCATCTTTAGGTTGGTGCCTTGGCTCTGTCCCTGTGTCCTGCTCCCCCTGCTGTACCTGGTCCTGCTGTACCTGGTCCTTCTCCCCCCTGCTGGCCCTCCACGGCCATTAGCTCTGCTGCATTCATGCATCCCACTAATGTTTTCCCCCTTCCTCCCCGTCTTCTATGTGTGTGTCTTATATGTTTGAGTATGCATGCCCTGTGCTACTGTAGCTATCTCCCTCTCAGGCCCCCCCCTTCACCATCCCTCATGTTGTCTTCCTCATCATCATCATCCCCCTCATCCTGGCCACTGTGGCTGCCCTGTGGCTGGTCTTTGTCCGGTGTGGGTCTGCTGCCTTGGGTGAGCCCTCCCGCTGCTTCTGTTGATGCTGTCATTATTGTGTTTTCTTGCATATGAATTATGACTATAGTATTTATAATTTGCACACTGGGTCGACACCTAATGTCCAGCTATCAGGCCGGGAATGGGGCCTCCTGTCTCTGTGGTCCTTCTCAAGATTTCTTCCATTTTTCCCTGGTCAGATGGGTTTTGGGGATTTTTTTTCTTGACTGCACTGAGGATTAATTCAGGAGGTGTCGTCCTGTTTGTTGTAAAAATGCGGGCATGTAAAGCTCTTTGTGACTGTAAACAGTGACACTAGGCTCTAAATAAAGCTGAACTTGAACTTGAACAAACTTTAAATAGAAACATTTTCAAATCTTATAAAATGTTGGCCAGTATGCTTAGACTGCTCTGAAATACCCCGCTGAATCAGAGTGGTACATTCAGTTAGGTGCACAATCTTCCACTAAGCAGTCCAGGCCAGGTGTATGGCTGCATGGGATGCCGCTGTATACACTGTGACACAAAAGTGCAATTCTCCAGATGGCAATGCCTCTGAATGCTCCTGGTGTCTGAACTGAAGCATTGCAAAAAGTTTCATGATTGAGCTTAGAGGTGCAAATCCACCAGGACAGAAAGTTGGATCAAACACAAGCTGGAAATGTGATTAAGGCCTGAACCTCTGTGGTAGGGGATCCACCCAACAAATCCCATACCCAACACCGTAATTCTGCCTTGGTTCCTCAGGAGACATTTAGCATTTAGTTAACATAAACCTGTTTAGTGTGACATGGGATGAAGGCCCCTTAAGTGACAGATGCTTCTCTTTAATGTGATGGGGAGTTTTTTGGGGGGATACTTTGTGGGTTTTTTTGAGAGATGCCTGGGTTGCTTTGGGCTGTTTGAAATCCTGGGCTGAGCCTGTCTTTTCCCGACTCGATGAAAGGTTTGGATGTTGATATGGAATACACCTTCTCTGTTTCCTGGGAGAGCATATAAATCACTCCATCCCTCCTCCCCTCCCTCTCCTTTTGTGGGCTGTGGCTTATCAGCATTGCATAGTCCACTAGTTAAGAAAATGGTAACTTGGGGGTTGTTTTAAATCCCTTGACACAGGAAGGGTCACAGGACCCTCAAGCAAGGTACTCTCTCAAATTAAACTGCTATGATGTATAGGGGAATCCACTTTCTCCTAAAGATTCATTTAAGTGAGTTTTAGGCTCATATAAGTAAGTTTGTAGTGTTTTTGAAAACACCATGTTGATGTTAAATTGTGCTGAATGAAAATAGCCTTTCTCCATATTTCTGATGATGGCCCATCTTCATTCTGTTACTGGAAGAATTGCATCAAAGGATTTCTCAACACTACAATGTTTGTTCAATTGCAATGGGATGGCTCAACCGTTGTAGAGGAAAAAGAACAAAAACAAAGGACTCTCTCATAGAGCTGGCGGTCTGTTTGTGTGGCTGGTTGAGAGTCTTGAGACACTGGAGGGAAATCCACCAGACCTTCAAAGGGACAACGCAGTGGGGAGTGTTGGCACACTGCTGGTTTGGACAGCTTGCAAACCTTACAACACGACCCCCAGCTATAGCAGACCAGCACACACAAACACAGGCTCTCTTGACAGTATGGAGGAATATCAATAGTGTTCAGGCTGGCACCTCATTTACATGACCATAAACACTGAATGTTTGATTGTGCGCTTGTTTATGGAAGGTATGTGCATGAAAGACACATGAATTAACAAATGTGTATATTCGCTCTCTCTTTTTCTCCCCCTCTCTCTCACACGCACAGGAAACTACTGAATTATAGATGCAGAAACAGGAAATTCCTCCCCTTACTCTCTGTCACTCAGGCTCTGACCTTGCACCGTATCAATTAGTAGAGCTGGAGGCAATCAGCAGACCTCCCTGGAGACTCTCTGTGTGTGCCCTTAATTTATGAGGGCCTCTCGGTCCTCTCTCTACAGTGCCCACCTGGTAGGTGGCCAGTGTTCCTGCTCATACAAACAGGGCAGTCATTTCACGCTGTGCAAATCAAAGAGCAGTAGGGGTTAGATCATTTTGTGTCCTGTCCTGTGCAGTGCCCAGTCCTGTGTAGTAGTGCCTTCTCTTCTGTGGCAGAGCCTCGCTCCATTAGTTCTCTACTGTGTCTGCCCTGTCCAGTGTCCTTTGTGTCCTGTGGAATGTGTGCCCCACAACATTAGGCGGTTATGGTCTTGCCATGCTATGTCTTTGAACTCATTTAACACAAGGAAATTTTATGGCTTGACACCAAATTGTATTAACTGTAACAACACTTACAAATTATTTAAACAAAGATTGTACTTCCATTCTATTTCTGGCTTGTATTTGGAGAAAATGTTGTGAAAATTAGATAGGAACCAAACCCAGGTGTCCTACATGATGCTTCCACTATTTATGTCAATAACTGTGGGAGCGATCTCAGTATAAATCCCATTGTGCAAAATATTCAAGCTGCCCAGTATTTAATCAATTGACTGTTCTTTGTCTAAACTCTACCAAATGATGCCAGAAATGTTGATCAAAAGGCAGTGAAATTCTGTCCAATGGTGCATTTTTGTGGCAGGCAGAATGCAAAATTAGTTGTAGCCTATCCAGGCTATAGACCAGGTTGCAATTACAACCTTGGAATACTTTTCTGAAACTGCATGCGTTTCCAAATGTGCACATAATGTTGTCAGTCCAATGAAAGTTTGCTTGCACTAAATGCTCACATGAATTTGGCATCACAAGACAATAACCGCCCACTTGTACACGGCACTCATTACACAGGAAAGGACATCAGATTACACAGGACCACACACAGCAGAGGACAGGATGCGAAATAAACCTCACAAAGCTATAAATACACTTTTCTGCTGACACTGATTGCAGTCGGGAAATTGTAAATAAGTTTATATTGCAGCAGAGTGGATTATGAGGGTCATTGCACAGTACAATGTACTTCTGCTGATTTCACATGTATCTTAAAATCCTGTATGTGTTGCCCCAAGCTTCATCCTAGGCTCCCTTGGCGTTTCCGTTTGGGGAACCTGACACTTATTCGAGGATCCAGCCATTCAGTGTTTATCAGCAGGATCAATGCAGCATCTGTGTCTTTCTCCCTATGAGGCTCTGTGGGAAGTAATCCCTCTTCAGCAGAGCAGATCTTGAATCCTCCCATTCACTCTCACTCCCATGAGCACACAGGAGCACATTTCCTGTGGACCTGGAGGAGTCTGAATTACCATTTGTGCGATTATATTGTGGGACGATTGTACCATAATACACATGGTTCAGATGACCTCTTTCATGCACAATGGATGCACTTCTTGAAGCACTGGTGTCCAACTATTCAGAGAGGGTGACCTGGACATAAAAACAAACCTAGGTGGGGAAGCTCATGCTCACATCTCCCAGAAGCTCTTAATGCGTGTCATTCACAGTGGGACCATAGATCCAAACTCATAATAGATCAAACAAGCTTCTGTGGTTTTCTGCATTTAACTGGGAGTGTCTGTTGACTTCACACTGATTTTTTTTCTTGTGCATATTTCTGTAACAAGTGTGGTAAATAATGCGTCAAGATGAATTTGAGATCAGCAAGTTAGCAGAGAGGTGGAGCGCTGTATATGGAAATGAACAGACTGAAGTTAGGCCAACTAGAAAATAAAATGTAACTGGGCAAATCATTGTTTTGAAATGTAATACTTCTAACAAACTAATGAAAATATTCATTCAAAGCCAAACACACAATGCCATAAGGCTAATGATTAATTGTCCACAGAACTAATGAACAAACATGTGCATTATAGATCAATTGTATTTAATTTGCATTTGGAACATGGTTCAAATTTCATGTTCATAGAAAATGTCAATTTCCTCCCCACAGGGCTGAAGTGTAACATTTAGTCTGATACAAAACAGTCCATACCAACCTTCTTTCCATTTTCAACAGCATAATGAGACCAATTATCACCTAAGCTGATGGATATTGCATAATTATCCCAATCAGCTTTGATTGTGCCTCTACTTTATCACCACTTTCCTTAAGCATCTCTGCGGTTGATTGAGGTGAAGGTGCAAGGAACCCTAGAAAAATCTGGGGCTGTATTCACAAACAATCTGAGAATACTCCTAGAAAGCTGTGAACCTAGCCTGAAAATGTGTAGCAGTGTAAGTTTAGGAGTGATTTAGAAAAATTCTCACAGAAATTCAGTGCAAGAAAGGTACAGAAACTTGGATCTTAGTGAGGAGGTGTGGTTGCTAGATATGATGTATTCTTTTACAGTGAAATCAGTTAGCCTAATTAAATTAATATTTTATGTAATGTAATCTGTGTTGAATAAATTGTAGGCCATAATTTAAAAGTAGCCTCTTCCCATGAACCAGAATGTTCCCCATGAGCAAGCACATGGTGACAGTGACAAAGAAAAACCTTTTAACAGGACAAAAGACCTTTAGCAGACCCCGACTCTGGGTGGGTGGCCATCTGCCTCGGCCATTTAGGTTGGGAGAGAGAGAGAGAGAGAGAGAGAGAGAGAGAGAGAGAGAGAGAGAGAGAGAGAGTACTACTACTACTACTACCTGTTGACTGAATGGGAACAACCAAGACAGCAGAAAAGTAGAATTATACAATTTACGTTCCAATCATTCAATCAATAAATCAAAAAAAAAAAAAAAAAAAAAAAAAAAAAAAAATACAACAACAACAAGAAAATCAAAGAAATGTTGATTCCATCTGCACCTAGTTATGAATATGGCCGAAGGGTGAATTTTTACTCCAGGTCCTTCAGAGACAGTGTCTCACTGCATGAGAACCACAAGCTGCATTTGTTGCTGGTGCAAGACATTACAACACTTTCATCGATTTGAAAGCCGTCTCCTATATAGCGACTCAATAAGCTGTGGAGTCACAGACTGCATTGTATTGTCTGGGAAAGATGAGTGATGGCCACCTAGTTAAAGTAATCCATGGTGTATTAATACTTTGCAACTCTCTATCACAGATAAATAAAACACAGTAGTGACTCAAGTCCCAGTACCCAGTTGATGAAAGCTTTTACATTAGCTGTACTAAACACCTGGTGTCTGGATGTTTCCTGGGAGATAATGGCAGCAGCAGCAGCAGCAGCAGCAGAGATTTGTCTCACATAAACAGAAGAATTGAGTAGTTAAAATGAGAGGTGAGAGGATATACACAAAATCCAAGGAAGACACAGCGCTGGCTGCATTGTTTGACTGAGAAGTAACAGGTGCTTACCACCAATGATGCTGCCACAATCAAAAAACATGAAGAGCTCTCGGATTAGTGGAACAAGTTTAAGAAGTGAAGACTTTAACAAGGTCAAAGTCAGTGTAGTTGAACATGAAATAGTAAATATGCAATGCCTCATGCTACTGTACATCAAACATTATTTAGTCGTTCTGCTTTTTCATCAAAGGAACACTCATGATCTCCCCATATGCATCCATATTTTACTGGATCTATGTAGAGCAGGCAAAGAAAAAGATGAGTCTTGAATGAGCCAATATTTACATTCTACCTGTAATGTTTCCTGAGGCAACAGAGACAAAGGAGGCACTAGGGCAAGAGGTAGACAAACAAGAAAATCACTTTGAAATAAAGAGAACACCCTCTGATTTTCTCATCTTTGTGGAAGGAAAAAGAGAAAGGCATGTTATATTGTGATGTTTCCCAGCCTAAGTATGAGCTGCGTGCAGTGCGTGATCTGGGGACCGGTGGTTGGAGTAGTTATTTATTAAAGCAGGAGGGGATGACACCTACAGCAAATTGCCTTATTATTTATAATGCTCTCCACCACGTTGTGTGAGAGGTTTTACAATGATGGCTCTTGAGAGTGCTGTTGCGAAGAGGGTAAAGTTGAAATTGTGCACCTCGCTGACACGACACATATATTTTTAGCCCTTGTGGCATTCTTAACTTAATTTGTTTGGTGGCTGTATTTGTTCTAAGATGTTAACTTGATTGTCTGTATGTTATATGAAAATGTGCTGTTGGTGGAATTAATTTTCCTCTGATTAAAGGACCTCTCCTATATCCAGAGAAGTGAAAGCCATGTGTTCACTTGAGAAGTGATGCATTAAATAAACATGTAATAAGATTGTGATAATACAAAAAAATCACCACTGTTACTCGCCACAATCAGCGTGCTTCAGCACCTGAACCAAGCTGAATGGGCCCCACTGTCAGATTCTTCATCTATAATTCATGATGCGATGGAATATACCGTCCATACCATATATACAATATAGTACAGTCCACTTTTGATGGAAACCCCAGGCCACTGTAAGCAATGCAATCACCATGGAAAACCTACACAGCAGGAGACTGCAGGAGACCCAAAAGTTCCCAAAAGCAACTCTGAAAAATAAACGGTAAAATGAATTATCATTAATGGGAGTCATAAAATAATCAGCCTTTCAGGATTTATGGAGCAAGAGTGTCTAAGAAAATTGGCAAGATCTCACAACACTGAAAATCCCTTAATAGCTCTCTCTAAATTCCCTGTCAAAGAGAAACACACTGAATAAACAGGTGGTATCATCACACTTAGAGTAAAGACACCTTGCAAAGTGCCTTGTGATTTTTCTGAATTAAATTTTACGTGGCTAAAAGTTAAATACATTGCGCAACAGTTAATTTTGTGAATGACTGCTATATAACGCTGTTTATATCTAAAAAAAAAAGAGTGGGAGGTGGAGGGGGAGCACAAGACTGTCTTTAAAACCTATTAAATAATGACAAAGGGCAAATTACACCTTCAGCTAGTTTGTGGGGACATGGCTGTGATGAGAATTGGATGAGAAAAAACTGGAGATAGAACACATTATGGAAACTATGTGAAAATGCCTCTGAAAATGAAGAACAAAGTGTTTGCATGCAATGTGCAATTGTACATTCTTGTATATGTGCATGAAAGTACACTTGTGCAGATGCAGCCACGAAATTAGCAAAGCAAATAACTACCAAAGTAATTGGTTTCCATTTCACTTTAGACTCCCAGAAATAACACCGCTGCTGAGCTGTTTGCTTAACAACCAGTGTGGAAAACAGCAGTTGTTCCCCTTTTGACCTTTGCCCTCACCAGGTTTTGCTATCTAATTTGGTTAATTGTGTGCTTCCCAGGGGATTGAAATGCACAGCCAGTATGGACAACATCAATGTTCTTCCGTCCAGGTCTGGCCAGTCGTAAAACATGGTTCATGACAAATATGTGTGCTTAAAACAACCCCACATCTCAACCAGTAATACATAAAAGAGATTCCATGTTGAAAAGGAAACTCTTTTCACTGTTGGCTTCTTTGGTTTGCTGTTTTCAAAGGACACGGCATGCGCTCTCAACAGCGGTAAAAAGTGAATATGACTTAAGTATTCAGAGCAGCAGCTCTAGAAGTTCAAAATATTTTAACTCTTAGCAAAATGTGCTTCCGACAGGTTTTCAATAGTCTTATATCAACAGCCGTAAGTACAAGAACTTCCCACAAGCATCTGTTTAGTGCTTCTAGGTTAAAAAGAAGTGCCTGGTGGACACAGCAGAAATTCAAATGCACATGTCAGAGGAAGAGAACAAATACACACAATACCACACACACAAACACACACACACACACAAAAGAAAAAAAAAACGTTCGCGCGCGCACACACACACACACACACACACACACTCGCAGGCACACATACTTCAGTGTGCACTCACATTCACAAAATCCCAGGAGATGAGTTATGGATCTTAAAACATAGAGCTGTTGATCCAGGTGCCATCTGATTATTTTTGGCCACCGGGAGTGTCTGGAAATCAGTGATAGATGTTCCAGGATAACCTCTTCACCCCCTCAAACCAACCACAGAGACAGATAGCCCCTGCTAAAAAAAAATAAATAAATAAAAAAAACTTCATGAATTTAACATCTGCCATAGCTGGGGAAACCTGATCTTTTGTGCTTTTCCTGAGTATCCACTAATCTTTTATTATACGAGTGATAATGGCAAAATCCCTAGGTGCCATAAGAAGAAAGGGAAAGGAGTTCAAAAGGATAAGCTATAACAGAAGCCTGTCGGGAATAAATACATTTTCTTTACATTCAGCTGTTAGAGGAGTTTGAGGACCGGTAAGAGCAGAAACACGCAGGTGAATCGCACCTCTGTGGCTCATGTGCAAAACGTCGGTGTGCTTCCTGTTGGGAAACCATTAGGGTCTTCTTTTCGACACCTAGAGCTTGATGAATTCAGTGGTGTCCTCCCTCTCTCCCTCTGTCTTTCTCTCTCTCTCTCTCTCTCTCTCTCTCTCTCTCTCACCCTGTCTCTCTGTGCACGCATGTGTGTGTGCACGAGCCTGCGCCTGTTTGTGTCTGCGTCTGTGTCTGTGTGGTCCAAATTAGGTTTAAGACACAACTAGGCATCCGCAGAACAGTAACCTAACCTTCCACACAGTATGCATGAGACGCACCATCTGCTGTAGTGAGAGGATACAGAGTCACCGTCTGTGCGAATGCCCACCATGCAGTCTGGCAGAATTTGAGCAATGCTCTATTTGGCATGGCACTGGCTGTGAAACACCCTCCTCAGAACACCGTGGCTGCTTTCACCCAAACCTCCCTACATACTTGGCAAACACTAGAGACTCTCTTTGTCAAATAGAAGACAAGGTAGAATTTTCCTGACATTTAAAAAAAAAAGGGTCGCCTGCCAATAATATTTGGCATGCAGGGGGGAAATGTAAGCCTTGAATTTATAACACCATATTAAGCCTCTTCAAATATTTAAGACTAAGGCAGTGACAGTTCTGGTTTGAAGTTGTCCCGTGCTACTTTCCCATGCTAAACCTCTGAGCTGTTAGGCAGAGGTAAGATGGAGGGGGAAGTAGCCCATAGTGTTGCCACAGAACAAGTAGCGCTCTGTTTGCAATCAAGCGTAGACATGACATCACTGTCCTGGGAGCAGTATGTATGGCCGACCTCTTAGCCAACTCTGTGAATGTTTGGAGGTGCAGAATGAAACCCTGAAACACATGTCCCCAGACCCATAATCACTGACCGCAGTGTGGACACTTGGCTCCACCTTCCTCCGCCACCCCGCTCACACTGAAGAGAATATCGACTCAGAGACTGTTTATTGCTGTTTACGTCTAAGTTGGCATTTGCACAATTCACTTTGCGATGTGTGTTCGATTTTTCTCAAATTTACCTACGTGTTTTTGTTGTTTTTAAAAACACCATTTGGTTTTAAGCCTTTCACAGCTGACACAGATGCCCTAAATAAGAAGACGTGGATGTAACAATGAAGCTAGCAAGGAAACGTGTTTTGAGAGATTATTTCCCAGTAGACGTTTATTTCTCCCTGTGGGCATCAGGTTAGTGACAGTGAGCAGAGCGTTATTGTAATATGTGCACTGGTGTGAAAAACACCCAACTTAAACACAATGAAATAACAATAAATCAAAACCAAATTGAGGCTTCATGCTTACTCTGATGAGATGTCTGGCTTGGGCAATATTCAAGTCAAAGAAACTGCTATACTGCATACTGCACAGAACAAATGGCAGCAATTTACCTTATCTGAAGTTGGGAAAACAAGCCTTCAAATGTCTAACCATGCTGAGTATGGCAGACACTGCCAACAAAGCACCACCTAAAGAACTGACACGCACAACACCAGTATATCCTTTAGGATGTGAGTTCAAGGCAAAGACAAACTACCAAACAGCGGGTATGCAACAAACGAGAGACACCTCCACCATGAGGCAAGTGGAAATGTGGCCAGTGTGCTTTGATTTGCCATGCAGACGTCAGAAGCGACCATTTGGCTGTGAGGGTGGCTGTTAAATAGTTCGCAAAAATATTTACAAAGCCTCCCTTCATCAGCCATTCTGGCTCACTGACACAGCAATGGTTATGGATACAATAAGTAATCCCTCATTAATGTTGTGTCGACTTGACTCACAAAGATAGGAAATCAATGTGTTCTTGCCTGCAGCGAAAACTTAAAGCTGTCCATCTCTCACCTTCTAAGTTGATCTGCTCTCCATACTGAAAGTGTGGTAGCTGAAAGAAGCAAACGGTCCTAAACTTATTTAACAACCACATCTATCAGACAGAGAAAACGTTTTAGGATGGGTGGCTTCGGCTCAACAAAGATTGATCCATGCCATATTTCAGTTGGAGCACCCACAGCTGAGGTGATTCAGATCAGCCTGTTTGATAATATGAAGGGAAAAAAGACAAAGCCCTTGGCACCCACCGGCCCAATGGAGAGATCCAAAGACTTCACAGTTTAGGGAAAAAAAAAAAAAAAAGAATGAATTAACATTTTCCCCCATGATGCTCCCTTCTCCATCAACAGAGCTTTCTGCATTGTTGCAAAATTTACTGTTGATTTGAATAACAAATTCAGATGCATATTGCAAATATGTACTTTACCAAATGATCCCCATGGCACTTTGTCTCTCTTTAAAGATTCATAAGCATTCTCAGAGCTCATCAACACAAGTTTAAGTACTCAAAGTCCCAACAGAAATGGTAATGTATTGTTTCAAATAATCTCATGGCAAGCTTGTTAGGGAGTTAAAACCACAATCGTTCAGTCATGAAAACATTTTACAGTTATACAGTCTTTCCAACTTGTGGTCATAGCACTAGATAATTTAAATAATAATAATAATAATAAAAAAAACTATTAACAGTTATGGGAGTGCTAACACTTGAATCAATGTTGCTAACTAATTGAAGTCAAATGTAGCGCTGCAGTAGAGCAGCCATGAATGGCAGTAAAGATAACACCAGCAGGCTAAAATGGCTCTTCAGAGGTCTTCATTCTGTCTTTGGTACACAGCTGGATCATCCTTTTGGACCCCTGGGTTGCTTGACACACACACACACACACACACACACGCACAGTCTAGCTGATTCAACATGCTTGACCCATCGTTATCTGCTTCTTGCCAGCTCTGTTTACATGGTTCATCTGGAAACTCCATTTGGTGTCACCGTTTTGGAGACATGCTAAAGGGGCGGGTCGGAAAACTCCAAGTGCACATCCTGGACTACTGATGTCCTCTTCGAATGAATGGGGTTTCCGATGCAAAAAACGAACACATGCTATGAAATCTGATTTCTTAAAAATCAATACCTGTCTGTTACAAAACAATGAACAGCTGTGAAAATGGAGACATGCGGCTTTAGTCGTCTGTAGTAACAAGGAAGCAGATCCACATCTCTCCGGAGGCCGTGGGGTTTTGCTTTTATATTAAATCAAAATGAAAAATCTTTAATATTTGTGGACAAAAACAACAGCTTTGGCTCCAAATGTTCTGGAGACTTCTGAGACCCAGATTAATGCCTGCCCATGAGGGGTCTGAATGTGCTTTACAGAAACACACACTATAGGTACACACAGTCTGCCCAGGTGACTCACTGGTGTTGCTATCTACTTTACCTCTGTAGTTCTTATCATTTACTATTGAGGGCAAAAATAGTCTAACAAATAAAATATATCTCTACTACAACCCCCCCAAAAAAAAAAAAAAAAGTCTCATAGCTGTTTGATTTTTATTCACTTTAGTTCAGTTTTGGTTTGGGAGGAATAAACTGGTGCGGGTTGAACATGTGCCTCTCTGTGTGAATCCCCTTTAGAAAATAAGAGCGTGCTGGTCCTTAACCTATGTCGTACAAGTGTCCAGTTTAGAGTGCACTATACCAGCATGCCAAGAGTTATGCTACATTGAAATTCATCTTTTTGGTGGAATATTACAATAGAGATGTTCAGCAATGAAGAAATAAGAAACACAAGTTGTAAAAGCAGACTTTCCCACTGCTCAGGCAAATGGTCGTACCAGAAACTAATGCCAATCACAGATGTGCCCCAAAAGTTTCCAACACCCAACAGTATCACAGCTTCAAGGCATATGGCCAGCTCACATATTTTTAGCTGCTTTGGCCACACACTAATTTCACTTTCCATTGAGAAAACCATTTTGGAAATGTAAACAGCATATTGATCTACACTACAGTAAGATCATGCTTTAATTCAATACAGTTTGTCTTTTGTGTTCAGGCTTAATCTACTCTGACATTCCTCTGCAAAATCCAGGCTTTTACTTCACATGGCAAAAGCAAATTTAATTATAGTTTGGGCTGATCATAGGGATCAGCAGGATAATTAACATGAATTAAGCACAAGCAACCTTTAAGACCTCATAGATCAACAAATACAGCAACCCTATAATAGATGGATATGATAGAAATATGTGATATGACACAAATGTCACAGGAAAAAACTATACGTCCCCATAGAGATGGCACTGGAATATCACAGGGGAATCATGGTGACACCAGTGGGGATAAACATAGCACAAAGTGGGATGAGGTAACTAAGGATTCACTGCGGAGTGCCGCGGACACTCCAGTGGACCGACACATATGTTTTGGTCGTTTAACCAGGCGGGTAACTGTCCCTGACCGGCAGACACACTTTTCACCCTCGGCATATCTGCTTCCCGGCCTCTCCCTCCCTCTTGGCAGTGGTTCTTCCCAGCAGCGCTCAGCATCTCGCTCACAGCGGAGCGAGGGGCTCGGTCGACGCTCTCTCAGTGCTGGACCATACAACTTTCACTGACATTTCAGCGCAGATGTACGCCTCTGCTTTTGCGCAAATGCACAAGCGAGATCATATTTGCCTTGCCGCTGAAGAAACTAAGGGATTTCTGTCAAAAGCAAAGACGCAAAGAGCGATTTAAGGATTTTTTTTAGATCATTTTTTTTTGGTGTGTGTGTGTGTGTGTCAGTAATGATCTCCATATGCATAACAGGACATCCTCCTGTCGTGTAGCCTAATTATAGAGCTGTAGGTGTAGTTACGTAGCGTGGAGTTACCGCAATTAATCAGAACATTTTCATCTCATATAGTAATGGATCTGTGGGGAGTTTATCTGTTTCATCTTATAACTTTGGGTAAGTAATGACTTTTTTCATTCAGTTTGTCAAATGGAGTTATTTTTCATTTGCCGGTGAAAACATCATATATTCTAATCTGTGAATGTTTGAGCTTGGATTTAAAAAATGCTATTTAAAATCTGATCAAATTATGCACCGGAAAGTAAACGGAATTTCTGTATTGTTCATTTCTTAGCCTGTTAGATTGCATTATTTATGTTACAATTGCCTATCCATCAAAGTAATATATTTGCATGCAGAATCAGAAAAAATGACATAATATGTTATCCATTTGTTTTACAGTGGTTTCATGGCAGTAATGAGTTATGTCTATATTGTGGGTTATGTGGATGTGAGGCTTTAATATTACGTACACGTGCTTAAACGTGTGCGCGTGTGCATTTGCGCGTGCAGTGTATGGCTTTCGGTAAGCGTGTGCGCGCGTGCTTTTACGTATTACTGTGCGAGTGCGTGCATGAAAACGGACAGTGTTTTTTTTTTTTTTTTTTTTTTTTTTTTTTTTTTTTCCCTACTCACTGAATGACCACGTAGATTCGTGTTTGGCTCAATCTCAATGCAGTTGTCTATATTCTTTTAACCTTGTTTTCCATGTCCATATAACTGTGTGCTTTTGGTTAAGTTTTAATTATACTGTATTCATATTTACTCAATAGCTGTTAACCTTTGACCAAATGATCTGAGTCATGTTTGGCTGTAATAGTAAGTTTTCCTTACAAACAACAACAACAACAACAACAACAAACAAACAAACAAACAAACAGACAGACAAAAAAAAACCAACCCCCCCCCCCCCCCCCCCCCCCCCCCCCAAAAAAAAAACACCTTGTTTTCTGCTACATTGGTTACTCTAGCAAAGCTTTCCAAAGTGACCCATCCACAAATATATCAGTCATTTCAGTCAATTTCACAGAGCTGCCTGGCTGGCTTTACCATTGCTGCAAAGCCACCCACCTATAGACACTATCCATGATACTGAATGAAGTTGAACTATTGATTTTTGTGCCTACAATCAAAGAATTGAGAAAAGAGCTGTGGGTTGTTGTCTATAAGTATGTTTTTCTCACTGCAGTCATAATACATGTCAATCTTAGCCTTGTTGCCAAAGGCTTAATGTCATTATTATCACTGATGGCCTTGACACCAGAGATGATTCTTACCATCTTAATTGGCCTCAGCCTCCCTGATAAACAACAGCACACAATGGCAGGCTTGTACTGTAAACATTTTTTATTTATCAACTGACGCTCTTATTGGATGTCTTCCTTGGAGAGTTAAGAGGAGATGCCAATGAAGAATAGTGAATGGAAATGGTCATTGTTTGTTTCATTGAGTCATTCACATTTCTATCTCTTACAACCATCCGTGTAGACACATTGACTTGGCATGAGCTGATAATGGATCTTTTGAAAAGGAAGGATGCAGTAATGTACTCCAGCCATAAGCCTGCAAGCTATATTCCAGTCATTATATTTCCTTTTGCAAAAATGCAAATTCAGTTTTGAATTCTGATCTATAATGTATTGCTGTATTCAGATTACCAATTTATTGTATTTAATCAAAATCAACATTTTTCTTATGTGGTTATCTTTATAGATAATGATTCAAGCCGTCTTGTTTGGCCAAATCAATTAGTGAAGCCATGTCTGCAAAAGGTCAGGAAGTATGGGCTGTTTGGGTTACTCAACATATTTATATGTCATACTGAACCGTTATTGTGGCTTATATGGCTTGTATAGACGACCTCACACATTATCCACCTTACCTAACTGTCCCAGTACCTGTAAGCCACCCTAAGAGCAGGATTTCAAAATCACCCCAATTTTCCAGAAAGGGAACCAACAGGTGCTGTTAAAGGACATATCAGAAAAGTGTTTCCTAGCTGAGAAGACTGGCCATTAGGCCTTTTAGAAAACTTTTTTATATACTGATACAGGTTTTTGGTACATTTCTTTGTTGGATAAAATCATGTTTCATCAGTAGTAACAGTTGAGAAAAGTTTTTTCAATACCCAGCAAGAATACCAGTGGCTATTCTCTCTCTCTCTCTCTCTCTCTCTCTCTCTCTCTCTCTCTCTCTCTCTCTCTCTCTCTCTCTCTCTCTGTGTGTGTGTGTGTGTGTGTGTGTGTGTGTGTATATATATATATATATATATATAATTTCATTTCATTTCATTCAACATTTTGTACTTGAATGTTGAACATGAATGTTATAAGAGTACTTGTGATGAAAAGATAAGCTAAGTTGCTATTGTGAAAACCACCAGTGATCATGTGGTGCCAGTCTAAACTAACTGACATTTTGCAGCAAGCTGCTCAGGAGGACTTGCTTTATTAGAGCTCATGCATTAGGTAGCTATATCGCAGCATGCCAGTCTGAGCTGAGACATGTGGACCACGAGCAATGACGATCATCTGTCTGAAGCCTCAGGTGCTGATGAAGACAGTCCAGGAGAAGGCCAGATTTTGCATTTGGATGAGTTGGAGCTCAAACTGCATCCCTATTGCCCTAGCACTTATGAGAAATAAAATATATCCCAGGCAAAAGGTTGACTGTCTAAGCACTGATCTTGTCTTCATGATGAATGTGCACATGGGTTGACTTGACAGATCCAGATGGCGGCATAAAATGATAAAGAATTAAATACAATTTTACAGTGCAAGTTCCTTTACTTGGGATAAGCATTTGCCTGCAGCGTTAATGTGAGATAGCAAAGGGGCATCACAGTCAGATCACGACCAGTTCGTATTGAGGTGCAAATCCCAACTGTAGCTCAAGGTTATTGCATTGAATATTAATGGTTCATATTGAATGGGTAAGAAATTATGTCTAGTGGTACTCAAAGTGGGAAAGGTTGCAGTAAAAAATAACCATCCAGTGCAAAAGGTCTGCGAATTGGCAGTAATTGAGCTAATAGTCTTACTTTTAAAAGCTGGAACTGGTTGTCAAGGATATTTGTGTATTCAAAATTAAGTAGCATACACAATCATCTATTTTTTTTTTTTTTTTTAACAGTTTCTTCAGTGAGAGGTGTGTTTTATTTAGCAGCTTTTCATGGAATCAACAGAACCTGGCCTCAGCCCACTATAATGCTCTATTTTGTGATTTAAGGGTTTTGACATTGGGCGATATGACCTGTATCTTTAATGGAGACTGATAAGTATTGCCAAGCATGCTATCACCTAGCATATTGGGTGGCCTCTTGTAAGGGATTTGTCATGAATCTCATTTGGAGCACATATTACCCATGGCGAACAGATAGCCTATCAGATGCTCATGCTTTCTTCATGCGAGACAAATGGGCCAGTCCTTCCAATTCCAGTTAAATGTCTGGATCATTGCTGAGGAAAGATATTGTTATCTTGATCATGGGACTCTTACCCGAAGATTAAGTGTGCCTTCACCCAACAGAAAGGAGGTTTTTTTTTTTTTTTGTTTTTGTTTTTTTTTTTAAATAAAATGTAGCAAAGCAGTGAATAAAACACTTGATTGCTGCATTTTTGGCAAACATTTATAAGCACCTTGCATAAAACTGTATTATTCATCTAATGCGCAATCAGCATTTGTTATATTGCTGATATTCACATAAAAAATCTTTCTGAAATTGTCCCAATACCACATTGTTAATAAATCAAATTCTTTACGGAAGTTTAAGAAATGCCTCTCATTAGATCCCATGAGTCAGTGTTGAATCTGGTGAGCATCAGGAAATAAAACTAGACGATCCAGTGTATGAGTTTTTCCGTCCGAACTTTATCAATATTATTTGAGTAACATTAACTCACTGGCTGAGCTCGGGGTTAAAAGCTTTAGAGACAGAATGGCTATTACACTCCTTTCCTGTGGGCTGCTTCTGTTCTCCAGCCATTGTCAGGGCCCTTAAAAAATGCCTTGGAATTTAATTATTGAGGTTTTAAACTTTGCTGTTGAGCGGGCAGCTTGCCATTCATCTAATGTCAGTCAGTTTGATGACTCTGACCTTTAATAGTGACATTATTCAATACCTCACATAATCATCTGCCTATAATATTGAAGTGTAATAGCGCCAAACAGTACATAAAGTCATGGGTAAAAAGAGCTAGTCACAGTTGAACAGTCCCAGGGAGCGAAGCCAGAGCAGATGTTGTCAGACTTTGTTGCGGGCGGTGGTGTGAAGAGGAGGTGGGGGGAGGTGGTTACTGAAATAATACTGTAATAATACTGTAAGTTGGTGAAAACTGAGTCTGAGCTCAAAGCCCCAATCCATGATCAAACTGTGATGCATATTGTTAAATCACTGTCGCCTCATTACTAAATTAATTTTATTCTTTTGATTTACAGTATTAAAAGCATCTTTCAAATTGACTTAAACCTTGATTAAATTAAGACCTCTGGATTACAGGGGGCTAAAGTCAAACTAATGACCTATAATGTCTGTATTAAATATATACGCCAAAATCTGGATTGGCTAACCCTTCCTTCAGCGATTTTTTCCCATAACATTTTTACAAAACTACCTATGATTTATCTTTTAACAGAGTTTTACAAGAACATTTTCCACAGATATTCTTTTCAAGGCAAACGTACATTCTCAAAGAAAAAAAAATCACTTGGGTATTACTTAAAGATCCAGTTCAATGATTTCTTTTTCTTTTTCTTTTTTTTTTGAATAGCGAAAGTTTGATATTTATTTGATTCTTAGATGGTACATAGATGGACTGAGTGGGAGCCTGACCTTCTGCATAATTGTGCCAGCCACTGCATAATAATATGTCTATCTATGGGGAGATAATATCCCCTGTCGGAGCTTTGGCACGCAGCAACAATGGAGACATGGAGATTTGGGTTAGTTTGGGAAGTCGCTGGCTGTCACTTGTCTGAGAGGCTATAGGACACCTCATTAACTATGCGTACTGTTGACCAATCAGAGCATTCATTGAAGCCTGGTTAGACGTGACATCATTTAAATAGCAGTTTTCAGAATAGTTTTCAAAGGCCGTTAGTCAAATCTCCAGACTGCTGATGGTAGAATATTTGCTAAGGTTATCTACAACTATCTACTTTGCGTGATCCCTTGTGTTAAACTGTGACATTTTCTTTTCATTTGCACTTTCCTCTATACATGGTTGTGTTTGCATAAGAGTAAAAGCTGCTCTTAAAGGTTGATTCAGGTTAAGCCAAATAGGTCACCTTGGTTAGATTAGGACAGGGTCATGTAACAGCATTCAGTGACTTAAGGTTTGGAAGAAATCCCATTGCGGTTCTCTGAGGAAATGTTCTGGATCCTGGTAAGAAACTGCAGTTGAAATATTAAGAAAAATGCCCACTATTACCCATTAACTCAACTACGTACCGTGCAGATGCAGTGTTTTAGGCTGAGTCAGATATAATTGCGAATTTCCTAAGAAAGTAGGCAAGCAGTTCAAGTTACAATAGTAGTTACCTAAGGTTTATGTTGGTGGCAGCCCAAGTTTAACTAGATCCATCTAGAAATTATGATAATACTTTTCAATAAATTACTTTTCTCATATAGTTATTTTTCATGGCTACACCCATTTATAAAGGCGTTATTAAATTTTCCTTAGAGACAATGGAGTTGTTTTTATTTAATTTGAAAAATGATATCAATACTCACCTGATAAGACCCCCTGCAGGAACAGCTTTCCTCCAGTGTCATGGTTCATCTTAAATACTGGGTACATCCATGCAGATGTTTTTACAGTGTACTCAGTAAGTAAACTGAAACTGTACTGTAAAACGAAGCCTTGTTTGTTTCCATGGTATTACCAGGCTCTTACCATATGATTTGCAACAGATTTTCCATGCATTAAAAGAAACCATGTATGTTTTGCAGCATTACCAAGTAAGACATTACAATTTACAGAGTGAGTAACAAAAGCAATGTCTAATCCCATGGCATTACAAAGCCTTTATCACATCCTTTCATCATTTCCTTTCCCATGCAGTACAGACAAACCTGTACCATATGCTCCATAATGCTAACTAAAACGTGACTGAATAAGCACGCTGAAACAGGAGAACTGACAGTAATGCATAACGACATGGTAGTTACACTGTACTAAAAAGGTGTGCTTGTGATGTAAGGATCATTAAATAATCGTAATAATACAATGTTACAGTTACCATTAAAGTTACTCCCCTAAAAATTATGGGATACATGTACAGAGGAAGTGAATTAAACAATTGTTGGCAAATATTTTTAGTTTCATTATAAGTAGTTGATAGTTACTTTGCAGTTTAACAAACTTGTTTTTAATAATTAATATTATTATATTATTGGTGGTTGAAAATCGATCTGTCTGTCTGGGAGTTTGAGCACAGTGCCTTTTGTGCACATTTGAATGTGGTTTCTGAACTGCTGAGAGAAGAGTTTCAGGCCAGATGGGTTAGCTGCTCCATTAGCCTACCATAGCCGTGGTTTATATTTAATGCAGAAATGGCTGGATCAGATGTTGTGGGCGAACTGTAAGTCTGAGGGTAAGCATATCGTGGACACTGAGACTGTACAGAGGGGTGTTTCTGGGATGCAAGACTGACCTAATTCAATGATGGGATCGACCTACCTGATAACCCCTAAGACATATCAATTTTTTACAAATCCCCCTTTTCCCTTTCCTTCAGCATTTGATACAGGTTTCTGCACAGGGCTTTAACCTAGTTTAATTTCACAAGGGATCATCACATCAGATCCTCTGCTTTGGCTGTCACAACAGTAGCCCAAAAACCCCTTTTTTTTCCTTTTGATTTGGACCAGTTTAAACATTCTCGGGCTTAATTCCCTGCAAAGAGGTAGACTGGTGTCCAAAAGCATGGCGGGGAGGCACTGCAGAAAACTGCCAGTAAAAAGGTCACTCTGGCAAAAGAAAATAGCACCGATGATCATTGTCCCACCTCATTTGACAATGATATTCAGGGAACCTTCAGGTTACCTTTAAAAGATTACAGTTGCCTGGTTTATCAGAGAATAACATACACTCAGTCTGCAGTAAGATATATTAGGATTTTCTAGTTTCACATTGTAAAGATGCCATTGCTCAAGAAAGCTTAGTGAAAAAAAGAAACTAACTTACTAACTGACTATGTGGAAATGCTGTATTTTCATAAAGTCAGTTAATCAGTATGCATTAGTCACTATAGTAATGCTGACACATATAGTCTTAAATAGGCCCTGGTGGAGCAATTAGGAATGCATATTGTGTTGCTAGGGGTTCTTAATTTCCATTTTTGTTTGGAAATGGGAGGAGAGCAGAATCAAACATGGCAGCTTTTACACCCACACATCACACCACACACCCGCAGTTGAATGAAAATGTTGAATGTCCATGTTGGCAAATTTCACACAGTGCCCAATTCAGACTGCGTCATGCTACATGAGCCTTAGCATGAATTTAAATCTGCACATTATGCACATGCTGTTCGATGTTCACACTGGGAATCTGAGGCATTCTTTCACTTTCAGACAGGTTTATTCAAAACACTGGCTTCTATTCCCCCTTTCTTCTATTTTGTAGAAAATCTGGCCACGGGCTTGTATGCTTTTTATGTCATTCTGCTGATTCACTGCCTTTAAATACTGCATGACTGTAATTCATTTTGTTTAGGACATTTTGTTTAGTCCATTCCCCTGGGACACTAATAATATAAAAACATAATAAAATACTATGCAAAGGTACTATGCAAAGCCTGAAAAGTTTTTTTCGCCTATAAAAAGTCACTGACAGAACTTTGGTAGTATCAAAAGTTTCTTATTGCAAAAGCTTACCATGCAGCTCACTGCAAATCAAAGTGCTGTTCCAAAGACAGGAAACCTCAGTGATTGAATTGCTCTCCGTTCAAAAACTGGTTCCCTAAATGCACAGGGCATCTGTTAAACTCAGTAAATTTAAATTATTTCTTGGCACCATCCATGTGCCCTGGTGGTAGCATCTCCTCTGATGACCCCTTCAAAAAAACACAAATATGCAAATATAATTTAGGACACATCTAGATTACATTTTGTCGAGAGTTGCTTTAGGGCTCTATTTTCATTAATCAAGTCACATACGCAGGCAAAGGCACAAGCTCATGGCGGAAACTCACTGGGGTGTGACTATGTGTGACTACTGGGGTGTGAGATTTTTGGTAATTTCATGACCAGAGGTGCTGGTGCAGCAGAAGCGCAGTGGCGGTACAGTCGCAGGGGTCGGATTAGGAGGAAAGCATTAGTAGAAGGTGTGGTAGTTGCTGGTGACACTCACGACCAGCCAAATCAGCTCTCCCTATCACCTTTAAAAGCATTGCCATTTCTAATGACAGTTTTGTAATGGAGAGGGAAATGCAGACTGGCTTCTCCCAAGAGGAAACTGATGTTCTTGTTTGGGAAATGCAGTCAATAGATGCAGATATATACGTCCCAAACATGGCGCCCAGGGTTGATGATATCCCTTTGTAAGGTTACCTCACATCTCTGGAAATGGTGAAAGCCCAGTTGCTGTGTTTTCCGTGCGTAATGCTGATGTAATATGTTGCATGACAATTATTCACATACTAACAAAGTGCTGTTACAGCTACTTTTGTAGTACAATCTTATTTCCATAACTTCATTGATTGCCTTAAGTTAATCATATTTGGTTACATTTAATAAAGCCTCTACTGCCAATACAGTGAGTAAAGCAATAGCTTTTTAAAACCATTTACATGATTATGTAAATTAGAATTAATATACCCCTGATAAATATCCTATTTGCATGACAAAAGTAACCTTACTTATTTGATTTTTTCCAGTGAGAATTGTGGAAATTGGAGTTTTCTAACAAAAAAAAAACAACAAAAAAAAAAAGTGCACTACTTTAATGTCGTGCCACTATCTCGTTTAACAATTACAGACATTCTCCACCACCTTTCTCTATTGCATTTAAAATCCCATGCATGACGTGCTGAAAAGAGATGACACATGCAGTTGATCTCAGGCAACAGCACATTTCTACGTGCAGACATCGAGTGATGATTTGAACTGTGTAAACATAGAAGTTGTAATTGCCTACCGAGATACAGCCAATCAGTCTGAAGTGTGCAAAAGCAAAGAAGTTTGTGTACTTCTGAAAAAACTGCTGCTAGTTGCACAAGGTGTAATCTTGTTACCAATACTGAATAACATTTGTAATTGTTCTGATGGTGTGTGGTAAAACGTGCAGCATCTCTCAAATTAGAGGCTACAGATGTGCTGCCTTCAGATGGATATAGGAATTTAGTGAAGCGTAAGGGAAGGCTGGCATGCATCCTACAAGCAGTTGTGGATGACTGATGTTGCTGATTGATATAACATAATAGTGACTGAACCACTACCGAGTGGCTGAAAGTTTCTGCATTTGATGTTCAAAATGCACGATTGTGAATCCCACGTCCAAATGATTAAGGTTAGGGTTATGGTTGGGTGAGGAGTTCCCCTGTTGTCATACCACATCTGCTTTACCAAATGGGTAAGAGACCAACAAACCGTCGCCAGTCACCGCACTTGTGGCTTATCTTGCCCAGACGTGTTATAAACCCGTGGTGTCAGGTAGGCTTTTTCCTAGGAAAAATCTTGTGTGCAAGTAGTGATGCGGTTTTTGTTTGCAGCAGCAGCAGTAAAGTAGCAATTTGTTTGGGATAAATAGAGGGACTGGATAGTTGGCATGAAAAATCATAATCACCATGGCTTAAGTAATGAAAAAAAAAAAAAAGACAGAGAAAGAGTACTAGTTACGCTGTTTGACTGACAAGTAATATCTGGGAATTACTGTAACTGTAAGTGCTTAGCACCAAAGACATCACCCTGAATACATACCCACACACATACACATATACACATATATATATACATGCATACATACACAAAAAAACAACTGTGGATTGCCGCTGTAAATACCATTCCACCATACCATTCGGCACGGGTAGGCATCAGGCCGGTGCCGCGGCCGGCCCGCCGCCGACTGGTGCCGCGCCCACCCGGTCAGGTCTGCCGGATCTGACAGGTGAGCGGCGCACACATACTGCCATATATACCTTTCATTATAAATCAACTTTTGTTCATACGCGGCTGCAGCAGCACAACAGACAATGACACAGACAACATGGTTGATTATTGACTGCGCAATGCGGCCATTCGCCGGTAATCGCGGCATCAGGCGAGCCTACCTACTGGTTTACATATGCAAGTAGCCTACAATACATGTGTATTTGCTTAGACCCCCAATATTAGACGAGGGCGTTTTTTCAGGGCATTTTCAATGGAAAAAATATCGTCTTATATTCAGATGAATACGGTAATAGAAAACTGCTTTGCAGCGCTAATGTTTTTTTTTTTTTTTGTGCGCTTGTGCCGCCCCCCACGTGACATGAAAAAATGCCGCCCCGGGCGGCTGCCCGATTCGCCCGTGCCTAAAACCAAGCACATAGTTTGGAGTGAGGTCACATGGCTTTTTAGGGTCATGGATTGCTGGTGGCTTGGTATTTATTGCTATTGTGCCGTTTACTGTATTTAAGATATCATATTTCGTGGTCTAGACATGATTCAATTTATTTCATGCAAACAAGCATTTCCAGTCATCCCTTTTTATTTCAATAACAATGAGGCTACCAAACTGATTACACTGATTTGATTAACTGAAGAGCTCCTCCTGGGCATAAAAGATGCTGAATTAATTTCAGTGAAAAACTGTTTTGTGCCATAGCTCGACTGGTATATGGTCTGGTCTGGGAAGGCTGATAAGAAACTATTCCATTTGCTTGCTGAATTGCAGTGTAATTCACTTGCCTGTGCATGTAAACAAACAATGAAATACCCCTGAATATATCTGAGTAATTAAATACGGTAGAGTCTGAGGTCACATTTAGTTTTGATGAAATAATACAAATAATATGATATATAATACAGGCACAGCTACAGATATCAAACGGTTCAGTTAGTGAGCTCATTTATTGTCTCTGTCATAAAACTTGTGTTGAGACCACAATGATTAAAAGCAGCTGCATCCATCATAGCAATGCCAGCAACATTGTCTAAGAGCTCACACTCTGGCTTTCTGGTAGGTTTATCAACATTTATTTCTCACTTTTCCTCAGTTTTCGCCTCACGTTATGTTGACAACCTATTGGGCAAGATGACATGACAGCAATCATAGCAAGAATCGACTGAAACTAAAAAAAGGATAAACTATACAAAAATGTTTTCTTGCATTTGGAAGGGGTTTTTTTAGGCAATAAGTAGTGGACATAAAATCATTCTAAAATGGTTGAGATAAATCCTTGGACAATTTTTCCTGGCAATATTGCCCACACAGTTGTCCGCTATATGATAGGTTGTTACAGGAGGAACTGCTATGGAGGAGGAAAAAAAAAGGAATTGAATATCAACAGCTGTCATTGTTAACTGCAGGAAGCAACACTGAAATGGGTAAATACAGTACACATTTCACCTAAAAGACACTTTAGTAGCTGTGCTGCTCATTTTTATTAATGCAAGAAAAGCCATAAAGGATACAGAAAGAAAACTGACTATATTAATCAAAACGGAGTTCACAAATAGCTTCAAGATTGTTACACTGGAGAAAGAGAGAGCACCATTATTTACACAAAAAGTCCATATCTACTAATCTTACCATTTTAAAGAGGATTACATCTGTCAGAAGTCGAGAAAACTGCAGCGCTCTTGGCAACTGTCTGGGATAAACTTGTTGCTGATGTCACACCGGTTGTTCACTTAATCTTTTGGGAGAAAAAAGTCTGAGTGAAGGAAGTTAGGCTCACTCAAAGGCCTGTAGGCTTCGTCTGTTATGAAAATGCTGCTTTCACACTCAGTGAGCTGGAGGAGGGAAACTGAGAAATATGTCCTTGGACCTTTGTCATCTGTTCTCTTCCAAGATTCACTTCCATCTATCTTCATGAGACTTCACTCACCCCAAATAGATTTAGTAGTGTCCCAGAAATACTGCACTGAGAAGGCAGGAAGTGGAGCTTAAGCCCTCCATTTGAAATTGTGTCACAATGGGGCTGTGCCTACTTGTCTGGAACAAGCTTTCTCTCTGGATAACCACCGACAGACTCTGGGCTAATGAGCCACTGTTTGGCCCTTAGAGGCCACTGTATGCCTATAACCTCAGAGCCATATTTTGAATTTCTTAACAAGTCCAGCTGAAAAGGGAGGCACAGCTTTTAGGCCCAGTGAGAGCCCCACTTATGCAAGTACTGTATCATCTTCAACTTCTGCTTCTAAACTTTTGTGATCAACAGCAGCTTTTAACTGATGTGCCGTCAAGATTAACACCTTAATCCCCAGGCCTCTGACTCAGGCTCCTGCTGAATAGAGTATATCTCTGCAGCTACAAGGTCTACATGAATGGTATCATAATAAAGGTAACACTTGTCAGATTTCTGCAGGAGTGTAAGCATCGGTATAACACGCTCAGTCAGTTGCTTGGACTTTGACTTGTTTTTCTCTTAGGTAGAAATTGTTATGCGTCGCAACCAGTGGAGCTCCTTCTGGTCAGATCGGCGTGTCACATGACTGTGTTCTCAAATGTTCTGTGAGGCTGGTTTACCGCACTGCAGTGATTAACATATTAATAACCGAGTGACACTGTAAAGAGCAGTTCAGGATTTACCTTGAGTCTGAAAATTCAATACGTCTCAGCGCTCTTGAACATTTTGTCTCACGAAACAATCTCCATTTTTTAGGCGATTACTCAAGTTATGTTCTGCTGAATAACCTTGTAATGTGGAGATGATAGAGGTTGGACTGAGTGCTGCTTGATTTCTCCAGTGTTCCAGGAAAGGAAACACACCATTACCAAGGCAGCAGACAGGAACCGGCTGGAGGGCACCTGTCTCTGTGAGCTGCAGTGGATTTACAACATCTGCTCCATGCAGGAGTGGATGCCACCTCCGCTCACCGCTACTTGATTAATTATTTCAGACACAGGGAATGAGGCAGCCAACAGTAATTGCAAACTGTATACACAGAAGACCCCCATCTCTGTTTCAGCTCAGCGACATCTGTACAAGATGGGGATGTCAAATCTCTGTTCAGTTTTCATGATTGTTTGGTTGCCTCCACATTTTCATTTGAAGCCAGAGCCTAAACGTGTCATCAGAGCCTGAATGAGGATCGCTACATGATATTCTGTCTTGGCCCCACAGTATCATCGGGAAGATTGCCAGCTTTGCCACACACACAAATAAATCTGCGTTTGTTGGACACCTCAGAGCATTTTCTACATTTCTGAGCATTTTCTACATTCAAAAGACTTTTTGACACCTAGCCAACCATATTACTTCAAAGTTCTTATTAATGGTCAGTCTGTCACGAGATATTGACCTAGTTTGTAGAGCCCTGTGCCTCTGTCACCACCTTTAGAACCCAATCTCATCCCTTTCCATGGCTTGTTACGCTCTAATTAGCTGCATCAAGGGAGTGCTTCTAAGTATTTGACAGGTCTGAGTGAGTGATAACTGAAAAACAAGAGCCACATTCCCATGGATCTGCCCCCTGGAGAAGAATCACTCCATATTAGGTCCATTGACTCTCTGCCACACACATCCTGGGGGATTCAGCACTGATTCTGTGATAAGGAACAGGCGGCTGTGAAAGCTGCAGTGGATGTGCTGCCATAAATTATTTTTTTGTAGCGCTGTGTCATAATAAACATAGGCATAGCAATGACTTTTTGTATGTTGACTCCATTATGATTACCATAAAGACTTCTATTAGTGTGTTGCTATACTACTATTATTAATATCTTTGTAAGCAGAGGTGTATAAGGAGAAGTAACTAACATTTACTCAAGTGCTGTACTTAAATACATTTTGAGGTACTGGCACTTGACTGTTTCCAAATTTTGTGAGGCTTTATACTTTTACCACACTACATTTCAAGGGGGGGATATTGTACTTTTTACTGCGCTACATTTATCTGACGGCTGCGGTTGCTACTCACCTTGCAGAATAAGCTTTTACATTCAAAACATAAAATATGATGCATTGTAGCCAACAGTTTATGAAGCTGTTAGAATTACAACATTAAAATATTTTTTTTACAGGTTAATGCATCAACAGTTTCACACCATGAAAGGAACCATTCTTCACAATGACTACGTGTATCTTTATTACTTTGATACGTACTTTTCACTGCTAATACTTCTATGTTTATTTAAGTATGAATGTAGAACTTCTACCGGAGTTTCCATTATGGTATTAGAGTCTGGTACTTTTTCCACCATGCTTTGTGCGGTACTATCCCCAACAAAGTTATAAATCTCTGTAAAATTAGAGGAACAAAACAGAGGATATGATGCACAATAACTGGTGACTTTATTGACCTCCAATGATTCAGGAGCAATGAGACATGTCACAGATAGTGCATATGTGGTGGACATGTGGGAGGCTTTAAGGGTCACCCGTTGAGATAGATTTGATATCATTAAGGAACTGGAGATGTGACCTCATGCGTGGAAGTTTTCTTTGGGAAATGACCTGCTCATTAATGTTGTAAGAAAAAAAAAAACACAACACCACATACAACAAGCTAAAGAGGCCTACATCTCAGCTCTACATTTTTGGCAGCATTGTTATTGCTTTTGGGAGGTTGATCCATTGCCCTGCAGATCTCATGGTCTGCATCATAATGAGAATCGGCTTGATATCTCTTATAGCATCACATATTCGGCCTAGGGAAAAGAAAGAGAGTGTCTGAGCCAGGTGTATGTGTGTGTGTGTGTGTGTGTGTGTGTGTGTGTGTGTTCGTGTGTGTGTGGCATGGCAGGCGTGCAGAACAAGCTGCTGCCTGGGATTACGTGCCTCAGTACTTTCATACATGCCCTTCGAACTTGCTAGGAACACCTGTTTGAGGTTACAGAGACAACATATGGTGATTTTGCGCAAAATGAAAGGTCATGTAAAAGCTGATGTTGCTCTCTCCCAGTCATTACAAGGCCACAAGACCTTTTATACCCTATTCCGGAAAAAAGGAAAAAAGAGGTCATTTCGTGATTAACAACCTGTCGTAAGAATTTCTTGTTTCACTGTTAATAAGGTTCCCACACTGTGCAAAGTGTGCACAAAGAAAGACGGAGGGATCTTCATACCCGCAGAACATGCACAATTCTGTTACTAAAATCAGTTACAAGTATTTTGTTATTTGGTGTTTGGGTTGTATAGAGTAGTCTTTCAGAAAGTCAGCATGACACTTTCAAAGAGTGTGAATTTAGTAATTATTGAATATCGTCCAGTATCTTACATACCTTTCTTTCTCTGTGGATATTCACTGGCCACATTGTCATCTTCAGCTCAGCTCAAGCTTTTCTTTACTGCAGACCTAGCTATTTCTCCTGGATTATTCACTGTTTAAACTGGTCATCCGTAAGCTGTCACGGAGAACAGGGAAGCAAATTAATTGCCAGTGATGCAGTTGGTTTTATTAGTACGGTTAATCACATTAGTGTGCTCATATACATTCAATTTTCAAATCGATGAATATACCAAAAATCCTTGAAAGGCTGCTGGGCAGTGACACACAGTGCATTTATTATGAGCTAGCCTTGTCAGCTTTGGTATTCAGGGACAAAGGAAACAAGGGGAAGCAATCTATGTGATTACCATACAAGTGGTAATACGGTGCACAATGAAAAGAAACCATATAACTTATTGTGGGGATATGATTTCACAGGTTAGGCCCTAATATAGTGGTTAAGGACCAAAAAGTTGCAGGGGAACTCTCTTTCTCCCTCTCATTTTTGCTTTTTCTCAGTTTAGTTTTATCTCTCTTGTCTTTTTAGCCCATTTATTCCTCTCAGTAACCAGGGAAGGAGGGAAGAGAGAAAACACAGAAAAAAGCACTCTTACATGACAGTCAGTTTTCCCTGATCACATAAAGGCTTTGATGAGCTGACACTACATCATCGATACTACCACTTAATTGCAGTGCCATTCATTTAACTGTTGTATTCTGGGTTTCAGCAGAGCTCGCTATATTCCTTTTGTCATTCTGAATATACACAGCCTATAATTAATCTGCCACTGAATGTTTTTAAATGTATCATCCTTATCTTTACAGAAACACAGTGAATATGGTTTATAAATTATTAGTTTAGTTCTGGTTTCAGTTATGTTTGGTCCTGCAATGCTAATCTTAGCAATAATCCTTTCTCTGAGAAAAGAAATGTGATTTTCGTCACAGAAATGAATAAGGGAGGTGCTATAGGTTCTCGCCGGTGAAAGTAAGACTCAAGTGTGACAAGAAAAAATAATTAATTTCATGAACGTCATTGCTTTTGTTCCATAAGCTGTGACGTAGATGACTAATATTTTTTTTTTTTCTCTGTACCAGTCAGATTCAAGGTTTTCATTTACTACAGACAGTGAATTGAAGAAGAGGATATAGAACTGAACTGAAAAAATCAATGCAAACCTGAAGCACTGAAGAGGTTGTTTCTTCTGCAAACTTTCAATCAATTGTGTAAATAGTTAACAATGTATGTCAGCACTACAAACGAGGAAAGCGTATGAAGGATGATTATGTTTTGTACCATTAAATAGTGCATTTCATTACACAGGGTAGTAGTAATTCAGGGCCTTTCTTCCCAGCAAAGCCAGGTGGCCACTGTCACACCTCCATGTTATGAATCACTTCAATAACATGTTAATGAGGAAAGAAAATGTGGAGGTTTGACTATGATTGTACAATTTATTTTTAGCTTTAAGTTTTTTTGCACAACGCTGTAATTTTTATGTATCGCTCGCGGTGTTATAAGCATGACTGACAGCTCTGAAGATGACAAATTGGCACCATCGTTATAGACGCTTGAAAACTGACTTTCACAAATCCTTTTACGCCACTTTTCAACATGTCATCATATTCAGTAGTCTGACTGTAACAAATGAAAGTGATTGATTGACCCAGTTTCTAAACACATCAAAGCACCAGCTAAAGAAGATTTTTTTTTTTTTACGAAAATGACTTGTTTTGCAGTTGTTGGCAACAGGACTTCTGTAACTTTATATTCAGCCTTGTGTTGACTGAGAGCTTATGTTCCTATGACTGTTGGTTTTTCTGTTTGCTTCTTGACCTTTCAGTCAGAGGGTGTAACACAATGAATCACAAAGGAGCCCAAAGAAGACATGTAACTGCGCTACTGCAGATCAGCATCGCACTCCCATGGGCCTTCATGATTGACAAGCTCCTCTGCTCTGTCCTCCATGGAATGACCTCATACAGGGGAGGCATATTTATCCCTCTCAGTGGGCTAGGATCTGGTTGTATTAACCCACATTTCAGTTTTTGTCATCTTAACGTTTGCTCTAGTCGACTCACAAGCTCCTTGTACTGGTAAATTTAATAGTTTGGGTGTAGCATGGGAAGACATTAGTTCCTGATTAGGTGGCCAAATGGAGTCTCAGAATCAAACTGAGGTTGAAACCAATGGTGCTTACAGTGGGAAAGGCCATGCATTTGAATAATATACAACTAAAACAGGCTTTATTCTCACAGCATTAACTAGATTGTTGTCTCACATCAATTAAGAGCAGAGTGCAGCAGAGACCCATAAAATTGAAATACGCAGCAAAAGACTCCAGATTTATTACGAGGAAACGTAACACACTATGGAAATTGCCATGTTGCACCTTTTTATCAAGATGGGAGCAAATGGAGGCAATCAGCTGAAAAGCCCTATCTCAAGATTCATGTGGGAGCTCCTCTCACACTCGCTGCTGCATTACCATACCATGTTTGGGTCCCAAGGACTAGAGGCGCGCTGAGAACCCGAGGGACACAGAGGACTGGGGCAGTTCAGAGTCTCATCAGTAAAAGTGCCCATCAGTCATTCTAGTGGAATGTATGGCCCCGCCCACTTCTGTAATGCCTCTTTTGAGTGACAGCCACAACTGGCAGACATTATAGCCTTGCAACAGTATCATGAACCCCGACACAAGGTTAACACTTCATCACCATGCTGGGGTAGTGCCCAAAGCCACTGTTATGTAAATCATCCGCCTCTAATTTTGAAAAACTATTTCCATGTCAAGTTTATACTTCCAGCTTCCTGTGTAGTTCGTATGCTTGGAGTGTGGCCTCTGGACATTGCAGGGCATACAACATAATCACAGGAAGTTTTGTTAGTAGAGGATAACTTTGCACCATTAATTTCTGAAAGAACTCGAAGTGATGAATTTATGATTTTTGGATGTTGTTAGAGAAAACATCCATTTTTCATACTAAATGATTGTAATATACAGTTGAAATGCATGAAAGTATTGTGTTTTAAGGTATGATAAGTAATAATTTATTTGGTCACATGTGCCAATGACCATTACACAACAGCGGGGGTTCAGAGTCGTTTGTCAATACCGATCAATCAACTGATGTCGAGGTTGGAAAGATTCACATCAATATGACTTGCAAGTGTTCACATCAGTTGGAGAGTAAAGTAAGCGATCAGAAATGTAAAGTAAGCTAATAGTACAGTTCAAGTGCAGGATGTAACACTATTAATGAACTGTTAATTTGTCAAAATGTGCATGCATGATAAAAGTAGTATTAAATTTGGATTCAGTTGCATTTAAAGGGTGCCTTTTTCCAGATACTTCTGCGTTATTTACATCCGAGTTGGATCGGAGATTTCAGTAAAATATGGGATTTCTAAATGTAATTATGAGTCGGATATTGTTAATGGGAACACCATTCACAAGTTGGAAGCTGATACTTATGGTAAATAGCATATGGTGTGCATGGCATTACTTTAATGTTTTGTTTTGGGGGGAAATCACACACACACGCGCGCGCGCAGGACAGCACGGTGTGTGTTAGACAGCACTAACTTTGTCCATCTGTACAGTTTGGTGTCACCAGCAGAGGCTAACACACATCTATTTCAACTCTTGAGCTGACTGACTTGTTCAAACAGTTTGGAATAATGTTATCATAGCATATTAACCACAGAGATAACAATCAGCTTTTAAATTTGTTCAGGTAAGCAGCATATGGTGTTTGTACAGTTGTGACTTGTTACTGCTAATAGCATAGCATGATCAATTGTTGTGGTCTGTAAATATTATAATATATTTTTGCCTTCTTTCCTGTAACCACTTTTAACATTTCTAACCTTATTTGTGGGCCTAACTTGTGTTGTGGTGTAAAAATATTACCTCTAACTAACGACAGGAGCCACTACATGGTGCTAAAGCGTCCTTAAATTACATATTGAACCTTTAAGTCAGTGAAGGTTCCACTTGAAGTCTGTTACATACCAAATGGAGAGATGATTAATAGCTGAGCTGACGAGGCTTGCTGCTGATTTAGAAAGTATGCTGCTCTCATGACGAAGGCGAGATTTAATTGGCTACCTTCTTGCACTGTGACATACATTTACTAATGAATCAGGATCAGTATTTCCGCTACGTTCTGTACCCTACATCTCAGAAGACCTACAATTTGCGTGTTCTCGTTGGCTGGCCCAGGTCCCTCTGCCCTGTGCTGCAGACAGCCAGCACTTTCACATTGAGAGAAGCAGGATGTGTCACGCTCTCATCCTCGGCAAGCAGAGGACGATATGCTGATAAGTTAATTGCTACCATTACTAGCAACTCATAACACTTGCATAATGTCACCATTTCCAACTGAAGATAACGTCGTCTTTGTTGTGTGACATTGAGACTGAACTTGCCAAGCCATTATAAGAATAAGAATTGGCCTCTATGCACAGAATTTGCTTCCATCAGCCTCAACCCAAAATAATCTCAGCTCTATTTTACCTACATCTGGAAAAAAAATATAAATGAAATTGAACTTTCACAGGTCAGTCTAAATGTTTTGCAGGAAAATGTTTTGCATGCTAAAAGAAAGCGGTGCGTAATTCCCAGTCTGATTAACAGTAAGTTGCATCTCCTGCTTCCATATAAATGTCAGCAGCTCTCTCATTAGAGCAGAGGCTCTGTCTTGTTGTGATGGAATACAGTCCTATCAACAAATCAACAAAGTGTGAATAAGTAAGTAAGTTTTGGGACAGTTTATGAATATCTCCAGAGATTTCAGCAAAACACAATTTAGACTTATCTCCATTTTACATTTTTCTCTGTTTTTTCCAAATAAAGGGGTTTAGATGAAGTGCAGCATGTCTTAGTAAGTCTTAGATTTCTCGATAGCTTTGTTAATTTAGTCACCACCACATTCAGAGGTAGTCCTTACTGCTGCCCCTTGGTATCACTCACTAGTGCAGAAAAGCTGCATCTATATATGTCTCAGCTTTGTTCTACTTTGTCCTACTTTGTCCTTGTGTCTTATCATGTTTTCCTGAGATGGTCAGTGTTAGGATTTGTTACCTATTAGACCTCATAAAATGACTGTAAGAGGATCTGATCACTGTTCCTGGTAGAAAATTGTCTGTCGCTAATTGTATATTGCCGGTGGAGCGAGCCTATTCCAGCACAGCCCCTGTCCTGGCGTCTCTCTTAACGGGTCACTAGAAACAAAACGGGCAGGGGGTTTGTCTGTGTGTGTATGTGTGTGTGTGTGTCTGTGTTCGTGTCCAATGCGTGACTATGTGCCTACCATTTTGGGACCAAATGCCCTCATGAGAATAAAAATCCCAGAATATGTCAGCATGTATATGTGAGCGTGTGTGTGTGTACTATGTGACTGTCTTTTTGGGTCCAAATCTCCTCATGAGAATAAAAATCCCAGAAATGTGTCAGTGTTTGTGTCTATGTGTGTGTGAGTGTATGAATGTGTGTGTGTGTGTGTGTGTGTGTGTGTGTGTGCGTGACTGTGTACTGTGTGCTGTCTATCTTTTTAGTTCCAAATGTCCCCATGAGAATTGAAATCCCAGAAATATGTCAGTGTGTATGCCTGCAGTGTGTGTGTGTATGTGTGTGTGTGTGTGTTTGTGGTGTTACTTGGGTTCAACCTTGGCGCTCAGCCTAGGGCATTAAGACCATTGTAGGCTACCTGTGATATACGTCTCAGGTGGTTCAGAAGGCCTTTGGAAACACCTTTGTACACACGCACACACCCATACACACACATACACGCAACCACACACTAAATGTACATAGCCATACATGCACAAGTGCACATACAGTTCATGTCTTCTAGTGACTGCAATCATTCACTAAAGCCATAATCTAAGCCTAATCCTACTGTAATTTCAACCTTAAAGTGATGACTATAATACATCAGCAGGCTGGTCTAGATTGATATAAACAATGAGCACAAGCCATGTGAATATGGAATCCCAGATCAAACACATTTTCATTACAGGGATAATACACAGAGGGATAATACACAGAGTTTTTCCATCATCACCCCTGTCATTTAAGCCTGCATTTAAAACTTTTTTTAATTGGTTTAATTGTTTTTTTTAGTGGTACATTTCTCTCTTAAAATGGACTGGATCCACTTAAATCTGTAGCTGCTTTTCAATCCGAACATTATTTTGCCAATCACAAGGCAAGGACCACAACTTGATGTTGGTTCAGTCGTTAATTAAAGAGTACCTAAATCCCAAACCCAAGTCTCTGAGAAGTCTGACATGTAATGGTGAAAAGTGAGGTAGCTGGTATTCGGTGGCAGGTGATGTCTCCGGTTGTTGTGCTCTATATAAGGTGACATCACCTGCCACCAAAGACCTACACCCTACATTCAACCTACACACCCTCACCCTCCACCACTGGACATCAGGAATCATTTGGGGTTGGAGTTTGGCTACTCTTTCAGGATGAAGCACTTTATAGTCGGATGGGTGCTGAGGAGTTTTTATTAGTTAGTTGGTTGGTGTTGATGGGAAAGACTCTGGGGTTGATCTCCACACCTGAAGGAGGACACTCCCATAGGAGGGTCCTGGAGAAGAGTGCAGATGGAGTGTGAGAAATGTGCCATAGCAAGGAATAGATTTTGACAGTATATATAAGGGCTGTAACTGGCGGGGAGGAGCTGTCAAGTGTGGTTTTCCCTCCTCAGTGTCAATCATTACCATGACTCCAAACAAAAATCTAACACCGCTGTGCAAGCTAAACACATAAATAAGAGCTGGGTATTCTGTGACCGCTGTCCGACAAAATTTACAACTAGAATACAGCTTGCTGCCGAACCATAAATAGCACTTGGTTAGCTAGCTACCATGTCCATTTCTTTGGCTGATCTGTAGGATGACAACAGAAGTACCAATGGGGGGAGGATCACTGCAGCTCAGCTAATTTATGATGGCTTGTGATAGGTGGCCGACCACTTAGCTGTTCTTACAATTTGTTTTATAAAATTATACCAGAATACAAAAATGGGTGGAAATCCTTCTTTCTCTCTTTTTCTTTCTTTTTTTGTACAATCAAACAACAAAATGTCACAAATTTTTTCACAGGAATTACTTTATCAATTTCACCCATAGACTATCATTTTTTTTTTTTTTTAATGTGGAGGTCTCAAAAATGCTGAGAAAATGCAACAATACTTCTGAGGCTCATACCAGCGACTCAACAATGACTTTCAAAAATCACTGTTTTGCCCATTCTGTTTCTGAAACCCCCAACTACTGAACACTGAAACAACACACCGACAACAACCTGTTTTCATGATGAGGGGTGGTATGAGTCAGCAAACAGACATTTTGTTTTCAAGCCATAATAATAATAATAATGATAATAATAAAACTGAATTATTATTACATTGTCTTGCATTGTGATATATTATCTCATCACAAGGTGTTCCTGCTTGATCCCTGCATTATTAGCTTGTCTATTTGTGGCTACATGGCTTTATTTTTATGTCAATCATAGGCCACTGTGGACAGTGCAAACAACTTGAAGTTGCAATTTTTTAGTTACTCACACACACTGATAAATATCATAGGCTGTGTAATATCCCTTTAACTTTAAAGTGCTAAGATCCTGATTTGCCATGTTGACCTCGTTTTGCAAAATGTCCTCACTCAAGGTCTAAAGCTCAGGACAGCAACTAAGAGCACACACACACACACACACACACACACACACACACACACACACACAAACTTGAGCTTTTACTAGTCAACTTGCACTTCAAAGACTCAAACTTTAATGTTACAAGGCCTTTGCAACTGTGTCAGTCATTCTTACAGCATCTAACCCTTGGATCAAGCTGACACGGCTGCTCACTCGAAGCAGCAATTTGAAGCGTGAATAACAGCCGCCATCTTTGGCGTGTTCAGATATAATCTTTTGTTTACAATTCGCTCCCTGTCCTTCACGCAGCAGCCCTTGCATTGTTGGATCAATTTATCGTTTTTTTTCAAAATACACGGTGGTGAAGCGAAAATCAAAAAACATAGGTGGAAAATAGTATGACAGAAAAAAGCAGAGTGTTATGAATGTTATGTGTTGTTTTCTTTTCTTCTGTTTTCTTTTGCTCTTTTGCTGCTTTTGTCATGTGAGAACATGGGAACATCATGCCCCTGCCTCAAGGGATAGACACATCTCCAACAATTCCTTAAACTCATTCGATCACACAGGTTGTTTTTTCCAGTCCTCTAAGGCCTCATTCAGACTGCAGGCAAATCAGATTTGTTTTTTTCAGTCAGATCTTTAAGACAGACTGTCCTCACTGTTATTTGCAAGTGATCGCATTCTATGTATTTTTATTTTTTTTTTTTTTTTGCTGTCCAGACTTTCTAAAGCCAATCTGGATAAAATCTGGACATTAGAGTTTCTAATACGTCCCACATGAATGTTTCTTATATGAGTAGCGCATGCACACTCTGCTGTTAGTTAGCAAATGTTCGCTCATTAGCACGCTCTTCAGCTCACAAGCCAACCAAACTACTTGGTTAAGGTGAGGAAAAGGTCATGGTTAATGTTAGGAGATGTCAGCTAACGCTTGCTAAAATGAGGGAGCTACTGTTTGGCATCTAAACTTAGCTACCCCAAAACAAACCCTGTTCCCACCACCCGACCTGCCTCTTATGCAAAATTTGTTGCTCCTCACTTTAAAACGAGACTATAGGTTGTTATAAGCTGCTTGAGCAAACGACCACTGGGGTTGTTTTTTTGCCAGAGGACAGTCTCGACAGCTAATAATTACTGTAATAATAAAAAGCATATTTGTCAATGCAAGAGCCATGGGGGAGAGGCATGAGCACGTGCACCGAATGCATAATTGAGAAAAGAGAATGCGGCCAAAGGGAGCTCAGGCTGTGACACCGGGTTTATTACCAGTTCATTAAAGCAGATCTGGAATCGTGTACATATGCAACATTGTTATGAGGACTTGCATGCCTTGATAATACTTGCCGCTGGCTGGGATTTTGATTACTTATTCCCATGAATGTCCCTCTGTAGTGTTTTTGATCATGTTTGGAGATGGGTACGCAGTGTGAGTTTAGGCTTGGCTACCCACAGACACCGCCATCTCTTTTCAAGTCAAAGCTCCACTCAGGGAAAACATCGATTAGAGACTGGGGTGGTGGTGCTGGTGGGAGAGAGGAGATAGTTATCAGGGAACTAAATGGTTTCTATTCAGGACCTGATCTTATCCCAGAGCGAGAGACGTCACTCAGATGAATACAGGTTTTTAGTGCCTCAACCCTCCTCTCTGTCACTCTCGATAAAGTGGAGGTTTGCGTGTGTGTGTGTGTGTGTGTGTGTGTGTGTGTGTGTGCATGTGCAATCTAACATTTGAATTCTTGTGGTCTTGAACTTCGTGTCTGTGAACATTACAGGTGTTGTGAATCTCAACAAATTCCTGATCATGATTTAGACAGTGATATAGCGTCTACTAGTCTGTAACAGATGAATTGCCGTCATGGCCATTCTACATTTAAATCAGAGTTGTAGCCACAGGACCTCAGGATACATGCATGCATATAGGAATGATCATTTGAATAAAGACAAAGCTTTGAAATGCATTATGTATGAAAAGTCAAATGCAGATGAGCTTATCACCAGCACATCATTCAGCTGATTCAGCTTATCACCAATCCCTGTTGGGTGCATCCCATCGCCCAATCCTAATGCAATTATAAATGTTTTGGCAAAAACAACTTCCTAATCATTTTAAAACTTCCCCACTAAAAATGTGTTAGAAATAAATGGATCTTAGAAGTAATACAGACTACCGAAATGGTAAAGACAACCAGGGCACTTCCAGTTTCTTTCTTTTTTTCCCTTCTTTTATATATATGTTGGCGAATAGGGTTCATGGTTACTGTTTACCATTCATTTTGTCCTTTAAAATAAAGATGTTCTTACATATGTCCACATATTGTGACAGGTTTATTTGAGTCTCTTAATCTGAGTCCCTGTGAAGGTAACCTTACTTGGATGTAGTATTCTTTTCCCAACGCAACATTTCATGGTCTAGTAAACTTACAACTATTCTTTAAAAATGTCTGTTTTGTTGGCTGATATATCAACATTTTTTAAAGATGATTTGAAAAGGTTTAAGAGCCTTCTTGAGTGTGCTGTTGTTGCAAGAGAGGAGTCAAAGTCCAGCTAGCAGCTGTTTAGTTTGGTCAGAGCAACCTGTTACCAAGTGCTTTGTCTTAAAAACACATTGCAAAATGTTACCTAAATAGGAAAACCCAGTAACAACACAGCAGGATATATATGTAGGGAAAATATACTATATGTGAAGAGAAATATGCTATGAAACTGTAAGGCAATGCTGATGTCACATACGGGGTCTTTTTTTTTGTTTAAAAAATGCATGTTTGACACATGACTTTGACCACCAACGGTATACCACATATTGTCCTCAATATGAGTGCTTCTCTGTTTAAAACTTTGCAGATAAACTGTTTTGCTCGTGGCCAGGTCTGCATGCAGTATTTGTTTGATGTCTAATACAGAGTTTGAGCAAAGCTGACATTGCTTTACTTTAAATGAAGTTGGATATTTTGCTGTCTCATTTTGCCGAATGCAATCAAGTCCCCTTTGATGTCTGAAATTGATATTTTTGGTGCTGTAAAAGCAAACAGTATCTTATTCAGGATTTCCAGCATGATTCAGGTTGTAACAATAAAATATAGGGTAGGTCTTTGCAAAGTAGGGTTATCACAGGCTATACTTGTAGAGTTATAGTTACACAGTCATTTATGTCAAACTTAAATGTTTTCCGCTTTGAAGTTGAGCTGCCGCTGGTAAATTAATGATAGCATACAGGTAAGGTAAAGACTAATTCCACAACATAAAAGCAAAGTACTCCAATTAATCAGTTTAATAAGACAAGTGTCAGATCAATAAAGAATACAGCCAAATTGAATAGTCACTCAGATTTTATAAAGGTGTGCCACCTATAATCCTTTAGATTTTAGTGATTTTCAGTGGATGAATTAGCATTCCAGATGACACACAGGTGTCTGAAACTCTTAAGGCCGGATTTAGTGTTTCTAAACAGTTTTCCAAATATGGCTTCCATTGTAATGATTAATACCACTGGAATGGTGTGATCACTGAGAGCTCTTGCTTTAATTCAATGATTAATATAAATTTAGAAATTTTAATAGCGGTGGAACTAAGTGTGATATGTATTAAGTGCACTAATACATTACCTTTACCCCCACAGCCTTACTGCCTTGTAGGTATATAGGAGTGAGGGTAACATTCCAGCTGACTTCATTAAGTTTCATTTTCCATTTTATCTCTCCTGAAGTGGGCCATTAAGTCAGTGCGCCAGGGTAACTGATCAGCTAATCTGTCTGTGATTTATGTGGCAGGGAAACTGAGGACTTAACCGAGGCTCAGAAGGCATTGATTACTGACATGGTTAATTGGCTAAACCCACTGGTACATTGAGACAGGCTTATTGGAAATGTCAAATCAAGCGGCTCATTTGCATTCATGATGTATGGTGTCTATTCCAGCTTCTGCCCAGGCAGCACAAACTGACACACACAGCCATAGAGGAAGGGCCTGGGATCTCTGCCTTGAATTTGCAGCTGACCATCTGGCCTTCCAAGACGTTGGCTTTGGTTGGAACTTTTTTTTTTCTTGCCAGTAGCCACATGTCTGTATTCAGTGAGCCTAGCTGACATGTGTTGAATAGACGATGAGAGCTTGGAGAAGTCATGCTGTGAGCGAGACTCAATACACCTATGAGTTTTAGTGGAGATCCAACTTTCAGATCCAATACAATACATAAAAAGATGCTGCCAGAATATTTTGTTACATCACTCTGTGCGTGTGTGTGTGTGTGTGTGTGTGTGTGTGTGTGTGTGTGTGTGTGTGTGTGTGTGTCCATGTGTATGTGTGTTTGTTTGTTTTTTTGCGTGTATTTTGGAATCAAAGCAATGGTTGAGATCCAATTTTGCTCCAGAATTACCTACAGTGTAAGCAGATGAAAGCAGCATGAAATTGAAAAATTTGGGTTTAAACAGAGGGACATTACCAGAGAACACTAAGGTGAATTTAAAGTGTTTTTGAGTAACAAAATCCACTTAATGCAGGCTAGTCCTGTTAAGAAATATTGTAGATATTTGTTTCTTCATGTGAGAAACACGAAACTGAGAAACACCCCGCCAGTTCTCGTCTGGCACTCGTCAAGAACACCTATATGATTTAATTGGGAAGACATCTATAAAAGTATCACATTTTATCAAAAGTATCATATTTTAAGCAAAAAGGTCTAGAGTGAATCTACAAACAGCAAGCTGCTTCCTTCAGTGGAAGTCAGCTTTTGCATACAAGTACATGTTTTAGCAAAATTTCAGGGAGAATTAGAGGTGAAGAAGCACTCAAAAGAACAGTGACAGCTCTTTTGAAAAATACAACACCTACACAGCAATTAACTCCTGCAAGGATCTGTGTCTGCTCTGCACTTTATGAACATCTTGATGCGTATCATGTTCTCGTAAGAGCACCTACTGATGCATGTTATATAAAGGACTGGCGCCTAACTGATCCATTGCAATTTGGTGATTGGTTAATTTTGAATTTAGTTTAGGTGAGGCATCTCTCTCCAGTTTTGAGGTGATTTAGCTGATCAGACAGAAACAAACTAGCAATTAAAATGCCAGCAATCCTGCTCCCAAAGTTTTTCATTAGTGAACTGAGAGATCATTATATTCTAAATGACTTCAACTGTATGATAGCACTTCAACTGGCAGTAGAAGTCTCTTAGTCATAGAAAATTACACCCAACCAGCAGCATCGAAGCAGCACATATACATATATACAAACATATTCATCATACATACATATATGTACACACACACACACACACACACACACACACACACACACACACACACACACACACACACACACACACACACACACACACACAATATAGTGCAGTCAGTTGCATTTGAATTAAATATTTATATGCTTGTGACTGTCTGTGTGAAGATATGAGAACAAGGAGACATAATTTCATAGTCCTATTGGATTTCATTTGTCCACAGTCATGATAAGACTAACAACAACAGCATCACTACTGCTAATACCTCTGCTTGTAGACCTGCCACCTCTATGTACTACAGGACTTACTACAGGATTACTTATAATAATAGGCAGATAAAAACAATTGCCAACACTTTACATAAAATTCACTTATCCCATTTAACCCACTTACTTATCCAGTGCACCAAATGCACCTACCTGCCATCATGGCACAACAGTCCTTGCAAAAGAAACAAAAACCTCTTATCCTGCCAGTTGTCACACTGGCACATTGGCAATAAAAGGACATGGTATGGGCTCTCTGCTGCTGTAATAGATACATATGTGGTTCTTTCACTTTTTAATGCTCTCTTTATATGCTGCACTTGTCACACACCTATTATTCAGGTTGGCTAGCCGAATAGGCTTGAGTCATCCACTGGAGGGGAATGGGCCAAAAAGAATACCTGCCTAGGAGAAGGTTTGTCATTGAAACAATGTGAACAAGCCTTAGCGTATGTATTAGACTGCCACTCAGGATGTTTTCAACAATGTACCTGGGTACAATACATAGTTATTCAGGGCCCATTGTTAGTGAAAATCTATGGGATAATAGAGCTGAAGAATACAGTGATTGCAGCACTTGCATATCTCTAAGAGTTTAGTAGAATACATGAAGTAATTCAGCCTCGAGGCCATTCTCTTTTACCGCATTCCTAGGTGGTAATAAAGTAGCAAATGCTATAGCTGGTAGGTTGTAGCACATTTTTACCTTTAGGATATCAAATTTTCAGAAGGCACATTATCCATTCCAATGAATTCCAGCAAAGCTGTCATCTAGTTAATTGAGGTTATGTGAAGAGACAACCAATAACTGTTCATATTGTAAAAGTGTGCTTTCACAGAGTGCTCTTGAAGAGGGGGGAAAAATAAACAAAATACAGTATGGGTGCCAAAATGGAAATTCATTTCTGGAAAAAGAACAAATCTACTAAAGCCAAAGAAAAAATCTGGTTTCCATGTTTTTTTTTTTTTTTTTTGTTGTTTGTTTGTTTTGGATGCCAAGACACAAGACTCCATTCCTTCAGTCCCCAGGCTTTCATCTCCCAAGACTCATTTGCCCCTTATTCCACTGGAAACATTGTACAATATATGTTGTGATCTAGTGGGATTTTATGTGGAGTTGAAAGGCTTTTCTCCACTGATTGTTCAATTGTATGTTTTTTTTTTTTTTTTGTTTTCTTTTTTTTTTTTAACTTTCATGTACCATAGAAAAGTTCTTAAGTATAACAAACAATAAAATGATCAAAAACCTAAACTTGCTTGATTTTTTTTGTTGATTTGGTCAGCATTTTTCCCCACAGATTCAACTTTCCATTTCTCTAGGTCTTCACATCCACTCACAGTTTTCTAAAGATCTTCCTCAACTTTTTCTCCTTTATATTCCTGCTCTCTTCACTTTTTATCCTTGACATTTGCTCTGACTGTGCTTCTTTCTTCTCTTTTGCTCTTTGTTCCGCTCTCATCTCATGACCTTAAACCTCAACTACCCTCCCAAATCCCCTTATCTTTCTGCTTTCTGTTGTGCTCTGCATTCTGCTCTGCTTTCCTGCAGCCCTGTTGGAGGTTATATTGGCTGGCAGAGACTGCTTGGTGGCTGGAGACTCATGCTCGAGCGACGAGAATTGTAGTCCACGTCTGCGGACTTTGCGTCAATGTGTGGCGGGAAATGGCAGCATGAAGTTGGGCCCCGGGGCCAGAAGTCAGTGTGCCAATGCAGTGTCCGCCCTCCTCTCCAGTCCTTTACATGGTTGCCAGTGTAAACGGGGCATGAAGAAGGAGAAGAATTGCCTCAGCATCTACTGGAGCCTTCATCAGTCCATCATACATGGTCAGTGGTCACTTGGTGTAGAAGCTGTCTTTAGCTTTCTTGGTTTTTTGAAAGCTTACATATCTCAATTTTTAATTTGCTGGTGAACAATAGTGTATTTAAAAAAAATATGAGAGACTAATTTTGTTTAAAGCATTCATGAATAATGGACAGACTTTCACATAGGTATCATTTTTAATTCAGCCTTTTAGAGACAGGCTCAGTGAGTAAATTATTACCTTTGAGCATCATTCACATTTCATACAGTTTGGACTAATTATGGTGTCATAAAATTCAAGTGGACTTTTATACCTGTGTCTATTATTCTCTCAGGACTCAACCTGGTGGAGAGTTATCCTTATGAGGCAGTGGAGAGGGATTATGACTATGTCCGCTTGGCCTCTATTACAGCTGGCAAGTTCACCGACCTTCATTAACTTTCATCTTATTTTACTGTTTTACCCTTTAGAAGATGTTTTGTTTTGGCAAGAATACATGACTCTTTTGTGGTTTTGCTGGAAGTGTGCCCAAGGCAAATAGAAGTCTATTATGTCCTTGAGGCATGGTTTAAAAAATCAAAGTGTTGCCCTGCATCTCAGCATAATTCAGATTATTCAGAATGATATATGTGCTTTCAAGTTGATGATTATTGCAAGTAAATTCCTGTCATCTATCCCAGGCTAGCTCTTTAATTAAACTTAAAAAATGAATGTCAATGTACATGTAATGTTTCACAATATGCAGTTACCTTTGGGTGCCGTGAAATCATGTTTATTTCTGCCTGAATTATGCTGTGCTGCACGTAGTGTCACACTCCTATAGCAAAGCACTCTGAAATGCAGGCTACATTCCTCCATCATGAAAGGATTATGAGATAAGAGCATGAACTGCACAAGCCATTTTCACCTGTTTGTTAAGTGAAAAGGTTACACAAAATAAAACTTAAGGCAAATTCTATTAAGTTAGCATTAAAATTGTGATAAGATTCAGGCAACTACAGCTACTTGAGATAAGATTTTGCTCATGGTTAAAGAAGAAGACAATGAAATGTTCTCTCAGAGTAGACTACTCATCAGAAATGAAGGCAACTGTATATCTTCCACCCCAACCACAGTGCCTGTTCTTTTCACCATGATATTTCATACTGCATTTCCAAATTACTGCCTTTTTTCTAGTCGTGTTTTCTCCATGGAATTCTTTCACGGTCAAGAAATATATTTCTCTCACTTGTCATGCATGAAGCATGCTATTTGCAGTTTAATACATTGTGCTCATTCCAGAAAATTGCATGAGATCAGGGTGCCTATAGCCATATTATATATGTGTGTGTGTGTGTGTGTGTGTGTGTGTGTGTGTGTGTGTGTGTGTGTGTGTGTGTGTGTGTGTGTGTATACGTATATGACTACTTATCAAACACAAGAAACAACGTAAAGACAGACAATCAGTTAGTAAAACAAACAAAAAGACAAGGTCACGTTACACATTAAAAACATTTCGTGTCAGTGTCTGTGGGTTAAATCTCATCTGTCACTTTAGAAAGTTAAGCATATTGATGGCATTGTGGATAATGGACTTCTGAATTACATTTTTAGTCACCAGAGGGACTCTATAGCGCTTCCCGCAGTTCAGAAGCTGAAACTGGCTCAAGAGAGGTTGAGAGCTATTTGCCAGGATACTCCTCGCCTTCTTCCTCATCCTTTTTGTAAAATGTTTATTCAAGGGGTTTTGGGGTTTGGCAGTTATTTTGCTTGCCATTAACACAATCCTGTAAAGTTTATTATTAGTTCTACAGTTTAAGTGAACAAACCAGGCAGGAAGATGAAAAGTTAAAGCACTCTCTACATGGGTTTTGTTGAGTTTGTTCTTTTGTCTTAGCCACGCTGATTTCTTGCTAGCTAATAATGACTCCATGTTTGAAAGGTCCTACTGTGGGCCAGATAAGCAGCTCCACCAAAGGGGTCTGTTTTCTGTCAGAGGCCAATGAGGGCAAAGTCATCAGAATACTTAAGCCATCTAAAATGTTTCTCACTGATCGTAAATTTGTTTGTAAAAAGAGAGAACAGCACAAAGGAAGGAACACAGGCTTGTGGGCAGCCTGTGCTCACACTGAGCACGTCTGGCATGCTCCCTCTGACACGGAGCCTCTGTAGGTGATGGGAAAGAAAATCTCTGATCCAGAGAACTAACCCCCTTATTGATGTGGAGATCAATGAGCCTTTTCAGGAGAATATGTGTCTTCACTGAATTAAAAGGTGAGCTAAAATCCACAAATAGAGCCCTGGCATGTCCTTTAGGATGCATAAGCTGTTTTGTATCTGTATTAAGCAAAGTCAGCACAGCATCACCTGTTCCTCTGTAGCTCTTATATGTGAACTGGAGTGGATCTAGCATGGTGGACACAGTGGTGGACCAGTGACTGGGCAGAAATCTCTCCAAAGTTTCACATAGTATGGAGGAGATTGCAATAGGCTGAAAATCATTAGGCATATTTTCGCCCTGGCTTTTTTTGGCATGGGGTGGTTGTCGAAAATTTCCATGATTTCCATGATTCCATGATTCCATGAACACCACCACTGGCCCAGACCGTCTGGGCCAGTGGTGGTGTTGGGCTTCAATTTAAAAAGACTTGCAGCAGCATTATCCTCTTTGATAACTACTCGTGTTTCTACAGGGAGATTTTTTTTTTTCATATCTCATCACATTCTGTCTTGCCATGCATAGTGTCAAATCTACAGTAAAATTTGTTGAAGTCATTAACTTCTAACCTTATCATTAGCGCTGCCTAGCCTGTTTAAAGTGCTCCGCTGGGGGCTCTTTTCCAAGGCAACATGTATGCAAAGGGTGTACGCAGAAGTTAGTCACAGAGCATCAGTGCTCATATTAATTGAAACTATTCATAAATTCAAAATGCTCTCAGAATCACAACTGATTTAATCACCAATACAGCAAATGTTCAGGAATTTGTCTTGGTCACACTGGTGAAAAGACAAAATTAAATATAAGCAACAGTTACACTTGAGATTTCAATGGGATTTTGGAGACATGAATAGAATAGAATAGAATAGAATAGAATAGAATACCTTTATTGTCACTTTACTGAAGTGATGTCTATGAGGTCCAAATCAGTTGACCTTGTATATTACCATCACAAGCTGGGTCAGTTTAAAGGAACAGCTCACCAAAATGCAGAAAAACATATTTTCCCTATTACTCTTAGTGCAGTTTTTCCACACAGATAGTTTCTTTGTGATTTGGCAGCATTTACTGTCTGCTCCGTTGTTCCTTGTCTCCTGGCAACCCAGTACAATGAGACTGGTGAGTATTCCTCTACTCGCTTAGTGTGGACCGATACAGTTTGTCAGTGTTCTTCAGCAGCAAATAGTTCCCAGTGAAAGTCTTTGCCCCTAAGGGTCTGTGGATTATACCAGGTATCCGTGTCATTGTTTCTGGAAAGAGGTGATGCTGTTGAATTTTTCACATGTAAATTTTTGAATGCTTGAGCTCCACAAAAGACTAACCATCCAGCCTCATGGTATTGGAGTGAATGAGACAGGGGAGACTGCAACAGACAAATCAGGCGGAAATGACATGGATGGATAGCTTGCACTAGGGATAAATGGGAAAATACATATTTTTGTGTTTTGGGCTAACTGTTCATTTAAGCTATGGAAGTGACCTGCTCACTCTGTGCTGCTGATGCCACGGTTGCTCCTGCTGCTGCTGCCAAAGCATTTCATGCACCTCACCTCCACCCCAGCAGCCACCTGTGGGCTCTGCTTCATAATGGTTCCCCATGGAGGAGGGTGTAGCATTGATCCTTCCCTGCTCTTGCTTTTGCTGGCTTTAAAATACACTTCATGTGGAGTGATATGAAACACAGCCTTGAAAAAAAAAAAAATGAATTCAGTGTTTCCATTCATCACCTGAATTCATTCAGTGCGCGAGTGAACTGATTCTAAAGTGATTTGTAAAGAAGATTTTGACCTCTGTCCACAGTTGGCTTGAAAAATGGGTTATTATACATTTCCTTTGGCTTATAAATCCATCTGTTTCACTATCTCACACTCTGTCTTTCAATCTCTTTACACTGCTTGTAAAAATCTGTCATGTCAAGAGTGCATTCCTCCGTTATCACAGTAACACAGTCATCACTAATGCTGGCAGACAGATAATATAAGCATTAAAGAGACTCATGAAAGCAATAACAACCTAAATAAAGCCTCTTTATTTACTGTCTCTCCTCAGATGAAATTACTGCTTACATTAACACTATCTATAATGACACTGTTTACTCTGGCATTATTTATATAATGCATTTGTTAGTTTGTTTACTTATATGACTATGGGGTGAGGAGGGGTTATTGTCATGTTATTTATGTTTGTTTTTGCATGTGGTTGTCTTATTTTTACATACGTGGATCTATGATTGCATTATTCTTGTCTGTACTTCAATAAACATAACAAAAGAATTGATGACATAAAAGAAACAACCCACATAAAACCAGTGTGATAAAAGCAGCCAAAGCAACAAATACGTACGCCTGGTCACTTTAAGTTTTCATGTGTTGTTTTATATCTGCTTTTGAAAATCCCATAACAGCATGAGCACAATATGATTGTTCATTTCATTTCATGTGCCATGATTGGAGTATAGCAATCACATGTTATGATTGAGGTTTAGACTACAACTTTGGTTAACACTTCACTCACAGTTGAAAACTTTGTGGCATGAGCTGGGAATTGAACTGCCCGTTTCTATCTGTGTCTCCTTGACGTAATTATTTTGTGCTGGAGCAAGTAATCTCCTTCCTTAATATTTATTTTGTTGTTATTTGGAGCACATGGTTCTCATGCACGCTGGCCTTTCATCCAATATAACCGTTAAGCTATTAACCACTGCTTTTATTTTTTACCTTGTTCAGTGCTTTAGTAGATCATTTTCAGTAGTTGAATATAGTGACTTTGTCCCCTTGATTTTGAGAACTTTTTTTTTTTTTTTTGTACCTTTTCTTTGTGGTGTAGCCATGTGGCCAACCAACAATTTCTAGAAGCAACTTTCAGTGGCTTCTAGAAATTGTTATGGTACTTCTCCAAATAAACAAATTAATTAATTAAAAAATAAAATAAAATAAAATAAAATAAAATAAAATAAAATAAAATAAAATAAAATAAAATAAAATGCATCAGTGGAGTGATTATTTTAGTCAACATGGGGGTTTCGAACATGAAAAATACTGAACACCTCTGCTCTAAGCTGACTGTAAATTTTTTTAAAAAAACTCATTAATTCATTCATTCAGTTTCAGTTAGGCTACAAACTACCTATCACAGTGATTGAATCTCAAACAAGGCTGTATTCCCTCTCAATGTGTTGAGATACAAACGCCACTCATCACCACATAAGCACAAAATCCTTTCAGTCTGATGAACTTTTTCTTTTCCAACTGATATCTGTTCTCACTCTCGACCTTGCTTTCACCCACAGACTCTGATGTTGGCATGACAACTGTGAACCGCTGCCTGGACGCGGCCAAGGCCTGTAACGTGGACGACTTGTGCCAGAAGCTTCGCACAGAATATGTCTCAGCTTGCATCAAACCCACTGCCAAGTCAGGCCTGTGTAACCGGGCTAAATGCAACAAGGCTCTGCGCAGGTTCTTTGACCGTGTCCCCGCCGACTACACACACGAGCTGCTCTTTTGTCCTTGTACGGACACGGCGTGCGCAGAGCGTCGGAGGCAGACCATTGTACCCAGCTGCTCTTATGAAAGTGCAGAGAAGCCCAGTTGCCTTACACAGATGCGGATCTGCAAGGCTGACTATGTGTGCAGGTTAGGACAGGAAGATCTTTCATTGGCTTCCATTTATTGTAATCTCACTTTCTCACATCTCAGTAATGACCATTAAAGTTATTTGTCAGTCATTTCTCCCAATAAGATAACCCACTCTTATAATATGACTGAAATGCCTGGCTTCTTTCGGCTATGTGATCCAATTCAACCCAAATCAGCCAAAACAGTTTTTCACTATTCTTAATTTTCCAAACATTCTTTGGATATATTTTCTAGATATTTATTACTCACCACTTTTTGGCCAGTGCTGTTCAGTATTATGGCTCTTTGAAACCAAACAAGCAGCCATTCAATCAACAAAATGGCCCGTTGTTTTACCCTGAAGCTTTCTACCACCATTGGTTAGAACACCCCAGAGAGCCTGTTGGAATAACACATTAAATATTTAGCACAGATAAAGAGCCAGATGGATCAGAGTTATCGCTCATTGCTATCTCTGGTCATGGCCATTATTTTTCACAGCCCCATTACACTTAGAGGGCTTTACTAATGATCCCAGGTCGGGGGGATGAAATATATTACTCTTTCTATCAGTATCACATTATAGCCCACTGGTTTCTGTCCCTACCATGACCAGCCATATTTTTTAATGTAAGGAAGCAAAAACTTGTAATTAAGTGGCCAAATAATGGTAGAAAAGTACGAAGGAAAAAAAAGGACATGCAAACTTTTTACATAAAATACATCAAAGTACAGGGATTTGCTATGTACTTGCTAACCAGTGCATTGCTTCTGTAGGTCTCGCCTGGCACAGTTCCAGTATGACTGCCAACCCTCCAAATCATCTGCCAATGGCTGCAAGCAAGGGAACTATGGAGCCTGTCTCCTCGCCTACACAGGGCTCATAGGTAGGTACACACATGAGAGGTAAAAGTACATAAAGGGGAGAAAAAATGGTGAAGTGAGCGGGTGGAGGATGAGAGATAGGGTGAGAATCACTATATAAACAATACATGAAAGGAGGTATTGGCCATATGGTACATGAGAGAAGGATAGAAGCGCATGCTGAGGAAGAGATAGGATTTAGAAAAGAAGGAAGGAGGGAAAGTAGGGTAGAGGTTGAATTAATGTATGCAGAGCAGGTAGGAAGTGAAGGAAAATGGGAAGGAAAATGAAACTGCAGCTCTTTGCCTGCTCCTGTGCGTCTCGGGGTGGCTCTATCGGGGTTGAAGATCAGAACCTCATTCTATCTTTCACTTATGTTATTCAGTTTCCCATTGGTTATCACAGCAGCCAGTCATATACCATGGTCGTCCAATCGCGTAATAGACACCTAGCAGCTGGTACACAGCATAGCTTCAGTAGGTTCTCATCCCAACCGACTATAGGAAAACAGGATACGATGTTGCTGTCGGCTTCCTGACTCATTAAAAAAAAAAAACAGAGAAAAAAAGAAGCTGTGTATACTCTGCATGACGTGTGTGTAGTGAAACTCTGGCTTTGGTTTATGAGCGGCCAGTAACAGAACAGCCATTTATTTTTCACACGCTGAGAAAGAGAGCAAACCCAACCTAATGCATTTCAAAAACCTCAAAAGGTGCCCCTCAGCACAAACACACACTTGGCATTTTCATTCTTGTCTTGTATTTATTAAAGCACTTGAAATCCCGCCTCCAGTCTGCTGCAAAAACACACACACAGAAAAAAAAAAACGGAGGTAAAAGCCTCATGCCGAAGACTTCTGTGACCTAAAAAGGAACATCGGAGTGTGTCTGACTCTATAAAAGCCAACAAATGATATATAAGAGTCAGTGCACACAAACCTCAGTGAACAATACTAGAATATTGTTTCACAGTACAAAGCACTGTGAAAACAGTGTTGTAACAAGTCAAAGTAGAATGAATATTTGATACTGATTAAGGTCTGATGCGGTTTCCCTGCAGGAAGTTCGATAACCCCCAACTATGTCAACAACTCCACGTCTAGTGTTGCCCCGTGGTGCTCGTGCTCAGCCACTGGGAACCAGAGAGAGGAGTGCTTTGACTTCCTGGGATACTTCACCGACAACATCTGTCTCCGTGAGTGTCACCCTATCCACACTGTCCTCTGCCGCGGAATCCACCGACTCAGGTTTTTGGGGTAGAGGTTGGGTTTGGATAGGGACGTTTGCTTTCTTTTCGGAAGGGGGCAGAGAATTTGACTGCTATTTTAGTGCAATGTGTCCCTTTTTATTAGTGTTATATAAGCAAAGCTGCTGGAGTGATATTTTTACACATATTTCCCATGCTAGAGCTCTGGCTTACATATTGGTCAGTTTCTGGTCTTTACTCTGTGACTGACAATATTTAAATATTTAAAAAAGCAACCTTGTCTGTTTACAGCAAAACTAGGCTAGCAGCAATGGGATCTCAGTTGTTGTAAAATGTACCATAAAATACTGTTTCTTTTTAGTTCCAAGGGCACAAACTGCATCATCTGATTTAAGGGATAAATAAGGTGAATATTTCAGTCATGTCGATGGAAATTTTCTTTCTTTATTCTCAAAGGAAACTGAATTTTTTTTTTTTTTTTTTAGAGTGTGAACAGAAAGGATATAAAAGAGGTTTTAAAGTATAGATGCACAGTGATAGGAGGGTTTGTGTCAACTGCACAGTGCTATTCAAACAGATATATTTTTAAAATGTTAGTATGAACACATGAATATCTATTTTTTGGGGGTACTATTTAACGTTGATACATATTTTCTTATGTTAATATTTTTGAGTGTTTCTGTTGTCCACAGACTAAGGGTTAAGGTCTGTGTTCACTGGATTATTGCTCATATCTGATTTTTTGCAGTGAATTATAGGATGTAATCAGTGCCAATATGAGCTCACGGTGATGTCAGAAACAGGTACACAGTGTGAAGACAACAACAGACATCACATCTGTTTTTATACTCAGGCTTCTTCCATTCTCCACATGGGCAGCCATTTCACTCAAAATTGTCATGAACTCACTTCAGTTACAGTATGTGCCTTTGCGTTTTGACCGATCTCAGGCAGCTCCACAAATACCCCTCAAATTATGACACTTTCAATCCATCATTGTGACTCGCTGTTCCTCACGATAAGGCTGGCTCAGACATGCAAGGAAAAAAGATACAAAAGCATACCGTACCCTGGCAATGGCTCCACGCATTTAGTTTCTGTTTATATTTCTGTGTAGCAGGAAACATCAGATCTGTGTCAAATGAAAGGGCACAATCTGAATTTGGACACATTCAGCTGCAGTGGGAACATAGCCTAAAATAATCATAATTAATCATTCAGGCATGAAGAAAGACCATTTCAGTGCTGCACAATATGAAAGTAGTTCCACTATGCAAATACCCCAATGACCTGTGTATGTCTATGTGGATAGTTTCACTCCACCGCTGGGACAAACCCATGTTAATTCATTATGATCATGAACAGCATTTGCTCTGATAACAACCTGTACCAGAGGGAGGGGAGAAACAAATCAGGAAGAAGCTCAAAAACTGAATGAAAAAATTAGAATATGACAGAACAGGGTCGGTGGGGTTTGGTGAGACAGATGTTGCCCAAACTGCAGCAGAGGGAGATGCATTTGAAGGAAGGATCCTCTGCTTTTGTTGAATTAGCAGCGTGCCTTTCTATCTCTCTCGCTCCCTCTGTCTTGTTCGCTCCATCTTCTCTCCTCATTAATCATCCTTTTCCTGCTGTTGCCTTGTTAATTCCACCTGAGTGTTCATGTAGTCACTTCTTAGTGAAACAGAAATAGGTTGGCCCTGTAATTCTTAAGTAATTGCATATTTATTATACTTCCTCATTCTACTGCCTCAAATACTTTTCCTGTTACAACACTGACCACAAACTTACAGAAACTTCATTATGTAATGTTTGTCATGCAGCTTGTATAACTGAAAAAAAAAACCTCATCAAATGAAAGAATTATTTAACTTTAAATTACACTATTAGAAGGACATGTTCTGAAACACTGATTGCGGTGACAGCCACAAAGATAAGATGAATCTAAAGATAAAAAGATAGTGGGGAAAATGAGAATATGATGAATAGCAATCAACTTCAGGATCTATACAACATGGGTAGAAACATGCACTTATTTACATTAACAAGCCCCTGGGGAGCATATGTGCAGAAATAGTGTAAGTTATTACAAAATAATGTATCTCATCATTTTTATAGATTTAGATAACATGTACAGATTGTGTAGACTTGAATAAGTGCATTACTGGCTGTGTATCTAATCAAGAATTCCACACAGACTTATCATGTATGTATAAAAGTATCCATATACAAAGTGAATATGCATTTTTTTCCTCACCTTGGAACGTGTTTACAGATTGATGTAGCACATGTACAGAAAAGATGTAGAATGTGTACCAACAATTAATAATGCAAAAAACAATCAAGGACAGTCTGTAGAGCCGTCAAGTTCGCTGAAGCTGGAGCTGTTTGGACTGTAAGTACTTTAGTCTGATGGCTGTTGGATTAACAAAATACAACTCGATGTGACTCTCAAATATTTTGAGTCTCAGAAAGACTCAATAGGACAATGACAGGGAAGGTGATCAGTTAATAACATGGTGCCGCATCAGTTACTTTACCCAGGTTCTCATTTTCAGCCTTATTTCAGGAATCATCTGTGTCCGCCTGGTGTCCCATGATACAGTCTGTTTCTTCTGGCATGTTTCCTCCTGTTAAAACTGCCCCGAGCCCCGATAATCCCCCACCTTGCCTCCAGTTTTCTCATGACCCTTAATGGTCCTTATTTTTGACTTTTGCAACTGTGAATATCATTGAACCTGTATAAACAAGCACTGTCTTTGCTCAGTGTGTGTGATGAGGTGAATCTCTGGCCAGTCTCTCCTCGGGCCCCCTGCCTAGAAAAGATACAGAGAGCGGTCTCAGAGTTGTTTGGCCGATGCCAATGGCCTATGAGTCAATGAGGTCGATGTGGAGAGGCAGGTGCAGTTTGGATACTTGAAGAGAATACTGAGCATTTTCTTTTTTTCTCCTCTGCTGACCAAGCCCAGGCTGGCTCTGGCCCGGCAAAGCTGCTCATGCAAAATGTACAAATCAGGACTGCAAGCATCTGTTGTTGAAAAAGACGTGATTAGACCTCAGTGAAAATGTATCAGGCTTATATTTCTGGAGTCTAATAACCCCTTTCACTGTAATTTCTCTATATCTTGTGTATCAGGGAATGCCCTCCTGGCGTTTGGAAGTGAATTAGATCAGCAGCCCACTCTCAGCCAATCAAGTCCACCAAGCCTGGGCCATGACGGCGGAGAAAAGCAGAGTACTACCTCTCCACACAATGCCATGGAAACCATGCGGAACATTCTGGACACAATAATACCGACACAGGTGTGCCAGTTCATGCAACGAAAAGTGAACCATTTTTGCTGCCTGGAGTGCAGTATTAATATAAAAATTTACATATGATGCATTGTCATCCACAATTCAGTTTAATTTAGTTTAAATTAAGTCAATAATTGTTGTAAAAGTAACCATGAAGTACCCTAGAAAAACTGTGGTTACCAAAAATCATCTATTAAACCAAGTGGAGGATAACAAGTGCAGTTGGAGAGTCAATCAAACGGGAGCCGGAGGAATAAAAACTAAAGTCATGTTCTGATTGGATTGCCTCCACTCCTATGTGTGAAGTGGCTTTTAATTCCCAGCAGAACCGATCCATTGACTTCAGATTTCAGACGCAGTTTCATGATGTTTTCCACATTCAGTGATGACAGTAAAAGCATTTTAATGAAAAATAGCATATGTTAGTTTACCATCTCTTTAATTTAATTTAATTTAATTTAATCTAGTTTAAATATTTTCTACAGTTGTGATTTTATTCTTTGCCCTCTGCGTCACTGCAGCACATAAATTTATTTTCAGACATGTAAAGAAGCATTTCTTGGAGGAGCTACCATAAATATTTCAAAAAAAAAAAAAAATATATATATATATATATATTTCTCTGCTTCTCCTCTTAGGCAATGGGAAATGAGCAGCTACTTGGCAGCTCCACTCTGCCATCCAACAGGCTCCCAAACTCTGCTTCACCTCCTCGCCTAATGCCTCAAGCTGCATTCACCAGCCTTCTGTTGTTGCTTTTTCATCTGCTCTGCAACGGACACTAAAGACTGCGGGGCCGCGAGCTGAGGACCTTCCTAGTAACAAGCAGATGGGAGAACTGGTGCAGTTCTGAGGAAAATGGACCGTGTGGCCTACTCCTCCCTCTAAATATGTACAGCTTATCTGTTTTTCTATTTTTGTGTCTAAGTGGTCCAGTTCCACCTGCCAATATTCTCACTCAGAGTGTGATTCAGAGAGACTGATGCAAACTGAAGACCAATCTGTACATTTGTACATTACTGTTGCAATCAATCCAAGCTGAAATGAAGTCAAAGCACTGCAAGTGTGGACTAACACAGCTCCCAGCTATTTGACCATTTTCATTTTTTCAAGAATCATTCTGAAAATATAATGCAGATGTGCGATTCAGTGATGTGAAGTATATTGAGGCCTTTTTGTGTTATCAACCGAAAGCTCTTCTGTGGCATAATGTGTGACGAAGGTGGTTGGAGTAAACCAGTGAACCTTTGTCTTGGTATTGTTCTCAGTGCACAAGGTGACTGAAGAAGCTACTTCAGTTCAGTGTATTGGGCTTTAATACCACTCTCTTCAACCGCCTGAAAAGGGACCATTATTTCTGATCAATACTGGAATGGTGGAGATGGAGAGACAGCAGAGCTACATTTTGCTCTGCTGTCGTGGACTAATGCCTTTACTCTAAAATGTCTCAGAACGCTATCTAGAAAATAGGTGGCAAGCGAGAGTACATGATACATGCGATAAACCTTGGCATAATAATCATACCATCTATGAAAAACCGTGGCCCTTTGTGAAACTCTCTTACACCGCTTTATTTGTTGTCATTCACCCTAGCTGATCATAGAAACCACAAATCCTTGGACTTAACTGAAAGCAAGTGATCAGAAAAGCAGTACCTCTTTAGCTGTAGTTGGATTGTGTGTTTGTGAGCAGAATTCCCTTTTATTTGTCATTGTGTAAGTGAACATTTCTATACAGGGCTCACAATTTCTGTGCCGGGGAGGACAGAACAGTTGAACTTATCGAGTGATGGAAATAACAGTGTTTAGCCTGTTTGATAGTAGGGAGTTATGAATGATTCAGTGTTTTCTGTTCTTGGGGGGGCTCCAGTGAATTTCAGATCAGGATCAGATTCAGTCCAAGTGCTGCAAATAAATATTCTCAGATCATGAAGTTTACACGTTAGAGTCTCTCACTCTTCCTTCTTACACATGCATTGTTTGGTGCAGCTGAATTGAGCATTGGAGTGTTTACATTCTCACTTCAGTTTGCCGGGGGAGATGAGAGCACCACAGCTGAGCACAGGTATGTACCAAAAAACCACTCCCCTCAGCGAGGTGGGCGCACATCACTCTGAAATGAACACTAGATTGGTTTGTTTGAAGTGTGAATTTAACTGGACCTTGAGAATAATCCAGCTGTTTTTGACCTACACCACCGTGATTCTAATCAAGATCCCATCAACTACGTCACCATAAAGTGACTTATATCTTGTTTCTCCAGCTCTCCAGTGTACTCTCGATAATTTAAAAAAGCCCCACAGTATTTTTGTCAAAACACAGAATCTTATTCCATAATGACACTTGTATATGTTTATTATTATTTTTTTATATATATACATGATTTCCATGATCCATGATTATCCATTTAGACAGACAGCTGCAGTCAGCCCGGAAACGGCAACCAAGGAAGTCATAAACAAAGACAGAAGTAGCATCAAAACTGTGCAAGAGAGGTATGAACCAAAGATAATTTAGATCATTTTAATTCAAATATTTACAACATGTCCCATTACAAAGCAATCAATCAAAATGTGGAGAGCTACACTGGAGAGCCATACACCCAGTCAGGCAAGCAAGGCATACAGTAAGTAGGTCAATAGGGAAACAATTGACATTTTGATATTTCGATTAGAATCAGTCAATATAATGTTAAAAATTTAGAAAATGGGATCCACGGCAGTAAATTGGCAAATCACACAATAGCTTTTATTGGCAGTATTTTAAACCATTCCTCTGTTCCACAGTGTTTACCTCCTCCCTTGTGTTTGTTGGAAATAGACAAATAACCTCAAAATAATCAACCAATCACAACAAATCACCTGGATAATCAGTCCCTCCCTGTGACAAAGGAGAACCTCATTATCTGCCTCGTTAGGGCTGTTATTTAAGAATAGGAAAACCATGTGGCATTATTCATAACACACTGGTGGTTGTCAGTTGGTGGTGGGTAACATCCAAGACAATGAAAAACAATTTAATTTTTGACAGACCAATGTAAACAAACTGCACATGAAACGCTGGCTTCAATAAAACGCTGGGAGGCTCTTCATGGACGTTCCCATTAAGTCATTGCCTTATGAAGCTGAAGTAGATGTCAGTCCAGTAGAGATTGCCTGTGTGGAGTGCTATTTATGTGTGCTTTTATGTTACTTTGAACATTAATTAGGTGGTGCACATCTTGATGCAATTAACTTTATAAATAATGAAAGGAGAAAAAAAAACAGTGTATGCAAATGAATGCTGATGTCAACTCAAAGTGTGCCACACATTTCAAAAAAAAAAAAAAGAGAAAGATGCACTAGTGGAGACTGTGATTATTAAAGTAAATCCCATTTGTGTCAGATTCAGACTTCTGGCCACTGAAGACTGTCTTCTTCTCAGCTTGAGAAAAAGGAGGGGAGACGGTCTGCACTGACTTCAACCATAAGTAAGTCAAGGATGCAATACTTTGTGTACATCAAGGTAACAGTGTGGGCATGGGTATTGGTACTGACATCACTCTGAGCAGCAACTCCAAATCCAAAAGCACAACAACATAGGGAGAATCTTTGCTTATTATATTGATGAGAAACAGATTACCGTGATGAATCTGACTACTCTGAATATGATCTGCTCAGCTGATTTATACCAAACTCTAAAACTCGTTGCTCCATGAGTGATGTATTTTCATTTTCGGGGTGCAGTGTTCTGGAAAAAAAACAAACATAATTTAGAATCAGCCCTTCTCTCTGATGACCCATGCTACAATTTGTCAGAACGGAGGCTCACTCCTATATAAAACCCTGTCACTCCAATTATAACAACAAAGTTCACGGCGGTTTTTGAGAAAAATTCTGCCAAATGTTACTTAAATACTTTGGGCATATGAGAAAACATAATGGGGCTCATGAGATATGCAAATAGCAAGTAAATTGGTTTCTAAACCAATTGTTTGTTGAATGTCAAATTTGCAGCCTCTTCATTTACAGAATACCATGCAGAGATTTTGTGTATTTTTTATAACCCCCCCTTTTTTTCCTCAGAGTTTTAGAGTTTCCTTTTTTGATTTGCTTTGGTTGATTTCATCCTGAATCACAAAACAGCAGAACAAACTTCTCATCAAGTCATGCACTATCGGCACCTCATGTCTTTATAACTGTTAATGAAGTGAAATGTGAATGTGTTAAGTAATAAAAGGAGGCCATTCTGCATGAAAATAGAAAACGGGGGAATAGGGTAACCTTGATGGAAAACAGTGAAGACACAACAACTCCATTTATATTCATGGATGTGAAGCTTATGAGACACTTTGGGACATGCTGGTCCTAACGAGACACACTGCCTACATACAAAAGTGATTAATATTTTATTTCAAATGTTATAATAGTTGTGCACACACCAATGGCCAAAGCAAAACAGTAATATATGAACTATTGTCACCTAGAGATAACACAAAGAAAGAATTAATGAACATGGTCTTAATCTGTGTTTGCACTTTGTCATTGTGTTTTATGATGCAGAGCACTGATACAGGATGGGTTTTAAAGTGTTAGGTGGATTTAGGTTTCTGAGCTAGATCTTGGTACAATACAATGCCCAGTATTCACTTTGACAATGCTTTAAAAAAAAAAAAAAAAAAAAAAACCCTTAGGATGAAGCAAATAGGTCTGTTACATCAGAAACTCTCTTTAGGGAATAAAAATGAACATTGATAATTTTATGATCAGTGTGCACCTCAAACAGTTTTTTGTTGGGCAGAAAATTGCCTTTGACATTTAAAGTCTGCAAAAATAATAGCAGCCCTCAGAAATGTGAAATGCCTATTCTTCACATTTATTGTTGTGAGTCTTTTTTACAGTCTTTTGCCAACTCAAATATGTTAAACTAAGAACTCTATTTCAGGAGATGACAGAATTGATGAAAAGCGCCCCAGAAATGCAAAGAGCTGAATGAATAAAAGCTGTCATAGAACTTAAGAGACGGCTTAAAGATAGTAATTGTCCAAACTTATAATTAGAAAGAATATTCTAAACCTATTTCATTGAGTGTCCACATTAATATCAAAAATTACTCATGGAAATGATGGCATTCTATGTTTATGACTGAGATGAAAAAGGTAAAACATCCTGTGCAACACTATTTTCAGTTGATTTATTTTTTTGTAGACAGTGTGTTTCAAGTGTATACCTGGAGACTTAGAGGTTTATTTTGAGCACCGCTCGACCAGTCACAGCCTTTGGAAACAATCAGCATACACAGCTGCTGACTGATTTGACTAATGACTAAGTGCTTGACCTATATACACATATGCATGTAAATTGCTGTAAAGTGGCAGCAATAGATGTCACATTATCATCACTTTACTCGTTAACCTCCACAGTAGATATTCGTAAACTTGCACTCAGTGGATATTTCATGGTATGACGCTGGTGTGGACTGATGTTGCAAGGTGTAAGATTTGTCAAATATTTATTACCACAACCTGCGTCTGTATATGCGTGTGTGTAGTGGGGGGTGAGAGGTGGGCAGGTTCTCTGATGGGCTTCCCATAGATCTGTCTTGGATTTCATGTGATTTTGTGCAAGGCTGTTCTATGACCCCGTCTGAGAAAAGCAACCGACTGAGTTACTTTAAAGCAAAGATGTCTCACTGCTTATTTAAGTTATCAGTGCTAGATAGGGGGAACTGCATTGCGAATTGGACAGGGAAGAGGGAAAACATCATGAACCACAAAGCAAAAGAAGAAATATGATGCAATCCTCGGCTCCTTTCTGTGTGTCACTCCCTTCCAACGAAGCCTGCACTGACTTTTATTTTTATTCTATAACTTCTATGCCTTGAGGACTATCACTGGGATTCTATCACCCCCGCCCCTCTTGCCCCTCCATTCACCTCAATTTCTATCCAATGGTGGCTCTGAATTCAACAACAATCAATAGAAACAATTGAGTGTTGCCCTGGGGTGCTGAAACCTCTTGCCATTTACCACAGGATCGTTTTATCTGCAAAATATCTACACAGTGTTTTACTGCTCATATTTTCCTATTCCATGCTGTCCCTGTCTTTTTCCATATTCTCCAAAGCTTGTCCTTGCAAGGTGGAATTGAAATCGATTTGTTTTACTATATTATAGATTGATTGGCGAATTATAACATTTGAAATAAAATATTAATCACTTTTGTATGTAGGCAGTGTGTCTCGTTAGGACCAGCATGTCCCAAAGTGTCTCATAAGCTTCACATCCATGAATATAAATGGAGTTGTTGTGTCTTCACTGTTTTCCATCAAGGTTAACCTATTCCCCGTTTTCTGTTTTCGTGTAGAATGGCCTCCTTTTATTACTTAACACATTCACATTTCACTTCATTAACAGTTATAAAGACAATATGAGGTGCCAATAGTGCACGGCTTAACAAGAAGTGTGTTCTGCTGTTTTTTGATTCAGGATGAAATCAACCAGCGCAGCAAGCTGTTATTACCAAAAAAGGAAACTATTAGAAAAAAAAAGGGGGCTGTTAAAAATATACAAAATATTTGCATGGTATTCTGTAACTGAAGAGGCTGCAAATTTGACATTATGACAAATCACTTGCTGTTTGCATAGCTCATGAACCCCATTTTGTTTTTTCTCATATGCCCAAAGTATTTAAGTAACTTTTTGCAGAATTTTTCTAAAAAAGCTTCATGAACTTTGTTGTTATAATTGGAGTGACAAGGTTTTATATAGGAGTGAGCCTCCGTTCTGACAAATTGTAGCATGGGTCATCAGAGAGAAGGGCTGATTCTAAATTATGTTTGTTTTTTTCCAGAACACTGCACCCCGAAAATGAAAATACATCACTCATGGAGCAACGAGTTTTAGAGTTTTCTACAGAAGAAATATCTAATTTAACTGTTATTAGAAGGTCTGTAATATGTTGTAACAGTAATATTGATTATGTTTTGTTTTATTCAGTGGATGATCACATTTGGCATTAAAATTAAACTGAAACATTTGGCAAGGCACAATGAGAGACGGTTGGACTTCAGCAATTTGCTTCTTTAGACACTGGTGGCAGCTTATATTTGCCGTATGTATTTAGACAGCTTGTGGGGGCTGATGAAAAGAATGAAATTAATCCGGATAACTTTGTGCAATATTATAAACAAACAAAACATACAGCAAGTTATAGACTGGTAGGCTGCTGGTAGAAATCCCATCTGCACCGCTTAAAAATGTTGCATGCATATTGTGTTTCAGTCTGGAAGCCTGTGCCTCGTTTAATCCCCAGAAACTGGCTTGTTTACTCAGTATGGTTTTTAATCACTCCAACTTAATAATAATCTGTCTGAACGGCATCACTGTGTTTAATTTGTAAGACTTGGATCCTGCTGATGTCCAGTCTTCTCAACAGAACAAAACGAATGCTAACCTTGTGCAAAAAATATGGATGTCCTGTTTTACAAATAGGGATTTATTGACAACACAGCTTTATACACTCTGCATAAAGTGGACTTCATTTGAGGTAATGTATAGTTACACTGACCTTTGTCTTGCTTTAAATAATAATCACCTTTGAATCCACCTATTCATATTGGTGGACACATATCATGACTATATTTATGAACAAGCATGCAAAAAAAGTAAAAGTACATACATTTTAAAAGTACATCCTTAAGTATGTGTGCGTCTTTGTGTGTGTATCTATCTATCTATCTATCTATCTATACACACACACACACACACACACATATGTATGTGTGTGTGTGTGTGTGTTTTGAGTTTGTAGTTGCACTGCATGCATGTGACCACCCACCTACATGTAAGCACATGCCTCTGTTTGTGTGTGACTTACTACTGTATGTGTGTGTATGTGTGTGTGTGTTTGTGTGTGTGTGTGTGTGTGTGTGTGTGTGTGTGTGTGTGTGCACGTGTGTGTGTGTGCCTGGTGCTCTCATCACAGTTGCCAGCAGCTGCACTGTGGCAGACGCCCTCGTGTCCCTGAGCAGGACGGCGTCAGAGGGGGATCAGCTGGACAGTATTGGCTGCCCACTGTTTCACCAATCCTTTGCTGGCCTTTACCCCTCGGGGCCCCAACTGATCTTAACCCCTGAATGTTAACATCTGAGACCTAGAGGGCCCCTTGGGAGCTGGCCAGATTGCCCCAAGCTTGAAATTCTCCCTCTGAAGGCCATTTTGTGTGTAACTTCCCCTCTTCCACAAGCAGCATTTTCTGTTTCTGCCACGTTATCTCACAATGTAATGGTTGACATTTTATGTTACAGCCTAGACCTGCAGGAACATACAGACTCGATTTACAGCCTTGAATTCAAGTAAAGAGTTTCAGTGGAGTATCAATACTCTCAATATGCATAGCAAGGAGACTATCGGATATCAGCTCTGCACTTCAAAAATGCAAAGACATGAGAATTTATTGACTTACCGACAATGGCATGGCACTGGCAGGGGGTGTATGATGGGTTGTCAATACACTCTTTATGGAATTTAATTACACATAGACATAGGCTGGATGGAGTGTGGGGTGGGGGTTCTCTCCCAACACCCTCCACTTCTATCCCAATCCCAGCCCGTTCAATTATTTCTGTGATTGAATACTTTGAAGACAGATTGTGAATTGCAATTATTTGCTACTTTTTGAAAATCACCTGAATGTGCAGCTATAACCTTAGCAAAGACAAGGGCTGCTCAGTTTTCTCTATATTGTCTTGCCCACAGCAGGAGCAGGTTGCACCCACCCCATGTTCCTACACCTGAAAAAAATAAATAAAATAAATGAAACCTGTACCTGTGACACCATGATACTACAGTACACGGACAAACGACAGATAAACCAGCTGGCAGCTCTGCACTTCTCACCCCTTCTGACATTTCAAAAATGCCATCCCCAATCATCCCTAGGCTTAAACTGTGTCCCACCATCATAAACTCAATGCCTCCTGATAATCTTCACAGGACAGCTGTTTTACATCAGGGAAACTGTATATTGTGACAAAATTATCTTTTTTGGTGTGTATGAGATTGAATTTCAAATATGGGCACCTTGGGCAGTTTAACATGCATTTTTAAACAATAGACATAAATAAATATGATTATTAAAAGGGAAAAGAATTTCGGTAATGCTTTCTTTGGATAGTCCCCTATAAATGTTCAACTGAATGTCATATGTAAGTTAAATATCAACAAAAGTTCAAATAAGCCATAAATTACATTTCAGCAACATGTCTGTAAATATTCAAAGACCTGACATACCGGTTTCTGGGCCTTCCCCCCTAGCAGGGGTGCTTTGTTATGGGTCCCTTCAGAGTTTGTGGTGAGACACAGCTACCAGTACTGTGATCATAAAATTCATAAAATCATAAAATGTGTTGGCCTGCTGCCCATTCTCTCAAGCAGGGTAAACATAAGCCATTGGCTTATTGATATTGTATTGTTGTTGATATCTTGTTGATATTTAACTTAAATACTCAGTGGCCACTTTATTAGGCCCACTTGCACAATCTAATACAATCCAATACAGCTTTTTACTTTTCTGATGCCTATAATGCTCAGGTTTTCTTTTTGTCACAGTAATAGAGGTGTTCATTCAGTTCAGTGTTTGGCATTGAGGTCATTGTTCGCAGTGCTGTTGCACTGGACTGCATTTTATTGAGAGTTGTTTCTACTATTCTGTCCTCCTCATTGTATATAAATAGTTAGGACAAAAAATTAGAAACCCCTCACAATATAATGTCGTCTAGTACAAGACCTCTGTGAACCACAATCTAGGTAATAAGCATATGGTTAACTGTACACATTCTTCACAATGTCAACACAAACTGAATGTTATAAACTTTCTCAAAAGGTAGAATTTATGGCAGAGTTGTTGCCCTGAAGTGCATTAGATTGTACAGGTGGACCTGATAAAGTGGCCACTAAGTGTATATCTGTTGACATTCTGATGAATATTGACAGGGGACTATCCAAAAATCATGTGACCAGATTATCTTATACAAGCCATGATCATTTCAATATAGAATTCTTATTAGTATGGGGCAAGCAAGAGTGGTGATCCCATACATCAGCTGCAAAACATTACATTGCCTTGTATACGTTCACCTCATTCTGCTGTTAAGTTGGATAAAATCCTGCACTCAGTTGAACTTGGACTTTGGAATGTCTGTCTTGTAAATTTCAGCAACATAGTGTTCACTGTGTCAGCTCATAAAAAATGTATCTTTTCTTTAGTGTTCCCAATAGAGTTTCTTGCTCTTGTGAGCATTTATCTATCATGCAGTGACATGCATGACATGTTGTTGCAAGTTGAAAATTTACAAGATGGATACTTGTAGACCCAAATTTCTGCAAAAGCATTATTACCCTGTGCCAGAATGGTGTACACAAGGCAATGCATTAATGTGCACACTAAATAAAACATGTTAGTAAGCACTGTTTGGAGCCATGTTTGGATGGATAATTTCAAGAGTTTCCCCATTAAAAAAAAAAAAAAAAAAAAAAAAGAGATAAATAAAAATGTGATATGTATGATGGGAATCAACATTTTTATACAGTTAAAATTACAAAACACTGTATTCTTTGAGTCTGTAGGTTACATGGTGATTGTAAGCAGTTCTGTAATAACAAGTCAGACCAGAAAGCAATAAATATCCCAAACAGCATAATTAATCAGCTCATAAAATGGGGTGGTACTCAACTGTCAACTGATAAAGTGAATTTATTGTGGTGAATTGAGATTTTGAGGTTGTGTTTCATTTTTTGGCATTCAGCTAACAATCTCATTCAGAGCAACTTACAATAAATCAGTGTTTCAGCGTGCAGGCATGTTAGCCGTTGCATGCTGAGTTGAACCTATGACTTCATGCAAATACCCAAATGCTATCAGTGTACAAGATATACAACACAGCAAACACACTGAATTGTTCTTCTCTGTGCAGAACTCATTACCATTTCATTCTTTATCATCGAGATGAATAAACACCTCTAACCTTCCTCATTTTCATCTGCGTTTCTCACTTCATGACATCAATTTAACTGCTCAGACAATTTTAAAGACAGCGCAGTTTGTTGTGATGTTTGGCCCACTCAGTGAATATTTTCTTAAATACACTCTAGTGTGTAATAACAAACACAATAAGTATGATGTCCTTGTATTTCAGTATAAGGATGCCCTCTATTGTGTTTCCCTTAATTGCTTTCTCTTATAGTTCAGTATTTTTATGTCTTCATCACTCAAATATCTAAAACCTCTCACCAGGTAACAAGAAACTGCTGTGAGTTTTTTTTTTTTTTTTGGTCTATTTTTTATTGTTATTAAATTGCAGTGAGGATAATATATAACTGTTCTGTAAATTGAAATAGTCAAGAGCACTTAAAAAAAAAATTAAAACCTACAGTAACTGAATAAAACTGTTCACCCATTGTTATTGCTATTCCTGTGGAATTTAATTGGAAGTAACTATGCTGTTAGCTTGAGAATTAGACGGACACCATGCATTAGAGGCCTACTTGTCAGCTGAGATAGCGCCTGGAACAACTAATTGCATCAATTGTATGACTTGGTGGCAAAAACCCTAAGATATTGTGCCATTGTTACTGCTAAGTGGTAACATTAAGATTTGCAGGCTTCCACCCATTAAACATCTTTATTACAGTGGTACTAAGTTTTAGAAGTAATTAATCATCTTGCATCTACTTCACGTTAGCAGTCACGTAACTGTACTTGAAACACCCCTTTACACACTTATAAATAGAACTACAAGCACACTTTCACATGCACATATGCATCCAGTACATAATAAGACACATACAATGTTCACAAATGTGAAATTCCAAATTATTCAGTGCGTTGACCTTAGACCAATTTACTGACAGTAATCTCTCAGAGCATTTCTGTGATTATTTCTGGTCTGCTGCTAAATGAGACATTCTGAAGGCAACAGGCTGGTGGGTTGAATGTGTAGGGATGTCAGTTCAAATCCACCTCTGATACCAGCCGTGCCCTCACTCAGTCAGTATTGTTGGAGCAAAGCTGTGCAGACTAGAACAAGCAGTAATTTGCCCTGAAGGAAAGTCTCTGGATGGACAAAGATATGGGCAAGAGGTTGGCATGTTCTCTCCCTGTCTCTCTCTCCGCTGCAAACATCCACCAACTGCTGGAAAGCTCTTCCACTGTTTCAGTTCCAGATGTAAGATGTATGTTCGCATCTGCCCATTAGGAGCATGTCACCTGATCCAGCCAGCCTTGGCAAAACCAGAGCAGCAGAACTCATGTGCAGCTGCACTGTTCCTTTCTTTGGCCAAAATGACATAAGGCATGAATCTAATCACAAGTTCATATTTCAAAAAAAGATCCGCTGTTTCTTTCACTCTGGATTGTTTTAGGCTACGGTGTATTGGTTATTACATTTTTGACTGCAGGTATGCTTTGGATCCAGAGAGCCAATGATATTCATTTTGAGCCCATTTTCAGATAAGATTTTTTGTCTGTGTGTGTGTGTGGAAATTCTGTAATTAATTCTGACCACAGTAAAGGTACACTCAAGTAAAGTGGAGGTATGTGAGAGTTGAACACCAGTGTGAAGGGGGGCAATTAGCAATCAAAACACAAAGCAAGGCAATCAGTGGAGGACCTTATACAATCAGCTACACTTATTAGTCATTATGTGCTCAGCAAAAACCTCAGTCCTACTTCAGGCTATAGCTACTTTGTTGGTATGTCAGCAACACTCTCATTTGCATTACCTCCTATTTTTTCCTGTTCAACGCAAAACCTTAGTCACCACCCCACCTAAGACAAAAATACAAATAAAAGAAAATAAAAATTTGAAAAGAGCAGCTCTGATATATGTGAATTAACAGCCTGTGTTCACAGTGACTTTGAGCTGCTGCTACACTGCCCCCTAATGCTGTGGAAGAGAGATGCAGCTCCTCTTCAGTACTGAAAACAGTTAAAAGTACACAAATGCTACATTATACTGAACAATAACCAGACAGCTATTACAGCTCTGGATTTCAAATCAAACTATTGCTCTTGGCGCCCTGAGAGTACTGCAGCACCTAGATCACTTTGCAGATGTCTGTATACTGGAGGTCTGGTGTTGTGATCACCTCAAGCAACCTGCAGTAACCACGGCTCTTTGCAGTCATGGCAACCCTGAGGAACTTATCCTGAGAGCTTTCACAAGTGATCAAACGTACTTATCCAGAAATGTCAAGTTTTATGCAGACCAAGGAGGAATGTCATTAGAAAGCAGCAAATTAATCACTTATTGAAAGGCATAAGTGAAAGGCAACCTGACACATCAGATCTGCAGTTGTTCGGAATGCAAAACAACGAAGTTAGCAACTAACGTTAGAAGAAAGCTTACTTATGTGGCAAAATATGTAATGAGGAACTGGAATAGCTATTGAGAAGGGAAGCATTCAGTGGAAGTAAGGTCACATTGGCTTAATATTTGGCTTTCATGGAACACCCCGGGAGAAAAAAACATAATGTTGTTTTGGCAGGCTCTTTGCTTATGGTTTCTTTATTGTCCTTGGTTGACACGAGTAATTTGCTGACCATTGTGAATTGGAACTTTTTTTTGTAATTGTGATTTAGGTTTGCATGATGGTGTACTTAAAGCTCAAGAAGCACTTACTGAGCACAGATGCTGTAAATCTGTGTTATTCAGAATAGCACATAATCCTGAATACTTCTCTGCCTAGTAAACTGTCTCTTCTGCCAGATAATTCTGAAAGGAAAGCAAGACCTCAATATAAAGCCATCCACAAACATTCAAAAACCTGATAGAGTGAAGCTAATTTCATTTTGCCTGTGGGCCTCTGACAAAAGATAGTGGTGCTATGAAGCTGACAGAAAAAATCTCAGTATTTCTGTGCAATAGAATAGTCACTTGCACAGCCAAACTACCTTGATCTAAGTTTTCCCTGTCACCTTATTAGTGCTGCCTCACTGCCTCAGGCTCGCTGGGCCAGAAAATATGTCACCTATCTGTGTCATTATGTCCCCATTTTTCTGAAGCTTACAGTTCACGTCTCAGTCCCACTCTGGTCTGTTATCCTGTTAAAACTAGCCTGCAGGAGACAGAGAGGAAACATCTCTGGCAGGATCAACAAAATCCAGGGTCACTCATTACCTAATTGTTGCTCATTAACCCCAAAGCATCTGTGACCTTTCTGCAACAGCCCTCCTTATCAGAATATCAAATCCGCCAATGTGAGCCACCTGGCAAAACAGAGAACACATTTGGGCTCCAACATAAGGATGATGGCACACTTCAAAGCCCTGTCGATCACTTCTATGCATAATAATTAATGAATGCATCCGTTTTCAAGCAATTAGTCATTTTAGTACACATTCAATACATGTTCTTGGTGATTATTATAATAATATAGACTAAAACAATGTTTTACTTGCAATATTTTATCCTTTGAGAAACTAATATTTTTATTTGTATGTTTTTTAGACTATTTGGGGATGTTGGCATTAAATTTACACATGCATCTGATCTCAATGCCAGAGAAGCACATTGTCAGTTTCATAGGCATTAGGGTCACTTAAGTGGGTCAGCATCAGAATCAGAAAACCCTTGACCTATATCTAAACACTTAACACTCTTAGGCCAACTAAGCAGAGAGTCTGTCAGTGATTTTCGTTATTATGTAGTCTACCTTATGTTGAAAACAAAGTCACAACCTAGGTAGATAAATAAGTGAACCATTGCAGGTTTATGGTCTATTGCAGATGTAGATGTTAAGCTCCTTTGTGAAAGTGTTCTTGCATGGTTTGACAGAGAATATTCTATATGCGTGGGTAAAAAAAATAAAATAAAAAAAATAATAATAATAAATTAAACACGGGGTTTGCAGTTCACGTTTTCCCTGAAACAAAGACATTTTACATGCAACATGGCATGTTGCTGCAAGAGGAAAAAATTAAAGTTAATAGTAAAAATAAAGTTACATTTAAAAAAAAAAAAAAAATCAGAATTTATTTACATGTAGTGCACAAATTATGCAAAGTGTTAATGTTCAGAGTGCAATGGATATTGGGCAGATAGATATTGCACTGTGTGTTTGTGCATGAGACAGACAACATCACTGAACATGGCTGCCATCCTGGTAGCTCCTCAACAACATTTCATTTTGTATTTTTCTGCCCTTCCCCTGCTTCTTTTGTACCCTCTACATGTGGTTGACTGACTTATGATTTAAAGCACTTTTTGACATCAAAGATCCATCTACTCACAAGATTATCTTTAATCTAGACACCAATCCCACATAGCCCTTCATGTTAAAGATGGCGAAGAAAGAAATGATCCAAGGTGCAGAATAGGCTGTGGACAACAGCCCATTGTCCACCCGTGCCTGCAATTCAAATTGTCCAGTCTCTTGAAATCAAGCTTGATGACATCAGGGCTAGGACCTGTTTCCAATGGGACATCAGAGACTGTAATGCCCATTGGAGTCCATCAGAGTCCAGAACAGCAGGTTATGGCAAATCCAAAGGAGGAAAAGTCTGTTTCCTGACTGCTTGCTTCAGGGTCCTGGAAGCATACACGTCTTGGAAGGACAGCAGATTGCAGCCAATCACCATCTGGGAAGAGCGGAGGTGCTGCAGTCTGTTCTTATCCTTGGCAATGGCATAAGCATACCAGACAGTGATGGAGGAGTTGATATATTCAGTGTAGGCAGACTAGAAATGCACCATCATTGTCTTTGGCAGGTTAAACTTCTTCAACCTCTGCAGGAAGTTCATCCTCTAATGGGCCTTCTTCAAGAAGGAATTGATGTTCAGCTGCTACTTGAGCCCCTGGCCAATGATAGTTACCAGGAAGTGGAAGGACTCCACTTTGTTGATGGAGGAGCCACACAGATGTGTGAGGACATCTCATCCACCATCCACAAACTTCCGGAGATTGATAGAGTGGTGACTGGAGGTGCAGCTGTTAATAGGGAGAAGAGTAGGAGATACAGGATGCAGCCTTGAGAGGAACTAGTGCTGATATTCCAGGGGTTAGTGTTGTGCTTCACATGCTGCCCCCTGTTAGTCAGGACGTCTGCATGGGCATGCTCAGCTGGGAGAGCTTCTTCTGGAGCCGAGCTGGGATGATGGCATTAAAAGTGGAACTGAAGTCCACAAACAGGATCCAGACATAGGTTCCAAGAGAGTCAAGTTGCTGGAGGATACAGTTGGTTCGACAATTGTTGGGCAAAAACTGTTTAGAAGGTTGCGACTTGAGTAACCTTTGTAAAAGTTGGCAACGACAACAACCAAGGAGTCCAGGTGTGACCGCTCCAATCCCAGTATCTGGTCAGTGACCTACTGCTGTGGTTCTTTCATATTAGTTTGTGGTGGGGCCAGATGGGTTTACAGTTGATGAAAAGCAATTCCAGGTCAGGAGAACAGTATTTCAGAATCACTGTCATCATTGCACTAGCTGGGGGACTGTCCATTGGTCAGAAGGCCATTATTCTGAAACTACAATTATCTGAAAAATGTTCATTCCATTAATTTGATTTTGCTTAGTTTCCTCAGGTGAAGGTTAGGGTAAACAAGGGTAGATGAATTTCTCTGCCACAATGCAAAACTTGGCATAACATGGACAGTCACTGAACTGCAACAACTCTAGAGCATATATTTTCAGAGAATGAGCTTTCAGAGCAACAGGTGTTTGTTTTCGGGATAATGGGCTGTTGAACTAATGAGCTTTTCATCCACTGGGACATTTTTCGGACTATTGGGGTTTCAGAATAATGGGCCGTCAGACCAATGGCATGGCACTCACCAGCCATTGTTGGTGTAGAAACAGATACCTCTACCTTTGGTTTTGTATGAGAGTGCAGAAGAGTCTGTGAGGGTTTGAGACAAAAATGACATGTAAATATGTAAAATAATGTTTGCCTGTGCAGGAGCCATCCTTTGTGTAATGTAAAATGATGTGTCATGAGACATAGCACTAGTAAATAGATAATGTGATATCATGATAAATACATGTAGACCTTTCATAAAGGAAACCAAGGTCTGAAGAGAGCAAGAAATAACAGAATTTTGTAGGAAGTCATTAAATTCTATCTATTACATTATTCTAAGCATTTATATTATTCTAATTCTAGGAGAGAGCAGTTCATACCAGTGCACAATACTGTGTACTATTGCCAGAAGGGGGAGAAAACTATTTGTTCCATCACCTAATGTTTGATGACACAGACACACACAGCATAATAGAGAATGAAATGAAAATGGAGCATTTCTAAACTGCACAGACTAGAATCATGGCTCTCGGGTGTCTTGAGTTGTTTTGGGAATTAATGTTATTTGCTCAAAGTGTATGTTTTCTGTGAGCTATTGTTATTCTTTCTGGTGTGAAATATATAAAATCGTTGTTAATTGGGTTGTTGATTTTGCAATCAGTTGTATTGCATTAGGTTATTAATCAAAAACTGCATACTGTTACATATGACCTCATTCACCTCCTGCACATGTGGGGCAGGAGGTGAATGAGGTCATATCTAACAGTGTGAGTAGTCATGACTACCAGGCCAATTTGCTTTTCCCACACTGTCAACAGTGCTATTGTGATGTCTCGCAGGCTCAAACACTTTGCCAAACTTATCAGAGCACACTATCCTGGCTCACAACGGACAGTTGTCACCTTCCGTATGATTGTTGGAGATATTTCATTGGCACAGGACAAAAAACAGCAACAATGGAACAGCTTGATAGAAATATCAACTTTGGATTCATTTTAACAACAGTGAAAGAAACCGATTTACACTGAAGTATAAGCTGACCTTCCCAATAAACACTTTTAAATAGAACTGCAATTCACCACAGAAAGCAGGTGATAGCCTGGAAATGACATGTTAAGATCAATCTGTACCAAATAATTTCCTCTGTAGGAGGAATGTCAAAAACATTTTGAGAACAGAGCTGAATATTTTTCACACAAACATACCGCATTCCCATGATCTGCTTGAATTGTCGCATGCCATTAGATCACGTTATGTTTACTTGTGTCAGAAAGCTGCAGTTGAGCACATTGTGTACAGAAACTGTCCCCTGTGCTGCCCGTAAGTGTGCCTACCGGGCAGGAAGCCAGTGGAGGGCACAGTCAAGGGCCCTGTTGTTTAGCTGTTTTTAGAAATGGAAGCTGTGCATTGTCAGTGAGTGGATTACTATTTAAGTGCTTTATGTTTTCATTTGGAAAGCAAAACGTGACAGGTTAACCACCTAAAAAGGGTGTTCAAGGCCTGTAAATGTATGGTGGACAGTGGTAGTACACAATAAGGACGTACTTTTTCCAATTCGTATTAAGCTATAAAGCTTTAGCTATGGGGTATACTGCTTTAGACAAAAATAAAAAAAAAATTATGTCAAGATTCTGTGTGTCAGTTATTGTCTACCCAATAATTTTTTCCTTTTTTTTTTTTCTCTCTTTGATGAAAATAAAATATTTTGACAGGTGTAACACCTTTGTTGAAGTATCTTCAGAGGCAGCATCTCAAAACATATTTGCAACGGAGATGGTGTATTTTAATATTTATTAGCTATTTATATGTATTGAATATAAAGATCCATCTGTCTTTCTCTCTGTCTGTCTGACTTTCTGTACATCTGTCTAAAGAGTCAAAAAGATTTAAGGGACTGATGGATGTGAAAGGACATTTTTGAAACCTAATTTTTTTCCTAAGTAAACGTTCACATCATTAAAATTGCTTCTCCCGTCAATTATTCTGGATCTTTTCACCTGTTTCATTTGTTCATCCCATTAGTGTACAGTGTTTCACCAATAAGGAGGCAGGACAAGATTCTCTCAACAGAAGATGGACAGCAATGAAATTGATCATCTGATGAAATCATATTTCAAACTTCAGCTCTGACATATTTTCCTCTTTTTAGCTGTTGTTTTGAGAAACATACTAAACTTACATTAGATACAAAATCCCAGAATACATTTAGTATCTTAATATTCAGAAGCAAGGAAGTGTGAATCTGTTTGTACTGTCAATCTCTCTCCATTCTTTGCTTTTCTGTCCCGTGATGAAGGCCTGTGAGCTGTGATACCTCCCACAAAGGGTGTGAAGGCTGATCTGTTTTGGGCCAGTTAAAGTTACAATGAAATTTAAAATTACTTTTTCAATGGCTAATTTTCCATACCAGAATATTCACCTTTAAAAAAAGGGGTAAGAGTACACATACTAAATTTAACTTTTAAAAAAAATGGAGGAAAAAGAAACAAAAAACTTTTTTGCATTAAAATCCCATTACTTCCACATCCTGGAAAACAGTATCCCTTCAGAGGTGATGTCATGCTGAACCAGTAGGTGTGAACAAAAATGCCAGCCAGTGAAAACATCACATTTTGAACTATCCCCCCCACATCAAATAAAACTGCCTCTCTCTTCCTGACTGATTGCCCGTTGGTGTAAACGTTTAAAAGATGCGTCTCCATGTTCTGCTCCACCCCAACAACCTGTTTCATTAGGAAATGCATCCAAATAAAGAAGCAAGTGGCTCTCAAAATTCCATTCCATTGCACCTCGATCCCCCTCTTCCAGTTTGTGTCCTATCAGCTGCCAATAACACCATTGGCAGCTGAGAACACTTGAGGGACATGGCTGTAGTTAAAGGAATCAGGATTTAAGTTTACAAATCCCAGAGTTGACATGATAAGAACAGCTCATTCCATTTTGACAGTCATTTAGTCCTTAGTGGTAATGGCTGCTATTACCGTACATAAGAAAACCACAAAGGTTTGGCCATTGGTTTAGGTTTTGAAGTTTTTTTGTTTGTTTGTTTGTTTTTTGCTTTTAATACTTCAGAGCCATTACACAGCAGAGATTCAGTTTGAGAGTGAAATCATCTGGGGGTGATAATCCTCTTGTCCCCATTAAAAGGAAAATTCCACCATCAGATATGTTTACACTGTTGCACATCATATATCATCAAAATCATCAATCAATCAATCAATCATCAAAATTATATTGTGACAACTGTGGTGTTGTATTTTTTAATTCTTTGATGTAACAGGTTTCCCTCAGCCTTTCCTTGTCTACTTATACCTAAGTTTCTAATTTACTGCATTTCTAGTAATGTTACTTTCAAAACTATCTGCTTTTACTGTAACCAATGTAGTTGTATGGGTATATAACAACTATTCTGTGAACCTGGAGCCAATGTGTCTCTGATTTCCATCCATACCCAAAAAATAATTTCTTATGGCTATATTATATTATGTTCTATTGAGGCTACAGTACTGGAACTCTCCTACACAGTAAAAGTGTTACTCAAACCACCTAAAGCCAGCCTTTCTAACGAAAAATGCTCTGCTTTTTTGAAGTCTTTCAACTCCAAAATTAGTGCAGTTCATGAGTGCCTGGTCTCTGGTAACACCATGGAGACTGACTTAACATTAGCAAGGACCATGAGTCTTTCTCTATCCACTGTCCTGTGTGACTTCAGACTTCAAACTGAAAACCACATTTGAATATATATTGAACTTATATTAAGCCCAGTACGTCCACATGTCATCTGGATCCAATTTTCACAACCCTAGTTAAAGCATGCTTGCCCTTTATCATCTCTCAGATAATCTCCATGATCAAATCATCCACCTCACTGAAAGTTGCCAGAACAACTTTGAAAAAAAAAAAAAAAAAAAATGGTTTAGACTGATTCACACCATACCAACTACAGGGCTATATCCAATTTACCATTCAGATCTTCAGACTTACACTCACTATTGCTTTGTGTGGCCTTCCTCAGCAGGTCTGCTAGCACTACCAACCATCAGCCTCAGCACAATGGGTGCCAGGGCCTTCCTTTATATCCTTTATCCTGCACCCAAACTTTGGGACTCCCTTCCCCCTCTTATATGCATGTTGGACTCCAATTCAAAACTGCTTGTAAAACCCATCTTTTTAAACTAGCTTACTCACTTAACCTGCATCAACTGCATCTTATTTTGTACTACAATATCAATTTTAACTCATTGCTGAGCTATACTATGCTATGTTGATTATTGCAAGCTTTATTTTTGATTGTACTGATGTTCTCTAACTGGTGCTGTGTTGTTTATTGTATGCTTTAACACTGATCTTTTATGACGTAAGGTGACATTGAGTGCCATGAAAAGCACCATTAAATAAAATGTATTATTATTGTTGTTGTTGATAAATTGGTATCTCATTTTGTTTTATGATGGATTTCCTCATTGCATGGCTGTTTAATGTTGGTATAAAATGGTGTCTAGAATGAAGCCCTAGCTCTCTGATTCTGAGGAACTGACACCAAAATTTTACAATTACTGCTGAGGTTTTGATAATGAGAAAAAATATTCTGTTTCAGAATCTTTGTAAACATCTCACCATGACACCGCATACTCTATGCTGGGCTAGTTTCCTACAGGATTAAAAAAATACACAATCAAAGAGCAAAACTGACCCAGAAATGTGAGGTGAATTTCTAGCAGCTTTGATTAATGTTATGTGGAACTCATTAGGGGATTTCACTGAAGATTTTAGGTATCTACAGATCTCAAAACAGCAACTCAGTTACATTGCTAATATAAAAATGACATGGCATAGAGCAATTCTGAAATTAGCCAAAACATTGCTTGTTTTACCATATTTCATCTGTGGCTGAAATAACAACTTCATCAAAGTTGAAACCCAGTAATATTTGATTGATTTATGTTTTGTTCATAGCATAATCTGTGTGGAAATACTACATGGCATTACAAGGCATCAGGTTGGAAACTGATAGTGAGCTACCATAATCACTTGTCAGTGACTGCAAGATTGCCTCTTAATCTATGTGTCATTTGCTGGCCATGGGGAACTGGGGCTATATATACTGCAATGACCTTTTCCACAATGCCTGTTTGTCTTCAGGGGTCATGTTTCAATTAATGCATTGTGCCAGCTATTGTTTGCATACATGGTTGAATGTAAGTGACTTGCCCATGACAGAGGTGACCAGTTTTCACAAGTTTACAGCCCAGTTTCCCTTATAGTCCAGTAATTTTAGGCCAAAATTGGGGTCAACCTAGGACAATTATTCTGTTTACACATGCATATCACACATTATCTGATTTGATATGTGCTAATAAGGAATATAAGGAATAAATGCCAGGACAGATATTTAAACAGTGAATTAAAAGGTTACTATATATATAGTAACCTTTTAATTCACTGTTATATAGTAACCTTTTAATTCAAGGTAACTATATATATAGTAACCTTTTAAATCACTGTTTAATGTCTCTTCTGGCATTTATTCCTTATATTCCTTATTAGCGCATATCAAATCAGATAATGTGTTATATGCATGTGTACACAGAATAATTCAAAGAACTTGTAATTGACTTTTTTTCTTGTTTTTGTGTGTGTAATCAACTTGTGAATTTTTATAGTGATATCTGAAAGTAAAATTTTGAACCCCTTTCCCCTGTGTGTTAAAAAGGGTTTTTTTTGGTAATATGTGGTCATAAATAGGTGATTTTCAAAACTTTCCACCATTGAGCATGTTTACATGCAGACCTTATTCCTGTATTAACCGGAATATCCTCAATATTCCGGTTGCGCACGTGTCATGTAAACACGCACCGAACCCGATTAAGGTCATATTCCGGTTGGAGAGAATTCCGAATAAGCCCCCTGGAATATTCCTGTTCCAACCGGAATATTGGGGCATGTAACCACCTTAGTCGGAAAACTCCCCGAACCGGAATATTCAGTCACGACTGCGCATGCTCGATCACAAGGAATTCTGTGGCGTCTTTGTTGCTATGGTTACCTGCAAGCGGGGAAAACGGCAGGGCGAACAGCAGCAAGAGCCAGGAGACTGCAGTCCACCTTCAGCTAATGAAAGACTTAAATATCACGGAGGATATCGATGGGAGAAAACATAGAAATAGCGACAGAAGAAGAAAAAGAAGAAGAAGACGAGGAAGAAGACTTCTTCGTCTGTTTTTCCGGCAGACCAGACGCCTATACGCGTGCTGCTGCCCCCCGCGGCTGAGTGTCGCATTACGTCAGAGAGTGGAATACGCCGAAACACGGGGGCATGCCAAGTAACATGTAAACGGAATATTCCAGTTGCCGCGGCGCAGTTACCTTAACCGGAATATTGAGCCGAACCGGAACATGGTGTGCATGTAAACATGCTCAATGTGATTTCTTCGGATTTTTTTCCCCCTCACTCAGGACATACTGAGGATACAAAATCAGTTGAGTTTTTTTTCTCTTGCAATTTGTCCAAGGTTTTTTCATAAAATGACTGGACTGTTACACAAAATGTTTTGTAGGAATTTAATGCTGTTATATCAGCTAGTGCATTATAACATATGGGCCTTGGGTTCATACAAAATTTGACATTTTAAAAAGTTGAGTTAACATTGTCCATAAGAAACACGGGCAGGGAAGATTACATATAAAACTTGAAAACATTTAATGATTTGGAAATCACCTCGGCAAAAATGGGCAAAGACATTTACTGGCTATACTTTGACTGTGGTTCCTCTTTTCTCACAAAAGAGCACTGCACCACATGCATTCCTTTCTTTTGTGAAAACACAAACATGTACTTTTTCATTGTAAAACAAATGCTGTAAAATACTCAACTCAAAATGTGTTCACACACTAGAAAGCGAAGCGGTAATAATTATAATAATATACTCCTAACTCAAAATCTAATGTAATGCATAAATAAACAATAAGAACATTATTGGAAAAGTGCAGAGGGTATATACATTAAACTGAAATAATAATACCATAATGCAAAAATCCAATTCCATTAAAACAGTCCATGAGTTTGCATTGGTAATGAAAATGATTTATGTAAATGTGGAGGTCTCTGGAATTCCAGGCTAATGAAATATGAGTGCATCTCAGTATGTGTGTGTGCTCTTCACGTGTTGGCTTCACTGCTTCAGCTGAGCTGGCTCTGTAGCAAATTATACTGTAACTGATTAAAAACTGGCAAGAACAGTCAAAGTTGCAAAGTCCCTTTGTATGTTCCTTCATCTAGTGACATTGACAGTTGTTGCTGATTTTTTTGAAAAAGTGGGGGAAAAGTGTCTTTCTGTCGACTGCTTTATATCTCCTGTATTTTTGATTTCCCATGCAAATCCTCTCAGGATTTGCATGGGAACAACTTCACTGTTGTATTCAGTGCAAAATTATGCTTACATCTCTATCAAGCTCAATGGACAAAATAATTATTTTTTGGATTATGAATAGGATAATGATTTTTTTTTTTAATCACTGCTTTCACTGTTTTTTTTTTTATTTTATTTTTTCAATTTATTTTTATTTTTGAAGTTTTTTAATCAGTTCATTTTTTTTTTTTTTACCATTTGCACAAATTAAGTTCTAAAAAATAAAATAAATTTAAAAAGCATATTCTAACTAATACCTTTATAGTCTGTGTGAATGATATAGCTAAGATGTATATGTTAGAAGGTCATTATGAAGAAGCAGAAGTTGCAAATGTTGAATAGTTACATCTTGTGCTTTTAATTGTGCATATGGCCTTGGTATGTGGGCTGTGGGATCATCTGCAGGGGTGATGTCCCTTGCTGGAATGGTGCTAATCAGGGTGTCCAGAGGAAGATTGTCGACTAGACCAACACCCGTAAATGGGTCCTGCCAGACAGACAGAGACTCTTGTAGGGTTCAACAGGCTGGGCTCACTTCTGAGAGTTGACTCCTTTCCTAATCAGACATAGACATTTGGTATGCTATGCTACAGTATGGTATGGCATTGGTATTACTGAACCTTTATATAAAAAAACACTGCTGAAATTTAACATTGCAAGAAATTGTAATATAGTCTGTGTCTTCGCATTTGCACAATGTGACGTATTGCTTGGTTGCAGGCAACAATCCAAGAATTGTCCATTCACTGTAGAATAAATGCTGGGATGGTTTGCAAAGTCTTGGTTTTAGGTGGCAATTATTTTTAATCGACTAGTGTTGATCACAGTGTTGATTGAAACTCTTAAAGCTGATACAGCTCAAGCGTGGCAGTTTTAAACTGGCACAAATAATAAATCTGGCAACGCACTGGTATAATATTGCTTTTTACACAGAGTGAAATTCACACAGGCAATTTTCTGTACCTCTGCCTGATGATGGTTTGATTCCTAAGCAAGTGTGTGGTTGATAATTCCAAAGACACCTCTAGTGAATTTTCACTACTTTAATGTTGTATATTGTTTCCCGAAAACAGCTTGACACTTATCTGTCAAATGTTGAAGCTGTGTCTGTTGAGTTACTTAGCAATGCTCTCATCTTCTGTCACGCTACGCAAATGTTTGCCATTCCATATGGTGTATTTAGTGCAAATCAGTGAGAGAAGGAGAGCAAAGATAAACCTTTACCTTGCGTGATGGAGGAAGTGCAGAGAATAGTGTGAACAGAGGGGAACATGACACATGATCTGTTGCTAAGAGAGTGCCTTGTATTGCTGCTTTGGTTAGGCAATGTGAGCATTCAGCGGCATGGACTGTATGCTGAGTATGTTTCCTCATTCATTCAAACAGCACTCAGGATTCAGTTCATTGCAACCGAGATATATACAGAGCTCATAGTGTGATATTTCATCACAGTGTAATTCAGTTTACACATTCTGCATACCAGTTGTGTTAAGAAAAACAACACCACAGCAAAATCCATGGATCAAAAAGTCTTTATCAAGCTATGATTGAATATGACATCCCTGGTAAGGAGGTAAACTTAATACACTATAGTACAAAGTACAAAATACAAAATCACTATTATCATTATTATCTAGTATTATAGTATTATTATTATGTAATATTTCAGCATGAAAAAGCACTGTATGCACAAGGCAATATTTGCCTGAAACTAAAAATCCAGTTTGTTTTTAACATTGCCCTCTTTCATAGCACCTTAAAATATGTTTGTGTAAAATATATTATAACAAAGTTGATCAGTCCAAGTATGCAAACTTATTGGCTCACAAGCAAACACTACAGTCAATGCTTCAAATAATTACACTTGAATTTCACATCACAAAATTACTCTTAAATTATGAAGTTAAACCAGATGAAGGAGCACCTTTTTATGATTAATTCAAACAAGCATTTCGTAAAATGTTTTCTCTTGACAATGAAAAATCTATATTACTTTTGCTCTGGCTCTGCACAACTGCCTGATTGTTACAATCCATTCTGTGGGCTCAGCACATCAAAGCACATGATAATGGACATGTCAGTCGAATTTCCTGCTACAGAGGCAGCCACTTTCAACTGCTTCACATTTGTCCCAGTGAACACTTCTCCCTCCCACACCTGACTCTTGGTCAGCTGTAGGTCAATGACTTGCTCACCTAGGATGCTCACCCGCTGAGCCCCAGGGACTTTTACCCTAAAACAGACCCAGGACATGGGATCTAGGAGACCTGAACGGGGCTCAAACAACACACAACCTTTCTGCCATGCAGTGTAAGTGCAAGGGAATGGAGGAAGGGAAGGCTGGGATGTGCTCTTCAGTACATAGTCACACATGGGGCTAAAGTCTTGTAGATTCGGGAGTTTGGCAAAAAGCCGTAGCATATAAACTCCTGCCTCAGGAAGGCCCACACTGAGAACAACTCTGTTACCATTGTAGGTGAGGAGGACATGCCTGGACAGGGAATACCCTGGTGTCTTACGTTGCTCCTTGAAAAGCACTGCATGGATCTCCAGGTCTTTCTGGTTTTGGAAAGTGATGTTACATGTGCCTTGATGTGTGCTCACAATGGCCCCACTATGATTGAATTTACACAAACCAGCATCTAGGGTACGAGTTCCAGGCCCACAGGCTGGACTAAGGGACAAAGGGAAGAGATCATTCAAATTTATCATGCCACCTGTGCAATGCAAAAGAAAGTTGCCAACATTCTGATAACAATCTTGAGGGTTTTCATACTCCCTTACAAACACAGACAACCGATAATACCCCGCATATGGGCAAATCACATGGCAAATGAGGTGGTTGGGTTGAATCTGTGTTGCTAGACATCTCTTGGCAATTGATTGTTCAAGGTCCTTGTGGCTCAGCTCACAGATCATCATGAGTGGCCTAGAAGTATGAAGATCCAACTGAAAAGACCCATTTTCAAATATGACAGGCTCAGACCCATGGCTGCATGTCTTCACACCCAGGCACTCAGCATTTCTCTGCAGGCCCCAAGACAGGAATGGGTTTTCAGGAAGTTCCTCAATAGGTTTTGGCTCAGGACATTCCAACAAAAAGGAGCAAACCCAACTAAAAGTTCCTGATGTGTTCCCAGGACGTGCAAAGACCATGATGTCATAAGTGCCACTTGTGGGAGGCAGCAGTCGCAACCTCATTGTGTCTTGAGTCATTGTAAGAATACCAGAGGAAGAACTGACCTCTGTGGATTGATTGGTGTTTCTTTGAGAGATCTGGTAGGTGAAGTCCACAGATTTAGAGAACTTCATGGACACTGAGGCCTCACCTTTTTCTGGGAAATCCAATTGTCATTGTTAATGAGCAGTTGGCAAACAATATTTGTTTACTGTGATACATATGCAGGACATATCAATACATTTTTATGAGGATCCCTTAAATTTACCTGTTACTAGAAGAAAGTGTTTGGGGTGGAGAAGATTGAGACCCAATCTGAAGAACTCTGATGTCTTGAAAACCCTCTTCTCAAACTCCTCCAGTGGAACAGGGCTGTCCAGTAGCTGCCACTCTGGATCATCTGGACAGTGAGAATTGATGAACTCCTCCGGGTTGGTCAGGAAGTAAAAATCGTCATACCTGCATGTAAATTCTGTATTATTAGTGGTGGCATGAACACAGGTTATCTTCACCTTTTTATGAATTAGGCAGACCAACTGAAATTCAAATTATTCACTTTGCAATGATAAATATGATTTGTGCTGGTGTGAAGTTTAACAAAATTTTCCACCAATTTCAACAGATTCAGTATTAACTGAAATACCAGTGAAACTGGCAGCAAGTTGTCTTTTAATTACACTACACACAGTACACTGTGTATCAATTGTAGTCCAAATATAATATGACCATCCCATGACCGTCTAAAATGTGAACTGAATGAACCTCAAATCATAAGCATGTGTCTGCCTCCAGTCATTGTTAGTGTGCTATGATAACCAGGGTTCAAAATATGGAAACAGTTTGTCCATGAATAACTCTGTGTTTATTTTGGAATAGTCAGACACAGCTTTGCTATTTTTAGCAACCATATTAGTTGTGTTGGCACTTTGATAATACATAGTATTGTACTGTCTTGATTTACCCTGACCTCACCTCTTGATAAAGGTTTTATTGTCCAAGTCTACTCTCCCAGCTCCCCAGCAGGCATCCAGAAGGTACCAGTGGCTTCTTAAACACACAGCATTCCACATGTGGGAGGATTTGGTGTTTTGGTAGCTCTGACCTTGTTTGTAACCTATGCCTTTGCCATGGCCTGACACTTCTTTGCACTCAATGCCTGCTTCCCTACAAGGCAAAGTGGGTGTTACTTGACAACAGACAACTGACTTTAATGGAGGATCTCTGTATAACCAGACTCAGAGCAGACATCACAACAGTAAAAATAATGGTGTAATCTCTGCAATACTATTTCCATTGCAAGACAAAATTCACTTACTGGCACATCTGAAGGCAGACACTGGAGTACCCACTGCATACACCCCTGCCTGACTCAATAACGTCCTCTGGAGAACACAGCTTGTCAGTAAAGCCCAGGTAGCCACTTATATCATATTCTGCAGAACACAGAACCAGCATGTGTTAATTAGGAATGTCAAAATGTGAAAATTATTCTGCTCAGCATCATTTCACACAATATACATGGCACTGAGATTCAGTCAAAAACCTTGACAGATTCCACGTTCAGTATTGGCTCAGATGAAACAAGTCACACTGTAGTGGTGCACTCAGATTGAACTATACTGACTTAATCCTAAAGTATGACTCGGGGAATTCCGCTGCTAAGTGGGTAGATAATGAGGTGTTTGTTATGATATGACAGGCTGAGCCAAATGAGCTCAAATCATTTAGAATTACATAGACAAATTAATTGAATATTTGTCTTAATGAATTTCTTGCCTGCTATCATTAACCAATTGGCTCCCATTCAATCATAAATGATTCTCAGCGGCCGAACACTATTTGAAATTGGCAGGAAAGCCCTTCCGACAGAATGCAGCTGTGTAGGGATGGAAAGTTTGTGATGTATGTCTAATAAGTTAAAAGCTGAATGTCGTGTTGTGTCATGTCATGTCATGTCATGTCATGTCATGTCATGTCATGTCATGTCATGTCATGCCAACTAATGTTCTGTCATGTTACGCTACATTACATTATGTTATGAGGAATATACTGCACTGTTTCAGACAAAGCTGCAGAGAATTGTGCCAGTATGTTATCAATTTATGGATGCAAGCACCTCAGGTTTTGTTCCACAATGCAACATGAGTTCAGTGAAATAAGAAAATAAATTGAAGGACTTGAAATGAAGGATGTTTTCTGAGAAACGGGATTTACCAATGTAGTGGCAAAGCCAGGTCCAAATAGCTCTGAGTTTCTCCAGCTCACTTTGGGCTCCCTCTGTAATGGTCTGGATAATGGTTTGAACTGAGAAGACCCTCTTGCCATGAAGCTGCAACATCCAGCCGGAAAAACAATGATTTTTGATGTCAAAGCACACCACAAATATAAATTGCTTTAGTTGCACACATGTACACTCCAATAACCCCATGTAAACCCAGAGGAACTTGTGTGGCTGTTCTCATATCTGTGTTGTGTTCTGGTCGTTGTGGTGGATAATGATGATGGAGGACACAAGTCTCTCTTTGGACACATGAACATTTATTCTCTCTCTGAAGATAAATAAAAGAAAACAGCCTTCACATTTAATGTGCACAGCCACATAAACTTGAGCTCCTCTTACCAGGGGTTGTCAAACATAGGTCAATTTTATACTGGGTCCAGGAGAGGAGGGAGAGACTGTTCAAACTGTAGTTTTCTGTTTTTTCACAGGAAATAACACTGAGATATCACTGCCATGTTTTACATATGCACATTTGTTCTTACCTCCTTTCCAGATTTGATTACATGGGCATCAATTTTGGCAAAAACATCTTCACTGGCATAGAGCTCCTCCTTCAGCTTCCTTTTCATGGTGCTTCCATCCACCATTGGAGTTTCCATCAGATTAGGCCTCAGCTTCATCATGTCTCTGTCTTCCTTTTCATCCCTCCTCTTCCTCACTGTACAGAGGTTACAACTCGAAATCTTAGCTGACAGCTGGTTCTTTGCCAGAGGCTTCTTGCACCCCTTATCCATATTGGCCCATTTCTGAAACAGCAAACTCTGTGTTTGGACCATGTTGATGCCAGTTGTCATGGAGGTTATGTTAGGATAGCTTTTTATGATGTTGTTGGTCTTCTTTGAGGAGCTCTTGTAAACATCTTGGAGAAGTTTACACTGGTGCTGGATGGCAGATGAGCTCTCTTTATGGCTTTGCAGTGTTTTTACTGACTTTTGGGGGGTATCTGTTGCTGTCCTATTCTCAGATAGTACTTTTTGACCTGACGTATCCTGTGTGTTCTCCAGGAAAGAATCTTTGGTCATTTTAGTATTGTTGCTATTGTTGCTATTGTATTGTAAGTGATTTTGATTATTCATATTAGAGACTGAGCCATGAACAAAATGAGAGCCATGTGATAACTTGGAGTGAAAGACCTCTACAGTTGTCATTTGAAGAAGGTTGCCCATGTTCCCTGGTTACTCAGCTCAAGCAACCAGTGAAGAGATTTTAAGAGAATTCTGCTGTCACTCTAATCTTTGAGGTGAGAAGAGGAAAAAAAGTGAAAAGAAGAGAAGAAGAAAGTGAGAATCAGGTCAAAGTGATAATTGGAACACATTTGCGTCTGAAATAGTTTATTACACAGAAAATCCTTGGGCAGGAATGCATGTGATGTTTTTCTGCGGCAAGTGACAGAATTGGTGATAAATTACACTTTGAGGTTGATGATTGCTGTAAATTCTTTGGGTAATGCCAATGGAGAGCATATCTGCCATATGTCATCTTTTCATGAACTTTTATGCAATATACTGATAGATTAGATGACAGTATTTCACTTTGTCACAATGGGAGGTCATGCTAAGTGTTAAAGGTGAGCAAATTAGATAATTTTTTACATGTGCCTGTGCACATGTTAAAGGTAAAAATAAACATGAACTTTCAACAGAAAGCATAGATTTTAGCATATTTAGTAATAACAATTAATGAGTCTTATAAATGTCACAATATGCTACATTTTGAGTTCTTGGATCATGTTTTTTTTTTGTTTTTTTTTTTTACCTTGTGCAATTTCTTGTTTCACAATTAATCAAATAATCAGAAAATACATAAGCAGGTTTAAATGTTGCATTTATTAATGTATGGGTAAAATCTCATTCTTACCTTCAAATGATGTATGGTTAATTGCTCAGTACCTGCAGTGCTGGTCTGATTATTTGTGTCTCACACCAAATAAACTCTCTCCATCCCCAGTGGTCAGGTCTTACCTCCTGGCCTCAGCAGTCCATTTTATAGCCCCTCTCCACTGGGCTGGGATGTGTAGGCTTCTCACAGCCAGGGGATGACAGACCTAAAAATACTACAGAGCAGCTGATAGAAACCAATGGTGCAACTTTCCAAGGAGAACCAGAGCAGGAAGAGGGGCTGCCTTTGGGAAACCGGGAGGGGGTGTTAGATTTTGGAGAGGTTAGAATCACCTTGGGTTCTTTGGGAACATTTTGGTTATATAATTCAACACTAGAGGGTGACCAGATTGACAGACTGAGGTTGATAAACATATGCAAGAGCATTCTCAGCTTCTTGAACAACTTGTACAACACATAACCCTATAGTATCTAACTAATGCATGTGCATATCAGAGCTCAACTTTACATGTTGTCTTTACTGCATTGCAAAAATGGCTGCATCGCACAGTCAAACAATGGTCTAGGCAGCCAATCAGGGATCTTTAAGCACTTATTTAGAGATGCTTGGAATGAAATGTGTGACAATTGCTGGCACTGACACTGTAGTTACAGGTGAAAACATTTTGGTCACTTCAACAAAAGAGACAAAACCATGTGGGGCTGCAGTTTAGCATAACAGTAAGGTGGCCACCTGCTGGGAGGACAATTTACATTAGAGTATCAAATTTACATTAGAGTACCAAAGGTTCCCAGCAAGAGTTAAAAAGTAGTTTCCTCACACCTTCATCTCCAATCTCTTTATCCTTTCCTTACCCTGGCTTTCCTATTACCTCTTGCGCTCTAAGTCAGCGGCTCTCTGATTGGTGGGGAAGACATTAAGGTGTTATTCATTGGTAGTGACCCAATCCCCTCTACCTGTGGGCCTGTTTGCAAGATCACTCATGCTGCAACTCAGATACAGCCTCAGGAATCACTTCGCCCCACCTTCGCAGCTCTGTACAGGGTTTCTCTGTTCTGCTCACTGTCCAGTCTTCCTACTCTGCTGATTAAACAAAGAAACACAGTTTGATGAAGACAAAGAAGGAAGCCCAGGAGATGTCAGGAGTCACGGTGAATCATTTTGCTGAAGGTAAGAGTTATAAAACTATATCAAATACAGATCTGGGTCAAATAGTATTTGCACATAGTCTTAATTGTTTGTTCTTTGGGTGGGGGAAGCACCATATGGACAGGATTCACTATAACAGGGCAACTTAGGTAGCACGCTGCAAATTGTAAGTTAGTGAAAGTGACTTTAAACTGTCCTGTCATTGTCTTTTTTGACTCATAACATAGGGGCCACGAGTGACAAAACCTACCCTATCTGGTGCTCAAATCAAGTTACAATAATCAATTTTACATACTTTTTTATTTGCTAATATTTAACCCAAGTCTGAGAGGAAAAAAAGTAGGAAAGGAGAAAAGAAAAAAATCCTGGCAATCAGTGTAGTTCTTTTTCTTTTCTTTTCTTTTCTTTTCTTTCTTTTTTTTTTTTTTTTTTTTTTTGATCCATTGCCATTCTACTTTATGTAATATGATGCACCTTGTAAAGAATTGGGTGTCTGAGTGATAACCTTCACTGACAAAGGTCAGAGTGTTTATGTGATAGGCAGCAGGTCAGCTTTGTCAACTGTTGTGAATGGAATTTATGCATTCGGACTGCAGCCAGGTCAGTGAGGAAAAAAGCTTACTCAAGACACAAGGTCTGAATATTAGAATTTTTTCTTTCATATTGTGACACTTTCACTGCACTAGAATATAGTGCACTGAAATATATTGGCATATCTATGGAAAAAAAAACATAGAAATGAAACAAATGTAGCTGGGTAGTGTACTTTGGTTATTTTAAAAGTGAGCAAGGTTAAGACAAATCAGCTCTAAGCAATTCACCTTGGTTGATGCTAGTAACAATATTGTCAAGCAAAATACCATTTCACTTTTTAATAGATTTTTCATATTTGTAGATTCAGAAAAATTATGTTTCATTTTACACTTTGATAGATTCAATGCCATTAGACCTTAATTTGTCTTGGGTCTTCAATATAAGTTATAATCATACAGTCACACATTCAATGGTTGACAGCAAATAACTTCACTGTAAGCTTTGCTGTGCACCCTGTTACACATTTATAGCTCTCAGTCTGTAAAATATTTCAACAGCTGCTTTCAGAAGCTTTGACATATCCATAATGGAATAACAACTTATTGCCAGTGCTGAAGAAACAGTTTGGTGGCTGGCCTTTCGGGATGTTTTTAATCACATATTTTCCATCAGCAGGGATGAAGTTTGATTGCTTTTATAACCGGCACTGTAGATGACATACATTACATATACACCCCCCACCCCCCTCACCCATCACCCATCACCACTCTTTGGTGTTCTTGGAATTAGATTAATGTTTCACAATCGGCAAAGAGAGACACACTGTGTTCTTGCAATGAACTGTAGACCATTAGTTCATCATCTGGTAAATCACTTCTCTTGGGCTTTTCTGGCTTCTGTGTCTGAATTTGCAAAGTTGGAGTCACTGTTTAACTAACCGTGATATCCATGATTAAATACTGTGGTGTATATCAATGTGCACAGGGGGCTTGCAGCAACGACAGCCCACGATGTTATGGTTAGGTTATCTGAGGGTAATGTGCACCCATTTCAGATATGAGCCAGACAAGCCTTTTAATTGGAGTCATGAGTGGTGAATTAGCTTTGTAAGCTCACGGAGTATCAGTTACAACACCCGGAGTGTCAGTGGTGTTTGAGTCCAGCAGGGGGTGCTCATTTAAAATTAATATTGTTTGTGACAGAGCGTGGCGTTCTGTCTCCTGTCTGAGTGTTGTTCTTTAATCTCATGGAGTTGTCTGCTCAATTAAAAAAGAACAAACAATTAAACAAACAAAATATAACGGCTCTGCTTTGGTGTGTAATAATTCCAGAGGAAATATTTGGAGTAAGCAATCACGTTCATGACTTTAGGTCCTGTTTGCATCAGCCTTCACACAATTGCAATTATCCAATAGAAAAAAACAATAATAAACAGAGGAGAGTATTATTATCCATGACAAACCAGGTTAGAAAGGTATACTGGGGAATGAGAAAAGCTCCAATTACTTTCAATTTCACTGTCGAGTTTAAATTGGGCTTTTCACCTAGAAGTGAAAAGAGTCCATACAGTTGAGATATTTGAAGTATGTGACCTTTAAAGTGGAAAAAATACAAGCTTGGAAATAGTGTTTTTTTATTATTATTATTATTATTTTATTCATTTATTTCTTGGCAAAGTCAGATAGATTTCAGCCAATTATTGTGTTGCTTTTGAGCTGCAGTCTGTCAGCACTACTAGTCTGTGCTGCCATCTCATGGCAGATATGGGAACAGTCGCACAAACATGTCTGTCCTTCATGGCTTTTGCCTTAGGCCAAGTATAGTGATTGGTAAGAAAGCTGCCAGCTCACCCAAGGTCCCGCTTCCCTTCTCCCACCATAATCAAGATGTAAGAACTTTTCCTATCTGGAGACTTGTTTTTATTTTGTTTGCATCCATCCACCCATCAAAACACAGGCTGCTCTGTATGAAATTAAAATTTACTGAGCGCCTGGGGTGTGCTGTGGAGCTGCCTTTGATGTCAATTGAAATGAGCCAGTAAACTTTTACAGGGCTAGTAACAAAAAATAACAAGCAGGTACATTGTGAGTAATTACATCATACTATAAAGATTCAATGGACACATTCCACGGGGAGAAAAACCCCAGCTTCATACAAGGACTAAAGGTTGTTTTTTGTGCTGTGAATGCATGAGGTGCAAAACAATTTCCCTGCAGAAAGCCACTTATCATTTACTTCTTGCAGAGGTCATTTTCTTCTAGTATTTTGCTCTCCATGTTAATATTTCATCCCTTCTACGGCACAGATACAAATAGCATGACAATCCCTTCTACATGTATGTCAACCAAATAACCAAATAAGCGACGTTTTCTCTACAGCCAAATTCATTTAAACACATCACAGTTTGTGTGGGCAAGTATATCATTACAGATATTACAGGTCAGGTTTAAAAATATTTTTTGGAGAAGTCCCCCAATCTGCTTGTATCACCACTAAATGTATGAGACCATGCTATATTGAAAAAAAAAAAATCCTCTGTATTTTGATATAATACTGTATTTGAATAGTAAATGCACACCTTTCAACAAAAAGAGGGAATCATAACCGGTGTTGCGATGCTGATGTCACTATTCTGAGATTTTCCATTACAGCCTGCAAGCCATGATGATAGGTGCAGTATAATAATATTTAAAACTTTTCATTGTGCTACACAGTGAGCTTATAAAGTCTCACAGCCGGGGGCAGTGTGGCATTTTTCAGTTTTAGCTCTAGCCTTGAAACAGGCTCTTTCAAACACTTTCCCAGCTCTGCTTGAGCCTCTTACTGCAGCCACTGAAAGCAACTCCACAAAACTCCTGACACAGTCTGGCAGCAGGAGTGCAGAGCGCTACAGTCCTCACACGGTTTGTCATGTTTGGCTGAGTCAGGAAGTGCACCTATTATGAAGGTTTCCACACAGATTACTTCATATCTGTGTCGCCAACATAACCAAAGTTTGAGAAGAAAGCTGAATTCCTTAAAAGACTGAAATATATACATGTGTAGCAGTGGAGGAAGAGGTGAAAGAGTGAATGTGCCAAACCCCCGAGGATCCACTGAGGGCTGCACGTTACCTTGAAAATGTTTGAACTTATATTTGATCGTTTGGTTGTAATTTGTGAATTTCATAATCTCCTGTTATACTTGTTGTTACCAATTGTAGAAGTAGAAGTGTTTAAATGCTATAAATAGTGTAAGTTCAAGTGCAAGCTCAAGTTTATTTAAAGTCCAGTATCACTGGTTTACACTGTTTACAGACTCAAAGGGCTTTAATCCTCATCCTAGGCTCTGCGTACTTGGGTAAAGGTAATTGTTCCCCATTCATAAAATTAAATTAAGAGGACTGAATTTGTGACATTTAGTTTAGTTTGGTTAGTAAAAGTGCACAGTACAGCAACAGTATTCACACATTAATCTCATTTGGTCAGGTTTTCCAGTTCATGTTTTGTTTTATTTTATTGTATTTTATTGTATTTAATTTGGACGCTAGGTAAGTTGATAAGTTCATCATTTTAAATATTTGACATACTGAGAATTGACTTAACATGAAGTCACATTTCATTACCTTGCAATTTTCTTTGAATCAAAGAAACAAGCCCCTTGACTTGTCTTTCAGTGGCAGCGAAAATAACACATTTGCTTTGTAACAAAGCACAATAACTAAAGTAAGGTCCAAGTGCACTTGTACAACTAGTGGCGAAAAACTTTGTTGTTTACCTGTACAGTACGTAAAGCACTCGGGTCAACTTATTTGTTTCTTCTCTTTTTCATTTTTGCTGTAAGATTAGAGAAAAGAACAAAGGAGCATTTGGGGGAACTACAGACAGAAATTTGGGTCTCTCTTTCTCTCTCTTTCTCTCTTTCTCTCTCTCTCTCTATATATGTGTGTGTGTATATACATACATACACACACACACACACACACACACACACACACACATACAGCAATATATTAAATTATAGGCACAAGGACCCAGCAGAAAAAAAAAACTTCCCTTCCTCTCCCTCCCCCTCTCTCCTTTATGCACATGTGCTGCTGGAGGAGGTGCAGGGGGTGATCTTACCTCAGTGTATGTGTGTGTGTGTATGTGATATCCAGAGAGGAGCACTAGTGTGTGTAAGGTGTTAGGGAGCAGGGCTAAGAATGATGATGGGTTGACCTGGGAAAGGCACATCACCTGGAAACCTGAAGAACATGGAAGTCAAAAAGGTCCTCCATTTTGTGCCATCTGGTAAGTTTCACACCGGTGGAGTAGCAGGGTGAGAAAGTCTTTCATGATGCAAACTGAGCCACCTCGTGTCACATGTGGAGACTCAATATGATCTCTCTCCCTCTCGCCTGTCTTGCACTCTCTGAACTTTGAAAATACTGAGTATTGATGGCAACTGTTCAAATGTTCATATCCTCTGTAGCGTGGACTCCCACCTCTTGAAATGCAGTAATTTTCTATTCTCTTTGATGTCTGCTTCTTTGCACTGTTTCAGTTACTATTCGTGTATGACTTCATTTTTATTTCCTCATATTGTTCGTATTGAAACCACTGAATATGAGCAAGATGCCTTTATTGCCAGGAAAGCCAGAAAGTTTAAAAGCACTTGGTCTGAGTCAATATTTACAATATGGCTATAAATGTTACACTTGTCAAGCATGATAAGTGTGAGCTAGAGCTACAGCTACATGATGATAATTTATAGCATTTGTTTTGAGCCTCTAAGAGTATGAGGCAGTCCCAAAAAGTGTACTCGCATCTACTTAATAGTGTTTTATTTATTTTTGAAAACTTTCCAGTAATCTCTTGATTCATGTGGTAATCTCCATCAATCTGGTGCATCACGGTAGGACAAGAATTATTTGCAGTTTATTACAGTAGCTAAACTTGAAAGCGTTTGAGTAACCAAAAAGTTACTCAGAGCAGTGCGCAGTGCACTTGTGAAAAGCTCAACACTTTAATCGGAAGCTATAAAATATGACATGGTTGTTTTTCACAAGCATTGTTGTGATCACATTGGCTGGCCAACAAACCATCTGTTCGTTTACTGGTTAGTCTGTACCTTTAAATGGTTAAACAGTCCCAGTTGATTTTTTTCAGGTCAAGGATTAGGGAGATTATCCAGTAGAAAAATGCCTAATATTATAATCTGGCACATTATGAGGTTTTCCATTCCTGTTCAGTGCATTGTTAGACTGGAACAGTCATTGACTCGAATGATAATGTAATTCTCATGACAACTGAAATTAAATTTAATACAGAATCTCTCTCATTCTTCATTTGTCATTTATGATGAAGCCACATATCCCCACTCCATGTGGCTTTATTTTAACACATAATACTCAGTCTTGAGAGGGCAAAGGAGTTTTTATTCAATCCACTTAAAACTGAACATAATTAAAAGAGATTCTGTCTTTGAAGCACTTTATGCCGTCCAGAGGATTAGCACCATGGGCGTTATACGAAAGAGATGTCATACAAATTGCTGTCATGTAGAGGAGGTTCTTTCATGTCTAAGTATGGAGAAAAATCACTTCAAAAGTAGAATTTGGATAGCAAAGTATAACTTTCTGGGAGTGCAATTACTATTGACCCAGTGGAAATATCCACTCTCCTGGCTAAAACAAACAGAAGGTTGTCTTTTTTGCTCTCTCTTCAGTCTTTGACAGCAGTAGTTCCTCCTTCCTGCTTTTGCTTTATGATGATGTAGTGAATATGTGCATTGTTACTTAAGCAAATGTTGCACCATCAAACTCTACAGCTGCATTCACTGCCGTCAAATATAGTCTTAGTTAGTATTTTCATAGTTTTTATAAGTTAGGGCATATTTCGATGCATAGCACAAACAAAGGCAAAGAAAAGGCCTTCAAAACAGGGATGTAATGACGCTCTTACACTTTGAGAACACCGTGTGCATTTTGTCTTGGTGGTTTGGCCTTGTGGCAAAAAGATAGAGTTCACCAAAGAATTGTCAACATTGCCCAGCTCAGCGAAGCTCAGTAAACTTGTTCTCAAAGACCTAATAAGGATCCCTCTGTTTCCTGTTCCTCAGTGACATCCTCCGCCCACATATAGCGATATGCCATAAGGGGTGCAGGCAGAGGTTACTAAAACATGCCCCAGATTTAAAAATCGAGTTTGTTCATTAATTCAGATTATACATTTACAGACTACTTAATGATCAGCACAAACAGAGCAGAGTTTATTCATATTTATAGAATGGATGGAACGGTGAGATGCAAAACAGCCTCAGAATTATGAATGCAGAGAGAAGAACATCCATAAATTAGTGGATGGTGGACTGTGGAAAAAAAAAAAAGCTGAGCCAAATACAATTTAAAATGTGTAATATACTCTAAGAGAAAGCGAGACATTTTCAGTGCCAGAGAACTTGAGAAACTGTCTCTCTATTTTTTTAATGAACGCGGCCGAAGAAGTTGGAAAAGCACCATCTCGCCACAGTTCACAAACAGGGGCAGGAGGTCAGAAAGCAGCCTATTTTGAGGACTGGTTTTGATGTCCGAGTTGCTCTGCTCCTTGTGGAATGGTGAGGCCTTGACTTACAGCGCTGACCTGTCATCGCCAACAGACAGTATTGTGAGCAGGAGGAAGTCGGCCAGCCTGCCAACAGGAAAACCCACAGGCATGGGGATAAACCCAGTCTGGGAGGAGGGATGCTGTAAAATATTGGACACTGGGATGGATTTTTAGTTGCCTGAACCAGGGAGGGCAGCTGTGGTAAACAGAATCAACAGGAATCAGCCATTATCATTATTTTACCAGCCAAGATATATATTTTTCATTAGAAAAACACTGACAAATGACAGTGTCTGCCATAGTCACTGGTAGAATAGACAAACATAAAAGTCAAAGTTTTACAAGCATTTGACTTGTGGCTGGTAGTAATTTCCCTCCTCGGTCTAAACCATAAGTAAAACTCAATTACGCTCCAGTTTCCCTGACTGTGGTTGCTGTAAAAATGTATTATCTTTACAACACAAATGTCAATCTGTCTTCACACCTGTTACGCTGCTGTGGCTGCTTAGCAACACAGTACGGCATCACATGCAATGCTTTTCAGTGATTGAGAGACTAAATAATAAGGTGCTTGAAACCCGTTATTGAATGTTTTATTGATACAGTAAAGTCTAGAGTATATACAATAAGTCAGACTTGCGAGATAAGACTCTAAAGGTCTCAATCAAGGAGATAAAATTCATTCTCGTCACACCCGGCCTTGGCATGGCTTGTTGCATAAGCGGTGAGGCACCCCCATGTCTAGGCAAAACCCTGAGAAGTGGAGGAGGCATGGGAATGTTCTGTCTAATCTGCTTTGAGATATATCCTCGCTCAGGAGCCCCTGGAGCCAAACTCTGTGCCTCAGGCAAGGAAAAGCTAGTCTCTACAGCTAGGGCAGCATTTCCGAGATACCTGACCGCATATACAAACATTAGACCCAGCTGGTGTCTGACTTTTGTTGCAAGTGAACATCATTCATGACTTTTTTTTTTTTCCTTTGGAAAGGGAACAGATCCCTTTCCAGTCTTTCAACACAATGGAGTGTCATATTGTTCTCTCCAGTATCTAAAGACTCACATTCCTGACATCCACTTTCCCTTTCTCTCCTACATCATAAAGTTGTTAGTAGACTGTGTGGGCACAAGTTTGAGGGCAGCTAACTGGAAATAACAGCAAAGAAACCTCAGAGAATGTATGCTGGCGATCATTAGTTGTGTTTACACAGCTGAAACATGGGTGAAATCTTAATTTTGAACCTCACACACCAACACAGTGCAGTATGATGACAGCAGCTGAAAGGGCTGCCATATTTCTGCTGGGCATTTCAGAAGCTATTGCAAGCAGCTGGTGAATGCCGGCTGTATTTGTTGACTACTAAGCGTAAGCTGTTTCTTAAAGGCTGCAGCGCATAGCAGAAGCTCCAGAGTCAACTTATGTCAGTCATCACAGGCTCTGGTTTCAGAGAGGTGCATACAGTTGCAGTATTACCAGCCCATCACCATGTGCGGGTCAGTTTCGCTGTGTCAAAAACCTATACATAAACATACAGCGCAGCTATACCATGTGAGGACGCAAGCTTGTTATTAATTCACACATTAATTCATAGCATGTCATTACACTCATATAGGGATTCATATTACAAGTCCCCTTTACATAACAAGCTGTCAGTAATGACAGCTGCTGGCTAGTCACAGATGCTGGTTAGTGCTTTTCAGGTACATTCAATGCAGTCATGTCATAAGAAAATTAACATAAAAGAAATAACATGTCTTAAGTGGCATTTCTTTCTTTTTTCCCCAGAGACTCCATCCACTGGGACATCCAAGAATGGCTATGTTTTCCAGGAGATGGGTTTGTAGCTTGAATTCTACTTTACTACTCTACTGACTTTGATTCCTTGCTTCCTCTCTGTTGTTGTAGGAACTTGATATGCGATGTTTTGCAGACATAAAAACTTGATTCAGGTTACTTCACTAAAGGCAAAACTTTAATCTATAACAGCAAGTTTTTATTTCAGCTTAGTGCAGAAGTAACTTAGAGAAATTTACAGTTCCTCACTGGGGAATGTGAGTCTACATTGATTGAAACAGTTATTTATGTTAATGCCGAAGAACCTGCTCAATGAAGACCCATTTCACATGCTAGTGAGCACAATCAGTCCCATTGCTGGTGTATTGAGTGGTTAATTAATGGGTTAATAACAAAGTAGATGATCTGTGAGCCGATACTGGGAGGAGGGAATATTCATAGATCATGGGTAAAGCCACAGAGTCACGTAGTGGAGCTAATTTCACAATTCTGCAACAATTTGCTTACGAAGGCAATCAATTCTCTCGCTGTTTCCTCTTCCCTCATAAAACATGAAGTAAGCAGCCATATTTCTCCTCTATACAATGAAAGAATTTACAAGGGGATGCTATTGTTATATGGCTGCATGTCTTGTTTAATGGTATTTTTTTTTTATTAGACCTCTCTGTTTCTTTCTAACTCTCTCTTCCACTTACTTTCTTTTTCTCTGTATCTTGTTGCTGTGTGCTTGTCAACACATGGCAGAATGGTAGGAGGGCAGACTGAATGGTCTATTGTACACACGGTTAAATCTGGCTGGAGTAGTACCCTTCAGATAAAAACAGTTTTATCTCAGCATGGATTATCAAAATATGAGAGTAGCTGACGGCACTACAGACTGATTCCCAGTACCCTGTGGTCAGTTCAAATCATTTTTGAAAAATGACCTTCATTATTGCTGGTAATTGCCTTCTGATATTCCCTAAATTGTGGAGGAAAGGGAATTTTAAAATGACATGCTGGAAAAACATTTCTTCTACTATGAATGTCATTCTTTTGCTTCAGTCCAAAATTAATAGAGATGTGGGAATTTTACAACTCGCAGCAGGCAGTTCCTTGACCATGTCATGTTGTGTCCACAGAGCTGCGTGATGGGGAGCAGGAGGACTCTGAGCAGCGCAGAGACTCCCCTGTCACTCACAAAGACCACATCTATGACAACCAGATTCAGATCAGTGTTTCAGGTGTGTGTTTTAATTACATATTTGCATACTTACAGTGAGCTCTGGCATGTCTATACTTAGACTTGCAGCTGTTGAATGATGAGCCCACAGTCACGCCAAAAACACAGATGAAAGCTCATTACTGTGGTGCGCTCAAAGCGTTTGGTCTACAATTGTTTTCCCAGGAATCATAATGGTCTAAGAATAATTTGCAGCCTCTGCATTTGGGAAATAATGTGTGCCAGCACTGTCTCAGAAGTCCTGAGTCAGGGAATCAAAGTTCAGGGACATAAACTGGCAACTGGAGATCCCTATTAATAACTATTACTGCTACAAAGCACAAACGCTATAAATATTGTCATTAATAACAACGGGGATATAATGGAGAGATGCGCAAAGAGGAAGTGCTGCGTATGTGAAATACTGAGAACTCAAAGAAAGCAGGGAACCATTACTTTTTGGTCAGCTGTTTAAATGCTGATTTAATTGTGGCTTCTATTTCAGATCCTGACGGCCCCGGCTATGGGCTTTTAAACACGACAAGAAAAGTAAGATCCATGTTTCCAGCAATGCTTTCTGTTTTCTTTTTATGCAACCCAAGGAAAATTTAGCGAAAATCCAGTCCATCCTTATATCAACATTTAACCAAACTTTAGGCAAATATGTACCTTCGAGGGCCAAGATGATGAAGGTTTTCATTTCAACCAAAGAGTACAGCAGGTGACTTCACTGCACCGATCAGCTCACCCTCAAACAAAGAGGAGGAACTAGTCACTTGATGGAGCCTTTGGTTGCAATCAAAGCCTGCACAGCCTCAGCCCTCCACGTTCATTATTGCCCAACATGGATTTAACCTATTCACAGTAAAAACAACATCATTCAACCTTCCCTTACTCCATCCCCACAATCTTACCTCCCTCCAGTATGTAAAGCCAATGAACTTCCAAGAGGAAGTTCGGGGCCACAGGGACCTGGACGGCTTCTTGGCCGAAGCCAGCATCCTATTGGATGAGAAAGCTGCCACTTTGGATGAGGTCCTGAAGCGCATGTTGACTCATGTGGTGGAGAACGGCCATGGAAGCTGCGATGTGGATGAGGTTATGGACTCACTGTTCACAGATGCAGGAGGGAAGGAGGTCAATGGTAAGCAATGGGAAAATACTAATTGTAAAAGCAGGTAATGTTAGAAGTACATACAACAGTTTGATATTCATCTCCCAAAGAGGTGTATGATCGATTAGATTAACCCTTCATTCTATTATTTTGTTTGTTTTGGCTGTTCACTGAGTGTCTCAGTTATGTTGCATTGTGTTTCTGCTCCCATAGTGCACCTTCTATCAGAGACCATTCAGGGTGTAACTGCTACTTCTACTGGCATTCGCTACCAGCAGTCCTGGCTTTGTATTCTGTGAGTTCTTCTATACTTGTATCTATATGAAAAAGATGTTGATTCATTGGTCCTTTCAGTGACCAGACTAGTGGGACAATGTTGGTTGATGACTAACTAACTGAGTCACAGTACTGAGCGGTGAAATCCCCTGTATACCATGCTCTGGGTGAATACTCTTTTCTGATTGGCCAGCTGGTGTGCGTTAAAACCGTGTATTGCACAAGCGGTCCGGCATCACCTTTAATCACCTTTCTAAATTAATCATGTAACCATAGCAACCGTATGTGTTCATTAAAACTGTTTCAAGGCACAACGTGGAGGCAAAATTTTTTTTACTCACACCTACTGATTATACCTTACTGAAATGTCTCTTACCATCATTATGCCTGTTCCAACAGGCTAAAGGTCCAGACAAAGGTCCAGTTCATGGTGTTGTTATGAATTTAGTTAAATTTAGCAAAAAATACAGGCTCAGAAACGTTTCAGCTGGACAAGTAAATTTGTATTAGCTATAGTATATACTAGCAATTCAATTCAGGATTCAGAATTAGGAGTTTAAGATAAAAGTTTTGATAGTGATATGTCATAGTTTTTTAAAATATTGTCCATGCAACTTACCACACCACATTGTAAACATATGGCGGGATAAAAGTTCATTAAAGAATATACTGATACTTCCAAACCCATACTTTGGTGCCACATATTTCCAGTCTTTGTATCTATGACAGTCAGTTATTTTGAGAATGAAAAAATTTATATACATAGCATATATATAAGCAACAAACAGTGTCAGTGGCCCCACACAGGGCTCTATGTTTCATCTCTGGAAAAGGCCTTTAACCTACATCCACTGTTAAAACACATAATAAAATCACAACGGTTTTACACACCACGAATTCATTATGGAACAATGCTTTTGCCTAGCTGAATAATTTTTCTGTCAATTCAGCTCTAATGTGAGGAGTCTCCAGAGACGTCACGTCTGCATTGCCCGTCTGGAGAGGCCACAGAACTGGGGCGTCAACTGCTGTGAAGCTCGTTACGTCATCCTCATTCTTGCCCCTCCCAGAACGGTGAGGTGTTTTCCCTCCAGTCATAACTGTCATAACGAAAACAAACAGCTATCATTTTCACTGGGATTTTGAAACGGTTAAAGGCGCACTATGCAAAATTTTTGACTCAACTGCCAGAAAACATGTAATTTGATGACTGAGCCTATGTGGTTCTCTTTGTCAATGCAACATACTGATAGATTGCATACTTCTTCCACATTTTTTTTGTCTTGAGTGAAAATTGTCATCACTTCAGTCATCCTCCTGCAATTTTGCAATTTTGCATAGTGTACCTTAAAACAATGTGCTCAGGGCAATAGCTAACACTTGCACGCCTCTGTTATAGATAAGGACTATAGTGTAATATGGAGATGTGCTAAAAATACAAAGAGGACAATTTTAATACTTATAGAAGTGATACTGTGGTAGTGTTTTTTGGACTGGTCAAACTTATTAATATTTCCATTGTTTCTTTCAGAAAAGCACGAAGACAGCCATCGAGCTGGGCAGAACTTTTGCCACCATGTTCTCAGGCATTTCCTTCAGACAGAAGCTTCTGGAGACCAAGACCCAGGAGGAGTTCAAACAGGAACTGGTCTACCAGCGACAGCAGCTCTCCATAGCCAGTGACAAACTGGTCATAGAGGAAGTGGAGGACACAGACCCACGCAGAGGAAAAGCAATCGCGGTATGAATGCAGGGCAAGATGTTTCGAGGACTGCAGTGAGCATTGCGATAAAAAAGAAAAGTGATGAAATACTGGCCATGCGAGTAGCTAAAATACAACAATATGGCAACTTTACACCACTAATCAAAGCATACCCACTTATAAAACCAGTATTTATATTCTCTATTGCCTGCTAAGACATTTCTCCAGATGTGGAGACCACCCTCATGTTTCCCTCTCCATCCAGGCTTATACAGATGTGGTCCAGTAAAGACAAGTAGTTGAGCCAGAGTATTTGATCCTGTTTCCACACTCTATCAGCCAGTCTTGAGGAATGAGAAGCAGCTGGGCAACAGACTGAAAAGCCTGCCAAACCTGCCATGGATCTTGGCAGCAGAATGCGTGTAGCTGCATGTGATGATAAAGTATTTCATTATGTCCACTGTTTAAATCAAGAGGAAATGCATGTGCTTGGTAGGGGGAAGTGGAACACCCAAACATTGCCTAGGAACGAGAGAAGCTATGTACTTGAGTGTGTTGTAAAAGGCAACAGTTGGCAACAGGTCTTGGCTGGACATGATGTCCTGACCAGGTTCAAAACAACATTTAGGTGTGTTGCTGTCACACCACAACAAGACATCTAGTCCAACATATTATTAGTCATCTCCAAAAAGGAGCAATGCCAGATACCCACTTCGTTTTAACAGCAGAGGTCACTATCACAGGGACTTTTTCAATTTGAAAGCCTCCTTCAAATATCAACTGTCAGACCAAAAATGTGACATATGAAATGGCTACTGACACGATCAAAATGATGCTGAGGTGTGCAGTGGGGGAAGTAGGGGTCGAATATATATTGGCACCATTGTAAATTGACCTCCCTTGCTTGACTGTATTGGTTGACTTACTGTTTCTATGAGGTCCCTAGATGGAGGCTTATGTTTTTACAAAGAAAATAAAACTCTCGATTGAATGTTATGCTCCCTGAACTCCCAGCAGTCCCTCTAAATATTTTTCTGGCTGACTCTCTTAGTGTCCTGTGCCCCGGCTGTCTTTCTCTTCACAGTGCAGTGATTTCTTCAAAGCTGGCAAGGGTGTTTACAATGACCTTCGTCGAAGACTCCCTCTCTATCCCTCAGACTTCACAGACGGTATGAATGCTACTTTGAAATGTCTTGTAATGCCACTTACTAAATAGTCCTACATTTGCTCTGGTCAACAAACACAAACATGCAATGCATACATTTATTTTTTGTTTAATCTAGGTCATAATGCCAGCTTGTGTTAACGTATTATAGATTAGCTCTAACACCCCTTTAATTGATCCATCAAGGTATTATTGGGAAAGACCGCTGTCTACTGAAATACACCACCACTGCTATTTTCCTCTACATTGCAATTCTACTGCCTGCTATCGCCTTTGGCTCACTGAATGATGAAAGCACAAGAGGAGAAATAGGTATGTACCTTTAGTTTACATCCTGGATCTGGGACATAATAATTCCACTTCATCCAATGATACCAGGATAGTAAAAACAAAGTCAGAAATTAGTTGGTCAGAAGATCAATTTAGCATACTTCTGTGGTTGACAGCTTGCAGAAACAGTCTGAACTGTCCTGATGCAGCAAACCCCAACCACTTGGTACTCAATGTAGAGGGAAAAAAAACTTCAGTAATGATTTACAAATATTACATCACAGGGGTTGCATATGATGGAGATGACACACAGGTTTACACGTGCACATCATGTTTTTGACAGATGTTCAGAAGACCATTGTTGGGCAGAGCATTGGAGGCGTGATCTATGCGTTGTTTGCTGGCTCACCCCTGGTCATTCCACTGACCACTGCCCCTCTTGCCATCTTCATAAGCGGTATGTACTGTGTTGTGGGCTGCCTACGGTATGAAGACATGAAAAATAAACTGTCCAGTATAACAGGTTATTGAAAAGTCTCAGCCAAGCAATTTTGGCAGATTTGCTTTGACAGTATTGTTAGTTATAATACAGTCTGTTAAATATCTTTGTGTCCTTGTCTGTGTGCATGTCATGGGGTGCACATGTGTGGGTGTATATGCTTGTCTGTCTGTATGCCTGGGTGAATGTTTTTCAGTGATCAGGGGGATCTGTGATGACTATGACCTAGACTTTGCTGCTTTCTATGCTTGCATCGGCTTATGGAACAGTTTGTTCCTCATCCTTGGAGGCTTATTCAATGTCAGTCTGCTGATGAAACTTTTCAAACGGTTAGTAGACAACCAACCTTTTATATTGCACAGTAACTGTGATATATAGCAGACAAGAGTCCTGTGCTCACATAATAGAGGCAACAAAACCAATTTCAGCACTGAACTATGACTGCCACGCTCGAAAGTGAGGTGAGCTCGCTGATAAGAAAAGTCACATCTGTTTTGGCTTCCTGTCTTCTACCATATGTATCCTGCACACATTAATTTTGTTGAATGTACAATCTTGCTGTCTTTGCTATAATTTTGCCTTGAATGGGCCGTTATGTCTGTGTCAGTATCTGTATCAAAAACACTGGTTTGATAATTCATGACTAATCACACCATGGCTCTTCTATTTCTGTTATTTCCCAGTTCAACAGAAGAAGTTATTGCATTGTTCATCTCAATAGCCTTTGTCGTGGATGCACTGAAAGGCACTGCCAAAAGTAAGTCTAGCCAAGGTCACATTACATTTTTCATGTTCTGGATGTTTTTACCCTCCGGCATAGCTATCTTGCTTCAATGTAGAAGTATGCATAAACGGACTGCCTGTCATTTATCATGGTTAATGTAGCCCAGCAAATATCCATATCCATCACAAAGTCTTTAGAGGACAGGCAAGCATGCAATCAAAGCAGGCCCCCCTGGGTGGAATGGGGAAATTGACAGCCTTACAATGTTAACATACTGTAGTCTTTGACATTGCCTCTGTCTGTATCTTTCTCACAAGGGCTAACAACCAGACAAGGAAGAGAAGGCTGGGCATATGGTGGATTTTTAGCTATCTGCTCTTTTTTCTCCTAGCCTTAGGTTGTTTTACAGTGCTGTGACACTAAAGCTAAACTTAAGTGAGCAAAGCTTTGTTGTATGGTGCTTATATGCACTGCTGTGCCTGGAGCCAAACTGAGAATGACAATGAGAAAAAGAAATATCTTTGATAAGATCATATGTATAGAGAGAGCCAGCGTAGTGTGAAATGGACTTAAATTGTAGTTTTGATTACATCCTCTACCTCAGCATTCAGTATTGTTTGTCAAGACCCAAAATAGGTCCTCAGCCTTTTGGACCTTCACATGAAAAATATGTCAAATGAGTCAGGGTCCCAGGTGAAGAATACATTTACTCACACCGGATATTGTTATGAAAAAACTAATTTTAATCACCCCTGCTCTAACTTGTCCCCATTGTTAACATTATTCTCTCTATCTTTTCTCCCCTCTTCATAGTTTTTCAACACTTCTACCACGGGCCCACGCTGGCTTCTACAAACAGCACTCTGGTGATTCAGCATATTAAGGAGATTCTGGAGCAGGCTGAGAATGCAACAGTATCTGCGCTTGGGCATGGGAACGAGACTGGACCGGTGACTGGGCATGCAGAGGGGCACCTGTCAATCATCCTGCCTGAATCTTTGGTGGTATGCACCAGAGAGAGGCCCATCCTCTGCCTGTTGCTCATGCTAGGGACTTTGTGGCTGGGTTATGCCCTCTACCTCATCAAGAGGAGGTAGGATCACACACTGGACCGCATTTTGCACGAATCAACCATTCAACCTAATTTATTTCATTGCACCAATAGTGGCACACAATGCATTGTTGCTGCTGCCCTCTTACAAAGCTATACATAGGTTCACATACCTCTTTTCAGGTGCAGGTATTTTATGTACAATACTGTAATAAGTGAGTATAGAAATGCTATTTAGCCATCTTTAATCCCTATGTCTGACCCTGCCTCATGCTCCTCCGCTTTCAGCAAAAATTCAGAACTTGACATCCATAATTGCGTAGGGTACTTGTGGAATTTATTGAATTTCTTATTTTACACTATGTTCTTGGTATTTTATGCTGAAATATGTCTTGAATCTTTTCCCACAGCCCATATCTGAATGACAAAATCAGAGAGGTGGTGTCTGACTGTGCTTTACCAATCTCTGTGGTGATATTTTCTTTCATCGGCTCCTACCTTTTTCTTGACATACAACGTGAGTACAAAGTTTTCTCTCAAATAAAAGCAGAATACCTGTGAGAATTGAAGTCACAACCCTGGCACTGAATTTCATTCAGTGTTTATCAATCTGCTTTCAAAAGGGAAAAAAGAAAACATTTTGCTTCCAGTGAATTTTACTCACGCATCATTTCAACCAACTATGTGTTGTGCATCAGTGTGGGTCTACTAACTCAAACGAAGACGCTGGATTGCTTGAATAAAGCTTACTAGCAGCAAAATTCATTGTTGAGCTATTTCTTTTTCCAAGTTACAATAATGACTTTTTTTACTTTGCACATGAGATGTACTTTTGTTTGAGATGTCCATATCTATTTTTTGCATCCTCTGTTCCCATCAGTCCCGGTGTTCAATGTCTACGATGGCCCAGTCTTCAATTTCGCTCCATTTGACAAGCTGACAGGAATGAACACTCTCAGTGCTGTGGGCCTGGGCTTCCTCCTTGCATTGCTCATTTTCATAGACCAGAACATTGTCATTTCACTCACACATGTACCAGAACACAAGTAAGGCCCTTATTGCATTATTTTGATACTGTAATATATTGGAAGAAAAGAGTCACTCTTTCAGTTTGGCTTTGATACTCATTCATGGCATTGTTGTTTACAGTTTATCTCCATAATTATTTTTATTTACAGTATGTCTAAGCATCATCTCTATTCCTTCGTGGATTATGAACAAGGATAGAAGTAGTGCCTCAGTCGATCAGTGAAAAATCTCTTTAATCTGGTGTGTGTGAATGTCCATACCACCAGGTTGCTAAAAGGCACAACGTTCCACTGGGACTTAATGCTGACTGGCTTCATCAACATCCTCATGTCCTGTCTGGGGTTGCCATGGATGCACGCTGCCTTCCCACATTCCTCTCTGCACGCCCGTCAGCTGGCCAAAGTGGAACAGCATGTCGAGAATGGACACCTCTACACAACGTGAGCAAAATTTAAAAAATAAAAAGTGAAAAATAAAAATAAAAAAAAATGTAAAAATCAAGCAGTTGCTTAAAAGGCAGTCATTGTGACAGGAACAGTCAGCAATTAAAGGTCACATATAATTCAGCATCCACGATTCTGTTTCCAGTGGCTCAGGTTGAGACTAATGGTCTTCATAATGTTTTGCAAAAAAGAAAGAAAGAAAGAAAGAAAAAAGTGGGTTAGTTAAAGTGATCCTTATTTAATGAAGTTGAAGAATTCCTCATAGGCAGATCAGCCACAGTACTGGAGCCTGATGAGCAGACAGCTAATTCAAATGAGAAAAACCTCCTCTTTGGAGGCATTGCAGGGATGGTGTCAGTTCAAATAATAACTGGAAGGATCTGAGTAATTGTTTGGTGAGCTGATCCAATCAAAAACAAGACCAGCTGTGATGCATATTTGATCATACAAATGCATAAACGGAGGAGCTCTTAAACCGGTAAAACCTGGTTCCTTTAAGATATTTGAGGTGAATACTTTTGATGTACAAACTCACCGACACAAAATTGGCTTGGTAACAGTTCAAAAACTTTATGTTCTCTTGTTGAACAAGAGCAGTGTACGGGGATCTTTTAAGTGCTTTTCTCTGTCTTGGTGTCCCAACAGGATTGTCAGTGTGAGGGAGACACGTTTGACCTCCTTGGCGGCCTACATCCTGATTGGCCTGTCGGTGTTCATGCTGCCCGTCCCACTGCAGTGGATCCCCAAGCCAGTCCTCTACGGCCTCTTCCTTTACATCGCAGCTACTTCGCTTGACGGTAACCAGATGGTGGACCGCATGGCCCTGCTACTTAAGGAACAGGTGAGGATGTAGGACATATGACACAGTTATTTGGTTGGTTTGGTCTGTCTGCTTGTGGTCAGTCTGCCTCTGTGGAAACTCTCTATCTCTCTATCACCCATTCAGTCTGCTTGCTCTCCCATATGTTTTCTTTTTACTCTTTTTGTATCTCTGTTTGCCTTTATGTTTGTCATTCTGTTTGTCTCTCTGTCTGCCATCTGTCTTTTCATAAATGGATTAAAGCTGCACTAGGCAACTTCACATGTCGGTGGCTTCAAATGGCCGCCTGAGGTACTATGGCTGAAAAAAAAAAAAAAAAAATAGAAATTCAACAACCAGAAATCATGTAATGTGTTTCAGCAAACTGCCCACAGCACATTCAGGTTTTTGATCTCTGTAGACTAAAAGATACCACAGGGACAAAAGAGGCAGGGGATCTAACACTGACGATACTAGCCCTCTTTTTAAAGAGCGCTTGCTTGCTTGCTGCTGTTTGAGAGACAATTTGTATTTTGCTTTTAAGTTTTGATTTGTCCCTTCATGTGGGCAAAAAAGTGTGTGTAACCAGCAGCACAGCAAATAGGGCACATATACATGGTATCAACTGGGGGTGTTTCTGTTTGTTTGTTTGTTTGTTTTCTCATAACAATCTTGGAACTGTGAAGCTAACACCAAAGAACTGAACATGCCATTGCAAAGCAGCAGCCCTCTAACCATATCACAAAACTCCCACCTCTTTCTAGACTTCCTATCCTCCCACCCACTACATCCGCCGTGTGCCTCAGAGGAACGTCCACTATTTCACAGGGCTGCAGATCATGCAGCTGATCATTCTGTGTGCCTTTGGGATGTATCCTCTGCCCTACATGAAGATGGTCTTCCCCTTACTCATGATCTTGCTTGTCCCTGTCAGGTAAGATAACACAGGCCAACAGGGGGCAGAGTGGGACTATCTAAGCCTCAAGACAGAGAACCTTGATTTGGCATACAGCTCTGAGTAGTTAAACCCATTGAGTGCTGTGCATTTTCAGTATTATAACAGGTTAGATTTAAAGTTATTCCCAGTTTCCAGACATATTGGTTCTCTGTCTGAAGGACTTATTGTACTTGCTTTTATTTGCAGTGTCTCCCTATAAACAATACATGTGAAAATCTTACTGTTGGGTATCTCTCTGTTTTATTACAGGACCAGCTTGCTTCCCAGATTAATTGATGCCAAGTATCTGGACATCATGGATGCACAGCACATGTAGAAACACTGAACTCTGTGGCAAACAGCCTCGTATTCTCCAAATGCAAGAGAACCAAAGCTAAAGTTCAATGATTGTGTTGCTGATATGAAACGCAACTGGACTGCAAGATTTCAGTCTGCGCCCATTTCTCTTGGATGGCTGAAGTGTGCCTCTTTGGAGGAGTGACCAATTTCATCCCTCATTTAATTTCTCATTGTGGAGCGCATTTACAATCAATATAGTTGCCTTTTATATTTAACATATTCCTATGTCATTATTGTATTTAACAATATAGCCATGAAGGATTTCATCTGTTTTGTTACCCCCCACACCCCTTCCAGACACACCCACCCACACAGAGCCCTACTACTTGAATTAACTTGTTCTTCTACTTGAATTCAAAGTGGAGGTGATTGGGGATATGTCAGTTTCAAAATAATTATCTTTATGACCCGAGATTATTCAGAAATCAGTTAACAAACTTGTTCTGTTCATTTAGACCTAAAAAAAAAAAAAAAAAAAAACACAGTGCAGTTTTGGCTGTGAGGAAAAGCACCAAATATTGTTAATGTACAATATTATGAGGCTTATTTTTACTGTTCATTGCAATATTGGATTTAAATCAAGCTGTTAACAAGCAAATAAAACGCTTTGAGTCAACTGACTATTTTTCATCTGAATGCACCCCATAGCTTGCTGACTCCAAGGGCATAGTATAGAACAGCCACCATCTGTCATAGATATCCTCTGTATATGGATGGTATGGTAACAGGATTGTGGAACCACCTTCTCAAACACTATCACACACACCATTAGCACGATGTCATTCTTTATTGAGCCAAGTAGGCCTGACATTTGTGGAGATGTGTGCGTGTAAGTCCTCCACAATAGATGGCAGTAGAAGCTCACCCTCTGCGTGGTATGAGAACAGGGTTGGCTGATGACAGATGGAGCATGTGCTACAGCATACACTCATCAGTACATTAAAAGAAAGAACAGCCAGATTTATCCCATTCTGTATAGGAACCTGGAACGATGCAGTGAAAACAATTGGACAGATATAAAACATGAACAGAATCCTCCTCAAAAGTCACCGCCCATAGCAGATGGTTTGTCAAGTATTTTCCTTTCATGTGGTACCTCCTGCATGTGAGGACCAGTTTAGTATGCCAACGCAACACCAGCTGCTCTTATTTTTAGAATGTTTTAACTGCTCCTTTAAATTTCAAAAACGGTGAAGAAGAAAGTGTTTAAAATCATTCTTCCAGAATTAATATACTGACTGGTTCATTGTGTGTTATTTCAAGGCATGTGCTTGAACTACTAATTGTCTGTAAGTGAAGGTGTTGCATACATTTGCAGGTGTGGTCTCTGGTGCATAACAATGGGAACCAAACACAAATGCATTTCACAAAATATGCAGTCAGTATTTGATGCCGTAGCTGATTGGTAAGCTCAGTGAGAACCATACTTTTTTTTTTTTTTTCGTTGAGCCCACTGACAAACAAAAGAAAGTTCCCTTTCACAAAGTAATACAATACAGCAATGAACTAGACATTTTTTTTTTCCTGTGGCTGCGTGACTGAAAATGAAATAATGTTCCCCACAGCATGAGTGCAGCAGGAGAGGCCGTTGATGTCAGTGTCATTCACATTCAATAACTTGGAATAAAGTTGAGCAATCACCCCACAAAGAAGGATAGGCTGTCTTTGTAAAAATGAACCAGACCTGGAAGGCACCGTGTGAAAGCCGTCTGATAGCCAACGCGTCTCCCTTTTTGAATCATGATGATAGCAATATCACTAACACGTTTGTAGTCAGATTCAGATGATTCAAATTACACATACAGCTGGCAGACAATTCAACAGCTGCAAACAGATTACTGTCCTCTTTTCATTTTAATATTTGCAGCATTTTAGGTGCACATCCTGTTGGGACTTGATTACACTCTTTGCTGTCCATTGTCCATTGAGAACAGACAGTGCAATCAATGGGTCACTAAATTGAAGCATAATTGGATACTGAGGGATGTGAAACTCCTGTATGTGGAAAATAAGTACAAATCAACCTGATCACTGCATCCATATTGTATGCATGTTTAATTTAATAGCCTATACAGAAAGTAAGGAAATATATTAATATAATTTACATGATTGTACAAAACCAAGAATAGGCAAAAGAGAAGTCAGAGGGTTTTGAGGTTGACAGTAGACCCTGATGACCTCCCTGCGTAGCCCTTTAGTCTAGGCCTGACAGAACAATGAGCCAACTGTAGGCTCAGAGAATGTAAAATACCACAAATTAAAAAAACAAAAATCAAAAGCCAATCCCATGACTTCACTGAGACTGGCTCTCCAAAGGGAATTCTGGTTGAATCCCGTGAGACAAAAACACAAAAAGGAGCGAGCAAGAGAAAGATGACAGTCACCATAGAGATGCATCTTTCTCTTTGTCACCATAGAGATGTTTCACTCCATGTGCCATTACAAGAACCATATAGTTACCTCTCTGCCACCTACACAGAGTGCCTGAAATGTTCATGTAACACTCCTCCCTGATCTGAGATCTGTGATGAATTCTCTGCATCCTCACATTGGTCGAGTAGAGTCCACGTTCTCCGGTAGTTGTAGGCTTTGTTCTGCTTCCTCCACATCTCTACAGTGTCCTCCATGTCCCTGTGGTGTCCTGTGTGCCTGCAGTCTCCTCTGTGTCCCCGCAGCATCAGTCATGCTCAGTCTATGTGCTCTTGATGCCCTGGAAGCCACAGAAGTTCCAGCGTTTTTCCAGACTGGCTCCCACCCCTGTCAGCTCCTGTCTGAAGGTGCAAGGCAGCCGAGACAACAGGGCCTCCACCTCACCAGGGTTAATCTGGTGAGACACACATACAAACACACACACACAGACACACAGTTGGCAACAGTTAGTCAACACAAAGTCCACATACACTAAATACAGACATACACTATACTCACATCTTTGCTCTTTGTCCTCATTATACTCTCACATTCACACCTCCACTGAAAGCTGATGATGAGGGCAGCGAGACAATATAAGCCACCTGACAGGATTTAAGCTGGCTCACACCACCCAAATGGGCTGAGGAACATCAGTCAATTGAAAGCCTTGGGTGACAGTGCCAAGATCCACTCTGTAAGCTGGGGTAGACAACCCACAGTGTCTTGCATATATAACTAAATTGTTCAAGCCCTGCGCTGATGTCAGGGCGCATTAAGGTCCATCATGGAGATATGACTGGTGTGTCATCACAGACAATGGGGCTGTGTGTGTGGAGCCACCAGATAAGCGGAGAGGATTGGGCTTGTTGTTGGGGAGTCTAGCCAGTGCTATTGACAAAACTCTGTGGGCTGTTTGATGTGTGTTGTGGAGAGTCAGTGTAGGAACAACAGACACCCAGGCAAACTCAGACGCACACGGACACAAACAAAAAGTGAGACACATGCATTCATGCACACACATAAGACAAACATGCACTCATACACATTAAACACACACATAAGCACTCACCAAGACGGATTTGGGATGACAAAGCCAAACGGTAATAAAAACAACAACAAAAAAAAAAACAACAAAAAAACTAACATATTCTGTTCTCCATATGTATGTATAGGAAAAAGTCATAATTTTCAAATGAATGAAGCATCACATTAGTTCAGACAGAGTACTGGAGTCTGCAAGCGGCACAGCTGATCAGCTATGAGCTGCCTCACCTATTCAACCGACAGCGTCAGTGTCTCATTGACAAACAGCTGATCTACCCGCCTGAATATTTATCTAGTCACATTCATACAAATGTCCAAAGCAGTCTTTATAAGCTCTCAGTTTTTGCCCATATGCTGCAGTTCCCTCCTACAACCCATCACCCCCCCACTCTTTTAAACATGTTGGCTAGTTATGATTTCATCTGTGCTTTTTTCCATGCTGTAACTGTTGTGATTGACTATGCAGGGGGATTATTGCTTCAGCAGATTCCTTGCTGTGAGGAATCCCAAAGATCCCCCAAGCAGAGCCTATCTACCAAATATAATACGTATTATGATTTTCAATACATGATCAACTCCTTGACGTAAGTGTCTCTGACTGAAATGCAGATGTGTTAATAAACTGATACACATGGCCTCCTGATGCAGGTGCCAGTAAGATGGACCAAAAGTTTTGGCAGAGTTTTGATGAGAGGTAGGAGTTACATGAGTGTAGATTTAGAAATTAAGAAAAGTCCTTAGAGGATCTGTTCTTTCTCTTAACAGCTCTGCTCCAATAAAAAAAAAAGGGTCAGCTATAACTTGTCCCATCGCCCAGGGAAATCACACTGACTAACAGCCTAAACTGGTGGTGGCAGACAGTAGCCGACAGATGCAGAACGCGGATATATTGATCAATATGTTGTGCAAGTGAGAATTAGTAAGAAAATTACAAAGCCACAACTGCAAGAGGGAGGTTTGCTGGATGGGAGTGAACACAGAGGCACCAACAGGACAAACAAGAACTTGTTGCATAAAAGGGAAGCAAGAATTTGGCAAGAGGATCAGCCTGTAGTTTGAATCCATGCACCTGGTGGGCTGAAACTGAATGCTACTCTGCACCAGTAACTGTGCCTGTGGAGTTGCTCAGTGGCCGACAATGGAAGACTGTGGCTGTATTGAGCAATACCCAGCGGGATGTGTGTAACTGTACCAATGTGAAGCAGGGTACAGCTTAAAAAGAGCATACTATATGTCTTTAGAAAACCTTTCCTGATAAATAAAGGTTAAAAAATAGCTTGAAGTAGATGATGGCACAAGCCTGCACTTGAGGCTTGCCTCTGAGCCTGGAGTCTAAAACAGCACAGCAGGACACTGGCAAACAGCAGGCCCATATGTCAGCCCTGCAGAGAAATTTAATCTATGTCACTATGTCTAGAGTTTGTGTGTATGTGTGTCTGTGTGCATGTTACCTTGGTGTCCAAACGCTGCAGGTAGGAACAGATGTACTCAATGCTGGCCCCAAACGGGTGGACGTGGAGGAATGTTGAAATGATCCCTGTGGTAGAACAAACAGGTCACACACACATCCTGATGCATATCTCCACCCATCAGTTTGCAGTTTGTTACTTGTCAAACATCAAACCATAACATAATGTTTAAGCAGTATACATGGTAAGTAACTGTCTCTCCTCTATAAAATAAGTAGGGAGGCTTCGAGTGTCTTTTCCCAGACTCCCACTGTTGTTAAGAGCCTCTCATATACTAGGGTGCCAGATTAGAGGGAGTGTTTAATGACGTCTTTGATGCTGTTGTCTCTCATCAAAGCCACGTGCTACTGAAACTCTCCTCCAGCTCGACCAAACCATCTGCTGTCTATCAACTCACTGATAGGGCCATCCAAAAGAAATAATCCTCCACTGCTGATTACAGTGAGCCGTGAGAGCCCCAACAGGCCGACAGAGGAGGCAAACACACAGACCAATGTTCATAAAACGGAGTAGTAAAGGCATAGGACCGGGCTAAAATTCATAAAATGATTGTGGCAGCTATGTGCTGCCAAACTCATTTTGTGTAACAGTACTGCATTTTTACAGCAGAAAATAAGGGCTTGTCCCATCTGAGAACCAATGAAAATCAATATTGATGAGCCATTCCATACTTAATTATGAATTGCAACCTATTGCAAACTTATAGACAAGTTTATTTATATAGCTCATGCACCAAATCACAGGAGTAGAACAGATAAAAAGCATTAAAGCTTAATTAAGTACAAAATAGCATTAGTACACAAGTGCATTTTCATAAATAAAGAAAAAGGACACGTAACCCACCTAACTGTGTGTTTGTCATAGAGCTACTGCATGGCAATCCATAGTTATCACCAAGCAACTCACTTTTCTCCTCAAGTACTCTTATAACTACATTGATAATGTTTTCCATGATGCTCAATTCAGACAGATAAAAGAGTGCCTTTTAAATCAATTAAGTCATTAGCTGAATTGGCATTTAAGCCTGTTAATTAGCAAAGTATCTAATTATTTGACAACTTGCATGTGTGACCTAAATTATTTGCAGAAACTGTAGAAAAAACAAACCATTTCACAAAGGGGAACTGACAGGGAGGTTCACTACCTGACAAAAGGGGTGGCATCTTTAGCATGGCGGTGTGGTTTTATGAATCATTCACCAGCCACATGCAAATGGGCAAAGTGGGTGGTAATGTTGCATTACGTGCAATTGTTAAAAAAAAAAAAAAAAAAAAAAAGGCTTGGAACCTCTATTATGAATGCATTCCCACACCACTATCTGCCCTTACCGCCATGGTAAATATAGTGGTGCGGTTTATTAATCAGGCTCATACACTGTTGAACCAATCTGCTGAGACATCGGTGGGGGTTTATAATAATCTGACCTGTGTGTGTGTGTGGATGTTTGAGTGTGTGAGTGCTTTACAGGCAGAGGATGTAGTGAAAAGCTTGGCTGAACCTAAGACTTCCTACACTGAGTAACAATGGGAAATACATAATGTATAATGCATGATTTGATGTTTATGCATAATACTCAACCCATTACAGCGTAATCGTGTTCTCGGATTAAAAGTCTTTTATTCCTATTGAAGAAACCTAATGTGCCCCTCAAAAAGGTCCTTCGCAGCTCAACAATAAAAACCCAAACTCAGATTTCATCTTGCATGCTTCTGTTTTTCAGTTTTCCTGAAGAGAACAGAGATTATCCAACTGTTTGCCACCCATTTGAGGTGTTCATCTACATTCACCGCACAGAGCGGGAGAGAAGGCAAAGAGAGATGCAACCCTGGGTTTTTTGATGAAACAAATTCCTTCAGGAGCCAAATGTCCCTTTTTTTCTGTGGTGCTCACTTCGATGCAGCATCAAACAAGCCGTCAAGAAGAGTGATTCTGACACAGAAAAGTGCCAGGATCCTTAGCTGCAGCCCGTGTCTGCCTCAAAAATCAACCAGAATGACCCGAGTGGGCACACAAGGAAGACATGCACCATTGGCTACCTAACTACCTGTAAGCCAATCACACAGTCACTCTGGTATAAAAGACAGTGGACACTGGTATTTTGGGCACTGGAAAAGAAATGGAAGCATACCCAAAGCGACAGACACAGAAGCTGATTTTGAGCTCAGCAGACTTTCGCGTAATTGCCATATTCTTTCAACTCCCCTATAAGACAGAACAAGTTTTATCTTTTGGGCTCTGAGCCAAAAAAAGTTCTTGACAATTAATGTGTGAAAATACAGTGCAATGGAGTATAAGCTGTTAAATAGGACAAGGCTTTGTTTACTTCTATAAATAATGCAGTTTATTATACACATGGGAGATAGATGTTGGTCATATTTCCCATTATCATAAAGTAACATTGTGTTACATAATCTAATGAGTAAAGTGGTCCCTCTCTGTTGTCGTGTCTTCCTCCTTTCTCATGCTAATGGCTATGCAACTATGCATAGTCATTACCTTAAAGCAAAAGAGAAGATTTCAACTGCATTGGAAATAATTGTTGGTAGTGCATGTTATGGTTACAGTGTTTGGGTGGTAGGAGGGTTAGAGCAAGGATAAGCAATAATTTGCTAGGGAGGACACGGAGTCTGCAGGTTTTCATTTTAACCAAACACGGTGATTTCCAAGTGATTTCATTAATTTTCTGCTTGAAAATTGGCTGATGCAGACTTGGTTGGAATGAGCACCTGCACACTGTAGGCCCTCCATGGCACAAGATTGTCCATTCCTGGGTAAGGAAACCAATCTGCCTTATGACATAAAGAGGTTAGATCCCTGCAATAACTGAGTTGTCCATCAAAATTGATGTGTCATGTCTCAGAATCCATTAGCAAGACACTGAACCCTGACTGTCTGGCCTTGGTAGGTCACTTTGGATAAAAGGTAAAAATAGTGATGCCATGGAGATGTTTCAGCTTACCAACTAGCAGGGCTTCCCTCTCGGAGTGGACGGGACTGGGGTGATTCTTCTCTGGAAGACCTTCCTTCTCCTGACTGCAGGACACCACTGATGATGCTGTTGTATCCTGAGGAATGAGGTAATTAACAGTGTTAAAACACCTTTATAGCATCTCAATAGAACAGCACTGATGCAAACCAATCGGAAATACGGAACTGTGCAGTTAATATTGATCATACATTTTGTGCATGCACTCACTGCACTCACAAATTCACTGGTGAGTACACACACAATTATTCAGTACCAATAAACTCCTGAGATGTGTTTGTATGGTGCACAAAAACAAAAATAGGAAATACACTGAAAATAATTTACATAAAAAAGCAGGACAAAAGCAGTGAGACAAAGTGAGCAGGGATAAAGGAGACAGAATTCAGCCAGAGGCTAATGTAGAGAGAGAGAGAGAGAGAGAGAGGAGAGAGAGAGAGAAATAGAGAGGGCTGCTAATGATCAAGCCAAATGAAGACTGCCAGTCTCTGATTGGCTGATATGTGGAAGTGAGGATATAGGAAAAAGTATGTCAGCGTGTGTGCGCCACAGAAAAAGGGCAAGGGTTAGTTAGTTAGTTGGACAGAATGATAATGTGTGTCTTTAATGACTGAAGTGTCTACAGAGCTGTGCCGCATTGCTCTCAGTTCCACACATGGTGACCTCCTCAGTGTTGTGCTGGTCTAACCTCCTGCCAAGTGTGTGTATGCATGCATGTATTTGAGTGTTAAGTGTGCACATGTACACTTGTGTCTGAACGCTGCAGCGCAGGTCCTTGGATTTCCTAACCCAGTTGTGTCTGGGTGATTTATTCAATGACAAATAAAGTCCCTGTGAACTGGATTGGCCTCTAATGATCTGTCATGTCACTAGGAGAGGTCAGAAAGGAGGATAGGAGAGGAGGAGAAGAAAGGAAAGAGGAAGGAGGAGATAAGGAAAGCGGAGAGGGGGAAAAAACATTTAGCAAGAAGTGAAGAGGGCTCAGGCTTTTTCCACTTACATTGACTTGATTAGCACTCTGTTCGCTCCCTCTGTCATCTCGCTTTGACGTCTCCAGCTAGAGTCAATTAGAAAAATGAGAGGAAACGTCAGTGAGAAACAAGTCAGCCACTAATGCAATCAGACACACCAAAACTCGCTGTCCATCCCTCTCTCTCTCTCTCTCTCTCTCTCTCTCTCTCACCCTCGTTTACGTGCACGTTCACACAAAGAGCAGGAGCATGAACAAGGCCTAGTTTCAGAGGGACTTTTCAGTTAATGTTCTTGAGATGAAGACAGACACAGTTAGATAAAGCAAAGTCAAATAGATTACGTGAATATATGGCCCCCTATCCCAGAATAGCAACCAAAATAATTGGTTATTAAATCTGTCCCCTGCTCAGCTGTGCTGTGTGGAAAGTCATTGTTTTATGTAATCAGGGTTGCTTCCACAGCACAACACACCACGTGCACTGAGAGAAAACCTTTAAATACATTGGACTGAAAAACATTAAAGTACATGAAATACTGTTCGATGTTAATTGTGGAAAAAAGCTTTCTTTCATGGTTGAAGGCAGTGATAGCATGTCAGTGCATAATGTTGATAGGTATGTGATGAAAGATGACATCTTGGCAGAGGCTTTAGTGCACTGTGGAACTGACATGATAATTACATTGATTGAAAAAGAAATATCAGAAAACATGTTGCAGTGCTGACAGCTGTACTCACAGAAAGCATGCAACACTGCCTGAACGCTCAAAGGGATTGGATGTGTGCACAATTATATATACAGCCTGCTGTCGATTTTATATATTTTTTATAGTTTGGCATTGTATGTGAGGTGCTGTTGTCCTTGTACCATGTGTACCGAGAGTCTGTAAATGTACGGCCTTGTGTGTTCACGTGGGCACAACTGCCTGCCAACATACTTGCACACAGCGTTCATGTGTGGATTTACCAAAAATACCATATTACCAAAAAATTGTTAAAAATATTCAGAAAAAACGTAAAATAAAACCAAAACCTCAAGAGATGGAGCATGTTTTGTGTAGAGGATGTACAGGCTGAGAATGGCCTGTTATGAGCTGTGCTGTTGCAGAATGTAGTTGTTCATGCTGTGCTGACGCCATGCCACAGGAAATCCTTCCCTGCTCAACCAATCAGCATTTTTTTGACACTTGGGACCGCAGATATGCTTGACGTGTGGTTGAGGTTTCAGCGGTGTGCACGTCAGCTCCTCTGTGGGCCACTGTGAACCATGGCTGCCCAAAAAAACCTTCTATGTGTCCCGCTATTTCACAAAAGCATGTATCTAGTTTTATATGTCAGTTGCTGATATATTTCTGCACCGACACCAAAAAGACAAATTCCTGTTAGTTTTCCCTTGGTGATTATTTTTTTTTAACTTCTGATGATGAAATAATGCTAAAATATTGTAAGTGATAAATCCTATTTAAGCAATCTTCCACAGGGTGTTGAACTTGCTGCCTGCATTTATTTATAAAACTCCTATTTGTTTCCACTCTATTTTTATTTTTAATGTCCTTCTGTTTTTGTTCATTTTATCTTCTGTTTTACTTGCTTTGTCCTACTTTTCTGCTGCTGCAATGACCCCGTCTCCCAACTGGAACTAATAAAGTTTCAGCTCATCTTACTGGGAGACAGTTGTAGTCTGCTGGGTAGTTGACATGATGATATAGGTCAGTAGTCACATTGACCTGAGATAATGTAGATCCAGTCACATTCAGTGACAGCAGGGACAGTGATGGACCAGTGAGGGTGAACTGATGGCATGAGGAAATCTGTTTAACTTGTTTAAATTGTCCCACCATAACCACTAATCTACACAGAAACTACCAGTGCAAATTGATTTCTCTTTCTCCTTTTAATGAGATTGCCGTTCATGATTCATGTGTGCCCCTATCTGTGGATCTAATTACCATATTTCCTATGGATCACTCTTGTGGGGACACTTTTCAGTGCTGTGCGACATTCTAATCAAAGTCATCACCATTAAAGCACATATTGACAACTCCGTCACTCCGGCTGATCTGAATGAATGGCGATCGTGCAGCAGTCTGGTTAAGAATGGCTAATTCCCCCCTCGTTGAAAAATCTGCAGTCAGCAGACCAGCCAATCGACCTTCAGCAGACCAAGTTTTGCAGCTCTGCAGATCAAAAAGATGTTTTGAGAGCAGAAAACAAGCCACCAGAGTCAGCAGTATCCACCATTTGACTCTACCATATTAGTATTATCATTATCCAATTACACAGCTGATTGAACTTAGATCTCATTCTCATGTCAGCCCTCCTCCTTGTTACCATGCTGAGACAAAATTAGCCAACAAGCAATGCAGGCATCAGAAGTAGTAGAGCACATGTGCACTTAAATTACATCTATTGTAGTCAAATGAATGGCCTGCATATCAATGACATCTCTGTGTGTTTTTGAATAATCTTTGATCAAAAATACTCTTCAAGTGGAATAGCATTGAGTTTCAGTCTTTTTTTTCTGATACCTCAGGACATTTTGGTCATTCTTAACACCTTTTCTCTGTTTTAAGACCTTTTTGTCCAGGTTAACACCTTTCTAAATCCACGAGGTGTTCGTCAAGGACACAGCAACAAACCGATTCATACATGCACAGGTTCATATCTGGGAGTTGCCCAGTACAATCACATTTTTCTGCTTTTATCAACTGAGCAGCTCCGCTGGGCTTTCAACACTGAAGTTCCTTATTAAAGGGCACCTTGATGGTAGCTGATGAGGAAGGGGAGAGCTTCACTCATTAATTTTCCCTGTGTATTTTTTCCAAGCTGGGCATTCACAGATTCAAGAATTTGAAGGGGAGCCCTACAAATGGAAATGAGAACACTTTTGATACCAAAATCTTGCCTCTTGCCTACAGATTTTATATATAGAGACATTCTGGTCAGGTCACATGCAAACCATAAATATTCTGCCATTCTCAATTGATAATTGCAGATTACAACCAGGAACAAAAAGACAAGTGTTTGTTCAGCCTCTTGATGTGAGATGTATGGCTATGAAAGCACCCAGGATATGGAAACATCTCCTGCCTCAGAACAACATATTGTAAAATAAATCTCATTTGGGTGTGAAGGATCAGCATTGTATATGTCCTAAAACCCTGTCTCCCACTCAGAGGGAGCAGCTGAAGGCTGCATCTTGACAATATTACAAATTAGAGCACTGGTTTCCAGAACTGGGAGACAGGATCTTAGTTTTGTCCTCATCCATCAAGACACCGCGGAAAAACACATGCAGAATGGAGGCATGGAAATAATCCCAAGGGACTCACCAGGTCGCATTCATTAAACTTTTCAATGCCAGCAAAATGAGCACAAATTAGATGGTGGATTGATAAATATGAGCTATGTGGAAACAACTGATCATTTACATATTTGACAGCCAAAACTGTGTGTGTTCGGCAACTCTTGGCCCATTAGAAGGAAGGCTTACATGCAAGCTGCTGATTTCAATATAGCAGCAAAAGCAAAAATTTCAAGTAGCAGAAATTTACTAAAACAGAAGGTGATGTTTTGGTTGCATAGGCTGCAGCCTAGAGGAGTGTTTTTTTGGCAGTCTTACGTGTTGGATTAAAGTCTGTCATAAAAATGGAATTTAGCAAGCAACTGCTGTCTATCTGTAAGCTGTGTTTCAGCTAAGAAAGGGACCTTTGGGGAGGTTTGTCTCTAAAATTAAAAATGTGTAATTCTACAAAAAAGCCCATTTCCAACCCTAACCATACCATATTAATTATAATGTCAGGATCAAATGGTCTGATATTAAATCTAACACCAAAAAAAAAAAAAAAGAAAGAAAAAAAGAAAAAGAAAAAAAAAATCTGTGGCAGCCTGTAATGCCTTTAATTCCAATAGCTATTCATGTGCACTGCAAATATATACCTCTGTGAAATGAGTATACATTTTTCCGAGCAGATGTGACATTGATCTTAGGGTTACCACAAAGGCAGAGTTTTACGGTGAAATGAGCATAAATCCACCTTAAGGACAGATGTGATCGTATAATAGCTTGATGAAACACAATGTGCACAAATATGGCTTGATGTGACACATATAAATAACCTAAAGTAACTTGTTAAATTAAGTGTTTTGCTTGATTTTTTTCCATTTAAGACTTCCTTCTTAAAATACCCAGCCATACTGCTGATTAAATTTCCTCCTCTGTTCCTCCATTTTATAACCTAAATGATGAAGTACAGGTTGCATGTCCTATTTCCGATTCAATGGATTTTAGTGATCTGTCGGTCTCTTAAGTATTGCAAATGACATTATTTCCCAGAATTCCTTCTGTGAGAGATATGGTTAATAGCCCAACCGTCTCCCTGAACTGTTCAATACCAGTGCCTCTAGGCAAGCTTCCAACCTTCTCTCATTTACCTTGGAGTGCAGGGTTGATTTAAGGACAAATCATTGCGCACCACTTTAGAGACGCACTAAAATCTTCAATAAAAATCTAGGCCGTGGTGTCTGATGAAATATTTTTCTAATATTCTCCACGCGTTGAAACTCATTATGAACTAATTTCTCTCCAACTACAGCACAAATCAGATATTGTATTTCACTTTAAAATCCAGTTTGTCAAATTCAGCCTTCCATTTAAACACAAATCAGGAACACATGAACATGACCACGAAGAGCCCTCTCTTGGGTCAGTGTCTCCATCCTCTGTACTCGAGTGTGTGTGTGTGTGTGTGTGTGTGTGTGTGTGTGTGTGTGTGTTTGCCTCTAACCTGCAGAGTGTGTGTGTTTTGCAGGTTCTGAAGTCCTGCCTTGAGTTTCTGGACTTGGCTCTTCAGCTGCTGCTTGTCATCCATGCTCTTCTCCAGCTCTGCCTCCCGCTGTTTTAACTCCTCCCTCATTTTGAGCAATTGCTAAACACAAAAAAGAATGGTTATGATGCTGAAGTCAGACACTTTTAACCAATGCTGATCTCCTTTTTGATAGTTTCTGAAGAGGGAAAATAAACTTCATCTGAAGCAGGCTTGTGACTATAAGGATCATACAAACACAATTTTATATTGATGAATAATTTTTTATTCTCTCTCTGTCAGTGTTAATGTCACAATAATTTATTTCTTGCGCTCTGACAGATCTGTCAAGCGCAAGTTGCTGCCTCCTGCCGGCAAACCTTCAATTTGCCAGCTCCTCCCTCATCGCTTGTCATAGCTTCTCACTGGGAGACGCCTCAGCTGTCTGAAAAAGAGCAGACCCTGTGGCAAGCAAGGTGGGGATTGAGTGTTGGACAGGAGGCAGAGAGCCAGGAGCGGTCAGCAAGGCACACCTGTGCCTAATGAGCCTCTCTGCACATCTGTGACCTCATTTACACCTGGTATTAAAATTCCGTCTGCATCTGGATATGCTACCTGGATAATGAATGATCCAACAGTGCCCTGGTATTTACACAGTATGCGGTAGTATTGTTTTGTCTGCACTGTGTTTCGATCTCATTTTTGACGTGTGCAAATCAGGTGAGTTAGTAGAGAGGTGGCCGGCCCACTATGGAGGCTTGACAGTTGTGTTACAAATCTCCTGGCGATCATGTCTGATGCTCGAGGTCCAGTGGAGAACTGACTGTGTGCAAATGATGGCTACCTACCTAACAACCAGCTTTGAAAAAACATGCCTGAAAACACTGTTGTGGTTTGGCTGTAAGACTATTCACAAATAAGCAAAAGCGAATAGTTTGGTGAGTTAGATTTGTTTCTGAATTTAAAGAAACAGTTCACCCAAAAAATGAAAATTTTGTCATTGGGTACATTATTTTCGTCCATACAGCACATAAGGAGTAACCAGAGGAGGGGCAACCAGAACGTGACCAAGGTGAATGTTAGTGTTGAATGTTTTGTTATAAAAGTCTATAGTGAAGATTTGTGTTAAATAACAGTAAAAATACAGGTCTTTTCCAGTCAGGATGCAAATGTTTGGATTGGTTCACATTGTGTGAGCAATTTTGTCGTCATTTTTTTTTTTTTTTTTTCCTTTTTAGGACTCGAGAAAGTCCAGAAAGCCATATCCCTCCCACTACTAAACACATTTAAACTGTGGCACACAGGTAATCGCCAAATAGATGAAATGTTTTTTAAGTCACTATAACACAGGAAACTATCTAAGGCCTTCCCTTTCTGTCCTCCAAACCACTACAAGATGTAACTTCAAATAAGCCACATAAGTTAACCTAAACCTCTGGAGGTGGTCTGGCACATCCTATCACACTCTGATAACAATGCGTGCTGTGTGCATTTACACAGTGCAAAAACATGCATTTTTCTTTATCCAGATAGGACATTAAGAGATCACATTTACATTTAATACCAGGGAGAAGTGGGATATGTGTGTATGAGCAGAGGCAGGAGAGATGCCCAATAATGCATGGTCAAAAAAGACTGCTAAATTAGAAATTACACCTAAGTCCACAAGAAGAACATTTATTTAAGGGCTGTGGGCTCATCCCCAAAGAGGAACAGTGACTGCAGCACTGATGCATAATTTATGTTGTGTCTAATTTAGATTTGGTACCGAATGCACTACAGGCAAGCATCAGAGGGAAAATTTAACACAGTGATGAACAGTAAAAGAAAGTGGTTGTACTGTGCTCCCTGGTGTAAAGTAAGTATGGATGTAGTATATATGGATGTAGTGCTCAGCCAACCTTCCTGAGGTAAATATATTAAAATAAAAATAACATGTTAACAAGCTTTTAATACCACATTCAGCTTTTTTTTTCACCATCGTGTCTCAACGGATATTTGCCTTGCTCAGTGTGTCAATATTTAGACGATGAGAAGCAGTTTTTGTCACTCTATGCACTACCTTGTTGTGAAGAGGTGTTCATGTTAAGAAGACTAACAAGAGAGGCAAATATCAGCAGTGTATAGCTGTCTTTCAGGCCTCTGGGTAAACATCCATTCTCCATACAGAACCCCTAAGCAGCATTATGCAAGAGCAGACAAGCCCCGATAGCCTAAGCAAATTCATCTGCTGATAACAGTTCAGAGTAGTTTGCCTGGCTGCATAACAACATTATTTCACACACAGACACACACGCACACACACAAAAGACGTGTCCAAATTGTTATCTAGATATTATTTTAATCATCTCATCTTAGCTTTTCATACACGTGCCAGGGGGCGCATTTTGTAAGGGTAATTACATTCCATGATGTTAAAATGAAGGGAAAGCTGATAATAAATTCCCTGCTTTGAAAACAATATTTTCTATGACATCCCTTTGCTATGAGGAATAGAAGCTGCAAGCTGGGGCTGTTTGACAACGCAGCAGGTGATCAGAAAAGTGGATTTGTGCCTGAGGAAGAATTTTCTTTTTCTAACTGCACTGCTAAATGCTACTATGGGGAATAATAACATTAAAATGGCCTAAAGCATTTGTAATAGATTATTGACAAAACCTTCCAATTAATAATAAACATTAAAACAATTAAATGACATTAAAATGTGCAGAGAAAATTCATTGGCAATTTCACAGAATTTTTCATGCAGCTTTGGCTAGAGGAGCCTTCATCACACTGAAGGTGGATGGCATACAGTGGCTGATTATTCAAGTGACTAAAATATTTATAAAATATTCACAAGATATCTTTCAGAATGGACACAGCATAGTGCACAGCTCAAATTACACATTTAGGTTTAGAAATGAGTTCAGAGGGAAACATCTCTTTGGATCTGAATGAACTCAAGGAAAAAGAAAGGATCGGTGCCATTAAAAAATCTATAAAAATGGATATGGCATCTAATACATAGCTCTAAATGCTCTTATCAGTAATTGAGCCTATTGCTCTACATGGCAGCAAGGTGTGGGTTGACTAACACAACATATAAACGGACAAAGTGGGAAAAACACCCAAAAGAAACCCTGCATGATGAGTTTTGTAAAATTGCATGTAGGACTGTGGACAAAATCCACTGTTACTGAATATATAAAAAAACCAAAACATAATAATTTCTGGAAGCACCTTAATGAGAGTGACCCCCTCAAATTCTGTGATAAATGCTAAGAGTAGAATGTGGAAAACACTTCCTCCAGCCTACTGGTCCTAAGGCTCAGGGGCCCATCAGTAACTAACATCATGAACAACCAAGGGCCCCAGAGGAGAGATAGATAAATTACAACACAGAATGGAAACCTACTTGGCTCTTAAAAAGACTAGACAGACTAAATATTTGACCAAATTAACCAAACAAATAGCAGAAAAAAGTTGAATAAGACCTTATCATTGTAGAGACTCCCAAATGAGACACCCAATCTAATGAAATGGGTGCATGCCGTGGGTCTGCCACAACCCGTCCTCTCAGGGCAACCAGCTCTGCCCAGAGGCTGTGCCAGTCAGGGTTGTATTTTCTAGCCAAATGTCAAAAGGACAGTAAAATTAGATATGACAGTTTCCTAAAATTTACAAAAAAGATCCCTGACCTCACCAACTCCAAAGCTGGCCATTGTTCTGCGTTAGTGGCAGGAGATCGTCTACAATATATGGGACAACCAGTGTGGCATGTAGTTGAAATCATATTGATTTTATTTGTTTGTATGTTGTTTGTGTCATTACTGTCATTGTTAACATGTTATCACAGTAGCTTCATGATTTTTTTCTTGGAAAACTGCCATGACAGTCTTATGCCTGCTGCACTTATATGCCACTAAAGCAATAATAAGTAAACTGAACTTTGCAAAATGATATATGGATGTAATCCTAGTACCTACTGAATGCGTATGTATTTAAATGTATGCATTACCTTCTGCATGCCCTGCAGAGCCTGCTGCAGGAAGCTGAGCTGCTGAGAGTGTGTGTTGTCCTCCTCGCTCCTGATTGGCTGGTTTTTGCCCTGTTCCTGTTTCAGCAGCTCCACTTCGTTCCTGTAGGCGTCCAGCTGGCAGCGCAGGGAGTCATTCTCCTCTTTTAAGGCTTCTGCTTGGGATGTACCTGCAGGCAGACACATTTACACAATATTAGACTATTATAAAAGAATGATTCTCCTCTTGTAGAATATCACTTCAAGCACAAATCCACACACACATGCACAGACACACAGAATGCGTGTGCACATTGATGTACCGGTTGTTTATAGCTAAGGGGATTAAGGGTAGGCACACCATTCTGGAAATTACAGGGCTTGATAAATCCTGGCACACTCAACATACAAAACACCTTACTTCCTTTAAAATAAGGACTGGGAATATTTTTTCACAGATTATCCCTTGGTTTGACAAATTAAGAATGGTAACAGTCCAATTGCAGCACGTCACAGTCATCCTCACATGCATTCCTACCAAATACTCTTCGACTCGCAACATCATCAGTCTCGATTCTTTTACCTCCCACAACTATAGAAGACAGAAAAAAAATCACAAATTTTTTCATAAAAGCTGTGAAAAATGAATTCTTCCTTATCTGAATAATACTGGAAAAACTGCAAAATCCCCAAGAGAATGTTAGACAAAGAATCATTCTCCTCCTTTTTACATTTCTGAATCAAATGGGGAGTATGGGAGCCTTTAAGAAATTACATTCCCATGCAGGAAATGAAATACAATCCCTACTGAAAAATAGCAAAAGTGCTTTTATCTCTAAATAGGCTTTTCCGACTTCAATAGGGATCTTTTTTCCCTATTAACTTTCCTGAAGAGATTTAATTCAAATGGAGCTGACCTCAAGTTTGCCACTGAAAGCAGGGCGAGACAGGTTTATTGATTTTGGTATACATTTGGCATACACGGATTGTGTATTGATAAAGTAAGCACAAAAGGAGGTAGCTGTTGTACAAATAACAGTTGACAATTGTTAATCAAAATGTCAGACATACATTTTCTCAGTTCTGTCTTGGTCTAAGATTCTCTGAGGAATTTGCGATGTAATTAATTTGCAATATAATTTTCCATGATGGGAAAAGATTGAACCCATTTGATGTCTTCTAAAGGGATCTATAATGAATCCCAAAACAAAACAAACAAAAAAGTTTTATGCGAGTGATTAAAAGTCCCTTCACCAGACCTGACCTCATTCACAGAAACAACACTGGACATCATTTACAAAAACTGTGCACGATCGTAATTAATCTTAAAGTGTATTTATGAATGTTTACATGATTTTTTTGCCATTGTTTTTCATATTTTTTTTACACTGTATTGTTTGCTGTGTGCCCTGACCAACTCATCAAAACAAATTCCTACTACATGCAATATAGATGGTTGATTCTGATATTCACTTAAAGGCAGAGAGCTAAGCGGACAAAAAAGAAAAAAATGCTACAAAGAAACTTGAGGGAAAAAAAGAGCGTCAATATTCATTAGGAAACAGATTTTGTGAAGTAGATGAAGAGATGATGTATTTTTTAAATTTATATAAGTCTAATTATTTATTGTAAATAAATATTGTATTAAGATCCTTGACTTGTCAAATTATTATATTTCCATGCTTGTCCAATGGAGATCAAGGTGGATGATCCATAAATTCATAAAAGGCAGACTAAAACAGTCTAGCATCATTAATTCATCATTTTTAATAAGGAAATTGAAATTTTAACACAAATAAAGAGATAGCACACAGTTTTTTTATGTATTATTTATTGAAAATAAGTACTGTATTAAGACCAAGGCGTATTAAAATACTGTATTCCAAGCCTATCCAACTGGAGATCATGATCAAAAATCTACATGGTCAGCAAAAACTCAGCCTCGTCATTCATTCACTGGTTTCAGTGAGGAAATTGATAAATGAGGAGATGACATATTGATTTATATATCTATAACGTATATAAACAGATCAATAAGTCAAAACTGTGTACTGTAAAAAAAAAAAAAAAAAAAAAAAAAAAACATAGACATACATACATGGTATTCCAAATCAGCTCTATACCACATAGAGCAGATTTGGAGTATCACATTATTCCTATCTAGTTGGACACAACACTGAACAAAAGGCTCAGACAAAAGCACTTCTAAAAATGGCCTCAAAAACACAGTTGGTGGACTTCATATAATTATCTTGTATAATAATAATAATAATAATAAAATCTTGCATAATAATCATATAATTATCATCATGCATGCACTCACTCCACCACATTTCAGAGTGCACCACAAGTGCGCTAAGAGGCCATTGTGCTTGATCCCGTCAAGTACTACAGTCTAAATCAACAACATTACAATATAGTTTCATGCCGGCGCTGACCATCTGAGAGACATGCAGCTGGAATTAAATCACCATCCAAGCTCGCTGGTAACTGCACACTTGAGAGCACACTCCTCTATTGCTCTCTCAATCTCTTTATCCAGATGAGGCTGCTCAACAGCACCCTGCTCACCCACCCTATTTTGAGTTACAGGCCTTTTTTCCATCGCAACTTCAAGTCAAACCATTTATTTTTAGTTTCATCTCAGGTACATTTCTAATGACACTGACAACACCAGTGATTTTGTGCAATTTTTCTCTCCGTTTGTGCCACTCCACTGCTTATAATTTAATTTTTTCCCGCTAACTCCACTCCCCATAACGACACTTTTATTTTGAGCTTAAAATTCTCCTCACCATGAATTCTCCACATTTCCCCTAGCGCCTTATAATTGCACACAACCAATAAGTCACAGGCTTTTTATGAGCTTGCCAGAAAGTCTACCTAGAGCCTACTAATCAACAGCGACAAGCACTTGTGTCCAACTTATGAACAATTATCATCAGATACGTCAAAGGACATGTTGAGGGGAGTTGCTGACATGTCTCATGTATCCCAGGTTGGTTTTTCATAGATACTTTTCTCTGGAACAAAAATAATAAGTATTTAAGAAAAAGCTTTGTAAATGATGTCCATTCTATCCTGCTTAAAAAATAAAGATTATGCTTTTGTCTTTGATTCCTTCAAATATTCTACAGAGGACTGTAATGATCATATTTGTTGAACAATTCATGGTATCAGTCGAGAAATGTAATGCGAGCCACATCTGGCAGGTGCCCTGAATTTTGTTTATTTTCCTGCCCAATTAATGAAACCTGATCAAACTTTCCAAAAGCGTACAGTCAAAGTTTTCATCACCAGAAAACTGGTTCTCTGAATTATGTATTTCTTCTGTGGTACAGTGTGTGATGTTTATGTGTGTGTGTGTGTGTGTATGTGTGTGTGTGTATGTGTGTATGTATTCCTATCTTATCACACAAATTCAATATTTATCACATCCGAGCATTTCAGGTCAAGCTGTCTGGCCAACACGGAGTCTTTGACCTGAGTGGATTTCTTGACTTTAATTCTGCTGATATCTAATGTAGCCTCTATCGCATATTAAACTTATCAGCGTGTAGTTTATCAAAAGGAACAATAATAAGCGATGTCCTGATATGGCATCTGTTCATCAGAGCCAGCTGTAGGAATATTAGCCCTATTCTCTGTTTAACTTTATCCTTTTTAATTTATTTTTGCGAGGGGTGGGGAGTCAGTCGTCTCTAGTTGCATATCAGATTTATTTCTGCAGAGCTTCTCAGTAGAAATAATAACAAAAACATCACCTAATGTGAAGCCTGAGGGGTGTGACTATCCTTTAGAGAAAGTTCAAAAAGATTAGTTCTTTTTCCTGTTCAACTCAATTTATCTATTTCTTATTGTGTCGCCTTTATCTTATATCAGATTAAAGGTTTTTTCTCAATAGATGTAATGCACAACCCAGTTCTGTGTGTGTGTGTACGCGTGTGTCAGTGTGTCTTTGCGTATAAGTGTGTGTTTTCTTGTATTACTATCAATGTGAAAAACAGTTTTATTTTCAAGACCTTCAGAGTGAGGACACTGTGTGAAATGGGGTCCTTTTGGCCTTTTTTCATTTCTTCGAAGCATAAATTTAGGATCCAGGCTTTGGATTAGGGTTATCCACCCTTTCATTTTGTAACACTATACAGACTTGTGACAAATTAAAAGAAAAAACAAGATAAAGTGTCTTAGTAAGGTGTTGGGCCACCATAAGCCACCAGAACAGCTTCAGTGCACCTTGGCATAGATTCTCCAAGTCCATGGAAAACTACTGGAGGAATGAAGCACCGTTCTTCCAAAAAATATTCCTGCAGTTGGAGTTTTGATCATGGTGGTGGAGAGCGCTGTGTAACACACCGGTCAAAAATCTCCTGTAAGTGTTCAGTCGGGTTTAGATCTGGTGTCTGCGAAGGTCAAAGCATATGATTTATCTTTTTCATCCTCATCAAACCATTCAGAGAGCCCTTGTGCCCTGTGGATGGAGGCTTTCATCCTGGAGGAAACCAGTCCCAACATTTTGTAATAGGATAAAGGCGATCACTCAGAATAACTCTGTACTGATTTGCAGTGATCCTTCTCTCTAATGGGACAAGTGGAAAATGCCCACCACAGTGTAACAGAGTCAGCAGACCCCTTCAGCGTTGGGGTCCAGCATTCAGGCCTGTAGCGTTCTCTTGGTGGATGCCACACACGCACTCGCCCACTCGTCCAGAGTATGATGAATGATGACTGATCTGACCACATCACTTTTTCCCATATCTCTGTACATCGGCACCTAAGGTTTTTACACCACTGAACTCTCAGATGTGTATTTGTCTTTGTAATGAGAGGTTTATGTACTGCAACGCTGCTATAGTATCCCTCTCTGTGTCCAATATCTGTTGGCTGAATGGCGCTCCATCCCTTCAGGAGAGATTCAGTGACTTGGAGTATCTGTGCCGAGGCGCAATGAAGCTCTTCTGGAAGCTTGTGTTGGCCCAAGACCATACTAAGATGCTTTATTTTGGATTTTCGTTTAATTTGTCACTCGTCTGTATAATCTAATTATGGTAATCTATGATCTTCAGTGCATTCCATGAGCTTGTGCTATAATTTTTTCATTATGCCCACAATGTCTGCATGCTCCCTCAACAACGTCTGCTTCAATTAGTCAGTTTCCTACATTTCCCTCTTAACCTCAACTGTTGGTGCTGTATAATTTAACACTGCTCAAAATGTTGCTCTTCCAACTTCAAACCTATGGTTGACTCTGTGTTAAGTTATATTTGAAACTACACAATAGTAGCCAAAGTTATTTGTACCAGCTGTAAATAGCATTTTTATGATGATGATTTTTCTTTAGTTCACATAAACAATTTTAATCTTCCAATTTGTCTCTCCAGACTCCTCAAAATGAAAGTCTCTTGTTCCACTGACTCAAACAAGCCAATAGTTGGTGTTTATCAAAGCAATCAGAATTGAGAACGGTTTCACCTTTGGTCAACAACTTTAATGATAATCAACTCCCCCCCAGTTTGTCCCACTGGCTGTATGGCACTGTGGAAAACAAGATGCTGTTGCCATCACTCAGAGGTTGCATTCACATCTCTTCAGTTTAATGGTGACTCCCTATAGCCATCAAAATAAAAGTCTTGTCTTTCATTCACATCCTCAGAAACACGGCACTGATGTTTGTCCCTGTAGTTGGACACTGTCAGCTATAAAAGCAAAGACTCAAGTTCAAGTTCAGGTTTGTTTAGAGCACAGGATCACTGTTTACATGTCCATATGTTTACAAGAAACAGGACGACACACCCTGACTTAATCCTAATAGTGGGCAAGAAAAAACTCTGATAAGCTAGACACAGCTGAAATTCATACTCATAGCTACAAGACTTTACTGGCCTACATGAAAAGCACAAGAAAATCCACTGTGCCATATCTGCTTGTTAGCGTCATGATGTGAACACATTACATATTTAAGACCTGTTAATTATAGGTAATTACAGCTCATGTTCTCTGCGGTTCCTGTGAATGTGAATGTGAATCTCACGGTGTTAATTTCTTCAAATTTCATATTTAAATTCCACTGCACGTGAAAAACAGGAGTGACACTTCACATTAAAGAGGCTGTTCCCTACTTGGACAAATGTGTAAAATGAGAAATGTATGAATGTCTGTAAACAATACATTATCAGTCCTTAAGACATGAATATGTAGGTGTTCCTTTCAACCAAACACTACACCAGTGAGCAGCAAAACCTCAACAAAAGAAAATCACTTCATTTAGTGCTTTGTTGGAACAAAACCATGCTCACCCTTGGCATCCCATGGTGAGTGGTTGTCCCTGCTCTATATACTCCTATTTTAAACTTGGACACCCCTCAAAGGGGACAGTTTTTGATTAATTGTTCATTTGCACACAAAGTACCTGATTCAATTATTTATTTTCCATCACCCTTTGGGATTATCCTTATTAAGAAAGCAGTTGTGGAGAGCATTATAGATTCATAACACAGATTCAACAGATTCCATTAAAATAACAAGACTTATTATACTGAAACAGGGCCAACTGGCCGTCACAGTAGAAATAGGAGTTTAGCTCTTGGACTTAAGTTAAAACATAAAAGTGTGTGTAAATTAACTGCTGACATTTTGTAAAGTATGCCTAATAATGTTTATTCCACCAAGAATTAACGAGTGAAACAGTAGCAAAGTTACCACTGGCCAATTCCAGCTCCAGCTCCCTGGGTGGAAAAAAAAAAAGCCGATCTTTAGGATACTCTGTTCTTGTATTGCACCATAACACTACCTGATTCTACCACAGACATTCACCTTTTCTCTTTTGTCTGCAAGCAGCTCACTCTTTCAATAAAAGTAAATAGGCAGAGTCAAATATAATACGTCACCATTTGTCGGGCTGTAAGGACACCGCTCTTAAACAAAGTGCCTGACCTTGTTCCATCTCTCGCTTATGATAGTATGTGCAGAGCAGCAGCGATTGTGATCACGTGGTAAGAGCAATAGAGCGAGGTTTAGCGAGCCCGCCACTTACTCCAGCACAACATGATTTGTGGTTGCATTCCTTTATGGCCTATTAAGGCTAATGTCGGTGGATAAATTGGCTTTCTTTTCTATGATGACCCTGAATAGGAATAAGCAGGTATGGAAAATGGATGGAGAGATGGATGGATGGATAGATTTTTCCTTGTATGATTGTTGAACATTGCTGCTAAGTGGTGAGTGCAGCGAGAAGCCCTTGCTCTCTGATTCTGAGGGACTGACACCAACAACCTGATATAAATTGTGCTGAAAATGTCCCGCTATCAAGCTACATTGAATCTATGCTAGAAATATCTTGAAATAACAGGATGTATTCTGCGTTTATGTGTTTGGCTATTCAAAGCAATCCATAGGAATGAGAAAAATTCAACACCAAACAAACACAAAATGGCAGAGAAATGCTAAGTACACCAGTAAAAGCTACTTTTTTATAGCAATAATGTGTTTTGAGATGGATTTTTCCATTGAAAGACAGAATGAGAATCAGGTTCAGTTAGAATAAGGGTTAAAGTTCAGAATAATTTAGGGTAAGGTTAGTACGTTTTTTATTTTACGATTAAGGATAGAGTTTTATTTTGGCTTACTGTAGGTAAGGGTTAATGTTTGGTATGCAGTGGTGAGAGTAAATGTTAGGATAAGGGATTATATTAAATGGAGTTAATGTAATTTCTATTTCTGTAATTACATTTCCACAGAACAAGCCCCGACTGCATGGACATGAATTAAGCAACCAGGATGAATAACCTCCACTAATAAAATCTGCCACATTTCATAGCTACTCCTGACTTCTTTGTGGTTGTGTTTGTTTTTGTTTTAACCCATTTTACATTCACAATTACCCTATTTCCTTGGTTTTGATGAGACGCGTCTCATTGTGAACTGCTATTGCAAATCTACCAAATCTGCCTCTTTCAAACACATCTGTTCTGAAACTAACTCTCTAAATATTTAATATTTGATAATAAAACCAACAATTGTTAATATTTAATGTTCAATTCACCTCTGAGCAGGCACTAATTAATAATATCACCTGGATTATCTCTATGGCAACTACTAAGAGCAAAACTGAGGCTTCTGGTGGGAACTTGCTGTTTGAGTTTCACCTGACCATATGCTCGGCAGGTATGCAAGAGAAATAATGTCAAAAACTGATGAACATCTCCTTTAATGAACAAATCATTATGAATGCATAGGTCTTCTACAGTGGGTCTCGAAAATTTTGTGCACATTTTAATAGTGATATGATAGAGTTACACAGAGAGGGAGAAGGAGAAAGAGAAGGACAGGCAGACAGACAAATAAAAGAGCTGGGCTTGTGAGAGATGGAGAGAGAAAGGGTATGAGAGAGAGAGAGAGAGAGAGAGAGAGAGAGAGAGAGAGAGATGTATTGTTTATCAGCAACAACCGGTTCAGGGTGGCTTTCCCAAAGCATGTAGTTATGCTTGAAGTCATTCTTCAAGACATTCACTCATTTCACAAAGCCAAAAATACTCACAGTTCATGTGGTAAGTGAAATATGCTCCCGTTCTTTCAACTTGGTGCCAGTCATGAGGTTTCAAGTCTCTTTCAGGTGTCACTAAGGCAAAGCCATTAAACCTGCAGACCGGCTGCTGTCTTGCCTACATATGAATACGCTGTGTTCCACAACATCAAAAAACACTTTTCCTTTAGTATTTTATTGTGAACATAAATAAATAAATAAAGCCACCTGCTTTTACCTATGTATTTATTATTAGGCCAAAGCAAGTGGTATGATATGGCCTATGTTAATAACATACTGGATGCCTTGTGTAGGCAGTTATTTGCTGCAGTCGGGTCTAAGCATTTCCCAGGCAACTGGCCTACAACACAGAGAGTGTGGCTAATGAGCCAGCAAGTTCAGTAAATATTTTCCCACAACAAGTGAAAACTATTGACCTGTAATATTTATCTGGGTCTATATTACACACCAGCTTATATCCACAGGACAGCCTACCAGACACAGCTCTACTGGAATGACAACATTACAAAGATCAGGAGATTAATGATTTCACTGATTATTAAACGGTGATTCATTACAGTAACAGGCTTCTTGACACACACACCCTGATTTACTAAATGTTTGTGGTTGCACTAATGGCATTGTGTGTGAAAAAAGTAACAATTCTGATTCATCAGTGGTGTGCAGATTGATTTTGCAAGTGCAACTGAGGGTGGACACCAGGGTAGAAACATTTAGCACCTTGGAGCTGATGAATATGCGTGCCAGCCAAGAAGTGCAAAAATTAAGGAGGGATTCATTCCAATTTTTATAGTAGTTCCTTGCAACTGATTTACTAAAGGAAAAAACAGCTACTTCAACCTAAAAGTGCACGTTATTTATCACCCAGTTAAAGCATGCTTTATTTTAGATGCAAACATAAAAACTATTTTCAAAAACTACCAGGAATCTGCTTACGCTTGTTTTTACAAAGTCAATTAATGTTACACAACTTATGTTATTTAGAGGAAGGGATTACATTATATTACCAGATTACTATGTATTTTATTTCAATTCATATTGTAAAATATATTCATATTTTATTCAATTCATTCTGTCTGTTGGCCCCTCTGCCAAATCTTGCTACCCAGTGGAGCAGGGATACAACAATGTCCACATTAGATCCAGAAATGTGGTGGAGCGCAGGCTATATCTGAAGGCGAGATTTAGCTGCCTCGACTGCACAGGTGAAGGTTGCTGTTCAGTCCAGAGAGAGCATCACTGCTGTTTACAGTATGTTCCACAACGGTTGGCTGTTGATAAACGCAAATAGGGTGATGATGAGGATGACGATGTGGAGGAAGAGGTGGAGGAGGACTGAGATGAGGACGGGGCACTTCCTCTGCCCATGTGTGACAGAAGAATCAGGGTTTGAGTGATACATGATTGTTTCCTCCTGTGTTTTTCATGGATGGCCTACTCACCATAAGAATGATTTAACATGTAATCTACAGTAGAAAGTCTGTGTAACTACTGTAGGCTATCTTTGAACAGGAAGTACTAGCAATATTTAATCATTCGCAATCCAGCTTAAATAGCGACCCTGCTACTTGAACTGGCTAATTGTGCCAAGAATGTCAAGGATCCTCTTGAAGAGTTTTGAAGTAGTTCATGAAGTACGCTTTAAGTTTTCAAGATGCATTGTTACGTGGAAAGCCACTTCTGATTGGTTTTCAAGGATCAAAACCTTTTCAGTTTAATGTGAGAATTGTCATCTCTTTCACCATCACTGAAAACATCAGGGAGAGCACCTTTGTACTGAATAATGAAACAAAGTGAATGCATATTCAATATGAATGTCAGCAGTAGTATAGTCAAAGAAACACTGAAAAAATGGAGGAGTTTGCTGAAAAAAAAAAAAATACAGGGAGAGCACTTTTGCTGTGAATAATAAAACAAAATGAATACCTATTCAAAAAAGGCTTCAGCAAAAGTATAGTCAAAGATATGCACTTAAAAATGGTCTACACCTATAACTTTTGTTAAACCTCTTGGAGCCTAAAGAAACCTTCAGCAGAGGAAAACATTATCCTATTAATGTAGAGATCAATAGACTGGTTAGAAATAGACTGGTTAGAGTGTGATGTTGTAAACAAAGTGTAGATAAGTATTGTTGTGATCAGTGTCGAGGGGGGGATCGACCTTCCTGTTGTGCCTTCTGGAGGTGTGATCCTGATTCCACCAAACATCTGTGCTATTTGATGACTGTTTTGACAATGATAAACTTGGTGTAACCCACCCTTCTGTTCACGCGAAACCAGATAAAAGACGCACTGTACAAGATTTTATGCAAACATTCATTCATTTTATCAGCATAAATCACAAATTGGGGCTACAAGAGAGAAGCACATCTCATTCCCACTAACTGAGATTCAGGTATAGACTCTGACAGGAAGTCTTCTTGGTGCGCAGGAATGATCGAATTAAAACTTAAGAACAAAATATGGGAGCTTCTCCTAAGTAGGAATGAGTGCTTCATCCACAGAAAGCTCGACTTACCTCTGAATGCCTGGGTAATGAAGTCCTTCAAAACTTCAAACATTCAAACAACCGTGTCCTACTGCCACTTAAAGCAGGCAAAGGTTTAGTTTAAAGTTTATGTGCCTTTTCCCCAGTTGTATATAGAATGGAGCTATTCTAATGCAGTCACTTTTCAAACACAATACTGTTGATATATGAGGCATGGTAGGATCACAGCACCTAAGTGTGACTTTCAGCAACATGCATACCTCCTCAAGTGCCTTTGCTGCTGAAGTGTCTTTACCTGATGAGTCCTCAGAGTCCTTGCTGTCGGTAGCGGGGGCATCCTCCATGTCATCATCAGACATCTCCATCTCCTCCTCTCGTCTGATGCCCATCAGCTGCTCGTTGTGCATGTTTCTAATCTCCTATAAAGCACAATAAGAGGAGCAGCAGGTAAGTAAATATTGCGGTTGTACAGCATGCCTGGTTGTACAGGAAATCCTTGGACACACACCTGTGCACACATGTGAAAATAAACACATGCGTGAACACACATATACACACAGCCACTCTGCAAGTCATCTTAGCTGCTAACAGCCTCTGCTGTAGACGCACAGCCATCTGTCTAGTGTCTTCATGGCTCTCAGCTCCAGGCTAACAGAGGCCAGGCAGGTAGTCTCTGAATGAATGCATACATCTGGACTGCAAGGGGGGAATAATGCATCTCTGACACCACTTCTACTGGTGCAGATGGGAGTGAGCTGACTATTGGTTAGATTCTCTACTTGTTGTCACATCTTTTCCCCGGATTATTTTTCAGTTGTCACCAGTAAAGGTGTACATGGTTGTTCCCCATGATTGAAACTTGCAGAAGGGAATATGGATTGGGCTGCGTCTAGTCATCCGTTACACATAACCTTGGAGCCTCTGCTGACCAGTTTAGATGAAACTTGGATGTTAACATTGGGGTCCATCTTTTTGAATATAACCCTGTGTGGCACAACACAGCACCAGCAACAGGCCGACAGGATCTTAAGCTTGACGCACAGTATCTTGAAAACCGCTGGGGCAAATGTGATGATCCTTAGAGGACTGATGTATTTCTACATTGATATCCAGCATCAACAAAAGGGCATTCATTAAAGGTCGTCTGTATAAAAAATACACCATTAAATTATTCATAAAGTAGGTTAAGAAAACCATTTTGAATTATGTGCAAATACGGGTTGACCTGGATCCATTATACATAATTGTCTGATTTGACCAGCTGTACTTCACCTCTGGGCTGTGTAAATTTATGGAGGCAGTTTGACCTGCAGAGAGATTATTTTGGTCCATCTACCTCTTTCTTGCTTAAATAGAGTCTCTAAAAAAGAGAGCTAGAACCAGTGTTAAAATTTTATGTGGATTGACTATCAGCATACACATATTCAGACAGACACACACATACACACAACACAATCAAATACACAAAAGCACTGACACGCGCATTCACACACAGAGAAAGAGTGAACGTGCATCAAGAGTGAACGTGTATCGGTTATCACGTAGGAGGACACAAGGCCATTTCTCTGTGGTTAATACGGTGTGAAAGTATAAAACAGATAAACGACGGCAGGATTAAAACAGGCTATTGAGCATGTTGAAGGACTAAAGATCAAAGAGGACTGTAATCCTTCATGATAACTTCTGGCTGTTCGACTGAGAACCTTATGAATGCTGTTCTGTTCTTTAGCCTATTCTTTTTCAAATGTTGTGCAGCAGCATTTAATATGATACAAAAACAGAGCAACTTTTGCATGTGTATTGTGACACTCTTCAGTGTGCCTACTCAGTCAGGAAATGGTAAAATTTCAATTTTCCCAATAAATTTATCTACTACATGTTTGTATTTAATATTTATCTCATGGGTAGAACAGCACCACAACAGTAAGACATGCAGTAAAAAGTAGTTAGAGGTCTATATTTTCCACCTGCAAGGATACAGCTTCAATTTGTCCTGTTCTACTTCCTGTGCTACGTCACAGGGGAGAGGAGCTGATGGACTCCCCGGGGAGATAAAACAGGTTTTAACTTAAAGTGAAGAGAGAGGAGGATGAGACATAGCTAGACATGCTGCCTGTGTGGAGGATTTTCTCCTCAGCTGAATCCTCTGAAACTCTCTTTTCACACCGCAGACCTGGGTTTGACTGTGAGCCAGCGTACATCTAGCCATTAACACAGATCACAGGCAGATCACATCCTACAACACATATCCGTCATGATTAGGTGCCTGACTCCCTGCAGCCCACCACCACCTGCACCACGACTGGGGTCAAAAATTTATAAATAAATACATCAAATGACTGATGGGGTGACAGGAGCCGGACTCTGATTATCATATCATTGCTGACCTCAATCATCCAAATTCCTCTAACTTCCCATCTCTGCCCTGCCCTCCTCCTTGTCCATCATTATTTTCATGTTAGTTATACATGCCACAGCCTCATCATTATTGTTAGTTTACTGTCTTTGCATTGACTACCATATCTAGCCTATATTTATTTGTTTAAGCAAGATATTGTATCATCCTTTCTTTACTTCCTACTTGCATATATTGTTACCTTCGATATATAGTATATAGGCTGGTTTACATTGTTATACATTATTTATTAATAATCACATCATACTGAATCCAACACATCCTCTGCCCAATCCACAACTCCATAGTTAACAACATCTGCCACTTATCTAACTCACACACACACACACACACACACACACACACACACATATACACATTACTATGAAATGCTGTACTGTGCCTGCTGTGCCTGTGTCATGTTCTTGCCGCTACGTTCTGTTTTGTGTTGTCTTGGTCTTGTCTTTGATGCTTCTAAACTATGTATATGTTTACACAGTTGGATACACTCACATTCACTGTAAATGCTGTACACGTGTGGGGGTCAAAATAAAGGAAAGTCAATCAATCAAAAAAAAAAAAAAAAGATTCAGTGCTGATGCTGCCTTATACCTGCACTTTTGCTTTGATGTTTCTAACTTATTGCCTCCTTGTAAAATATCTTGCTTTTTTGCTTGCTTGTGGCTGTTCCTGCACTTTTCCATAAAAATGTAGATAGTTACCATTATACACACATAGCTACAGCACACACTAGTACAACACAAACAAAGTTATAGTCAGTTGGGACTTCAGCACAGCTCGTGAATAAAAGGGTTTCCACAGTTCTCGGGATCATTATTGTGCTCACACGTTTTATTGCAAGAAAAACAAAAAAAGCCAAATTTAAGACACTGTCAGCAATTCCTCATCTTTAATGACCGTGAGGGCCCTTTTTAATATAGAGTTGATTTGTTTATGATGGAAAGAGCTTCACTCTGAGATGAGATAGCTATCATTTGAAAAAAAAAACAAACAAAAAAAAAACAATACATACTCATACAAAAAGGCAGTGCTCAACACTGAAAAGTAGTTTAGATTATTAAATAACAAAAGTTGACAAAGGCAGTTGCTGACTGACACACTGACAATTCTCACTTAGACTCACTGTAAATACTGAACAAACTGCAGGTATCACTTTCCTCCAAAAATAGATATGGAGTGATTTAGGTGAAACCTAATTAGCCTTGACCGCAGCGCATACACAGTCATTCTTATTACATGCATGGCCACCCACTAGTTTAGACTACAGTCTGACGTGTTGTGACCCTGACCCCAACCAGCCAATTTACATCAATGACAGCCTCAAAATTAGCACAGATGGGGTATTCAAATCTGAGCTGGAGATATAAGTCAGGTGTGGCACATTTGGAGTGAGGTTTTTATTCAAAGACAAACAGCATGTATACATTTTATAAAACTAAAAGGATGGATAATGTAAACAAAGGACAAAAGCTAAGAAAGAGGAAGACTAGTGGAAAAGAGCAATAGTAAAAGGGTTATTAGATGATAAATATGTTAAACTTGGCAACTTCAAAAATATATCAAGCAAAATTGATGTCACCCAGGGTGTCACAACCGAGGCGAAAACTTATTTCCATTGTGATCCTTCTGGTGTACAGATGGTGAGGCAGTTTGGCCTATTACTGATACACTGATGGGAACAACACAGCCCGAGCGAAGCAGCGAGAATGGTACAGCAGCTGATTAGACACACTTAACTTGGACACAATAGCTTTTTAGCAACAATGGTGGCATGCACTGAGACCTGAAACAACACTTAGTAGTGCTAAAACCTCTGTGCGAAAGCTACTGTCATTGCAGTGGGAGAGGAGTTAAGAAAAGGGTGTGTGGAGGCACTGAGCCCCTCGAAACAGCAAATCAATATTCATGGGTTAAAGAGTAAAGTGTGATTAATGTATCAACACCCTGATGTGGGCAGCTCCCAGCAGCAGTTGTGAATGTTTGTTAATGTCATAGATCTATTTCTGGAAAGGCATTAGCATTTTCGTAGATCTGTGGGGGATGGAACAGAATGGATGCTATTCTCTTCAGATACTGTACATGAATATTCACAAAGACAAGAGCCTCATTGACATTCAACAGAGAGAATGTGTCAGCAACATGCTGTGACAAAAGCTTGATTCACAATAGTGTGCACTTTCTCTACACATGGATATATATATATGCGTGTGTGTGTGTGTGTGTGTGTGTGTGTGTACTGTCTGTGCTGGTGTGTGTGTCTGTTTGTATGCACGTGTGCATATTGTGCATATAGTGCATATAATATCTGCCTGTTGATTAAACCCTAAATCAACTGTTTCTACACTTTGGCATTAGGAGACTCTCGGCAGATCAAAGTTACCAATCAGATATACACCACACTCCTGCACCCTCCATTAAATACAGCACACCCTCCATTAAACACAACAAGGCTTAATGATAATTAATGTGGCATTTGTCAGACAATAAATACTAATGAAAAAACGCAAAATGCATCAGTTTCAGAAAAAAACATTAAATGAGATGGATGACCTCAATTTCCTGTGCAAACAAAACATGCAAATCAGTAATTTAATGTGTCTGTTTAGATGGATTTAGGCGATGACTGATGAGATAGTTCAGAGCTGTAGAGATACATCTGAGTTGCCTAAAATTACCTGATCCTGGTAGCCCTGAGAGACCCCCAAAAAACAGTAGCTCATTATTTTTCATCAGAAAAACGAAGGACACAGGTGGAGAAAAAAACAGAGGAGACAGTGTGCATGTGAAAGAGGGAGAAGCAGCACAGAAAAAGAGAGAGCACGGACAGGAAGACAGACAGGGAGAAGAGGAGAGCTCGCCTGGCACTTACCAACACATCACAGAACTTCAGCCTTGAGTTCAGTTTCAATTTTTGGATAAAGAAAACGATAATACAAGTTCACCGCTTATGACTGTGCTGCAACGAGTCTTTTCCACGTTGAAGTAATAATATAATGAATGCATTCATTGTTAGGATGAGTAGGAATTGTAACATAACCCAAACAAAACTGGCATTTTATAGTGCCATGCTATGCCCAGCTGGCCTAATGGACTGAACTTTCTGTCAGTACCAAAACAATGTCAGTTTTGACCCTGGCTGTTTTGTCCTTAAACTATCTGCAAAGACAGTGTGCTCATTTCAACCCAACTTTTGTCTCTCTCTCTTTTTTTTTTTTTTTTTCGGTATCATCTCAACTAATATCAATTAATATCAAAACATATATGCAAAATTTGTTTCAGAGTAACGTTTGCCTCATGAGGTGTCCTCATTAGAGCAACAAATGACCTTCCTTTAGCAGCAGAGTTTAGTGAAAGTTTGGTCTAAATCTTTTAGATCTTGGTGTAGCCTTTGATACTGCAGAGCATGCAATTTTAAGTGATCGCCTCAATTTCTGAGTTTGCATGAAGGACACAGTATTTAACTGGCTGAATTTACATAAAACTTTCTCCATCGTGGTCGCAAACTCACCTATTTAAATACCCATTATTTGTGAAGTTACTCAAGGTTCAGGTCCTTTAACATAAGCCTCCTTGGCTAAATGCATTTCTCTCCATTGCTATAACAGTCATACACACCAGAGAAGGTCATTCATTTCTTAGACTCCCAGTGTAGCATGCAACAAAAGTCTTTGTCATGTCCCTGGCTAATTAAAAAATACAGCAGTTGATATCTGGTAAGAACAACAGACAATATGGAAATAGAGGGAGAAGAATATGTGCACGCCGGATTACAGCTCCCAACGCTTTATTTGACTAACTACGCGACGTGTCAACCCAGCAGGGTCTTTATCATGGATGAATAACAACAGACAATATCCCATTGCTCCAATTCAGTCATATCTTCACTGGCTGCCTGTAAGTTTTAAACTTAAACTTTATATTAGGATTCTGCTGATGACTTTGGAAGCACCAAGCTGTACTGCAGATCTTTAACCCTTGCTGGGCCAGTGTGTAGCCTCAGATCTTCAGGCAGGGCCCTTCAGTCTGATCCAAAGTCCGACGGCGACCAGGCTTGTACAATCAGGGCTCCAAGATTTCGAACAACCTGCCTGAGGAACTTAGGCACGGACAATTAGCTTTATCTTTTAAATAACTTCTTAAAACGTATTTTCACTGGCTTGCTTTGTGATATTTTTCTTTTTTCTTTTACAGTTAATCCCGTACATACTTATATAATTAAATCCACTGTTGTTATCCTTTTGTCTTGGTTCCGTCTTGTTTTACCTGACTTCTTTTGAGTTTGATGTTTGCTTTTATTTGATTGTTATAGCAACTTCATATATACATCAAAACATAGCCCACAATTTATTTAAACATTACTTGAAACTGCTCTGCAGAATGTGGATTTAGAGAGAGAATTAAAATTTCTGTCTATACAATTGTCAATCTAAAAAGCAACTGTTTGTCCTTAATTTACCTTTATGCAAAAGGTTATTCTGAATTTATGAAGAAACTTGAAAAAATATTTGCAAATGGCTGCTGTGTAAGTAAGGTCTTATTCAGTAACACTACATAAGCAACATAAAAAATAATAATAATCAATATGGGAAATGATGGTACCAACCTCAGCCTGCTTGCGCCACATGTCCAGGTTCTTGCGCTGAGCTTTGGAGAAATGGTCCCATGCCTTTTGTTTGGAAGCAGCTTGGAATACAGACACAATCTGTTCAACTGTGGCAAGGAAGAGGTGTGCAGATTTAGGGAAGGGCCAGAGGAAGAGAGAGACAGACAGAGGGTGGGTGGAAAGGAGTAGAGGAGTGAAAAAGTAAAGTCAGCTGAGAAATTAAAAAGCTATGTATGTGTATATATTGTGTGTGTTTCAGGCCTGGGCCAAATAGTGACTTCATAAATTTGTTTTAACACAGCTAGGGCCATATATGTGGGGCACATGCCAAACAGTTTTCTCTAATATTATTTCACCCAGGTCTGCTGTGCTTCATGCTTACAGTGTTGACTTATTGTTTGTAGAATGGCTGGGTGTTGGTGCAAGGAGAGGTGCAGTGACCAACATGTTTCAGTATGATCTGACCCTGTGCTACTGCCACATAGCTATTCACCTGCTGGTCTGCACACACACACACACACAACAAATTACAAATTAATGCTCTGTCCAAGTCATTGGCAGAGCTCTAATTATCTAAAAAGCTACGACTATAGAGCATATGTTTCAGAGAGAACACCTTCCTCCGGGTCTTAGGTCTTAAAATAAAATCCTTTCACATTAATAAGTGATTATCACATTAATTTTGAAACATTGTTACTGTAAGCAAACAAGACCATTGAGAGCCAGACACTCTCTGTTGGCCTCTTCACTGCATTTTACATTCTGGACTGCTGGGTTGGATCTTGTGATAAATCCACAGGCTCGTTTTACAGGACAAAGCGAACTTGTTTTAAGGCCCAACACAGGCAGAACACGCTGTTCTTCAAGAGCAAATGGCACTGCAGCTCTCAACAAAAGAAAACCTTTAACCAAGGAAGCACCATTCTGTTTGTGACAGGAGGCGATGAGGATGGAAAATGGAAAATGCGGTCTTAATTTTGAGAAACATTAGCACCAGCAATACCACTTGTACAACAGACGCTGACGACTGCCTAGACCATCGTTTATGCTAATTACACCAAGATATCATGATTAATTTGACAATAATGTTTAAAGTGTTTCATGTGGCACTTCAAAGGACCAAATATAATATGTTTTGTGAGTGTTGTGCAAGTGGAGCCTCTTTTAATGCTGTGGCAGTGACAATGTGGATACATACATGTCAGCACTAAAACAAGCACTTGCAAATGATTCTTGATGTTTGTTATTAACATCAACACCAGGTGGGCGGTGTCTGGCACATGGGGTAATAATCAGGCCACATCAACTGAGATGAAGTCAAATATTGTTTGCTAAAATGCACTTTTAATTGCGAAAGAGCAATGGAGGACACAAACACAGACAGAGAGCATAAAAAATTATGAATTTGAGACATTTTTTGTTTGACAACCCCAGGAAAGTATCACAAAGTCATTTTTGTGAATGACAGCTTATCTGATGTGATCGACACTGTGGTAATGAGGGATTTCTCTGTTGGACTCAAACACCAATGATTATTTCTGTTTTTACTTCAATTAATTCAACTATTAATAGCTGTGGTGAAATTATGTAAATTATACCCATGTCTATAAAGCACAATGTGTGTTCAGAATAAAAGAAACCATAACTACCGCACAGTAAAAACAGAAAACAAAATACTGCACATTTTCTTTTTGTAGACATTTTGTGATTTGGCAGCTAATTAATTTTTAGTCATCACATTATTAATTATTAATCTCCTCACCTGTAGCAGATGCTAGTACATGGCTCTGTGATTGTTGGCCAGGCCAGAAGACATCAATTCAGAATTCATAAACACTTCAGCATTCACAATAAATGCCAAGATAAAACCTTTCATGGTTTTCGCTGACTGGCTACATTCCTGCACTGGAGACGTCATCGCGGCACTTTGGCGACAGCTTGTTTGACAGCAGCTATAAAGACACTGAACTCAGCAATACAGCTTAATAGGCTTCCCTCAGTCACTCAATGAAACAATAATATGATAATACGATATGCTCAGTGTGTAGACTATCAGATCCTGACTTTGTTACGGGTGAAATTTGGGCCCTTTTCCAATGGACAAGAAACAAGAACTAGACCAAATGGGGGCAAACAGGAACTGGCACTAGATGCAGACATTTGCGCCGCAACTGACTTAAAGAAAAAGGCACTGATAGCATATTCAACAAAGCAAGGACAGTAATGACAATATGTCTTTTTTATTACACATTTTTAAAACAGATGCACTTTATTTTTTCCGTTTTGGCCAGGATCGTGCTGGTGGCTAAGCAATATTTTCCTTTTTCCATTTCTTTTCATTCCCTCAAACTGGCTCAGACTTCATCCCCTGGCCAAATGATGATGAGAGCTTGGACCTGCTCAAGGGTGCCGTTTTTTCTCCATTTGGCTTCTTCAAACACTCAACAGCCAATGTGGGAATGTGGGACGCGCAGGGGACAATAAATCAACTGGAACGTGAACTAGACCCTTGGCCAAAGTAATATCCAAAGTTCCACAGGTTCGGTACCTTTGCAGTGGAAAAGGGCCTGTAGATATTGCGTAGATGTTGTGTGTACGTGTGTGTGTGTGTGCATGTCGGGTGTATGTCAGGCTCAAGAATAGATTTTTTCCTGGAATCGTTAAATTCTGTCTTTCTTGCAGTTCCTTTTGGCTGTTGTGAGACAAACACTCTGCCACCAGAACAGCAATGGATTCAACACAAGCCAAGGAATGCATATGGTGGCATCTCGTCTCCACCTTGAGAAAACTGATAAAATTAAGGCCGCTCACGGGATAGTCAAAAACCAGCAGTGGCCAGTCACTTTACTGGATCACATTTTCTGTTACCATGACATTCGGTGAAATTACTAACTTCAATAATCAAAACAGACCCACTGTTCAGAGCCTTTTCAATGGTGGTAATTCTATTCAAGGAGACAGGAGTGTGAATGCCTGTAATAATGTGTCCCTGGATGCCGGTCTGGAGCTCTGACAAAAGCAGAGCCTGGTAAATATGGATGTGTCTTTTGTTCACAGGTGTGGTGTGTAAAACCGCCTCACGGGAGACCAATCTCTGTGTTGACATTTGCATGGGTGCAACCACAGCGAATGGAAGACAAACTCATGAATAGAAATAAGTGTTTGTATGGATTATTGAGTTGGAGGAGGATGGCCTTTAATGAGCAAGAAAGAAAGACAGACAGTGAGAGAGGGAGAGGGGGGCAAGAGAAAGACCGACAGGGTGAAATAGACAGAGAGAGAGTGAGAGAGAGAGAGAGAGAGAGAGAGAGAGAGAGTGAGAGAGAGAGAGAGAGTGAGAGAGAGAGAGAGAGAGAGAGAGAGAGAGAGAGAAACTAAAGTCATAGGAGGTTGTAGCCCACTTCAAGCTGGCCTTTAAAAGCCAATACAGCATACGTAGATATCAATACAAGTCTTATAAATATGCATCAAATTGAGAGGCAGAGTGACTGCCTCATCCCAGGTGGCAGTTTCTCACTTTTGTTATTTTCTGCCTGTCATCTGCACAGCTCAAAGAGTTGGCATGGAGTTTTTTTGTCTTTTGTGCATTCCATGGATTCTGAATAGATTTAATATATCAGAAAAACAATGTGACACACACAATAGTAGTGACTCTCAAAGTGCCTCATGTAGTTTGCAGTGCAGTTTGATGGGATAAACAATCTGCCTGCGTGGGAAGATAGATGCACTTACCTTGTATCCCCACAGGTCTACTCATACTATACAGTACATCATAAAAAAAATCATAATGGGTACTTTATGCATGGATTGTATACTTAAATACCATTGATTCAAATGCCTCTCTAAACCTAGCTCTGTTGTTTTCTTTTACCCTTGATTTTGACGACAATAGGTTGTCATTGCCTTGGTAGCTTGCACTGCATTTCAGAGTGATGTCTTCGCAGTCGTGTCACCAGCACTTTGACGCCACTGGACTGACAGCAGCACACAGATTCCCCCAAATAAACAAACCTGGGCTTTACTACTGAAGCTAGTGCAGCGACAACAAACAGCAGAGCATCCGAATTTCAGCTGGAGCCTAAAAGTGACCATGTCTACAGAGGCAATGGCATCTACATTAAATAAAAAAAAAAAAAAAAAAAAAAAAAAAAAAAGTCAAATAATACATCAAAATACTTTTTATAAAACAATTTGATAGCTTTGATTACATTATTACTCCATATCTGTTACAATTAATTGGCACGAACAAATGCTCAACCAATAAAATTATGTTGATTAAAAAAAACGACTTCTGACTGTTACATTAGCAAGTTCGCACCAAGTTATCAATAAATTTACTTATACTTACTTATACTTATTAACTTTTTTTTTTTTTTTAGATAAGATAATGATAGACAATGGAAAGCAATATTTTGTTTGCTCATCCTAAAGAGTTATTTGCTATAAAAAGTTCAGGATGGAGTATCTACCAGACAAAAGCACCGGCACCTCTGTCTTATCAGCTCTTGAGGTGCTGACAGAGGATGAGTGATCACAGGTGACAACTGTCCCACATTTTTGTCACATCCAGCACTGTCACTCTGACACCGTGATAATGAGATGTTATTGGCACAGAACCAGTTCTTTTTCACCTGGGGTTATACAAACTTGTTCTCTGAGTATTCCTGAGATTGAGAGATGTCATTAGTAAACAGTGAGAGTTTTGTGTTTGAGGGTGTGTGATTCTGAGAGTGTGTATACAAAAGGAAAATAGAGAAAAACAGAGAAAATTAGGTACATAACCACAATAATGATCATCTTCTTCCGTGGGGTAATCACTGGAGCAGAAAATTATGAAAATCAAAAAAGGCATTATGGCCACTTCTGGCCCTCTAATAGGTTTCATAAATACTTTGTATCTGCTTTATTCTCCACTAATAGCCCTATTAATATTTTTAATGAACTTCATTAATGAACATATAATGTGATTTCATTTCTACAGTGACTTGTAAAGGATTCGCAGGCACGTGATAGAGCTCTAGGCATTGCAGTTTTCTGTTGGTCGGCTGCCACTTATTCTTGTACATTTGAGTATGAAAACCACACACACACACACACAAGCAAGTGCCATTTTACAACTGTCATGACGAGGCTTTTAGGATAAAGGCTCATTCAAGTTTGTCCTTGTCTTACAAAGAATTTGAACACCATTGTCTATTGAGCCTTATTGTGAAGTATTACTCCCATACACATATGAGGAAGCATCGATGTGCCAGTGTATCTGAGTGTGAAACGGGGAGGGAGAAAGAGCTTGTCCGTGTTAAAGGTTGTGTGTCTGTGTGTGCGTGTTCAGATGTGTGAAAATTTGCAGGTTAAGAGAGTATTATGGTCGCGCTATTTCTCTCTGGATATTTGAGCATTCGATATACCGTGTGTAGAGTAGTGACCTGTGATAAAAGGGCGCACTGCAGAGTGTCATGGGAATCACCGTAGCGTAGCGTGGTCGATGGCACCTGCTGCCCACGTACGGCAATAACTGAACGACACACCCTGGGGGATTGGACGCTATTCTCTGGGGGGCCATGGAATAGGATAAATTGTTTATTGGATGTGTTCTGAGTGTGATGGAGAGAGCGTGAGAGAGAGAGAGAGAGGGAGAGAGCGAGAGAGAGGGAATGGGCCATTACCTTAGTCGTGCATTTGTTTTTTATGTCCCATTCTATATACTGTATGTCTAGGTGTATGTATGGTATGCATGCAGTGTGATACGGTGCATGATTTTACATTTACACCGAGACACGCTTGGTCAAGGAGCTCATGAACGTTGTCCTGATTGCATTCTCCTCTACATGAACAGCTGCTGCACAGCAAAATGCATGGTTTGTGGATTCCAGCAAAGTCAACTCAAACTGCTATCCTCGCTACAGAATGGTTTTGGACAAACTTCCATTTTACAGTCACCCTTAGGTCTATATAAGTGCCAGGGAAACAAATTGCAAGAACAACAAATGACCAAATATTTACACATGCAACTAAGAAATTAAATATTAGCTGAATGACTTTTTACTCAGTTCAATATATTGCAGCTGTCTGTTACAGACTGAGGATGTTAGTAGAATAATTCCAAGGGAATTCAACTACACTTTCTTAAACACACTTCTATTACCCATCAGTTAAATGACAATATTGTAGAAGCTAAAAGTTCAAAGTAGTAATATCAGTTGTGAATTAAGGCACAAACTAGCTTTTTGTATACAGCACTTGTTCATGGTTTATTAAAAACTATCATGTATTTTATGGACTTGTTTGTGAATTGTGAGAACTCTATCAAATTATTATTATTATCATAATATGTTTCATGGTACATTTTCATAACTACTGAGTACACTCATATGAGTCTACATGAGTTTGGGCCTCTGAGATTCATCTGCTTTTTAATGACAACCATGTATGGATTGGTGGACTACTACTAATTTCTTTCTCAGACACTAAATGGAACTAGCATTTATAACTGGTTATCTCCTTTTCGTCTCACTTAAGACAAGATACCACACAGCAGTGTCTCTTGAAAGGTACAAAAAACAAAAAAGCTGTTGAGGAACTGGGAATCCACCAGATGCCTTACTTACCCAATTTCCCCTTGGGGATCAATAAAGTATTTCTGATTCTGATTCTGATAACAAGAATGTAAGTGCTATGATATTCTACCTGAAGACTGAAACATATATGGCAATGTACAAAAATAAAGTACAGCAATATGACTATGCACAGGGGGAAACATTTAAGACTTTGATGAAGGAATAGTTGTTACTATAAAATTAATCTCTGTCTCTGTTAGACTACATTAACTGAACTGTTTCCTCACAAGGACAGCAGACTGGCAGCAGGAAATTCATAAAGGAAACCTTTGTAGAGAGCATGTCTGTATTAATTTGTGTTAGTTAGTGCTGCATTTGGTATTTGTGTGCTGATAATGTCAAGTGCATCTCTGTGTGAGTGGGTAAAGGAAAAGGGTCAATGTGAATGAATGTGTTGTATTGCCCTACGTGGTGTCACATTTTAAAATGTAAATGAGGTGGAAATTAAAATTCACTTGCACACGCTGCAAAGAAAACCTCTATCTTAGTGAGTCATTTAGTCTCGTATTCAATCTTCAAATCTCGTTTTTCTTAAAACAAGTAAAATGAGATAAACTCACTTGTTTCCGATGATGACCAACTTCTTTCCAGAATTTTCTTGAAACTAGCAGTCTGTTTTTGCATTCTTCTGAATTCTTGCAACATGCTTATACTTGTTGCCATTGTTACATGTGGGTAGGTAAAAGCCCTGTGCATCACTGAGCACCACTCGTCTCTCTCTCTCTCCCTCTCTCTCTCCCTCTCTCTCTCTCTCTCTCTCTCTCTCCTCTCTCTCTCTCTCTCTCTCTCTCTCTCTCTCTCTCTCTCCTCCAGCTACCTTCTTCTTCAATGAAGTCAATTAAGCATCAGAATAAAAGGGGACCTGATAAGCAGGGGAGGGGGGCAGACACGAAGTCACCCCACAGCCTTTTTGGGGATTGTTTTCCTCCCCTCAGCATGTTTTTGTGTGCTGGATTTGTTATTTTAGTTCGAGTTGGAGATTACTGGCCATCCAGCTATCAGGTTTTGTTCTGGTTCAGTTTAGTTTGTATTTTCTTTTTGATAGCTTAGGGGGATGAACTGGGTTTGCACGGCCCATTGCGTTACTGGCCCATTTGTTTCTCCATCATTTGTTCTGTTTGGCTGGCATCTCCAACCCCTTTGATTTGCTTACTTTTGAACTTTGACTATGGTTTTCTTTTTCCTAAATAAAAACCTGTTTTCTGAAAAACGAGATTCTAACAGTGAATATAAGTCTAGATGACTTGCTAAAATGACTAGTTGCAGAGTTAAGGCCAATGCACCGTTTATGCTCCACTGTACAGGTACAATAAGTCTGAAGTGTATTTTAGTGCAGTACACAGATAATGTATTGTACATCAAAGTTTATGGTGTGTGTCTTTGAGTATGTACAACTCACATTGAGCCAGTATGCCGGCCAGAGCGGTCTTGAACTTGTCTTTGGCCTCCTCTATCTCCTTCTCATGTTGAGACTTCTCGCTCATCAGTCGGCGGATGTGGCTGTTGGAGGACTGGATCATGGAGTAGAAGTTGTTGGCGTTCCTGCGGTTGACTTCGCCTCGTTCCACCCAGGTCAACAGCACGCGCACTGCCTCAGGAAACTTACTGTCGTCTGGCCGAGACGAGAGGACAGGAGACGGAGAAAGGAATAGTCAGCTTCGGTAGGAGCACAGTAAGATAAAAAGTAAAAAATTAGCCTCAGTACATTTACTGTCATCTGTGCAGAGGTAGTGGGAGGGAGAGAGGAGGAATAGAGCAGGAAGTAGCAGGAGTCAATATGAGAAAGATAATAAAAAAAAGTATAGTTTCTGAAAACTTTTTGTCGCCTCACCAAGACATAAGGGAAGGAGGAAAGGAGAAAGAGAAATGAGGAGGCAAAAATCAATAAAAGAACAACCTCTGCTTACTAAGTTTTGTCTAGCCAAGAGGAGAAGAAAGGGGAAGGAGAAACAAAATGTCAGGGACTCTATGAGCAAGATAACGCACAAAAATATCGCCTCGACAAATTGACCCCTCAAGCATTTGATGGACGGGGACAAGCAGGAAGTTCCACATCAACCCAAACGAGCTCATTTTTACAACTTAATTACAACTTAATTGGAGTTTGCTCACTGAATAAAAAATTCCACCCAAAATTTAATGACAAATCACATCAATGTTTCAGTCCAATGAGGATCTTCATCAGTTTAAGGAAGTAGGAAGAAGTGCCTCTTGACTGCAGCAGGCAAATCCAGTGATGAGACAGGTAGGTCACCATGTACAACCACACAAATGAAGCAAGCACTATGAATAACTGTTCAAAATATTAAAAATATCTAAATATACACAAATGTATATGTTACTCAAAAGGATGAAAAGACAATCCCAAGAAAATGAGTTAGTAAAAAATAAATAAATATATTAAGAAACCAACAACCAAATGTTGAATACGCAAAGTGGAGGGGGAGGAAAGAGGATACATGAAAATGTAAACCCAGGCCCCTGGTTAATAAAAAGTCAAATGAAAAATGCAACACAAAAGGTTATATTAAACCAGCTTTGGATACTGTTTGGAAACTGTCTCCAACTGATATCGGAGAGATATTTAGGTCCTGACTTCACAAAATGATGCAGGCAGCAGCTATGGATGACAACATCTCAACTTTCATCTTGGCACTATATTTACACCGGTGTTCAATGCTGGTGCAGGCCACTGCATCAACATCTATTCAACCTCAAAATGTTTTCTGGGCACCGCTGCCTGCAGGGCAAAAGCAGAGGAAGTGGAGGAGAAGAAAGAGGGAGAAAATAAACATGATAAGATTAAAAAAAAAAAGAAAATCCAAAACCTTATTCTCATCTGGGAGGCGAAAAGAACGGGGGCGGTGAAGTAAAGGAATGAGAGTCAGGAGGGGAAAGGCCTTAAAAGATAAAAAATGATCATATCCATACAGCAAACATAAGACAGCAGGAGGTGAAATAAGGAGAACAGCTCCCATCAAAATCAATCAGCTCCAGTCTTTTCTATGAATGCCTCTGGTAAACAACTTCACTGAATGTCTCCAGTGTCTACAGAAAAGGTGAGCGCCATGTAATATCAGCTGCTGTTTATAAAGCCCTGGCTGTTTAGCAGTATTCCTGTTTTGCCTGCTGAATAATCAGATGATGTCAGTAGACTTTATTGATTTCTATTGTTGTTATTCCGCTGTGGTTGTCCTTTCCTTTGCTGCCTCATTGTGCTTACACATCTGTGGAGGATGGGATTGACTACACTCCCACACAAAGGCGTCAGAGCGCAGCATATTTCGTTAGACCCCTGCAACACATACACACCCACACACACACACACACAGACAAACACAGGTGCGCAGACATCAGGCACACATATACACATTATTGAGCTTCCTTACAGACCAAGCAGCTGGGGGGCTATAAATTTATTTAAACTGGGTTCTGCAGATGCTCCGACACACACACACATAAACACACAGATACACACATTTCCTGGGATACATCAGATGGGTTGCATGAATGATGATCCATCACCGCTTTAGATATTGAATCAAGGTGTTATCTCCATAAATCCCTGAGGTGTTCTTCTTTGTTTATACTCTGACTCAAGTCTAATAATACAAGCACCCTGCAGCAACGTTATTAATAGACAGTCTGGAGAAATATTAGTAGCATTCAATCACTGACAATGACCAGAGGCCAAAGAATTTCAGTTTTCCATAAAATGGGTATTGCTGAGGCATTAACTGGACATAAACACACAAACTCAAATGGAAGGATGTATTTATTACATTACTTTATCAGAAAATATACCCATGGAACCGCTCAGCACTCCATCCTTCCTTCTGTCCCTTTCTTTCTCTCCTGAAGTCAGAGCTATTCTGACAAGGAACGGATGGGAAAGTTATTTTAAACCTGCAAAAACAGATTCTTCTATATCCAGAGCAACAAACAGAAAAAAAAACAAACTACCACACTTTTGAGTGTGTCAGGAACAAACACCTACTGTAAGATCAGCATTCAAGAAGCACTGTGAACAGCTGTATGGAGCCGTACACGCTATAGACTCATTACAACACCTCAATAAATGGGGCTGCATTTATGTGAAATTATTCTTTTACTGTGATGAAAAACAGATGAAAGCTGAAAAACGAAAGAAGAAGCTTTTTTTTTTCCTTTTTTTGTTCCCTCTTGTTCTCATTATTTTTCTTTACGGTGTGAATTCATATGTATTCTACAAGATGTGCAAATTGAACAAACAATTGTTTGTCCAATCACTAGAAAAATGGGTGCAATTGAACAGATTGGCCTTTCTTCCACACAGCTGAATGGACAGGTGCAAATAGATGACGATGGTCGGTGTGAAGTGGCCTATCGGCAAAAACAACAGGGCTTTTACACAAAAAGAACATATTGAACCGGTCTTTTACCACTACTCAGGATCTGATGCAGCTATCCCCTCTCCTATTTTATTGAGAGTGCCTGCGGACAAACCTCACTTGGATGTCAAAGGAAAGAAGGTCGGATGAGAGCAGTTATGTCAGCGGGGTTATCAACTGTAAGTCTCCCACGACAGATGTTTTATTGTACTAGGTTAAAAACACCTCCAGAAGGCTTAACAGGAAGTTCTGCCATTACACTTTTAAAAACCTACCTTTTTCACAGGAGAAAAAGGTAGCTTAGTCAGAACTTGATACTAGGACTTAACCACTCAACTGTATAGGCACACACACTGAGTGATGTGGCCATTAGTGCTTACATGAGTATTGGATTTCTGAAACAGCCTTTTCACACTGATCTAAATCCCACCACCATCCAAGGACTTGGGGTCCGGGTGAACTAGTTAACCTAACATTTATGTCTGAACCCTTCAGTGGTCCCGGGTAATTATCGGCTTTGGCTCCGATCAGCAACAGTGCAAATGGTTCACTGGCTAATTTGCGATAATGATTCATTGTATGTGGCAATTCCATATGTTGTTGTTATTGCTTAACATATTGACAGCAGAACTTGTTTGTTCTTGTCCCACGTATTGGTGTTGTAGTAGAGCTACGTGCTTCCCTTCAATGACTCTGCCTGTTATCTACTGTGTGGATGATGCATTGTGTATATTATGTCTACGCCTTTGTTTGTTGTTTTGTGCATGGCTTCTGTTTTTTCTCTGTGGTAGCAAACAACTTTTGTTTGTGGAAATTAATACGCTTCATCTCAATTCTGCAAACAGCATAGGTGTGATGACAAAGGACATGCTGTACAATGTGGGTAAACTCTATGTAATTTTAACCTATTGAATATATGATAAATCCTAATAATGAGAGGGCAGAAGCATGGAGAAAGTTCTGCAATTTAGTAGTGTGGAAAGATCATGACACCAGTTAACTTCAAGGTGTCAAGGTGGAATATGAAGTCCAGGAGTACTGTTAATGTAATAAGAGCCACACGCTTTTTCTTTTTTTTTTTTTTTTCCAGAGGGTAGTGCTGGGGAAAAAACGAAAAGAAAAAAAAACATGTAAAACCGAACATTTGTTTGTTCGGTGTAAAAGCAGTAAAAGTGTAAGGGATTTCTGGTGGGTCAGTGACTTCAATTGAACTATACTGTAACTTTAAAATGTGCATAGGGTTGCTTTACATTCCCAAGTGGAAGCAGCAACAGAACACACTCAATTGAGACAAAAATCTGTGCACCCCAAGGAACATATTGTGAAATGTCAGGAGTTAAGGCTACCTTTTGTGTTGACTCGACATACAGTAAATTTTAATCAACTTAAGCAAACACTTTGTCTCTTACCAGGCTGCATTTTAAATTCCCTAATATCAAGGGAATTTAAATCAGTTAAAATAAAAAAAATAAATAAAAAAAAAAACTGGCAAGTGAATTTCCTCAGGTGGATGTATTCGTCCAAATGCAGACTGTGTATACGTGGGCACTTAGTATGTATGGATGTTACATATTGGTCTCCCAACCTTTGAGCTTGTCTCCCAGCTGGCTGCACTCGTGCTCAGAATAGTGGACGATGGGGGGAGGGGAGGGCGGCCGGAGGCGATCCTCCTCCATCTTACGCCGGTGTCTCTCCTCTCGGGCCAACATGCGCTGGCGACACTCCCACTCATACAGGTCGTCTCTGGCCTGGGCAAAGTCCACGTGAAGACGACCCGTGTCCTTCTTGTCTGTGCTGGAGCCCAGGCGGATGCGGTAGCCTGGAGAGGTTTACAACAAACATGATCAGGCGAATGGGTGGGAAAGGAAGGAGGAAGAAAATGATGGCTTGTAGAGCGACTGTGGAGAGAAATCGGGGTCGTGGAGGATAGCGGAGACAGATAGATGACTGGATAAGATTGGCGACAAGGTGAAATATCAATTTCTATCAAACACCTTCTCAAATCCAGGGAGACACAGATAAACACAGATGGAAACACAAGCACAGATAGGCAGATACTCTGATAGATAGATAAGAGGACAAAAAGGTAGACAGAAAGACAGATACATGAACACACACACAAAACAGGCTCTCTGACAGGGTTAAACTGATCAACATGTCCTCTTTTTCCTCCAGATAAACAGAGAGATAAACATAGACAGAAATACACAAGCAGAGAGGCAGATACATTGACAGAGATAGAAAGATGCACACACACACACACACACACATACATATACACAGATGTACATACACACACACACACACAAACACACACACACACACACACACACACACACACACACACACACACACACACACACACACACACACACACACACACACACACACAAAGGATGTCTGACAGGCTTTAACTGATGCATCCATCCTGTTTCCTCCATGTGCTCTTCTACAATCCAGATGTATAGACAGTAACTAAAGCTGTGCATGTCATATTTCACTCTGTACTGTTTATACAACAGTATGAGATACCATGCATACAACAGTGTGAGGCACTAATTACTTCACTGGTAACTCTGGATCACCTCACAGCCTCCCACCTGACACTCGAAGCTCATTTCGCTGGCTGTTTGTGGATCTGAAGTGCAATCATCCTCATTTTGGTAATTGATTGTCTCAAATGATCTGTGAGTGCCTGGTGTGCTTATAGTATAGTGTGCAGTCGCTAAGCAGGACAAGTCCTCCGCGAGCCCTGAGACAACTCGCTCCAATTACATGCGCACACACCAAACACACACACACACACACACACACACACTCCCATCACAGGAAATAGCAGTGGACGCGACCAGAAGAAAGTGAGTTCAGGGTTTCTACCTCAGCCTGCGCTCTGTGCTTCAGGCTCCCAGTCCGCTTCAATATTTCATAGAGGGAGATCTCAGTGTGCTGAGGCTGCTGGAATCTATGTGTGTGTGTGTGTGTGTGTGTGAGTGTGTGTGTGTGTGTGGGTGGGTGGGGGCTTGAGTGTATGTGTATGTGTGAGTGTGGGTGGGTGTGGTATTATTCATGGGTAAGCTACACAGCTCAGTCATCTGAGTAATATATGGATAATAGAGAGACAGATGAAATCACAAGACATGCCCACACAAGCTAATGCACAGATTCATCCTGTGTGTGTGTGTGTGTGCGCGTGTGCACGCACACACACACACACACACACACACACATTTAATAATGCAGTGGGTATTATTGGAGAGGCTGGTGTCTCCAATGGGCTTTGAGATACAGAGATATATGACCAACAGTTGCATAGACAGATTTAAGACATCTGGGCTATAAAATCTGCTGGGAAAATGTAGGTAAGGTAATACAAAAAACCCAAAAAAGCTTCACAAATTTTAAAAAGTGTTTAATGAATGCCATGTGTCACCTACGTCCTCCATTAAAAAAAAAAAAAAATGCTGTAATGCAAATTTTTGTGCAGTCTCAACTTTAAGTATTTAATTGGGTGGCATTCCTTTCCCTAATTGGATGTAGCTAAACAGCTCGACAAAGTTTAATATGAAGTTTGTGACTAATCAGATGCACTTGGTTGTGTTTCAATTAGCTGTCTGTCAATCAATGTCGGAGAGCCATACAATGACATGATGTGCTACAACAGTTTAATCACTTCTGGCAGCCCACACTTGTGGTGAGTGATTTCTGTACGTGCATGTGTGTGTGTGCGTGTGTGTGTGCGTGTGTGTGTGTGTGTGTGTGTTTGTATGCTGGGGAGGTGATGCTTGGGAAATAGGCCGATATTTGATCAAACAGGTCTCTTGCCAGTAGATAAAACTGTAAATAGACGTCTGTGAAATAGAGAACATTTGAAATCAGCACTGATGATTTGAGCATACAAGCCACATTTTTTTTCTGTTTTCTAAATTGAATAGTTTCAGTTGTTTCATCATTGTACTCTATTTTAGCTCTTAAAATGCAACACGTTTGAAACTCGCTAGGTATTTAATAGATTAAGGAGCATGAAAAGGAGCATGTACCTCTTCTGGTGTTTCATTTATGTGTTCTCATCAGCATCTGAAGGTTCTGATAATATTCAAAGAGCAAACACTTGTGTGGTGCATTAAAATGTGATATAGAGACTGATATTGAGCGTTTTTATTTAAATTATTTTTATGTTTTCGCTTGCTTGCTCTTCTCACTTTTTTTTTTTTTTAAACGAGAATCTGTTTAACACCTATCAGAGAAATCTGGCAGAGAAAGCTTTCGACTACTTGGCTGTAAATGTGCTGGCCCATAATCACCACACATGCTGAGAATTTATACATTGATCACAGGGTTTCTATGTTAGGCTGATGTTAGGCTGAACTCCCACACACTATAACCGCAAATCTGATTGCATGTAAAGAATGCCCACATAGCAACCATTCACCTTAGCTTGGTTGCTGCTCCTATGATTGTCAGGGCCTCGTTTATTTCTGTATACTTATGCTGTAAATCTGTGCTGACTTGTTCAAGATGGAGCTTCATAAATACCCACCACTCCCTTTTTATTTGATAAGAACTTAAATTTGACAACTGCAAAGCATGCATAAAGATTTTGACCTGGTTAATTGATACTGACCTATTACATTAGAGTAACACAATGCAGCAGTTCCCTACTAGATGCAGAGCAAAATGTAAATGGACCTCGCATTTAGTCATAAAATATTCAGTAAGACAGCAGAACAAACAAAAACACACCACAGTAACTGTACCAATTATTCTGTCAGTTGGCATACTGGACAGCAGGACTGGCATAGCCGCACATGTGGAAAGCACAATGACTATAAATAGCAAAAAGGAAAAAACTGCAAATATGCTAGCTAGCTAGTGAATGGCCTGAATATCTTATATCGGCGTCCATATGTGATTGAGAAGGGGCCTGTTTATCTGGTCTTTGTCTGACCTCCAAGAAACACAGCTCCCTCCTTGATTCATGCAATCATCCCAAACCCCTCACTTTCACAGAATCAGTATGAGGTACAGCAACTTTCCACCCATCGATCTATCTGTTCATCTATCCATCACTATCCCAAGTGAATGTGTGAGGGTGGAGAAATGTAGGGCTGAATGATGGATATCAGCCCTTTCATCTCCATCAGAGTAAAGGTTAACAGCTCATCATTCTTTCTCCTCCTCAGGTGAAGGACTGCTGGGGCAGCAGGAGAGGGGTGGGGTGCACTGATAGCAGAGGACTGACACTATAGGCAGCCTCAACAGATTCAATATTGTCTACTTTAGTAAAAAGGAAAGCTCTTATCCTTTGACCTTTCAGCCCAGTGTAAACTATTACATTCCCAAAGACAAGACTGGGTTATTGTTGGGGACTCAGGGCTCAGCACTGAGAATTTGGCATCAACATCACCAAAAATGTGCAAGACAGATGAGTACCAGGCATAAAATGGGCCTCACATGATCATAAAAGAATCAAATAGGATGAAATATTGTCCATATTAGTACTTACAAAATAGGAAATAACTCTTAACACTGGTTTTAGAGTAAAGACAAAGACAACTTGCCAGACAAGAAGAGAGCCTTGTCCACAGTAAACTCCTCAGCAAATCGGATGTGGCAGAAGTTCTTCTTGCTCTTTCTGATGGCGATGATGTCACCACACTGTCCAAACACCTCCATGATGATCTGTTCGGTGGCGTTCTCTGGCAGGCCGCCAACAAATACTGTTTTACACCCTGGAGGGCGCTCCCTGGTGGCCGGAGGGGGAAGGTCTGTCAAACATGGAGAGGCAGAGAAAAGAAAAAGATGATTTTACAGTTGAAGGTACAGCTGTAGGAACTAGGGCTTGCTACACATGCTGAAAATAGACAGAAATGGCGCTGAAAATAGACAGAAGTGTGTGCCCACAAGGTGACCTAATGGTCTTTCTACATACAGTGCGCTATAAAGAACATCCCATAACCATTAGGTAAGAGGATCAATATCAGCAGCAGCCAAAGTCTTCCTTCCTGGTGAACTGTCAAGACAATGAACCCTTATCTGCTCTAGAGGCGCCATTTCTGTCTAAGCCTGCAGGCTAACTCCTCTGGTGAAATGCCTAGATTCATGTGAGTAATAAACTAATAAACACTGTGTGACCGCTGAGTGCACTGAATCCTTCTAAATTGCCCTTTAGTTAAGCCACACTGTGGAAGTGAAAATCAGAAACTATTAAGAATATAACACAGAAGCACCATCTACTGGGTAATGTTTTGTTCTTGGTCCTTTGTGTCCCATTTAGTTTCACACCATTTTAGCTCTTTCAGCTACCACAGGAAGCACAGAACCTTTCAGAGCCTGTATTTGCAGAGCTATAAAGTCACAGGATTAGCTTTTGTTTCCATGTCCACTGTCTGAGGAACCAGCCATAAAGGCTATAAGAATCTTTTAAATACATTTTTTTGTAAATACAGCCACATTCCTGCTGAATACTGTTTTGCCATTCATTTTCACAGTTTGTTGTCTGTCATTGGCTGCATTTAATGGCTGTGTTGTGTTGTAGCCACCTAATCGTGAAGCACATTTGTGCAAGTGCTGTCATGACAACGTTTGACCAATCAAAACTGACAGCAAAGCGACTTCCTCCAAACCATATTTTAGCCACAATTCCAGAATCCATGAAATAGGTGCGATGGTGCATCACCCCTCGCTAAGTTTCTACCGTCGAAAAGGACTTATTCACACCCTTTTAATGACATTCAACAACATGATCTAAGGCAGGGGAATCTGGTATGAAAACCAATTAAATCATGCTAAACCACTACCCAAGAAATCATTCCCCATGACCATGGCATGACGGAATTATAACATGATTACTGATAACATGGGGCAATATGCTTGAATCCCCTTTATATTAAATAAATGCTAATGTGACACCATTCCAAGCGTGAAAATAAAATCCCTTTGGCCACAGAGAGGTTGATCCTCTCATGTCGATGGTGTGTTGCATGAAAGACATGAATGATTGAGCAAAGATAAATGTTGATCGATCTAATCTCCAAAAGACCGAGCCTTCCATCCTCGATATGTGTGACTGGTTGAGTCTCCGCCGAGGGAACCAGTTAATCTGGGCCTCGGTGTTTGCACAGCTCACTAAACTAATTCGGGAATGCTGTTACTATGGTGTCAGAAAGTCAGTCTGATATTTGTGGACAAGGAAAACTCTGTCCCAAAGGAATATGCCAATGACGTATAGCTACTTTCAAACTGTGATATTATCAAAATGCAAATCTGATAATGATAATGAAATGGGAAAAATAGTAAACTTGATTGTGGGTGTAAAAAGAGAGATTTCCTGTTGACATCACTATAGAATAGCTAAGGTGAGAAACGAGCAAAAATGTTGTGCATCTCCCATTTACTGTTGGAGCGGATTAAGGCACCATGTATTATGTGACATCCTGACATAAAAGTTTTCAGTCTTGTGTTTTTGTGTGTTTATGACCTAAGGATAGGATAAGATTTGATAGGATTAGGTATGGTATGATAATTTTACATGGCATATTAATTAGAAAACACTGGCTGTTGTCCCACTACTTGTTTTGTGGCTACAGTGATATATTGATTGACATTTTTGGTTCTTTCAGTGACATTTATCGACTGTGTGTTTGATACAAAGACTGGCAGCATGTGACAAATTAAAAAAACAGTTTTAAAATGGATTTTGAGGCTGTGAAACATTTGCTGACATTTGTAATGTTTGTAGAAACGCCAGTGAACATGCTCTGTTTTATTAGGACAGTTTAATAAAGTTACACCAGGATTATTTTTATATCTACAAACCAAACTCAACAAGCACATAGGTGAAATATTCCAAATTTAACTGCTCAAATAAATTCTGGGTTGCATCTTCAAAGCGACATCCAAAACTGAAAATAACTTGGAGGTAACCTGAGCATGCTGAGATGTAGTCCAAACACATTCATGAGCAGTACAGTTACTTTGAGCGAGGCAACTGAAACGCAGTGGCTTCCCATGGCTATAAAGTCATGGCCTAAATCATAAGACTTTCCATCAATCATCTCCCAAATTAGAAAAATTGGAGTGCAGTTTTGATCCAACACTCAAAGGTTGGACTTGAAACTTTAACTGATGAGCCCAAGAGGAGCTATTTCCCAGTCTTGTAGCTTTAGTGCCTGAGAAACTGTAGTAAAGTTATGGTGGGACAGATCAAAGGTACTTTATGGCTTTGTCCTCCTCATGTCACAGCTTGCTCTGGCACAAAGCCCAAATGCCATTGTCCCCTAACCTTGGAGATGATGATGGCATTAAAACCAACATGCACATACTCACATAAGCTAGAGCACACACACAACTCCAGGACAGTGCCAAGGTGATAGCTCGCCTGGTTTGACTTTGCAGTCAGCTAAAATGCGGTGCGTGTGGTTCATTGCACGATTCAGCATCAAATTACATTTTCTGACAGGGTTCAGCTGATGAGTGAAGAGGACAATATAAAAGGGTGATAAGGTAACATTCTGACATTTAGCTGGCATCCTTGCTTCATAAAAGTATGCCTTTAAAAACCAATGATTTTTTTCCAGACTCACTAGAGATGTGACTGCATTACAAAATGTTTGGCTTTGAAAGGCGGATGAAATACTACTGGGGGCTTTTTAGAAATATAGGCACGTAGACAGTAGGGTTCTGAAGGGCATCTTTGGTCTTTTCCTTGAGGGTAATTACAGACAGACAGGTCTGACATGGATGAAAAAATGTCGGAGAAGAAGAGCCTGAGGAAGTCATGACCATTAAAGAGACTCACAGAGTCATTCCCTGAAGCAGTGGATGAAATGTAGGTCTACAGCACTGAAGGGCAAGAGACAGAGAGGATGTCTGTGTCTGTGTGTGGGTGTCACGCTGTGGGCGCAGGCAGCGGTAGAGAAACACACACAGGGAGACAGATAGACGTAGAAATTCAGGGTGCATCTGGTTACCCTCGAAATGTTCCCTCCTTTCCTTCACTACCTCCTCATTTCCTTTGTGACACTGTCAAATGTTTGAATGCTTTCAGCTTCCTGTCAGAAAATATCTTCACCTGCCGCGCCCTGACCACATACAAGCCATTCCACTCAACTATATTTTAAGGTGATGCCAACAAAAATAGCAGACAAGACAGTCAAAATTATTTGGTTGGAAAAATTACAGGCTATTAGTGATATGCTTGTAGATAAAGAATTTTAATTATTAACTTTGAGGGCTGAATTTTAACTTGAAAACAATGTGTAAACTTGCCTGTTGGCTTAATCTTAAAATCCCTGAAATGTAAGTAGATTGTAGTCTGCACACAGTAACTAATGCTTATTTAGTCTGATAAAAAGCAGATTTAGACAAGAGTTAATGACAAAATGTTGCTGAATATTGTCTCTGTAATAGTGCAATAAAACCATAGAGCCTTGTACTTTAAATATGCAGGATACAATTAAGCCCTGTGATTGGCTATAAGACTGGATGTTTGTGGTAAGACCACTTCATGTGTAATGGACTCAGACTTTTATGATGAGTGAAAGAAATAACTGTCCCAATTAGTTTCACTCCCTTCCTTTTTCTTGCCTCCTCCGAGGTTACTTCCTGGTAGGTAAAGTGGTAGTGAAGGAGGAGAGAAAATAAACAGAACTGAAGACAAACGGGACACAACCCTGGAGTTGCAAATGCACAAAGAGAGACACTAAATTATATGAAATACATGCTTAAATTAAATAAAACCCCAATTTGTCTGTAACAAGAGAAAATGAAGGAATCCAAATCCTGTTTAGGAGGCAAGCATTGCTGGCCAAGCTGCTCATCAACAGCTTTACAAAAACGTCCTTTCATTAGCAGTCATTAATGTAACCAATAAATCAACCATTGTGTGTTGAATCAAAATTATGATATTACGCTCATCATTTCTCTTTACTGTTGAGGTATGTAGCGTAATTAAGGGTATAACAATTCTCCAATCCATGTTTTGGTTCACACCTCAGGTTTCTTTTATTTTATTTCTTTGGAGGGCTTGGCTGAATAAGAAAATCGACATTTTCATTGCACATTTTAATGATACCAAAACATCAACTCTCCAAACAAAACCAGTTTAATGTGTGAAGAGTCGTATTAAATTCATGTATTGTAAGATACTGGCTAGAAATAGTGTTAGGAAGTTCAACAAATCATATTTTCTGTCAAAAAGTTTACAATTTTTTCCTTTAAACAACTGCATTGATTCCATTTTCTCTGAATAAATTACATTTGAACATCACGATAACATAGTAATTTACCATCGCCCAATATGCATTTTTACTGAATATAGCCTGAATGCATCATAATGTAACTCCATGCGACCTCTAACGATAACGAGCAGTCAGCAATGTAGATAAGGTTGCAGCTCAGTGGGACCCGGGTGTCTGGAAACTGTGACCCTGTTCCAACTCGGAGCCAGTAATGATCCTCATCCCTGTTCTGTCCTGACTTGTGGGCCAACTCAGGTAAAATGTACTTGTGTTGGTGGTCATTTTGTGTGTCACCTGTGACGGTGCCTCTCTTTATTCTCCTTAAACAGCACAACATGTGGAACCATGGAAATGGCTGGTTGGCTCCTTCAGAATCATTATATTTCTCAAGTGTCTCACACCTCTCTCAACTAAGGGGACAGCCAGTGATTACTAACGGTAACAGCAGGAGAAGAGACAGCTGTAGTCAGCGCTAAAGGTCCCAAAGTTTAGACACTTTCTGCCATGGTCTAGACGAGCCTGCCTCTTCTCGCTCTGCACACTCAATTTACATGTTTTGGTCAGATTAATTATCATCTGTGTGCTCCACACAATGTAGAGTTCTGTACAGAGGAGTTATAATCTAGGGACCACAAGATGGAGGACAGAACTGCGACTTGAGACTGTGGACGTTTGTATCGTGGTTTTGGTGTCAGTTTCAGAGCTGTTACACCCCTTGTATTGCAATCTAAATTACAGCTAGGGCATTTTTGCATTTGAATTTCAGAGATAGGGAGAAACAAAAACAACACACAAAAAAAGACAGACCCAGAGGCAGACATAGAAAAAGTACAAAAATGAAAGAGAATCAAAGAGTAAAAGAGAAACAAAGATACGGGGACAGAGAGAGAGAGGGGGAGAGAGAGAGAGAGAAAGAGAGAGAGAGAGAGAGAGAGAGAGAGAGAGAGAGAGAACATACAGAGAGAATGAAATATGAAGAGCGAGAGTCTTACAATGCAGTTCAGTTAAAGGTCATTGAGGAGGAAGTTGTATGTAGGGCTGGGTGAAGTAGCTGGGGGTCCCGCTTCCTGTGATAGCCACCATATGTAACCTGCTGCCCTCTGTCCACATCACACACACACACACACACACACACACACACACACACACACACACACACACACACACACACACACACACACACACACACACAAAGACCACTACCGGCTGCTATACATATGACATAAATACCTCAAGAAATAGGCCAGTGACTCACAATCGTCCTCTAACCTCAGACACTGTATAGCACATAAAAACATGGCTATGGGAGTTAAAAGACCGACAGCAGCTTTTCAACATTTTCCTTCAGCATTTCTACTCTCTCACCCCCGCCCCCCACATTTACACACCCACACAATGTACATACACATGCAAAGAAGGACCTACTGAAAATTAAATTAAAAGGACAAGCTGCGTGTCAGCTTCTATTGCGACCCCCCTGTGTTGTCCCCTGTGGCGGAGCTGTATGACGCTGTGACCCCCTTAGAGGAATCCCAGAATCAGAAAACCTACGAGGCAGATAAAAAACAAAATTACAAGAAAAGAGGAAAGAAAAAGAAAAAGAAAAAAACTCAGCGGCTCTGGTTGGTTCTGGGTGACTGTCGTCCCATCTCATCCAATGAATTATGTTAAATTCCCATCCAAAAGAGTTGCTTTATTTAGATGGCATTTCCTCTGTTATTTGTTCATTTATTTATTTATGAAGAAATGGCTGCTACCAAGGATTGTCTTCCTATAGGTTTGAAAGGAAAGTTTTGACAGTCTGCCTTTCTGTCTATTGTAGAAGGCCGGAGTGCTGTCTCTCTCAAAAGAAAAAAAAAAACAAAAAAACAAGTGCTAGACTTTCATGCTGGAAATAAACTGGCCTTGTCTAAAGTCTAGCTTTCCAACCCACTCTCTTCTAAGACACCTGATTGCCTTTAATGAAAAAAACACAGGTGACATGCGGAGAAGAAAGCGAGAGATATGAAGAGAGAGGAAGAGACAGACAGACAGAGATGGTGGGGAAATGGCAGGAAAAATTAGGACGGAGGAAGAAGATATGAGATGGAGGAAAAGGTGATAGAGAGAGACATTCACATGGCTTAGTCTGCTAATGGGCATGCCACATTACATCTTAACACACCACTGCGTGGATGCTTTTATCCAAAGTGCCTTATGAGTGTAGCATGTTCATTAATTTTTAGTATGAGTGGCACCAGCAGAGACGAAGCCCTTAACCCTGGCAGTTTCAGTGCCATGGTGTAGCCACTGACTACACAGGATCACATTTAATGTGATTTCTCCTTTCAGAAAATAAATTATACACTTTATGAGAGTGAACTACATTCCCTTGTCTGAAGGAATTCAAAAATAACTATATTTAGTGATGGGGATCATGAGGAGAAAAGAAAAGCTTTTCTAACTCCCCCATGCCAACAGTGATAGAAAGTGTGAAAGCTCTCATGTGGGGAAAGCATGTAGCCTTGAGTCAGAGGATGAGTGTTTATGACAAGCTCTTATGTTGTAAAGTTGAGCAGTTGACAGGCCGACTCCTCATTAAGCCTCAGGATTAAGATGCATCCCTTGAAAGTATCTTATTTACTTCCCTGAAGACCAGCATAGTGTGTGTAAAGGCTTACAGGTGAAGGGGAAAGCTTCATGAAATCAGTTTTAACATGTGTGATCTACTTTACTGGCTACATCACACCACCGTTCCAGTCACGTGATACTGTAGATATCAAGAGCGCCGACTGAACTCAAATACACTGAGTTTCAAAGCTAGACTCCCCAGGCTCGCTGTGCAGAGGAGCTTTTGCCATGGTCTAGGTTAAAATTGACATCTCCTCGATATGACATGTGAGGCTGGCTTGAAAAACTCATCAGACAGACAGTTCTCTCTCGCAGAAGTGGGAAGGTCCTTCCCAGCGGGAGTGAGCGCCAGGATCACGTTTAATTATTTACAGAATGCAAGCATGAAGGAGGGGTATGAGTTTATGCACATGCACACCAGGGTAAGAAATTAATTTTTTTTCAGAAGGCAGTTTTTCCTCTCTTGATCTGATTTTAGGGGTATTTTGGTCGTTGTCTGGGACATTTTTTTTTTGTTATTGAATAAGGCTCTGATGATGTTTCCCAGCTGTCAGACAAAAATGTTCTAGAATTGTGACCAGATTATTCTTTTCTTTTTAGCCCTGCTCGTGACAGGGCAGGCCTCTACAGATGGCAGTGATGGCCAGTCGTTTGGCCTGTTCACCATTTATGTCACATGATCTGCGCTTCACTCTCTCTCTCTTCACTCCTAGCGAGGAGACCATTAGGTTTCACTTTTAGCAGAGAGAATTGTTCACGGTGGTAATTTAGTTAGTGTTGCCCACTGTGGCAGCCCACCGTGATAGGATCAATTTTTCAATTTTTGCACATTAAATGTAGCTTCTTTCTTTTTTTTTTTTTAAGATTTTTTTGGGATCTCTGCTTGGCATTAGAGAGAACCAGGAAAGGCAGGGGAGAAAGAGGGGATAACATGCAGCAAAGGGCTTGGCAAGGAACCAAACCAGGGTCGCTGTGGTAAGGATCAACGTGGTACAGAGCAACGAATGCACACAAACAGTGCTGCCTGAAGTATTCCTACAGTATTCCTGTAGTATTCACCTGATTTTTTTTGATAATGATTAAAACATTATTTGATTTTTAAACACACAACACAGAAACAACAAACAATAGACAATTGGAGAAACACATTAATAATATATGAAAGCACCAATAATAATGATAATATAGATAGATAGATAGATAGATAGATAGATACTTTATTCATCCCGAAGGAAATTCACAATATAATACATCAAAATAAAATAAAGTACAAACATAAAGACTAAAATCAAAGAAGTGATCATGTTATAATGACTGCACAGACATTCAAGGCCATAGCAATTAGAGTGCGGATCGGGGTCGAACGGGTCAGGCCAGGTTCGGACAAAAATTTATGAATTGTGTTCAGGTTCGGTCATATTTATGGTATTTTAGTGAAACTCTAGTGTAGAATAAATAAAATTGATGGACCTTCTGTCTGCTCTGGGCAACCTCCTGATAGTGCTGGGGTTGACGTGACGACGCTGAAGGCAACACGTTGGCTATTTCCGGCATTAAATATAGCCTGCCAATGGAGGACAAGCGAAATTATAGGCTCGAGTTGGGTTCGGACGCACGTTCTGCACTCTAATAGCAACGTGGAGCATTATCATGAGTGTATTAGAAAATATAAATAAACTACACCTAAAAGGGCTGTCACCTGATTGTGATCAGTATTAAGGGCCCTTAATATGAGTAAGCAATCTGTTCCACTTCATAACATATTTATCTACCTTATTGTGAAGCTTAGAAGACAATTTCTCGTAAGCTGCCACAAAACCAAGGTGAGAGAATCATACATGCATTGAGGGTACATCAACAGATTTCCAGTCTTTAACATTGAGTTTCCAACCCAAAATTGCTGTGTGATTCCAGTTTCCCAAGGGCACAGGGAGGTTGTTCAGGGGGTGAAGGATCACCCCGAACAAATAGATTGGTTTTCATTTTTTTCCTGCATTCCTACAGTCATTCAATAGCCTCTACTACTGTTTAAATACACTCTCCAGATCATGGCATTGCCAAGAGGAATAATTCCAGGGGAAATATTATTTAGTCAACGGTATAACAGTAAACCGCCAACTGTGGCTTTTCTTTGAAAAACAGCATGGTCAAGATACCAAAGTAATATGGTAGATAATAGAGGTTAGACCATCACCATCCCCATGGTGCCAAAAACAAATATTTACTATCCTATGCATACTGCAGTATCCTATCAATTTGTGTTGATCTGCTGAGCCTGCATTTAGTTTATAGACCATTTTTACTGTACATGTAAGTCACTGAAGAGCTACAGCAGCCCAGAATTGTGCAGAAAAAGCCAAGGAGGGTTTTAATAACAAGATCGCTGTACTAAAGTGTTAAGTTGCCCTCTTGCATCATCTGCTCACTATAAAGAAAGGCAAGCGTGGTATTTGCATAATTTATTTGTTCTGGGAAGAATTTACTCTGGTGTGAACATCTTCCTGCTGCTACAAACTTAATATTTAGCCCCATTACCACCAACACAGGCCTCCAAACAAGGCAGTATCATTTGCGCAGACAGCCCATACAACCACTTTGATCTCTAAAATGTAAATAAAAGATTAGTGCCGTGAAGATTTGAGAGATTACGGTTTTGATCGATGGAGTGCCACTATATTGTTCTTTCAAGGGACCGCTTTACTGTTTGAGTATTTCCTTGAGGCAAAGCACCGAGGCAAGAACGCCGGGAAGCACACTTGTCTTCCTGCTCTGTGTGAAGTAAGAAATATGGACTGCATGTGGGCAGATGAACGCTTAATTTGTACCGCTAAGATTTGCCACTAAGATGTACGATTAAGCTTGGGGTGAACGGGTGAAGGAACGAACAGTAGGAGGAACTGTCACGCTAGACGAGAAAAGAGAGAAAAGTTTTTACATGCTAGACTTTACGTCAGAGTGCTGGCAGCCATCTCAGATCACAAATCTCACTTTCAACATGTCATACTCTGACTTTAACTAAAACCGCCTGACCGTCATTCACGAGCTTCAAATTCCAGCACAATTGTGGAAATATGCCTGCCATGACACAATGATGTCAGCACGACAAAATTACATATGTTGTCAGTATTTTCCTCTTGCTTCAGGCTATGTACTGTTTTCTAATCAGCGCCTTCACCATTTTCTTAACCAGACTACACTGGAAAAAGTGTTCTGGTCATAGGTTACCATGAATTAGGCTACATATGGTGATCTACCAGGACCACATGTAAAAAAAAAAAAAAAAAAAAAAATCCACACAAACATACAAACAAAATACAGCACTGAATTAATTATTGGGGAAATGTTTGCCCCTTTACCCCTTTTCCCAATCCATTTCATGAACATTTTTGCCATGAGCTCCCTTTAATTCCTGACTGAGATGCACAAACACTTCCAACACTTCTGCACATCTAGAAGAAATGTTTGTTTGTGTACATATGTTTGTGCATGAGTATGCATGTGCGCTATGATTGGGTATTGAAGTCGGTACTTTACAGGGTATCGACCGAAATACACTGTACTACCGAGTACCAATCCATGTTAGATCAGTCGGTGCCAAATTTGGGTACCTCGAGAGTGGGTTGTGTTGTGAATTCAAATAAATATTGATAGGCGTCCTTGTGAGCCTTTTGAAAAATCCCTCCTCGTTTACTGCTTGTTGAAAATGCAAATCTGGGTGAGAGTATACATTACAGAGAAAGAGAGAGGCACAGGACTACTTTACTCCACCGTGTTTGCCGCCTCCAGGCCAGCTCATGCAGTGTAAACCTCCAGTTGAGAGAGGTGTACCTAGTGATTTTCCCTCTTCTATGGTGAGGAATATGCTACAACGCACACACACACTCCGGTGAGAGTGTTGAGTGTCTCCATCACATTATCCCTCCTTTGACTCAGCTCGGGATGTGAATGAGGATGAACGCAGAGACACAGTGACAGTTTCTGTGAATATCACACAAACAGCGGTGGCAATGGGGCGTTCATGGACCTCACCGTTGGCTCTGCCTTTTCCATGTTGGCCCATCTTGGCCTAAACTCCCTTTTATGGAGGGTTTGGTGGCAGAAAGGGCCAAAAAGGGGTTATTACAGCTTGCTGGCTACTGCTCCACAGCAAGTCGGCACCTAGATATGACAGGCTGGCGCTTATACAGACAGGGTTGGGAGAGAATATTTGTTGGTTCAAAATAAATACAAACTGTTCTAACTAAGAAACAGTAGAATAAAAGCTTTTATTGTCATTGTGTACATACAATGAAGTTTCAGACAATTTTGAAACTGAGAAATTTAGACTTATTTTTGCATCTGAATTTTAATTTTGTGTTACTACACAGAGAGTAAAGTACTGAAAAAAGCTACCGTTGCATACTGGTATTGGTTCAAAAGTTAACAGTGCACAGCCCTCGTGCGTGCACGTGGAGCGAGTGTGTGGGGGTCTGCATCTGCATCTGTGCATACTGTTTGTGTAATAGATAGAGCCTGACAGAGACCTCTGAACTGCAGCCAGTAGCTGGAGGACACAGGGGTGATCAGGTAATTAACTGGACTTGACCTCTCTAACAGGAGGTGGGAGGAGATGAGATGCAGTGGAGGATAGAGCGAGAGAGAAAATGAGTGAGAAGGACAATACGGAGAGATAGTACAGTAGAGGGAGAAAGAGAGGCAAAGAGAGATGAAGAGGAGAGATAGTGATAAGGGGGAAATGAGTGAGGAAGAAGACAGAGTCATCACCTATTTGGCCTGGCATATTGAACACAGCGGCAGAGTGTTATGTCTTCACAGAGGTCACTCTTCCAATTACACATTCGCAGACATGCACACACGTGCGCGGCCGCATGTGTATGCGCACTCCATCCCCTTTTAATTCCACCCCACCCTGTCTTTCTGATGAGAGGTGAATGCAAATCAGCTATGCTCTGCTGGGTAGACGTACTAAGAGGTATTAAAGGTGACATTAAGGAAGAATACTCACTTCGTCTATTCTGTTTCACACAAGTTCTCTTGTTGCACAATTTCCTGCTGAGTGGTGCATGGGTGTCGGTTTGAGCCCAAGTATGCGGAGGAGGACACAGATAGGTCATAGATAATGTACACTACTGCGTCAATAAATAAAACATGCTTCCAGACTTGGTGAAGATGGGCCTTGTTGCAGTATTCCTTCAATGCTGATATCTAAGATAACATCAATGATGACTTACTGTAAGACTTACTGGGGTTGGGGGGAAAGAGGGTGCAGCTCTTGCAGTGGATGATCTCCTTGACAACGGGCACATCTTGGGAGAGGGGTGCAGGCACCATGCCCAGGCCAGGCATCATGGGGTTCATGGGGGCAATGCCAGTCATCAGCCCAAGACTGGGGTCAAAATCTGGAGGCGGGAGAGAAATGTGGATGAGAATACACAGCAATTGTCACAGGAACCTCGGGGAAAGCAGGGACACGTAAACAAAACACACACCGACGCCAAGACAGACACAAATATTGGTTCAAACTTGCTAACTGCTAATCAGTAACAGCTAACCTTTACCAGGGCATCGTTTGAGTCCACACTGGGTATTTCATGTTCCATTTCACATTGTGCACTTCCTCCCTCAACGCAGAGTGACACTTCTGTCAACAGCAGTGACACACAAGCAGCTTATAAATAACTGAATATATCAGCCACTCATGAATAAATCATCTAATGAATAACATGCATATTTAAACTATTTTTACTCTGTCTCTCTCTCTTCCTGTATCTGTCTTTCATTCTCGAAGTCTCTCACTCGTACACGAACACACTCACTTTCTCTCCTCCCTTCCTTTTCTCCTTGCTCTTTGAATGATGACCTATAACTTTACACAAAGAAATTTCAGATTGTGAACCCCCAAAAAAACAAAAAACAAAAAAACAAAAAAACAAACAAACAAAAAAAAAAAACACAGTAGCTTTATTCACAGGTACTGATTTTAGACTGCACTTGGGAGCACATACACACACACACACACACACACACACACACACACACACACACACGTGCATATACACACTATCTCAGCATGATGCTTTTTGAAATGGAAATGTATTGCCCTCTCCCATGAGCCTCGATTGCAGCTGCAGCAGACATTGGAAGTGAAATGCTGTCACTGCATGCATGTGCGTTTATGTATGTGTATACTACTCATGCCAAGTCTCCGTCCCCATGAGTGATAACAGTCTGACGGAGACAAAACTGAAATAAAAGAATAACAAAATACCGGAACAATGTAAGCTCAAGAGGAATAGCTTGGGGTTTTCTTTCAGCGAAGTCATCTTTGAAAGAAAAACCTACTTAGATGAGGCACATAATATGTCCAAGGTGGGTAGAGGGATAGAGACCAAAGAAGTTATCAATGACATGATGGTGCTGAACCAAACAGGATACAAGATGAAAAACTGTGATATTGCAGTAGTTGGCGGGGCTCTCTCTGTCTCATATTGATGACCTCACCATCAGTCTCTGGCCAGGTGACAGAGAGAGGGGAAGCAAGAGATAAGGAAAACCCTGCTGGGTTGCCAGAGCGATGGATGACTTCTCCTGGTGAGGGGGAGGAGAGGAAGATGGATAGCAGCAGAGAGATAAGTAAAGCAGAAATGAAAGAGAGGAAGAGGGAGAGAGGCAAAGAAGGCATTCATACTGCAGTATGCCAGTACTGTACATTTCTATTCCAGCGTGCCAGGATGGGCTATTTTCCTCCCACTGCCTGCATCTATGTATCTACGACTATATCTATTTAACTGTCTATCTAAACCTGCGTTCACACTGCAGCTGAAAGTGTTGCCATTTTTCCCCCCTCATATGACCGAGATTTGGTGTTTTCTAATGAGTATGAAGAGTAAAAAGCAGTGTGGAGTTGCATTTTTTTCAATTCCAATAAGGGCAACATCGATCAATGGTGCACAATCCAATGTCAAGGCATGCAATCTTCATGTGTCTTCTATTTAAAACACTCAAACTGGAGCTTGTCACCATCGTCGGGACACCAAGCAAATCTTATGGCATCCACATCAGACAATTATTCTAACTTTGGCAGCCGTGGCAGCTTGGCTGAGCAAGCATTTGCACGGAGGACAAGAGGCAACAATGAATGTCAAAATCCGTTCTTTAATTAGATTTGTTTTGATTTAATTTTGTTTAACTGACTGGATTTGATTTTTGATTTAATAATTGCCCACTCGGCATCCACTGTACTCCTGGCCAGCCTGGAAAGTGTATCTCTGTGACCATTCCCAAGATTTTTTTCTCCCCTTTTGGCTACGAACTTCAGCCCGTAAAGCCACTTTAGATTGTAAAAGGCTATTAATGGCTATAAATAAACTTGAACTTGAATGAAAAGAGACAGAAATAGTATACATATACTTCAAGCACCATGGTACACAGCCTACTTAAACTGTTTGAAACAAGCAACAGAGGCTTGAACAGTTAACAGAGATGTGAAGAAACTCCTGTTTGAACACAAAAGCTTATCTATGTATGTATCTATACATCCATCCATCCATCCATAGTTCCATAGTTAGTTTTATGTTTGTTTTTTACTTTCATGCTGTTGACTACATGCCACTCTGTCTCCTTCTGCTTTCTGTTTGTGCTGTATATATTCGGAGAGTGGGATTAAACCAGGCTCTATCTGACCCCAGAAAACATCTAGATCAGACAAAAAGCCGTCTCCAGGGTTACGTCCCGGCTTCGCCTGCTTCAAGCACTCTGAACTCAGGTCAGCTCACTACCTTCAATAGACATGATCTGACTGCTCTGGGCTGAGTCAGTTTGTACGTATATGTGTGTGTGTGTGTGTGTGTGTGTGCGCACTTTCCTCTCTGCCTGCATAACTCTCTGTATTTCTTTGTTTATCTGTTTTGCTCCGTTTGCTTTGCCATGGCAATCCCATCCAGCTCCCGATGTTTGGCATGCCCCAGGCAAAAGTTTAAAAAATATTTTCAATTTGATGGCTTTGTCATGTTAATGATTTTTATGTCAACGGAGGGCAAATTAAGTTTGTATTTAGTTGAAGAGCTGATCTGATTAGGGGCACAGTCGGTTCAGTTTTCATGACCTGTAGTTCAAGTAAAGCCTGTGTACGTCTGTGTAAATATGTAAAAGAGATAAAAACAATTAGCTATGCAAGCTTACTCCAACATGTCCGCACCGTAACTGTAAGCAAATGTGATAAAAATTGCAGTGGTTTTGCAGAGACATTCATTAGAATTCAGTTCTGCCTAGTGTAAATTGTATTCTAAAGGGAAATAAACCTTAAATCAATTTAACACTTTGGCAAAGTACCTTGTATTTCTGAGCCCATTTTATTGTGGTGTTTCCTATTTCTCTGGGTAACCAGCCAAATCTGAGATATTTCAGGTGCAGCTACCATGGAATTTAATATCACCCAATTTTTCAACAATCTAAAACATCAATGGTAAATGTCACATTTTGGTGTCATTCCCCTGGAATCAAAGAGCAAGGGCTTATTTCTGGACTCACCATTTTGCAATAACAATCACTGACAGAGAGAGAAAGAGAGAGAGAGAGAGAGAGAGCAATCACAGAAAAGAAAGAGATACCAATTTCTCCACTGACAGCAGCCTTGATAGACCAGAATGCAATGCAGCCACAGGACATGTTGCATTTTGAATAAAGGTGAGACTTTTGCTTTTTTCTTAAAAGGAATACCAAAGAGGATTCAGGAGGAGTGAAGAGGTGTAACTCAGGTCAAAATGAAGGAGAGGTGATGTCCTCAGCAAGCAGCCCATGGTAGACATATAGAAAGCTAATGTTATCTATGCATACTGTGGCCATAACTTTTACTTTACGTAAATTCAATAAAAGACGATGCGAGGCTACATACATATCAAGATCTACAGAATGACAGCCTGAGTTGAACGTTCAGGCCATAATCGCGTCATTCTGCCAGTTGCGTTCTTTGCCCCGTGGACACTGTAGCAAGCATAAAACAACATTAATTCTCACTATCAGCATTGCTCTCTCTCCATGCATATAAGCCACAACTGTAGGCAAGTCAAACAACAAAAAAACAAGAAAACCATAAATACCTCATGTAGTGTTTTGCACGGTTCAAACTGGTTATGTATAACAATGTAAAACAACTGTACCCCTCTCTATCTCTCATTTCTGTTTACTGTATTTTACACTTTGTTATCAACAATTACTTATGAAGTGTTGTCATAATTTACTTCTAACTTAGCCATGTCTCCCCTGCAAAAGACACGTTGTATCTCACCGGGAACACGCCGATTAGGTAAAAGTTTAAAAAGTATCTAAGGGGTGGAATTTTTCTTTGAACATCTTTTTTTTTTTTTTTGGCAACTTCGTAATTCATAGTGATAAGAGTAAACTGTGAGATTCCTTACCAGTTTTTCAAATATTCAGTATATTTTGTCACATTACTTGTCCTGTGTGTGTGCATATGTGTGCGTGTGTGTGTGTGTGTGTGTGTGTGTGTGTGTGTGCGCGCTCTATTTTAAGAGCTCAGGGCATGTACAGAGAGCAGTAGCAGATGTGTGTGATGAGAGATTATTTACTATATCCTCTTCTAGGGGATTTTAAGCAGCACTGGCTCTCTCATCACTATGGCAACAATGAAGCCTCAGTCTGGGAGCCATGTTTCATGTTTCATCACTAACAGAGCAATGACCCAGTGTTTCAGTGTTTTCAGTGCAAAAGAGGTCTGCAGTGAGCAACCCCTCCGAGACTCAGAGCTCATGAGAGCGCCCTTCAACAAAAAACATCAAAAGAAGCCTTCTAGTTCTCTGTCCGCCCACACAAGGCCACACAGCACTATGTGTGTTTATCCCTTATCTTCTTTTCTTCCCTCTCTCCTGTGCTCTCTGGCATTTTTCATCCATTTCTCCCTGCATTCCTTTGTTACTGTACATTTCACTGTTCCAGAGTCATTTTCAATGATATGTTCTGTATTTATCAAGACAGGACATATTCAAATGTTGACATTTGTAACATTTTTCTTGTACACATCTATACCACTTTCCTGTTCACTTGGCTAGTGCTGGAGTTCACTTTAACTCAGAATTTCTGCCATGTAAATTAACAACCTACAACATGTCTCTCACAGTGTGATAAATCAATGAATGCTAAGACGAAGAAGAAAACTGAATTTTCCTCTATGAAGTTTCTCTTGAGCTGACCCTGTGAACACAATGTTGTCCCTGATCTGATATTTACAAGTCGGATATTCTGAGGTCCAAGTTCAAGTGAATGCAGCATAAGCTGACTTAGCAGCAGAACAGTGTGGAAGGATAAATGCAATGTATTTCTGTAAATGCTGAATTAAACAGTTAGAAAGCACAATTTGCAACTATTTCACACACATATTTGACCGTGCTGAGTTTCCAGTTTTCAAAAGGAACATTTATAATGATTTTTAAGGTCAAAAACAAATGCCGAACTGGACAAGCAAGGAGCTGCTATGAACGTTTATCAGTGAAGGGTATCAACATTTGAAAATGGCCTGGCTTGAAAAATACCAAACGCATCCTTTCAAAGAGACCATGGACCTCCCCTTGGACAAAACTTCTGAAAAGGTGCCTCCACTCTTAATTCATCTCATCTATTGAATGCCTGTTGAGAGCAAATAGCAACTGCATGATCCCACAGACATCCAGAAATTGAATATCCATGAACTGCCTTATATTGCTGTTCAAACTGCAAGCAAATCAATAAAAATACATTTAAAGTTTGACTCCAAAAGCATCTATTGGTTCGTCTGACAGAGAACGAAAGCCAAATTTCCGTGAAGCATGTCTGAACTATCGCTTTAACCAAATGATATTTAATCTATTCTACAGCACACTCCCCTTTTGATAACTAATAAAAAATTCAAATATCAGTTAATTAGAAATCCTCCATTAACTTTCACCTTCTGTCTCTGAGCCTGCCTGAAACTGTTCGGTTCCCTTGGGGGAGGCCCACCTCCCACTTTGAAATCCTCTGCTTTCAACAATATATTAAACTTTTTTCCTGGAGGTTTGTGGAATGAAGTTGGGCATAAATCAGAGGCACAGTGAAGAGAGAAGAAAAAAAAGAGTTTGCATTTGACGTCAGCATGCACCTTCATATTACTGTCACACTCTCCCTTCCCTCCTCTTCATTCTCCTTCCCTCTTGACACCCATTCCCCTCCCCTTCCCACCTCCTGTTTCCTCTAATTTCCAGGGTACAGTCCCACCACGCAGCAGCAGTCAGTGATGGGTGGAGGCTGGCCACAGGAAACTGCTGTGAGGCATGCTGGGTAAAATAGGTAATATTTTCTGGCAAACAGGAGGGCCGGGCCCCTTGGAACCTCGGCTCTTTCTCTCTCTGCCAAACATCCATCTCTGCTCACCTCACCTCTCTTATTGGAGTCCCACCTGCTCCCCATGCAGATAAAAAAACACACTGGAGAAGTAAGCTTCATGCAGAGGAAACTGATTGTCTCTCGCTGCTGTTGGCAGTTAAACTCAGAGATTTATCTCCACCACTTCTGTCTAAAATCCATTGATCCGTATCATTAATATTGCTTTCAACATTTTGTAGATCAGAATATTTCATCATATATACAGCATCCCCTTCGCAACACTGGAACTGTCAAAGTGCATTAAATATCTATGAGCATCAATTTATATCATGCTTTTTTTATTATTTTTTATTTTACCTCTTATACAGAATATTAACTTTGGTCAGAGAAACCGGTGCAGTTGGTTGCTGTGGTAGATCAGCTCATAGAGCACAAGAATATGTTGAAGTGTGTGTGTGTGTGTGTGTGTGTGTGTGTGCATCTGGGTGTGTGGTGAGTTTGTGTGTGTGTGTGTGTAGCTGGTGAGTGCCCAACGAACACAGCAAGACAGAACTGTGGGAGACCCTCCTCCTCCCGAGAGCCCTTTTGTTCATTCAAAGAATGCTAGCATGAATGAATACCAATACCTGAGTGTGTGTGTGTGTGTATCCATGTGTGTCTGCGTGTGTTCTTGTGTGTGCGGGATGTGTTTGTTAGGTCTATCCGTGTGTGCGCAGGTAGTGCATGTACCTGTGTGTCGTGTGTGTTTGGCTCTATAAATACATCCACATATCTTCCTTAGTCTCATAAGCAGCTGCCTTGAGGCCTCCATCCAATAACGGTCGTAATCGGAACCCAAACCAGCCAATCAATGCTATTATCGCTTGTTAAAGAAACATCTATATCCATGAGGGGAGCCTATCACAATGGTCTTTGCTGTCCCAGGGATGCTGCCTGGTAACAAAACTGCCACTTTGGAATGAATACTAATGTACAGATAAATACACTGGCTATTCACATAATTATTATTTACAGAGAAGCCGCTAGTAATGAGGGCTAGAGCGCCTGTGCCAGTAAGCATCCACCCTGCTGAAGTGCCTTTGAGCAAGACACTGTATCCCTACCAGCTCCAGTGCACCTGACCCTGAACTCTGACCTCCCTGTGAAGGTAGCAAGTGAAAACTGAATTTTCCTACTAGATCGATTTTGTTGTGACAGAGTGCTAAATCAGTTCTGCCCCTCAAATAAACGCGGGAAATGTGAACAGACTTCGGTGACGCGTTTTCTTTCTCTGGTTTGTTTTAGCTCAGTTTGGTCGATTTTGCCATAAATTATGATATTACAGGGAATCCACAGGTTTTGCTGTCAAATTCAAGACATTTCAAGTGCCTTTTAATGCCACATAAAATTGAATGAGACAATTGTGTAAACTAAAATAAATGAACACTGGAAGTAAATAATTAGAAAAATGATTGAAGGTGTTTCAGATTAAATAATTTTATTGTACAGCTGCATTAACACAAAATCAGAATATGTGGCCTGCCTTTATCTTCGTAAAATCTCCCAGCACATATCTTCAGCTGCCATCTTTCTCAATTGATCCTCACATCATTTCAGTTCACTTAATGACACCAAGTAGTTGGTTTCTGTCTGAACATAACTAATGAAAGTGATGAGATAATGAGAGGGCGGTTTAGAAAGGACACCAGAAAATTGGATGATAAAGCACATAAAGTCAAACTGTACAGTCGATAGGATGCATATTGTTCTGCTGACCCTGTTCAACATTAATCTATGAGTGGAAATTAACCATAAAGAAACCTGTCATTGCCTGATGGGAAAAAGACATTTTAATACTTTTTAAGACCATAAAATGTAATGATTTATTTTAAGACAAGACAAATACAGTAAAAAAAATTCAGCCATTTTTTTCTTTTCTATGACTGATGATACTGACTTACCTGATATTGCCTGAATTGTCCAAAACCCATCATCAATTACTCCTTACAGATTAACACAAGAAAAAATCCTTTGGGGCAGCTAGACTCAAATATAGTTATAGCTACTATTATCTTGGGCAGTTACAAAATACACTATCAAACAAAACATTACACAAATATTCTGTACAGACACTTATTTGTATAGAAATGAACCTTGTGTAAAGTCATTTACACTAGGTTTCAAATCTAAAAGAGGACACCAGATAATGGTGGGTCAGCCTTTCTAGTGTTAAAACAAATGCACACAGGATAGTAGTTGAATATTATGTGACCCACAAATAACTCGGCCCCTTTAGAAGTTGACTGAGGTATTAATATTTGTGGCTACCACCAGCATATCCCCTATTAAGAAAAAAAAAATGCTGACAGGGTTGACTAGAGGACAGGGGAATAAAGGGATGTAATCAGGACCAAACAACAAAAAGAAAGAAGACAAGAATACTTTAATCTCCCTAAAGAGAAGAATGGGAGTTATGAGTCCTAAAATCTCTTGAAACTCTTGGAAAAAGGCAAAATGATATCCCTGGGATAAAATGTCTTAGACATAGCTGCCAGAGTGAATAAATCCTGCCAGATTTAGAGATGAGACTGTGTGTGCGTGCCTGTGTGTGCACGTGTCTGTGGGTGCATGTGCATGTGTGTGTGCATGTGCATGTGTGTGTGTGCATGTGCATCTGTATGTGTGATAATAAATGGTAGCATGTAAGGTTGTAAGGTCAGAGAGAGAGAGAGAGAACGAGAGAGAGAGAGAGAGAGAGAGAGAGAGAGAGAGACAGAGAGAGAGAGAGAGAGAGAGAGAGACCTTATTTGACAGAGAGCAAGGAGGACCATTTTTCCAGCTATTCCACCACACTCTGCTGTCATCACGGTGTGGGTGTATGACTCAGTGATGTAACAACCTCCATTCAATATCCCAATAATAACACTACACCAACATATCAAACTCCATTCACCATCTCTGGCCATAAGGATTATCTATCACATATAGATCAATAGACTTCTCATCTTTATGGTCAACACAAGTCCAACTAAATAGAGGTTTGTCTGCCTGCATTCAATAACACAACTCCAAGGTTATATTGCCTGCACTCTGCTCACAAATAGTCCACCTATCTTACATCAAAAAACAATAATGCATTATCAATAGGGCATCTATACTTTAACTATGATTTTTCAGAAAAGTGTGTGCCGATGATTTCAAGTTTGTAATGGGTCAGTCAGTGAGAAATATGTCACCTTATTTTGACCTGTAACTCAGTGGGGAAAAAAAAACAAACAAACAAAAAAATAAAAAAACAAAAACGCATTTTATGAATGCTAAAATGCAAAGACGAGATGTGTATTGTTCCCTGAAGTTTTGTCAAAATCAGATAACTGCTGTCTGAGATATTGAGTGTGTGACAAATGGACAACCAAACAAACAGATGGAGACTCCTTTTCCCTCTCGTGATGAAAAGAAAACAAGACGTGCTTCATTCCAGAACAAGATATCCACCATTTGAAACAGTGACACTCGCAAAATAGCACAAAATTAAATCAAACTGTGTACTTTTCATGTTTGCAAAGTAACACTTTTGCAAACATGGATTCACTCTGTGCTGAAGCTCTCAGATTCTCTGTCCACATTACTGATGCAGTAATAATAATAACAAACTTTATACAGCACTTATCTAAAAGCAGAGTTTACAAAGTGCTTTATGGTCTGTCAGAGTAGGTGTCTGCCTGGATATAACAGTGCTGATCTAATCGAAGAGGATGAAATACTGACACTCTCTAATGAAAAAGTGGCTGGGGTACTTGAATTGACACATGGAATAACTGAGACAAGTGAAAAGGCGCCGCAATATTGCATTTGTTTATTTATCTGTGTGCTAGTGTCTGTGCTATAAATTTTGTTCTCAGTTATATGTATGTGTGTCTCTGTTTCGCATCTTGTTCATGTTTTGTCTATGCTTTCAGTTTCGTTACATTCTAATGTCCATAAACTGTGCCATGCAGACAGAACTCTGCTTTTACATGTATTTAAGAATCTACACACTCAAAAACATTGTGCTATTTATTATTAGCCAGTGGGGAAGCTGGGTTTCACTATAGTCTGCCAGTTGGCTCATAAGACTAGTGTGTGCCAAAAACAGTGGCATGGCGAAATTTTTACACTAGGTGGAGCTCCTGCCCTGGGTAGCTCTGTGTATTTCGGGAGAGCCAGCTGCTTGTGGCTAGCGGTTTCTTTAAAAAAAAAAAAATTAACAATTATCACCATAGTACCACAATCTTTAGACTCTGATTGATCAACACCTAAAATAATAAATACAGGGAAAGTCGCTGGTAAATTTGTATTTCCTGTAGACGCTGCAGCAGAAAATCGTCCAATCTGGCAACACTGCTTGGGCGTCAATTTCTTCAGACCCAGATCCAGTTGTTTTTGGCATGCAATGTCAACCAATCAGGGAACACAAGGAAAAGATGAAAATATTACGCACATACCACATTTACTGCTATCGGACGGAGAACAGTACATGATTTATGTGAGAGTTACAATAACAAACAATAACAAGTAAGAAAATGTTTTTTTTTTTTTTTTTTTATTTTATTAAAATACGTATTTCATATTTGGAATTGCAGAAGAGGTAAATGAACCACAATGGCCAAACCAGAGCTCATCATGCACTTACTGGCTACTCTGAACGGGACTATTGTCAAAAGCAGCTTCCCCACTGGCTAAAAATGAATTTTTTGAGATTGTAGATTCTTAAGCACATGTAAAAGCAGATATGTTCAGCATGTCAAGGTTTATCAACATGTTGAGGTAACAAAACCAAAAGCATGAACCAAACACAAACACAAATGTGTAATATAGAAACAAGCATATAAGCAAGAATAAAATGTACAGCATAGTTGTAAACATGGATATAAATGTACAAATTTTTCTGCCTGCCATAGAAAAAGAATGAGTGAGAGAGAGAGACATGGTTCAGAAGCAAAAAAAATAAATAAATAATAAAAAAAAATACAGTAGAAGAGAGCACTTCATTCTGCCATGATGGAGAGTCAATGGTAAATCCACCTGGATTATTTCAAAGGCACAAGCTGATCTGGTGACAAAGGACTACATGACAGCACATGTAACTGTGTGAGTGTGCGTGTGTTTCTGTGTGTGTTATGCTATTCTTTGTGTGTGGTGTGTGTGAGCTGATCAGCACGGTTAAGTTCAAAAGGTTGTGAACAAGAAAAACTGGAAACAGGACTAGGCATCTCTTACTAACGTCTACTGAATCTATGGATTGCATTATGGATGGAGTTCAGCAAAGGTCAGGTTAACTGCTAAGAACCTACCTTTCAGCCTGGTTAAGTGCAGACTGAAAAGGAAGAGTGGATGCACATTTATGGCTCAGACTGCTCTTAGTGGTAAACCTTGATTGGCCAGAGATTTCCTCTTCATAAATGGTTAAGAAGGGAAGCAGACAGAAATGGTAGGAGAGCAGTAGATAGAGTCAGAAATGAGTTGGTAGGAGTATTTCAAACAGAATCCTTTAAGAATGGCTGTTGCAGTGCCTGCCTGCCTGCAGATGGATAATAATGCTTTCCACTGAGACAAAGTATACCACACTGACTTCCTTATGAGACTGTAGATTATATAATGGTAGAGCTTTGTTCTAAAATGAGCTGTGCAGAACATGACAAAATGACCCGCACTCTGCAAAATATATAAATAACAGAAAGCACTTTTTAAAAGAGTCCTTCACATAGGTTGCACTAAGTGTAAGTCATATACTATAGTCTAAACTCTATCTTTTTTGTTTGTTTTCTTCTTAAATGGATGCGTGCTCAGTATGCAAAAGTGCTCAATTTACTGCATATAAGACAATAGTAAGACAAATGGATTGGCTATTGTTTTGTCTACAATATACTTTTTTTTTTTTTTTTTCAAGAATGAGCATCTCAACATGATTGAGCGCAGGCTAAGTGTGCAAAACAGCTCAGCTCCGTGAAAAGCAGATGAACAGCGTGCGTTCTACTGTGGCCGGGGGTAACAGTGGCTGACTCAGCTGTAATGAGACATTAATGAAGATGTTGGGTAATTTGGGATGATGAGGGAGGGAGGGGGAATTGGGAAGGAGAGAGGGGGAAGGAAGGAAGCAAAGGGGGAAAGTTAGGGGAAGCACCAGCTGCTTTTCCAGGTGATCCATGAGGGGGGACACAGCTGTCCACTTCACCCGACTCGCCTCCCTCTCCACCTCTCTCTCCTCCCTTCTTTCCCCTCTACGCCACCCTTGTGAAACCACTCCTGCCACCTAACAGCTTTAATGAAGATATATTAGCCCAACTGAGGCCTAATTCATCGTTTGGGCATACTGATCAAGACCCCCTACACACCTCTCCCTCTCATTCTCAATGCGTGGGCAACAGCCTTCCTCTCCATCTCCATCATGCTGGGCAGCTCCCCACTCTGTCGGTAATGTTTATGATACTCTTGAAATGATAGCTGGCAGAGGCTGTGCTAAGTCTGAGAGTAGTGCAGTAAATATCACAAATTAAATTTAATGGGAAAACCTCAGTAGCAAGGGGCAGCAACCTCCACACAGACTTCATTTGAAATATAGACTTGCACACAAGTGGATATGCAGCGCATACACATGCATCAATGTGCACACACACATTCACAGTATATTTTCTGTAGCAGTGTTGATAAGAGAGTGCACTTCAGCTAAGAAGGGTGGCAAATTTCTAAAAGGCTTTAGGGAAGCAACTCTAACAAGGAGGGAGAAAAGACTCATCATAGATGGAGAGTGGGATGGTGGAACTGAACTTCACATTATAACTGGAGAGTGGAATCGGCAGTGCTGACTGTAATGTCATCAATGCAGAGAGGTGTGGGTTTACCACACGCTTAATACAATAATAAATTCTCTCCCAGCATGTAATGATTTTGGGAAAATGATAAACTGACAGGATAAAACTGCAATACCTCATAAATCAAACAGCTCACAGTTTTAAACAACTCACCATCCCACTCTCCATCTATGATGAGTCTTTTCTCCATCCTTGTTCTTATGTCAGTGTTAATGAAATATTATAAATAATCACTGGTTGAGTCTAATTTGTTTAGATGGGATTTGTGCCTTCCAAAGGACATGTCAAAGACACAGCTCACTGATTGGTCACGTTTACTCATAAGGCACATGCTGTGAAATAGGAAACAAATGGCAGCTGGGAGGCAACACATCATCTACTTTGGTTCCCTGGGCTGAAAAGAGTTCTTTCATAACCTCTGCCCTCATTAATTGCAATTTCCAAAAGAAATAACTCTGAAATAACCGAGATGGGGTCTGAATCTGCCTCACTTGGTTCATTGGTTGGAAGCTGGTGTTTGGCCTCCATATTTCCCTCTCTGAGGTCAGCTGGAATTATTTGCAGAAAAGTTTGCGTGGTTTGCTTATTTGGTAAGTTAGCATACAGGCCACAGTAATGAAGTTAAAGCTTGTGTCATTTTGTGATTGACCCAGTCGTGCAGTGCTTTCCAATCAGCTGCTGGCACTGAGCTTCTGTACGTGTGTGTGTGTGTGTGTGTGTGTGTGTGTGTGTGTGTGTATGTGCCTGCGTGTGTTAGTTTCTATCGTCTTCTCACTGATAATAGAGTCATAGTTCTACTTTTGTGAATCGATGGCATGTGACGCCGAGTGCAGTGAAAGGCAGATGGCTCGAGCACACAAGGCATAGCAGCTGATTTTTGGTAATTTTGTGTCCAGAGACGCATGGAGGACCACTGGTGTGGTTGGAAATGGGGTCGGATTAGGACGAATACATTATCAGTACTGCAGGTGTGGAGAGCCTGGCTTCGATCAAGACCAATCAAATCACTGCTTTGCCTTCCTTTAAAAAACAGTACACATTCCACCCTGGTGCTCAAACAATTTTGGATTAAAGGAGAAAAAGTCCTGAATGTATCTGCCACAAAAGTCTTCCCAATAAGTGCAGAATTGCCATAAAAATATACAATATGTTAAATAAGCCACCAGGGATAGATAATGTTAAATTAGCTTTGGATGAGACACCACATTTGTTGCTCTGGTGCAGAGAATCATTGCCCAGTATGGCAAACATTTCAATGATATTAGGCAAAAAGCCAATCAAAATTTAGAGCTACTGGGACAATGGGAAAACAATAGCCAGTCCTCACCAGCCAGGAGTGGATGTGGATGCTGGTGTATCAGGATCAGAATCTTTAAATGTTTGTTATCTATTATTTAAAAGGTCATGTTACATTCCTCGCAAAAACACCAAGGTCACAGAGCAGGTGTCACATACACCATTCACACACCGCTCTCTTTACACTCTAGGGATGTTATAAGTAGATCACTGTGGAATTACAATGAGAAAGCAGACTAGCTTTCTCGCCTATATAATTATAGCCAATTATTTTGAACACTTGAGCTGTTTTAATTCTGTTTGCATGTGTCACCTTTATGAATACCCGTGCACTTGCAAACATAATATCTGGCTGGTGTACTGAGCCCAAGAGTTGGTAGAGGTGAGGTGATGGAGATATACACTATACATGGACAAAAGGTTTGGGACACACCTCTTAAATCACTGGATTTAGGGTGTTTCATTCAGTCCAATAGCCACTGATGTATAAAATCAAGCATCAAACCACTCTGGCATTAACATCAGCACAAAAACTGTGCACCAGGAGCTTCATGGCATGGGTTTCCATGGCCAAGCAGCCGCATGCAAGCCTTACATCATCAAGCACAATGGAGCGGTGTAAAGCACGCTGCCACTGGACTCTGCAGCGGTGGAAATGTGTTTTGTGGAGTAACAAATCACGCTTCTCTATCTGGCAGTCTGATGGACGAGTCTGGGTTTGGTGAATGCCAGGAAAACGTTCCCTGCGTGACTGCATTGTGCCGACTGTTTGGTGGAGGAGGGATAACGCTGTGGGCTTGTTTTTCTGGGGTTTGGCCTCGACCCTTTAGTTCCAGTGATGGGAAATCTTAATACTTCAGCTTACCAAGACATTTTGGACAAATTTTCTGCTTCCAACCTTGTGGGGAAAGTTTGGGGAAGGCTCTTTTCTATTCCAGCAAGACTGTGCCCCAGTGCACAAAGCAAGCTCCATTAGGGCATATTTGGGTGAAACTGGTGTGGAAGAACCTGACTGGCCCACACAGAGCCCTGACCTCAGCCCCGTCCAACACCTTTGGGGTGAATGAGAACGGAGATTGCGAGCCAGGCCGTCTCGTCCAACTTCAGTGTCTGACCTCGCAAATGCTCTTCTGGATTAAATCTTGTAGAGAGTCTTCCCAGAGGAGTGGAAGCTGTTCTAGCTGCAAAGGGGGAACTAACTCCATATTAATGCCTATGGATTTAGAATGGGATTTCATGAAAGCTCCTGTAGGTGTGATGTGTAAGTGGCCCAATATTTTTGTCCATATAGTGTAGGTACAGTTCCAGTGCTGCATGGAAGGAGAAGCTAACTCATTTTCTGATCATATCATGTCATTTGCAGCTGTGGTAAGGTATCTCTGTATCTATCTTTGTATTTGAGGGAGTTAAGGATTATATGGATGCAAAGTGAGTGATAAATCAACGGAGCACTATAAATAGCATATAATTGGAAACGAGTTTATAAAAGGAAAAAAGGAACACATTAATCAGGTTACTATGTGAGTTATAGCAACCCCTACGTGGATTTTTTTTTATAGTAAATCAGTATAAAGGAACATTTCATGTTGAAAGAAAAAAACATTATTCCACAGCCACACATATGTATAGTTAGACTGAAAAATGTTTTATTATTTTCTTTCCCATTATGGAAAAAGATGTTTTTTATCCTGCTTGAGGGATTTAAATCAAACTGGCAAACATCCACAGTAAAAGGTTGCTAAGCTTTTGAACATGATCTCTTTGTATGCACATCCTTTGGTAAAGCCAGAGAAATAGAGCCTGCTTTGTGTCATGTGCTTTTGACCTGGTCTGAGCAGGCGGGAAACACAAGCACAAATCCTTGTAATCCTTGACACCAAAATTGCACTGCGCTGTTTGATTGTTACTGACACAACTCCTACAGCGCCTTTCCTCCCACTTAGACGTAGTCAAGTTCACAGCAAGTCACCAAAATACCAAATGGATGCATACAAGAAAACAACAGTGTGCCTGACAAACATGTCACTTCGCTGGTACAAAACCCAACCGTCAGCTATGTGCAATCACAGAAACAGAGCCTGTAACTTCATTTCAGTGACTCATCTTAGAAGTTAATTTTAATCACCTTACTCACAACGAGTGAGGCCTGGGCAGGACTCAAGGATCTAACTGAATTTCCCACAATGTTATGTTGCAACATACAGACAGACTCACAGAAGAGATAATAGTCAAATAATAGCGTTTACTGTGTTTTTCCAATGAATGCAGTTTAGTTAAAAGGCTCTTTATTGAATGAATTGAAAGACTAAGGCAGAAGTCATAATACTAGGCCCTGAGTGGAGGGATGATACCAATGTCTCTAGTTCAAATGAGGGAAACCTGATGAGGCGCGGCCCTCTAGTGCAAACTGTGGCAAACTTGCCTGATTAGGAGCATTTTAGCAATCATTTAGTGAGTGGAGCAAATCAAGACCGAGTTTCATTTTTGATGGCTTGCCTGGAGGTAGTTTGAAACTGCCTGATATTTGAAGATGCAATTATTATAAACTTAACCACTGAAAACAAAATAAAATTTTAATTATGTACACATTAAGTATTGCTTATCTTATATGTAAACAAATAAGGGTGAATCTGAATATCTTTAGTATTACTTGCCCTCTCTATTGCTTGTCTTCTCTTGCTACAGCATTGAAACGTGGTGATGGGCAGGACAGAACATAAACTGCTGTCTCTGTAGATTGAGTTGTAATTCTGACTTTTATTTTTTGTGTATACATTCTTTATATCTTTATATCTATTTGCAATGCTTTTATGTGAAAGACTAAACCATTTCAAGTTCTAACTTTGGTGGTAAAGTTGTGCCTGTTGGTTTATGCTCTTAAAGCAGTTGGTCTATGACCCGCTTGGGGTCCTGACCCATAGTTTAGGAAACTAGGCCATAGAGGGATTATAGGGATGTCCATGTGTTCAAATATATAGATATCAAACAAGCATAACATACTGCATGAAAGGGCTCACCATTCAGAAACATGATCTTTAACTAAACCCATGTGTTGTATACTTAGCATGCTTGACACACCAAAAAACACACATGCACACAGACACACACACACACACCATCTTGAACTATATTTCTAGTCACTGACCTGATGTGAACTGTTCAAAGGAAGCACTGTAGTAAGAGTCAAGTTTCCACCCTGGGCTCGAATTGGACTATATACAGTAAGGCGAGTAGGGCCTAACATACTAAGCCCACCACACAAGCACAAAGGCATGAACACACACAAACACACAGCCTCTGGAAACACTTGACATTTTTTAAACCCTTATTTAACCAGGCAAGTCAACTAACGACACATTTTAATTGCAGCTGCCTGGGGGTGTAGAGGCAGAAGGATTCAAATAAACACAAATTCATGTACACAAGCTTTCCAGTGCAACCAGCACAACTTCTCCAGTCCTGTGGCTCAGTGCCTTGCTCATGGACACACTGTGGGCAGCTACAGGGGAGGGAGGAATGTCATGCATTCTCTTCTCCCACAAAGACTGTTCAAGCCAGTCTAGGATTTCAACCACAACCTTTCTTTCTTTAGCCTTTAGGTGGCTCTATTATAAGCAGGATTAGGCATCAACTGAAAGAACCAGTTTCAACACTGCACAACCCGTTCGCATCAAAACATATTTCATTTCACTAAATGATTCCTGTAATCAATTTACAAATTTGTTTTTTTTTTTGTCTCTCTTTTTTTTCTATTTGGGGCTGTATGTAATGCGATGGGATTGCATCGGGGACATACAGGCATCATGTATAGCACGCAGGAAGACTGATGCAAGAAACTGTTAAATGAGAGTGAAGTCAATTAATCAGACAATGCCTCATTTTGTCCTTAATCTACTTTCTGTAAATGGTGAATGTCTTCTCAACAGTGAGTTCTCAGGGAACAAATTTTATTAAAGCTTGGGCAGAAAACAGGGATCTTTTTTAAAGGCCAAGCATTCAGCAGCAGATGGATACAAGTAATTACTCTAACGTTTCTCCAGAACTGTACTGTTTATTTCAGCGATTTTGTGTGACATCATCCAAGTGTTTGAATGTCCCAATTATTAAGCTGTCTTCACCACACACAGGACCAAAGTGTCAGATAGAGCGCTGCTTGATAATCATGGGACATAAGTGTGGAGGCGCTCAAGTGCAAAACCCCATGTGTAGTAAAATGGAATTGGGCATGCATGCAAAGTGCTATTCCCATCACTGTCTGAAAAGCTGCTCCATTTTGGGAATTGGGAATCAGTAAAGAATTGAATCGATAAGAGGGAATCGAAAGCAATCTGATAATTTGATACACGTTTCCAATTATAAATACTATATAACTATAACTATAAATAGCTACACCTTACCCATCTCTTATAACTTCAAAATACTGGAGAAAAAAAAAAAAAAACTAGTAGTGCCTTCAACAAAGTTGGGACAAATGTTTCCATCACACTGAAGTGTCAACATAAATCTAATAAATTCAAGATTTTTATGGGCTGTGGGGGTATGAATTCCCACACCAATATATTCACTGTACAATACACTGGGTTTTTGTGTGGCACTGCGTGACATCTTTGGCAGTATGTAGGAAGGCTTTCCATAGTACCTGACAGTAGCGGCTGTCCAGTCATGCTCATGGGAGGCATCCCCAGGTTGTTCATGGCTGTTGCCCAGGCGTTGGGGTCTGACATGGGCATTGTCATGGAGTTGGAGTCCATGGTCATGTTACGGATACCCTCTAGAGAAAAATGCAGAAAAAGAATAAAGAAAAAGACACAGAGTTTTAAAATTATTACAGGGTGACCATCTTTTTGGATGCACACAGAGATGACTGAAGGTCTAAATCAGAGTATAACTATCACGTTGCACTCTTTTCTCACATTTCTGGATGCCTTTCACACAAAACCTCTATGGCTTGCTGATGTGTTGAAAGAATGCCCTGTGATCTCTGCCCTCATTTCAATTCTGTCTTCTGTCAGAGTGGAAAGAGGAGATGAGAGAAGAGGCCACAGTGACCCTGCGGTCAGTCCAACACCGACTGACTTTTACAGCACTGTCATTTTGAATATTCTTCCTCATGCTGTTCAATTGTTCAACTTCCGTTCAGAGGTTAAACAGCCTGGCCTCCTGACACTTCCTGTCTCAGTGACTTCTGACCTCCACTGTGAGCCTGCAGGTGACGCTACTGCAATAACTGAAAACACTGCCACACACAGGTATGCACAGAGGTACTACTGAGTTTACAGATAACTGCATCATATTGACCATGCTTTTAGAGTCCTCTGAACAAAGTTAAAATGTCATGAGGCTGTAGCTGGCCGAACCCAAATGCAGACCATAAGGACATAAGGACATGTCCTTATGGTTACTGCATTTGGGTTTGCAGGCTGGTGTAGCTGAAGGCTCTGTGGCGGAGCAAACAGTACAATGATCCGGCTGGAACTGGTTGCTGGTGCAGGGTTTAAGAAGGCAGGTAATGGTGACATTATGACTGGCAGGTGTGTGGGGAGAGTGCAGAGGAGGAGGAAAGACATGACCACACCACACACTGTTCTCCTCTACGCACTGAGACAGACTGGGAGGGAAACACTTGACAGGGATCGTGACACATGTACACATCTGGCTCAAGTTCGCTGCAAAGGAGGAACAGGCCATCGTTCAACTTGACAAACAGTATACACAGGCATCATGCAGTATATCACATAATTACTCTGGGGCCAAGTGCAAATCCAGACACTATTTTTGAGGCATTAAGACATTGAATCTTTGAAAAATCTCCAACTTACCACTACAAACACATATCAACTCCCACGCAAAACCTCAGGCTCATGGTTCTCTGCCAAGTCCTAAGTCTTGCATAGTAAAGCAAACACATTCAGATCCCCATAGTAAAAACCCTGCAGTAAAGTCAACAGGAACACATCATACATCCACTAGCAGCTCATTCTTCCATGCTGAAGTTCATTTCACAGCCCTAAATACTCTTATTCATTGCTGGTTTAGCTCTCACTCTCTGACAGACCTGCAAATTACTAGGAGGCTGTGGCTGCTGGCTGAGCCACAGCCTGTCCTCTTCTTTCCTCATGCAAAAATTAACTATACTAATACAAAGCAGGAATGAGCATCACTGAACTGTGTGTGTGTGTGTGTGTGTGTGGGAACAGACCGGGCTGACTTGGCTGGCTCTCTAAGAAGCATCACCAAGAAACTTCCTGTGCTGCCGCTCTAAAAGTGTGTTTTAAAGATACTGCTTGAGAAAATGGCTAAAGGTCTGCTTCCATTTCTGCATGATTATATATATGACTTGTGGCATTTCCACTGAAAACATGTCACATACACTATATTACCAAAAGTATTCGCTCACCTGCCTTTACTCATACTATGAACTGAAGTGCCATCCCATTCCTAACCCATAGAGTTCAATATGATGTCGGTCCACCTTTTGCAGCTATTACAGCTTCAACTCTTCTGGGAAGACTGTCCACAAGGTTGAGGAGAGTGTTTATAGGAATTTTTGACCATTCTTCCAAAAGCGCATTGGTGAGGTCACACACTGATGTTGGTCGAGAAGGCCTGGCTCTCAGTCTCCGCTCTAATTCATCCCAAAGGTGTTCTATCGGGTTCAGGTCAGGACTCTGTGCAGGCCAGTCAAGTTCATCCACACCAGACTCTGTCATCCATGTCTTTATGGACCTTGCTTTGTGCACTGGTGCACAGTCATGTTGGAAGAGGAAGGGGCCCGCTCCAAACTGTTCCCACAAGGTTGGGAGCATGGAATTGTCCAAAATGTTTTGGTATCCTGAAGCATTCAAAGTTCCTTTCACTGGAACTAAGGGGCCAAGCCCAGCTCCTGAAAAACAACCCCACACCATAATTCCTCCTCCACCAAATTTCACAGTCGGCACAATGCAGTCTGAAATGTACCGTTCTCCTGGCAACCTCCAAACCCAGACTCGTCCATCAGATTGCCAGATGGAAAAGCGTGATTCATCACTCCAGAGAACGCGTCTCCACTGCTCTAGAGGCCAGTGGCGGCGTGCTTTACACCATTGCATCCGACGCTTTCCATTGAACTTGGTGATGTGTGGCTTGGCTGCAGCTGCTCGGCCATGGAAACCCATTCCATGAAGCTCTCTGCGTACTGTACTTGGGCTAATCTGAAGGTCACATGAAGTTTGTAGCTCTGTAGCAATTGACTGTGCAGAAAGTCGGCGACCTCTTTGCACTATGCGCTTCAGCATCCGCTGACCCCTCTCCGTCACTTTACATGGCCTACCACTTCGTGGCTGAGTTGCTGTTGTTCCCAAACGCTTCCATTTTGTTATAACTGAGCTGACAGTTGACTGTGGAATATTTAGGAGCGAGGAAATTTCACGACTGGATTTGTTGCACAGGTGGCATCCTATGACAGTTCCACGCTGGAATTCACTGAGCTCCTGAGAGCGGCCCATTCTTTCACAAATGTCTTGTTTCACAGTCTGCATGCCTGAGTGCTTGATTTTATACACCTGTGGCCAGGCCAAGTGATTAGGACACCTGATTCTGATCATTTGAATGGGTGAGCGAATACTTTTGGTAATATAGTGTAGCTGAGGTAAGGGTTGACCATTTATATTTAGAGATATAGTAAATACGTTGTCATGATCAGAACTGCACTAGCTTTGATCTGCGTTTGTATGTGCATGCTTGCTGTAAAGAAACTGCTAGCCATATGATACTGTTCTCTTGGTCTCCCTTACTCTCTGATCAGCATCAACTTATGGTAAGTCATAACAAACAACAGCGTATAGGCTGTATGACAGACCTGCATGTACAAATATTCATTCTAGCAGTAGGATCCTAAATGCTTAGAGGATTCCTGACAGCACCAAAACAATTCACATCAGAGAAAGTTGCTTCAGCATCAGTGCACAAAGATGTTGTCTAGATAGACAGACAGATAGTCCCTTAGCCACATGAAATCGAGGTCGATTTTGGTACAACCTCTGCAGCACAATACATAAACAGATAACAGCTGACAATCCACATATTATCAAGATACAATACAGTGATATCATCACAGAAATGCAGTACACATAATCATATACAATACAAGGTGCATGGTATGCAAGCATGTAGTGTGTGAGGGGGCACTATAGGGAGGAGTTCAGAGTCCTTATAGCTAAGGGAAAAAAGCTGTTTGTAAAGCATTTAGTCCTAATGGACAGTGACCTGCAGCGCCCGTAAACAAAGCCGCTAGGGGAGATGATGATCATGATGTGAGAGGTCAAAGATGATCTTTTTTGCTTGCTTTACGGTTTGCTGATTATGTAGAAAATCATCAGAGGGGACTGGGTTGCCAGTGATTTTAGGTGCTTTGTTGACAACGCGATGTAGTTTTTTCCATGTTTAACTGCTGTACCAGACTGTAATAGAGGATGTGATGGGGAACTTGATGATGTCAGCCATCATCGTAGAATATAATGGGAAGTGGATGCTTGATCTGGTATTTTTTAAGGTGTCTGAGGAAGTGAAGTCTTTGTTGAGCTTTTGCAATAATGGGCTCAGTGTTAGTTTTCCCACTTCAGGTTGTTGCCTAGTATATACCTAGGAATTTAAAAGAGTCAGTGGCAGTGATCGGGTCTCTGTTTATTTGTATGGGTATTTTGGGACTCGGCATGCATTGGAAGTCCATAATGAGTTACCGGGTTTTGGCTGTATTATACAGGAGTTCATTGTTTGTGTACCAAGTGACAGCTTGGTCCATGTCAATGCGGTACTGGTTTTCATCATTGTTGGAGATGAGACTAACGATGGTTGTGTCATCTGCATATTTAATTATTTTCACAGAACTGTTCTTTATGTAAAGAACAAAGAACAAAGCCCTGAGAAGCTCATGTACTGAGGGTAAGCAGGTGTGACGTTAGGTTATTAACCTTTACCCTCTGTGGCCTGTTCCACAGAAAGCTCTGAATCCAGTGGCATATGACTGGATCAGTGTTTGTATTCAAGAGTATGATAAAAACTTCAGACTGCCAGATCTGTTTTTTGTCATATCCAGACTGTATCAAGATTGATTTAAGAAAGTCTGAACAGAGAAAAACCACATGGAATGTGATTTTTGCAAATCAGATCCAAACCACATTTGGAGGTGGTTTGAAATGCTATGCCAATCGCACTTGTACAGATGTGTCTCAGTTTGGACGCTCTGGACACACAAATAGGATTTCAAAGTGTCTGTTACTTCATTAACAATACAACATATGACGATGACTTCAAATCCCGAGTGACGGAAATGCTTCAGAGCAGCTCAGCGGCTGAGTAGAGTCCATGCAGCTGCTAGCAGAGCGATATGTAGAACAACAGATTGGAAGAGTCCGTGGGTTAAGGCTGAAATAAAGTGTCTGCCGGCAGCTGTTCGCTTGCTTCTGCGTTGGAAAGCTGCATCACCAGCGCACATAGTTACTGATGCCTACGTCATTACCATCACAACCCGTGCAGATAGGTTGGTGATGTCTGGACACACAAATGCTATCTAATGACTTGCTAATTACAGTGCAGACAGTCTTAAAGATCTGATTCGAGAAGCAAATCTGATTTGCCTGCAGTCTGAACAAGGCTTTAAAGGCAGGGGTAAAGTCTATAAACAGGATGCTTGTGTAGGTGTTCAGTGATTCCACGTTCTACTATTGGGCAAACCTCACTTAAGTCAAATTTGTTGCCTCGTTCCTGGTGGTATATGTTACCTCATCACCTTAACCCTTTACGTTATTCAAACTGCCAAAAAAATGTTCCCTGACAGTAAAGCTACAGTATGATAGCATTAACTGCTGTTTGGTTTTGCTTTAAAAGCACACTATTAAAAATGCAACCTTCCCATGAGTAAATGGAAAAAATGCATGGGTTGGAGGGTGGGGGTTATGGGGGTTATTGTCCATAGCTTTTCATTCTGATAATTAATATTCTGCTACATTCTACTAACACAATAACAGGAGCCCATTTCTCAGATGCACTCACTTAACAATTGTCTGTGTGTTGCCATGGCAAAGTCTGATAAAACATTCATTGTTGTGGTTTTGTTATGTTAATGTTCCTGACAAGAGCTTCACAGGCCTGTTAACCAGTTACAACCCCATTAGCTGTCCTGCAAACTGGCCAGCAGCACACTCCGAGGAGAGATAATACAGTGTCCAATGGTGACACATTTTCAAAGAGGTTTACTACAATACATGGATGACTTTAAAGCAGGATTACAGCAATTTCAACACAAATACTGGTTGCTTGGATATGAAAGCGAATGCAGGGTTTGGTAATAATAAGTCCTGCCAGACTGCCTGGTAAGTCAGTGACTCCAGTTGACTGGTCAAGAGTTTCCCGATTACTGTTTTTCAAAGGTTATCTTTCTCTGTCTGCTCTGATACTGGCCCACTCTCCTCATTATTGTCCTTTTTTCTGACTTATCAGATTGGACTCCAACTAGTGCTAATCAAAGGCTTCATCCCAACACCCACAACTGCAGTCTTGCGGTGCTGAGTGCACATTCATGAACCATGGAGTATTGTGTGGAAGACTGCCCCATGTCTGAAAATGCCCACAGGCAGGTGCACTTTTATCCCACATATAATACCACTTTGGAATGGTATTTAGGGCTAGGTGCGTCCCACAATAAATCAGGAGTGTGTATGCTGAAAGACAGGAGTGGTAATTAAGATAACAGGCAAAAAAAAAAAAAAAAAAAAAAAATCCCAGTAAAAGTTATATTGGGTGATTGTTGCCCCTATCGTTGGGCAAGATGCCTAGTATAAATAAGCTAATTTCAATCGAATTATGTGCTTATTATTTTAGATCTGTATTTTTTAATGCATTTATTTATAATTTTGGCTGACTGTGTTGTTTTAATGTTTGGATTGCTTGGACCTTTATTTCACATATTTATTTAGAAAACATATCCTCTTAATGCCGTTCAGGGGTTAGAAACAGCAGTAACTGCTGCTGCATCCGGAAACATCTTCCCTTTGCCAAGTGTGTCCCAATGTGCACTGACAAAATCTCAAAACACTTGCAGTCTTCATACCTACTTATATACTCTGGCCAGTTCCTGGAAACATGCAACTCAAGTGGTCACTTGGCTATGTACAAAGACTGCAAGAGCGATTACTGGGACAAAGCCAAACAGTTGCAAAGTGCAAACATGGGAGTCACTACTTTGAATTTCACAGAAAAGGAAAAGGCGGTTTCTCCCACTGAGGAAGCATCAGTTACATTTGGTTAAAATCATGAATTAATACCTAAAATGTTTTGAGCAGTTTGTCAACAATTTAAAAGACACCAGCAATTACCACAAACAGTCACTAGATGCCAATGACTAGAGCCGGCAGCACTTAGCCTGTATGTTGGCAGAGAGACTAGCTGACAACATTTCACCAAGTCTGCTGATTAATGTAATTGCAAGAAAACTTTCTACTGTGCTTTTTTCCCATGTTGCTGCTGGCTGCATTTACATAAAAATTCAACATAACAAAATAAATCAGTTTGTTATAATGGTTCATGCATGAATAGAAAAAGTGCATCGAGGGCCAATTTATACTTGGAATTTTTCCATCATTAGTGTGAGTCAATTGTCTCATTCACAATGAATTATTTACCTTGTGTATTTCTTGCTCATTTTGCTGTTGTGAATTCTGAACTGTCAATAGCAAACAACTTACAGTTATAAAAAACAAAAAACAATGAAGGAATAAAATGACACGATCATTTCTGCAGTTAAAGTCTAAAGTTTATGAAAAAATAGTTAGTTTTAATTACTTACTGTAATAAAATGCATTTTGAGGGAAAAGAGTATTTAAATTAGAGATTGCACTAGGCCTCTCACATTAGAACAAATGAGCCTCATTCACCAATATGTTCTTATGTTTTTTTTCTTAAATTTCTTCTTAAGGTCCTAAGGAAAGGCTACGTTGGATTCACGACATGATCTTCAACCACAGGATGGTTCACCCTTTTGTTCTTATCCCACTGTCCTCGTAAGTTGAAAGCTCACACCAGTTGATCGAAATTAGCAGAGGTAAACACCCTGCCAATCACCATCAAACGGCATGAGACCGTACGGCTGTGTGCACACACAAAAATCACACACAGAACCTTCTCAAGTTGAGAAAAGTCCAGAATAGTCAAACAAATGAGGGCGGTACAACAGACTCAAGAAAAAAAAAAGCAGCGACAACAACAAAAACAAAAACACTTCTATAGCTCTGAGAAAGATGTACTGCTGCAAGAAGTGAGCACTAAACAACTTGTCATAAATATTTTTTTATTGAGTAAGAAAGTGATTATAAAACAAGTTAGGACAACTGCAGGGACACATAAACAGACAGAAGATGTCATATTACCTCTTTTATCTGAGGATGTGTGTGTGTGTGTGTGTGCGCACAACAGAACAATAAGGGAAGGTGTGACAGGGGGCGCTGCAATGGCGCAACAGGAACTGAAATCCTCTGCGGTGCAGACTAGAGTTCTCATCGGGCCTGAAAATTAAGACCCGACCTGACCCGGTCCCGACTGGGCCAGCCCGAGGCCCGACCCGACCCGACTAATTAGCCGAACTTTAGGCCCGACAGCCCAATAAAGCCCGAAAAAAAAAAAATCGCCAAATTCGCCATTATTTAGCAGTACCGCGGTACCGGGGCACTATCAGTCGGTATCAGGCGGGCCGGCCGCGGCACCGGCCAGCATCAGGCAACTCACCTGTCAGATCCGGCAGACCTGACGGGTGGGCGCGGTATCGGACGGTGCCGCGGTCGGCCCGCCTGATGCCGACTGATGGTGCCGCGGCATGTGCGGGTCACTACGGTAGTCTAGAAAACTGGAGATTTTTTTTTTTTTTCTCGTGCGCCCCCAAGTAGATTGCGCCCTGGGCAGTTGCACTGCCCATAGCAGAAACCGTCCCTGCTGCCGAGTCTGCCAGCACAGCGGGATACTGCTGCAACTCTCCCTCACTTGTTTGCGCTGCGCTCGCACAGGTTGTCTGTCTGTCACTGAAAGTTTAGCCTCCAAATCCAATCCAGTCTCTCACTCTCTCCACCAGTCACATAAAAATGAAACGTCATGATCAATAACAGAACACATAATTCTATTTTTTTATTTAAAAAAAAAAAAATCCCCCACAGAACCCGAAGCCCGACCCGACCCGCCCAATTCACGTAAATTTTAGGCCCGACCCGACCCGAAAATGTCGGGTCGGGTCGGGTCGGGTCGGGTTCGGGCAGAATATGAGAACTCTAGTGCAGACAGCCCAGAGCTGTCATATTTAGTGCCAAAAAAGGATATAAAGTAACAGGTAAAAGCATGCATGGGATGCTATTACATGTTCAGTGAATGCTGTATCTGTAGGGGAGTGCACCACTGATAAGGGAAAAAAATGTATATATTGGATGGAATGGTTCCCAAATAACATGGCTGATGTGAATGGGTGTCTTAATAATTACAAAAATATTATAAATACTAACCAATTATTTTGTAAAAACATGTCAGCACCCAAATATGCGCTCTTGAGGTGAGTGAAGTCTGCTCTTAACTAAGAGCAAATCCAAAATAAGAAAACATTGGTGAATGAAAACCGCATAACTGGGTTTATGAACAAATGTGTTCTTAAGAGTGTTTTTTGAATGAGGCCCAATGCTTTCTCAAGGCTCAGATTTTAAAGATCTTATAATGTAGGCAGTGGGTAACTGGAAATGGGTGGGAAGTGGATAATCAGGTGTGGGTGCCTCCATTAGATGTTGTGATTATCCATTACCTTAAATCTGCATATACTGTGGAATTACACATTACTGTATGTAGTGTGAGGTAGCAAATAGCTGGCACAAGTACTCTGATGCTGTCTTCCTACTGGATGTTCTGTAAATAAAAACTGTCAACTGAAAAAACCAGCCAGCTGTTTTTATTAAAAAATCCCACATATCTTACAAATAAGATATATGGGATATTTGTATCTCCCACCCAGCTTCAGAAACAAGTGAACCACTTTCAAGCTGAGGCAACGTTCTTCGCTTCGTCCAATATTACCTCCTCATGGCAGGAACTTGGCAGGCCGCGAAGAGTGAGAGCCAACACTAAAAAAGTATCAGATGGACTGAAATGTTTTTGGTAATTCTATCACAGCTATTTAAAGATGTCTAAATGCAAGCCGAGTGTTCCTGTGTTGAAAAGACGTGTTTTAATCACTTTATTGGTGGTATGTGTTAGAGAGCAGCTGTCTGAAGCACCACGAGGCTCTGCGCTAGATGAAACAAAATCAATCACCATGATGGCAAAAACTGGGAAAAGACGGCCCCGGTTGACAACAAGCAGAATTATCCTCTAATCCTTATCCATCCCATCCTTTAATTCTTAAGTTTTCTCTCCTACAACTCCTAAACTAAATTAAATAAGACGAAAAGATCAGAATCATCAGGACAAGCTAATTAAATTAAGAAATTCTTATGAATCTGGAAAATCACCTGTTCTATCAAGTATATCAAGTATTTTATCAGTATATTAAAGAGCCTCTCTTAGGATGCTTTAATTATTGGTATATCAAAGGTGACCAGAACCCAGAATGAAAGTTTAATTTCATTACACCTAAAACAAAACAAAGGGGCGTCAATATACAACCCTAGCTATCTGAAAACCACTGACCTTCTGGCAGAGATATGAAACGCAATAAATCACATGAAAAATGCTCTTTCACACAGAGTAGAATCCATAAGAATCTATCTAGATTCCTACTTGGATGTTTCTTTGGGAAAAATATACAAGCGTCAGCACTGTGTGAGCTTATGGTTGACTATGGATAGATGGATAAAGGGTCTTGTCTTGACAGCGGATGTTGAAAAGGCATTCAACAAGATTCCCTTTCACTATATATCCAAATGTCTTGAACACTTCAACTTTGGATAATTCATCAACACACACACACAAATAAACTACTGTACTGTATAAAAGAAGAATGACCACTTTCATCATATTCCTTCATTTTAAGAAGTAAGAAGTTACAGATAAAAACGCACAAGAACACATACAAATGATGGCATAAACTCCAAAACAAAATCTCCACCACCCCCAAAAAATGTTTATGTTTTTCATTTACCCTTCCTTTGCTTTGAGCCATATTCATCTTCCTTGGAAAGCCATAATTTAAGACTTATTTAAGGTCTCCTCTCCAAGCTCTCATGACAACAACCCTAGACAATTTCACAGTTTTGAGAATTGTGTTATTAAGTAAAAAAAATAACCTCAATCTTACATGCAATCCCCCAATCTCCAGTCCAGTGAGCCAGTGCAAAAAAATTGGAATTTGTATTCTTGAACTCCTAAACACAATAATCGCAATACTGACAATATGCTATAACCATGAAATGGAAAATGTAAAAATATTTAACACTGGCAGTTGAAGAAATTCAGCAAGTTGTCTTGGCAACCAAATGGGATGCACCCGGCGGGGAAAATGGAAAAATGGAAAGAAAAAAAAAAAACATGAATGTTACACCCTAACAACAACATAGGAGGTGAAATAGCAGGTGTGTTGTCAAGCACATGTACAGCCTGTTAAAATACAAAAAGGCAAGACAGAGACAACAAGAGCAGACATCAAAATGATTAAATGCCACTTTTTATATTCAACTCTTTTCACATTCAAAGAGCAGAGCACTGTCCCTTAAAGGATCTATCTGATATTATTTTCTCTTTCATATATTTCATCATGTTCATGTCCCACCCACATCATCTGCCAATAGACAATCCAACAAATGCACAGTATGAGTGTAGGCAGGGAGTCTTCTTTGTTCTTTGAAGTTTATATCATTAATCCAGGTCACAGCTGGCAAAGCCTATTTTTAAGCTTAGGCTTCAAGTGAGAATTAAAGCACAGGGTCAAGCTTAATGTGAACCCACATGTGCCATGTAGCTATTGATAAAGAGTGGCGATGTATCTATGAGGGACATTTTGGCATACTTTGAACTAATTAGTCTTATTTGGTTTCAGCTGGCTACATTTTTGTTTGTCCGAAAGCCAACTTAGCATGACGTATCAGGCTCTTGTACAAAATTATTTATGTGTGACTCATGAATGATTGATTCTTTATTGACTTGTGAATGAGGGACTGAATAAGTCATTAAGAGAGTTGCAAATTATGTCATGTTGACGGAAGCCTGCTAGATGCATGCAGCCTGGAGTAAATAATTTATTGAACTTACACAACATGTCACTTTCAATGAATGGATGACCATGTAAAGCCCATTCATATTTTGACTTGCATTCATCAGGCACTTAAAGTCTGACAACTGAACCAAAATGAACTAGGTGGATTCAATTATCTTCTTGTAACTGAGCAATTTCAAAAGGGTTGTGATCACAGCTGTGGGACGGACACCTCTAAATAAAGCTTGCTGACTTGCAAAACAAAGTCTGAATACCTACACATGCAAACGCCTCACAGAGAAGACCAGGGTCGATATTCAATCCGAGGATCATCTTGATGTGAGGTGACAGTGCTCACCACCGGAGCATTTTGTATAATAGCATACAGAGAGAAGCCTTGACTGCAAGATACAGTATGCGTTAAATTTTTTATATCTCAAATAAATCTTCTACTTATCACTGTATGCTGGCAGCCAACTGTTTGCAGTTATTTGCTCAGAAAACGGGGCAAATTCACCCACACTACACTGAATATACAAAATTTTAGAGACATATTACTGATACTGAGTTGCAGCTCCTTTTTCTGCACAATCCATATCCCAGTTGTCACTAAGCTTGAAAATCCTTCTCGATCTACATAACCTTCTTAGTGTCTGGTATAGATTTAGTAAAGGTGATCAATAGAGGATAATCAGGTTTACCTGGATTCACCTCGTCAGTGTACAATGTGTCCCTAATATTTTGTACATTCAGCGTATGTCACATACATATTTTCTTTTTTCATCAAAATTGACTTGCTCTGGCTGCTGTTGAAGGGGCCCTGCCCAGTAAAAATGAATCCGTCAATGTGAAGTTGATTCCCCCTGTGCCCTGGAGTCATGAGCTCATGAACTCTCAGGATTGATTCAGGACTGAGGCTTTACTGATCTCTTGGACTCCCCTGATTGGCCTTTAGCTCCACTAAATGTTCCCTCGGGGGGGTGGGCCTGATGGGAAATGAAGCCATTTTAAGGCCTATTGGCTGTAAACCTCCAAGCCGGGAGAAGCTGAGGACCGTTTCGTTTACAATGAGCAAGGTTTCAATAGAGAACCCCAGCCCTGGAGGGAGAGGAAGACAGAGAGAGAAAGAGAAAGAGGCAGAAAGAGAGAGAGAGAGGGAGAGAGAAAGAGAGAGAGAGAGAGAGAGAGAGAGAGAGAGAGAGAGAGCATGGCCATCAGTGGATAGAGACAGGAAGAGACAAAGAAACAGGACTAAAGAAGGTGATAGGAAGGTAACCCAGGCCAAAACCTTGTGTTAAGCATACAATACATTATGAAATATAACGTTTTATATTTTGTGTGTTGTTGCTGCTGAGTTCATGCATTAACAACACACCAGAGAATTTGCTTTGGGGGTGGCGTGAAGCTTTTATTGCACTTACAGCAACGAACCAAGTGTAGTTATTGTCTATTCAAGTAGTGCTCTTCACTTCACCTGTCTCACAGAGAGCACAGGAGAGGAGAAAACTAGTACTATTATAGATGACGATTGGCAAAATAAATAAACAGATTTTTAGGAGACAAGGTTGGACACAAACAGGGTGGGAGGAGTCCAAAAAAAAATAGGTAGTTGTTTCTTGTGAGAACGAATATGTAATGGATAAACACAAAACGCTGGCTTGTTTTGTTGTGGAGCTGAGTTCAGCTGATACTAGTAAATATTGTTGTGGACAGGCAGATATGGCTAAGAAATCACCTTTCCTCCCAATTTTTACATCTATTATCAGAGTCTGGGCATTCCATCCAGAGTTGGATGCAATAATTGCACACCAGAGGAAGAGAGTAGTAAACACAGAGCAAACAGACAATGTGCTGTTTCATCCTGCAGTTTGTTAGCTGTCAAAATTCACTTCTGCTCTTTCAGATTGTCATGTTTTTATATTTTGTTTAACTGATCTGTGTGCTGTTAGTACACTGATGTTAAAGTCAGCCAGCTGGTCATACAGATCATTACTATCATTCCTTCCAGCTGCTCATTTCTCACTCATGGATACTGAGTTCATACCAATCAGCCTGCAGTCATAATAAAAAAACACACACTATCTGTAATGGATTTTCAGATGACTGTTTCAGCCACACGGCCTCATCAGAGAGTGAAACAGTCTCTCTCCCCGATGAAGGCATGCAGCTGTAGCAATTCAAGGTTGCTACTGGTTTGCAAAGTTCAGCAGACCTGTGCCAGTCTACAAAAGGCCTATTTAAGCACACAAAAAAGTGCCTAGGTCTTTGCGTTTGTTTGTTTGGAACAATTATAAGCCATATTTGGGTATAAGTGAAATAGGGGAAAGCATGTACGTAGAATTCAACGTTTTCTGCTGACTCAGTTTCTTTGGACACATTTAAGGTGACAGCTGACATTTACCATGAAGAAGAAGGGGGGAAAAAAAGTCAAAGAGTTCTCCTATAAGCCCATCCTTATGCATGAAACACGCAGCAGGCACGATAAAATGCATGGACTGCAAAATTGCCCTGTAGTAGTGGATGGCTTTTTGACCTTAATCTCTGTGTGTATATGTGTGTATGTATGTATGTATGTATGTACATATGTGTGTGTGTGTGTGTGTGTGTGTGTGTGTGTGTGTGAGGGTGTATACATCCAAGCATGTCCACATCCCTTATACCTATCGACAAAATCAACACAACGAGGCAAGTGAAACTACATCAGCACTCTGTGGCAAAACTGGGATCATCCCACCTGAGAGCAATCTATCATAAATTACTGGTGCCGAGCTCGGGAACCACACACACACACGCACACACACACACACAGAGTGGTTACACATCACCTGCACATACACAAAATATAACCTAGCCCATCATGTGTTCAGTCTTACTCCACAGGCACACACACACACACACACACACACACACACCATGGTTAATATTTCATGGTTTCTCTTACTGCTTTCATCTGTTACTTATAATAAAACTACTGGGGGTCATATAATTAGTGGTGGCACAGTGAAACAGCGTACTTGTACCTAATATTTATCTTCATACATATATGAACGTTATATATGTAGGGTTCTGTTCACCATTAGAGTTGAGAGGAAAGAAGAAATTAGAGGCAGCAGAACAAGCCGAGGGGCATGAACTCGCTGGTCTTCATGGAAGCTTTATCAGGATCTCAGTAGGGAAACGCAGTTTCTTCCTCATGAAAATGCACTGGTAGACATCTCATTAAAGGCCTAATTCATAGTTGCAATAAAGTGGTAAAACACTGTCGCCCTCCTCTTGCCTTTGTTTCCATGTGACTGGAATGAGGGGCTTGCATTTTTTTTTTCTTTAACTCTGAAATGATTGCCTGGGTGTTTTGATGTAAGAGCTGCAGGTAAATGTGCACTGCAAGCACCACGCTTTGACAAACCTGTTCCACACTTGATTCAATTTTGGAGCATCAAGAGGACCAAAAAAACCTGTTTGTGTGAAGATAATGGGACTGCACTGAGCCGCTCTTATCTGTATTGGATGTGTTTATTGTTTTTAGCAGTCTTGTTAGTGTCAAGACCGAGCAAAAACGAGAACCCAAACGCACGACTCACGAGAGTGAAACTTAATTCTTTTAATAAGAAAAGTAACAACTTAAATATCAATACAAAGTAACAACAGAAATATCTTATGACAAAAGTATCAAAACAACATGAAACTTAACTATGACAAAACAAAGTAACAAAGGAAATACAAAACCTGACTTGGTAAAACTTGACGTGACGAGGAACATGGACGTGGAAGGCAAAGCAGGACCAGACAAGACGAAGCAGGACATAGCAGGACGAACTCGCACAGGACAAGGGGAAACACGGACTATATATACACACAAGGTAATGGGGAACAGGTGGAAACAATCAGGGTGTGGCAGACAATCAGACTAGAGGGAAACACACAAGGGGAAGGGCAAGTGACCTGACACAAGAGGAGAGTGGGATATCAAAATAAAACAGGAAGTCACGAGACAAGACACAAGAACAAAACCTAACAAAACAAAATTTCAATAACATGATAGTACCCCCCCCTCTAGGGACGGCTCCTGACGTCCCAAACAGTCTTTAGAGCACGTGGATGGACGGCCGTCGTAAGACGGGGGGAGGAGGAGGCCAAAACAAACAAAAAAAAACTCCGGGCAGAAGTCTATGGACGAGGCGGTGCTCTGGCGGACGGCCAGGGCGCAGGGAACCATGGACGAGGCGGTGCTCTGGCGGACGGCCAGGGCGCAGGGAACCATGGAGGGGATGACACTCTGGCGGACGGCCAGAGTGCTGGCGGTCAAGGCGGACCCACCCTGGATGGCTGCAGTGTGGGTGGGACCACACTGCAGAGCGACCATAACTTCCTGCAGAGCAGACTTGGGGCTGCCAGGCAGCGGAAGCAGCAGGGTGAACTCTGGACCGCCGGACAGCGGCGACGTGGACTCTGGACCGCAGGGCAGCGGCGACGTGGACTCTGGACCGCAGGGCAGCGGCGACGTGGACTCGGGGCCGCAGGGCAGCGGCGACGTGGACTCGGGGCCGCAGGGCAGCGGCGACGTGGACTCGGGGCCGCAGGGCAGCGGCGACGTGGACTCGGGGCCGCCGGGCAGCGGCGACGTGGACTCGGGGCCGCCGGGCAGCGGCGACGTGGACTCGGGGCCGCCGGGCAGCGGCGACGTGGACTCGGGGCCGCCGGGCAGCGGCGGCAGAAACGTGGACTCGGGACCGCCGGGCAGCGGCGGCAGAAACGTGGACTCGGGACCGCCGGGCAGCGGCGGCAGAAACGTGGACTCGGGACCGCCGGGCAGCGGCGGCAGAAACGTGGACTCGGGGCCGCCGGGCAGCGGCAACGTCCACTCCGGGCCGCCGGGCAGCGGCAACGTCCACTCCGGGCCGCCGGGCAGCGGCAACGTCCACTCCGGGCCGCCGGGCAGCGGCAACGTCCACTCCGGGCCGCCGGGCAGCGGCAACGTCCACTCCAGGAACTTGAACAGGGACTGGGGTCTGGGCCGCCAGTCGGGCTTGGGGAACTGTGACATGGACTGGGGCCGGGACAGCCAGTCGGACTCGAGGTACTGTGACTGTGACATGGACTGGGGCAGTGGGTCCGGCTTGGGGAACTGTGACAGGAACCTGGGCAGCCAGTCTGGTACGGGGAACTGGGACAAGGGCAGTGGCTAGAACACCCAGTCTGGCTCGGGGCACTGGGACAGGGGCAGCCAGTCCGGTTCGGGGTACTGGGGCAGGAACCAAGACCGGGGCCGGAACAGCCGGTCGGGCTCGGCAAACTGTGACATGGACTGGGGCAATGGGTCCAGTTCGGGAAACTGGGACTGGTGCGGCTTGAGGTTCTGTGACTGTGACATGGACTGGGACAGCCGGTCCGGTTCGGGGAACTGGGACTGGTGCCGGGGAAGCTGATCCAGCACGGGGGACTGTGACCGGGACTGGGGCAGCCAGTCTGGACCTGGGAACTGGGACTGGGGCAGCCACTTGGGTTCGAGGTACTGTGACAGTGACATGAACCGGAGCAACCTGTCTGACCCTGGGAACTGGGACTGGGGCAGCCAATCTGGTTCTGGGAACTGGGACAGGTACTGCTCGGCTGCTAAGGCTAGTAGCTGGGCCTGCTAGGTCGCAGAGGCTAAAAGCTGGACCTGCCAGACTGCAGGGGTCAGTAGCTGGAATAGCTAGGCTGCTTGGGCTGCTAGGACTGGCAGCTGGGCTAGCTAGGCTGCTATGGCTGCTATGGCTGGTAGCTGGGCTAGCTAGGCTGCTTGGACTGGTAGGGCTGGTAGCTTGGCCACTTGGACTGGTAGCTAGGCTACTGGGACTGGTAACTGGGCTGGTAGCCTGGCTGCTTGGACTGGTAGTTAGGCTAGCTAGGCTGCTATGGCTGGTAGCTAGACTGCTAGGACTGGTTGCTTGACTCACTTGGCTGCTGGGGCTCGTGGCTTGACTCAATTGACTGCTGGGGCTCGTGGCTTGACACACTGGGCTGCTTGGGCTCCGGGCTAAGCTTGCCAGGGTGTCGAGGCTGATGGCTGGGCTGCGACTAGCACGCTGTAGACCCGCAAGCCGGCGCCTGGCCAGCTGGTGGCTACGAGGACCCCCAAAGGCCAGTCGGGTTCCCTGAAATGGGCTCTGGAAGGGAGCAGCAGGACAGGCAACAGGGAGCTGCTGTGGCACATGAGACTGGGGTGCAGGTCGGGAGGACATATCAGTCCATAACCGCTGGCAAAATATAATGACTTCTGCTGGGGTCATTTCCCGCTCGTTCATTTTTTCAGCTGATCTGAGTCGGCTGGGTTCTGTATGGCGAGTTCGTTCTGTCAAGACCGAGCAAAAACGAGAACCCAAACGCACGACTCACGAGAGTGAAACTTAATTCTTTTAATAAGAAAAGTAACAACTTAAATATCAATACAAAGTAACAACAGAAATATCTTATGACAAAAGTATCAAAACAACATGAAACTTAACTATGACAAAACAAAGTAACAAAGGAAATACAAAACCTGACTTGGTAAAACTTGACGTGACGAGGAACATGGACGTGGAAGGCAAAGCAGGACCAGACAAGACGAAGCAGGACATAGCAGGACGAACTCGCACAGGACAAGGGGAAACACGGACTATATATACACACAAGGTAATGGGGAACAGGTGGAAACAATCAGGGTGTGGCAGACAATCAGACTAGAGGGAAACACACAAGGGGAAGGGCAAGTGACCTGACACAAGAGGAGAGTGGGATATCAAAATAAAACAGGAAGTCACGAGACAAGACACAAGAACAAAACCTAACAAAACAAAATTTCAATAACATGATAGTTAGCAGCTGTTGTCACTGGTGGTGTGTGTGATGTTTTTGTGGCCCCATGATAAACCAATGTCTGAGTATGAGCTTTAAATATACACATTGTACTTTTTTGTTTGGTTTTATTTTATATTTTGTAGATTTTGAGAGGTTTAGGACTTGATCTAACATTTTTTTTTAATATAACCAAGGACAAATTTGGTGCAACAAAATGTATCCTATGTATTTTGGCAGGTAAAAATTATTAATGTTATTATTATTATTTTTTCTGCAACCCTTTAGTTCCTCACTGCGCATATCATTATATAACTGTGGGTTATTCCTCATAGCAATGTAACAACACATTATATCACAGTGGGTAACAATCAGTTTTAGAAATTTTTGCGAAACTATTCCATACATCTGTGTAATCTATACAAGACCTGGAAATGATTTAGTTTATTTTCTACACTTTCCAAGACTTCCCATGACCTGTGCAAGAACCCTATTATGAATAAGTAGGCTACATGCAATGATTAAAATCACAGCTTAATAAGAATTCCATCAAAATGATCAATTTAACAAGCAATTAACACCTGGATGAGGAAAGCCTAATTTATAAAACCAAATGCTGCCCTGGGGCGCAGGCTTGTTAGCAAATAGTTGCTCAGATGAGATTAAAAATATGAACACTGTATTTCTTGGCTGGATTTTATGTGAACTAAAGGAGATATAAGACAACTGTCAAATATTGCTTATTAGTTATCACAACCACTGTGGCAGTTATGGCAGCTATATACTGGCTTTTATGAGAAACCTCACCCCAAAAATGCCATTCAGAGGAATCTCAATTGCAGAAGCTTCTATTACTGCTGCAGTGTGCTACTGGTTTATCTGCTGCCACAATTTATCATGGTGTCAAGACATGTCACATGAACCACACCCAGAGTTCACTTTATCCAGGGCTCCGGGGTCATAAAATGTGGGGACGGGAAAGAAAAGAGAAGTAAAATTCTATAGCCAAACTTTAGATGGCCGTAAATTTAAGAATGGCTCTTTAATGAGGAGCTGAGACAGGGAGGAGGAAAAAGGCCTGAAGAAATGCAGGTCTCAAAAGTTAGATCTACAATATTCTCTCACAGTTTTATCAAATGCTTTACTATAGTGATACAGCGGAGAAACAATATAAAACTACTGAACGCTGTTTCTCTTAGACACATACAGTGTGTTAATCTTAGTGCACTCTAATTCCAAAACACTTTCAAACCCTCCCCTAGGGACTTTAATCAATTTCACATGGTTCTAAATTATGTAGAAATGAACATAGAGAAATAAATGAATACAATGCTGCTAAAGTTCTGCATTCACAACCTTTTTTTTTTTTTTTTTTTTTTTTTTTTTTGTAAGAATCAGACATGTATACAGAGGATGAAAGATTTATCAACATACTTACTCTCTTCCAAAGAAATGATCAGAGTCTGGCCTCATTAGATGATAATGCAGACATGTGCACATAAATAAGTCATACCTTCGAGAAATTTCTGTCCAAGTATTACAGTATTACAACCTGTTTAGCATTTTCTCGGTAAGAACATTTAACTTTACACATATGCACTTGCAATTTGGTTGCTTGATTTAGTTGCGTTATTGGAGTGACACCACATTGACTTTACAAACACCAACATGCCCTGGTTTAGCCGAACAAAATATCTAATTTATGCGTTGACTCAGCTGCTAAAGTTTCGGAGTCACAGATGTACTTTCAGTTATGAATTGCGAACATCCACAGGCTGCGGTGATCAACGGTGAACGTTTGTTTGACCTCCATGCTCCTGCCTGGTGCACAAGAATACGCTGCGTTTCCTTTATGCTGGGCTCAACAAATGTGTCAAGAAATGAATTCATCAGTTCAACAAATGAACAAATTAATGGAAAGCTCGGAGAGGAACTTCTCCTGAGATGTCAAATAATGAGTATATGCTGCTGCTCTTAGGGTGAATTTTCATACTTTGACTGTAGACACATATTTGAAATTCTGTTTGTGCGCCAGGGCTGACACGTATCTTTTGTGGAATGCAATCAGTTCTGAAGTCAAAATCTGATGGCTTATTGCGCACAAGTTTTGAAGTGTCTGTCTTTGATCCTTTTTATTTCACCCAGTGTCTCTTCACTTTGTAGATCTGAGTTACAAAGGCAGTTGTAAACAACCTCCATTTTCAACCCCCAACCCCCCTTTTTTATATCATAAATCATTTTTACGGCACGTTAATGCCCTTGTTGTTATATGTCAGTGTTGCCGGGGAGGAGCATTTATTCCTGGACTGAAAGAGGACTTCTCTCCCTTTAGACTTGAAGAGACTGAGGGGACAGATAGACAGACGATAAGGATTGAAAGAGGAGAAAGAGAAGAAGATGCAATGCACAGAGAAAGAGAGGAGAAGGAGAAAAAAAGAACAGCTGGGAGGAGGAGAGGAAAGCATCCCTCACAAGCATAAATCACCATCTCCTCCAACTCAGCACTTCAAAACAATTAGGAGCGTTTCAATATGAGGTTTTGGATTGGACATGACCGATGAAGTAAACACTTGATCAGTTTCTCTTCTAGCCTTGAGGGTCGACAGCAAATGTGTCATCCTATAGCATTAATCTAATCAGCCTTGATAAAAGCATCCATAACCAAGGCAGCCTCATTGACAGGAAGAAACAGAATGATTACTTGATGAATAATTGCACACAGGAAAATATCGATTAGCCTACTGAATCCAAATGATGAAGCTGCACATTACACAGCCGATCACCCAGTCCTTTTCAATTTTCAGTCAGAAAATTGGAGAGTCAGCGAATAAACAAATGTGTCTTATCTCACCCATCTATAGATAGATTGTAAAGTTGTTTTAATTTTCGGCACTGGCCCACTGCTAATTGGCCCACAAATTAGGGGGCCAATTAGCACTCAGAGGGTCTGGGATTTATGTTTTGTTTTTTTGTTTTTTTGTTGTTGTCAGACTTGTCAGAGAGGTTATGGTGTAATTTCAGACGTCACTTTCTCCCATTATATTCCTAACAGAATCAAAACCAACCTGCAGATGCGTGGTGCTCGCTCAAAAAGTGAAATCCATTATTAAAAAATTACACTTTGTCACACTAAAATTGGTGTGACGCACAGGGATTATTTCCGCTGTTATTTTTGGTGGCTCAAAGAAGCCAAAACAAAACTTAGGGCAATATGAACACGAGAGAGCGAGTGGTTCTGATGCATTCATTCTCTGCTTTGTGTTTGATGGATTACACCACTCAAGCAAGCAGTATCTCTCCAAGTGTTTCTGGTACAATTAGGCATACAGGGAGAAAAACCGAACTGTGGACACGGTACATGGATGTGCCATGTCTTTCTGAAGTGTATACATACAGTATAGGACAGATACAAGTGTCTTTTGTATTAATATAGAATGGGCAAATAAGGCAAGGCCACACAGCTTTATTTATATTGCACAATTCATACACAGAAGCAATTCAACGTGCTTCACAGAATAATAAAAATACAGTGGCATTAACAGATTTGAAGGAAAAAATAGGAGTAGGAATATAACAATAGAGTTATTCTTACAGAAAATGATGCATGTATCTGTGCATTTTGTGTATCTAAAGGTATCTCACATTTTATTTAGACTCTCTACTCTCTATATTTTTCATCATTGGAGACTGAGGGCCCTATCTTGCGCCAGACTCCCTAAACCCGCTATTTGCGGATTTAGGATTTAGGAAGAGGCGTTCCCCCGTAAAAGTTGCTATCTTGTGCACCTCCCGCTATCCGCAAAACACCTGCGCTACCCGCTATATTATGCATAGGCGTGTTTTGGGCGTTACGCCAGTTAAACCAATCAGTGTGCCAGGTGCCATTGCCTTTAAGGGCAGGCTGCGCTATCCTAAATCCTAAATCCTAAACCCGCGATGGAGAGAGGGAGGTAGATTTTCTCAGGGCTTCTACAGAGGCTAAAGCAAGTTGGCTTTATATACATGTTATATATTATATTATAGGCGAGTTAATTCGGGAGGTGGAGCCACATGTGTCCAAGTGGACGTGTCACAAGGTTGTACTGATTGAGTAAAATCCCCGGGCCACACCACACACACACAAGAGGCAGAGGTCCGACCGTGTGCGTGGCGAGGCTCCGTCGGGGCGCGCATTGAAGCCGCCTGGGCGCGCTCTCGTAACAGCCCAAACTTTAGGGAAAGCGGATAGCGGGTGGTCAGGACCACCCGCTATCCGCTTTCCCTAAAGTGTGTGCGCAAGATAGCAACTTTAGGGATAGCGCATGAAACACACCCACGGACACACCTCCAGCTGCAAATGACGGAGTCGGCATAACGGATAGCGGGTAGCGGGTGGCGTAAGATACCGTTTAGGGATAGCGGAAGTTCCTAAATCCGCAATTTGCAGGTAGCAGGTAGTGGCAGCGGATAGCGGGTGGCACAAGATAGGGCCCATAATGTCCTGACTCTCCAGGATACCTGCAGCCCCACTGCATCTATCCTCAGTCAACAATATAACCCTGACTGTACCGGTGGTTATGATCCAATGTATAACCAACAGAAGTACATGAGAATGAATGCTGAAAGAATGACATTAAGGAGGCGAGTGTAGCTTTCTGTGGGTTTGCTGGTTTTGTTTGCAGTCTGGGCCATGCAGCAGAGGTCTGAAGAGTTCAAAAAAGTGGGCCTGTGACTGAAGGTTTCTGGCTCAAATTTCCAGACTAGTGGGGAAAAAAATGTGCGAGAGGAAAGTGACTAAATATCACTCTTGTCTCAGCATTCGCCACTAATTTACCCTTGAGCAGGGCACTTGACTGCCATCAGCTCCAGGTGAGCTGATTAGAGGATGGTGACTGTATAGGGCTGGGTGTTAAAGAGACAGCTTGGATTTACCGAGACAAGGTGGCATGACTTACTCGCTCCCAGTGATGTCGATGCATGGATGTGATCTCCAGAGGTGCCCCTATGGTCCGAGTGATGGCTAATTGTCTGAGTAAGCAGTTAGCTAAGTGAACAGCAGTTACTATAGGGTCAGCTAATGGTTAACAGTTAATTAAACTATTTTGCTGACTGGGGAATGTCACTGTATTACACAGGCGTCTGTTTACCCATCTGTCCTGCTAATAGAAGAAGTTCCATTAGGAAAACATAAAAGTTGTCTGATGGGAGACATAAGCACTGTGATACATTATTATTGTTAGGTTTGTTGTGGGTTGTTTAAACATTTTTAGTGAGTTTTTCAGTGGTTTAAAATAAATGCTGGCCACTGGCTGACCACTGACTGTGATTCATTTAGCTACCTGCTCACTCGTCACAACTCTGACCATGGAGATTGTCTCTGTGGACATAATGTCCATGCATGAATATCACAGGTAGCGAATAAATTATACTTTAACTGAATTATCATCCTTTAAGTTTGCAAATGTACAGCATGAATATGAAGCCCGGACTAGAATTCAAAGCTGCTCAGTCAACTTTCTGTAAATAAATAATAGTGCAGAAGACACTGTGTTAACTTGTAATTCTGGTTTCTCAGGATTAGGCAGGTATTCTCCTGTTATTAAGCTGAGTGGGCAAAGCATTACGGTGAATTGGTGAATCCCAGTGAAAGCTGCGCTCCTTTATTGATTTCACCTATTAAATCCATTTTAGTCATGAAGAGGAAATGGAGATGAAGATGATGAGGAGGGTTAGAGAGGGGTTTTAGTGCTCTTGACAATAACAGACAGGAGGTATGCATAGTGGGGATTGACTCATCGGAAGGAAGGAGCACCACAGGGTCTAAACTGTGAGGAGCAGGTGTAATGCTGATAATTGTAGATAAGGTTATTTTGTTTTTAGATTGTGTGTTAACAGATTCATTTCAACTGACTGGCCTACCCAGTTATGAGTGCTGCCATTCTTGGCTTAAACAAATACAGGCACTCACATCTTTAAATATGGAATGACTCCTAGGTTAAACAGTGGGAGAAGCAGACAAGGAGCAGTGTGTACACGATGGACTATTCAGAAGCTTCGACATGATTATCAGGTCACAGAGGTGTTTGGCAATTAAGTGGAAATGCTCCGAGGTCCCAGAGCTGGTCAGGATCCAGCCTGAAAGGACCACAACAGGCGGCAGGAAAGACGACCACTTCCTGCTCCTGTCGCTCACTGTTGATTCCCCTTCTGTACTTTCTCTCCCTTTGGGCTAACTGAGATTATGAGCTCTTCCTGTTGGCTAGCCAGCGTGGCTGAGTCTCTGTCTCTGGCAATGATTGCCTGTTTGCAGTACCATGTCTGTGTGTGTGTGTGTGTGTGTGTGTGTGTGTGTGTGTGTGTGTGTGCGAGTATGTGTGTTTCTCTGAGACATATACCCAGAGCTGCAACCCACATCATGAGGGCTGTGACAAGGACCAGGGAGACAAGCGCAGGGACAGCTGTTACACATCACCATCACCTGCTCCTACACTGAATATACCCTGTACTGTAGTGTACCCTCCATTATCCATCACACGATCAGCCATCCTTCCCATCCAGGAGCACACACACGCACGCACATGCACACACACACGCAGGTGCACTTGCATGTACACCCACATTCACAGGTACTTTTATGTGATTTGTAAATCAATTTGACTCGACTTCATGCTGCTCTTCTATCACTGCACCGTCTCCTTGATATAAAAGGTGATGGACAAGTGAAAATGGATTTATTTATAGTCTATAAAAGATTCCTTAATCTCATCTCAGAAGAACAGGGTCTTAACATACGGTACATCAAATACTAATCCAATCCTGCAGAAGAGTAATAAAAATTGGTTTTAGTATACCTATTAAACATGTCACAGCTCGGTATGAGAAAATATTGGATGAACAATGATAGCCACACAAGTAATTACAATGGCAATGACTAGAAATGCCTCTCCTAGAAAAAGTAATTGGAAAAAGTTCCTGTTGTGTTTCCATAATGAAGGTGAAATTTCCCAAAGTAGCTTGACAGCTGGAGTATCACTACAATTTATGAAGGGGAAAAAAAAAAAAAACAGAAATTCATCTTCCATTGCAAGCTTAACCATTTATTACCCAAGCTTTAAAGTTTGAACACAAATGGCATGTGATGTGAATTTTTCAAGTCAATTTAGAAGTTGGAGAACAGTTAATTAAAGCAGACAGCTTAAACATTCCCTCATGTGATTCATCTGGCTCATCCATTATACACTGAGTCATGATATGACTTGGATGATTCATCATAGCTGTGTGATGTCTGCAGGCCAGTGTGTTCAGTGATGTTCAGCCCTCCCGCTGAACAGTCATAAAGGCAAAACAGCTTCCAGCAGACAAATGAAACCCCTTATGAGGTAAAATAAGTCTGTCGGAGACAAAAACAAACTTTTAACAGGCATGATAAATATATTGTCAAAAGAACCGCTGCTGTCAAAATGTGGCTGTCAGTCAAAAGCAGCCCAGCAGAGACTGCAACTTTGCAACAGAGAAAATACTCTGTTTCTGTCTTGTCACTCAGATAGAGTCACTGCTTCAGAGAAAATAGCTGGAGTGAATAGGCTTTCTAGGTGATTCAGAGCTGTAATGCATGGGAAGCATTTGGAGACTCGGTAGATAGGTGAAAAGAAATGCTCAAAGGTCAACTGTGAAACACATTCCAAAATGGGTGATAAAAAAAGAAACAAGGAAAAGAAAAGAAAGAAATTACAAAGTGCACATTTTCTCAATCAAAAGACTCAAGTGGCACTCTTGCTTCAGCGCTGTCACTCTCCACATCTTCAAACATTCCTCAGGAGAAGAAAAAAAATTAAGAAAGTAATCCCAGGCATACAGTAAGATGCTTTTTTTCATCACTGCAGCGCATGTTTTGTCCCTCCCATACAGATTCAGCGGTTCAAAGACAAAAAAGAAGGACTTAATGAGCTGCTTCCACCATGCTGAGAAAGATATGAAGAGATCACGATAACAAACAGCTTGGGACAGGCTCCTGAAGGTGAGTCATGTGTCAGCGGCACAGACATCATTCTAAGTGTCACTTCAGCACAGCGTAGTGGCCTCTTAATGGAGGATGTTTAGGATCCTCTGGCTGCTTACAACTCTTTTAACATATGCCTGCACTTTGATGTGACACATAATGGTCTGGTAGCTAATCAAAAGGCTCTACCTTGACCAGTAAGGCTGCTCTCCTCCTCCTCTGTGGGCGTCCCAGGGGAGAGTGGTTGCTGAGGCAGGAGTGTGGTCAGAAATATTTATCCAATCCCTCTCTCTTTGTTTCTCTATTTTCCTCTCTCCTCTCTCTCTCTCCCTGACTTTCCTTTGAAGAGATGAAGATGCACTCTTCAAAGTCATATGCTGTTTGATTCATAAAAGGCCAGTGCTTTTAAAGTCTGGCAATTATGCCTCCCTCACTCTAGTGTCCAAAAAATCAAGAGCTGAGAGTCTGTGAGAAAACCAAGTAAACACTCATATTCCTCCAAACCACCCTATCTTATGCATTTATGCGTATGCATTTTCATATACTGTGCATTCATTCATAGCTTAACAATACGATAGGTACAGTAAAACCATGCACTACTGATGCATTAGGCTTAGGATATAATTTAGGCTATAAACCCAACCTAACAATCCTCATCTATCTATCTATCTATCTATCTATCTAGTCATCTCACAGTCACACACCATTATGATAAAAGACTTTGTTTTATAGTTCATTTCAGAACAATTGAGCTGGTGTTTCCTGCCAGATATTAAAACCGTTTATTCTCTCTCTGCATTCTCTCCTCGACATCAACTTTAATTAAACAACACAGCTTTGGTAGCCGAGCTTAATTACTACAAAGGGGAGAGGCCTTCATCAATACATCTTTTTGAATGAAATGTTTCCAGAGATCCATTAGCCTCATAATAATGCTGAACTTAACTTCATAATTCATTCTTTAACCGCTATTGTGGTGCCCTTATGGTGCAAGTTTCATAGCAACTGTAAATTTTGCAGGATGATAGTGCCACATTGTGCAGAGTCACCGTGTAATTGGCACTCAGCAGTCAAGGCTTTAATTATTGAAAATCAGTTGAGTGCATTTCATATCTAATCTCACAAGGAATGCAAGGTGTTATGCTTGTTTTAATCATATTCTTGGTTAAACTGTCAACTTGGGGTGACACGGGCAGATGACTTGGACAGAGTTAACACAGCAGACAGTGCTGGCCAATCCTGACCAGAGACACAGCTCTCGAAATATCAGAAAAACTGCTTTGATTTCAGCTGGGGAATTCAATTTTGAGCAGCCACTGCCAGATGGCCCCTAAATCCTAAACACATAAAAACAACATATACCCCGATAATCCTCATCCAAAATCACACCACTCACACACACACACACACACACACAGACACACACAATGTTACATGCGGCCTATATTAAGGATAATACAAAAAATATCTGTCAAAGCAATGTGGAACAAATTCGTGCGAACCAATTTGGAAGGGCTCCATAATTAATTTGGTCATAAAATGAAACCTTTTAACTGGCACTTTTCGCACAAAATGTTAACCGCAGTTCCTTCTTTTATCAAGAGTCCGATCAGTATGATACAGTCTTTGTTTTTCAGCTTTGAAGTGCGCACATCTTTATCGGCAGGTTCCATGCACAATTGGTTTCCACTTTCTTATCGCCCCACAGGTGCCTTGCATGTGAATGTCAGCAAACTGGGTTTCCTTAGTTTTACGCATGAAGAGTTGCCTTAGCAAATTGCGGTACATATCTCAACATGGTCCTACTGGAAATCTCCTTGAGGAATGAGCTTATGTTCTGCTTTTTTTTCTCCCTCATTAACTTGAGGTTTTCAATTATTTCCATGAGAGTGACTTTCAAGAAGCTTTGTCTAACAAACAGACAGTCCTTATCAGAACATGGAGTTTAGACAGAGAGCAAATATGAACGTCTTTATTGACCTCAACACGGATGAACTCACTGGGCAGACAGCAAACCACTTTCAGAGACGCATTTTACCATTTCAGTGGGAAACATTGTGAATGGAAAAGCTAAGGCCCAGCATTGTCTATCAAAACATTCAAGCTAAAGAATCTTAAGTGGCCGAGTATACCACTCTGAGAGCATGATCAAACCAGTGCCTGAGTGTTGGAGAAAGATTCTTTTCTCTACTGGGAGAAACTGGAGAGGAGGTTCTGAGAGATCAAGAAAGTCGGAACAATAACACGCAGTTAAGAGTTCTCAAAATTAAGGCTTTTGTTTACCCAGAGGGATCATAGTAAAATAAATATGGATAACAAACTCACAACAATATGGAAAAGTACACCTATGTTATTATAAAAGAGCTGTTCTCACTCCTTTGGCCTGTTTCTCGGTTTGGCCAGTCTGCATAAATGTGTGTGTGACACATTGACATAAACTGGGGAATGACAAAACATTACTACTTAGACTTTTAAATTTTTGCACTTAAGAGTATACCATATTTATGAGTTGATGTTCATATTCAAGTTGTTCCACTTAAAGTTTATGTATTTTCCAAGAAAAAATGACTATAAATTATACCACTTTGAATTAACTACATGCATTACTGTATTCATCCCTATGATGTATTACAAAAGCTACAGTTTGTGAGTGTGTATTATGAATGTAAATGTGCATAAGGCCAGTGTGTGTGGAAGTATGTGGGTTATGTGACAGCTGATGCTCATCTTCAGGTTGGAAAGGTCTCTAGACGCTCCATATTAATGAAATTAGTATGGATATATATTGGTGAAATGATTTTAGGTGGTCGGTTGCGGGTGACCTACCAAAACTGCTGATACTCTCTCTGCATTCTCTCCTTCACATCAACTTTAATTAAACAACACAGCTTTGACAGCCGAGCTTAATTACTACAAAGAGGAGAGGCTTTCATCAATACATCTTTTGGAGTGAAATTTTCAAATGTTTCCAGAGATCTATTAGCCTGATAATAATGCCGAACTTAACTTCACTTCATAATTCATTCTTAAAACCACCACTGTGGTGCCCTTATGGTGCAAGTTGCTCAGCTGTAAATATTGCAAGACAAATGTGCCGTGCTGTGCAGAGTCGCTGCATAATTGGCGCCCAGTGGTCAAGGCTTTAATTTTTTAGAATTACTTCATTGCATTTCATATCTAATTTCGCTCAGAATGTAAGGTGTTATTACTTTATGCTTGGTTAAATTCTCGAGTTGGGGTTACACAGGCAGATGATTTGGACAGAGTTTACACAGCACTGACCCATCCTGATTCCACACACACTTCTTCAAATGACAGAAAAAAACCTGCTTTGGTTTAAATGGGGATTTTAGGAGTTTTGGTGGGTGACCCACTACACATATTCAATGGTAGCAGAACCTGTGGTACATTTGCTTGACACATCTGCCTGATCCCTGAAGTGATGGCTATTTAATGTGGCAGTATTTTTTGTTTTTGTTTTTGGAGTACGTGAGCAATCAAGTGTGGACTATTTTTAGTTAAAATGATTCTAGGAAATGATTTATAATTAATTAAGATCTTGAGTTTGTACAGAACAAAATGCACCCATTGGTGTTTAAATTACTTACTAATTACTAATTACTTAATAGTTTCACTGCCATAGTCTCAGATGATCCAGATGATTTCCCTGATTGATTTCCCTGATCAGTAAAATCACCTGGTTTAGTCTTTGATTGCAATAAAAACCTCTTGGCTCTCCATGGAACAACTGGACACCACTGATCTGTTCCAACCAGCTGTCTTGATATAGATATATATAAAACCCACTTGCCAGTGGGGAGGCCCACATGAGACGTTTGTGCTAGAATTGCAAACAAAAATTCAGGCAGCGCAGAGGAGAGAGCTGGCAGCGTAACCGCAAAGCCCACAGGGAAGGCAAAAGTCTGATCAGTGAGAGAGAAGCAGAGGGAGCTGTAAGATAAAGGATGTATTAAAAGCCAATAATTTGCTTGATTACACAAATTTGTTTGCAAGTTATAAGTTTTACTTTTGAGATGACATTGTTTTTTGTTCCAGTGATCTCTCTTTCTTTCTTTCTTTCTCTCTCTCTCTCTCTCTCTCTCTCTCTCTCTCTCTCTCAAATTCATGTTATTGCTTGATACTGAGTAGGTTTTGTTTGATCTTTTTGGCACAAAACTGATTCCATAGAATCAGGCCCAGTATCACTGGGAATACCTGGGGCAGAGCTTTACAACAACTCCTGGCTCACAGCAGTACACCTTGAGAAGCCCAGAGAGGGACCTTCATGTCCCAAAGCCAGAAAGATTAAACTCACAGCAAAAACTAGAAGTTGTTGCTGTGAGTTTTCTGGAACATAAAATGAAAAACAGATATCCAACTGACTTCCCATTTTTGCACTGACAACCTAGAAACAAAAAAACTAATCCAAATGTATGTGGCCAAAAATGGGAAATCAAAAAACAGGTCTGCTCTGTTCTGTTTTTAATTTCAAGGAAAAGACAGGGCAGATTTCGGGTTATTTTGGTGTGCTGATGGACAACGCAGGAACAAAAATCCATTTTGGATCATCAGCCAAGGCTGGAAGAATTCACTCAGTAGAAAGTCTGCAAGCAAAAAAGGAAAAGCAATATACCTCACAACAAAACAAGAGGTGTAATTGGGAGTGCACTGACTCACTGACTTTGTAGAGACAAATAATGAAGCAGCAAGAAAGACAGCAGCAGGACTTTTTTTTTTTTTTTTTTTTTGAACAGGTAAGACAGTGTTTTCCACGCACAGACTCATCTGCAACACACCGCCACAACATCAGCTCAGCCCGCACAAAATGACTCAAATGTACTGCTATCTAGTATTAATGCAAGCATTTAAAAGCAGAATACTGAAGAAAAAAATGGGTATGGCCACTGTATTTGCAGTGTTTGAAAATGGTAATTTTATATCTTTGGCTTCTCTGTTATTTTTTTTAATTATTATTTTTCTTTTTTTTTTTCTTTTTTTTTTTCAACTGAAGTCCTAATTGTTAGAATAACAGATCAGTGATGAGTATGACTACAATGACACTTAACTACACTTTACTCTGTGAAAGAGGCAGACAGTGCCAAGGTCTCAAACTCTGCATGGGCCATTATTTGTCTCTGTAAGAACGAGAAAATCTTCGATAGTGTGGTTTAATTCGGTAACAGTGGCTAAATAAATTCCTGATAAAAGAACAATGCTTCATGAATTATGAGAGCAGTATTTCATACAGTCTGCATACAGAAATCATGAGCAGAGATCAAAGATTCCCCCTTTGTAGCAACAGTGGAAAAAGCACAACATTCAGGCCTACATCCATTGTGGTTCAACCAGCTCTGACCGGCCTTGATGGATGCAGAGCAGGGAGGTCTGACTTTCATACCTAATTGGTCTTGTTGGACCAGTATATTGTTTTAAAATATTGAAAGAAAGCTTTTATTAGGAATTCATCATTAATAATCAGTCATTTTCAGTTTTGGTTTCATGCAGCAGAATAGCTTAGTGAATGGGACTATCATCCTTCAGACAGGGGAGTCAGGTTCAAGTCAGCAGGCATCTGCACAGTTTAATCACTGATTTTACGGAAAGAGGCAAGTGTAAAATAATTTTCCTATGGGGCTCAACACTATATAACAATGTTTTTGCTTTGTTATTAATTTCAGCTCAAAAAAGATATATTCCTATGGATTGGGCAGGGTTGCATTCAAATTCAAACTACAAAAAATGAGCCCAACAAAATGTCTTCTTCTTAATGGGGGGTTAGCTGGAATTGGGGTCACACTGTATACCCACAAAGTCAGACTTTCATAATCAAAGTTAGACAATTCTCAGTGAAAAGACTCCATCAATTTGGGGTGATATTGCTTCATCAAGTGTGAGAGCAGTATAAATCATCCTTTATCAGTTGTCAGTGGATAAGGGTAAGATACCTTGGAAGAGTGAAATCAGCTGGAGTATTCCCCATCTTTTACTGTCTGACTTGAGGGCAACAATGCTGATTGATGCGCTAAGGGTGTGCAAGACCTTGGTAAAAAGTTACTTTAACTTTGGTGTTCATCATGTTTCACCGTGCAACTTTATAAGGAAACATGACAATAGTACAGATTGAATGTCTGTTTGATCCATTCGCTACAGATGGAGTGTCTGTCTCTGTATTTTCCAGTTCCCTGGAGTTCGGAAAGTTCGGTGGAAAGACCAAAAAAAAGAAGACATGAGAAATGGGATCCTGCCTAAGATATCGATTCACAACAACACTGGAGTTCACTGGAGGCCCACAGCACAGCTGCATGCCAATAGCCTCTAAGAATGTGGAAATGCAGCATTAAAAGCCTGCTTCTCTCCTGTGTGGGGGTCAAATGGGTGGTCATAATGCATCACTCCACCAAAACACACAGAGAACATGAATCACACATCCATACATTTTACAGACAACTCCAGTTGGGCACTGTGGATTGCATAGGATGTTTTGATGTAAAAGATTTGTTTTCACACTAATGGCTCTTCTGTGGTCCATTTACCAATAAAAAAAAAAAAAAAAAAAAAAAAAAAAAAAAAGATGCAGTTTCTCCTGCACTGAGACCGGTTAACTAATTATAAACTCATCTCACGCAACCAATAAGATTTGACAAAGTAAGGCCTGAGTGCAGAGTTTCTTTGTGTAGAACAAATTGCGGCTACAAAGACAGATTACAGAGTCTGACAGTGTGCTGTTTAGAAAGTTTAAAAATGTTGAATAAGACTGCTACGGTGTGGGGAAAAACAAAAAACAAAAAACCTGTACAACAGTCAGTTGCAGTCAAACACAAGAAACCAAGAGCAAGTTCAGCCATTACTGCTAAATCTATAATTAAAAGCCTGAAGCAGAACAAAATAGGCTGACCATTTCAGAGAAAAAAAAAACCCTGGTTTCAGCAGAGTCAGCCACATGGAGCAACTCAAAATGAGTCACAGATGAATGAATGAATGAATAAACGAATGAATGCCTGGCAACAGCCCAAAGATGAAAGTAACCACAATTACGCAAAAGTAGAGGTGTGACACAGCGAGTTTCTTGCCATAATGGTCCCATTTCCCAACTTTGCTTGCCAAAAAATCTGGCTCTAGGAAAAGTGATCAGAGCCTTTAAATGGCAAGTTTATCCATTTTTAACCCGCTGTAATTTGTCTCATATACGATTAATATTTGGACTTGGAGAGAACACTGGCTCCTGCTGTTAGCTCCCATTGCATGGGTTATGTTAAAATAACTATAAAAAAAATCGTTTGGAAGCTTCACAGAGAGTAAACAGAAAGGCTGCAAAGTATATTAATTAAAATATTTCCTGATAAATTCGGCTATCATGCCCTGTTTTATTAAAGAGAAGAATCACAGAGCTATTTTTTCTCTCAAATTTTCTCAGACTGCTAGAGGTTTAACTGCAGTAGTGGTGGGATGATCTCGAGTTTTGCAGACATTCAGGTCAGATTGTAAACAAGTGCACGTGAGGCCGGGTAGAGTTTGGGAGAGGATTATTCATTGAGTGAAATAGTGCGGAGCCGCTGTGTTTCAAACTGTGAAAATAAAGACATAATTTGGTCAACATATCATTTTCACAGATTGGGAGAAACTACTCTCTGTGGGTCCAAGCATTACAGATATCTAAGAAAGAAATTTTAAATAAGTCCAAAATCAATGATTAATTTTGTCCATGCATTTAATCTCTGTAGCTACTGGGATGCTGCTGACCACTCACAGCAGTTTATCACCACCAGCCAATAACAGCCCAGAATCAGCCAATTACATTCCAGGGAGCTGCAGTGAGGAAATGTCATGAGTTCAGTGAGCTTGCCTCAGTTCTTATCTGGCCACGCCTCTCCATCCAGACATTGTGACTCGACCGTCACGGTCACCTCTGCTGATGGGTTGTGGTCACTGATGGACTGGCGGGGTAGGATGCTGTAAAAAGTGCAAACCTCCCAGGCACATTAAATCTACCTCAAACCTGCAAATATTTCAGAGCCCTCCTGATAGCTGATAATTAAAATTCAGAAGCATTTACTCATTATCTACATTTGACGAAAAGCCTGCAGCTGTGTCTGTGTGTATGCGTTTGTGTTAAAGAGAGACAGAGAGAGAAATGGAGGCGAGAAATTGTCACCATTTGCAGCACAAATTGTTCACTTTCCTCATGTTTTTGCAGTTTTTGATGGCTGTAGTCTATTTTCTAAAATATTATATGTATGTAGCAAATGGCACTTCAAAATTAAGAAAAATTACCCCCATCCAAACACATATAAACAAACGCACCTAAGCACACTGGACCTACACACTGCCAGTGGTCCTGCCACCTGCTGCTATCGACTATATTTGCTTCATGCCAAAGGAAGCACATTGTTGCTGGGGCATCACTGATATTAACTGGCTGACATGACAGCAAATGGCAAGTAAGTTTTACACTCTGTCAGTTCCTCTGTCTATTTCTTCTTTAAAAAGCCATAAGCCTTTAATTGGTTGTGTTCACTTGAAAACACAAACATCAAATTACAGCAATTTCACAAGGTTTCATCTCTCTTGCATGCTACATTGAACACTAAGGTTGGTCAGAAAGAGTGATTGGCACTTTATGGTCCCCGAGGGCAGCAGTGGCACGCATGGTCACACTCAAGTGCTCATCAGCAAAGACAGGCATGCCACGGCCTGTCATGTGTCATCAGACTTGATGGAGAGACTCGACAGCTCGGCCTGGTGCACAGGACCACGCAGAAGCTCCTAGAAGACTAAAGACACAAGGGTGACCTGCATGTAGTCCATCAGAGACTGCGACTGCTTGTCCACCACTAGACCATTATCGTCAGTCAGAGTTCAGTCATGCACCTGGACAGCTCATGAACAGAAGTAAGAAATGTGAAATAGCTACGGTCAGCTGCTTTATCCATTAAAGCTGTCAGAATGGAGACTGTTGTTATTGTTTTAATGGCTGATCTTTCCTCTGACAGTCGAGTGGCTGACTAGAGCTTTGACAGAAAGCCACATGGTGACATAAAAAGCAGTGACAGGGGGGAAGAGGATTTGATAGATAGATGAGAGGAGAGGCACGAATATGGAGACTGGTGAATCTCTCACACAAAGTGAAAGATTCAAAGGAACAGAGTGCAGAAAGAGAGAGCGAGGGATGGAGCAAAATTGGAAACTTCCACTCACTGACTTCCATGATGACATGGACGAATACAACCAGTTTTACTTTGCTATGTGGAATGATAGTTATAACTGCTATTACGACATGAAACAAGGGTGTGACAAGTATTTTAATTAAAGCAGATTGTTGTGTGCCTTCTTTGATGACAGCCTGTTTAAACACTCCTCTATACCCAGTAACATTACACCAACCCTTCGAGTTTATCCCCTAATCATTTGCTGTACTGAGTTCAGATTAAATGAACAACCCTTCCTTATTATACATAGACCTGAGGGGAGAGGAAACCCAGGAGTTGTAGCAGGGGAATGTTAAAAGGCTGTGAACAAAGTGACTGCTGTGTTGATACAAACATTGCAACATTACAATACCCTGCGGCCTCCATAATATATATGAATTGACACTTCAAAGAGACAAGGCTTGTTACCATTGCCAAGCTGCCTGAGAAACTGCACCTATAGACCAATGCCTATCTCTGCATGACAATGCTCATTAGCTGATTTTAATTAACACACTTGTTTCTCAAGATTTCCTTCACAGTTTTCCTTTGTGACACTCTGCCAAGGTGTCTTTGATTTTCTCTGGCTGAAAAAGCTCCTGTTTTGCGACATGGATGGTAACTGTGTTTGCTTCTGTTGACTTCTGCATTACTCCATAATAGTCGCCTTTCCACTGTCTTGCCACTGCGAGCTCAGGCCAGACCGTGCTAATGGCCCTCGGCCTCCAGCTGCGAGAACAAAAACCATCCGTGTTTCCACCGTTGTGCTGATAACCCGCAGTCTCATCCCATCCATGGACGCGAACACGAAGTAAGAAGCAAGTGGTTAAAGTCTACACACCCAGCACCAACTAACTACTGCAGAACTACAAACCACAGGATTTTTTTTTTCCTTTAGATGCCATGTTGTGCGTTAAGTGCTTTTACTACCTTGTACTGAGACCTGTTTTTTCAGTTTGTGGCGGACCTATGCTGTTGTGTGCTGGATCCTCACCAATATAGTGAGAGAGCTGGATGCCAGCTCTCTCACTATATTTTGCATAATGTGTTCATTTTGGCAAACACCGCCGATTTGATGTTGGACATTATCCTCTGCCCATTTAGTGAACGTTTGACCAGTACTGAAACTTGTTCTGCATTTTTCTTTTCTGTTATTTTTCTGCTACAACAGCGATCTGCTGCTCTGACATCTGTACCTATCAGCTGCGCCTGTCTAACCACTTATCACCCTTAACTCCGCCTCAGACCTTGGTTAGCCCTGTCTGGCCCATGGGTATTTGGTTGGCCATTAGCACCTGGCAACTGGCCACAACATATCCAACCGAGGCGACATCAAAGACCGGAAGTGACAGTGGAAATGCAACTGGCCTTGGCAAGTGCTAGCATGCCCTGTTTGGTGTGACAGTGGAAAGGTGACTAATATGTGTGATCACTATAATCTGTGGGAAACAAGTTGTTTATCTATCAGTATTGGTTTGAGAGCAACATTGTCTACCAGGGAAAGCTCACGACCACACAGGCCTGAATTTTTTATTTGAAAGTTATTGAAGAGAAGATGCCCCCTTTCTGTTCCCAGAGAGTCACTTCTGTTTATGTTTGACATACAACAACACATAAGGTCAATGTGAAACTGAAATCTGTCATTTTACACTAACTTTTGTTGCATTTCCCAGTTTACATTCAATTTCAAGTTTTAGTTTCAAGTTTTAGTTTCATTTCCAGCTGTTTATTGTATTTATTAGTGAAACACAATATTTTTACATGCATTTGGATTGGTTTTGAGAACATTTTACAGTATCAAATATGCTTGATTGCATGTTCTCTAGACTTTACTCAGCAGTGGCCAAGAGATGCCAGTGTTTTGGTCATTAGTCATTGTTTCTATTATAGAACAGTAGGTGAGATTACTCATCAAGAACAGTATAATGGCATCAGCATCACTGCATCATCTGCATCATTATAATCCTTCTCTTGAACATTCAAAATGCAAAATAGATCCTGAGTTTGTTTTTTGTCTTTTTTTTTTTTTTTTTTTTTTTTTTTTGCCAAAGTACAACAACAACTCCTGTTCCTGTTCCTCCAGTTCCTGCTGAATCCCCACCTAAGCTTTTATGCTCCTCCCTCACCCAATTATTACTTTACAAAGGATTATATTGTCCAGATATGCTGGTTCCACCCTGGCTTTTATGCAACCAAAAGCACACAGTGGGGAAAAGATCCTCTTTGGGTATCAATATTCTTATTTGTTTATTTGAAGTTTATGTGATAAGGACAATGCAATTTAAGATGGTTCCAATACAGGCCAGGAAACTGATGTGTTGCACAGAGAGTTTATAGCTATTATTAATTTTCAAATATTTTACCTAGTTTGGCTTTTACGTATATTGTTGAGAGATATTATTTATCTCTAAACCTGAAAAATCCAAAATCCGCCAAAGCCAATATAAACATAAATACATATAAATACAACATAAGTAATCAAAACAAGTTTGGGTACACAGATCAATACGGCAACTATATATGGTGAAAAAAAACGTGTCACTTTTCTCCTGTAGGAAAGATATACACTCAGAGAGAGAGCAAGAAACAGCGAAGGGGAGGGCATGTAACCCAATGTTCTGTAGGAACAGAATTCATTGATAGCAGAGGCATTTGCCAAGCAGATGATTACATTTTCCAGGCACAATGGATATATGTCCTTCTTATGAGTCAAGGAGAGATGGAGAGAAATAGCAACTGAGCGGGCCATGACAGAAAGTAGGCAATAGACAAAGGATTTTTGCATTTAATCCATCAGGGTCCCAAAGCCTCAGCCTCCAAAAGCTGCCTCTGTGAGGGAGTCTGATGTTTTTGTCTTGATGGCAGTCACCAAAAAGCTGATAACAACTGTTTCAAGAGGATAGAGAAGACTTCGAACAAAAATAAACTTTCATTATAAGTAGTCTTGATCATCAAGCTCTTGTATCTTAAAGACTACAGGCCTTCAGTGTGTCTGTGATTTATATTTTTTAAAAAAAACTGCTATACAGAGGAAATGCAAATCTGCTGGCTTTCCATCAACAGAGCAAGGCACACAACAATAGCAAGGGGGGCAGAGAGAGACAAGTAGAGCCATGGGCCAAGAGCTGGCTGCCAAACAACAATAAAAAGCACTTGTGTGTGATAGATCAAGCTGTGAGAGGAAAATGAAGGGCATGCCAGGGTCAGATAGATAGAAATCCTCTGTGATCCCCTCCCCATCTTTTGCAAAGACCTGCTGAAGCATTACAGGAAACACATGGGGGAGATAGTACAGAGGGTAGATAGTGAGGACAGAGAGCGAGAGAGAGAGAGAGAGAGAGAGAGAGAGAGAGAGAGAGAGAAAGTGAATGAAAGAAAGAAAGAAAGAAAGAAAGAAAGAAAGAAAGAAAGAAAGAAAGAAAGTAGGTAAGTAAGAAAGCAAAAGTAAGAAAGAATGAAAGAAAGAAAGAAAGCAAAAGAAAGAAAGAAAAGAGGCTCCTGTGGTATTAAGTACTTGAGGATCTTGCGGGAGATGTGGGAGATGGCTAGTTGACCTCTGGAGCTTCAGTGCTGCACGGCTGGCTGAGCACATGGGACCCCGCTGCAAAACCAATCCTGGGAGGATGGCTACTGGGTTAGGTGTGAACCAGGCCTTTCTCACATTAATCATGGTCAGGTGAAACAGTGTAAGGACCTGAATCCACCCCCACCTCCCCTCTTCCCCGGCCCACACCCCTCACTTTACTGCACTGTAAAGATGATAAAACACCACAGACCTCTGGGGGTTTATGGAGAACACCGTAGGACACTATAGATTACTGGGGGAACATAACAGAGGAGTAAACAACGAAATGCATTTGAAAATGTCCCAAAAGTACTTTGAACTCTTTCATTCCTGTGTGACTAAAACTCACTGGCTTTTGCCTCCCCCAGAAATCAATTACAGAACAGATTTACCAAACCTTATAGGAGCGTGGCGACTGATGAGTATTTAAAAATCTCTCTGTCTCTCTGTTTCTCTCCCCTGCTATGGATCAATAACTCTTTTATACTGTCTATAATTGAAATGCTAGGAGCCTGAGGTGATTTAGTTGGCTTTAATTTCCCCATTCATTATGAATACAAGTGTGAGCCCAAGGACATCAGATCCCAATTCATCTATAAACACAGACACACACTCACACAGGTGCTAAATATCAACTGAAACATGTCTCTGTGGAGTACTTTCAATCCATACATACATGCATACATACAGCACGAACAAAGTTTTGTACTGTTAAATTAATCAGAGCTTTTTCAACTCAATCTGAGCATAGTGTACACCTACGATACATGTCTTTGCATCAAGCCAGTCCAATTAGAGGCAATCACAGTGACCTAAACAAGGCTGAGAAAAATTTCCTGGATAGGTAACAATAGTTTCCCACCTTTTCCCTCCTCTCGCCTGGTAAAGTTTTCCCTCACAGAGAAATCTGGAACTGGAGAGGGGAAAGATGGGAAAGTGGTGGCAGTATTGCAAAATGAGGAGGAGGAAGAGTGAGGAGTTCAACACCTTGTTAAAAGCACCGCTCTGACAGCCAATGCTATGCTGCAGCTTTGGGTCATTAAATGTGGCTGAAGTAGGAGAGAGTGACAGAGAGAGAGAGATGGAGGGACGGCGAGAGCAAGTTTCAGAGGTAGGTGTTGCAGGAGGAGAATGGAGAATCATGTAGAATCTTGCTAACATGACTGATGCTGGAGGAAGAGGCCAGGTTTGATATGAATAAGAGACAAGAGCAAAAAAGCTACCACCAGTATCAAAGATTCAGAGATTCAAACTCCTGCCTCATCTCATTTAAACCGCATTCTTTACTGAAACACCGAAATTGAAGACTTCTGCCTCGTCTCATGCAATTTCAAAATGAGCTCAATGTCTTCAAATGCAAATGAAATGCTCTATGAAGAAAAATTCAGGGAAACAGGCAGTAGTGCGGCATTGAAGTAGCACGGCAGAAATTGACTTTGATTACCGGAGTTTAATTCACCGGTCCCAAATCTTAACAAAATTATTTTATTTGCCTGACTTAAACCAAAGTTTTAGTTGCCTAACCTTGATCCAAAATGTAATCAGTTGCTTTACTTGCCTGAACTAAAACTGCTAGTTAACCTTTACACGCAGTGAAATCACTTCATGCCTGAGGAAGGTCAATGCACTGAAATGTTGCATACATAAAATGTTATACTGCAGCTAGTGTGTGGGACAGACCTTTCCCCCAGCACCCATCATTAAGGTATGCATTAGAACCTTTTGCTTCATTGTTGTACACAATGATATCATGAAAATAACAACACATTCATTTCATGCTATTGTAGCATAATGGGAGTGTAATCCTCACATTATGTTACAATAGCACGAAATGAATGTGATGACCACAACTCAAAATTCAAAAACTGCAACACATCGAGTTTGCACTCATTTCAGGCAATTACATGAGACTGTTGGAAAACCTATAGACGTGAAACATTCATTATGCCAGCTCTTTAAGTGACTTGAAAATGTGCTTTAGCAAATATGTTTTAAGTCAGTGGATAGCTTCTCCTGTATTCGATCATGCTCGAAAAAAAATTGCACAAATGCCCAATGCAGCTGCTGAAATCTGAACTTCCACTTGGAAGCTCAGGAGAGATCGATGTAGCCAAAGTTTGCCACATGACATCACATCAGCATCACAGCACACACAGTGAACAATATCACTTCGCATCAACTTACATTTTCTAAAACTTAGTCTTAGTAGATGTATAGTTAATGTGCTGTAACAACTCCAGAGGGTTTTATTGGTAGTTAACTTCACCAGATTGTCATAACATCAGTAGGTAAAAGGCAAGCATCTATGTTTTTTTGTTTGTTTGTTTTTTTTTGGTTTTTTTTTTTTTATTATTTTTTCACAAAAGCACTAGAATGCATTCAGGTCTTAAGTTGGGAATACAGACCTGGAACAACTGTGAGCTGCAACAGTCAGCCTGAGCATTCAAAATGGCTTAATTCAAATGACGTCTGCAAACGTCAAAGGTCATTCCTGTCATTCTGAGACTGGAAAGGAGCTGTGGGTCCAGTAAGAGCGCACTGACTAGAGTTGTTTCGACCCATATAACATCAGAAATATTTTACCCCATTCATTCTTCGATCATTAAATCCCCGGCAAATTTTCTGTCACAGACATTAACTCTGGCAAATAACAGAAATGAATAATTCAATAGCTGGCCCAGCCTGTCAAGGAAGAGTGTTACTCCACTGGCGTTTGGAGGCCATCTCAGATAGCTTTATAAATCCAACAGTCACCACCTGCCTAATGAATAAGACTGTAGATAAAATACTTCAACACCCATTACATTTGAAACCGAGCCTTGTGATCCTTTAAATCTCTAAGCACTTCTCTGGATTCGAGGATACATGCTTAGCACAAGCAAATGTCCAATTCAATTTCAGTGCTGCAGAAACTAATACAATCTACAATACGACCCGCTCTCAAAGGATCTACTTACGCACTGACATATTAAAAACATTCCCTTGCCCCCAAATGTATTCCATCTGTACTGTTAAACAAAACCAGTTGGGAATTCGGTAGACATTTTCTAACTCAGTTTGTGTGTGACATTTATTGGACTTCAAATACTTTTCTGCAGTGGTGTTCCAAGTCTTCCCAATTTTCTCCATTCTTCCTCCTCCTGAGCCCTTTCCTCCACCCTGCCAAGTAACTAAAGAAGTACACAGATAAGAAATGGGTTCTGGGTAGAGAAAAGACATAATCTTACAGTAAAAGATTGTAATGGAATGAGTTGCCTCAAACAAGATGTACTTTGAATTGACTTACAACTCAAGTTCACACAGGCGCAGTGTTTCTACTTTGCCATGCAATTTTGAGAAAAGGGGAAAGTACGACCTAACCTCCTTCTTTCCAATGCTAAAAGTGCTGCTTTTAGCAACAACCACGAAAAAAACACAGCTTTTAATCTATGAAAAAACAACCTGACAAAGATGGAGCCCTCCTCACAAGCTTTCGAGAATTTCAAAGTCATCCTATCAAGGAGGGAAATCTAAAGCAGAGTGTCTGGGGAACGCAAACACTGGAGGGAGAGGACTCTCATTTGGCATCAGCTCTCCTATGGCAGTCATGTTCCCCAGGCTGATGGATGAAGGGAGAAGCTCATCTCATGACTAATTATTTATCTTCCCTACAGAATTGTTGTGTCTGGTGGCTGGAAATAACAGCCCTCTGCTCTGACCAAGGAGTAAACAAACTGGAATGATGAAGCTGAACGAGCCTTTTCTTTCGCTCTCAAAACAGTGCAGAGCGAGCCTGCCACACTGTGCAAAGGCCCTATGGGCAAAATTTGGCAGATCATATGTTTTCTATTCGAATTGTTTCCAAACAGTAATAAGAATTTGTGTAGGTTTAATTAATGCATTATTTATTTTCTAATAACAATTTTAGGACAGGGCTAAGTGGCTTATTATAAGGGATAATTAAGTGGTAACCCATGAGATCTGTGGTTTTTGGATTCTGGCAACAAAAAATAATGTCACTAATCATGTTAAGTCTTTTTCATGCTCCTCTTCTATTGTAACAAGCTGTTGCTGCAGCCGGAAATATAGAAAAACTAATTTCCTGTGTGCCGGAAGATTTGTCCCAGAAAAAGACTGACCCAATACGAGCGTTAGGAACAGTAAATGTAAAAGCTTTCGTGATCTGGGAGCAGAATGAAATAATGCTCTCTTTTGCAAAATGAACATATATTTCCATCCAATAAAAATATTGCAAGTTATCTCTTTAACCAACATAATGTTAATTTAAGACCCTAATGTAGTAGCTGATGTCTTTCGAAATAATTAATAATGTCCAGTTGCATAATATGTGCCAGAGCTCACCACATATTTTACTCTTTATCTCTTGGACCAAACGCACATGTGTTGTAGATACTAAGCTTAACTGTACTTTTTCAATCAGTTCAAACCTGAGCAGACAGTGAACAGGAGGCATTGAACTCAAATAGAGGGGTGTCTGTGTCCTCTGGCACTTTGAGCTCCTCTAATCACATATTCATGTATTCAAGGTGAGGAGAAGTGAAGAGTAGCTACAATTGAGAACCCAGTGGGTCATAGAACAAGGATGAAGGGATGAAAAAAGCACTGGTTGAGAGATGGAGGGAGCGAGGAGAGAAAGAATGGGAGGGGAAGAGTCCTGACTCCCTCTCATCCTTCGATGAACCCATCAGTGGAGCCTGTAGAGGAGAATAAAGGCTGGGGTCCTGGACCACCACATACGCCAGGATCAAAGGGAATCCCCATCTGATCCAAATGTCATTTGAATGTTTTATGACTGCCAGGGAATTCAGGTGTGGCTTGAATAAGATGTGGTTCAAGAGTGCTGCTGATCAGAGCCGGCCTGTCATCATCAGATGGGAGCCCCACATTGGAGAGCTTTATCCAGAACACATGCATGCATACATATTTCATCAATCTAAGCACACACATACATATCTTTGTTTGAGTAATGACTGAATTTTCATTCTCTTTCATCTTTTTCCATTACATATCAACATCTTTAAGTCCCTGAGATCATTAGTCAAGGTGAATGGCTGCTTTGTGTGGCTTCTGTAAATAGTGGGGATATTTTTATCATTAATGAAGCACTAAAATACTATGGCATGTTACTTGTGGAAAAAATCCACTTATGCACATATATTTAACACAAATATCCAACATGAATGAATAAGTGTTTCCAGCTCCACGGAGACAGATTAACTTGCGTCACTGAGAGGTTAAGTACAAGGTATCACGCATCCTTTTTTTCATTTTATCAACCACAAACCCAACTTCATCTGCTTACAATTCACATCTGCGGCTCTGCAGAGCACATATGGATAAATCCACATTCAATACTGCATGTCAGAGGTACATCTAGCGTGCATGATTGCAGATAAGGACGCACAGAAACATATAAACAAACACAAACGCAGTCTTGCAGCTCTGGCAAAGCCGCTCAAGAGATGCAGGATAGCTACTGTGTTGTGATAATAGTCTTAGTCTCTCTCAGAGGAAGAGTGTCTTTACAGTTTATTATGCAGATTCAGTCACTAAGCTTTCTCATGTATTGCAGATATGCACACACACACACACACATTTTTTTTGTTTGTTTGTTTTTGTTGTTTTTTGTTGTTTTTTTTTTACTGCCATACTTTCTCACTTCAACTGCAGACACATTTCAAAGACCTGGCAGAAAGACCACAAGGATGTGATGGACTGGCAATGGTCACATGAAGACAGGGAGGCTGATGAGGAGATGGCATGCAGGTGTTCATATGTGGGTGAAGGGACTGGGCAAGGCAGGAAGGCAGAATAAGCAGGACAGAGGACCAGACCACAACAATTTGATACCTAAATGAGCAAGCATGAGCATGAGCAATTCCATCATACATGTGACTGTATGTGGCATTTTAGTACTTTTATTGGGTGTAATAGATTTTTTTAAAAAAATCACTAAAATGTAAGTCACCACTGAATTGTGCCATTAAGGGGTTAACTTGTTGCAGGAAGATAAGAGGTACTGGGAGGGGCCTGGCACTCTGTCATCGAAAGTGAAACTAGAGCTAAGTAACATGCAGGACTAAGTGCGACTCTTTTACTTTCACTTGTTTACTTGACACGTTGGAGAGAATAAAACAAAACCTGCATACCCAAGGTAAAGTTGAATTTTGTTCAGTTTGTAATTCCCCTTTTAATTATGTCTTTTAATCAAGTTACTTTACTACAGCACTGTGTCTGATTTTACACACTGTTAACTGAGTGCTGACCTACTATTGTCATCTTTTCACCCCAGATTTTTTGTCGAGACATGGCTTGTGCGAGTAGTCTACTGACTGAGGAACAATTCCTTTGTTCTATCTGTATGGATGTGTTCACTAATCCTGCGGCTATTCCTTGTGGGCACAACTTCTGTCTCCAATGCATCACTAACTATTGGGACACCAGTAACATATGTCAGTGTCCACTGTGCTTAGAGCAATTCTACAAAAGACCAATGCTTCGGGTCAATATTTTCATTGCTGAAATGGCTGCAAAGTTCAAGAAAACAATTGGAGAGAAATCGTCTGGCAGTGCTGAGCAGCAATGTGCCAAACCAGGAAGTGTGCTCTGTGATATTTGCCCCGGGGTAAAGCTCACAGCCCTGCAGTCCTGCCTGGTGTGTCTAATGTCTTACTGTGCCACACATCTGGAGCCTCATCAGAGAATTCCAGCCTTAAAGAAACACAAGCTGATCAAGCCTGTGGAGAACCTGGAAAGCAGGATGTGTAAGAAGCATGACAAACTTTTGGAGCTGTTCTGCAAGGTGGATGGAATTTTTGTGTGCGAGTCCTGTATTGACACCGACCATAAAACTCATGAAATAGTGACTCTAGAGGAGGAGGTTAAAATAAGGAAGACCCAGATGGAAATGACTCAGGAAAAGATGCATCACATGATCCAGGAGCGACAGCAGAAAATTAATGAAATGCAACACTCAGTAGAAACCAGCAGAAATAATGCAGACAAAGCGTTGTCATATAGCACGGACGTGATGAGTGCTTTGGTGCAATACATTAACAGAAGCCAGGCTGAACTCACTAAGGTATTTGGGGCGAAGAAGAAAAAAACTGAAACACAGGCAGAGGATTTCATCAAAGAACTGGAGGGAGAAATTATGCAACTAAAGCAGGAAAGCGAGGGGCTTCAGCAGGTCCCTCTCAGTGAAGACCACTTCAAGTTCCTTGAGAGCTTCCCACCTCTCTCCATGATTTGGCCACGGACTAAAGACTGGTCTGATATAAAGATTGACAGTGAGGAGTATACTGTGGAGACAGCCGTGGCTCAACTGGAGAGGCTGGTCATAAAAGAAATTAGGATGCTGTGTGATCCTGACTTGAATAAAATGCAGCAGCACGCTGTGGATGTGAATCTGGATCCTGAGACAGCACACCCCTGTATCACAGTGTCTGAGGATGGGAAACAAGTCCGCTATGGAGACACAAAGAAGAAACCCCTGGTCAAACCACAGAGGTTTGATAATGTCCTTAATGTCTTGGCAAAAGAGGGTTTCTCCTCAGGGAAATTTTATTATGAAGTGCAGGTTAAAGACAAGACACAGTGGGACTTAGGCGTTGCGAAAGAGTCCATCAACAGGAAGGGGGACATAAGGCTGAGTCCAAACAATGGGTACTGGACGGTTTGGATGAGGAAGGGAAGGGAGTACACCGCCAATGCAGGCCCTGCTGTTATCCTGCCTCTAAGACAGAAGCCCCAAAAGGTCGGGGTGTTCGTTGATTATGAGGAGGGTCAAGTGTCCTTTTATGATGTGGAAGCACGGGCTCATATGTACACCTTCACCGGCTGCAACTTCACCGAGAAGCTCTTTCCATTCTTCAGTCCCTGTGGTAATGATGGTGGCAAAAACTCTGCCCCTTTGATCATTACTCCTGTCAAATACAGTGGGTAGCTTTTTCAGGGGAGACAGATAGCTAAAGAGGGAGAGAGATGGAATGCATGTATTAGTGTGTGCAAAGGTGTTTATCTGTGTAACTCCAGCCTGCCACCCTGTATCTCCAATCCATCAGCATCACAGAGACACCGACACCCAGTTGTAGATCTCCACCAGTCAGACAGAGACCCCGTTCAGCCACCAGGACATTCACTCCACACAGTCACACATCTCTGTGGCAGACTGGTACAGCCATATATCTCCTTGGATTACAAAAATACCTTACTTATGACAGGGTAAAGCAGGCCATTAATTTTGATATGTTAAAGCAGCTTGTGCCTGCCAGGATGTCTTTGCAACTACCAGACCTGAACCAAAAAGCATTTGCAAATTATTCATAGCATTTATTTTGGCCGAGCTGAAATGTCACCTAGGTGGGCTTGACCATATCTGGATTCAGTTATCACTCAATGTGTTATCTTGGTATTCAAATCAGGTTAAAAATAAACTTAAGGATTATTTACAAGTACCATTTGACCCAGGTGGGATAAACCCCCAAAATAGATTCCAGGACAACAGATCTCAAGGTGGTCCACTCTACTGCACCTGCTATGGAAAATAAACCTGCAGTCTGGTGCAACACAGCAATGTTATTCAGAATCAATTGCAAGACATTAAAGGACCACTATTATTAAGTTTTCAAGGATTTGGATCAAGTGTACTATGCCTCAGGTAAAGAACAGTGTTCTTCATAATGTTTTGCAAGTAAAAGTAAGTTAATTAGAGGGATTCTTATTGACCGGATTTTAATATTGAGTCCTCAGGTAGAACAGCAACAATACTGAACCCCTGACTGTCAAACAAAACCAGCCTCTAATTTAAATGAGATAATCCTGCTTAGTGGAGACCCTTAAGTTCAAATTCTACAAATCTGCCTGCTCTGAACGTTGGTAATTGTTAAATGAGATTGTTTTGATCACGTGATAATTTTTTGATTATGTTTCTGATTGTGTAAATAGTTTGCATTGTTCCGATATATGACATGGGTGCAATTTCACAGTATGTTCATCAGCACATTACCACTTCTCTCTCACATGAGCTTCTTCATCTCTGCTGATTGAACTGGAGTTAAAAGTAAATCATCATAAAAGCGAGGAGAGTAAGAGACAGCAAGACACAATATTTCCTAAGGAGGTCAAAGTACAGAAACCACATAATAGGTGGGGTACGTTTTGCACAATGTATAAATACGGCACAGATTTCACATAGGTGTGTTGAATAGCCCTGGAAATTATATGATGCCTTTGTTTGAAATGTAATCATGTCAAGATATCAAATAATAAAACTAATTTTGTGAGATGCAAACAGTGCTATCCTGACTTTTTTTTTTTTTTTTTTTTTTTTTTTTTTTAAATCTAGACCACACGCTTCCACAGGAGAATTAGAACTGATAAACAGGCTTAAAAAACCTCAACCAGAAAACCTGACAACCAAAATGAAGACACCGAAGACTGGATTGCCTCAATACGCAATTAAAACACATCTGTCATTTTGCAAAATATAAACAAAAGTTGGAGAATCTCTTGACAGCCTGAGACACCCTCAACATTCTCTTCGCAATTTTTCCCAACCACCACATGCAAAATAACCCATTAGTTTTCTCTCTGGTGTGATTTGAAAAACAAAAATGATGTTAATTCTCCCTTTCACAAACAAGGAAACATGGGAAATGAGATTTTAATGATTTGACTTGTGTAATTAGATGCTACGTCTCCAGTGATTACAGGGTATCTCCAAAATGTGATGGGGGATATATGGGTGATATATGACTTTTATTGTGTTAGAAACCACAGGATGACATCATGATACAACAGAGGCCTGCACTGTTTACTGCTCTCAGTTTGGCAAAACAACAGTAAGAGAGAGGAACAACAACAGAGACAAAAGGAGAGCAAAGAGATGAAAACCTACAAAATGGCTCGGACCAGCTGCGTGGTATTAGTGTATGTAATTAGGGGTGCAAAAGTCTCCATAAAGCACAGATTAGTTTTAGGATTTTTAATAGGTTCTGAAATTTCTTAGTGCAGGTTTAAGTTTTAAAATGTGCTCCGAGAAGCCAAAAATAAACACAATATGGGTGAAATATGATGAATAAATAGCCTGTGTGTGCAAGGATGCACAGACTAATGTTAGTGATAGTATTTTTTGTCGTTCAATAGAGAAGAGAAGCTTTGAAAAAGAGATTAAATCACTGTGTAGTGATTTTTGGCTGTACACAATGTACCTCCACCCACCACGTTGCTTCTGATGTGAACCAACAAGTCACGCTCTGTGTCTCATGGGAAGACCTTTCACCAGGCAATGTTTCTTTTTCTTCTTTTATGGTATTTCATGTAAATTCTACACAACACGACCTGAGCTGTCATTTAAAATGATTCACCATGTAGTTTTAGAGCAGCTGTAAGTTCTCATTTTCTCACTTTTGAGATACTGTTCATGGTATATTATCATTCAGCATAGAGTACGCTGAATTATTCGCATACATCACATCAGTCAGTATCACATAGATGATTTTGCTCTATGCTTTCATCTCTTAACAGGTGTATTTCTTTAAATCATATCCGCACCACGATTTGCTTTGATTTTACTTTTTCCCTTTGTTTTTAAACAGTGGATATCTCATTTTGAAATGTAGTACTGTAATACTACATTTGTCATTTCGACTGAATACACTATGATGCAAAATAGATCAGCTCTGAAGCTGAAGTGGCCGCAATGAACCTGGGCTCAGAATGGCTGACCAGGGATTAAATGTAGTGGCACTTTCAATCTGTTCCAGTTAAATACTGTCAGAGAAACAGGCTAGATGCAAAGGGTGCTTGAAACTCATTCAAGTCCGACAAAGGCAGTTCTTGGTCTACGATTTCTGCTTCAAACAGCATTTCACATTTAAACCACAATTTAGTTACAATCCCGCAGTGTGCAAATTACTGGCTAGATGCAGCTCACACAAGGAGATGGCTGCTGATTTGTCCTGCTCCCCAAGAACACATTACATGTGACTGCTATTGATCCAGCCATTGATCAGAAATCATCCTCTTGTAACAGACTAGCAGGTTTTTAAGTGCTCATTCTCGCTCCAGCTTAAATACAACAGCCCTGCAAAAAGAAGAGCATCTCAGACTCCTGTGTGATGCTGATATCAATGGAATAAGGACAATTCAAGCAGCCTCTACACGGCCCTGGGGTGGTGTTTTTTATGGATTGTTTGAAAAGACACATTGGCGAGGAGAAGCATAAGAGTGAATAATGGAAAGTGTATTTTCTAACTTTACAGGGAACCTGTATAAATAAACCAAAAAGTGTTTGCTAATGAAAAGAGGGCAATGTGCTGGAGTATTCAGTGTCTCCATTTAACCAAGCCTTAGGCACAGAGAGACACTGCATTCAGAGCACTCTCCTCATTGTTCTTTCATCACACCTAACGAATCACTGCACACCAACGGAGCAGAGCTTTCTCTTATTAAGCTGAGTGTGCATGGTAACGTCATTAATTACTTTCCAGCTGTTATATAGTTGTGCTCATTAGTAGTAAAGGCAACTACAGTAATAAGAAATACTGTCTTACTTATATGGATGATTGTTGCTCTGTGATCAGAATATTCATCAACTAATGTCTCATTTTTTTGTTAGTTATTCAAATAGTTCCCTCCATTCAGCTGTATATAAAACAAGTCAGTCAGTCTAGTTCTTACCCACAGTCTGTATGGGATTGATGCAGTTAGCAGCTATTAGGACCCTCAAACTGTCATTCTGTTTGTTACAATTATGTCGAAGTTTGTTAGACAATGATATGTACACATAGATACAGTTTCTAAGTACATTTGAGTCTGGGGAATTGTCCTGCCTAAATGACTGACAGTGTGTGAAAACTAGAAGAGTATCATTTGGAGTGTGTGTAGGTGTGTGCGCACACAGGCGCACATGTGTGTGTCTGTGTTTCTGCAGGCGCATATGTATCCATCCTATGTGGATCTAATGAAGTGCCAAATGTAATAAGATGGATCTATCCATTAGGGTTCCTTAACGAGACTAAATCCACGCGGCTGCTAATGAGTCAGTGCTTCATCAAGCCTCCTTGGAGAGCTGGAGGATCCGACCGAGACTGGAGACAAACTACCAACCAGGAGCCAGACAACATCAGACCCTGTAAGCCGGTAAAGCCACAGCTCCAGATGCTCTAGACCTCAATCATTTAGCTGCCGGCCCTTCAGGGACTGGCTTCCAACTAGCAAGCAGCAATAGCTGATAGCAGACAGAGGAGTCATGACAGGCCAGGGAACACTAATCTGTAATCATTGATCTGCCATTATTGAGAAATACTCATTAGCCTGATGGAAGTATGCTCTGTAGAGTTGTATTGTTATGTGCTATTATTAGTTTTGGCCTCTTATGTGCTAAGCAGCATGTCTGTCTAGCACCACATAACATTTACCAATGGTAAAAAATGAGTTGTGAAAAGACGCTGTCCTTTTTTAGTATATACCAAACAGTGTTAGTGTTATGTGGTTGATAGATACTCGAAGGCCTGTATTGCTGTGAAAATTCACTTCTGTCTGAGGAATATACTATTCCAACTGCACCATCTGCCCTACTGCACTGTTCTCAAAAACACATCCACCCAGTAAATAGCCTTACACGGTATATCATTAGGGCATAGTGTGCAAGGATTTGCATGTTTGGTCATCAGCAAACATGCAAATCATGGAATAATGGACATAGTAGAGCAGACAACAAAATGCAATTTCTGAATGACTATATACAGTGTGTTTAACACACATACACTTACATATAGCTAACTGTATATATTTAACCACCTTCTAATCCTACATGTCACATCTGGCTGCCAGTTGGATTACTGAATGTAGCACTGGCTTTATTAAAAACATTTTTGTCTTTCTTAACTGCAACACATTTACTGATGATAATCTTAACAAGAACGTTAAAAATGCCAAGTCCAAGCCTGGTAGAAGATGTACAGTACTAGTGTCAATATGTGCCACTTGGATTTTTGCTAAAGGTTTCCTCCAAAGTTGCGCTGGTTTTCCTGGAACTGAAGCTGCAAGTACATTTTAATTAAACACAGTGAGATTCAGAGGTTGCGCAGGCTAGTTCTCTACGGTGTGAAAACACTAAGTAAGTGCTGTTCTTCAGGCTGGGATAGCTGTACGTTCATAAATGCCAGGAGTAGGACAAGTAAACAGGATAATATGCTGTTCTGTGCAGCTATTTAAAATACTGCACCACATTTATATCGCATTTATGTAATTATACTAACACAATTAATACGAAAGTAGTGATCGTGACTTCACTGCTACTGACTAACTGACAGAGAGAAAGAATGGATGAGTGGGCCCTTTCTTTATCTCAAAGATGGTGAGAGAAAATGGATGGTTTTTCCAGCGACAGATTAGTTTTGTGCTCCACCAAGGCTTTGATCTTACAGCTTTTTGACAGGCTTTAATCTAAGCAGAGTACACACAGACACACACATACATGTAAAGGCACACATACACAAAGACACACACACACACATATATATAGTTTTTTGTTTGTTGTCATTTTTTCCCACTGAAGCCATTGTGTACTTGAGCTGTGGAGAGCATCTCAGCATCCAGAGAACTAAACTGTGTTGATTAAAAAAAAAAAAAAAGAAGCATGTGAAGCTGTTTTAACTTGGTATATTTTTCTTCCCTGAGTCATACTGTACCGTTGCTGTAGCATACTACCTTTTATGCCTATTACAGCTACGGTCGCATAGCTCTGAATACACCTGCATCTTTTTTTCACCTGTTGTTAATGGTTTGGTCACAGCAGGTGCACGTCTCCTCCAAACTATTCACCTTGCACTTTGGACACAAAGCGTTTTGGGGCACTCAGTTTCAGTTTTAGCTACAACGCGCACTGCATCAAAGTATATTTTCTGCTCATTTAACCAACCAAAGGATGATAGAAACAATAAAGGTCAAAATGAAGAAAAGAGAGAAGATTTTAGTCATCTCATAACACGCTTAGCTGTAGGATCAAAAAAAAAAAAAAAAAAAAAATACTATCATGGCAGATGCAAAAAATTAGCAGTGCCTGGAGGAAAGTAAGCAGCCTCTAACAGTTTCCTGGTGAGTATCATTAACTGCATCAACATTTGCATTCATGAATGGGCCCCTTGTTACTCCAGGTTAGTTAGCTGACTCTGATCAGATACCTTCCCAGGTAGCATGCTGACTCAACCAAATTTCACATGAGCGTCGAGGGCAGTCGGCTCCAACTTGGCATCAAGAGGCGGTTTATGGGTTGCACTTGGCAAGCGTAAATCAGCTGAGTGTCAAGCAGAAGAATTAGACTGTTAATAAACTGCCACTGGGCCAAACGTACTGGGCCAAATATACTTTGACTTTGACAGCCCAGTTAGCAAAAAAGCTGTAAGATTCAATTTAATAGTCCACAGTGAGTGAGTCTGGCCCAAGTTCCTGCATGAAGAACATGGATGTTAGAACTTGGGCTGATTCTGGAGAATAATTCAGACTGAATGTGGCCCGAGTCAATCCAAATTAACTTTTAATGGAAACTTGTTGTCACGGTTGTTATACTACGAGGAGAATGATGTAAAGCTCCTTGCCTTGCACCCTTTGAACTTTCTCTCTCTCTTTGCTTCTAGCGACGCCCCCAGCTGCGCTTTGTGTTTGAGCGTGTGAAAAAAAAAAAAAAAAAACGCCTCCAATCTGATCACAGTCTCACATGATCAAGATTAATGCGTCGTCGAGTCAACTTCCACATCACTAACTCCACAATCAACGACAAATTGTCTTTATAGGGAACAAAACAATCATAGGGGGGGAAAAAATCAGATGCTGCTTGGGGAAAATGACATCATGCTTGCAAACAGCTTGTACATGTAATTGGTGAAGTGAGATCAGTGTTTAATGAAAAAGAATAATTGATCTCATACACCCAGAAAGTTGTAGGTACCTTTGACATATTTGGTGGTCATTCCCTGGTAGCACAACATAAATTGGTAAGAATTAATAACTATGTAGTGCTGACAGGTACAAAGAGAATAGAGGCATCTCTAGTGAGTTTCTGTGCCCCACAAGTACTGAGATTAGTTGGTTTAGACCCCCTGTGTATCTCTGCCAGATTGTAAATCCAGACCAATTAGTGTCACCAAGACAGAGGAGAACATGGAGCAACACCTCTCTGTCTTAAGGGCCCTCTTCTTTCTACTGCTCATAATGCAATTAATTAGAAAGCCCTTCTTTAATTAGACAGCACACTGGCACTGATTAAAATAGGGCTCATTTAGTGGGCCCGCGCACACGCACACACACGCAACAAATAGGCACAAATCAACATGGAGCACATGCGAGCACACACACACACACACGCCCACACACATAAGACAAGGTTCATTGTTTGACAGGTCAGTATATGCATGAGAGAGCCAAAAGCAAGTGTGTTTTGATTGGTGGTACTGTTGGCACGGCGAGAAGCAGGCAGACGTAAAATCTGAGTTCTGCAGCTTCCTGGTTTTAGCCGTCTGACCTCCAAACAGTCCAGACAACCAGAGCCCCGGGCTACGGCAAGCTAATCAAAAACAGCAAAGACCAAACAAGGCCACCTCTTTCGGATTGTCTCAAAGTAACAGGATTAAACTTTATCTCTTACTACCAGTTATTTGATGCTGGTGGTGTTTAAATTGCATTCCATCAGCCAAAAAGTCAAACTAAAGACAGAAATTTTATCATAACTCCAGATAGGACCTGTGTATTACTGACACAGTATTATTGCAGAACCAGTGAGTAAAGGTTCCATTAGCTGCAATACAAGTGAGGCAGCATTATCAGTACCTAGAGGCAGGCTGGGTCTTTTCCTCTTCTTGCCGTTGTCTGCTGTGTTTTCCAGAGAAGGACAGTCTGGCACCAGTGGCCCACTGGAGTTGTTGAATTGGAGCGGGTCATTGTTGCTGGATGGGTCAAAAGGCAGAGCATTGAGCCCTAAAAAATAAACAAGGAACATGTTAGATGATATGATACAGTATAGCTGTGGTTCACTGAAGAAACATCTACCTTACAACCACTATGTGTGGAATATTTATGCCAATACACGATTCTCAAATCATTTTGATAGTGCAGTAACTGGCAATAACAACAATAGTCTCTCTAAGGGTAAACTGAGTGAGTTATGTGTTGTTTTCTATGTGTTTAAAGCATTGTCCCAGGGCATGATTTGGCAACACATGTGCAGTCACTGCTGTGGTTGAAGTTATTACAGAGCTGAAACAATCACAATAACCACATCATTCAAAAATATATTCTCAAGAAGAACAGATCTACTCTACAACAGCTGTGTCCCAAATCCCAATGACAGTGTTGCAAGAAAAAGTGAACACTTCACATACAAATATAAGTACAAGTTGTCTTTTTTGACAGTGCCTAGTTTAATTTAGAATAAATGCAGAAAAAAAAAAAAAAGCTCCAAGCGGTGCTGGAGATGAATTATAAATCAGGAGTGGAAAAAAGAGGGAAAAGGAGACCAATGGGAAGAATTTGAAGGACAGAGCTTAAGTAAACGTCTTAGTCAGCATTTATGTCACCATGCATTTTATAAGTCATAACTTTTAATTTGTGCATGTCATCGGTGTCAACTTGTTTAGTGTGCCATACTAAACAGAAGGACTGAGCTGTAAATTCAATGGTTTTCAATTTTCAGCTGAAGTTACCAGGTTGCCATAACACCACCCGTGGGCCAAATACCATTAAATACCATAAAATACCACCAAATTTGGCATGGCCCCTCAGAGTACCTCAGAGTACATATATATAGTCAGTTTTATTAATACAGCATTATGTGTTTATAGTTTAAGGAAATTTTGGTAAATTCGGCCCCGCCCGCACTTTATGGAAGCCAAATACAGCAAAATGGTACCAAACATCATGGTACCAAAAATCTGAAACAGTCATTTTATGCAGCTCCCTCTAGTTATTGTGCGTGCCGAATTCGGAGATAATACAATACAATTTTGAGGAGAAGGAGTGAAAAAATGGTCAAAAATTTAACGAGAGGGATACTGAAGGTGGACTGTGTGCGGCAGTCTTTTGTTCCGCATCAATAAAATATTTGCCAACAAGGCCACCGTGATTGCAATGCTGCACTACACCACACTTGGGCGAGCAAACATCTCTGAATATGAGGTGGAGGAGCATCTTTAGACTGACTGATAGATCAGCTGACCTGAAACTGGCTGCTGACGAGCACACCGTGGCAAGAAATAACCCTGACCCCCCATACACAAGTTCATTACTGGTCGGTTATTCAGTTTACACAATGAAAAAATTTCACATCACCTTGTCTGTGTACATATTTGTCTTTTCTCTGTAAAGCTACTACATGTAAGAGCTTTACCGTCACATAGCACAAAATGATCATCATATCCTTTCTGGCCCATGTTCATAAATTTGTGCCAGAAATCTTTCATTTGTTGTTATTCCTTTGATGCTGAAAGAGGTAAATAAATGAGTTAAGGCCTTGTTAACAAGTTGGCAAGCAGACGTCATACACACACATACACAAACACACACACAACTAATCTTAACATGACTCTTATAAATATCAAAACAGACTGTGCACTAATGCATATTAACCAAATCTGCTTAATGGCTTATGCAATTGTACTCAAATCATCCTTGTCTTTTTTTTTTTTTTAAATAAGGTTTGACCATGAACATAACTGATGCTAAAATGATCTTAAAGGAGGTCAGTCCTTCAACTTTTTGACTGCTGCCATCATTCTGTACATGAATAATGAATAATAAGTCTTTTTCATGAACAAAAATTTCAAAGAAGCCATCCAAACAGTCTATCTGTTAGCAAATGTTGCATCCTTGAATAATGAATGTCAAACTTTCGAGAAATGATAGGCACATACATTTTAAAGATTAGTTATTCTCTCTCTCTACTAATAAAATGGAGGCAAACAGTTGCGTGTTTATTTGTAATTCAGGCCAGATTTTGGGAGAGACCGGGCCGATCCTCATGAAAAATGCATGCGTGCTTCTGGCTTACACCTGTTTCTGCTCGGCTTTGTTTTTCCACTGAAAGCAATAGGGCTGGATGATGGAGAGGGGATCCTGCTCTCTCGCCTGTATTGATTGTCCACAGGGGAATGAGAAGTTGGTCTGGGTATCAAACTTTGACAGCACCGCCCACTTTACCTCCTAACATGCTTGTTTGTTGTTGTTTGTGCTTGTTTTTTTGTCTGTATTTAGCTGTGTGTCTCGGCGTGACTGAACTGAACTGAATTGTTTGTTTCACACATATAAAATCCAAACTGTGGCGTCTCCGGTGATATCTCAAACATCTGCGATCTGATTTTGGCCAAATTTGAAAGGAGGATGCATCTTTACAGTGCATTCCAGTGAGAAGATGCATGGACACTACCTGGACAAATGGTGGCGCTATAATTAAAGGTCAAAATTGTGAATACAATCGTAGTACCTAAGAGGCCGCTGTCTTGATTTTAACAAAACATGGTGGGATGATGCATTTTGGCACTGCAGTGTGGAGTTTAAACAATTACAATGATTGACCCGATGGGGATGCTATAATTAAAGGTTGAAATTTTCAAACTTTGCAAGGCTATGACTGTGCTTGCATCATCTGCGAGGGACAGCATGTTTACTTATTTTCTTGTCAATTCTTCTTCTTTCTCTCAGTATAACTAGCGCAGATCAAGATGCAGAGAAAATTGCCGGGAGACGCTATAGCATGAGATGGGCTTCATGCATTTATGGATGCAGCCTGGCCTCAATATCTCCGTGATTCCCCCGTTCTATATTGGACAAGACCAGGCCTATAATGTGTTTACAAGAGATTTTTAATAGCTGCCTTCCTGCAGCTGAGTCTCTTCCTTATTCACTATTAGAAAAAGATGGATGGAGCCTCTCCTTGCGTGGCCTTCCACCCAATTTGTCTTGTGTTTCACGATGTCAGTGCGGGATTCTCCTCTATGTATGTTGGCATATAAGTATTCAAGCATCTATCTATCTGTGTATCTATCTATCCATCTATATATCTATCTGCTATGCTTTCAACTAAGCACATTTCCACAGTTTCATAACAATATTACCCACTCCTCTCTGTCTCAGTAATCTGTGTTTTCAGCTGACACACAGCACAGACATACCAAATGAGCAATGTGGTAATAAACAGAGGATTAACTATTACTGAGATGGGAGCTATGCCTTTCCTTAAACCTTTATATTACAACTGGGAAATAAGGACTGGAAGTACATCAAATTCATGGGATGTGTGAGATTACTTAGACTTACTACTGGCATGAGGATATAGTTATACAGTGGAAAACCAAAGCCATGGCAAATTAAAGGACTGAGGGCACAAACTGCAAATCTAAGGGCAGCAGCTTAGTGGACTGAACTGCTGATGTTAGAAGTACTGGTCAACAACAGTGTGTTTTTTGTGCTAGAGCAAACACTGACAGATGTCGCGTATTTTTCAGCTTGAGAGAATAAAGTGGAATGAGGTGAGTTTATTAAAGCATGTGATATTTTATAGAGTTTTACCAGGATTTACCTTTAGTGTGGAAACACAGCTTTACTAGGAGAATGAACAAACTGAAGAGCAAATATGATAAAGCCTCATGTAAAAACATTGTTTCTCGGTGCCACTCTGTATTATAAAGACTTGAAAGTAATGGAATGGGTCTGAGAACGTGTGGCAGAACATTTTATTTTTTCCATGCATAGTTATTCGTCTTCTAACCATCAACTGAGAGCAGCACGGCTTTGAGATAGCTGAACTACTGCCCATGACATACTGTACACATAAAAACACAATTTCTCAATTTGACTGCATTGCTGTGCTGGTTTGAAAACACAGCCCTGTTCAAAACCATTTTCTAAAAGTACATATGAATGCTAATGCAAGTAATTGTGTATGCTTGAGCCTGCACCTGTACTTCTCCCTAAAAGTCAACCATCTCTCCGCTGCCTCTGTGGAGCACCTGTCTAGGTTTACATCAAACACACCCACACACCCACACACCCACACACACACACACACACACACACACACACGCCTTCACTCTGCGTGCATCAGTCTTTTGCTGCTATCATCCTACCAGCAGCCCATCGACATCCACCTGTCTGGGGTTTCTCTTGTACTCCCTTCTCTCTGTTGTGGCACAACAGATGCAGAAAAGTGTCAGTCCATCTCCTGTTGCTGATTTGACATTACTCCTGTCATTTTACAAGCTGATCTTTTTTAATCGTTTTATCCCAGACGGCTAAAACAAGGAAACAAGATGGCCAACCAATCAGAGCTTGTTTGAGACAGAGAAAAAGGAAAAGAGCGAAAGTTTGTACGCAGCTGGTAAGAAAGTTTACTAACAGCTACCAGGCTTAGTGTATGTTGGCAGGTTTCTTTGGCCACTGTGCAACTGCATATTTGCCATTATCTGGATCCCTTCTCTCCACCTGTGCCCTGGCAGATCTGTGTGTTTCTTTTTCACTCATTGCATGTCAGTGCCACCAGGACTAGAGGTGGTGGGCAGACATCATTCTCCTGAGGAATCAAATTAACTCTAAAAGCAGGGAAGCAGAGGTTACTGAGGTATAGAGCGAGACCCAATGGATAAAACTGTGCAAATAAAGTTTATTTTTATACTCGCTTGAGGTGGAAAACAATTTGTTTGTAAAGACAATATGTGATGAATGTATTTATGGTTAGCCTAACCCTAACCCTACTTAAAAAAAAATAAAGTAGCTTTATTTCATTTTTTTCATGTGAATGTATTTTCTGATGTAGCTATCTTTATTCAGCTATTTATTCACTTCAATCCATGCAGCTGATGGCAATGTACATTCATTCACACTGAATTATTTTCAATAAAAATCAAATGTTGACTTATATTTTGCTTTACCATCGGATGGAAAAATAATAACACTCATGGCAGAATAGCAGACATTGGTAGAAACTATTCCAATACAATGACAAATTAAATATGTATAAAAATATGACCTTGGAATAATCATCAAGGGGTAATTTTTCATAATATTCTAAATTAAACCCCTGAGAAAACAATACTGTCCCTGTACAGTCTCTGTATATATGCTATAATTATGATTTATGCAAACCTACAGTAAAATTTAGTGGCAAAATAGCCTTCACTGAGGCCCTTTATCACAATTTATGTAATAAAAGTAATATTCTTAAAGTGTAAGTCCTTAGAAACCAAACACAAACATAAATAGACACACAGGCACACACATACACACTCCTGCAAATTGGTAAATCTGCAAGCATACCAGCTGATAAATTGAATAATAACTGAATCTCAGACAGGAACCATCCTGCGGTGGGTTTGGCCCAAAATATTAAGAGGAAGAAAAATTGAGTAGCATGGAGCGTAAAACTGATGGTCTCTGTTGGACTAAAAATACACAGCTAGAGCAGACGACGGAACAACATATGAAATTCCTGCATGAGAGCATGTTGCGTGAATTAAAAAAAATAAAACATACCACAATGAGATGCAGACATGACGTTCCATGTCATGTAAAGAGGGTAAATCGTCACGGGAGGGAGGGACAATAGAGAGAGCCAGAAAAAGACAGAGCAGACCACCAACTGGTGCAGGCCACTAGAACCATCAATCATCAAGACACCATAGATCTAAACCTATGGTTAGGATAGATCCACTAGAAAATTCCAGGGTACTTTCTGCTGAATATGATATCCCCTTTTATCAATAGGATCGGTCAATAGCACACTCTCACAGCACAACACCGCAGCAGCTGGCTTGGAAAATTATTTAAAGCCTGTGATGCTCGCTACTACTATCTATTCCTTGTTTTCATTTGTCAGTCATAAAAGATGCAGGGATTGAAAAACAGCAAGAAAAAAAGTAGGAAAAAGTGCTCTAGTGAGGGAACAATCCTTGAACAAATGCCAAAATGTTCAAGCTCCAAAGGCTTTGACCTCACTTTGTGCAGAGATCAATAAAGCCTAAAAAGTAACAGTAAAATAACTGCTCTGCCTGCGTCTTAACACCGAGTGAGAATGTGTGGTGTCAGCCCTTATTGTGCATTCTAACAAATTCAAATGAATGTTAAAAATATCATGAATATCACATCAAGTATGTTAACGCCTACAGATGTGACACATCACATTCACAGATGGCATGCTAGTAATTAGTATGTCAGGACCTGAAGATACGTCCTCATCATGGAGAGTGAGGATGTCACACTTTATCCAAAAAAAAAAAAAAAGAAAAGAAAGAAGAAGAAGAAAGTATAAATACTTGATTTTGTCTCAAATATTTTATCAGTATGCTTACTTTAGGGTGCGTTCATACCAAGTATGTTTGGAGCAGTTCTGTGGTGTAGTGGAGCGTACAGTACACGCAATTTAGAGTGTACTCACTTTTCAATCCAACAGCTACAGTAGTGAAAAATATGGGAGAAAATACACACTTCATATCCGCCTGTTTAGTAGTATACCCAGCTCATCAACTAGGAGCGGTTTATTGGTACTCTGTCATTTTTGCCCCTTTATTTTGGTCAAATTTGCACCAAATAACTGCACTAAGACATCTGAAAACACAGGTCTCAGTTCTCTCGGTTCTTTTCCAGGTGAACTACAATGTGGTTTGTCAGGAGTGAGAATGTAATCTGAATTAACGTCCCAGAAATACAAAGGGTAACAGGTACGAGGAGTCACTTGTTTAAACAGTTATTCATGTTTGGAAAGCCGAGCACGTACTTCGCATTTGCAGTGCTTGAGAACTGGTGGCATCTCTAAATGAAATGAGGGGCAAACCACAGTCTTGACTGATGTTCATATTCATGTATAAATTCATTCTGCTCCTAACATGTATGCATACCTGAGACAGTAAATTACAGGATTGAATACAGGCATGTTCATCATTCTTAGTTAAAGCTCAGAGGCAGGATTTTGATTTGTTTTAGTTGATGAAATCAGATGGGGGATAATACATTGGTGTGCATCTTTTCATTTGTTTGTTCATCTGTGAGGAAGTTGCTCACTTTTTGCACCCATTGGCCAAAAGGGGGAATGGTAGTGGGCATGGCATATCATAATAATGTTCATAACTTCTGTGTAAATGAACTAGTCAACACAAGACATCACAAAAGTTACTCATGTTTGCAGTAACTGTTTGGAGTAACACATACAGGCTTTCCTTTCTGAATGAATGTCATTGTGCAAGCTATAGCATTACGGCATTTTGATCCTATATGGATCTTAGTCAGGTGAAATAATACAGTCATTCAGCTACACACTGAATACCTGGTCTGGGTTTACCTGAAATAGAAGTGGTTCACAAGATCAACTGACTCAGCCTTTTTAACTGGTGAAAATCCAGCATCCAACAGGAATATCGCTATAAAAGAGGAAAATTATTGTCATGCAGCTCTAACAACTGAAGTATTTCCTAATGACATTCCCACTGTTTTCCTTGTCATGTAAGGTTAGAAATGTTTAGGTAGGCCTGCTTTTAGACATGTTGTTGGATGTATTTACTTAATAATTAACTGAAAAAAATGGTTGTTAAATACTTTTTTTTTCTCTTTCTCATCTAACGTCATTTCTGTTTCATTTTTACAAGACTGTTTCATGTCACATCGCCAATTCGAAAACAAGAAATTAATGAAGTGGTGGATTGCATTTTGGTTTTGCCCACTAGAAGAACAAAAATGTGTGTGTGTGTGTGTGTGTGTGTTTTTTTTTTTTTTTTTTTAGAATAAAATAACAGCTAAATAATGATGAGTTAATTATATGCGTCTAGTACTGTGTTTTACTTAATATTTTCATTACCTTCATTCAAAGGTGTGAAGCTTATGAGTAAATTTGTTTTGACAGCTCTTTCCTCCGTAAATTTCTTCTTGATGTGTGTTTGTACGGTTCACTTAAACACATCATTACCTCTGGGGTGGACTGACATTACCATCTGAATGTACACGGTGATTGAATTGGGTTTAAATAGAGTGCTGGTGGATGTGTATAACGTTTGATGCTGTACAAAGTACATTTTCAAATGTTCCATGAGCTTTAATATTTTCTGTACGACTCTCTACGGTATATCACTTTTTCAAACAGTCAATGCCTTTGAGATGTCATAGTTCATAGATTATTTCATACCCATCCACTGTCCTTGATATTTTTTTGGTGTTAAAGGTAGTCTAGCCCACAGAGCTGAATGTACAAATAAACACTACGGTTTGGGGGAAGTTAATAGCTTTGCAATGCCGCGCAAAAGCCAAAACAAAATCAAATTCGTTTCCCGAGGTCAATCCTGCATGTCACTGAACGGTCTCATTCAGATGGATGAAAACAAACTAATCTATGAGTTCACTTGTTTTTTATGGCTGAATAACACTCTTGCCTTACCTCCTCACACCACCAGCTGTTTGAGATAAACACTCTTTGGAAGACACAACCACTCTGGCTTACAAACATGCTCACCACCACTATACATAATATATATGATGAATTGGTCTGTCCGTTCAGGACTTGGTTTACTCCAAGAAAAGGGACTTATAGCCGGCAAATTGTACAATACAGAACACTGTGCAGTGCAGACTCCCCAAGAAGCAATTAAAGAGGAAAAAGAGAAGAGTACCTAGTGCAATATCTGGACCAGGAAGTGTGACCTGGTTTACAGTAAATAGATAGACTGTCCTTTGACTTTATGTTGCTGAGTTTCACGAAAAAGTAAGATTTATTGTCCAATAGATTTCCCCTATTCTAGGTTGTTGTGATAGAAAAATGCTAGTCTGCCTCACAGAAAGCCGTGAGGTCATGCTAGATTAAAATCACATAGCACGAGAGGACAAAAACACTATTCTACACTAACCCAATATCCTAGACATTTTTATATTTAATGCTCCAAAATCAATACTTTTGCGACTTGGTGTTTTCTAAACTTTTCCGTGCCAGATAAGTGGAAGCTTCTTTTTTCAACCAGGGTATAAACAATGCACTTTCAAAGCTCCTCTTCAGAAATCTCAAACACTCTATTTCTAACATCAAGCAAGTAAACAGGTTGTCCCTCACCAGTGGTGCAACCCACCTCACATAGAAACATGTGGATCAATACCATGTGAGGCAGCTGGATGTAAAAAAAAAAAATACTGCTGCTGGTAGAAAATGTTCATTCACTTAACATGGTACGGGATGAAAAAATAAACAAGCACATAAATGAGTGAAAATCAGCAGCGCTAACACCTCTGGTCCAGAATCTGTAAAAAGAACACAACCAGGAGTGGGAGAAGTATGCATGGTCTCAGAGGAAGTAGGAGTGGCCCAATCTGTGTAATAAGTTAATATGGGTTATCCCGTATCCCAAGGCAAACCTTGCATCAGTTATAGTGTGGTAATGCTGCAATTTGTGGTGTTACACTAGTACAGAAATGACTTTCTGAGGTTATGTGACTGTTTGTGGTAAGCCAGACCGACTGCCAAACTCTTTTGACAAAATGGCCTGAGAAATTAATCAGGACTTCTTCTTCTTCTTCTTCTTCCTCCTCCTCTTCCTCCTACTACTGGCTGGTTATACAAAAAGTTCATTTCAAACCCTGAAAGTTACATTAACTGCTACCTATTTGTAGTCTATGAGACACACACAAGTCTGCAGCTGTATCTCTGTTTATGGTTATTTCTGGGATAGCCAGTGAGGTTGGTAGTCACTGTATATGCACACAGAAGCAGAGATGCTGGGCTGGACATGAGCTTGCATACTAATAACTCCATATGTACACCTTCACTGAAGAAGAAGAAGGCAATGTTTCAATGTGGATCTTCGTTAGGTGAAATAGCACGGAGAGTCCACAAACCGAAATATTTGAGAAAGCTCTTAGGTCAAAGAAAAATGTTTTTGTATATGGGATGTTGGATTTTTGCTAGATGAATGGACTGAGTCAGTTGATTTTGTTTATAACTACCAGGTTCTATCAAGTTGTATATTCAGAATTTTAAGCAAATATACACTCAGCAGCCACTTTATCAGCTCCACCTGTACAATCTAATGCAGTTCAGTGCAACAGCTCTGCCATAAATTCTACCTTTTAAGAAAGTTTCTAATGTTCAGTTTTTGTTGCCGCTGTGGAGAATGTGTACATTTAATTCTATGTTTATTATTGAGGCTGTAGTTTGCAGAGGTCATGTACTGGACCGCATTATATTGAGAGATGTTTCTTATTGTTTGTCCTCCCTTTTTATTTACATGAAGGGGACTATTAGAAATGCCTCTCAGTAAAATACAGTCCAGTACAACAGCACCACTATCTATGACCTCAGTGCCAAACATATAACTGAATGAACACCTTAATTACTGTGACAAAAATAGGTGTTTTTACCAGATGTTTCAGTGGTTCAGACAATACTTTCAATCTCTTTCTGTCTTGGTCTTCGGTCTTGCACTGGGCTACATTATATTGAGATGTTTCTGTTTTTTTGCCCTTCCCATTTATGTACATGAGGGGGACAAAATATTTGAAACACTTCTGAATATAATGCAGTCCAGTAGAACAGCAGCACTAACTATGAGCTCAATGCCAAACATAGAACTTAATGGACACCTCTATTACTGTGACAAAAAGAAAACCTGAGCATTACAGGCATCATAATAATATACCTCATGGCAGAAAATTTGTGTTGGGTTGTATTAGATTGTGCAGGTGGATCTAATAAAGTGGCCACTGAGTGTATTTTGAACATATATGCACAATAGCAAATGATCTGTGATCACACCTATTAAATCCTCTGAAATCCATTAACATCTTCTTTTGTGTGTGTATGTGAAAGCACACTAAAGCAGTGGAAAATGTACATACAGCTACTAGTTATCTAAAAAATGTGGTCGATAAGCAAAATGTACAATGGGTAGAATAGTTTCTGAATGTCTGCCTTTGTAATATAGCATAAGACATCATAGGAATGTACACTACAGTTTGCAATATATAAGAAAGAAATGGCTTTCTGACTAGGGTTGTTTGAAAGCTGGTTTTATAGTGATCTGCAAAAAGCTGAAGCGACCGTCTCACACAGAGCTAATTACATCCTTCTTGCTGATACCTGAACATGTATGGACATGTTGGTGACTGTGTGCCTACCACCGCAGTCATACCTACAGAAACAATTTGTGGTCTTGCTACCTACAGGGGCACAACACTTTATTTACAGTCCAATATCAAACCAAGGACAGTAAATAATCCTTTTTAGATTGTTTGAAAGCTACAATTTGAAATAAGTTCTTCATAGCAATTAGCCTAATGGGGAGGCAACAAGGAACCTCAGACCTATATGACCTTTTTCTCTGTGTGACTTGACAGTATCATCACTTGAATTGGCTGCTTCCTGCTGCACACAGAACAAAGGTTTCCTGACAGGAGTTGACAAAGCCAAAAGTGGTCACACTCTTTGACAAAATGTTACTGGTCATATCGACCATAAGTCACATTCTGACACAACTAAGGTTCACAGTCCACTGTAACCACTCATATTAATCTACTGGTCGATAAACAGTTTCAGTTTGGCTGCTATTGGTCGTGGTCAAGTGACACATTTCTTGTTGTATCCTGTGTGTGGTGACAGTTGGTGCATCAGGGTGCAAGATCCAAAATTAGCTTCCTGTCACCAGCAGCAGCTATGTTCCCATACCTGGAAGTTTGCCCATGAAGTCGAGTCATAAGACCTCAAGAGGCGCTAGTCGAGATGAGCTTCCAACAGATAAGTCAACCAGTGAAACGGGTCGTTGGTCTATTCATAGCCCCAACTGTCCAGCTGAACAACAGAACATTAGTGAAGGTCACAGATGCTTAGCATAAGCATAAAGCGAGCCATAAAAACTAACAGTCTATGTTGAATGATGAATGTCCCCAGCAGATGAACAAACAAGGTGTCTGACTGATCCGGCTTAGCAGCAGAAGGTAAGGCACACTAGGCGCCTGGAGCATTCTCATAAGGCTATTAACTTGGCTTTTCACTTGGTCCCTGGGTATTTATAGCAGTAGAGACAATAAGGGGACAAATTTAAACTGCCGACCAGTCGATGAAAGTGAAGAAAAACAAACATGCTGTCATTATCTTTGACTTTTCCTAGAAGTTCTTTTCTCACCTTTCAAAACACAGTAATAACCACTGGCATGAAAAAAAAAATCCCAGATGAACTTCCAAGATAAATTTGGCTGCTTAGAAGAAAGGTTTCTTTAGTAGCTCATGAATATGTGTCTTTACAAACCTTCAGTCAGCTTAAGTATGATGTCTAAAAAACCTGTAATGAATCAATCAAGCCTTCAGGCTCCAGATGTACGAGCGCAACCAGACGGACAGCCTTCATCCAGCCGATCTCGGCACAGCGGGCTGTTTATTGAGTTCCAGGGCCAACGAGGACCTGTGAAAGAACATTCATCAATGGTTTCTCAGTCTACCCACACAACATCTGCCTCAAGTAAAGACATGAAAGGCCCATATATTCAGCAAATGCAGACATACCAGCGGTAAAGAGCAACAAAAATGGACCTACACTGCGCGCAGCAGCAAAATAAATGCCAAATGAAAATTACCATGTACAAGCTAAAAAGAATCACTTGCTCAAGTTCGGCTTATTGTATCAGAAACAGTATTAAAAGTATGCTTTAGCAGAGGTATGATTCAGTGACTATGAGAAAGAAAGTGGAGATAATGTAGACAAAGTGCAGACCATATAAGTAGCAAATGTGAGTTTCACATCAATACTAGAGCTCCTCCAGGTGATTTCTGGCCTTCATTATTATGGCTAATGCATACAGATAACTCAGTGGCACAATGTACCCAACCAATTATAAAAACACAGTGTCGTTCCCTGTAGCTCCCCGAAGGAGCCCATTCAGTGATTTCCCTTTTTTCTGTCATTATTATTTAGAGTCACATTCAAACTATAGCCTAATCACACCGGCCTCCGAGCAACTGGAATGTGATGTAAAGAAAAGCACCAATGAGCAAACTTTAGATGTGCAAACATGTATAAAGAATTGTAGAAGCTTTGACCATGCAGAGTGCACAGTGACAGGAAGGCTTAGTGGACACCGTACTCTGGCTATGCAGAGTAGGGTATCCATGGTGACACTGTAACCCATGGTGACAGGTACTCTATATGTTGGCAGTTGTACCGGCTGCTGTTGTGCAGTATGACTGTTTCCACAGAGATCTGTTGAATGCAAAGAGACTGAAGATCTCAGCTGTACCAGCTGTCAGTTCTAAGTTGTACACGCAATGGGAGGGTGGGAGAGACATTACACACACAGCCACTCTCATACACAACTGCATGCGAGCACGCGCGCGCACATACACGCGCACACACACACACACACACACTTGTGAATGCACTCAAGCACACTAAGGAACACATGTGCACACAGGCATACAAAAACACAAACACACGCCTACATCCCCTCTTTGTTGTGTCTGTATCACTCTCAGCCACATGCACTGTTGCATGCAGCGCTAAAACAGCCACACATCTTCTAAGCCAGCAGAGTCGACACCTTTCTGTGAAAATAGGCTTAAAGCAAAAAGAGAAGCCACTCAACCTGCCTTTATATAAACCATCCTTTGTGCAGACTGTTTGGTAACATTCTCTTACAAAGAGGCCAATTGCAGATTTTATGGTATCAAGCCATTTATTGAGACAGCAAAAGCTGTGGTGAATGAGCTTGCTGGGGTAAGACTGCCTCATTTGTATAGGCTTAGTGGAAGAGGGCTCTGATAGGGGAGTAGAAGAAGATCGAGAAAATGCTGAAGATGCTTGTTTTTTTTAATGGAGTCATAGTATTTACTCATTGGTCTGTGCTATGGAAATGGCAAAAAGATGGATGAACACATCTCAAAATGAGAAGATGCAGGGAAGAGACATTATCTCACTAACAAAGACCTCACAAGTGAAAAATAAATGTATAATGGCTTAATCCAAAACCACAAGGGAATTATAATAAATCTTTCATAAACCCATTAATGAAGGTTAATAATATGCAAACTGCTCAAAAAAAAAAGAAAGCTGAATGTTTTTACTTGGTGACTTGGTGAAATGTAATAAATTCCCAGCTGAGGGAGTGACATTTTAAAATGAGACTTCTTTCAAACATCACTCTATGCTCTGTGTAAAGCTCAGAATTTTAACTTTAAGCATTTCCCAGATAAAAATTACTATGGAAACTTCTATGAATGAAACCACATGCCCAGTGACGCTTTACATTAATGAGGCTGTGTTTTATTGATATTTTTACATTACATAAATAGATGCAAAACATGGAAATACCAAATATACTGCGTTTTCACATGTTTTACATTGTCCTTATGCTGTTCTTGTTTAAAATTAAACATCAGCTTCATTAATTCTGTATCAACCCACTTCATATCCCTGAAAAAAAAAAAAAAAACACTTTCACATGGGTTGCTTGTGTCATACTTCAGGAAAGCAGGAGACATTCATGTCCAAGATGCACACACCCACGCATGCAAACATGAGTGTGGATGCCTCGAGAGTTGAACATTTTTTTGTGTAATATTTTCCATAAGATACTGTGCACCGACCAAATTTCATTTAATTTTCTTATCTCCTGTTGTGCCTCCATCAGCATAAGCTCATGTTTACTTATAGGTTAGATGGCAGCAGCATGTTTTCAGGCCAGAATCATATCTTCAGTATTCATTATTCCAGTGACAAGGAGAAAATTCCTCCTCAGCCCCCCTCTGTCTTTCCTCATGCCTCAGGGAATTCACTGAAGGTTAATTTATTTAAATCTCCCTTCCACTCATCTCTATTCCATTAAACTCTACTAATAAATCTTTGGTTTGCCATGTAATCTGTTTTCTACTGTCAAAGGTGCAAGCTTCAACTGCACTTTACACACACGCTTGTGGACGTGTGCTCACAGATAACATGGCAGCTGATAAGGTCATGTTAGAATCAGTACGTATCATGTTCCACAGTGTATGTATGTGTGAAAGTGTGTGTGTGTATGTGTGTAACTGCACAGAAGCATGCCCTTTGAATGCGTCCAAAAAGCCTGGTCTAATCAATCTAAGTGTAGCCCATGGTAGGGGGCAATAAAATCAAAAGGCAAAGCTCTCTTAGAGCCCTGTGCTGCTCTGCTGTCCTCAAGGACCTGTAAAGTCTAAGCTCTTGGTATGAGACACAATTTCCCATCTGTCCTCTTTCCTGAACTCACCCAATAACACCAAACACAGTCATACCTCTCTGATTATGATGGCAACGATTAGTCTGAGGTACAAGGAGTCCTTGGCTGTATGGACAAGTGCTGTATCTGTATTACAGCATGACATGTCAGCATTACACAGATGCTTTCATGATAATGACTGTTAAAAACCTCAGCTGTCTGTTTAATAGTCAGTGAAGCCATTTGCAGTCTGTTGGAGGGACCTCCTTGTTGATATCAATGTGCTGTTTGTGTTCCACAGGGCTGCTTAATGAGTGGCTTAAAGGAGTTACCATCAGCAGACTGACTCCAGAGGACCTCAACACTGCAGGACCGGGTCCCAACACACAACACATTGCAATGTGTGTTTGTGTGTGTGTGAAATGGAATTGAACACTAGGGATGCGCCAATATGTTTTCTACGGCCAGAGCCAATACTCTCTTTGCAAGAGCATACAGTATATCCCAAGGTGCATTCATTTAAGTAAAAGAAATCAAAACATTACACGAGTGCCAATTTCACGATCAACCATACCAACTGATGCCAACATTGTTTTTTTTTCTAAAGCTGATATTGGCAATACCGATTAAACCTACCCATTAAACACTGAGTTAGATTTAGTTCTGAAAATATCCCATATATTTGATGGTAAATGTTGCTCAACATACATTCCAAACATCCCTCTATTGCCATTCCCTTATTTTCCTGCCTCCTCCAACTCCTCTCTCAGTCTCCCTTCTTCCAATCATTTTTTTTCCCCTTTGCTTTCGCCCCCATCCTCCTCTTTATCCACACCCTATTTCTACTCAGTTATCAGCATTGGACCATTTCCAAGGGCAAATACACAGTGCTTGGAGTAATGCTGTTTCATTATTTGCTCTGGACCACTCAACTGTTTCATTCTCCCATCATAATAACGCGGGGAGCAGGGGGCACACAGAAACAGAAGTCACAACAGCTTTATGATGGAAAGCTGCCTGACTTTTATTGACACAAGTTTTATTGGACAACAGGTGCCCTGGTAATTTAACAGTCCTTATGACCCCTATTCAGCATATTAGTACCCAAAAAGAGAGATGAAAGAAAAAAGTGTAACCAAAAAAACTACAACGTAACACTAGGGTGAAAATCATATATTGTTTGCAGTTACTTTTTAGAGTGGACTGTATATCTAAAAGCCTTAGACTTTTTTCTCCAAGCTTTTCAAAATGCTCACCTTGTTTGTATGTCTCCAATTCAGCATACAGCAAAAATGTCACTCCCAGATGCTAAAACTCCACTCTGAAACTCAGCGTCAAAGACTGAATACAGCAAAGCTGGCACAAAATACTAGAGTTACCATGCGTCACTCATATTACCCGCCATACATGTAACTCTATGTCCGAGCAATCCATTTTTTTCTCACATTCCTCCACTTTTGCTGTGTCTACCATTTTCTGTCACATAAGTTTCTGTCTCGTCAGCCAAATGACATCCACGTCATTTAAAGGCACCACAAATCCATATCAATGTATATGAAAAATACTGTGGCCAGAATAATTTCTGAGTGATTCTAACTCATCCTCTTTCTTTGACAGTGCTGCTTTGCTGTGACACTGTCACTTGCGTTATGGATAATGAAAAAATATTTCCCTTTATTGTAATTAAAAATAACCTTCACATTAACCAGATTTATGGGTTTTAGGGCTGAAAAACGAGGGACAAATGAAAAGATCATTAGATAGATGGATGGATAAATCTGATCGTATCCCGATTTGGCTGTCTCTTTCCTGTTTTTCCTATGTCCTTGAACCAGAGTGCACGCTCCATTGTGTGGGGTGGCCTACACACCCGTCTTCAATTAACTGTACTGATAAAGTTAAATCCTATGTCAGAAAGCTTTCATGCTCTGATGAAGGCTAATAGCAAAAACACATCAACATTTGTGGGCTACCACAATATTTAAAATTACTGTAATAAGACCTAAAGAATGAAGACCTGAGGTATCACTCATTTTTGGAGTGCTGCCTTTCTCTGATGCTTTAGCCCAATGAGTATGTACGGTATGTCTTAAGTATACTACATTTTCATACTTTTACAGTGTGAACGCACTACATACCCAAAACATGATTAGAATGAGTATGTAGTATGCTTTTGGGACACAGCTTTTGTCTCTCAGGTCATGCTGTTCCAGTCAGTCCACTAGGATTCCCAGTGTCTCCCAACCCAGCTCCACTCCTCCCTGCACCAGCTGTTCCTCATCAGTATAGTGAGCCTTCAGCAGTATAGACCAATTATTTTGCCAATAGACCATGCCAAATTGTTTAGTGTTTCCTAGCTTTGTAATGCCCCATGTCCCATGTCCTTGTACGTGAACTCCGCCTCGCCTGGGCCCTGACTGATTTGTTTTCCTGTAGCATTTGCGTAATCATCAGTATCTACCTATCTTTCAAGAAACAACACAGTGTGCAGGCTGATTTCATTTGGAGAACATGGGTGATAGAGACATGTTCATTGTGCCACCTGAAGCTGAGTGTGTGGACAGTGAAGAATAGAGTGGTGATGAAGAGGTGGAAGGGACATTTCACACTTTATCAGAGAAACAGATTTATAGTGCTGCTGGCCTCGTAGTCCACAATGATGAGGAAAATGCAGTGGGTGGCTTATTGGCTTAGTGGTCATACATATGTTGCTGATGATTAATGTCATGTTTGTGGCTAAAGTTGTTTATGCCAACACTTATGCCACATTACTTTTGTAATTTTATTATTATGGCACAAAGGTCTTAATCTACATGATTATTTTAAACCTTGCTTTCACTGATTTTTATTCTTGTTCACTGTAATGTATGACAGCTGTGTTTGAATAATAAAGTATCTTTGGAGGCCACTTATCTGTACACCACGCTAGATATTAGATGATACATTTTTGTTAATATGCTAGAGGTATGGACATTATTCTTCTATTTTGTTGAGGGAACATAGGACTGCAGGAGCATAGGGCCGTTTGGAGTTTGAAAAATAATAGTGAGGGAATGTAGGCCCCTGGGAACATAGATAAGCTCCAACTCTGCCCATCACATGTGCAAAGAGGAGTGTGTCCTGTACTACCAAAATGATTTAGACAGAATGCCATGCTTTCCACCAGCCATGTGCACTGAGCATGCCTAAAGCCACTGGTCAAAAAAAGCTTCTTTGCACCAGTTATGGTAATGCATATGTAAATTAAAGAAAATTTCATTGATTTTCCCACTTAAATGTGTTTCTTAGGCAAGGATAAGCAAAACAAGATTGCATACCATTCACTAACACTTCACAAGACTGACTCCCTCAAATCACTGCAGCAGATAAAAGATTATTCGAAATATGGTGCAAAGGCCTGGTGCAGAGATCAGACTGGCCATTCAGAACGGCAGCCATTGTTGCAAGATACAGGCATCGTTGCCAGCACATCAGACAGGCAAGGGAACAGGTATCCTGTTCTATTATCTCAAATCAAATCAAAGAGCATACCAATTTTAAAGAGCGCTTGAGGGCACAAGTGTTGGTGGATTCATCGTACAGCTGAAGTACGCAATTTGTGCTTGCAGTTGGTGAGGAAGGGGGCAATTTGCTTCTGCAGTGCTCCTGCCAAGGGCTTGTTTACACAACAACTGGATTTGCATAAATTTCTTAGTGAATAAGATGAAAACACAAATTAATGCACAAACTTCAAATGCAACACAATGTAACTAAGTGTTCAGACCGCAAGCGACTTGGTTGATGGATTTTTCTATTCTGGTGTAAAAGGCTCCAGCTGCAACTAGGTACAGGTCTTGTTCAACTACAAACTTCAAAGGCAAATCCTATATTTTTGTTGCTTAGGTAACGCCTTTCACAGGGTTACATAATTTTCATGGGTAAACACAGCTAAGCAAGGACCTATTAGTTAGCATTAATCACAAATAAAAATCGTATTACATCTTGTAGTCTTTCAAAATAAAACTTAAGAGAACCAAGGAGCTGTGATTAGCGGTATTCAACTTCCGTCATTTTGCATTTGCCAGATGGAGGTACTGATCGTTAAAGAAAATCACATAGGCACAGAGATACAGGGAAGCATGGAAATCTGATTGGCTTTTGATGAAGACAGCTGCATTAAGTTCAGATGTGAAAATTTTCAGTTTCCCGGTCATTCAGTTCAATAGATGGATTTCAATAGATGGATGGATTTCCAGATTTCAAGATGTGCATAGCTTTGGTGCTGCAGAGAAACCCATATTTTGCGGTATAAAAAATATTTGCTCATGAGTGAGGCAAAAATAAATGGCCAGGTTACTTTTTAGTACTCCTAAATTATTGGAACTTGGTGTGGCAGAGCTTACATACCATGCAATTAACTGTTGTTCTATGGATCTCAAAAAAGTCTCAAATGTGTTTGTGTATTTGCTTATAATACAGAAAAAAACTGATTGTGGACTTTTGTTCTGCTGCTGTGGGCTTTCAAAACTGCTCCAGATGAGCAGCAGACATAGAATTAGGGATATAATTGACTTTGCACCTTTATTCAACATGGCACCATCTCATGTATTAAATTTCGAAATTAAAACCACTTCAAAAGTGAACAAGAGGGGATTTTTTTTTTTTTTTTTTTTTTTTTTTTTTGTATTTTGTATGTCAGCGCAGAGCTGCAGAAGGGAGAGCTGCAGCTCTAACCTGAATCAATATTTATCCCACCCCTAGTGTCTTGAGACCTTCCAGTTACAGGACAGTCCCTCTGACCACCCTGCTCCATTCCACCAGCACTATCAGTGCTGTTTGCCACAATAATAATCCCCTTCTTTGGCATTTCTCCCTCTCTGGCCCAGCATTTCTCTTCAATCATGCAGCAAGCACAATGAGCTTAACTTATTTTTCCATGAGATGAAGATAATTGCATGTGATGGAATCTGCCTCCAAATGAATTATAACCCCTGGATGATGACACAAGGGAGAGCTTTAGTGCCAAAAGCCTTGTTTCAAAAGAAGTGCCTTTCTCCTTTGAAGCTATTTCAGTATGCAGTTACTGTATAAGCTTGGGGAGAAGGATGGCCAGATGGCTGCTTGTCATTCTCCATGAGTCTGAGCTCTCAGTTCCAGTCCAGCAAACCTAATAGGGATACTGTGACATTTCTAATTTTAGTTTCTTATTTTTTTACATCTCTTAATGAATTCAAGAATCTTTTTTAACTCCATGTAAAATAAATCCACCTGTCATTGTCTTTGTTTCAATTAGGTTGTTGTTTCAGCACTGTATTATTTTGATCCCTTCCCTTCTCCTCTGTTGCACCATAACCCTTTTTTTCTTCCATAACTTTTGGGCATTATTTATCCTTGTCTGCTTCTATTATTTTTGTCTTTTTTTGTCTCAGTCCATCAAGTAATCAATCCATCAGGTATGTGTCACATGGTCAGGAAGCTTCTACATCAGGTTACTAAACAACCAACGGTTACAGTGGTGTCTCTTGATAACACCGAATATGATGATAACGAAAACACAGTAAATAACCAGCTGCTAGCTTTGGCTTGGTAACCTTCAAATTCAATAAGGTATGAGCTCCTTGTCATACCGGTAATAGGTTCATTTGATGGTATTTCTGCTTTGCCATAGCTAGACCACGCATACCATTAGTCAGCTGCAAACCTATACAACTATAAACCATCCCTCAAAAAGTCAACGATGGCAGGTGCTTGAATGTTTTATTTCTGATAGTTTAGAAATTACCTTTAAGTAATTGCAATAAATATTTTAATGAGAGACATCGCCACGGTAAAAAGTAGGCATCATACAAAATAATACCTAAATGCAAAAAACGTTTTCTCATATACTGTTCAATTCCCGCTTTTACATGTACTTGAGTAATCAGACAGTATTCCTTTCATACGAGCAGTTGTCTGATTTCTCAAATGCCATGTAAACAAGAAAGTCATTTTGCATAATCAGGGTCAGAGATTAAGAGAAATCAGCTAGATTTCTCCTGGAGTAAACCCTTAATGTGCCATGCGCCCTTACACCGATTTCTAAACAGGTTTTTCAGCGTGCACATGTGCGAGGGGAGAGAGCAAATAAGGAAAGTGACAGGATAAACACAACAAATGCACAATGTACAACTTTCGACAACCGTTCTACAGTCATTGCTGAGTTTCATGTCAAAATTGCCTCTGATGAAAATATGAGGAAACTAAAAAAGACATCTGCTACCCCTGCCGGCAGAATCCAAACAAGAGGCAGACTGATTGGTGCTGTCTGTCGGGGGTGCGGTGGTGGACCAATCATTTGGGAGTGCATGTATACAGGGATTTTGAGTAAACGAGTAGGCTAACACATGTAAATGCGTTAACTGATTTCCTGCTATAACCTGGTTACTCACAGTAATCTGATGTCTTGTGTGCATGTGAGCATACTGAAAATAGCGCAGTCATGAAGTCAGAACTTTGTGGATTGTATTGCAGCCAAGCCTACAGGAAACAGACTGTTATCTGTAACCACTAGTGACCTTTGAGGAACCAAAACATCCATCATCCTTTATCGCCCTCACACAATTATCAACATGACTGTCATGCTCATGTATAGACCAGAAGTGTAAACTCTATATTTTGTCATGCATGAGAGTGTTAATAGTGACATAGTTAATGTGCCAAATCATTCTCAGGAGTGCTTGCAGTTTTACAGCAAGGCTAAGTGAATAGGAGTGAAATCAAAGAGCTAAACGAAGTGTAATGGCTAAATTAGGATATCAGACCTCAGAGAGATCAGAGAGCATGATAGGTCGTACCTAATGAAGTTACAATGGCTTATTTGATTTATTCTGATGTCTTAACTTTGCAAAAATACACACTGAAACAAAGCAATGAGTCATGTCAAGATGGAGAGAACAGAAGGCATCATACTGAATCATTACTAAAACACTTAAATAAAGAAAAGCCAAGTGACGAGTTGTAGTGAGTCAGCTGTAGTGCAGCCGGACAAACACATGGCTGTTAAATCAAGGTGATCACTTGTCAAGTTTGACTTTGATGCCTAAATGTCTTCAGATGCTTCAAACACTGATCATTGTGTCCTACAAAGTGTGCTAGGGCTTTCTAGGTGTTCGGGCAGAGGGGTGGAGTGGGGATTGTGTGTGACTGGAGTGCGTGAAACTACACTGCCGTTAAAAACTCCACCTGTTCACACCAAAGTGCAGCAGTTGCACAATGTTTAACTAAGAGAACCTGAAATATCCGGTTAGTTTTCCTGGAAGCTCTTACCTGTCTGAACGGTTGCCTGATGTAAGCCCTCCTATTATTAAAACTATAGCTGACCACAGGATTCAAACATGCTGTGGGCTGTCCAATAAGAGACAGAGAGATGGAGTTGAACTTAATGGTCGAGTTCCTTCACCACATACAGCGCATCCATACAAGCAGACACACTAGTAATTTCCAAAGTGCAAAAGGTGGTTCTGAAATTTAAAAAATAAATAAATAAACCATACAGCTGTTGTAGCCAATAGAAAACTGATTAACTAATAAAATGAGGAAAGTTGGCCTTTTTTAACACGATCACTTTGTAAAGCACAGACCTCCTCCATGGGAGTTGGAAGCTGGCAGCTGAAATTTACTGTCCTGTTTTTCCTCCTTTCTGCAATGCCGCTGTCTTTGGACATGCCCATTTCGGCAAATCAGCAGGAAGAGATGCCTTGACCCATGACCAAACTTCCAACGATCGCAGCATCCTGGGTTCGAATCCAACTTCAGGCCATTTGCTGCATGACACCCCCCCTCTCTCCCCTGCCTTTCCCATCTCTCTCTACTGTGACTGTCAAATAAAGCAGACAAGCCAAAAATAATCTATCTATTTCCAGGTAGGGGAGCAATAGTGACTTCTGTAGCTCTTGTTTAGGCACCGCCTGTTAGATGAACAAATAGGTTTTGAATACCCACTCTAATTACCCAACCATCCTAACAGGGAATGCTCAAAACAAATTGGTCAGTAGTTACAAAAAAAAGGTATGCACTTGTGGATCTTTGTGTATATCCACTTTTGTTCAGCTGTATGCTATAGGTGGATTCTGTGGTTATGCAGGACATATGATGATGGGTATTTAATTTGTTCCCACTTTTTAACAGTAACTGCTCTATCCTTCAAAAATTATACATACATACTATGCTGATTAAGTTTATTTGTTCTGACAGCTGGTGGAGATGATCCTCAGTCTACTCTTTGGCTTTAAATGACATCCAAACACAAACACATGCTTCCCGTGCCGCTCCGATGAACAGCTCTCCCAAACACAGTTGATGAAGTTGGATTTACAGCTCCTTCAGGTTCACTAGTTCCTAATCTTCAAGTGCACAGACACAGCTATCTTCCTTTTCCCCCCTCTTCTCATTTTGACCCAGTGAAGGAAATGTTTGCCACAAATGCAGTATTTGAGGGGGCGGGGGTATCCACCTGTTGCCTTGACTGAAGCTTGTTATGTATTCTCAGTTGTTGCACTTTTCTTCTTGCTTGCAGGAGCGGATAAATAGGGGAAAGCACTAAAACAAGCTCCACTGTGGAAACAAATTACAATTTCCCCACCAGCTAGGCAACTGAATCGATGACTATGTTCAGAGGATGGCAGGAAGAGAATCGACCTTTCCAGACAGGAAATGACCAGGTCACAACCACCATTACTGCAGTGGAGGGGAATGATAATTAGCCTCTTAATAGTTCATATTGTAGCAGCTGTGTGAAAAGCAACCGTGGCAGTAAGAGTCATTTCAGCCAACATTACAAGGGGCTTCACAACACCCACATTTTGCCCTTTCAAAATCCTAACCTCCATCTTAAGAGTTCATATCCTCTAAGACTGAATGCATTGAAATGATGATAGCTTTCATCAAAGCTGATTCGACACTATGCACCTGCATAATTTTACTCCGTGAACACACCAGGCCAATCATGAGTGATATTCAGTTTCATATTTCAGCCCTGCAGGCCTACATGGTTGTGAAAAAAGCAAGATTGCTGTATTTTAGATTAAAAAAAAACCTTTTGGAAATCTAAAATATAAATTCAAAATAGGTGAAATCAGCCAAACAGCACCACATTAATGAAGGATTTAAAGGCTTACATGAGGCATGGGCTAACGTTCAGTGCAGCGCTGGTGATTTGCAGAGACATTGCCGAGAGATTAGCAAGGACTTTTTATTAACAGGGACTGACCCTACTGAGACCCAGACATGTTCAGACTTCTAAATACCTCCAAGCTCTCATGTAGCCCACCTGTCCCTGAACAACTGGGAAACAGCCTTGGCTATTTCTGTGCACTGAACCAGAGAGGACCCTTAACTCTGTCTGTATTACAAGCCCACTGTCCTTACAGTTGATTTAAGATGCACCAACTGCAATTTTCTGCAGCAACTCTGATTTTGTTTGTTTCGTTCTAAGAACTATAATTAACAGCACACCCAAACATTGTGTAACTTTTCTTTAATAGAAAATTCAATGATACGTTCATAATAAATCACTGACTATTAAACAACTTTTATTTCTTCTCCAAAATTGCACCAGATACAGGACCTTAACTCACTCTCACTCTCTTATTATCGAAATCAAAAAGTGCTCCATGTTGCTGTACAAAGCTTTTATGTCCAAATTAAATCCATCTGGAAATGAATTGCAGTATACAAAGTTTACACATTTGAGCTACCATGTGTAAGCAGCATTTGTAGTGCAGTTGTGATATTGTTCTTATTTTGTTGTTTCCTGTTAACACAGAAGTCAGAAGTTTATTTTTAAAAGACACGGAATGTATGAAAATTAAATTGACAGTAAAAACAAAGGAGTAAAACAGTGTGGAAGTATATAACATGTAAATATGTGCTTGTGTCTGCTTTACTCACAGTGAAGAACTTCCATGCCGACATGTTTAGTGTGTGTGTGTGGCTGTGATGTGCTGCTGTGAGCACAACATCCAACAGTGTTCTAGTGTCATATTTTAGTCTTTATTTTTTTTCTAGTGTCATATTTTATTCTTTATTTTTTTTCTAGTGTCATATTTTATTCTTTATTTTTTTATTTATTTAATCTTGTAATCTGTGGATACTGCTGAAAACTGTGAATTTCGGGATGAATAAAGTATCTATCTATCTATCTATCTATTTAACACAGAATCGGGTCCATGTGAGGCTGACTGGTCAAAGGTCATGGCCAATCAAGATGAAAATAAGCCAGTTCCAGTCACCAGCCAATCGATCGGTGCAGCTCTACAGTTGACCTGACCTCCACCTACTGGAACTATGAGGGCTCATGAAGACACTACAGTCAACTGCAACAGACGTATTTCTGCCCTAGTGAACATGGTGACACTCAAAATTGGACCTCAAAGCAGAGAAGTGAAAAACAGATACCAAAAGCGAAATGTTTTTTCTAGCACATAAACAAGCAAGCCATGAGCAAGGCAGAACACTGATGGTGTAGGAGCACATCTGGGCACTCGTCACTGATTTTTTTCCCCTTAAGGTCTATTCAGACACAACACGGCAACGGCACCACTGCGCTCTGAAACCCATTATTTCCAGTGGCTTGCGTGGCGCCACAACAGCTTCTCGCTGCAGCAAAGCTGTACCCAAAGTGCCCAAAGTTCAACCTTGCTGAGCTGTGGGCACTGCCGACTGTGACAAACAGCCACGTGGCCAGCAGAAACGAGGCAGCCAGTCAAGCACACAGGGAAAAATGGAGGAAAAGATAATACTGTCTGTGTCAGAATTCCCTGAATTATACAACACAAGTTTACGCTTTTATCGAAATCTCAGGAGGAAAGCCCTGTCTTGGAACATGTTTCCAACCAAGAGGTCATGCCAGGTGTGTTTTAACAGTCAGGTAGCTTGTAGGTAGACAATATGTGTTGCCTTTATCAGTGTTCCCCAACCCAGTCCTCAAGGACCGCCTGTCCTGCAGGTTTATGTTTCAGCTCTGCTCTCTCACACCTGATCCATTTAAGGGCTTCATGCTGATTGGTTAAAGCAGATCTACCTGACCAGGGCGTGCAGGAAGATGTGTGGGCCTTAATTGGGTCAGGTGTGAAAGAGCAGAGCTGAAACAAAAACCTGCAGGAGAGGCGGTCCTTGAGGACTGGGTTGGGGAACACTGGCCTATATGATAAACAGAGCTTAGGTTTGTTATATGGTTTACAAAATGTTGCTGGTGCACCTAGTCAGACGTGCATTGAACCCAGCGGTGAGTAAGCTCCTATCGCATTTTTTAAGTACTTTTAGTACAAAAGTCAATTTTCCTACACAACTGAACAAGTTAGTTACCTGTTATTGAAAAGTGGAAGACAATACTCAAACTAAAGTGAAAGTCGAGTTTGCAGGGGCAAATGAATGCCAGCAATGCAACATTAAAATAGAATTACCAAAGGCTTCATGAGGTATAGCATTTATCTGACTTGTAGATTGGGCAGCAACAATACACACACTGTCTATTTGGCTTTAAAACTAGAAAGTTAAAAAAGGGAAATAATAATAATAATAATAATAATAATTCCATGTAAAACTCAACTGAATATCTGTTATGAATCACTTCCACAAATAAAGTCTTTTACACTGGAGCAGATGGTAGCACAAGGAAAATAAGAGACTTTACTGATTGCAATGCTAATACAAGTATTCTTCTTCCTAATTCTAAAATGTGTCATTAAAATGAATTTACAGTAATGTACTACAGAGGAAATTCCACAGTTAGCATTGTGAAAGTCACATTAGTTTGACTAAGGCATTTGAACTGTACAATATTAATTATTCTCTGGATTTCTTGAGGCCAATTTCTCATCTTATCCAAACTATTATAATAGAGAAGTGTTGATATAAAAGGAAATTTTAAGCAGCTTAACCTGTTTTCCCTCTGAAAAGAGCACCCTGGGACATGTGAATCATGGAAGATGATTATTTGAAAAAGGAATGAAATAACTGTATATTCTGGTAAAAGGGTGGGGGGGACAACAAAACAGAAGACATACCAACATAATTCAATTCCACAAACACCCAAATTCCCAGATAGATTTTTTTCTTTTCTTTTTTTTTTTTTTTTGTGGAACATACTTTTAAGAACTTCAGCGGGCACTGGGGAGCCTCTGGTAGGTAATATAAAGCCGCTTCCAGCTCATTCCCTGTAGCACAGCTCTGCAGGAGTTATGATTGTCAATGCAAATTCATATATTGATGATTCATGGAGGAGCCCCCTGTCAGTGCCCTTTGTGCCATTTTATGACTATAATAAACCATGGCCTCCATCCACCTTAGCACTGCAGGTCTTGAGGGACAGCCAGGATCACATGAAGAGTGGAATAGAGGTACCAAAGGGACCACAGCAATGAGGAAAACAGGGGAGACAATCTGGAATTAATCTACCAACATACTCAGACCAGCTGTGCGGTGGCAAATCTTAAAAGTGTGTTTCCACAGAATCAGCTGTGTAAAACACATGGTGCTCTGCCAACTGATACCATTTTACAGCCATATATGTCCTCTGTTTTATATATGTATTTGTGTATATATATATACACACACATACACACAGTATATACCCAATTTTACCCAGTATCAGGACGGTTCAGCTGAATGGAATTATCTATTTTCACTGGTTGCTCTGGAGCAATGCTGGTATTCAGCTACAGTAAGCTAATGTGGGTGGCATTACAGATCCATGCACAGCAGAAAAAAAAATTGGATACAAATGAAATGGAGACGCTGGGAGCTAAATGAATCATAGCCTGGGATGATGAGCAAGTGTTTTTTTTTTTTTTTTACCAGCTTAGCTATTCATTTTCGTCTCGTGAATATTGTTACAATGAAAATACCTCAGGGTGTCCAGGTCGTCCTAGTGGCTCAGTCGGCTTAGGCCCGCACTATGTGATCGCAATGTCTTAGGTGTGAGTCCAGCCCAGGACCCTGTCATACATTGCTGCCTTCCCAATCCAAGTATTTCCTGTCTCTGTCTGCTTTGAACTACCTCATAAAAGGGCAAAAATGGAAAAATGTCAAAACTGAAATTTTAAAAAGGAATAAGAAAGGAACTATACAATGCAAAGGAAAAGCAGGGAATTCTTCTGAGGCAGATGACAAAGAGCTGGCATGAAATTTTCCCATGGTGACACAGCAAAGGATGTAGAGCATTTATTGAGCTGTCACTGAACAAAGCCACAACGAAATGTTTCATACACTCTAAATATTGTAAAATCTTTAGACATGTTTGCTTAACAATGGACTGAGAGGGAAAAAAATCTTATCTCATGTCACTGTGTCAACTTCTTAGAAGCACTCAGAGCACACTGGCCTGATTTTCTCCGAAACTGTTCATTTTAAGGACAGTCATTGGGGAGGGGGGAGGGGGGGGGGGGTTATTGGGTCATTCGGTCTGTCATGAGCGAAGGATGGAATAGCAGCAGTTGGCATCAAACCCCTGGTTCTTTATTTTTCTGCGGCACTGAGACAAACAAGACAAATAATTAAAATATTTATTTGCCTAAAGCCTTTACACATAGGACATGGTTTATGCTGTGCTAACTTGTTGGTGCAGAGTACAATAAACCAGATGCTTGGAGGAAGTCAATCAGGAGCACGAAAACCAGGTGATTTTTTTAGTAGGAAAGAGGGAAGTCCTGATAAAATCTTAGAAAATTCCAGTGGCCATTACAAATGCATGAAATAGCCCCAGTGATAAAGCTGAGTACCTTGCAAAGGTGATATTAAAATGTTGTGATAATACAATACCTGAATTCTTAGATCACTAATCTCTACAGCATTGTTTAAACAGGCCTGATATCCCCACTTGGTTGGAAAGCAGGACAGGGCTTTCCTCCCGAGATCCTGATATACCCTCAAAACTGCATTGTACAGCTCAGGGGATTTAGATATGGCAAGAATTAGTTTCTTCTCCATTTTCCTTCACTTCCCAGCTGTATAACCTCTCTTTCCTATTAGACCCTCAGGGATTTCATCACAGCAGACTACGCAAAAGTTCAAGATGATTGAACTTTGAGCACCAGAGCACCAAGCTCTGCGCTTTGCCTGTGCTTTGTTCAGCACAGCAAAAATCTGTTCATGAGCCGAACCATCCATTGGAAATAATGGGGTTTAAAACAAGGGGGTGGAGTTATCACATCCTAGGTGTAAGGGCCTTAACAGACTCTTTCTCTCTAAAAGTATGCTCTCTTTCTGATAAGGCAGTCAACTCAAACTCCAGATGCTGCTCTGTGCCAAGTCCTCCGACAAGCACCAAGAAAACACATCTGAAATGAGTGAAAAAAGGCAAACGTCTCAGCCAATTAAGGACAGGACTGCTGTGAAGCTGCCGCCAGGCACAGGCTGCAACAAAACAAGATGAAAATGGGGAAAATGTCTCATTCTATGTTTGTGCCAGTCAGATGAAGATCTGAACAGCACCTGCCCTGGCACACCCAAGAATCTGCTGCTGCAGAACCCCAAGGAGCCCATTACCTAGAAGTCACTCATCAGGTGATCTCTGTGTCAGACCTAATTCTGCAACAATAACTAGTGTTTCTCTGCCTGTTAACTCTCCTCACACCATGGTTGAAGAACCACAAGGAATTTAGACACCAGCATCACGGAGAGATCAGTGACTGAAGGCAGAGAAACAATGCACTGCTCCTTTCAGTATGTCCAAAGCACAGAAAGGCTTGCTGTCATCCGCCTCAATGAGCACACAGTATTATTAAGGCATTTTAATCACATGAGAAAATGATCTAATGATACATTTTGAATACAATGTGATTGTTTTATGAGAGCTTTGACTTTTGGGTGGTAATTTAAAAATCAAAGCTAGAGGAAGCTTGAAAAACACACAAGCCTTTGTGTCAAATGTAGCTTGGTTTTTCCATAAATTATGTGCTGTGCTACATGCAACACATTTCTTAATGCTTGACTGAGCATGCATGGTCTTTTTTTCTGCACCTCCCAGATTCACACTCATTTTGTGCACTTATACATTCACCCCTAAAATTTGCTCCAAGTGTCACCTCTGTTTCTTACTGCAGGGCACATCTCCACTGGAGCAATTGTGGGTTAAATGCCTTACTCATGGCCATGTTAATGGGAGGTGTCAAGCCTTCTCTTTTACTTTCCACACCCAGATTTTCCCCACCATTTGGACTGGATTCAAAATGGGAACCTTCCAGTCAAAAGCCGCCTCTGACCTCTAGACTACTGCCACCTCCTTACAGACTCTGACATGGTTGTAATGCACCATTTATGGCATAGGACCAGCACTGCAAACATTGTCCAGGCTCTCTTTCTCATCTAGTGTAGCTGCAAAGTTTTCCATCTTTTCCTCTATTTCAGCTGTGTTGAGGGCTAATATGAGACTGTCTAGGCAGCTGACAGCTCATCCCTTCAAAGGCTTTTGTCAGCTTGTTGCTCTGGAGGGGATCTGAAAAGCAAGCTCCCCACAGGAAGTAGGTCTGCCCTGGGCACATGTCTCATCTCCACACTGGCTGTTTACCTGCAGGCTATATTGTCCAACTGTAACATCCCAGACAGGGCCTTGTCATTTGTCAACAAACACGTTTTGAACAGAGAGGGTTAACAATTTTAGTTTTATAAAGAATGCATGAGAATACATGGTCAGGAAATGTGTGGTCACCAAAACGTTTTGTTGTTATGGCTGCAGACTGTTTCCATACTTATTTGCAGACCTAAGAAGACACCACACAAATTCACAAATGCAATATCTGCATAAATCATAAGCAATGCATTATTGTTCTTTGCACAAAGTAAGTAAAATGATTTGGAGAATGGCTTTGAAGTACAATGCCTCTACTTTCTGGATTTTGCTTGTCTGTTTACTATCAGTATGAAAAAACAATTACAACATTGGGTAATTAGACTACTGCACAAAGCAATTATTTTAACATATCATCACTCCACAACTGAGCCCTCAGCAATGCCCCATGTGTGCCATCATATGGGCTAGCTCCTTATCATTATACTTCTCTAGAAGCTTTTAATTGTTTAGAAGAAGCTCTTGACTCCATAATCCCAAATATTGATCACCATGGCGATGGCTTTCCTCTTGTCCAGATTCTAATTAAATGACTACAGCATGAGGAAAAAGTTGGGTAAACAAGTTGAAGCCACTCCATTAATGAACGTGGACCCCCTGCTACCTCACCATTAATTATCTGGTATTAAAGAAAGATTAGATGAGAGAAAACAAGTGTCATTTTCTACTGAGTGGTGGTCTACTGACTGTTTAATTACACAGACATGCCTCACGGAGCACATGCCATGAGAACATGACAGCTCTAGGCTACACCACAAAAAAATCTGAAGTTATTATTACATTCAAATTTTATTTTTTTCCAAACATAAGACAATCTGCCACTGCAGTGATAAAATTACTCTTGGGTCCAATGCAACTCATTAGATTCTTTTGAAACAAGCGATCTGTCTAGATTCTGAGTCTTTTGGGGAAGAAATAAAAATATAAAATACATTAAATTAAAGCAAATGAATGGGGAACAGGTGAAATTACATCTGTTCATTGGCCACTGGCAAGTGTCTACATCTGGTAAGTGGTTGTAGGATTTTTATTTGGTCCTTGTTCAGTTGCACATGTCCAAAATACTGTGGTCGTAAGCCTTTCTAGCAAGCTGGTTGCCATCATGCAAGATCACTCTTACAAGACAACATTGTATGGCAAGTGCTACCGTAAAAGAGGTAGCTTTTAAACCATTTTATGCAGCAAATAATGCTCATTCAAACCAGTTACTCAACATATAAACCTAAACAGCTTTACTGAAAATTACTTAGAATTTCTCAGTTTTAATTGCCATAATGAAATTTCAGGAATTCTTGCAGTAGACATACATGAAAACCACAACCACACTAATTTAGAGTACTTCAATGCAAAAACTGAATCCAACAGTTTTTAACGATATGATGTGATGCTATGACATCCACTCATGCATTAAGGGACATCTAGTCAAAACACTGTGCCTTTACACAAATGAGGTGAGCCTGTGAGATAGTTCAGGCAATTATGTGATAACCATCACATGACCTACACTTGCTCAAGACATCCACAACAAATGCCCCATCTCAATAAGGCTGTCTATTCAAACCAGCAAAGTGTGCTTATTCACCCTCTGCTGCCTGCTGCTACCCTGCTGCTGCAATCTTCACTCCCAGCCCCACCCCAGAATCCAGCTGCAAGCTCTGGTTATAGATTTTAACCCTCAATTGAGGGTTAAAATATCTGCTGCCACTCCCTGTTTCTTTCAACTTCCTCAGATGCATGTCCACAGGGAGTGATCAATCAGAGCCTAGACACCGCAATAATATTACTCTGTGTACACATTTCATTGGAATGTATTAATAATATGTTCATGTGAATTGTATTACTGAACTAAGAAACTAAGAAACAACCATGAATGATGCATCTAACTACTGCATACCCACATTTTCAAAACCGTCCTAACTGCAGAGCACTAGATCATCTATCCACTCATCCATGTGTCACATTCAATATTTCAGATATCACTGATCCGACTCTGACAAAACTTTGGTAAATGATGCTTCTCACTGCTAATGGCCAGCACTCAAATCTACGCTGTGCTGGCTGAGAGGGGGAACCACATCACTCCTAGCGGACAAGATGTTTTCGCTTGTATCAAGAGAAACTAACTGTGTGAGATGAAATGAAAATTGTGCTGGCACTGCCCTGGCCAAACTTAATTTCAGATTTCTAATCTCTGTCTTTCTTCCTGCACCTTTCTGCAATCATCTGTCTGTAATTTAAGACCAGCAAGGCAAGCAAGGGGCTCGGCCAGATTGTTATGTGGGTGCACTGAGCATGAAGTAAACCATCAGCTACATTAAACCATTTCTCTTCATCCTCAAACTTCTCTTCCTTCCACCGTACTTCCTCCTCTTCCCCATAACATCCAGACTGCTGAAGGGGGACAGGCAGACTTTCAGGGCTCCACCACTGCCAAACAATTAATCTTTCCTCTTATAAAGCAGGAAGACTCATACATTTGACCCCAGCAGGGATGACTGATGTGAAGTTGTCACAACCTCAGTGGTATACATTCCCAAACAGTCATTTCAGTAAACAGGCTACACAAGCATGCGGTGTCATGTGCATGCACACACAGACACACACACGCACGTACACGTACAACTACACACAGGACACACACACACACACACACACACACACACACACACACACACATACAGAAGCCAACTGAAAGTGATCCGTAGAGCAGCAAAAAATACTGTGTTGGTTTGTGCCTGTGTGTGTGTGTGTGTGTGTGTGTGTGTGTGTGTGTGTGTGTGTGTTTGTGTATGGAGAGAGCTAAGCTAATTGAATTGTAAGGAGCTGCATGAATACTGATGTACTTCAGGGAGAAATGGATGCGAGGATCCAATCCAATAGTGTAATATTAATATGAGAATTGTGTGAATTGGTGAAGAGGGCTCTGCCGTGTCCTACTGAAAATCAGAGAGAACGGGGACATTTCAGTCCAAAAAGGCAGGCACTTTGTTTACACATAAAGCACAATATCATTGCCGTCTTTATCAAAATCTTTTGGATAATACTTTTTTTATGTTTATTATAAGTTTTGCTGAGCATGCACACCTTTGTTTATATTTATGCAGCAACACACTTTCATACCCCAGAGGCTGCCTGGTAATGCAGACTTCTTTGGTGTGCCTCATATTTGGGGACCTGCTTTATCAAATAAAGATGGTACACTGAGATAGAGGTGAAAAATAGTGTATTAAAAATGAAAAAAAAAAAAAAAAAACACCAAAGGGGGGAAACGCCCTTATGCTGTATAACATATAAGTAAAATTAAAGATGCATATCTTTACACCACATCTTGTACATGTGAGCCCTAAAGATATACTTATGTAGCAGATGTCCCACAGAGATAAGAGTAGAGTTTCTCTAATGAGTGCTTTGATGTAAATGCAAGGGACAGCACTACGTGATCAAGCTCAACTCAAACAATCTGTGCCTTTAAATATTTCATTGCCTGAGCAAAACTGTGTGTCACGAGGCTGAAGTTGACTGAACCCAAATGCAGACCAAGACAGGCAGGTGTGGGGAAACAAACAGATTTTACTGATGAATACACTGGGAATGTGAGGAAGGTGGCAGGCTGCAGTGGCTGAAGGCTTCATTCACAGAGCAAACACTACAATGAACCAGCAGGGACTGGTGGCTGGTGCAGGGTTTATGAGCAGAGTGGTGCCGAGGAGATGTGTCAGGTGTGCTCACACAGGATGAGTGGCAGGTGTGCAGAGAGAGGGGCACAGGGACACACCCACACCACACACTGGGACACAGAGCGAAACGCTTGGAAACACCAGACGGGGATCGTGACAGTGTGTCAGTGCCATTGTGGAGATTTCATCACATGCAATTATGTTTGAACTACAACTGTGAATATGAAGCAGGGTTTCATAAAGAACTGAATTATGCCAGGGATCATACATGCCCATCTCTGGAGGTAGGATTTTAGTTCACATCTGATGTTATAAAACAATAAAATACAGTGAGGGAAAATATATTTATTTGAAGTGTATATCCCTCTGACTGATTTGGACACTGTATCTTAATGCTGTTTGTATCCTGTTTCCATCTTGCTACTAGACAATATTTTCATCAGCTTCTTCAATCTGTCCAATCAGACAATCCTGCACACACCTCCATCATTACCCCCCCTGACATCTGCCAGTGGCAACAGCAGACATCATTCATGATCCCATCAGTAAGGAGACTCCTTCAGTCACACTCTGTTTTTTCTTTAATAAATCAGTCCAGCAACACCCACATACTCCAGTGGCCTTCAGAGAGGGAATTTATCATTCAGCTGTTGACCAAATCTGGCACACCCCAAGCAGTATTGGCTACAGCAGCGGAGGTTACACACATACTGTTGATTTATTGGCATGATATACTGAACATAGCAAAACAAAATATGTTTCACAGGACCTAAGCCATTTATCTGGAAACAGTCGCAAACCAATCTTCACCGCAAGGACAAGCAGAAATTGAAAAATTGAAAATACAGTACTAAGTTGACTAAGTAAGCAAAGCAGTGCCCACAAGGCCTCAGCATATTCCAGCATACAGATACCTTGAATTTAATCTGCGGCAAGATTATACTTTTTCAGTCAGGTTAGCTACAGACCGAGGAAATGTTCTTAAAAAGGAAGGTCAGACATATCCCGTCCAACACACTAGCAGCCTGGGCTACCAAAGGTCTGACTATGGTTCCCATATCCCCAACAACGAACCTGATCAAATTTTTACTGAGAAATTTTCAGGTACTATTAAGCCCAGTGGATGGCATGGCGTATGCTGGCCTAGGTCTGTTTCACTACCACTGCAGTCCATAGTGCAGACTAGCATGCTTAAGCCAACATGTCAGGAGAAAAGGAACAGATTTCACCCAGCATATGGAATCTCAGTGGGGGTTCGCAAAAGCAGGCCACTGGCGATGCCCTCTGTACCTACGGAAAACAATTAATCCTCATTGCTCTCGGCATAGGTGGCTCCTGATTGGACCGGTGTCAGCAGCACAGAGAGATGGAGGATAAGGGAGGATAAGGAGCAAAGCTGGAATGAGAAACTGAGACGATGCAGCAATGTACCTTGGCTGCGGATCACATCTTGGCACTTTCTCCTCAGGAGATACCAGTATTTCTCTGACAGCAAAAAACCTGCTCACTCTGCCATAATAAAGAGTAGATATAGAGATGGAGGAAGAAAGGGGTCATCTCATACTGTGCTAGGCCATTATGATCTGACCTCTCCATTCAATCTAGATGGCCTCAGGCTTTGGGAGTACAAAAACTGTGTGGTTGACATTCCATTTTATGTCTTTTATCTTCGCAGCTCATGTATCACAGTCCTTGTCAAGGGCCACAGCTTGTTGTCATAATAGGATGAGCAGAGGGGCAAATGACTCATGATCTGTTATGACACATTGGCAAACTGATCCAAATAAATGAACCACTTGATGTGCTTTTGAATGTACTTTGATTTAAGTGGATTTGGTTAAACTCATCAAAAATGACTTAGCCTGAACTTTATGTAAAACAATAAGTCAATGGTTTAATTGCATTCAAAAGGAGGTATCATTCCAGTCAGTTATATGGGGCTTGGTTCTTTGGGGTTGAGTGGTATCAGAGTGACTCACTGCTCACCAGTGTACACTGTAAAAGCTCCACTAAGGTGAGAAATGAATGCTGATGCTCCCCAGACTCCCTTCCTGTGCCAGTTCCTCACTATCTCCAAACTGCCTCTGACAAAGTGCCCAAGAGTAGTCCCTGAAATATGAACCATAAAGCCCAATACCACTATCAAACTGGGCAGCTGATTTGTAAATCCAGTTACCTCCCTAGCTGTAATGAGTGTGCTCAGTCTCATGATGTTAAAGCAGCTGCTGCTGGCATCTGTCTTCAAAGTTTCAGCCTCCATGTAGAACAACATTCAGTCCAAGGCAGAGCCCCTAAACACAAAATTTACTGTACTACCTTAACATCCATGACTCCATCAAAGACATCTATAGGTCATGAAAACACAACACCATTCAGATAAGAGGTACTGAATAGATGAAAGCTCTCAGTACCACTTAAAGGCATATACAAGCTGGTTAGAAGTGCAATTGTCCTTGTGCTTTCTTGGCACAAGAACAACTTGCTTTGCACCTCCATAAACTAGGGCTGAATGAAAAAAAAAAATGATTGGGATTATTTTGACAGATAATGGTGTTGTAATGTATGACAATTTTAGTGGGAATGATAATTTTTTCATCATAATTTTCATTTTCATTGGAAAAAAAAATTAAATGAGGGAATTATTATTTCCAGGGTCTGTGCCCAGGCCCAGGCCTCTCTGTAGCACCATTAACACTTTTATAATGGCATTTTGTCACACATTTTACCATTATCAAAAAAAAGTTGCAGCCTTGTACAAAATACACAACATTTAGAGCTTGCCAGTCTTCTTGGCCATGGACTGTTTTTTTCCCAGTAGCTGTACTAACTTCTCAAAATTAACACTGCAATGATTTATAATGGTTAAAATGCTACACATAGGGCCTTTAAGAGGTCATCACGCACATTCATGCCTGCCTGTGTTCACACACTGACATGCATTAAATGTGTGGGCACGTCATGGTTTGAGTTTGACATGATAAAATCAGCAGCACGGAGAATGGTGCAATGAGCCTTTGCTGACAGCACTGTGGGAGTGCGAGCTGAAGGTGCACAACAGTTGGCATCAGTTGACATCTGGGAGGGAGACAGGCTGCGTATAGGGAGATTATCTCCACCAGAGTTGCAGCTCAGTGCGGGCTGTCCACTGCAGCTGTGGGGCTCCTTGGGGACTGAGGACTCCAAGGTCTGCTGGGAGAAACCGTTCTGCCGGTGCGGTGGGAATTGAAGCAGAAAGTGCATTCTAACATTCCACTCATTTAGCACATTGTGTCACACAAAAAGACACAAGAAGTAGGGAGTCCATCCATCACAGCACTTGAGAAATGATATGCAGGGATACGGCGATGATGACTCAGATCCCATGGGCATCCCTGTCACCTGCAGAAGGCCACAGACAGGCTCCATTTAAAATGCCAATCTGGAGGAATAAAAGGAGGAAAAAAGGAGTGCAGGAGGGAGGGGAGATAGCAAGAAAGGAGGAAGAGGATAGGATCCTACTGTGTGTCTTTGTTCATTAGCTTCATTCCCCACCTCTGGCCCATGCTGGTGAATTTATTTTTAGCTCTAGTCAAGTCAGCTATAATTCACATAATCAAACCCTATTACAGTACGGCGAACAGATACTGTACTTTTAAACATCATTCTTTGTCTTGTTAGCAGCAGTTCCAAATTGATAACAAGCAGCCAGTGCCTTTATGATGCTTGTTTCTACTCTACCTTCCAGCTGAACTAGTTAGGGTCTTGCCAAGAGGCCAAAAAACACCGAAGCTGATTGTGACACTTTCTGCACATAAAAATAGTGGTATTATTTTATCACACTGTTTTCATTTCCTCAGGCTTAGAAAATAATTGAAGGGGGCATCTGAACTGTCTGAGACCTCAGCCTGCAGCCTAAGGAGGGATTCAGATTGTACTGGCCCAGGTGGAGGTCTCCTCAGCTCACAGACGAGGCCAAATCAATGAGGGGTGCAGTGAAATGCAGACAGCAAGCCCCACTGGGAAGGTGTTTGGATGCAGAGCCACAGGCAGAGGGGGGATGTGAATGTAGATGAGAATTCACATGGCGAGTAGGCCTCAAGGACTCACACTAGCATGAGAGGTGAATAAATGAGCCCTGACACAAACCATAGGAGTTTATGTCTTTCAGTGGATTTCCATCGCCTCCATCTTCATGTTATTACTTGCACTGATGGATGTTTTAAATGGGTGGTGCATTAGGGTGGCACGATAATGGAGAGTACTGACATTGCGATCTCTTTTGTTTCTGCGGTATATATTGCAATATTAAAAAAACATGGAAAATTTCACCAAAAACATGCAGCGTGTTATTCACGTACAGATGTACAATTAACAAAGCATAATTTTGATCATTTGGGTACTTTAAGTCTATCATCTTCTAGCAAAACAAAACCCTCCGCCTACTTCTACCACACTTGGTTAAGCCCTCTGCCACTTCTCCAGAAATCAGCTGGGACTGCTCCACTTCGGTTTCACTTATGCGACTCTGACACCGGCACTGGCAAGCGGAGAGAGAACAGGTGGAGAGGTATTTGTGAAAAACAACATATGTTCCTTAATAAACTTTACAAATGGACTTAAGCATCTCAATTGTGTTATTTACATAATCTACCATTTCTAATGATGTTCAAATGTATGGTAAAACTCAGACTCAAGCAGCAAACAGATTTATCCACAGTATACGCCAACAAGATATAAGCACAGATAGATCTGGATACTGCACATTTTGTCTATGTTAAGCTTTTCTTACATTCGGGCATGGACCATCCCCATGATAGTAACTTTTTAACCAGCAGCACGACTCAAAAGCCACCTCACTTAACTAAAGTCTTGTGCATATTCTGCGTTTATTAAACAACCAAAGCAGGCAGCGCTCATTTTCAGGTTGTGGTCAGCGACTAGTGGGGCCTGCTTTGGTTGTTTGATGAAGGGATCAAGAACACCCCGTCACCACAGCAAACAGCGAACTGATCACTGTGCATGCAGAAACTGCGTGTCACTAGCAACAAACACTGTGTATCCAAGAATCCTAAAATCTGCCTAAATTATTCAATATCACACAGACTTCTCTTGTAGATTAGTCATGGGAAATGAGAACCTTGTGTATTTTCCTTTTGTATCGAGCAGCAACGGAGCTTGACGTGTTTACATGAGGTGTTTCGGTTAATCTGCCTTACTTGGCACTGCGCATCCTGCAATGTGACTATTGCACGTGCACACATCACAAGATCGATGGAGAAAAGATACATTGTGAGGCCCTGCCTTGCATAATAGCATTTCACAGGAGGTCTGAGGCTCTTTCAGTGTCACATGTAAAAGTGACAGAAAGCATTTTTTAAACTCTTGTAGTGACAACTAGCACCTGGCTGATATTTCAAAATCAATTAAGTGACAACAATTGCACATTAGGCTACTCCTTCCACTATGCAAAGTTTCGTCAGTCTCCATTTAATCTAGAGTTATTAAAGACTTGAGGGGAACAGATCACAGAGCCAAATTGCCACTTTCACTCAGAAATTATTTCTTGGTGTCCTGGTTTGTAATAACATTGATGAAAGACAATAAACAACAAATGATTATAACCAGAAACAACTTTATGTGCTCTATCAATATGCATGTTACGCTATCTAGCATCCCTGTGCGACTTCTTCCTTACCATCATGCTATGAACTATGGCACATGAACAAATGAATCAATAACTCTTACTGACAACTAACAACGGGCAAATAGAAACAAGCAAGGATAGATACAGACTAGAATCACTGTAAAACATGAGTAACATTCAAAGTTTCATTGCTGCCACCAAAGCAAATTATCAGCACAAAGATTCACCTCTTTATTTTGTGACTTACTTGCAAAACACAGGATCCAGACAATTTACACCTAGCAAACAAAGTCAGCAAAGACAAAAAGGGAAATATTCAATTGTGGCATGCACAAGGGAAATTTTTGTCCTTCACACTGCCAAGGAAATGTGTGCCCTAAGTGAAGGAGAAACTAACTTGTCTTCTGACTGATCATGCATACTGCTGACTTAAAGGTGCATTCCACTGGTCAAAAATACACAGAGCAATACACTCAAGCCATTTTGCTTTTCTCCTGAAACGTTACACCAGTGATGTATCACTTCCCTGTAAATGCTGACCACCATCTATTTCTCAAGAAGACTTAAATAAAGCAACTGAACAAATTTCGGTCAGTAAAATGTGCTGAACGCACAGAAATCCACAAAGTTATCCAACAGCAGGGGTCTGGCTCGCGCCAAGCTCAGTGCAGTAAACACTCAGGTACAGGGCTTCTTTTGAGCTTAAACAGCGAATCCTTCATAGACGCTCCAAATGACATATTAGGTAGGTTTTTCAGTGTTTATGAAATGGTTTGCACAGTGGGGGTCTGTTACAGAAAGTATGTTTACACCAAACAGGGTAAAAATTCCAGTAAATGTTTCACAGAAAAGCCCCTCTCAAGCAAACGGAAAATTACCAAACTACCAAGGGGCTCCTCCATATTTCAGTATTCTGAGGGAAATCAAGCTCCTAATCTAAAGTAGGTCTGGTACCAAAAAAATGCTCTTCCAGGCTAGCTTGACTTCCAAGTTGAAAATCAAGACCCACTTTCACTGAAGCATACAGGGATGTCCTTCATTCAGTACCATAGTGCCCCTATGGACAAGAATCACTCAGCACCCAGACAGCTTTAGCCACGCTATCACTAATGCATGTTTGGTTGCAAGGCATTCGTCTTCTCCACTGCCATTTTTTTGTTTGCTTTTCATTATTTAAGCTATTTGTTTTGGAGGTTTTTTGTTTGTTTGTTTGTTTTTTGTTTTGCCATGAATGTCTTTTCCTCTCCATCCTTAAACTAGCATGAAGGCCCCGTAAGGCATTCCATCTCTATTATGGCAGAGTGATGGCCGCTTTTCAGACAGGCAATCTCAGTGGATGCTGCTCTTCCCTGGGCCAAACCATTGAACCACAACCTCAGATACCTCCATTCTCTCTGCAGGGGAAATGTTCAACATATCAATGTCTACAGAAAAATGGGTGTGAAGGGGGTTAGCCCCCTTCATAGCCAGATATTTATAAAATAACATCAGTAACTCTGTGTAAGAGTGCGACTTGCTGTTCAAGGTAACTGTCATTCAAATTTCTTATGCAACATGGTTTTCCTAAAATGAAATACAAAGAATGTCTAACGCCTCATAAAGCAATATTTACACACATTTTTAAACTAGGTAAAAATTAATTAGGTTATCTCATTGTGAGGGGAATTTGATTTATTTGCATTGTGGCTGCTACTGTAAGGCAGCTGCTATATTCGAGTGCACTGTGCAGAATGTAGTATGATGCATCCCTCAAGCCATCCATCATGGTCCGTGTTGTGTTACTTCGAATTTTTTCTCTTGGCATTGCTGGAAATGGAAAAATGCTAGGACCACAACAAAACTCAGTATCACTTTGTCTCTTGAGAGGGGCCACTGCACAGTGAACATGATAGCCTACAGAGCCACAAAAACACAGCTAAAATAGCCTACAGTGTTGCTGCTGTGGTGTCTCCTCTGGGCGGGACATCTAGGGGACACAGTCCACAATTCGGTGTGCAGCTGCACCTGTGTTCTAGTTAAGATTTTCTGATTTCGAAAACACTGGAGTGAAAAGGAAGCCTGTGATTTAGTTGGGATGCTGCTGCCTTACGTTCACAGCTCAGGCAGAATATATCAATCCATCTCTGGCTTAGCTTGTCCCATCTCCATAGAGAAGCTTATACTGACAGACTGAGAATCCTGAGATTGATATAGAGGAGTGAAGGCTTTTTCTGGAGATGATATATGAGAGCAGAAATGAAATTCTAGCATGATTCCTTATGATCTTTTAACATCTTTTTTTCTTACATCCATTCTATACTCTTCTCATAAATTCCCTTTCTCCTCCTGTTTTGAATCTGTCCCCTGACTTGAAGTAAATGTCTGCATACATTCAGTACAGCATCTTGGCACATACAATCCCACCACATAGGCTAGTGATTTACCACAGTCTTACAAATCTTTCTATGACTGAACTGATTCCTGTTGAACTGAAAGTCAGTTATATAATGAATCACCAATTTCTAAGGCACCCAAATAGAGTTTCTGGCAAACAAAGACATCTGAACATTTATAGGCAAGCTAAAACAACAGCGATTACCTAATACCATCAAGCCACAGGGAGAAACAGCATGAGTGGTGAAGCACTGAGACAATCTTAAGTTATTGCCCTAACTCTCGTGTAGCCTGCACCTGCTGCTGCAGACTCCTTAGGTCCAATTTCAAGGTTCCTTGCGTGGTGCTTTATCTCTGAAGTGATTAGGAACAAACAGCTCCATCAATCAGGTGGTGGAGCCCCAGAGAGCGCCAGAGTTGATCCTACGATGCCTCCAGGCTGCCAAGCTCTCTACACTGCTTCCAACCCACACAGCTGGCTGAGCTGCTGCTGATTCTGCTGACGCTTACAATGTTCTCCCATACAATCCTTCACCCTCTTCTTCAACTGAACCAACTCCAGCACCACTAAATACACTTATCTACTAAATGTCACACCTGAAAGAGGCCATACGCCAGGAACAATCACACAGACACAAATGGGTCTGCCAGGTGATACAGACATCAGATCAAAGGACTTAAATGGAACCAACAGCTATCAATCCAGTCGGCCACTGGGAGATTAATAAGCAAGAGTAGTAAATCTGAGAGGTAATCAAAATAACATAATTACCTTGACAATCTACACACACAACAGATGAAGATAAACTTTAAGAAACTGACACCTCTCAGAAGAGGCATAATTTCACAATCAAAGCCAATATCACTTTTTCATCAAGAAAGCATTTTTTTTTTTTTTTTTTGCTTGTTTGTTTGTAGTTTGTTTTTCTACCTGCATAAAAAAGCAGGTGATACCATTTGCATTAGCACAAGTCTTACACCACATATTTCAACTCCAAGTTAACTGATGTTGCAATCTTCCAATCCAACTAAAATGCACCAAAGGGACACCACCAGGGGCTGCTGGTGGCCCTTTGCTCCTGGTTGTCCATCCTGTATATTTTTAAAATAGTTTGATTTTATTTTATCGATTGAGGTTTAAGATTGCCTAACTAAGATGTAGAGCATGTCCTATATCATCACGCACTACTGTGATTGGACCTGAAGCCAATAACGACTTGGATTTAAAACATGGTACAAAAATGCCAGTTGACCCATTTACACTGAGCCCACATCCTGGACAGTAGTGGGATTTTAGAGCAGTGTAACACATCAGAGTATTTTAAAAACGAGCAAAAGCCTTAAAGTGATAGTTTGGATTCTTACCCATTGGTATTTGCCGCTCCATGCAAGTCTAAAGCTGGGTACACACTGTACGATTTGAGCCTGTATCTTGCCCGATAATGGAGCCGCATGACTCATTCTAGAGTCGGGCGGCACTTCAGTTTCGTCGGGCATTGTCTGCCTGCATTGTACAGGGAGGAGCAAGGTCGGATCAACAGCTCCCAACCAGCCGTTGGACAATCAGATAAATTCCTTACACGTCCGAAATTTGGTTGGCTGTTGTCAGGCTCTCGCACAGTTGAAGAAGAGTCATCAGTGCCAATGTCAGTGCCTTTGAATTTTTTGGTGCTTTCAGGGACTGTCTTTTGACGCTATGCACAGGTGCCGTATGAACATTCAAGGCACCTCATAATATTAGCTGAGAGTCTGCAGATTCACCACATTTTCAATTTGAAGCTCGGCAACAAAGTAAGTAAACCAACAGGAGCCGAGAGTGAAACGTGTCACTCATTTCTAACAAAAAACATATTTTCCCTCTACTTTCAGTTTAAGTGATCCACTGGTGCAACAGGCTAACAGCCGTGCATGTGTGCATGTGTGTGTGTGTGTGTGTGTGTGTGTGTGTGTGTGAGAGAGGGAGAGAAAGATTGTCAAGGCCTTCAAATGAAGCTTTATTGGCAATTGGCAATAGCCAGAACGGTGCCCAGGAGCTGACAAGCCCTTTTATTTTCTGTTTTGCATGTACAGTGAGAGCACCGTGGTTGTGGCTTGATGATCAGACCATATAGCGTGAGTACATGAAACATGGGCATTGGCTGTGCATGACAGACCATGCACTCAAGACAGTATGAACTGGAGTTAAACAACAAGATTTCAAAAATTGTACAGTGTACGTCCAGCTTAACACACCCACGAAGTTTGGTCCATTAACTCCTTCCCTGCTGCAAGAACAGGAGCTTCACCGAGAGCATACTGCTCCAAAATGAATGAAGTAGATACAGATCAGAAAACAACACGATTTTAAGCAGTGACACAACAATGAAAATGTGTTTGCAAGGTTTCATGACATCACACATTTGTTTGGGTTTCAGTTTCAAGGCTCCTTTCAGCCCGCTGGCTTTCAAAACGGCAGTCGGCGGAAGTATTTTCTGCCACAACTTTGACACTCTATCACCACAAAGCGACGCTCCAGCTCTCCAGTTTGTCTGTATCAGATTTGTGAGATGTGTGTGTGTTTAGATTTGGATTTAGAAAAGCAGAATAGCTGTTGGCTCTCATATCAGAGTTTATTTGCTGTATAATGTGAAAATATCATTGAGATCTACACTTGGAGAATTGTTCTTATGATTTAAAATTATAGGTAAGAAGCTTTACAGCTAAATATATCAGAGGTCAATGAATTTTGATAGTAACAACCATTAGTTGTAGTCTATAACCCATTTGAGCTGCTTTCTATCTACATACTTGATTATTTGCTCTTTTCTGTCATTACTTTGACTTACCAGTCTCCCAAAAAGGAATTTTCAATTTCATGGGAATTCCCAATTTAACCAAATAAAAACTATTCGGTACAATTTGCTAATTTCCAGAGGACTGTGAAGTCACTTTTCCTTAAACTGCACTTGCTGCAGCAGAATATAGTGACTCTGTTTACTTTAATGTATCCATATTTTCATATAATTTCCACTGGGAGCCATGACTGGTGGTGAAGGATAAATACATTATTTATTTTTCATCTCATTGTTAAAACAGCATCCTTTGATAGGAAGCACTGTGTTAAAATAGCACTCAACTTGCTTAAACAGCAACATGCAAAGCAGCAAAGCTTCACTCATCTGGGACAGAGGTGTTTATAGTGCAGCCCTCAGCCCTCAGCTACCTTGGCTTCATGCTGCAGCCAACATGATCAACAAGTCAACAGAGGTCCAATCTACCATCAGGAACTGCAATGGAAACTCAGCACGCGTGTATAATAAACAAGCCTGTTAGCTTAGAATTCCTTGGCCATGAAACAAATTTCAAAGCTTCCTTGTAACCTTATTGAATTATTTTCATGTCATGAATAACAGCACACCCCGACAAATGCAAAATGAACAAACTGATGGCAGCCATTAGAAGCTTCCCAGTTCTCTATGACTGAAGGGAAATAGTAAAAACCTCAAAAACAGCACTCAGGCCAAAGTATAATAGACACACTACTCTCACCGTAAACAAGAACAAGTAATGCTTTTTAATTAATTTATCATCATCCATGTGTATGTAAAATTAAAAAAGGCACGTTTCCCGTAGCCGGAAATTCCAACTCAATCAAAACAGGTGCCAATGAAGAGCATTCAAAACGGAGCTGTCACATTGTAGATAAATCAGCTAAAGACACCCCAGTTGCAATCTCAAGCCCTTTTTAGACAGAGACTCCACAATACTACCATAGTAAAGACCCATCTTTACACCAGCTTTCTGCTTTTTATGCTGAACCAAACAAAGGTTGCATAATGCCGCTACGATGCATGATTTTACACAGCATGCCGGCGATCCGGAAGCAGAGGCGTGACATGTAACACAACAGCATCAGCCTCCAGGCCAGTGCTGCCAGACAGTATAACAAAAGCCTGTTGCGCACTGCGGCCAAGACAGCATCCAAAGAGACTGCACATATTTCAACATGTCCGAAAGTCCATTGCGCACTGCACAGAAATCCTGATGTGCACGGTACATAAGATGTCCAAAAATGCACAGTATTTTTACAGGTCCACTGATACCTCTGTAATTGCCCTCTAAGTGCTGCTTAGGGGGCAATTAGAGGGCAAGTAAGCAAGAGAGGTAAATCTGAGAGGTAATCAAAGTAACATCATTACCTTGACAAGTGCTTAGAGGACGCTTAGAGGAAACGTCTTTGATCACATTTGCGCATTTATTTGGCTTCTCACTCTCTCTCTCTCTCCCTCCTGTCTGTGCATGCATGCGCAAGTGTGTGTGTGTGTGTGTGTGTGTTTAGGCCAGTTTGCATAAATGGAAAGTAGTTTCATCATTGCATTTAAGTGGATATGTAAACATTTAAATTGTTATGTCATATTGAAGAATTTTTTTATTATCATTTTTTTTTAAATAATTTGGATGGATTTTGAGCAAATACTAGATTTATAGGGTTTAAAGGGCTAGATTTATATTTAATAGAAAACATCAAACCAATCAGGCAACACTGCTGTAGTACCGTCCTGCTGGCTCTCCCTTTTACACAGACGTCAATTATGCCCTGTGACTGCCTCCACTGCCGGCTTAATGCTGCAGCCACAACGGCCCACCACTCCATGTTTGTACCTCACACACCAGGGCGAAGCGAAATAATGATATTTTTAGTGTTCTTCAAACGGCAAAGTGACAGTGTCAAAGCTGTCACTATCACAGAAATGACACCCCCCACGCCCCCATCTCTGGACAACCTGAGTGAAACACACGGCGCTAGCAGTGACCACATAAGTTACTGTCAACTTGTTGCTGTCACATCAGTGTTTTACATCATCCAATGCCGTTTTACTGTGAGAATTAGCCACCATGGACTTTTAGCTCCATGGCCATAAAAGTTACGGAGTTCATGTTTTGTTTGTTTGTTTGTTTGTTTGTTTTTTGCTGGGCTCTGTACATGACAAACATGTTTTCTTACATCTGGGAAATACAATTAGTCGGCTTGTGTAGCACCATAACACTTCACTCACAACAATTTGGACATTGTACTTGGCCATACTGCAATTTTGATAATATTTCAATTCGATTGTTCAGTCCTATCATTAGTGCTACCTGGTAGACACTTGCTATAGCTGTTCACTCAATGTAGCTGTTAAACAATATAAAGTTATGAAGGGCATAAGCAGTGAAAACACTATTTGCCTGTTGAAAACTCTGTGGCCGCACTATAGACCACTACAAAAATGCAAGTGGAGCCTCTCATACCGCCGACAATGGATTTTGTTAGAACAGCGCAAACCATCAACCAAGTTGCCTGGAGTGTGAATGCATGGTTAGTAATCAAGAGCACAGCTGTCCATTACAGCAGAAGCAGTCGTGGAAAAGCACTATTATGTATTTATGCTGCATTAGTGCAGCAAATCCAACGGCAGATCATTGTTTTCAAATGTTATAATGTACAACTAAACTGAATAAACTTAAAGTAAACCTCTGTCTCTCCAACTGCTGGTTGCTAGAACATTTCTTACACCCCATGACACAACTAAAAAAAGATAAAGAAATAAAAACAAAAACATTTTTACGCCTGTGGGTGTAACCGCCGTGCAACAGTGGTGCACATGAGGTGCTCAGAGTGCCACACGGATCCGCTATGAAGGGGGCAAAGTAAAAATTAATAACTCATTTACTGCCAAACAACCCATGAAAAGGCCTTATTCCCTCAGTCAAAACATCAAACGTGCCTGCTTTCTACTCTTTGTACAGGAAGCCACATTCAAATGAGCACTCTAATGAGTTTTAGGGGCAAACATCACAGGAATAGGTCTTCTAAACTTAGCACAAATATCCGAGCTGTTAGGGAATTCAGAGCACCTCCTTGTCAGACTGCCTGCCCGAAAGAAATCATTGTGGTTAATTATATGTAATAGGGATCGGACTGCATTTATCAATGTTGCAGTCACACGGACTCAATGCATTAGCTTGAAAATTGATCCACGAGGAACACTTTTGACTGGGGCTGGGCAATCAAACAATAAATGTGATGTATATTGAAATAATCATTGATATCGACTGAAATAATGCATTTTATCGCGGTAACATTTTTGACCATATCACACAGCCCTACTGTTTTCCACATAAGCACATACTGTTTCAAAGAATTGGTCTTCACATTGAGAGGGAAAGACAGTTGAGGTGAGATTTGCTTGGCTGAGACACAGTAAATGTGTTGAAGAGGAGAAATTAGCATGGATCCCTAACCACTGGTGAGGTGTGTTAAAGTCAGGAATACAGGAATAGAGAAGTAATGGCCTAATTTCCTATAAAGGCCAGAAAAGATAGTCTCTTGAGGCGTCTTAAGTAAAGAGACTGAAAGGACAAAATGGAGTCAATACAACAGTGCCAAAGGGTTTGCAGTGTACGATTTGGCAGCATCATTTATTTAGCTGCACCCTCTGGCCCTTAATAACAATACTGGCTAAAGACCACAATATTGGACTGCAGTAATGCATGAAGAGCGGCTTGTAGCTGCAGAAACCCAGCTCAGGATTTAAATAGCTGGGAGACTCCATGTCTTTCTGGGCCTTGGAGGCTCTGCTGAATGATCCATAACCAGGTTACTAGAGCTGTGCATCTCAGCCTTTCAGCAGTGTACCCTCCTGAATCCGTCGTTCCCAAACAGTTATATTGCCAGCAGTATTCACAGATAGGGAGCTTCCTTTATCTCTGACTCATATTTTCACATTTCATTATGCTGCCTCTCTTTTCCCCATAGCCATCGTTACAAGACATTCAGTTGCTGGATTGTTAGCAAAACTCAGCCTGCGTTTTCCCATTTAAAAGGGAGATTTTCGAAAGCTGACAAATCTCTTCATACTCTACAATATTTCACTCTGCATTCAGTCGTGCTTTAATTTATGCTATAGCGCCATTATCCTGGGGCCACTGTGAACTCAAATCAAAGTGGAGAGATCCAGTACACAGTGTCTCTCTCTCCCTCCCTCTCTCTCTCTCTCTCTGCATTTCTAGTCCTCTTTCTGAAGGCCCCTCCCCCTCCAGAGGCATCCAACATTGTCCTGCCCATTGATCAGAGAAGACTGGTGCAGTGTGGAGGTAAATTACTGTCACTGAGAATGATGGACCGTAACTCAACCATGGTTGCTCCTACTATGAGAGCACTTGCCCTCCACTTAGGGGTGATGGATGCACACACATCACATTCAGGAAAGTCATTAGACATTGTTCTGTCATTAAACAAGTCACTGTTCTATTGGAAAAAACACAATTTCAGAAAGCATTCACATGCATTTTATAATTACACCGATGACTAGGTTTGTCGTTAAAAAAAAAAAAAAAAAAAAATACGACCCAAATATGGTGCAACATTCATTTCCAACTTTAAGTAGAGATGTTTAACGAATTCTGCACCCAGCCACTCACTTGTTTGTTGCATAACTGTGTGATAATGTGACATTTTACATCCAAATGCGTACAGCAGCATGAGCAGAAACGCAAGGGCTTGGTAAAAGGCTTGATGGCAAGTTGGTAATATGACTGACTAAACAACAGTACAGCACAGATGTTTATACTGAGCTGTTCCCCTAGCAAAAGTTTTCCTCGCATAATCTTGGCGGTTGGCTGGCCACTTACTGGGGGAACTAATGAGCGCATTATGAGCACTTATCCATCATTAGATTGGTTGCAAGAGACCTAAAGTAAGTTCAGCACTGTAAAATGCAGCAAGCTAAAACTGAGAGCTAAGTGTTGGAATAAAGCTTGAATAAGCCTGCTAGTGGGAGAGCTCAGACTGTATGATCTCCTAATTACACAGTGACTGTGGTGATGGGTTTTATTTAGCTGGAGTTAAGGATCGCAGAGATATTGGAAAATAAATGCAAAGGAAACAGAGAGTCAGAGGTACCCCACTGACCACTCTGAATGACTTCAATTCAGTAGGCGTGTAATAGCGAAGCCCGGTGGTTTCCAAAGTGGGGTCTGGGGACCACCAAGAATCCTCGAGAGGGTTCCAGTGGCTCCCCGGGAAAAAGAGAAATAGATTACTTTAACTCCTAGAGGTTAACACAGCAAATGGATGTTTTATCACAAGCTTTACTCTACAATACTACCTATAACTGCCCTCTAGTTTAGATGAATACACATTTCTGTATTACCTGATTATATGAATCGTCTCAAATGGGGTTCCATTAAAGGAGATTTAATCAAATAGATGTCAGTCAGGGAACCCCAGCCAAGTGTACTGGATGATCTGGTTGATGGCCAAGATGATCAGCTGGACGGTCTGATAGGGTTTACTTTGTTTATGCTGGTACAAGCCAAGTCAAATGGTTTCCAACAGCTAGTTCACACATGCTACGTTTAAGTCCCCAAGTTCCCCATGGCCAGAGTCATGTGGAAACGGAACAAATTACATTATAAAGTAAAATGAGCAAGATGCCTTCCGCACAACGAATAAGTGAAGTAGCGAAGTAATCCTGCTTTAAAGTTTAGAAGGAGGAATAGTCTACAGTCGCCTGCGAATATCACAACAAAGCGTGTAAACATCATGCAGCAACTACAGGTAAACAGTAGCTAAACCACAGAAAATCCTATCAGAGGAGATCAAATAAAACAGCGTGAAAGAGGATCAGGTCCCAGTTTCACTCACACTGAATAACACAGACAAGCTCTAAATTACAATACAACCACAAATACAACTCGTGGATTTCCACTGTTAACAGCATGCCTGTCTAACAAAGAAACACCTTGAACACCATCTTTTCAAATAACAAATTACAGTAATCCTGTACAAAATTTTAGGATACAAAATTACATTGCACAAGAATTATTGTAAGATATCACAGGGATATTGTAGAATTAAGTTAAAGGTAAACTACGCACACCATAAAGAATACAAAATGCATTAAAGTGTCTCTATAAATTCAGTGCCCCAACAATACATCTATAGGAACAGTTACACCATAAGACATTTTTTAATCTAGCATAAAATGCGATGTGACCGGCACACAGTCATTACAGCCACAGCAGGCACACTTTGAAGTCCCTGCAGCAATATTTTTTAATAATATCATGGTGATTTTGGAGTTAGGTGCGCAGCCGGTATCTTGTGAGGTTAGTTAGACACAGCCTTACCGGTGTACTGCAAGAGAAACATTGTCCTCAGTCGGAGACTCTGCGATGAAAACAGTCCCGCCGGAGATGTGTCTAAGCCCGGTATAAATCCTCAGAGCAGAGCAAGTTTCCTCGCCTTTCCTGTGCCCGCTGCGGTGGGGAAGTCAGGCTTCATATACTGCATATCAGCCAGGGCTCCTCAGTTATCACCTGCCTGACAGCACGCTCTCTACAACCGGTGTCAAGCTGGCAAGAGTAAAATGTAGCACTTCCGGTCATGACTGAAAATAAAACCCTAATTAGCGAACATGTGCTGTGGCGTTTTCTGCGTAGCAGCGTGATAAAAACACATATAACCACGAATTAAAGTATACTCAACATAAAAATGGTGGTTCTTTGCGGCTGTTGCGCTGTAGGCTACACAAGAACACTTTGTCGTTGTTTAGATAACGTTTATGCCTTTATTTTAAAGGTACATACATTTAATTTCCGGTGCTGATCGCGTTATATGTGCGTACCTTGACCAGCTCGTCACAGAAACCACAGTGGACGCAGCGCGCTGAACAGTGGAGCGGCTTGCAGAGTGCACTCCTGTACTGTAAACAGGCTTTTATGAATGCAGCGGCCTGCCTGCATCATGCCAAGCTTTCAGCATGGCAATATCCGGAACAGAGGACAGAGGAGGATATTGTATCATATCAAATATCATATCATCATATCATACATCTTTTCAAGCGTTGCTATCAAGTCATTGGTGGTGTGATATGATTATAATGGCGACAATATTTTTATTTATATAGCACATTTTATTACAAGTAGGCTCAATGTGCTTGGACAAAATATGAACAATGTAGTCATCAGCATGAGTGCATAGGTAACATAATAACATAACAAGATGCAGAAACTGAATAAGTGGTGCATCTGCCCAAAGCAGACGGCATCAGATATACCACACAGCAATTAAAAACACAGAAACATCAACACATCCAAATAGAAACCCCTGCACTATCACATGAGCATGTATGACCAGGTGTATAAGAAACAGTGCTACCTCACATGCAGAGGCAGTAATTATCCGGAGGGCTGGGAGGATAGGAAAGTTTTAAGTTTGCTTTTGAATGTGGGCACAGTTGTGATGGACCTCATGTCAGCAGGCAGTTTGTTCCAGGAAGCAGGACCACCATAACCGAAGGCACGCTGGACAAACTTGGACTGAATACCGTGTACAGCTAGCAGACATGTGCCTGACGACCTGAGAGGCCTGATCGGGTTATAATCAGCTATAATGCCAGAGGGGTCAGTGACCTTCCTGACTGAAATGAGGTTTACAGCTATAAAATATATCTTATAAAACTTCTGGATGACATCTAGAAATGTCAGCAGCAAAAGAATTTTACCGCCAAAGCTAAATTAATTAACAAATTGTGCCATTATTGAACTATAACTCAATTACCAAGAGCAGTGGAAAAAGGGGCTACTTGTTTTGTCTCGCCTGTGACGTTAGATAAAGCCTACTTAGGGCCCCTTCTGGCCTCAAGGCCTTGATAATGTCCAAGTGTGTGTGAGGAAGCTTTGGAATGTGTCATGGCAGTAGGCAGCTGGGCTGTTTGTCCCTGACCTCATTAACACTCTTCAGTCTACTTCGTACCAGAACCGGAGATAAAGGGCTCTATTTTTATGAAGGAACATGGCTGGGCTGGCTGCCCTGACGTGGAATTTTGCTGCATGTGTACGAGTTTTGCTTTTCTTTCCCCCTTGCCTGCATGGTTGGTTTTGGTGACTTGCTGTGATCTTGACGGCACCTATCCGGGAGAAGATGGGGGGCTACTGACAGACAGAAATCCACCTGTCCCGGACCCGCCTTCGCACCTCCCAGGACCGAACCGTTGGCACCTCTTTCTTGCCCTAAAGAGAGGTGACTGGATGACAGAAAGGCTGTGTGAGTGTGCTGTTAATGAAAATGCTGAACTAGACATTTAGGGGACTTTTACTGGAGCTTTTTTTGGACTGTGGTAACACTGTTTTAGCCATTTGTTTGCCTTTTTTTCTATTAGGGAGTAAAACTGGCTTTTTGACCCTTATTCGTTCCTTAGTGGTGTTGTGGCTTGAGGCTAGAATCTGTTTTCTGTATCCTGTGGTATTGGCCAGGACCGATTGTCTGTGCTCCTCTCGTGTGTGCTAATTTATTGAACAGAGGAACGAGAATCAGTGAAGATCATCTTTTACTGTGTAGTGTCTCCACCTGGGAGCTGTTTTCATAAGTCTTATGTGTTCCAGACTTTGGTGGGAGTAGAAGGACAGTAGATGGTGTGTCGTGGACAATCAGCAGTTACTGATATCAAGGATGTGACATGAAGAGTTTTACAATTTTTTGTGTCCAGAAAAAAGTCTTACTCATTTTATTGCCACATCATCTGGAGTGTTACAGAAGTTGAATGACCTTGAAGTGATCCAGGACTAAGCATTGGCTCAAACGGATAGCAGCTGCATTGAAAAGGATGCATGGTGGCAAAAAGGCTAAAGGAGTTCTCATGGTGGGCACCCCGGTAGCTCACTGGGTAAGAGCACACACAACATGTTGAGGCTGAGTCCTGATCACATCCGACAATTATTAATCCAACCTCAGGCCATTTGCTGCATGTCATCCCTTCTCTCTCTTCCCTGCCTTTCCTGTGTCTCTCTACTGTAACTGTCAAATAAAGCAGAAATGCCAAAAAATAATCTTAAAAAAAAAAAAAGTTCTCATGCCAGAGAGAATCGCACCATTAAAGTTCACCAATTACTGAGCTAAGGAGGCACTACAGGAGTAGGAGAGTTGATGTGTCATCGCTGGTTAGCCAGCAGTTTCAGAAATAATTTCTGAGAAAATATGCTGTGTTAGGGCACCCCGGTGGCTCACCTGGCAGAACACATCCCACATACTGATAGTTAGCAAAGGAGCAGTGGATCGAGCTCATTAGCTCAACACAGCTTGAAGGTTTGTTTACATTCAGTGGAAAACACGTGTTTCTATAAATCTATGTCTACGTGTTTGACACACCTACCAAGTTGGTGTTGACACCACTACAAGAGTATGTTTATCGCTATAAAAGTAGATGCTGGAAGCAAAAGAAAAAAAAACATTTGCAAATGTGGATCAGTGTAGCAGCCTTAAGTACTGTTTCGTAATCTAAGAGATATCGTTCCCTGATGTGTAAAGTAGAGAATATTACTAAAATCCAAAGGCCCATGAGTCCAGTGGCTGGAGAATCTGTGTCAATAGTGCCTCTAGTGTATAGAGATTTGCACTTGCCTCACCCACCCGCTCAGACCTTGTCCCAAGTGCACAGCGCAGAGCGAAGCCAAAGTCCATGTTATTTTCACAGCTTTACCAAGTAATGTGAGCATGAATGCACCCTAAAGGCTTACCTTTTATGGATGATGTGATGTGCAAAAAATAAGATAGCCTACATTTTTCTTTCTAACTATATATGTGGCTGCGGTCTGAATGATTACCATGCAACATAGAACTGTCAGTGTGTACCATGAGCATGGAGTGGGGATTGTGGAGGCAAATGCATCCTGTATAGAAGTCAGGGGCTGGCTGGTGAATGGCCTGCTCATGTAGCCAAACTGTCCCTGAGGTTTGCCGCCAACTGCTGTTTGGCTCTTCGCCTAATATCACTGAACCTTGTGCTACACTGGGTAACGGTTCTCCAAGGACCTGAGCAGCACGGTAACCAAACGTGTTATCTCCTCTCAAGCTAATTTAACATCATCTGCCCTGGGCAGCTTGTTTAAGGTGCCGCATATTTGCTCGTGGTAATTCAGAGCCTCACATACAAGGACATCGGTTTCCTCTTGGGAGAAACTTTAGTGGGGGAACTGCTACGGATTGTTCTCCTCCATCAAAAAATTGTCAGACTGCCATAGCAGAGTGCTCTGCTGTTAAAGGAAAGGAAAAGAGGTAATTTGATTGATTGTGATAGAAGCCAGGCCCACCACACCGAGTGATAATTTTCCTCCACCCATGTCCAACGCCTCTGGTCACAAAATTACCAAAAATCAATCACCATCCTGTGCTCTTGTGCTCTGCCTTTGACTGCACTTTATTGATTTATGAAAATAGAGTCCATATACACTTCATATTTACCTTACAGGCACACCAGCACAAAAACAACAGAAAAATGAATGGCAATTTTTTGTATGACAAATGATTGATGTTTCTTTCTACAGGTATCGTCCTATCAAATTTGATTTGGTGGGGTGTTTATTGTTATATTTTTTGCAGGCAGTGAAGTGCCTGCTTGAAAACAAATCAAAAGAACTTATCCAATTTTGGGATTTTGCATCCTGCCAGCTATGCACCACTGGCAACGCACCACACAGCGGATGAAATCGTTTACAAGTGAAAAGTTAGATAAATGTTTGGGCAAACGGTTGACCCACCACTGTTTTCTCCTTTGCCCGGTCTGAAATATAATTTTGTTTTTCCAAACTTATGTTCTGCATTTACCAGTTTACACCAATGTCTCCTTGAAAAATGATTTGAATTACAGTCCCTTACAAAAAGGTCAGAGATAAAGAGAGAAATGTCAGACATATCCTTAAGTGGAAAAGAATTAGGCTCACCATGCATCAATCTTGCCCTGCAAAATGATCTCAGCATTGATTTTTAAACAACTTTGATGCAATTACCGAAATAAATGGGGCATCCACTGTTCATGGAGCAGTAATGTTGATTTCTCAATCTGCACAGCCATTTTCTGGTTATGGAAATTGCATGTTTACAGCCAGTCGCTGCAGCATAATGATTATATGTCATAGATACAATGCATATGAAAAGCATTAAAGTATAGGGCCTGATGTACAAATACATTAAAACTAAAAGATCACTCTTGGGACTAAGCATCTTTAATTATAGCAGCAACAAGTCATTTATCATCTGCATTTGAACAAAGCTGCTTGAAATGGTTAATTTTGCCTTTGGGTGTGTCGTAAATAGTTTAATACTCAAAGGGCACATGAAAAGAGAATAGGGCTCTTGAACTCAGCATATATTTTTTAGGGGGTATTATAACTCTTTTGACCTTTGGACCTTTGTGGCAATTTGTAATGTTTATACAAGCAGACTTTGTTGGCCCTGGACCTCTTGAAACTTCAAATTGCTAATCACAAGGACTGAAACTGCTGGAGGTCACACTAGGCTTGAGAGGTCCTTTTTAGGGCAATTTTATTTGAAAGAAAACTACACACAGCTAATCACCCTCACTTGCAAGTACAATGAAGCTGATTACCTGTAACTAGTGATGACATACACAGTTTTACTTGCTGTAAGACATGCAGTATACTGTAGATTATACACTGGTTACGCAGTGAGGTATTTTTTGTGTCAGGATTAGCCTCCATAATTATTGCATGTGTAGGAGTGGGCGTGTGGGGCAGTTAAAGTGAATGTCTAAGTACAGTAGCCTTGCATCAAGTACAAAGCCACTGTGGTTACAAAATACTTTACGGACACGAGGGATATTCAAATGGACAAATATATGTCCTGTGCTGTGATGTATTTGAGAGCAGCTTAATGGAGTTATTGTGGTTTCAGTGTTTAAAAGGTGCTGAACGTCCCAAATTTAAGCACTGTTATTGATCGTTTGATGCCACTGTGCAAGGACAAGTGGGATTTGGCTGGCTCGACAGGGATGCAGAGTTGAATGCAAGAGCTGAGGAGATCAGAGCACCGTCTTGTGATATTTTGAAGCCGTTTGAGGCTGATTTTAAACAAACGCAACGCAAACAGGAAGAGATGCTTGACAAAAAAAAATAAAATAAAATAAAATAAAAAATAAATAATTGCATGTTGCTTTCAAAATGCATGTGGCTCAAGCATTGGCTGTATTGTTCTTTAGTGGTCCTGCTGAGATGTGCAGCTAGACAGTGCATTCTTTCATTGTCCATGTTTTCACTAAAGGAAGGCAGTCATAAATAATCTTAATGGTTTCCAGACTGAATTCAATTACCTCTGTCACCCAATAGAAATGAATAAAAGCCAGTATGTGCTCTTATTCAATTTGTGTGTCCCTGGGGGATGATGTTTGCATTTCTTCAATTTTCAGACAATGGTTTTCTCTCTATGGCTTGCTTAGTCAGAAAATTCATTTAATCAAATGCTAATTTGACATAATACCTAAGAGATGCAAGAGACCTTCCTTGGCTTTTATGGATAGCACTGTGCATTTATAACACAACAGTCCTCCTCAGTAAAGTGAACTGGGTGGCTTGAAAGTGTGGGTGTAATAAATCAAAGTAATTCTTGCCAGAACATTTCCACTTCCTTCAGAAATGAGGAAAAATCTTTGCCATTGCAGAAAACTCCACTGTAGCCATCTCTTCAATCACACAGTCATGAATGTGATTACGAAACAAAGTGCAATTGGATTTCAGCCAGCTCATTCCCACCCCATCAACGACAAGCAAAATTTCCAAGCAAAGCTGATCACTCCTGAAAGCCACATCCTAATGACTTATTAAGTTGAGGATTTTTGGTAGATTAAAGGTAGCTTACTACATAATGAAGAGGCACCCCGCTGATATCTAAAATGGACCAAATGTGTTTTCAGTGCCGGTCTCCCTACACAACCCGCTTGGCATGCTCTCGTTGTTCTTAAAAAACGACCTCTTTGTGAGTGTCTTTGCAACCTGTTTAAGAAATATAAAATATACAAAAGAGTTAAAGATTTTGCATTCAGAGAGCTTCCGCAAAGAGCGTTGCAGATTAAATGAAGCTATATGTTAAACTTTTGGCAGATCACACCAGGGCCTTTGCATTATCTTCATATCCTGAATTGGGAATTGGGTTCCTTTGTATGTTTTGCACTTAATGATGTATGATGCTCTGCTGATTGCCTTGCAAAGTAAATAGTGTGCCTCGCTTCACTTTTATGCCCTCTCCAATCAAACAAGAGGTTTCAGGATGCTGGCCTTTGGGAAGTAACGCGTCAGGACTGATGGTATTTAAAGGTTCTGCTCCATGGAAAAGCTGCCAGTTTAAAGGACTGCAATGGTATTTGGTATCCTCCATTTTGAAATCAATGAGTGGTGCGGTTATAGCTCCACCAGGAGTGAAAAATGTCACATCTGAAGGTTGATGGGGTTTCATTAAGTCCACTGCCCTCTATAGAGGAAAAGACAGCCAGCACATGATTCCAAGCTCAACATACTGAAACTTGTCTCCTTGGGGGTTTTGTTTTATTCTCCCAGTATATCTTCATTGCCTGGATTCCTACTTTCCTTCTCTCTCTCTCCCTCTCTCTGTCTCGACTGTCTGTGCTATTTCCCCGTCATACTCTTTCCATCATTAATTCTCATTATTTCCCGTCATCTGTACTATGCTTCCCCTCCATGCCTTCTCGTTGATTACTGATTAGCATGTGATCATTTGGACCGGGAAGAGTTGAGGCAAATCTCCAGCCCATCAGAGCCACACCTCATTAACTGAGCTCCACATTGTCTCAGTGAACAGACTGGCCTCTACCTGTTTGAATGAATTAATGTGTCGGTGAGCACAAAGAACAGGTAGCCAGAAAGAGAAGCCATGTTTCAGGTGTTTTATTTTCCAAGATCCTTGTGCTGAAGTCGCTCACTTTCTCAGAGGGGGAGGACAGAGATTGCTGCTTTGGCAATGGCAGCATTCTGTAAATTGGATTAAATCCACATGGAGGCTTGATGGTCTCTAGAGGGTTTCCCCCCAGCATGAATTGATGGAAGGGTTTCATGCAGAGCACATAATAATAGCTCTTAACCTCTCTCTATCGCTGAATCCCTGTCAACTGCAAGGTCCTCAAACCATCATTCACAGCCAAGAGGTGACTGGACTCCCAGCACTATTTATATGCAACACCATCAATATAGCCACCAGAGGAGGGTAGGCAAAAATTAGGTTTGCTTGCTCTGCAAGGGAGACAAAACTCCCATTAAAATGCCACAAGTACTCTTTCACGCATGCAAGTAGTGCATAACAGTGAGTAGACATTCAAATGCATTTTGGCAGCTGTGTCGTGCAGCTAGCTGGTCATGATATCTGGCTCCAAATGTGCCATCTGTGCAGATAAGCATCAAACACTCTGGCCCCTAGTCAGAATCAACACAAGGCTGACAGACTTAGTGTTTACCATACATAAGGTAAAGCTTGAGATAACCAAAGGGAAAAACAGAACATTTAGGCTTTACGTCCTGAGACCTTATGAGAGCCAAAATAACTATTAGATAGAATGAGCAGAGATGATTGAGACCCGCATCATCTCTTTGTGTATGGCTCAGCATGCTCCTTCCATGGCAATTATGCATCAGACACTCTCTGGGTTCATTACCATCACTTTTCTCTTCTAACAACATTCCAGTGTCAGTCACAACTGACTGAGGAATTCACTGAATCATTCCAAACCCAACCCTGCACACTCTGCCCTGCCCTCCACCTCACACACTCACCAATTAAGAGGGTGTGGTTAGCAGCCCCGAACTTGACACTTCCCCTCTTTCTGCTTTAATTATGTCCAAGTCTTTGGAGGCCATACAGAGGACAGGGTCCAATTAGTCAACAGAGGAAGGGAAGTGATGTCACTCCCTGACTGGAGTCCATTTGTTAAAGCCAAAGGCTGGATAGATTTCAATTGCTTGTGGCAAATGAGACAGAGCATTTGAAGGATAAGGCCTGAGGAAGAGGAAGAACTACAAAGGCATGAACTATAATAAATAAGGACACTTATCTCCAGTTAGTACATGCTCTAATCTCTCTCAAGAAATTTCTCATTTCATTCTCTCTCCTCAATGATCACTGTTTCAATCCCCTCTGTCAATGACCTAGTCTCTACCCTTCTAATGCTTTCTGCCTCTTTGTCTTTCACCATCTTTCCTTTTCTCACAATCTCCTCTAATCTCTACTGTGCCTACGCCTGTGAGCCTGTTATTGTTCTGAGGCATGTCATATGTTTTTCAGCTTAAGTGAAATGTTAACGCTCTTAACACCATGTAATCGCCACTCTCTTTTGTAAGCCTGTAGCTAGAGCAATAAAATACAGACAGCCCCAGCCTGTGCACTCAGTTTTCATCTCTTGACTGCCGGCCCCTAAAACAAAAGAGCAGATTGCATCTATTTGCATATTTATCCTTTCCAAATGAAATAAACCCTCACTTTCATGTGATTTTTTTTGAGTCACACAGGAAAGGTGTGCTGCTGTTTGTGTGTTGCTGCTTTTTCTTCTACTACTACATAAGTCACACTGGTAAGGTTTAATGACCCCATATCAGCTCCTTGTATCAGAGGAATTGACACCCAGAGACAAATACAGGCCTGGATGTATGCGTAGGGGACATGATTAAAGCCCCCAAGATACTGTTAAGGCTGTGCAAAACAGGATGAGAGAGAGCTCCAGGGGTTAAGATAGATGAGAAGGAGCTCTTCACAGATCTAAGCAGAGAGCTCTTCATGGGCGACAATGACACTGTTATCAGGTGTGAAGCAGAAATGTTGCCAGCAAATCCTCTTTGTGCTGCGAAATCTGGACAATCCACCTGCCGCTGGAGAGACCGCCTCTGGTGGTGTGGAACCTAACCGCAAGCAGTGGACAGTGAACACAAGATACACAGAGAAATGTACTTTCTCTATCTTCTCTCTTGTTCTATCTCTCTCTCTCACACACACACACATGCACACAACTAAAAAAACATGGACCCTGGAACCCCAATTTATCAGTTCTGTCACCTGTTCAAGGACACTGAAAAGACTGGGTAATAAGGTTCACAAAAAAGAGCTTTGTCTTGACCAGAGAAAGTTGAAAAACAAGGAAAATGCATTTCATCTGCTGTTCTGAGGAACACGATCTCCTTGTTTTGTGGTGCAGAAGCTCATCTGAGCCGGGGAGACCTGAGAGACTCGGGAGGATCCCACTGACTAGATTATTAGCACTCAAACTGTAGAAAATGACCTGGAGGAAATACAAAAGGCTTCCAGAGACAGATTGGGAAGACAATGTGATGAGTGGGAAGAGCCCTGTGGGTGCTGTGATGACCACAGTAATTGGCTTTTCTCTGTTATGATAATCTGCATAAGTAATGCCACGGCAATATATTTCCAGTTTAAAGAGAAGGTCAGAGTTCCCCAAAGCTCCCTCCTCTCAACAGCAATTGAATTCCCTCTTGCAAAACACACAAACAAGAGCTTTATTCTGCATGAGTGAAACCTGTCTCTTCAAGTTCACTGGCTGACAAAGATTGACGTCTCATCTGAAAAGCCTTTTTTTTTTTTTTTTTTTTCTGGCCTGAGTAAAAAAGTCAAGTTCACTCTGCAGAGAAATGTTGACAATCGATCATTTGGCCTGCAACCAACAAGACAGTGCGTTCTAACTGATGAGCCGTATTTAACAGCTTGCTCTGTGGGCAATAGATTCTTTGGGTTTTACCTAATCTTGATCGTTTTTTAACTGTTCCATTGATAAATGTGTCAGAATGAATCAACATTTTTGCTGCCACTATTTCCTCTGCGTTTCTTCCCATGAACTTAGTGGCCTGTTCATCCCATTGGTGCCATACCAGAAACTCAGAAAGAAAGGTAATGGTTTGGGACCTTTGATCAATAACCTATCTTTATCTTGCGCTAGGGCAGGCCTAGGTTCAGCTCCAACACAGGGACAAAGCTGTTCATTACATCTCGCTTACTTGTCACAGTGAATAATGGCCAACAAGACAGAAACACGAGCAGTGTTGTCAGAGTCCTGACTCCACACAAGTTTCCTCGGTGTGAGTATGAACTGGTCAGAAGCACACGCTGTGAGATAGACAGTGTCTGCTCAAAGAAGTTTTTTTTTTTTTTTTTTTTTTTTTTTATGGCTGCACATCTCCTGAGGAAATGTCAAACTGCTTCACTGTTGTTAGTATTAACGTAGATGGCAGTTCTGAGAAACATGTTGCACCACAGCCAATTTAATTTAATGAGACGAACCTCCAAAAGTAAGATCATCGGGGAGAGGACTTTAAAGCTTTTGTCTCAGTTAAGAATAGAGGCTCCCACTGCTCGCAATTATAATGGAAAAAATGCAAACCACTTTTCTTAATAGTGTAAAATATTTATAGCGGAGTCTCAGAGTTTAAAAGGGAATAAGTGAACATGAAACATATTGGTACTTTCTTTGGGTTTTAAAAACATAAACATCTGACTTTCTATTTGAGGAGGTGGTGTTGTTCACAGCTTCAGCTATCTCTGCAATTTCACACGCTGATAATCTTCTCTGAAGACCTCTGACATCAAGAACCTTCTGTGGACCCTCCTGGCATGGCTGACCCTCCAGAAAGTTGTTCTCTCTGTGCTCACTCCAATAAAAGTTGAGGTCATAGATAAATTACAGCTTCGGTCTCCGCATTGTGAAGTACCAGCACCCCTGCATACCCGTCAATAAAGTCTGCTATGGTTTTAAATAAGTGTTTACAGGGGAAAAGGTGCCAAAGAAACAAAGCCAAAACTAGCAGCTGAGTCATGGTGCTAACTAGACTCATGTAGGATAATTAAGGCTAACAAGAGCTGAAGTTGTTGGAGAAATGGGATGTGGAGACTTGAAATGCGAACACCATAAACGTTAAAAGACTTGTGTTTGTCCTATGGCTGTGGACAGTGATTCACGAACAAGAACACGTCTCGTCAAAATGCCTAGCCAGACAAGACATATATATATATAATATCTTCCATCTTGTCCATGTCATCTTCAATGGGACTGTGCTATTGTGGCTGCAGCACCCACAGAAATGGAGCTGAGCTGAACTGGCATTGCAGAGGACAGGGGGCTTTCAAAATCTGGGGCTGCTGGCCTCCCCTTGGACAATGCTTCTAAAAGACAGCCGACAGCATGAGGCTGTAATTAGCTGGCACTTCAACAAACCTGCAGCAGAGAGACACCGATCTCTTCCACTCAAGGTAACATTAAAAGGGAAACGCAGCACAACTAACTATAGTTCTCATGTCTGCTTATCCTAATCAGCTGCATTATTGTTAACAAATTTGTTACATAACATTATGGCAAAGCCTCAAACATAAAGAGATAAGGCCGCACGTCCAAAGGCACAGCTGTTTTTGATTCTTTGTTTGTTCTGAATGAAGATACGAGCGCCACAAGGTTATTTTCTGAATTCTTTTGCTCATTTTCTTAGAGTTTTGTGGTGAATTCTGTTGTAAGTGCATCAGGACTTCACCGACATAAACAAACTTTTCAGCCGACGCAGGGACATCAGTGAGCGCTGCAACTGTTGCCTTGGCAAGGGGAACCACTTGGAACAAAAAGCCCGTGCTGATTCTACTCAAATTCAGTTATTTATTTATTTAGTTTACTTAATCTGTGTATACCATATGTGCAAGGGTTTGGTGGACACTTCCTCTGAGCTTAAGTTACTAAAAGACATTAATGAAGGATTAATAATGTGCTTAAAGCTGCAGTAATCAAACTTGGCATGGGACAAATGATAAATGCCTGGAATTAGCATGTTATTTGTGGCCAAGTCTCCATGTTTCTCATAGTTGGCCAGATTACATATTTTTCATGATTTCAGTATGGGTACATTTAATGACATTGCTTTACATGTTTTCATATATAACCTGGCTAATCTTCACTTTGTGCTACTACAGATGCTGGGCCAAGAATCCAATATGCTTTAAGATGGATACCGACTTGCAATGTGAAACAGTTCTGCATTTCACATTTCAACCTCAGTAACGAGCATCTGCATTGTTTTTATTTGAAAAAGTAGAAGTTGCAGGTAAACACAAATTACCGCTCATCACACCTGTTCACAGTGCTTTCCACACAGGTATCCGAGTGTTACAATGCCATGTGTCAAAAAAAAAAGATCCTCTGAAAACTGCAAAATAAGCAGATGTGAAAAACAGTTTTCTAAAGGTAGCGAGGTGTGAGAGAAACCCACACAGAAACAACATCAACAGCATCAGCTCATCACACCCCAAATACCAACTTTCCTCTTACATTTGTCATTGCTGACATTTTCCATTCCTTCCCACGTATAGGCATTTCTTGTTAATAAAAGACTCCTCACAAGTCTGAAGTAACAAATGTGTAATGATTATTAATGGCATGAGATCTAAGGAAAGAAATTTCCAGCCTGGTTCTGTGCTTCTTTGAAATCTGTCTCTGGCTAAAGAACGCATGTTCAGATTCAGGCTTAAACGTGCTCTCAAAGTGGGGCGAATAGCTCCAGAGAGAATCCTTGTATTTTTATGACAGGCAGTCTTGCCAAGAGCGTATATTCCATTAAAGTTGAAAATAAACCATGAGAGGAGGAAGGAGCTTTCTTCTTGAAAAAATGTTTTCAAAATGTAAAGCTATTACAGAACTAAAGAATATGCACAACAGAAGCTCACAGCAAAAAAAAAAAAAAAGAAAAAAAAGAAAATAGCTTGTGCATTTTCTATCATTTTAGCTCTCTGGTTTAAATATATAGAGCACACCAAAGGCTGATTTGGATTTTGAATTTTAAGGTTTTGAGACGCTTGTTGAAGGAATTTACAGGATAGAAGTGAATCATACTGAGGCATGTGCTTAAGATTAATGCGTATCACTCCAGTGTATGTAATTTTGCACCAGGTGCAAAATATATAAAGCAGAAATAATGCGAGGAAGGGCTGTGGAGAATACAGCGTTTTAATCAGCAAATGTCATGCAACATTTCCAGAAAACACTTTCTTCTTTAGCTCCCCAAATCCCTTCATTGTCATTTAGAAAATGTATGTAAATCATAAACTACACTGATGAATTCTGAATTTAAATGTAGAGGCTAGAAATGTTTGTGTAGCACTGATTGGAGGACCCCCTCTGTGAACGCAAGATTACCCGATAAAGTCAACATACCCATACTGTAACAGAAAAAAGAGATAATACTCCACCAACACATCTGAGTTCATTCATCTTTCCTGGCAGCGCAGCAGGGAAATTGCAGCCCAGCATGGCACGGAGCAACACAGACTCCACATCAGTTCCCCAGCATTGGATTAATCATACCAACTTTACCAGAACTGATCCACACCTCACAAGCAACTCTCTCGTCCCTTTCCTCTCCTGTAGCTGTGCCTCGGTCTGCACGCTTATCTCTGTGATGAAGTACCCCGTCCCTTTCACAGGAATGCAAGAAGGAACTTCTTATTTACTTCATACTGGGAGCAAAGGGGAGTGAAAGGTAGTGGAAAGGCAGATATTAACATAGTATTTCTGTGTGGGGAATAAAATGCAACCGTATGCTTTTGCTCTGTTTTTTTCCTCTCTAGGCTGTTTTTCACGAAGAGAGTGAGGCCACTAAACTTTGGAAGGGACACACACAACAGTGGCAACAGCATGGCTGAATATTGAATGCTATCAGACTGATCAAGCACCAAGCGATCAAGCGATATTTTCATTAAGTAATGGTAATTGCATATCATGTTGCATAATTCCACTGTCCACGGCATGAACGGTGGACTAGGAGAGCGGAAGTTTTGTTAAGTAGATCAGATGTGATGAGAGGGATTCCTTTGTTGTTTTCTTGGTTGCTGGTCTCCATGGACAGCTATATTATATCTAGAATCTGGAGTGTGACCAACTGATCACTGCACACTTGGCCAAGATAGGTGCTTTAATCCATCTTTAGAGAGGGATGTTTTGTGAGACCAGTTGGGCCTTTGTTTATAATTCCTCTCATTTACTGAAGCTGGAACTCTTGTCGGACAATGGGGTGATGGCACAGATTTGTTTAGTTAATGAGTCCCCACTGACACATTTAAGACATGACAGCCCCTGTCAGGCTTTCATTTGCTCAAGGAACCAGCAGCCCTGTGCCAGTAGCAGACGTCTGCTTGAAAGCTGGCAGAAGCTCCGCGCTGCAAAACAGACGCCCAGACATAACAAATGGCTCCCATCAAAACGGAATACCAAAACACTGAAATGGCTAGAGGAATAAAATCAGGTTTTGACAGTTCAAGCGATTCCAATATTTAATGGTTAGAAGTTACTCTGTTTTTGAGCATAAAACCATTCCAAAGTCAAACTTGACTCCCCATTTATGTGCCAAATAAACTAAAGCAGGAAGAAAGAAAAAGAAACAAATAAATAAAAATAAGCTAATTCCCACAAGAATTGTGTAGTAACAGTGTTGGCTTGGTTTGTAACAATAACTGTCATCTTTGGCTAATCTGATTTTTCATCAACATGGGTTTTTGGGAAAATTCATGAAAATAGATGAACTTGCTTAGCCATCCTAAAAGGCATTCCTTTTGAAAGAGAAAATCAAATGTTGTGCCTTCCTGTGGCTGTGGGTAGTTTCTTTGTCAAATCCCAAACTGGTTAGCCGCCGTATTGGGTACATGTTAAATATACTAAATAGCCTATCACTGCAAGCAGTAATACATTATTACATTTCTTCTAGCTAGCAAAAGTCACATCACATCAAAGAGAATTGTGCATCTGTATATTTGCCATTTATGATGAAAATTTCTCTTTTAAAGAGCAGCTCCACACGACTAATAAGATTTGTGTGACAGATTTTTGGGTGTTTAGAGACATTTAAACATGTTTTAAGACACACTAAAGGGATACTTCACCCACAATGCTTAATTTTTTCATCAAGTATTCACTGTGTGCTGTGTTCAATCCATTTACTTGCAACATAAGTCAACAGTGTGTATGAGAAGGTGTGTCTTTCTGTTCATGCCAGTCGACATAAGTTTAGGTAAAACTTATGTTCCAAAAACACAAAATTCACAATAGCTGCGACAAGGTTCGTGCATACATCCATCCATGCATGCATTCGCACTCACACACACACAAACTCACAGACAGTCGGCCTCCATGGCAAATTAGAAACTTGTGGTTGCTACATGGTGGATAGATTTTGTTGTTGACCAGTGAACTCATGGGCGAAAAGAAATGAGATGGCAGGGTTAACCCACACCCACAAGGAACTCTGCTGAGTCCAGTGATGCCTCCCACATGTGTCTACAACAAATGACTCATAGTTTATTAAAAGGGTTGTGACTAAAGTGTAGGGGCAGAGCAAATCATAACCAATTAAAATGTCTATGTGTGTGTGTGTGTGTGTGTGTGTGTGTGCGTGTGTGTGTGTGACCATAGAGAGGTTGACCATATCATGTGAAACTATTTAGAAGCTATGCACCTTGTTGTTATGGGCCACTCCCATTGCCACACCCCCATTTTGCCAGTTGGCCTGATATGAGCTGTTAATCAGCTGTCCTTTGGCCCATGACCAACCCTCCTAAGCCTTCCATTTGGAAGTTAAGCACCTTTTTGCGACCGGTCACTCCCATTACCACACCCCCTTTTAGTCAACTGGCATGAACAGAAAGACACACCTTCTCACACGTACAGTTGACCTCCATGCCAAATTTCAGCCTCCAAGGACGAAAAGTGTGGCTGCCAAAAGGTGCAGAGATTTTTGTGTACTGATCAACCAGCCGACTGACAGTGAACCGTTGACAAAAGTAAAACAAAAGTTCAGTTTAAAAAGCTCTCTCCCCTCATGTTGTATAATTCAAGTCTTCAGTATCCAGTTGTAAGCTTCCCAAACACACATATTTTTTGCTGAAATCTCACCACAAAGACCACTTCCACAAAATCCTCTCACATGCAATCATGAATCGCGTGTGTGCACAAGCATGTCCATCCAAGCTGTTTGACCAGTGAAATGCACACACTTGAATATCTAACTCAGTGTAACTATGATGTATCTTTAATGAGGCGCTGCAGCCAGCAGATACAGAATATGTATGTGACATTGTCCTGATATGTAGAAAAAAAAAGTTTAACTTTTAAGCTAATTAAGGGGAAATAAAAAGCAAAATCTCAGTTCAAGGGGTTAACTCATGAATAAGATACTGCAAATTGAAAACCAACTTCGAACTCATTAATCTTTTCTCATAAAAACGAGAAAGGATTGCATAATGATGAGAAAAGATTTCATTATGACAAGAAAACCTTTTAATTTACTTTTTTTTTTTTTTGGATTACTGTGATATACTTTTGTGTATTGCCTTGACATACACTGTACATTTTCAGTTATCAAAACACTTTGAGACTTTCAGGGATAGTACATACCCTATGTGGCTATCTTGTTAGTAAAGATTTAAAGTACTGAGAATATTTTTTATTGTGTAATTGAATGGGTTGATTATTCACTTTCATCCATCACGTACAAGTCATTTTTTTAAAATAAGTCGCTTGTTTCTGTATTTTCCTTCTCTTAGCACTCTTTCTTTCTTCCTTGTTATCCTCAACACAATAGTCGAGAGTGATTTATGCTGTTTCGCCAGTCTCCTTTTCTTTTTCAGTTGATGACATTAATGTTATTTTTTCCCTTTTTGTTGGTGAAATTCAGGCATAGCACAGGTGCTGCCAAGCTGCATCCTTGGCTAAGATTCAGTGAATGTGTGATGTATGTTAATGTGGATGTGTGAAAATAGGAAAAGGCTTGGACTGATTCCCCCATCTTGCTCACTGGAAATGGATGCAAAGAGAACACTTGGCTATGGCTGTTAAACAAGGTGCACTGGCTCCCAGCCCTCTCGTAAATAACAGGAGAGGAGCTCTTTCCCAAGCCTGACTTCAGTGGAGCAGAGCTGTCTGGGATGCTGACTTCTGCAACCAGGACAGAGGCTGCCATGTTACATAAATTAAATTATTGTGGGCCAGTGATACAGCGACTGATTTATAACCATAAGCTCTTATTTCTAACACACTGCTTTTATAAACTGCTCCAAACAGATTTTGACCTAGAAATAGCAGCCGTTATGTAAAATATTTCTATCACTACCAGTTAGAGGGTATGCTATGTTACAGTCCCTCTTCACTCAAAAATGTGTTTGTCTTATGTTTATGTCCCCTAAAATGTCTGACCTTAACTATACCATCTTGTACCGACTAATCAATCCTCTACTGAAGAGAAAACTTTCTGTGTATGCCTCTAAAATTTGAGATTCAAACGTACCCCGGGCCAGCTAGATTTGGTACTTGCACTTGGTATTTGGTATCTGACAGCCAATCCCGTCAGCTGATGGGGTGCTGCTTTGCATATCATTAGCAGCAGCTCCGCCAATCACCATCAGTGTATTCAGAGTTTTCTGACACCGGTGTTTTATTTTGCAAAAAACAGCAAGACCAACTTAAAATGGATGTTCCACATGAAAAATAACTAAGGTATCTTCTCAATCTTCTTCATCGTTACATTATCAAATGACAGCACAATTTCCATGAGTACTGCAGGATGGTACTGGAAAAAAATTTCATGGTGAGATTTTCAAATATGGCACAATGTTCATGACAGCTGAAGACGGTACTGCCACGTTCTGTGAACAGAGCTCTGGTTACGAGTGGATGTGCAAGCAGGCAGCGAGGTGCAAATTTGAAAATGCAAATAGTGTTTGCATTTTCATAGATGCACATTTTTAATGAGGGCAAGATAAACAGTCCTCAGTTAATAAGGGGTGTCTGTCATTGGAAAAAAATATATAAAATATGTAATATTGATTATCAGAGACTTATTTTTTTAGGGGCTTTTAAAAAACCTGTAAGACATAACTGTTGTGCTCTCAATTGCAAGTTTGTTACACTATCGAAGGCTGCATCATGTCGTGCCAACAATACCACAGACATCCTATAAAGGAAGACCTCAAAGCTGCTTTGTTTCAGCCTGGCCTGATAATGACACTGTAAGAACCCTAAGATAACTGAGGTTTTTCAAAAGTTTAATATTTTTAGGCCAGAGAAACTACATATTTTTGGGGTCGCAAGGGATGTCTTCTCTCCAAGAGAGTAGATGTGGCCCTGACCAAATGCAAATTTCTTGTTGCTCTGGACAGCTGCTAACCTGGATTCCTATTCACTCATCAAAACTTTTTATGAGAACAGCCCTGTAAGTCTCAAAGGAGTACACAAGGAATGAGGCTGAGATAGGTGATGGAATGAAACATTAACCTGGACAATAACAATCAGATAAGGAAGTCAAAATTAAGCCACAGGATATAATTACAATTTCCTACTGCAAGCAAAGCACAGCTCGTAAAAATAAACAGAGTTCATTACCAGAGGATAAGAAAACACGGAGACTGCTTAGTCATTCCTGCGAGGATTAGAGTGTGTCCAAAAATCACAACACAGCTGCATATGTAAACTGGAAAAATAAAGGGTCAGGGAAATCAAAATTATAATGTCAAGGCCTCGGAGCCTGAAGGGCTTAAGTGGAATTTTGCATTTCCCATATCAAATAAGTTCAGATTCTTTACAGTCCCACGGTGCATTTGTGACGATGACATATAAACCTAATTAATTGGCAGTTTATTAGAATGTGATCTCAGCTCTCTGGCTCCCTTGCAGATCAACTGTTTTAAGCTCTTCTATGGAGAATAAATACAGAGGCCCTGATAGGCTTGGGTTGTTATTTAACACCAGTAACTGAACCATAGCAGGCGTACTATAACTTGATCCATATTATATACACATCAAAGCACATGCTTGTCCAACAGCATAATTTATCATGGTCTTCAAATCAAATAAATAAATAAATGAATGAAAACACATAGTAATGTATACGACCATGCATCGCTGCTTGTGATCAGCCCATACCAATAAACATACGAAGAGCGCTGAAGCATGTACTCCTAATTTGTCATGTCATCAAAATGTACCTGCATAATGAGAGGAGGATAATAGCAGTGTTGTGAGAATTGTGAAGGCTTAAGGCCAAGATAATTTTCTCACAATATTACATCTTTTGCCTCATTTTATTCATCACAAAAGGGGCTCAACTGAGACTAAATTTGATTTCTAGCAACTGCCACATCACAACAAATAAGGTGAAACATGCCTCCTCTAACTTACTATCCTGAATTGAGATACTGAAAACACTATTGATGTTGCCATAGTAATAAAGCATTAGCTCTATTTTGTAATGACGCATAATACTGAGATCAAGTCCTTTGGTGTATTCAAAAGCCTCCTCCTCAAAGGAGAAATGCATGAAAAACCCCAAGTTGGGAGTATTGTGAAGGTTTGTAATTATGGCTAACTGTTCAATCTAGAGGAAATAAACAGGATCTTCTTATGACAAGGCTTCCATTATGGTGTGCATGAAGAGAGTATAATGGACACTTCATGCTGTCACGAGAGCATGTCAGTTCTTGTCTTGTCTCAATCAGAGGTAATAGATGTGTATGCATGGATGGATGTCTTGATAGTTTTGCCACGTCTTACTCACACAGAGTTTCACACAGATATTTTGCTGAACCTCTCAAGTGACAGTCATGACTACCAAGTCACATTCTCTCACAAGCAGGATATATCAGCCATCTATAATTTCTGCAAAGAATGAACATATATCCAATGTGCTCAAGTTAACCAACAATGGGTGTTCTTTCAAAGCTCACACCTGAATGCAGCCTTTAACTTGAGAGACAATTAGTCTATTCTCCCTCTCATTGTCCTGAAATCTGAACAATGAATCATTACCTCTTTTCATTATGCTCTGAAACCTGCTCCCTATCTAACGAGAGGTGTGAGCTGATAATATTGTTGCAGAGATGCGCATCAGGGGCTGCTACTACTCTGATGAATTGAAATTACAGAAACTGAGTAATTGTTTGCACTGGTGCCAGCACAATGGATGCTACTTGGGACACGAGAGAGCAGAGAGCTGAGAGCAGGCGCCTATGTTTCAGAATCACACTAACTGTTCACACCTGTGCCTTCCAGTTAACTACATCAGGGACTGTGACAATGACAAAAAACTGTCCAGGTTGAACAGAACGGAAACTGGGGCAAGATGTAGGAGAATATTATGAGGGAAGAGAAAAAGTACAGCTATGTGCCTATGTATGTATTTCTGGGATCATTTTGTTGTTGTTGTTGTTGTTGTTGTTGTTGTTTTGTGTGTACTGTCAAATGAAGATGAGCTTATGCCACCATGGGATATTACCAAGCAAGTTTGATATCAGAACATTTATTCAGGTAACTACAGTGTTGTGATATTGTAGGTTTAGCTACTACTGCTCTGCTACTGGATTGATTTCTTTCTGTAAATACAGCTTGCTAACATCACTGTTCAGTTTAGTTCGAGAAATCGTTTAAAAATGCAATTAACACTTGAAAAGTTGTCAAGGATAGCACAATAAAGTTGAAAATGTATTTCCATTGTGATCCATCACAATACAATAGTCATAGATAAATAGACAGATAGATAGACATATAGATAATATAATATACAGCTGGCCGCTTTCAAAACATGAATTTAAACTGAACACACTCCATAAGCTAAGCCTTTATTTTCTGTCAGGAGCTTCACAGGTTTATTGTGTCCTTTAGAGTTTCACAGCTTGCTCCACTCAAATGCTCAAGAGTACAAAAAAGAACTTTTACCTCTAATTGCCTGAAACCTGGAGAGACAGAGGTTTGCGATGCCCTGCACATGCTATGCACACGAACATATTCAACCCAAGTAAATATAGCATACTAAGCCATGCTGAGCTGTAATTGCACTGCTCCAGCCTCAACGGGTAGCCACTGTCCCATCCCTACGTGAGCTTTCCACTCTGATCAGTTTATTTTGTTATACTTGTAGCTTTTGCTTGAGCATTTTGGATTAACCACCAAACCAGGGAGAGTTAGCATCACTGATCTATAGATTAGTAGCTAAGAGTACCCCACGGCACACAGCAGCGAGGCTTCATGAGGCAGATTCATTTGGAAAGGAGCAGATATGTCGATGAGGCCACAGCTTGACAACAATCCTCTATTAAAAAATAACCAAATGCATGAGCCGAGGCAGGTTGTGTTAAGGAAAGCAAGTATTTAATAACAGACTCAGGGAACTAAAGAACACTGCGAGCACACATGACAGCAACAACAATGACCAGACCGAGACTGAACTGGAAACAAGACTTAAATACACCAGAAACAAACAAAGAAACAAGAGTCACCCGGGGAAAGGGTTGGAACACAAAACTGGAGAACACGGGGGATCGGCTGAGGGAAACTCTGGAGTGGGAACAGAGCAATCGGGGCTAATTAGCCAAACACAGGACAGCCGTGGAAGGCTGGGTAGGGCAAAAGACTGACACAGAGAGCACAGGAAACTACACCGAAGCACAGGGAGACACAGAAAACAAACACTGTCCCAACAAAGTCCAAAAACACAGAACCATGACAATAACTCCTAGAATGAACTGGACACAACATATTGTTGATAGTACCGACTGATGTAAGGGTATCTTATGGTGAATTTGCCCTTTCACACTTTCACATTCTAGTTGGTAGTATACCCAACCCACCCAAATGTGGAAAATACATACAGTGCCATCACACTAGGCTACTCAGTGCAATTCCTTTTCCCATCCTATGATATGACAACAAGACCCTTGATGATCAGAATGGCAGAGCACCAGTCTGCAATTAAAAATGCAAACAGGCAGTCCAGTGGCCCTCTGTTTCACACACATGAAACACCCCTGGGGATTCATACTGGTGCACCGGTACAGAAAACATTCACGGCTCCAAATGAGGGAGCCCTTTTGAAACGGCTGGCTTATTGGATAACAGAACTGAAGAGTCGCACACCTGTGGCTACAAATGAAGAACTAGATTTAAGTATGTTTTGTACCTTTTTGATGCTGGACTTTTGAGGCATATTTTGTCGTGGGCATATTTCTGGATTACCCGTGCAGCTCTGTGGACACACCCTAAATACACCATGTGAATAACGATTACTTTCTGTAATGACTGTATTTAAGCACTTGTCATTCTTTGCATGGTAACAGGTCCTGAGATCATGTATTGATTGAAACATCAATCAATGCAGAGATGATATTGTGCGTGCGGGAATGCAATATATTTTTCCCCATAGCTTTTTAAAGGGATCGATTCCCCGCTCCACAGAGCCGACAGCAACTGGTGTTCATGTTGCTCTTCATTCATTTAGCACACCCAAACCAACACCTACAGTACTCCCACATGTGAAGACAGAATAGTAAGGCGAGAGTGAAGTGGAGTTAGGCTTTCAGCAATCAGTGCAGCTCTCTTGTGGATCCAAACACAGCCTGAGATCTTTGGGCAGAGTTCTTCGGGTTGTTCCACAGTCGAGGCTCAAAACTAAGGCTGGGGAAATGCTGGAGGATTATCAACACGATTTCTGCCAGATTTGTCTTTCGCAACAAATCAAAGGAAAATCCCAGTTGGAGGCTTGGTCAGGACTGATGGTCAGCTCAGATTATATGGTAGTGTGACTGTTTTACAGATTCGGTCTTAACCTCAACTGACCTGCAGACTGATCTGAGCCTCCCCAGTGATGTTATACATTTTATATGTACAAGCCAACATCTGCAGGGGCCTGAATAATTCTTGTCATGTGTGGGAATCATCCGCCGTCAACAGCTGAGTTTGGAGTCGGGTGAGGCAGAAGCGATATATTGAAGATAATCATGTGTGCATACCAAAGGCGCTCAGAAATTAAAACTATGGGAAGTGCTGTCTTACAGCTCTATGTGCATTTCTTGCCAAGTTAATATCACCTTTTTTCTAATGAAGCCTATTCACGTCCAGCTTTCACTGCAAAGAGCTCCCTGTGGCAGGCACAGCTACCACTGAGAAGCAAAAAAAAAAAAAAGAAAGAAAGAAAATCAGTGAAACCCATTGTTCTGTGAGTGATGCAATGCCTTTCTAAACCAGGTGAGATTTCGAAAGTCTTCTAGCCTGAAGGTGATCAAGCTTTCTCTGTCATGGCCCCTAAGCTCTGGAACGACCTGCCTAATGACATCAGGGGAGTGAAATCAATGTCCTCCTTTAAAACTCTTTAAAATAACTTTTTTTTTTTTTTTTTTCTTTTTTGTTAAGTTTACTAACTCTTAGTATGTTGGTATAATAGATTGGTGGTATACTCCTGTTCTGTATAGATGGCTCTACTGTTGTTCCTTCTACTGAGCCATTGTACAAAGTTCATCCTACAAAATAAAGTAGCCCACCGTATATTGTCAGAAAACAACCTCTAGTCACAGTTAATGTTGGATGATGAACAGGTTAAAAAGCTGAACACAAAGTATACTGCAAATTATTTTTCTATTATTCTTAAATAGGTTTTTACAGTTTAAAGCACACGGAAGATATAGCAGACTGAGATGATTTCCCGTGCAGTTTAATCTCTGAACTCTGAAGACATCTGCCAACATCATTTAGTCAGAATGGTAATGGAGGCGACCCACAGCCATTAATGATGGCTGAATTGTTACACTATTTGCTCAACACTGCTGCCATAAGAATTGAAGATAAGACTCTCCTTTGCCTTTAACATTCCTCTGTTCCTCTTCCCACCACTTACCCCTCTGCAGTCCTTCCTCTTCACACCAAACCCAGCAGTAGCTTCAAGCACAGCATAAATAATTCATTGTTTGAAACGGACACAGTGAATACCAATTCCCTCATATTGCCCGGCACCATCATCAAGGCTGTGATTTCACATCCTGAGGTCATTAACTTCATCGGTGGCATGATGTCTGCAGCTCTAACTGGTCAGTTCAGACAGCTGACACCAAGGTTGGGCACACACCGGCTTTAAACACACTACGTTTTGAAATAAATGAGCACAATGTATTGCATCAGTTTCCTCGATGCAGTCTATCCTTGGGAGTTGCTGTTCCCAACGCATGTGGGTGATGTAGCTTGGTAGCGGGACTGTCAAGTTTACCTGTCTTCCTGCCTGCTTGCCTCCCTGCCAGCCAAATAAGAAGAGTGAAGAAATTATATGCTCATTGTTGTTTAAAATTTTTTTGGAGAGTCCCTGCCAGTAGTTCCACAGAGATCAGTGAGTGGACTGGCATCAACCACTGGAACAGACACAAAAATAGACCCTGTGCTGGAACAATACGATCTACACTGCAGAACTCATCCTCAGTATATTTTTATAGTCTTTTGTGCATACAGTACTGCAGGGTATCAAGCACTGCTTGTGACACTGGCATTAGGATTCACTTTTTCCTTGACACTTTACAGTCCACCATGCATGAATGGTCCTCTGTTACACAATCCAAATGACTTTCTTCATGCTTTGCATAAAAAAAAAAAAAAACACATTGCCTTCACTTGGTCAACCTCTGTGGCCTCTCTAGATACTCTCCTCCAAGATGATAATCCACTGAATATCAATGCAACTGAAGCCACCATGCCATCTGTAGCAGTACACATGTTTATATGACGCAAACCAGAGAATGACAGTTAAATTAATTGCATTTTCAAATCAGGGCCTCTGTCCAGGACACAAACTGCGTAAGTATTGCCAAACGTTTTATTCTTAAAGCGGCGGCAATGCTTGATTTCAGCGTCCCCTCAAAAAGTAATTGAAAAATGGACAAAAGAAGAAAAGATTCATGGATTCTGTGGCTCAGAATGAATACTGTTGTTGTTTTTTTCACAGAGACTTTGAAGTCTGTCTCCAATAACCTAACAATCAATCTGAAAGACCTCAAACAAATCCTGCAAGATAATAATTGACTGACAATGCAAAGCATGAGTAATAACTGATTCTTGCCAATTGCACAAGGCAAAGCTATATGTCAATTGTCACACATCTGAAACTCTTTTCCACTGGGATTGTGCCTGACGGAAAGAGTCGTACATGGGGATTGTATATTTTTGAAATGTGTTTTCTCAGAGCAGCTGAGAGATTTAACTGGGCTGGTGATGGCACTGATAGGTGCTGGGATCTGATTATACAAGGATACAAGGATACAAGGAAGTTTATTTGTCATTATACAACAGGTTGAATAATGAAATTAATTATTTAATAATATTATATAATTATGTGGCATCCCTTTTCTTTTAAATCTTTATTTTATTGTTGGCTTTGAGTTGATATTGATTTTCATCTATTATGCATGTTTAGGCCACATGTTTATATTGATTTCCTGGTGTATTTGGTAACACTTCATTTGGTAACACTTTATTTGGACATCTACAAAGTAGATGTCCAACAATGTGTCACTTACTTATTTGTTGCATCCCTACATATTCTGCAACCTTACACCTGACCCTGTTTTGAACCCTAACCTCAACCCTTACCCAGACAGCGAATGACTGCAGACTACTTTCACACCAATGTGTCACTTGAATCTCAGTAGACGTTTTAGTGACACATAAATTGGCTGTCAGTATTGGTCTCGCCATACAAATGGTGACTAAAGTAGTTTGTCACAGGTAACACATCCTGCTCAAGACACTATTATTCATACAGTACTAGCACATTCTGGAGAGATGAGACTCATAGATATGCCAGCCATCTGGGTTTTGATATAGCAAACTCATTAGCTGTTTTGCTGTAGCAGTTTCTCTTCATTTCTGTTAGCTTTGCAAAGTTATTCATTCTTACTGTTTACAATCTGACGGTGGAGATGGTTTAATAAGTATAACTACATGAGTACACATCAAAATAGATGTTTACATTTGGTTCACTGAAGAGCTAATAATGCTTGATTTAGATGTAAATGTGTGCACTGGGGATGACTGTGTGTCCCCGTAGCATTTTGTTGTATATTTTTTTCTTCTTTTTCCTAGTCCTGCCTGGCTGTGTAGCTAAAACCTGACAAGATAATAACCTATATTTGTACATGTTGACATGACAGACTGCTCAGACATTACTCAATACCACCAGGATAAAGTAACACAGATCCTGCACTCCCTGGTGCAATATGAATTTCTTCCTGCATCAGCACAAAACACAGACACACACACACACCAACGCATACTCACACACACACACACACACACACACACACACACACACACTCATTCACTCAGGCACTAGCTTAGTCAGCAAAAGGAACAACAGGTGTCCAGCCCCCAACATTGCCGGGGTCTCAGAGCAGCTCAGGCTCATACAGCAGGTCAAAAGGCCAGATTGCTTTTAGAGACATACTAAACAGAAACAAGACATCTTCCTGTAAGGCCTGGCTCCTGGATCTTCAATATACTACCTCCTTGTTTACGGTGAAAATGGTATAAGGTATGTATACAGAAGGAACTTAACGTTCACATAATACATTCCAGACGTTGTGGTCATTGCATAAATTTTTAATAGACTGTGTTTTCTATTGCCACCCTATCATCTTACAAATCAGATTTTAAGTGAGAGGTCCTGACACTGAATGGCCCGAGTTCATGATAAGGGCAGGTTCATTGTCATGGTCCTTGCTTCCTCACACCCTGGTCGTGGAGCTGAACATACTGCTCATCTCTGTCTGGCCAACTGAGTGATGGATTTCCAAACTCTGCATCAGCCAGAGCTATTAAGTGGTCTGCTGGAGCGAAATGGCTTCACCGTTGACAAGGCACTGCAATTGGCTCAGCAATTCCTGCATGCCATTGTCTCAGACCTCTGTGACTAAGTTAATTTCTTGCCAGACAAGCGCAAACGCTTATATGCTGACACACACAACAAATAACAAGCAAGAAATACAACAAATCCCATTCCCAACAACGCCTTTTGTTCCCACTAGTTATCAGTGCAGAATTCTGATGTAAGAAATGACCCGAACCAAATGAATTCCCCTCAAAAGAGCTTTTTTTTTTTTTTCCTTCAGCAGCATGGCTTATTCTGTAATAGCCTCTTTTGTTATGAGACTGCTGCAGGCCTTCGCCATCATATATTTGTCATCTCCAATTTCATGATGTTTTTGCGGATTTCTGATTAAGGTATTCCACTTCAGTTTAAATATGACAACAGTAAACGAGGATTAGTGATTAAGTAGCATGATGCCACTCATTTAGCTGCTAAGTGTTGGGGGAATATACTGTATAGTCATTTTCTGATCCCTCTGCAAAACTGTCCTACCTGTTTCTACATTTTCTGTGGTCATATTTGATTTTTACCAGATAAAGCCTGTCTTTATATTCATGGTGACAGGCTGGAATGGTTCAGACGACTTCTGGCCCTCTGTGATTTAAGTGTGCCTGACATGGTTGGCCAAACAAGGAACTGGATTCCCCAGCCCAAAACGCACTCACTGCAGCTATTTCCCATAAGATCTTGTGCACACACGAGGGGCCTACAGCAACAGTGATGTATCTGAAGACAGAGGAAGAACCAAGAAAGAAAAGGCAGCCGCTTACTTGATGCAACACAGTCTACACTAGCATCAGGAGGAATACAGTATGATCAGAAGTGGCAACAACAAAGTGGAGCTCAATATTGGAAATAAGTTTCTAATGTCTTCTGCATATACACACACACACACACACACACACACACACACACACACACACACACACACACACACACATATGTATATATATATATATATATATATATATATATATATATATATATACATATATATACAGTACAGGCCAAAAGTTTGGACACACCTTCTCATTCAATGCGTTTTCTTTATTTTCATAACTATTTACATTGTAGATTCTAACTGAAGGAATCAAAACTATGAATGAACACATGTGGAGTTATGTACTTAACAAAAAAAGGTGAAATAACTGAAAACATGTTTTATATTCTAGTTTCTTCAAAATAGCCACCCTTTGCTCTGATTACTGCTTTGCACACTCTTGGCATTCTCTCCATGAGCTTCAAGAGGTAGTCACCTGAAATGGTTTTCCAACAGTCTTGAAGGAGTTCCCAGAGGTGTTTAGCACTTGTTGGCCCCTTTGCCTTCACTCTGCGGTCCAGCTCACCTCAAACCATCTCGATTGGGTTCAGGTCCGGTGACTGTGGAGGCCAGGTCATCTGCCGCAGCACTCCATCACTCTCCTTCTTGGTCAAATAGCCCTTACACAGCCTGGAGGTGTGTTTGGGGTCATTGTCCTGTTGAAAAATAAATGATCGTCCAACTAAACGCAAACCAGATGGGATGGCATGTCGCTGCAGGATGCTGTAGTAGCCATGCTGGTTCAGTGTGCCTTCAGTTTTGAATAAATCCCCAACAGTGTCACCAGCAAAACACCCCCACACCATCACACCTCCTCCTCCATGCTTCACAGTAGGAACCAGGCATGTGGAATCCATCCGTTCACCTTTTCTGTGTCTCACAAAGACATGGCGGTTGGAACCAAAGATCTCAAATTTGGACTCATCAGACCAAAGCACAGATTTCCACTGGTCTAATGTCCATTCCTTGTGTTTCTTGGCCCAAACAAATCTCTTCTGCTTGTTGCCTCTCCTTAGCAGTGGTTTCCTAGCAGCTATTTGACCATGAAGGCCTGATTGGCGCCGTCTCCTCTTAACAGTTGTTCTAGAGATGGGTCTGCTGCTCGAACTCTGTGTGGCATTTATCTGGTCTCTGATCTAAGCTGCTGTTAACTTGCGATTTCTGAGGCTGGTGACTCGGATGAACTTGTCCTCAGAAGCAGAGGTGACTCTTGGTCTTCCTTTCCTGGGTCGGTCCTCATGTGTGCCAGTTTCGTTGTAGAGCTTGATGGTTTTTGCGACTCCACTTGGGGACACATTTAAAGTTTTTGCAATTTTCCGGACTGACTGATCTTCATTTCTTAAAGTAATGATGGCCACTCCTTTTTCTTTAGTTAGCTGATTGGTTCTTGCCATAATATGAATTTTAACAGCTGTCCAATAGGGCTGTCGGCTGTGTAGTAACCTGACTTCTGCACAACACAACTGATGGTCCCAACCCCATTGATAAAGCAAGAAATTCCACTAATTAACCCTGATAAGGCACACCTGTGAAGTGAAAACCATTTCAGGTGACTACCTCTTGAAGCTCATCGAGAGAATGCCAAGAGTGTGTAAAGCAGTAATCAGAGCAAAGGGTGGCTATTTTGAAGAAACTAGAATATAAAACATGTTTTCAGTTATTTCACCTTTTTTTGTTAAGTACATAATTCCACATGTGTTCATTCATAGTTTTGATTCCTTCAGTGAGAATCTACAATGTAAATAGTCATGAAAATAAAGAAAATGCATTGAATGAGAAGGTGTGTCCAAACTTTTGGCCTGTACTGTATATATATATATATATATATATATATATATATATATCACACATAAATTAAATACACATAAATAAAAATTAACTTTCAAAACAATAGGCGCACCATCCTCATTACATTGTAATCCCATTTGCACAACCATGTCTTCATTGCCTACAGGCTAAAAAACCCTTCTGTTTCTTGCCTTCATTTACATTTCCCCCTTCAGGATCTTATTGTTTAAAATGTTTAGACTTTGAATATTTAAGATGTGTTTGTTTTGGAAAGCACTCGAGACCCAATTAAAACCCTTTGAGGGTCTCACCCGCACCTGCAATATTTTATTACATTCTCTTCTGTTTATCATATATGTTGCATATTTTTTTCTCATGCTCCATGTGAGTGAAGTAAATATAGTTATCTTCAACATACTTGTAGCAAATTCAAAAGATAGAGTCACTGAAGAACTTTCACATTAGGTTTTCGTTTCCCAAGTCAGCATCTGATGCATCCTCAGCTGGCACATACGCCTCATCAGTCTCTGACGTGGTTGTTTTTACATTTATTTTATCAAACCGTTATTTGTCCAGGCATGTCACTCAGAACAAATTCTTTTTTACAATGGCAAATGAAGACCACAAGAATCTACAAAAGAAAGAGCCCTGCCAGTCCATTGCATGAGATGACCAGGTGTTTTTAATATTTTGCACACTGAGTAAGGCACTACATCGTTGGCAATTTGAGCAGTAAACACAGCTGAAAAATTCCCAATAATACATCGAACCTCAGCGTAATCCAACAATAATAGGCATCTCAAGACCATAAAAATCATTCTGGTCTTTAGGGAAATTAACAGAGATTCGGAATTGGGTTGTTTAACAAGCTGGGCATGAAAGCGCTGAAAGAGAAGTAAGGAGAACTGTCAAGAGTTGTTGGTCACGTACAGTCTCCGGTGTGTCCCGTCCATTGTAGTGAGTGAGGTCTGGCTGCAGCGCTGCTCTGTCTGGGGGCCTTATCTGGCTGTGGAGCACGGAGCTCTGTGCTGCTGTCTCTATTGGCATGGTGATAGAGGGAAGGCCTGCCTCCCCAGATAAACATTCCCTCTATTCTCCCAACAGCCCAGCAGGCTTCATGTTTGCTGCAGGCATTGTAGAAAATGCTCCCACAGCCATTAGACATCAACAAGGCTGCTGGTGACAAGTTGGCCTCCGTGACTGGAGACGATAAAGGATGAAGGGCCAGGGGAAATGCAAGGAAGCGGGAAGACAGGTATAAAGATCGAAGAGGGAAAAAAGAGTGAGGACAAAGGGACAGGGGGATTGATGGAGTCAAAATGAAGAAATATGCATTTCAACAACTTATTTAGTCTTAAATTCGTATTTTTCCTGATTCATAGGAAGTGATAAGCATTATTTCAGATATCATTTCATATTTTTGGAACATGTGGGCCCTTTTTGAGAATAAGTGAAGATATTCTACCCTAATAGTTTTCCACTTGTTTTAACACCAGAAAAGTGAAGCTGCAATCAACTGAGAGCTGCTTTTAAATTTGGAATTAATATGTCCCAGCTTTCAAAATGTCCCTCCTTGACTTTTAGCGGACCTACTTCCTGCATGAACAAGTTGTATTGTTTCTTAATCATGCAGGGAAATCATAGTTATGGTTATATTTCCTCACATAAATCGACAACTTCTCTCAGACACCCCAAATCCACAGGCCTTACTCATGCTGGAAACAATACTTCAAGACTCAGTGCTAGACTAAATAATCCTGTTATATAATTGACACTTTTGTAGCTCAGCGGGATGGAGGTGAACTGAGGAAAGATTGAGAATGGAGGGGGATGATGGAGGGAAGGAACAATTTTGGGTTAGGAGGCAGGGGAGAGGCGGAGGGATGGAGAAATCGGAGTCCTAATCAGCCTCTTTCATGAAACTCTTTTCGAACTTATCTTCTCAGCTACAATATATTTCCCCACACAGTACCTCAGCTCAAAACATACCCACAGCAGATAATTGCTTTGCCTCACTGTTATTGCAAGTTTAATGTAACACTTTTTTAAACAGGGTGAAATGGTGACCTTTTTATTGAATAAAACCAAGCAGGAGTTTGAATCGGAGCAGTTACCATGGCAACCAATTAAAAAGTCTGGATGAGCAAAGATGTAAAATCCTAGGCATAAAAAAGAACTAGACCACCAGAGCTGCTACAAATAATTAAGCTAAATAGAAAAACCAAAGAACTGCTAACAATTTGAAATAGTTAATTAAAAAAGTAGCATTGTTAAACGAAAATTTCAAAGATTTCAGAAAATCATAATACTTTGCCATTGAAGATCAGTCTGTATGAAAGTGGATTATCCCACTTATTACAAAGCTTTACCTTATGAAAGATGTATGTTGACTCTAAATGCACACCTAAATTGACAGTTTGGTAGGTTAATGGTCCAGACGCCTCTTGAGAATCAGCTACTGGCCCAACTTCTTTCTGTAGAGTTAGTTACTAAGTTAATTAGTTACTTCTGGTTGGTTATGGCACTGCAGAGTGCCACAACAAAATACCATATTTACCAGTTTTATAATCAAACTTGATGTCAAGTGCAAATACAAACAATGTGGTAGTGCTTACACTGAAAATTTTATCCATTGTGTGTTTCCAAGCAGCAGACACGCCTGCTGCTTGTCTTTACACTTCAGATACAATGTCGATAGCAAGGCATCTGTGAGCCTTCCAAGTTCATCAGTTTTAAACATCGCAAGCCTCTGTTTCTTTTTACAGTTACTTTTATTGCAAGGACTATGACCCAGTCAACATTTGTATGTATGACCCATGTGGGTACTAAATAGGTTGAAAATGGGTCGTATATGGTATTGTCCACAGGGTGCATAATGGCCCCATGTCAACTGCCAACACGTATTTAATGCAGTTAGGTGGGGCCCAACTAGGCGACATATGCAAGGCCCATCTGGGTTCCATCTTTAAGCTTCATGTGGATGCCACATAGGAACTACATTAGTACCCAACTCAAGCTGGGGACTCAAAGTTTTTCATAAATGTATTGTTTATTTGGTTTGGGATTTTATTAGATTTAATAGCTTGTATCTTTGCTATGAAGTCCACCAACTGGAAATTGATCAACCAATCAGAGTGCACGACCTCACATAGACTTGACTCCAAGTTGAGATTCTTGGGCAGGCACACAACACCCATATAGAAACCCTTTCAATCCAACACCTCTTAAATAGTATCACTTTATATCCAGAAATGATATTTTCATTCAAGAAAAAAATGACTTTCACTGACCAATCTTAATTCAATAAAGCCATGTAAAATTGCATTTGATTCCTTTATGGTTACTTTGCCTTGTGAGAAGCACATATTCACAGATAAAGAATGATTTTGTGTAGAACATGATCATTAGGTTTTAGGAATCACCAATTCGTCAGAAGGCATGCACACTTCAGATGTGCCAGGGGACTGTGCCATCTGTGGGCACTCCGAGGTCGTTGTTAATGTGGGGAAAGAACATCCACTTGAGTGCCACACCACTCTTCGGGGCAGGGAGCAGTACACTGAGCTGGCAGATTAGACCACCTGGTCCTGCCAGACTGTCAGCCTATTTATACCCAGGACAATAATTTAGACCAGGACTGGCCAGGCCTGCCCAGAAGCAGAGACACAGTGACCCAGAGGGAGGGAAGTCTGTGTGAGGTTCCTCTGGAGGAGAAAAAATTGATCTAATGGATACTCAGATGACCTTCTGCCTTCTTTTCCCTGTATGGTTTTCCCAGAGGAGCGAGCCAATGACAGTGTTTTTCTCCTCTGCCTGCTGTCATCTCCCTAGCCCCAGCCACATGGGAAAAGCTCTGAAAGTAAGATGTTTAAACATGATCTGCATTATGCTTTGTATGCAACAGTTTCTTGGCAGCCTCTGTCCATGTGTAGACTTTTCTATTTTTACCCTTTGATATATAAAACCATTCTTTGCTTGCTTCCCCCGTATCTATGTGCTTATATCTCTGGCAGTCTTGGATATTAAAGGTTACAACCACAGGACTTCAAACTGTCAGTTTAGAAATGTCTGTAAAGAATTTAGTGAAAAGACGTTTATGTATTCTGCACGCACAACACAGAACTCATTACAGACTGACTTAAAGCTGTCGAATTTCTATAGGAGAATTTAAATCACTTATGAAGGTCTTGGACATGGACTGTAATGGGAAATGTCTATGTTCTGTTTATTTATGAACCTTGCAACATTTTGATGCACTTTCATTTACTGTTTTATGTTGTTTTTCTTGGCCGGATCTCTCCTTGTTACAAAGTTCCTAACCCCAGTACGATTTCATTCATTTATTCATTCATTCATTTTCCAAACTGCTTGTCCATAAGGGTCACAGGCCCAGTGCAATTGACCAAGTAAAATAAGAAAAAAAGACTGCCCTCAAAAGAACAAAAAATGAGACTAGGGATGAGACATTTCTCATTTAAACAGTCACACACACACACACACACACACACACACACACACACACACACACACACACCAGACCAAACACATGATACCTTCCGAGCTAGACTTGGCAGAGATAATTAGAATATCTCACTGATATCAGCTTAGCTTCAAAAAACACCTTTACCACCCAATTTGAAAGTTGCTGCTCAAGTTCATTTGCACTGTGCCAAGAGCACAGGCATAGTTACTTAACATGTCACAGTGATAGAGTGAAAAGGAGAGCATTTGCCGGGGCTGCCATTAGTCAGCCTTTTTAGTTAATAGACACCCTGTCCTTTGGCTCTCCTTTGAAAAGAGGTAAGGCTGGAGGTAGAGAGGAGACTAAATACATTGTAATTAGTTATTGAGAGGAGAGGTAGGTGCCCACTGCATTGGACAATGTAACCCGGTGTAACATGAGAAATTCACTGGGAGAGTAACATTAATCTATTTGCTTTCTGTCACCTCTCTGGACATCCATGGCAGTTTCAGATAGTGTCAGGCTGTCTGGCTTTGGCCAACTATCGACAACATTCTGAAGTCCAAATGGCAAAAGAACAAATTAGAGACTCGCATTAAGGTCAGTCACACTGTATACTCTGGTAATAACAAATCAGTAGTCATACAGTATATATATCATAGACTTCGCAAAGAAGAGGCAGTTATTACAACAGATAATTAGGCCAGAGGCAACACTACTTACAGCACATCTATAATTCATGAAAGCTGCCACATTATAACAAAGTTCAAAACACTGGCTGGAAATAGTGACTGTCTAATAAAAATTATTCCAGTAATAGAGCAGCATATGCTCCACTAAATTAATCTAAGTACCAGTAATACTGCACAGAGTGATGCAGCAATGTGGCTATGGGAACATTTTGGCAGCCATGTCTGTTATGCAAAGAGGGGAACAGGAGCTTAGAGCTGTTGAGCTGTGAGAACAGGTGGGGTGTCTGTGTGTTGCTTGCTGTATGTGTGTGAGTGTGTGTGTGTGTGTGTGTGTGTGTCCGTCTATACATTTCTGCACAAATGCCATACAAAAATACACACATAGTTTTGCATGTGTACGGTATGTGTGTTGTGGCTTCCTGTGCATGTGAGTTCATGCGTTTGAATTCGGGGCCTCGTGCTACAGAGGAGTTACAAGTGAAAAGGAGAGAAATATTCAGTGTTGGCAGGTTGTATGCTGCTAATACCTGATACTTGGACACTTGTAAAGTTTCCTCTCCCCTTCTGGCTGGAGGGTGGCCAGTGGTCACAGAGAGGGAAGTCATGGAAGACCAGAAAATCAGAGGTGAAAAGTAACTTGGCACAACAAATTAAGCGCTGGAGATGATTTTTCATATTTTTAGTTATGCTTTTTTAAATTATTTGCTTATAAATCTGTTTGAGTATTGTGTTTGCCTTGTATGTCCATTCCTACTTTTACTTGAGTATGTGCTATTTTTAAAAATAACATTGCTAGGTCCAGTGACATTTAGCATTTATTGCCAATTAGTCAGTCTGGACTAAGCCTGCTATAACTAATATTCCAGCTTTGTTGATATGAACTAAAAACAAAATTAATTTACAATAAATAAATAAATAAATAAATAAAACATTCCCAAATATTTTGTTGACAATGACACATAAAATTATTTGCATAGTCCATGCCAAGATGGGTAATCAGTGTATTTATGGGGAGAGGCTTTAAGGAGAGGCTTTGGGGACATGCACAAAATTTGGTGATTGCTTTAAAGCAACACTGCAGTTCATTACTTGCTTTAGGGAGTCACTCTTGCTTTTTGTGGTGACAAGAGCTCTCATTCTGGCTTTGGTAAAATTTGAGCACAGAAGCAGATCAAAATATTACAGTGCTCTTTTAACCTCAGGCTGGAATTCACTTTGATTTCAGTCCCTGACAGACCAGAGGTTACTGCTAATCCTGGTCAGCAAACTCATTGCCACTGCAAGCGACATGTTGGCTTGGACGTGCCACTGGAGACAGCCCTTTTTGAAATCCCAGGTCAATCAAAAGAACTCTAATTGAAACAGTCCAAAAGATCTGGCCATGAGAGAAGTGCCATGTTGTTAACTGATCTGGAGATAGACTTGTTGGCTTTTAAATTGAGAGGGAAAGGAACGGGCCTGATGCTAGATAATCCATTGTTCCCCCTGGACATCAGACTGACTGCTTGGCTTCATCCTGCAGAATATTGCCTGTAGGCCTGCTGTTACTTGGTAAAGCTAAACCAGATAGCACATGGAAATATCTGCATGAAAATGCTCTTCCACAGAGCTGAAACTACTTGGCACTAATGGCTCGACAGGTTTAATGAATTAAAAATTGACAGCAATTCATGCAGGGTTCCCAGGAATAAGTACCAATGGTAACTTGACAGAAGATAATATCTTGGAGTGTGTGTCTCTTTCCAGTATCAAATGAGATAAATATCCCGCTGCTGTGTGTGTCAGCATACACGTGTGTGTGTGTGTGTGTGTGTGTGTGTGTGTTAGAACAATTTTCAGAGAGCGTTGCATTGACTCATGATGATACATGAGAAAAACAGAGAGAGGGAAGAAGGTTTCTCACAGTTTTCTCTCATAAATGCTTTCTACTTGTCTTTTGGCACAGACAGAACTTAATTTGACACTGGACCTTTCATCTTGAGACTCTCAACAACAGAAGAAGAACAATATGAAACAACTAAATCTCAGTCATGTAGAGTGTGTGACCTTAACTTGGAACATCCTTAATCTCCTTCCTTGTAAAGCAATAACTAGAGGACATCACAGCATCTTCAATACAATATTGAAATGTATCCACTGTAAAATTGCACACTGAAATTAATCAGTAACAAGCCAATATGTGGGTCCCTGATTCTATTTTCTGTGCATAAGGCAACATAAATCATTGTGAACCTCATTAAATGCCTAGCGAGTTCTAGGTAATTTCCCTGTGAGGCAGCTTGGCCCAAAGCCTCAAAAACCACATGACTGTCTCTGGCCTCAGCAGGGCTTGGCAGTGCAGAGAGAGAGAGAGAGGGAGAGGGAGAGAGAGAGGGAGAGAGAGAGAAGGAGAGAAATCAGATACAGAAAGAGAGGGAGCCAGAAAATCAACGATACAGAGAGAGAGAGGGAGAAATAGATGGATGACTGCTTCTTAAATGATGAGCTCTTCTCTATCTCTGTTCAGGCGGTGATAGTGACTGAGGGGGTGGTGGACCTGTGGCGATCTCACTGTGCTCCACACTCTTATTACATAATAAGCACTTGCACTGCACTTGTACTTGCGCTGTCAGCATATGACTATATGCTTTCGATAATATGTGTTTAGTATATCTTGTTTTCAAACTGCCCTGCCAAAAAAAAAAAAAAAACCTCCACCTTAATGAGTCATTTAGTCTTGTATTTGTTGTTAAAATCTTACTGCGGGATAAGTCCCACTTCTTTCCAATGCTAACCAATGTGTTTCTTGAATGAAGTGTCATTTTTTGATACTAGTTTATACAAGCTTATCTGTCTTGTTCTACCTTGTTTAAACATGTTATACTTATTCCCAGAAAAAAAACAATCCTGAAACAACTGAAACCACATTGAAAACAAGTGGGATTATCTCATCCCACTGGCAGATTTGTTCACTTGTTCAAGAAAACAAGATTATAAGACTGATTATGAGACTAAATGACTTGAGATGGGTTTTTGCGGTGTGTTTTCATTATGCAAATTTTTATTTTTTTCTTTCAATTTCTTCTCATGTGCACAATGATCAACAAATTTGTCTAGGCTTGAGGCAGCCCTGAAGTCAACCTTACAGTAGCAGCAGTTAAATGAACAACAAAAATTGAGGAATATATAAAAAATACTCCACAGGCCATGTGGTAAGCTTTGCTGAGAAGGAGATAAAAGAAATTAGGTGTCACTAGGAACTGACAGTTGAGTCGTCTCTTGAGATATGTATCGAGATAAACAGTTTCCCATCAGGTAAACCCAATGTTGCCTTCTGGTGGAACATGCAAAAGCTGTTAAACAATGCATAATCCTGTTTTTCATTACTGTACAAATCCTAATTTGTGCTCTCCTGTGTTTAATGTAGCATTTTTGTTGTTATCACTGTTGTTTTTCCACCCTAAATCCTATTAAATGTTGTAACAGTGAACTCGTGTCTTGGGCTTGACTGTTGAATATGCACGGATGACAGTCATGCACAAGTTTGCCTTTTATTAAATTGACAGTTTTTCATCAGTGTGTTCTGTAATTTATGTATTGCAGTTAAGTTGTCACTGAATGGTAAAAAAAAAAAAAAAAAAAAAAAAAACTCTCAGGAACTGAATCCTTTCCCGTAACCACAGAAAGCTGGTGCCAGAACCAGAAATGGTTGTTCAGTTTAACGGGGGGTGCATGACCACACCAGAAGACTGCCTGGAGCTACAGCTGAAAAATAATTCTAATTGGACCTTCCTCATTGCAATCAAACAAGTAAGGCTCCCACTCTCTCTCTCTGTAACTCCTGGCTATGTGATTCATCAAGAGCCCTCAGCCGGCCCACACTCTGGAGACATGGGTCAGTGTTTTCCCAGAAAGAAACTGAGAGATGGTAGCTTTCACTGAAGTGTAGATGATTACTAGAGAATGCAGGTAATGCGCTCTCTGTAATCCATTTTCTCAAACCATTCCTTGTCCACTGGGGTAGTGTGTACACCTCCTGAAGCCTTGCACTTTTCATGTGTGACAGTTAATGTAGATTAAAATTGGCAGAGCAGAGGTTTGATACCACACTATTAGCTGATGACAATTCATCACTGAATTGCAAGACTGTTTCAATTTCACTGAGCCCTCATCAAAAAACATAGTTTCATAGCCATGCTCAGTTAATATCTCGTTCCTTAACTGATGCAGCCACAAGGTTATTACAAGGAGCATGCAATGTGTATGCGACATATGTTATGTGAGGAGTAACATGTTGTGGAGTGCTGGTAATAAGCTGCAGAGTGGGCCCTGGAGATCTAATGGAGGACTTGTGCTCCAAAATGACATTCAAAAGGTAGTACATCCAATTCCCCTGATCTTCTCTTTTCTTTTTTTCAGCAGCAAATGGATGATCTGCCGCTCAAAGAATCACAAAGTCATTCAAGGTAATGTCATGTTAGATGCACATATTATGACCATGACATCACATTTCATTGTAAACCAAAACCATAGCAATAAATGCAGCTAAAAATCATGCTTTCCACCTCTGTACCAGCAAGATTTTGGTCATGACACGAGAAACTGTTATTTCTCTCATTTCCACTGCTCACACAGTTATTACTCTTTGTATTTGTTTATATGATGACTAACTCTCAAGATATGTGTGTCAATATGTGAAGTTACATAACTACTATACTTACTTACTTATATACTTGCCTAAACATACATTCAGTAACTGTTAAACATATAGTAGATGCTCCTGTATTTTATTTTGTATATCAAGCATCTAAGGTACCTGCAATTCTACAAAATGAGATTTAAAAAAAAAAAAAAATGTTTTCAATCACTCATTTCATAAGCATCACAATTTATATGATGGCACTTAATAGCAATGGGACATAATCACGCTTCATTAAAGCATCCAAAATGATATACAGACTTCTTTGCCCGTGCAGTTCAGAATCAACAGCTCCATATTTAGAAGATGCAGCAGGCATCAAATATGCATAAGACTAAAACAAAATCAGAACTGAATGATAATTAATCTCACTTGAGGCTGACCTGGTAAAAATTGCACTCAGCATACATAAATTCAATGAAGACATTACTGTTTTTCAATAGGTTCTACATCAGGACAAAGGTGATTACTACATTCATCAGCACCCATCACGACAGAGATTGAATTATTAGCTTATTGATGTGGGCTTTGTGTAATGAGCACAGGTTATTGTGGAAAACTGAGCAGGTACCCAATCTGTAGCTGATAGCAGTGAACAAGGACAGGAAGGCATTATTAAAGGGAATTAAGAAAAAAGAACCAATCTGCCAGGTGATGAAATTCAAATTGTAACCAGGATACTGTTAGCAGAAAATCTATTAATATGGGATAGCCTGAAAAAAATAAATAAATAAAAAGGTTTTTATGGAAATGACAAAAGTTAATACAGAGCGTTAGAAAACTGTTTGGCATGCTGGCATCATTCAGTGCATGGTGCACAGACGCTGGGGAAATTAGTAGAGATAGTGCTGCCACAGTTTAAGTTGAATCCGAGTGCAAACACATTCCAGTATCACCGGCCTGAGAGGCAATAGCTTCGACTTATGTACTTGATGATATCCTGCTAGCACCAAGACTGTAGCATCCTAATTCTTCTCAGTGGAGGGAAGCTGTTATTGGGTTATACACTGGTGAGACTCACAGCTGGCTGTTTGAATAACAGTAGTTTCTGACTGTTTCAAATACACAAACATCTGTGTGGCTACTCTCTATCGGCAATTAATTTAGTGCAGACATGATTAAACCTACACCAGTTCATGAAACCTTTGCTTACAACTGCTGTTTTAATCGCTGTTGTCACTTCTAATCACAGAAGAAGCGTCCTCTGGCTCACAGGAAGTGAACAGCAAAGATGCTTGCAAAATAAACCTCAGAAGTCGAGTCTTTTTTTTTTTTTTTTTTTTTTTTTTTGCTTAGGAAGCTTCCTAACTGAGTGAAATGACGTGGAAGTATCTAGGTGGCAGCCATGATAAGAGCTGGTCGAATTCTCTAAATGTTAAGGAGAAGTGCTTCAGTGCTTCCATTCCTATCCTTACAAAAAGAAATCAGAATCAGAAATATTTTATTGATCCCAGAGGGCACAGTGGGTAGATAAAGGATAAAGGATGCTTTCCCACAATACCTTGCAGCAGCAGCATTTAAAGTGTCACGCCATTTGGCAAATTCACATTTCAAGGTGTTCGCTGAGTTTTGCGGCAGATTTTTAGCTATTATATGCATAGGCTCAAAATGAGAATATGAACCATAGCACAGATGTCTGTCATTCAAGAAAACAGATATGAGATGTTTTTGGCCAGATGATGTTTTTAATTCAACATGTCTGAAACCTGATAATGATATCTACAGTAGTATATTTGTAAGCCTATTGTACATGTTGTACCTATCTTTCAGAAATCTAACAATTATTTTCATACAATCATACTAATTAGGATTCATGTTGATTGATGTGAATGTACAGGAGGGTGAGCCAGAGAAACCATTCTTAATGGTTTTTATTTCAATTCCAACCTTTGTAATAAGGTAATATTTTTGCAGTGTTGTCCCTATGTATATAGCCTGCATGAAACAACAGGGTAAGAATGCATGGAGCAAAGTATCTAAGATGTGATATTTGTTGTCCATTTTTTTGGAATATTTTTGGTGGTTTCATCACTTCAATAACATCTGCCGTCACATAACCAGGTAGTCTAGCGTAAGTGCGGTCGGATTCTCTTCGCAGTACTAAGAGATCTTTATGAATTCTCCATCACATCTTTCCTTGACTTCATCTTATTTACATCATTTTTTTCCTGTTTCCTGTTTATAGCTCCAGCTTGATCAGTTCATTGACAAGCACCTGTGCTGGCTTGTGGGCTGAGTATGTATAGGCAGGTCCTTTGTTCAGATTTCTCTCTCTCTCCACCCTGCAGCAGCAGCACCTTTGGAGTGCTTGGCATATGCTCATTCTATATTTTACATACAGGCTATGTGGACAGGTAATACTGACAACCACAGTCTAGTATTCAAGTGCCAGAAGTAAAAACAACATACTGCACAACTTGACATACCTTTAAGACAACATACTGACAATATATAAGCTCAGAGTGGAGTGGATGTTTGGTGGATCAGCCAGTTTTCTATGAGCTCCTCTCTGATTTGTCTCTCATGACCCTTTCCCCCTCACACATCACAACATCAACACCAGGGTCAGCATCCCTTCCCACAGTGTTGTTTATTGCACTATTACAAGAACATTGCATGAAAGTAACAAACAAACACGGAGAGGTTTTTGAAAAAAGAGGCTTCAGAATCGGGTAAGTCTGAGCCACCATCCTTATCATCTAGAGATAGTTCAGCAAGTTCAGTTCAGCAGGTAGTCAAGGCCAGCAGCGAGACAAAGAGAAGACAGTACGATGACAGCTGCTTGTCACATGGCTTCATCTTTACCAGGGATCCATCATACACTCTCCCTGTGTGCCTGGTATGTGGTATGAAATTGTCAAAGCAATGGTTCCTAGTAAACTTAAAAGACACCTGACAACAGATCATCTGTCACTAGACAGCATGGATGCATAGTATTTGATTTGTTTGAAAAGTCAACACAGCCGACAAGCGCAAGTGTTGATGAAGTGTGCAAAAGTGTCAGAGAAGGCACTTGGGGCTAGCTACCTCGTGGCTGAGGTAGTAACTTAACATCCAAACAGCGGCACACGCTCCGCTCTTGTCCCCCAGCATCTGAAAATTCTCAAGGAGAGATTTCATCTCTGTTTTCTCTCTGAGTTTTTTGTGCAGTTTGACTGGGTTTGTGACCCTTGGAGTTCATTTGCACTTGAAAGCTCGAAAGACTTGCCACTGATGGAACAGGAGCAACTGGCCGAGACCGGGGAAGATCATGCTTTAAAAACAAAATTTCAAGACGTGGCTTTGAACATGTTTTGGATATCAATGGAGAAGGAGTACCCAATAGTTTCAAGGAAGGCCATTGGAATTCTCTCTACATACGACATATTTGTGTGAGCTTTTCAAGAATAGCTTACATCAAAACAAGTACAGGGAGTGACTCAGAGCCGTCGACCAGGAGCTTCGTGTCTGCCTCTCATCCATCCCTGCCAGAACAGGAAGGTTGTGTGCATCGTCCCAGGCTCAGGTTTCCCATTGATGGTAAGTCACCCCCTCCATCCCCCCGCCCTCATCCGTCTCTCTCTTTCTAGCCACTTTCTGTCTGTGTGTTGGCCGTCAGAGGGGGGCAGAGTGTACCTTTTTTAATACATTTTGAACTGGAGTGACTTGAGATTTTGCATACTTTCAAAGGGTGCTGTGACTGAAAAAAAGTTGAGAAACGCTGAAATGGTTGAATAAATGAATGAAAATCATATATCGAGCACCCCAAAGGTGCTGCTGCTGCAGGGTTGAGAGAGAGAGAGAAATCTGAACAAAGGACCTGCGTATATAGGCTCAGCCCACAAGCCAGCACAGGAGCTTGTCAATCAGCTGATCAAGGCAGAGTTGGAAACAAGAACCACCAAAACAAAATAGGATGTAACACATGTCATTATTTGTCTCTGACTTGTTGGCATTTTCAAGACTTCTGCAGCAAAACAGAAATGATTTATGTGAGAAATGAATGGGGTCTGCCTACTTCATTCTATATGATTTATTACATGTTTGTATAAGAAAAAAAGACACTTTGTTCATTTTTCTGTAACCTGAATATGAATATGAGAATTATGTAGTTAAAAAAAAACTGTTAACAGCTATGTGGTTCAGCAGCCATAATTATCCATCACCCATGACTGGAGTTGTAGTGACTCTGTCCTCTTTCTTTTGTTTTCAAAGATTGGCCAAATGAAATGGATATGAGCCTGAATGATTGTTGTCATAAATTTATCAGGCAATGCTGGTTACTTAACAGCCAGACCATGCTGAATGTGTGCCAGTTTTAGATTTTTGTTTGGGAAAACAAGTATTTCGGTCAGAAACTAGAAACAGAATGCAGTGAATTTAGTCCTATTTAAGAGAGAGATGTGTAAATAAAAACATCCAAGCTTTAAACACCAGTTTAAATCACAAACTGTGACTGGTATGTTTATGAGAAAACCCTGAGAGAATGCATTGGATCCACATCTGGGCAAAAGTTTGTAGTCAGTGTTAGGTAAGACTTCTGCAGTCTACTGAAATAAAAAATGTAAACATAATAAAATAAAAAATAAATGCATAATTCATGTAAAATTAATTTCAGGTGGAGACCAGATGAATGGCAGGCAGCTGGGCTGGCAAATAGTCATATACACAGAGGGATCCTCTTTCTCCTGAGCACCTTCATGATGGAAATAAAGCAGCACATCAGCATTCAGTCAGTCACCAGATTCTTCCAAACATTTCATTTATCAGTGCATTATAGATGGGTCTTCATTGAATGGCATGGCTACCAGAAGCATGAATTAGAGATGTTGCTTTAGTCCGATGACTAGGAAAAAAGGAAGTGAAGCCCAGTGAGATGCTGTAAAAAAAAAAAAAAAAATACTGCAAATTATCCTCCTAAACTCAGCTATGGAGGAACCATGTGCCCCCAAAGTAACTATGTTCTGCTCTCTCAAGTAGTCACTAATTACAGCCAAAGGGTTGAATGTAACACACAGCTCCACGGCCCAATAATATATGCAGAGCTATTTATTACAGTAAGAGAGCGGGAGAACAACAGCATATTACAAATCACTGTAGGGGAGAATACTTTCAGTGGATTAAAAAGAGGGTGCTACTTATTTTCATTTTCCTTTTAGTTAGCATATCATATTGGCAACATCTCTGAGGAGGGTGCAGGGGGATTTGTTTGGATAATCCTACAGATATGCAAATCTAGGCTGCTTCCTCATTATTCTGAGCATGATCAGCATTGGCTCACACTTGGCCCCGTCTTCGGAAGCAATTTTAGGCAGGTAGCACCCAGGAGCATGGCCCAGTTCCATTGCATTATTAACTATCTTATCATATTACAGTGAAGTGGCACCCTGCTTTGTACACACCCCGTCTACCGTGAAGGTCCACAACACGACGCCCCTTTCCAAATCTCAGTTAGCATCCCTGCCATGCCGTGCTGCACCGAGCAGCAGGCTCAACTGAAAACTTGAAACCATTAAAGATGAGGAGAATCGATGTGGGTGTTTAAAGTATTGATAGTCCAGCCCAGAAGCAGCTCCCTGTGTTCTTTTTATTAGCCCGTGAACGGAGCACAAGTCTGCTGTCTGCCAGCTCCAAATGGCAGTCCATTGATCAGAAGGTCAGAGCAGGTTGGATTCAGCTCTCTAATTTTCGGTGTCACTCCTCATTCTCACTCCCAACAGCTGTCAATTATGTCTCTGGTAACTGAGGTCAGTAATAGTCATGTCAGTTCACAGCCAGGCCGAGGTTGAGGCATGAGCAGAATGTAGAGAGAAGGCAGGAAATGGACAGACCTGAACATCTCTGCTGTTCATGTCCAGTAAGAGAAAGAAAAAAATAAAATGTTTGAAACAAATGAATTAATGAAATAAGGAATAGCAAGTCAACTTTTCTGCTTTACTTTACTCTGACAGTCTGAAAGTCTTTGGAGGTTGCATCTTATATTAGGGATATGATAAACACTTCTGAAGCATCAGTCACGCACATAGCACACACATACATAACCTAGAAAGTATGGACGCCTGTGACTCTCCTTCCTGTGTGCAAATCTTCTGAGATGTTTCTCCTTGTCTTCTTTGCAGGGGGCCCATCGATATGCTACACCACGGGCCTGAGGGACATTCAGCTGTGTCTAATCTGCTCACATCTTGCATCAGGTGCCACTGTGTTTGCTCAGACAGAGGTGAACGCTGGGATAAAGAGGATGCGACTGTTGGTCATGACAGCCACACGTGTTCTTTCTTTTCACAGCAGATGAGAAGCAGATGACAGTCAGTGATGTGTCAATCTCCGGCTATAGCCTCAACATTCACTCAGAGGGAGGAAAACAGGTCGAATCCTTTTGCACATTAATCCAGATGGCTGGCTGCAATTTCAAAAGCCTCATTGTCATTCTCTGACATTTCACAAAACCCCCTCTGAGTCTTTGCTTATCTGAGTCATGCTGACTGAAATGAGGATTTGGGCATTATGGAATTCAGATGCCTTACTGGATGATCAGCCCTAACTCTGCAGGATTTTTCTGTCTTGATTGTCTTTGAATGCTGAGACAGTTTTTCACACATGAGCAAATGAGGAATAAACAACAATACATTAGCTTACATGAGTTAGTGCAAATTTGTGTCTGCCCTGCAATGGACCTGCGACCTGTCAGGACGTTTCCCCGCCCTCCACCCAATAAGCACAGGGATAGGCTCCAGTGCCCCTGGGATCCTAATTAGGATAAGCTGCTTGGAAAATGAATGAATGAATGAGTTAGTGCACAATTTAACAGAGGGCTTTTAAAATCATCAACAATAGGCACCAGTTTGGCATAGGGTTGGCATAGACGTAGTCTATTCTAAAACCTATTTTGATATGTTAGTCATTTGGCTAGATATACATAACTGAAAGTTTTTTTTTTTTTTTTTTTAAAGAGTCTGCTGGAGGTCATGGTTGAAAGTTGGCATGTCTTCCTCACCATCTGCTCCAGGCTTCCTTTTTCAGCTATTTTGCTGGTGAATAAACCTTACTCCATAAACTGAATTTATATGGCCATGGTTTATCAGTCTTCGCATCATGTGGATATTCAGTAACCTTGATGCTGAATAGACGAATGTTGCATCAATGTTGAAAATCCATATAAATATAGCTTCAAAATGGCACAATATCCCTACGGCTGTTTATCGCATTATTTCGTGAGACATACAGTATGTATATTTATAACATCAATTCAGGATTTTTTTAATATAAGTGTACAATAATATAATATTTGATGCTGAACATCTGCGCTTAACTGTCTGTCAAATGCTTGCAGTTGTGACATGGGACTCAACTGATTATGTCCCCTTCATCCTCTATTGCTCTTTTGAAATAAAACATGGCGGGTGCATGTGTCCCCATTTGGATAAAAAGGGTTATTGAAAAGGTCAGATGAAATAACATTGCACTGAGCCAAACAATAAATCAAAGATGTTTTTGATTTCACAGCATCTGAGCAATCACAGGCACATCAAACCAGAACCAGGGGCAGAAACATGTATTTGCCAAATGATTCGCCTTAATTCAGTAATTAAAGGCCATCGAAAGAAAACCAGCTGTTAAAACAGTGGGGTGGATGGTTGCCATCTGCAACACATGGCTAAGAATGTTTTATGCTGCCCAAGAAACACACAGATCTTATCAGTCTCCATGCAATGATACATGGGGAGCAATGCCAGCATAACATTTTCCAGTGTCAGCTCTGAAACATTTACTGTATTGTACCAAAAGCGACACATCATGTTGAAGATGGTGGCAGGTCCACTTCCCTGTGGCACAAGTCAATGCCAACTCCCATTAGCCTGAGCTATGAAGATATCCATCAGGTTATTTATGTTGGGCAGGATAGGATTGACCAAGGTAGAGCCAGCAATGATCTCCTTGTCAGTTTCGCTAGTTTATATCAAACAGCTCATGCTTCATCATCACCACCACTGATGGCTCAATTCCAAGAGCAAAAATACAATCAGCCCCAACATTGACCAGCTGTCTATGTGAAAAATATGCTGTTTATGAGAGTGAGGCCAGTAAGTCCCAGGGTTATGGCCAAGAGTAACCGGGTTGAGGAAGCTCACAGCACCGAAGTCAACCTGTGATAACCGGTAAAAGCAAAAAAAATTGCAATGTCACAACTTATGAACGTTCCTGTTCAGTCAATTTCAAATGTGTTTGAGTGTGGTTAGCACTGCAATATGCCTTTTCCCTGTGCAGGATTAGCATGGTGCAGTAACCCACATGTCAACCTCAGTCAGACAGACTGCTCGGTCAGAACAGAGTTTTCAGGCTTACTGGTGTATGAAATTCATTTACTTCACACCTCTTCTCAGGCTTCATCTTAAATCAGTGGCCATTCAACTCTGATGGGAGGACTTATGGCACATTGCCTGCCTACAGCAATTCAGCTGAGCACTATGCACTCAAGGAAGAAATATTGGCAGAACGAGATATAATGTTGGTAGAATCAGGATGCATATAGCGTGGGATCTCTAGAATGTTTGGAATGGTAATACAAAATGCTGTGTGTGTGTGTGTGTGTGTGTGTGTGTGTGTGCGTGCATCCGTGAATGCATGAGTGTGTGTGTTGTGCTGATGCAGAGACAAACAGAGACTAAACCAACACTGACTTTAGTCTTTTCAGCAACATGGTAATACCAAATGTTGTGTCAGAAAAAAATATAGCAGTTACATTTATTACATAACATTTATTATGTGTACATTTATCATGGATTCACTCCAACCACGGCAGATCATTACCGTGAAGGTGATAACTCCAACACATTTTATTTGAATATTTTCTAATTTTCGCTGCATATTCTTGCCCCCTAAAAGAAGAGCCCTATAGGATTTGGTGGTCCCATGAACATCTGGCTAAACATTCAATTTGTGAATGTGCAAGTGTTAATGATAATGCTGGTAAACAGCCAAAGATTTGCAGATGCTTAGCACTGTGGAGTAGATTGGGCGGATTGAATGATCTCATGACAGCTATACTTAATACTAGACCCCAGCATGACTGTGTCCCAATGCACAAAGCAAGGTCCATAAAGATATGGCTGGGTGAGTTTGGTGTGGAAGAACCTGACTGGCCGGCACAGAACCCTGACCTCAACCCCATCCAACACCTTTGGGATGAATAAGAACAGAGACTGCGAGCCAGGCCTTCTCATCCAACATCAGTGTCTGACCTTACAAATGGTCTTCTGGATGAATGGGCAACAATTCCCACAGATACACTCCAAACTCTTGCAGGAAAACCTTCCCAGAAGAGTGGAAGCTGTTCTAGCTGCAAAAGATGGACCAGCTCAATAATAATGCCTATGGATTTGGAATGGGATTTCATAAAAGTTCCTGTATGTGCAGGTGGCCCAATACTTTTGTCCATATAGTGTATCTAGCTGTCTTTCACCGATAGCACGTTTAAGAAGCTTGTGTATGACCAACTGCATTTTTCTCTATTCTAAACTTTCACTGTACATTTTTACAGGAACATATAATTTGTCTTGAGTTGCTGAGTATTTATGAAGCTGCCATGCTGTGTACAATTGCGCAAATAACTTAACTGAGCTGCTGACAGCCTTACTTTAAAGAACAGCTTATCATGTAGCTGTTTCTGTAAGGGGAAAACAGTGTGTAACAACATCAGACTTTACACACAACATAGTTTGGATCTGAATTCAAGGAAAGTCGTTATGAGGATACCCAAATCAATAATGCTGTGTAAGAGATACCAGATAAAACCAAGGTGTGAGAAATTTAATGCAGCATTTATTAATTAATTTATTTATTTTATTTAGCTGATCTTTCTATGAAGAGCTATTTACTACAAATGAATGGGCAGGACACAAGGACACATCGCTGCTATGGATTTGAACCTGCTGACTTTCCATTATACACACAGTCACTCTGGCTCAGCTAGACTCCACAAAAACACACAGCTCATTCCAGACTTTCAGACTAACATGCAAAAGATGTTATAACATGTTGACATATCTTTATTTTCTGGTTCGTGGAGCTGCCTCTGGCGAACGGCCACATGACTTTAGCATCAGTGTGTTTTCATGAGTCAGGCTCTGAGAAACAGACACACCGTGGACTCAATTTACTCAATATGGGTCATAGGCTGAAAACATTTAAAAAACCCTTCATCTTAAAACATAAAATAACATTGCCAGTGGGTTTTCTGATTCACCCATGTTTTTTTCATTCAGATCACTATTATAAGAGATTCCTCCCTCACTCTACCGAAGCTGTTATTTACTGTCTTTTCATGCCTGTGCTGTGAAGCTCATACAGGTAAGAAGAGATGTGAAAGGCTTTGTGGAAAATGATTGGCTACATGGTAGGTTTAGGGCTGAATTCTTGCAAACATTTGGCTAATCATTTTTAAAGCACTATTATTTCTGGCCCCAGGCTCTACATCAGAGACATGTTAATCCACTATGAGCCGGTGTGCAACCTCAGATCCTCGGGCAAGGCCCCTCTGGCTGAAGAGATGCTGGATAAAAACTGAAAGTCTTTGTCCAGACTCAAAACTAGGGGTGACCAGGGTTTTGCCATCAGGATCTCTAGGCTTTCAAACAGCCTGCCTGAGGAGCTGAGGCTAGCAAAATCAGTATCATCTTTTAAATCCCATCCTAAAACCTATTTAATTCATAATACTGCTTTTATGTGATATCTTTACAATTTTATTTTCCCCCTCATATTGTCTTACTCTGTGTTTTTACCTTTTATCTTTTAGTGCCTTGTGGTTTTCATTTGTCTTATCTTGTTTTATGTTATTTTGATTATGCTGTTACATTTTATTTGATAGTTGATCACTATACCAGCCAAGTTTATTATTACCAGTATTATTATTATCATTGGTTACTTTGTAATGTTTTCTGGGGGGCCTTTTGTGGCATGATTTTGGTACCTGCATCTTCTACAGAACAACGTTACAGCTGTTCATGATAATATCATCAATGATATCATGATTATTAATGATTATCCTAGCAGCCTATCTTTATGCTTATAGTGGGAAATCTTAAATGTTCTGTGGGTATCATATTTAGTTATTGAGGAAACCATGATGTATGGAGAACAGCTCTTTTTTGCTCTCCAAACCATGTATGCAGTTGTTCCTTGTTAAATGTAGAGCATTGCTGACTGCTGACAGCTGTGATAGAAGGGATTACAACTTGCTATGATTGTCCCACATTAGTGGTGACTGAATTGAAGTCATGCCAACTAATTGACTGTACAGAATTACAGAGCCACCAGAGTCTTTCACTTTATGTTTGTGTGTCCATTATTTCAACCATACCCTGCAGATTCATTGTCACTTAACAGAAAGATTGCTGTAATCAGTAGATGCATGACCAAAATGAAGCCAAATTGATCTATTTGCATGTGTCTTGTTGTAAAGCTCTTAGACGCCGTTAGGCGAGGCTCTTCAGTGCTGTGTTTTCACATCTCCAGGGAGGCGCCGTGTGCCACAGCTCTGCCTTTTGTGTTTGCATACACTCAAAGGAAACAAGGCCCTGTATGGAATAACTGATTGGGTTGGTACCACAACAGTACTAAAGACCAGGTTGGTATGATTAAGTTAATATTCCAATTAAATATATTACAGCGTTAATTATGTCAACATGTCACCGTGGTGCACAAAAAAGCTGGATGAATATAAGCTGATGTAAACGTGGGTTTTAAATACATTCCACTGCAGCTCACTTATTATCCTGTCATGATGTCTTAAAAAAATGCAGGTGATTTTCATCTATTATCTCATCTTGCATAATGGCAGAAACTTCACACATCCACTTTCTTAGCTTATAATAAAGGAAAATCCAATAATACAAACACAACACCATATATAAATTTTAAGGTGTTATAGTTGCAGAAGACATTTTGTTTGCTCTGTTGACACACATAACTGAAAATAACTGAAATAACTGAAAGAATATTAAATAAAAAGTATTTCTGTTGTGGTTGGGTTCATGTGAGCTTCACTCTTAAAATGCACAGACAAACGCCTCTATATTCTCTCTTGTCATCTCAGTGAGCTAACTTTTACCTGAATTCACTTGGATCCTCTGCCTTGTCTACCAGTTCCACTGCAATCCCTGACAATGAGTCAGCCAGCACTCCATCACCCAATCAAAAGACTTCCATAATAACCAGTGGGATGCCAATTAGAGTGAGGCGGTCATATCTCCATGGCCAGGTTTCACACTCATACTTTCACATACTGAAGTACATTAATACAGTGGCTGTCACAGAGCAATATGCAACACTTTCAAACTCTAATTGGTTGGAGGTTAGAAAATGAAACTGGATTTCTGCGTTAAAGAAATGGAAACGTGTGCTATGCGACTGTGAACACATTATTTGAGTGATGTAGCTTGCTGTGCAGCAGGAATCTAGTGCCCGTGCTCTGATCCACAGATATCATCTCATGATTCAGCTTGTGTCAGTGATGTTTTGCAGAGGGTAAAGATACTGCTGCTCCTCTGACAGACAGGCACAGACTATAAAAAGCATATTGATTGGGTAGAATGGAACCCCCTCACATCTACATCTTTTCTCATCTTGCCAATGCCCTTGAGGGTCAACAGAGTATCTTTGGTAATGAGAAATGCCACCGAACCCTCACTGTGAAGGACAAAAACAATTTTGGCCAGGATGGGTAATAAATGGGACTAATGTCTTTGCCACTGAGTTGGTGTCTGCAGGCGGAGTATTGTGTATATGGCCTATGGCAGTGGAAATGTTGCTCTGGTGGGGTCAGCTTTGACGAATCTCTCAACCCAGCCTCATATAAACCTGAAGAAAAAGCGAAACGGTGAAGAGCAAATATAGAAATAGGCACTACGAAAATAACCCAGATCAATAACATTGACCAAAACAAGTTCACGTACAGAACAACTTCAAAAATAACATACTACCCCATTACAGTTTGTGATTTTGAAATGTCCAAAGAGGTAGTGAAGAGAATGTCAAGTGTTTCAGAGTATTACTTCACAGTTTTTAAGTTGCATCACTTCTATTTACACCAGTAACAACGGATAAACAAATAAGCTTGATAGGATTTTGTACATCCCAGGTGAAAATTCACTTGAGTAACACTCTTGAGACAAAATAACACTATAATACAAATCAGTGGGAGTTAACATCTTGATTACTAAGCATGGTGCTGCTAAAGTAGCCTTTGTGGTACAGTGCAAAGCCCATCATCCCTTGTCCAACCTAGCACATACTACTCCCTATTCACCTCTAAGCTATTATGTGGCAGATATCCTGTAGTGCAATCAAATGCCAAACAGTACGCTGAGCATGAGCTTCATATTCAGTGCCATCAATTAATTAATGCTATTTATGTGCCAATTAATGATGCAAGGTGCAATCATAGGTTGCAATACTGTGGAAGCCTAGCGTGTTCACAAGACGGTAATGAAAATGTGTCTGCATCAGGATGTCAGCATTATAAATCAAGTATTAACAGAAGCAAATCCCCAGAAATGAGCTTACCACTGTTTTTATTTTGCATGTACCATATATCTAATCTAAAGTAGAACACAGCAAGATATAATCTCATTTACCCTGCCTATATCAGATTCCTAGTAATCTTTTTTCATGGAAAACTGGTTGTCAGGAATAAGATAAAGACCTTCAATATGTATTTTTAGTGTTGCAGTGGAGAAGTTACTTGGTAAAACCAAACTGTAACGAAGTCATCATATTGTTGGGATTTGGTTGTTCCCCATTTCATTGTCTTGCAATATATCAATATAGGGCTTAATAAATGAGAGAGGGGCTTATCTGTAATCCAGGGACAATGATTGCAAGATTAGATTGTCTATTTAGTCTCAGAGTGCTGGCTTATATTCTGTTTTTGCAGAAGCCGTGGTTTTTGCAGTTGCTCTGAAAGGAATTGGAAGAAAAAAAAAAGATGGCTCTCATATCAGCTGTATGAGACTCTTGTGATCAGGTCAAAAGTTATTTAACAACTGCATGGTACGTCTCTGAGTAACACCTATCTGAGTAAGCTGTTTGGAGGAGGAATGGAATGAAGGATAATTAGTGATGACCAAAAAGGGCACTCCAAAATCATTTACTCAAGTGGATTACATGTTTTTTAATTGAGTTTGAGAATCTTGTGCCTCCAGGAAGAGCAACGGTCTTACAATGAAGAAAACAAACAGTGCCATCCATTGTGACAGGCATAATTGGAACGGTTTTGCCAAAAGACTAGAGGATTTTAAAGGCCTCCACCCTCTAAATCCACGTGAGCCAGCCTGTGGATCATTGGTTCCTCTCAAAGATCAGATGAAGATCAAGTAATGCCCTGACACTGATGCAGGTCTTATTGTGCAAAGCAAGGTCATGGTACCACCTGGATACTGGATCAATCATACATATTAATGAGGCACATCCTGCTGACATTCTGGATTTAGACACTGCTAATACATCTTCACCCACTGTTATGCTTAAAAGTTACAAATCTAAATCTCATATTCAACAGAGAAATAACTTAATAATTAGACAAGCAATACAGTGAGAGAAAGAGGCCAGTTAGTAATTAGTGGTGGTCACAGGGTCCACAGAGAGCCTGCAGATGTCCTATGCATCCCTTGAAGTGAGTGATATAAGTACAAGCCAGGGGCTGCAGTCTCTGCAGATGCATTGATTGGCTTCTCAGAGAAGTAAGGCCTGATGTCCAGTGAAAGTACATCCATTTTGGTGTGAAATGTAACTCTTCCAGGATGGATCAATTTGAAGAGAGGTTAGCTCCATCCTCCAGCAATACAAAAAATGTACTCTATGAATTCCTGGTGAGCAAAATTCTGCAGGATGAAACCACAGGGTGCTATGCTATAGACTCTATAGCATAGCACTAGCCCTCTACGGTAAAGAGAACTAGTGCATTTGCAAGACACAGATGGAAACATACATGCACCAGGATGTCAGTACTATAAATCAACTATTAACAGAGACATACCCCAAGAAATGAGTTTCCCAGTTTTTGTTCTACACAGAAATCTAATCTAGAGTGGGATACAGCAAGATGTAATCTCATTTGTCATGTCTGTCAAAACCGAACACATTTTCTAATATGAGATTTGATGGGAGAGGAGCTGCTTACCTGGAGCATTATCCTGTATGGACGGCTTCAGCGCAGCAAATCTCCAAATGTTGTTTTTTTAGGGGGAATTATTTGAAGGTGGCAAGTGTTGATTGGAGTGTTGTTTCCCCCATTGAGCTGGTGCAGTTCTGGAGCGACAGCTCAAAACTATCTAAAAGAGTTAAAAATGAGCTGTGATGGGTGTGAAATTATATGAGCAGTGGTGTTGTGTTGATTCTTACGCTCTCAGAGATAAACTGTTACTGATGATTTCGCTACATATCCAGTCATCACGTTGCATGCGTCAAGTTTGCACTCACAGCCTCGAGAAATGAGAATAAGACCGAGAGGCTGTGCTTTTGGTAACAACAAAAAACATTATTTATCCTATAATCAGGTTAACGGTATATCTCAGGCTTAAGAACACAATAACATGGGATCATTTGTGTCATTTCCTAGTGGAGATATTGAATTTGGAGACTTACTCTACACTGGGAAATTTCTTAAGATGCTCACTCTCACTGAATTGCTTCTTAACCCAGATCTCATATTTTGGATGCTGCTGTATGTCTCACAACAAGAGGCCCAAGCAGACCAGAACAAAAGCTGTCCTGAGCTTTTAATCAACTGGAGCATTAATATCTCCCTTGCAGTGGTGACTCTGACAGCAGAACAGGTAGCCAGGGTTTAGGATTAGACCTGGGAAAACATGCTTTAGCTCATTATTGGACTCAGTCCTACAGACCTGTGTGACATCCATTATTTCACCAACATTACCAAAAATGACTCAGTAATGCCTCAAATTTCTCCAACGACGGCCTTCTGCAAATGGATGTCACCTTATCATGAGCCCACTTACAGATGAATGTCTGTGGAGGCTGCATAGGTAATGATCTGCCATTTTTGCATCTAGGTGCCAGCTCCCAACTTTGGTGTCCTCATCAAAGGCTTATCTCCCAGGCATTTGGGGAAGTTCCATCTCAAAAAGCTCTCTGCTCTCAATTTCTTCTATTCCCATGCTTACTATCAGCATGTCATCCCCAATTTGTCACACTGCCTAAGGATCTGGTTGGATTTATAATTCTATGTTCTGAGTTTCCCATACAACAGAGTTGTTCTTATCATCAATTTCACAATGTTATTGTATCTCTCTGCATCATTTGTATCTCACACTGGTGCATAGTCACTTTTTCTAATGTGCTCTTCCTACTGCTTTCTCAGCACTAGATTATGAACGACATCCATTGATAGTCATCACGAGTATGGCATGGATGTTAGATCAGTAGAACAAAGTATGTATCTGCAATTTTATGTGCAAATACAACGGAATAAAATATTATCTGGAGTCCATTTCATCTGAGAAACAGCCCTAACATGCTGAGTGTACATTTGCAGATACAAATACCTTTACCACATAAAAAGGCAACCCACAGTGTGTGCAATTGATTACCATATCAGTGGTGTCAGAGCAATTTTTTTTTCTCTCTTCAGGGTATAAACTAGCTGAGCAATGCCTCTCTGCTGTTGCTTTACAGGCGAGTGTTAGTCTATAACTTACTTTCTATCTTGAATTTGTCTATAATTGTTAGAATTCTATGAATTATTTTAATCCAGAGTTAACTACAGTATGGTGGGGAAAAATGTAATTCCAGTACCCCTCATGGGTGCAGATTAGAGACTGGACATGTGTCTCTCTGGTAAGAATGTAAGACGTGAACAAAAGAGTGCTTAATATCATTCAACCTTTTTGATCTCTTATTATATGAATTACTTGGCTGAAATGGAATGGAATACGTGCATAACAAATACAGACAGGCATGTTTATATGTCTTGATTTGCTGTGTAATTACCCAATTACACAATAATCCTCATAATAAGTGCTGCTAATGGTTTGGTTGGTCACCAGAAAATGATCAAACGCAGTGGGGCAAATTGTGGCACTGTTGTTCCCAAAGATCCCACCGGAACCGCCATTCTTCTTCCAGAGTGTCAAATCTGTGGGGCAAAGCCGAATGTGAAATCTACGGAGAATTTGATAACTGAGAACTTAAAACAGAAAGAAAGAGTCCTAACTTTCATGTCATAGTCCTTAAAATTCTCTTTGATAGAGACAGAGCACATCGAATAGGCTTATATCTTTACATAACCCTTGTTCTTCACAGTACTTTTTTATTATTAAAATGGGTGAAGTCATTTGTCATTTTTCAAAACTAAATACAGTAACACAATTCATATCAAGAGAACTGTAATAATAACTGATGGCACTTATTTCCAGTGATCTCTTAGAGCTGATTTCTTTTATCCTTGCTTTTGAAATGTTCTGGGCTTCATTCAAGGAAACGTATCATGAGAGATGATCATTTGATAAATACAAGACACCCAGCAACTTGATACATCCCCAAACCACATCTTTTCTTTAGCCTGTATTACTGTGAAAGTACTCAACCGAGATATTGTATTACTGAAAGCTGCCTCAAATTATGTGTATCTCCAAGTAAAACAACTGGTGCTTGAAAGCAAATGTCAGCGATAGCCAAATAATTTGTATTAATTGGCAATATGTAATGTGGGAAAAATGGAACTGGAACACATGCAGCCTCATTACAATATAATTCTTGGAATAAAAGTTACACTCTGTAACTTTGCATGCTGGCAGCTCCAAACAACAGCAAGAGAACAGTTCTCGAAGTTTTAGAATTTTAATGCCCAAAAATCATGAGCCGTGACATCAGAAAACTCTACAAAGCAAGCTCATGTTTACCAACCCAGCTGGTCTGTGATCACTTTATTCCAAATTATACCAAAGGGGATGAGGGAGACAGAGGATCTAACATTTATGAGTCCAGCTTTTTCTGGACGGAGGGCTTCCTCACTTGTTAAGCAGAGAGTTTGCATTTCAGCCCTCAAGTTTCATTTCTTCATGTGCCCATATCTCACAACAAAATTTCATTAGGACAAAAAGAACAAATCCATTGGATCTCAATTAGAGAGGGTGGGATGATTATGTACACTGCAGCAGCACTTTGTGATCTAGGCTAAGATGGTGTTAAAAAAAAAAAAAAAAAAAAAAAAAAAACCTTAATGCAGAAAACTGCCGTAATAATTCATAGCTCACAAAGGCTGGATAACAAAGGTATAATTCCCTCCTTTCACTTGTGCATACTGTTAGACTTGCTGGTACAAGCTTCTTTATGGCTTTTTCATTTACATGTTATTTCCTCATCTTACATGAAGTGTAATATGTGTAAAACACAATGGTAATAGAAAGTAGTTAAATATAAATTTAGCTCACTCAACATTCCAGGCTGAAAGAGATGACATTTCTATCTTGAGTTTTATGCAATCACCTTGACTTGCCTTGAAATTATTTTCTCTGGCACTTTTTAAGGGGACAAGCAATCAAGTCACAATCAGATGCAATGACACACAACAGGAAAACTGCCCCTGAATCTGACACTCAAGTGTGAAAGACGGTGAGATGGTTTAATTCAGCAATCATCCACCCAGCTCCAATACCTGATTAGGTCCTTTTTGTTTAAACTCATGTACTGTAAACATCAAGCATGTGGCAAGGGGGATTACACCAACTTGAGTTCTCATTCAAGACAAGAAAAGCCATTATTTCTCTGATGTACCATGGGCTGGTGTGAATGATTAAAATAACCTTTGATTGCTTGTAAACAGTTGCTCATCAGCTCGTAGAAACGCAGTCTTGTTGACTCTTAATTCTGATGGCCACAGGCAGCCCATCTTTTATTGGGTGTTGCTAGGATACAAAACTTTCCATATGTGAATCACCGTGGACATGATGAGATTTGTGCAGGCTTGACACTTGAATGCTTTGCATCATTCCACACACTATGCACTTCAAAAATACTTGGGATGCACAAGAGTAGGGAAACTAATGAGAAAAGCAGAACAGCCCGACAGAGCGACCACAGACAGCAGCTTGCAAGGAGATTGGATGCCTGCAGGAGGGCTGATATTGAATGCTCTCACATACACTACTGATGAGAAATGACATGTTTTCTCTGGTCAACAGAAACTTATATTGTGGAGGTAATCTCTTTTTTTCATGTTACTTCTGGGATGTTTTGCCATCAAAACCCTGTAGCTGACAGAGAAATCACTTTAACAAATGTTTGAAAGCTAGCAGCCAGTGATCCATCATTAGCCCAAATCAGTGCCCATAATACGTCCCAGCAGTTCGAATTCTATACCTTTCCATCTTTGGACCCGTGTGATAAATTTAGACCTCTTGATGCTAAAGAAAACATATCACTGCTCTTGCCGTGCAAGGACTCAACAGTAAAAGGCTCAGGGCCGATGTGGATGCTGGGCCACTGCTTAAGAAGGCAGGATGCTATGTCAACATTTACATTTATACAGTATTTTTTACAGTCAGGTTAAAAGATTGCCTCTGGCACATGGGAACATGTGGCTACACCCTCGAGGGAAGGTTGGGTTGAGTCATGCAGGGTTGTTTAACTCACTAAGCATCCAACACATGCTATATTCATGTAATTGAACTTCAAGCTTTCACTGTGATAATCATTCTGCTAGATCCCCGGTAAATGTGAAGTGGAAACCGTGCAGTGAAAATTTAATTGGAGCAACCTGCTGTGAACCAGGTAACAGTACATCTTCCCTGCTGAGACATACATGTTAATTGGGATTATCACTCATTTGGGAATATTAATGGCTCATTACATGTTGATAGATCTCTCAGATCAGTATTTATCCTGTACCACGTCCTTCTCTCCAACTGGAGTACACTGGTGACATGAAGATTTTTAATGGGTGTTGATACTTCAGTGTGACTATAGTCACACTGAAGATGCAGACTTCTGCTATAGAACAAATAGGGACCAGGTAGTCCAATCTACTGCCAACAAACCAACGAATATAAATTCATGAATGAGATGTCAAGACATGTCAAATTTCATCATGTGTTGGGGGGGAGGGAGGAGGCGAAAAGCATTAGCAATGGTATAATTGGCTGTAAATGGTCCAAAACACTTAATGATGTGGGAGTGAAATGTGTGCTGGCACATATGATAATCCCCTTGTAATGAGAATTCACTAGATATCAGTGGCTTTGTTCATGCCCCAGCATCTCTCAAAGAGCTTAGCGACCAGAACAGTAACAATAAGCCATACAGTAGGAGATGGCCTGAAATTCAAGTGAGAGCGAAGTGAAATTACACACAAAATAAAATAATATGCTTAATATGTCAGAAGAGGCATTACAGCTTTAAAAGAAGAGCTACACTATTCCTCCAGTTTTGTGTGATTAAATCGAGACAGTCAAGCCCGTCTTGCAGGACAGCACCGTTGCTCACTGGCAGGTGCTGATACATCACAGCAAGAAGGCACTGGCTTCATTTTCCTAGCCCCAAACCTTTTTTTTTGAGGGGGGTACAGTTTGCATGCTTTCTCCATGTTAATGTAGGTTTCCTCTGGGTGCTGCGGTATTCTCCCACATTCAAAACATATGCCAACCAGGTGGATTTCAGGCTCTAAATTGTCCATAGTGGTGAGTCTGACTGTCTGTCTAGCTATGCGATGGACTGGCCGCCTGTCAGGAGTGTATCACAGCCTTTCATCCAGTGTATGGTGGAACTGGCTCCCTTGACCCTGGGTAAGAATAAGCGAGTAAAATAACTAAATGGATGAAGGTCGATTTTGAGAAATTAATATTGTTTATTCTGATAATGCTCTGGTTTGCAAAAGGATTAGGCCTTAGGCTGATATTGGGTGGTGAAAAAAATGAGCAGAATAGAGTTTGTGTTGTTCAAATGCAGAAAAAGTAGGCTACACAACTCAGGCCCAAGGTGATAGACAAGGGGAAAAAAAAAAACAATGACAAGTGGAGTCTGTAAACACCACGTTCCCACGAAGAATCTAAAATTTGTCACAGAAATGTGATATGATAAGTCCTGCTTTTGATCTCTGAGCTAATTCACGACAGCTGAAAATGTCATGTTGCCACCAGTATTTAGGCTCACAAGAGTAACATTTGCAGTGTGCAGACTCCTATGTTTATGGGTGTTGAAAACATTTTTAAATACAGACTGAGCTGCAGTTAGTGTAATTTTGAAGTTTCTTCTGGAAATTGGACACTATTGGACAGCTCATGTCCTTTCAACTTCAACAGGCCCACTTTTATAATGTTCCTGTATTAAGTTGAAATGCAACTCAAAGGGAACCCGTTTAATGACTGAGGGAGACAAATGACAGCTCCAAAAGAGAAGAGCGACTTTTGAAAAATGCAGCTGATAGACATAAATTAGCCCTCTGTGTCTTTGAAACTGCTAGTTAAAGCTAAGGAAAGATGTAAGCTGCCAACTCCAACAACTATAAAAAAAGATATATTTTGTGTATTTCATATAAGACAGCCATCCAATTCCCTTCATGTCCGAGTTTAAAAAAAAAGGGAAAGGAAAGGAAAGGGAAAAGGGATGAAGACAAGAACGCAGCTATATGAAAAGTGAATATCTACTGAAGTCCTACTGTAAAGGTGGTGTATAATTTGAAGCACTTCATAGTCAGCGATTGCCGGTTACATTCCTGAGAACTCCCTTGACCCATCTAGAAAACAACAATATACTTTCAATTTACAGAACAAAAGAAAAAAACAACATCCACACAAACCGTTAACATCCTCTGAATGGTGTGCAAAAGCATATTTTCAGATTGTGAACTTCAAAACAGTCTGTCATCTGTTCAGTCAGTTATTTGAAGAATGACACTACCTGCCAAACATCCACATGGCTCTGAAAGTAGATGCATTTCAACAACAGGAAAGGCTCCAATTCCCATAGGATGTCCATTTTTAAAAGTTAATTGTATTTAGTAAGGTGCAGCCCTTGCAAACACACCTCACTGTGTTTTGCACTGGCCTGAGAAAGGCCTCCACAGTTCGCCCATAGAGGGCCATATATACGTCAACAAAAAGCACGTGTTTACTTCCTCCGACTTGCCGTACTTCCCACCGCCATTGTTTTGACAGGTCTTGTTGCTAACCACACACGCTTTCCTAGTAACCCGCCTAACAAGGGGAGCAGAAAGAAACTTCACGTTATTCCGGGAACTCAGGGAAAACTGTCAGAGAAGCACACAAGAAAGTAAGTGGAGAGACGCTGTTTACCGACACGTTCTTATCATTTGGGCGCTTTTCTCCTCCTACTTCACTTCCTTATGGGCTAAAAGCGTAACCGTTTACGTTCGTTTATGTTAGCCTGAGTGTGTGCCGCTGCAAGGGAAAGTTAAACTAACGAGTAAGCGGACACGAAACGTCAAAAGTTAACACAAAATAACAGCTTGTAGTCAGAGCTTTTGGTTGTTTGATGCCATGAATTATGTTGGCTACCTTGCTTTTGCCCGGATACATAACGTTAACGTGATGTTAGCTGTCTTACTTCTTCAGCCGCCCCCAGGAGCACAGATGTCAGTGATAACCATTAGCTTGTTACCTTTACGTCAAAACCACTGAAATTCACTTTCTACGGTCTAAACATGCCAAACCCACTTTATGTTCGGTTTTTGAACTGACAGTATATGACAGATAGTGCCGGGTGTAGTGCCGAGTTTTGGAGTAGAAACCTAACAGTCATTACAGCCCCTCATACCGACATTGCCTGGTCTTACAAGCCTGAACAATATGACTTACATTAACTACAAACTAACTGTTGTGGGCGGACGTATTGCCTCTCTGTCTCTCTTGGTGATGCGCCTGAATGTGGGTCTCAAAACCTCCCCTTCCGCTCGTTTCCCATTAGGAAGCCGTATAAGACGGGGGGCTGAGGCAGGCTGTCTGTATCATTAGCATCATAAATGAGGCATTTGATATGACCTGCTGCAAATGGATAAAGCACACCTGAATGAACTTGAAAGGTTTATTTTCTGTCTGATGGTTGTTATTGATTGGTCAGTTCGGTCATCTCACATCTGAGGACCTCAGTATTGATTAGGCTGTGCTGGACAAGGGCTGCAACAAATGATTTCAGCTTTTCAGAATTGAGGGATATGATTTTTTTTTTTTTTTTTTTTTTTCATGCAAGTGCTTTACGTCTTTACAGGCTAATCAGATTACACACATATTAGAGACCACTGTCATATAATATTGCACTGCATGAATTTTTAGTGACATTAAGTCTATATTCAAATGCAGAGACAGTTTTGCATTTTGTAAACAATGATGATTATCACAGGAATGCATGTGCATTTTGTCAGCATAAACAGTGTGCTTTATGTGCATGGTAGATATAATCAATTGATGTCATAGTTGGGCTGGGTAGCTCCAGAATTTGAAGTAGATTGGCAAATCAGAGGTAGAATCATCTGGTTAAGGCACTGGCCCAAAAATTAAGAAAATTGCAACCAAATTATGAGCAGAGCTGGAGGCCAAATTAGCCATGAAGGACCAAATCAAAGGTTGCAGGAATTGGGCCGAGGGGTAAATCCATGTTATGGATAGAGTAGTGCATATTAAAAGTCAGCTACATCCTAGTATAATGTTGTATTAATGCCCAAACTAAGAATGTCAAATGCTTTTTAGTTATCATTGTCGCAGTGCTGCATATCACTCAATACTAACAATGCCAGTGACACGCATTAATGGGCTTGATCGATAGCATATGTAATATGTGAATATTTCATAAGCTTAGTGTTGCATCTTTAAGAAGCTACATTGTGTTTGCACAATGCAACCTACTTGACATTTATTGGCATTTTTATTGCCATTTGCCATTATTATTCATTTGTCCTTATATCCACAAGAATCTTTTTTTGTATATCAAACCTTTGTTGAACATCTGCAGTAAAATGATATCACCTAATTCATTGTTGTCTTTGAAATTCTGACATAATAAATATGATTCCTCCTTTTATTATTGTAGTGATAAAGAAAGCAGTTGTCTACAGTATTGTTTACCTGCCTGACTGAGAGATTTGTATGTTAAACATTATCATATGGAAAGAGTGTATGATAATAAACTTCCACACTATGGAAGTTTATTATTTCTAATTATTTATTTTTAGATTTATCATTTATTTGTTTATTATTTATTATTTTATATTATAATTACTAGCAGTACTATTAATATAATTTCATTATAGCTTAGTTTGCTTGACTGTAAGTTATGCTTAGTTGTGTCAAAGAAGTATCTCTGCATCAGATCAGACCTCAGAAAGGACTGAAGGTACTTTGGCAGTTTTTTTAAACAAATTATTACACTGCTTAACAATGCTTAAGATTTACTGTTTTGTTCATTTCCCATCAACAGCAGAGAAAATTGTACAGTTCTGTACCAAAGTAATATAGTGCAAATGAACTCACATGGGGTTACAGAATAAATTGTTTGCAGAAAAGGATTCTTCAGTCTAATATATCTGCTTGGCTTTTTACATTCAAGAATCCCCGGTTTTCTCTAAGCGGAGTGACGGTAATAAGAGTGCTGTGTGAGCGGTATTGGAATAATAAGACTTATCATTGTGTCACTGCTTTAAATGCCTGGAAGACCGGCCTTTGATGAGGACACGAAACTGGAGAGCTCACCTCTAAAAATATGTGGGATGATTACCCAAGAAGCCTCTGCAAAGACATTCATCTGCAGAGACACTTATGATGAGGTGCATTTCTTTTGAGAGATTTGAAGGATTACTGAGTCATTAATGGCAACCTAATGCCAGTGATATATGGAGTGTCATACAGGTCTAAAGATCTAAGTCCAATAATGAGCTAAAGCGTGTCTTCATAGCTATAATCCCGAATCTTGACTCCTCATTTTGTTATCACAGGCACCACTGATAGCAAAGGTTAATCCTCCCATTGATTAAAAACTCAGGATGGCTTTTGTTCTGGCCCACTCTGAGCCCGTGTTGTCAGAAATACAGCCATAATCTGGGCAGGAAAAAATTAGGATATCTGAGTTGCTTTAAGCATTTCTCAGTGAGACTGCCTCATTCACCTGTGCGTGGGGATGCCGGAACTGTGTCCTAAACCAGTTCACTCAACGATTTTATGCTGCAAATTGTAGTTTTCCTATCAGTGAAGCTGAGGTTGCATTTGAGTTTTTGAAATCGTATTTCATCTTAGACTTTGTAGAGTCTCGCTGCATGGTTTGAAGTAAAGGAAGTTGACTGAACAGAATTCCTCAATTCAGGATGAGTGAAGGGATAACTAGTTCATCTCTCATTCTGAATGAAACATTGCTGAGATCAAATATAATTTTAGGTCTAATCAAAAGATGACGTCTTTACAGCTCAAAATATGCATGAGCTTCTGCTAAGAAGGTATTCTTAGATTTTTATTACCCACCAAACACTGAACAGATCTTTTTAGCTCAGAAGCCAAGATTATTACCAGACACCAAAATGATAATTAAATCAGAGACTTTTTGGAGTTTAATATTTCAAAGGAGAGCTGCGCTTCAAATATGTAAGAGATCGTCTGATTATCATGTGAAGGATTGGGTCTCAATCTAACAATTTAGCTGTCTCACTGTACTTGAGTCTGAATGGAGCTGAGCAAGGTTGATGACTACAGGACCTGGATGTAATAGAGGTGTCTATATCCGTCATGTCAGCAAGTTGTGCTTCATTAATCTGTCTGATTGATCCAGCATGCTGGTATTTCCATGACCTTGCTTTGCACAAATACGACTTGCGCCCATGTCAGTGTCACCTAATCTACTGCTCGGCTGATGCATTTGCTCTTGACTTATTGACAGCACAGTACGGGGACATGGACATTTGTGGACATCAGTGCTACAGTTGCTGGGGTATTGTCCATCTATCACAAAGTAGAAGGCCTAGTATCGTCTTACATCCTGCAGCCCTAACTGTGGCAGCAGGATGGAAACTTTGTTGTCTATTTCACTGTAGTAATTGAGCTGGGACACAATTGAGTGGCTATAATTTATATGGCAATAAATAAATGCTGGTTCTGCTAATGTGCAGTAATTAGCTTACACTCCAACCAAAGTGGAACAGGCTTTATTCCTCTATGCCTCAAACTGTACAATCCCAGTTTGTTCTTTCTTTCTTTCTTTCTTTCTTTCTTTCTTTCTTTTACTGATTGTACTGGTCAATTTTGAGAGTAGTGAATCATGAGTGGATTATAGAGCTCGGGTAGAAGCCCCCTCCAATCTCCATTTCAAATACAACTCATGGTTTTGTGCAATATTCTCTTCTAGTAAATTGCTCAAGCGATCATTTCTTTCTTAAAAGTGCATTTGTTTGCACTATATTTCAGATCTGTCAGTTTAGTTTATTTTGGGTATGAAGTAAGGTGACCCTGGCTAGATGGAATACGACAAAGCTTGAATGAAAATGCAAGAGGCTTACATTTAAAGTAAAAAGCTGGTTCCCCTTTGCATGCAAATTTAGTTTAGCTTTCTACTCTGGGATTAGGTCAGCCTGTTCATAATGTGAGGTTGTACTGTCAGAGGAGATTAACAATGCTGACTGGCGCTTTGTGCAATGCTTCTTTGTACCAGGACTTCACAAGCTCAGAAATCAATTCCTCTTCCACTTAATCATGTTTTGATTGAGAGGTACTTAACTCAGGAAACTATGTCAGCATCTCAGTTTATATAGGACGTCACTTTATTTTGGAAAAAATATTTCTCTGTGATTGTAATGCTCAGGGAGAAAAAAAAGGGCTGACATTGACCCACACAGGTGCATTGAGCCAATTGTGTACTTGCATGTGCATGTTTTCTTAGCACTGACATACCTCTGTGGTGATGGACTATTCTCATTTCTACTAAAGTCTCCTGTTGCCAAGCAGTGGGCTTATTTATGAATCTCTTGCTCATAGATGTATATGTAAAATAAGCCCTCCTCCACACCACATTTGTGGACACAAAGGAGAAATACTTGCATGTCTGCTATTTACTTGATCAATCCCAAGATTACTCTCATCTATGAATCGTGTTCAAAAACATGCTTTACCATAACACCCACCCTCACCATATGGTCAATATTTTTATTACTTGAAATTGCTGTGATAAGTGTTCCTGCCTTCACAGCCTGCATATAAAGCAAGTGTCATGTCCTTGATCATCAGTGCATAATATTACAATATCTGAGACATTGTTTTATTTATATAAAAAACTTCTGCATTCATATGTAATGCACAGACTTCAAACCAGAATTCTCCCATGTAGCACAAATGATAATGTTTTTCATACCACATATCACATCCATCACAAACTTATCAAGAGATCCTGAAAGTTTCTTTTTTTAGGCTACAGTTTAAAACCCACAGTGTTACAGAATGCATGGGAATCAATAAGCATATATGTTTGCTGAGCTCAGCCTTTTGGCTCCTTGCTCATTATCTGTATTTCATCTGTATTTCATCTCATTAAAATTTTCTGTAGGCCAATGGTTCACAAAATGGGGCATTGGGACCCCCAGGGGTCCTTTAGGAAATTCCAGGGAATTCCCAGAAAAATAAGCTTTTTTTTTTTTTTTTTTTTTTTTTTTTTAATTTTATTTCACAGTTATATAATTCTGTATCCAGTCAAATATAAGCAGAATTCTGTTTCTTCTTCTCTGCTTCTTGGTTCTTTGGGGAAGATCTTTCATCTTTTTAAATAGGGTCCATGATCTTATACAAATTTAGGGGCGTTCATGATATGAAAAAGTTAGGATAGCTATAGGCTTATGGGATGAAATTCAGTCAGTTAATCCCAAGAATTTAGCATACTTTTAAATGATATACATATAGTTACAGTACAGTAGCACTGATTAAAGTGCAAGTAATCGGAGTCTGTCTGTAAAGAACCATGGAATACGTAAAGAATGAATGGACAATATGTCATTGAGTAGTGCTAAATGCGGAAAAATTCAGTGAGGTTGTCATTGTTTGAAATGGATATGTAGACTTTCTGTTAAGCCTTATTTAACATGTTAGTGTCCCAGTCAGGTGTTGGCATTAAGAGTAGCCTAATTTGTCTAAATTGCTAATGAGCTCATATTTGATATATTGAATATACATTTTAAACATGACGTGGCTAACATTAGCATTGTTTTGCTAGATCTGAGCTCCATGCTAGGCTTTCTGCAGCTGCTTCTCAGACTTCTGATGTTTTCAGACCAGTAACAAGGACAACTAATGCACACACTGGTAAGAACACTAGTTTGCGTTATGCAAAGTATGTTTTGTCATGTAGTCAAATGTGTGCCTTGTCAAAGTTCAGATGGCAGATGTGTAGTGCTTTGTTGTAGTGCTCAGCAATTCAGTCCAGGTATTAGGGTACTACAGAGATGCCCTGACCTACAAATTGTATTGTCCAGATGTAAGAAAACATATTTGTTTGGTATAGACCACAGAAAAAAAACACAATTTTCTCATTGAAAATGAGAATTAGATGGCAAAAATGATCGTTCCCACTAAAATTGTGAATCGTATCGCAAATGGAAATTTGTAAAATTAATCGCAGTGTTTTTATTCATTCATTCATTCATTCATTCATTTATTCATACATATTACCGTCCCACTGACTTCTGTGACGTGGCAAGTCTGGAACCAGTGCAAATTTTGAATGCTTTCGCTACAGCATATTGTCCCCTCCTTGTTTATATGTTCCTTGTAAAGGACAAGGAAGCAATTTTCCACAGTATTCTTTTTCACTGGCATCAGTTTAGTTATTTGAGAATTTTTTAATTACATTCCAAAAATCTCATTTGAAAAGAATCATTCTGTAAGAGACTAAGCCTAATTAAATGGACCACACACAGTTGCTTTATTATGTAAATAAAGCAACTGATACTACTGTTTGTATGTGATCAACAGATCAACATTTTTATTTAATAAATCATTTTGAAAAATATGATTAACTTCACCACTGATGTTTTGATAAATTACTTCAAAGTAATTAACAATCACATGCATATGCACACACTAATTTTATAGAATTTCAGTTCACAAGGACCCCATTAAATTTTTGTCAGGAATTGGGTTTGGCTATTTACTGCTCATTTGACAGTGAACACGTTTGCATGCAGACCAATCTTAACCCGATTAAGGCAATACAACGATTATTGAAATTGTCATTTGAGGACCTTAGCCGATTAGCTTTATTGGAGTAAGGTCATAATCAGAGAAAGCATTACTCCATTAACAAGCACAGATTAATGCTCAGTGTTTTGATTTATTGGTATGTGCAAAGTCCTTAGAAAATTTCCTCCTTTTTTTTTTTTGGCTAAACTGCACATTTCAGAGGTCACTTAACGCTATAACCCTGACCTACAGATTGATAAATCAATAAAACATGTAATTCAGGTTATCAGAAAAATCACGCCTTAAGGAGATTAGTTTCAGAGTGTCGATATGCATGTAAATGTAGTCATCACTGGATTATTGCTCTGAATTTGCAAACGTGAGTGGGCCTTTACTAAGAATCCTCACTGACCATTTGCCCGTTAATCCATTTGGTATTTTATGCCAGCATTTTTATTGTTTGTTTATTGGTTTGAATTTAGTCCTGCTTCCTCGCTGTTTTGGTGATCCTTGCCTAAAAACTGCATCAATGCGATTTCAGCTTCATTCACCAAATCTGCTAGACTACACTTTACTGCCTGAGGCCACCTTGCTATACATAGCTTGGCAGATGGCATCATGTTGAGAACATTTCACAGGTTCTGAGCAAAATTGTTTTTGTGCCTTTTAGGGTGAGGATCGGTGACATTTCTCATTATAGTATGTTTTATTGACCCTCAAGGGAGTGCAGAAGATGACAGAGGAGGCAGGCGGTGAGAAAGTGCTATCCCATCCAGTCACTAAACAAATGTGATCCAGTCCTCCGCTCAGTATCATAGAAACCTGACAACAGAGAAATGAAATACGCTTTTATTTTTCCTTTGACTGGTTCTTACAGAGGTCTTCACATTAGGTGATGGATTGATGCTAACTAATGTATGGCTGCTCTGAATCTGGAACGACCCAGGTGCTTCTCAGATCAATACAGATAGCTCTGCTTAGGGTAATTAAATCTCCAGGAAAGATGATAAAAGTAAAGCCAACATGGCAAAACTTCTCTATGCTTTATTAATTCCCACTCCTGAAAATTCAGAATGAAAACGGAATAGTTAAAAGGAAAAGTTAAGGAAAGTTAAATGAATTTGTTTGCCTTTGTCTGGGTAATGTACGAACACCGGAAAATATTTTCAACTCTAGGTAACAGTTTTTCACTTGAATCCTGTGCCACAACGTTAGTCCAAATTATAGTGTGACACATCACGCAGATGAAGACATTTAGTTGGCATGCTAACTATTACGTTCACCTCCTCTCTGCAGGTTCTGTGTTGTCAAGCTTCTGTTCCACTTCACTCAAAACAGTTGTTAAAAATAATTCTATAACAGAAGTTTAACCATCTCCTACCCTCCCAGGACTAGAATATTCTCGCTGAAATGACAGTATTGGAGCATACAGTCTGGTTACTCCGGAGACTTAAAAAAAAATAGAGCAGCGGACTCACCCGTACGCTTAAGTTCTTCACATGTATAGCATGCAGAGACAGAAAAAGAATGAAAAATTCATTGTACCACACACGTAAGATAGAGATGTGCTCACTGTAGTCATGTCAGCGTGTAAGCCACAGCTTTGTAAGATGCTACCATTAGTCCTGAACACCGACTTGCCATATTGTCTACTTTTCAAGACGACGACAGAATTACCCTTGAAATTGGTATAACCAGCCAAGTCCAAATCATTATCCTCTACTAGCACTCCCGTGGGTCGATCAGTTAGACCACTTGGCTGACAGCTGAAAGCATGGCTTGCCCATGCTTTACAGTAAATCTTTTCATCAGGTCTTTTTCGGCGCTGATCTTTAGATGAAGTATGAGAAAAGTGTGAAGTAAATGACTTTCATACCTCAGTAAGTTTGAAAACTGCTCTGCAGAGGCAGCCTGTCATGCTGAAGGTGATAAGTAGGCTGCTGTGCTGTGTATCATGCTAATCCAGTGCAGCATTCACTACGCCCAGCATGGTAAAATTTTTAGACTGGCATGACTTTTCAAATTCATCTGCTGAAAAACAATATGAGCTGTGCATGTGTTTTGTTTTAAACTGATCACCTGCCTATCTGAGGATGATTTTAGTGCTTTCAGCTTGCTAGCCAGGTTGACTGTAATAACTCGTGAATGTCACGTTTTTCAGTGGTAAACGTAAATGTCACACTTTACACTGGTCAGTGTTGATAATGGATTCTAATTAGTTGAACTGAATCTTCAGTTGTGATGAGCAATCATGACTTTGATATGAATGGACATAGGGGGTAACAACACTTACTTGCTGCATACTGTACCCTTGTTTTTCATTTAAAGTGTAAACGACATGGATTCAACATATTTCAAGCTAATGGGAAAATCTTTTGGAAAGCTGGGGTAGATTTGCCAGCCCTGGTGTCCTGGGTTTTCTTTGATTTGTTTGTTTGGTATATTTTTATCCCCTAAAAGATTTTATTGTTTAGATAGCATGCTTTTATTTTTATGTACCATTCAGTTGTCTACCCTTTTGACATTTTTTTTTTTTTTAAGTTTGCAGCAGGTCTTGTAGCCTGAGCTATTCCACACACTGGACTCCGGTCTATTTTCTTGTTTCAGAGTTGTTTATTTGATTTTTCCCAGTCGTTTTTCAAACACCAAAACTTAGAATGACTGTAGAGCTGAAACAAATTCTTAGCCTAGGAGGTTTTGTAAAGATAGGCTTAGCCCTGTCAGAGTATCTGTTTGATGAAAGATAGAGGCTGATTAGCTGCCAAGACATTTGAAGCAGTTCCAACTCTAAAGCTAGGATACAACTCTGACAGAGTTCTGAGTCTGAAGCAACCAGACATCTGGATTAACGTGCGAAAGGATTTGACTGGTTTTCCTCCCTCAGAGCGGGTGTGAACCAGAGACATATAGACTAACATATTAAAAATGTTTCCACTTGGCTGGTTGAGCAACTAAGTGAGAGGCCTACCTGCCCCAAGTACAGTATAGTCTATATTTTTGTCAGCCCAGTTGGCAAAAACGAAGACATGTTTTCATTAATGTCAGTCATTTATCATTCTAAAAATATGATGCTGACAGTCCATATTATACAGCAGTATGAATGAATGTGAAATTTATTTTATGACATTTTATTATTTATTATTATTTATTATTATTTTATTTTATGGAAAAACTTTACCCTGTGTTATGTAGGCTGCAGTATTATATTCATAAATGGGCATTATAACTAACTGATAAAAGCTTTTCTGGAATTGTAACCAGCAGTAACATGTAAAAACCAAACTTAAACAGGAGAAATTTATGTGCCTGGTAAGTTTGTGTTACTTACTTTCACCCGTACATTAATTAAACCTAATGATGGGCTGTCAGCTAGCCATTTTACTAACACACATGGAGGCATGCTGTTGACTCTTGCTGGCTCTGGGCGTTGACTGTGTGACAAACAGCACAGGATTGATTTATCATTTTCAACCTTGCGAAGCTGATGCTACAACAAAATAAGCAGCCTTTTGCTACTTCATTACTGTCAGTCCACTCCACACTGCTTTGAGACAAAAATTACATGCTTGGCAATTTGTTATTATTTATTAACACCTTGAATTGGTGTGAAACTATTGTTGTGCCTTTCAGTCTAAGGATTTTTTATTTTTTCTATTATTGCTTTGAATACTTTGAATACTTAATTGCAGAGCCAGTTTCCCATCTGGGCAAATACAGTTGGAAGGTGGATCTTCAGTCAGTCAGATGAAACAATCTGTGGCATTTTTTTAAGGTATCACACTGTACGCCCAGACCTTCTATACAGGACATGTGATATGCTGTTTAAGCTGTGTTTCCTGACTTTCCAGTTACTAATGTTAGACGATACTATAAGCCAGGCACCCAGATGACTCATTAAACAAACTGCTAATTAAGTCAGTCTATATGGCATCGTCTCAAAGGTACCATGGGTCTGTACAGAATTTGCTGCATTTGTTTGATGCAGGGGAAATGGTTGTAAAGTGCTAGTTGATTTAAAAAAAAATGGAAAAGTACATTTGGCATGAGGTGATAATTAGACACTGGACATGTAGAATTTATGATATGTCTGCTTCTATTCTGATTAGCCAAATGTCTTCTTTTCTGATGAATTTTGATATTTCTATATTTGTTCAAGAAGGTGGAGTTAGATTGGAGAATATGTTCAGCGTTGTTGTTTCCTGCCTCCTGTGTCAGCTGTATTCTGCTCATGCCTCAGTCTCACCCAGGTTGTGAACTACCATGAGTGGTGCTGGCCCTAGCTTACCTGGGAGATAATTGACAGCTGTTGGAGAGAGAATGAGGAGTGACACAGACAATTAAAGAGCTGAATGCAACCCGCCCTGACCTTCTGATCAATGCAATCCTATTTAGAGCTGGCGAGCCTGAGACCAGCTCTTGTTTTCCAGACTAATAAAGACAGCACGGAGAGCAGCTTCTGGGCTGGACTGCCAATACTTTTAACACCCCCATCGATTCTCATTACTGTTAATGGTTTCTTTGCTTCTGTGAGTCAGATGTTGAAGACCGTGTGGGCGGGCAGGGGTGTAGGCTGAGATTTGGGGAGGGGTAGAGGCATTATAGTATGACCCTGGTCAGTGGACTAGCTGCTCTAAGAATGTCACGCTCAGTATCCAGCGCAGTGACTTCAGGCTACAGCACAGTGTGTAGAGAATATGCTCTGTTTTTCATGACTGCCTCCTGCTTCCAGTAATAGTTAATAAAGATGATAATGTCTAATAATGTTGGACAAACAGTAAGCTTGTAAGAATATTAATGTGATCCCTCTCACAAATCTGAGGAAACAGCCTGCATATTTGTAGGATTATCCAAAGACATCTCTCAACACCCACTCCCCCTTCGGAGAAGTAACCAATGTGACGGGGTAACAAAGAGGAAAATGAAAATAAGTTGCGCTGATTTTAATCCCCTGAAAAGATTTTCTTCCTGCCGTCTCCACAGCGATTTGTAAGATGCAGTTGTTCTCCCACTCTCATGCTGCAATAAATAGCTCTACATATTTTAGCGGACTGTGGAGCTGTGTGTTACATTCCATCCTTTGGCTCTAATTAGTGAGCAGCCAGGAAAATAATCTTTCTTTGGGGGTTTATGACTCTTCTTTTGCTTGTCTTAGGACAATCCTCTACAGTCTGTTCCATAGCTGTGATCCAGATTGAGAGCTATGAAGACTGACATGTGTTTTAAAAATAGTCCGATCTTGATGATGTGTGTTATATTTATATTTTGTTATATTTTCTACTCTTGTATTTACAGGCTCCAAAATGAAGCCAAGATGAAGATACTGGAATGGAAAGTCACAGATATGACAGGTAATGTTTTGTCCATCCTGTTTAAGTGTTGCCTTGAACAGAGCTCATAAATGGTGTATACTTCCTCTAACACCCACAGTCCCCTATGAGTGTTTGTAAAGAAAAGAAAGTCCTAATTACTCTGTAGTATCTGATTAGATGCCACAAAATCCAAGACAGAGTACTATGTCTTGTAATCAATGCATGTTCATTGCATAGCCTCTGGAAACGTACCGCTCAACAGTGAAAACATTTGTCACTTCAACTAAAGTCAGCGATTTACCAATCAACAAATTTGTATTTTCAGTGTTTCTCCCTCATTGTAAGTCTCTTGCCTCACTCCAGTTTGATACAAAGTTTATTTTCTTCATTTAAGGCCCCTGCTGAAGCACATTGGAAGAGATGGTGTTAGATTAGAATTTCCCAGTTTTATAACTGGTCAGCTATTGAAAGAAAAGGTTCTGCTAACTAATTGATTGGCTTGGATATTCATTTAAATCCCTTCAGGTTTCTTTGATGTTATCTCTCTGTGGTGCAAGTATTTGTTGCATTCTTTCTAGCTCGCACAAACAGCTGTCATTTAAATCTGTTTTGACGTTTTTCTATTTCAGTCTATTAATGGTAAAATGAAAAATCTGAAAATGCTCATTGAAAATCAAAATGCCTGTTGGTAGAGAATAGTATGAGTGGCTGAAGCGATGCTTTAAGTATTTTTCTTGCAGAGTATCTACTGTTTTTATTGTCCCATAGGCTCAGGTGTTGCTTGCCTCTCAGGCTATTGATATTGGAATGCGTCCTCCTTCAGATTCAGCAGCAGATAGCAGCAGCACTATCTCCTGTAATTGCCCGGTGCCTAGAAACTACTAACTACTGGAGATGCTGGCTGCATGTCAAATAGTTTTCCCCCACTCGATTCTGTGCCTATATTTGGCCACACACACAAATGAAAGGCATTTTGGTTTGAAGGTGTCGGCTGCGGAGATTTCTGTCTGTGGCACAATTATCCATCCTCAATCTTAATTTCAGAAGGGTAGGCATATCACATTCCTCAGATTTCTAACCTGCTATTATTGCATCAGAGTATTGTCTGATATTCATTAGACTGTAAAATATACATGGTCTGACAGATTGGTTAGTATTTAGAATCATTATTCAAATGACCATCTCAGCTGAGCTTTACTGAGCAGGCTGTGGTGGTGTGTTGTGCAGCAAGTGTCGAGAAGATGTCAAGGTGTGTTGGGGTGCTGAAGGCTTGGCTTTGATGGGCTGTGTTTATATTTGTCATTTAAACACATTTTTTTGCTGTGTTTCCTCTGTGATTTTTTTGTGAAGCTGTGGTGCTTTTGGGCAGTAACTGTCCCCGAGTTGTTTGGGCCTACCAATTATAATTCAAGCTGAAGTTCTAGTAGGGCTGGGCAATAAATCAATTTTATGAATTAATTCAAATTTGTGGTTTAGGACGATTTCTTTAAAATGACATTTGGTTTTCTCTTTAACTTCCTCTGCCACCGCTTCCCTTGGGCTACTGTAGTTCATAGTGGGCTCAGTGGGCTCCACCCTCCCCCTGTGTTTATTTACCACAGATACTTAAACACACACACACACAACATGGCAGCAGACAGAACAATTTGTCTCCAAAAAGGCACAACCTTATCAGTAATTTGGATCAGGTTCGGTTTTGCAGTGTCAGACCTCAAAGAAACCATGGTCTACTGCAAAGTTTGTTTAATGGCTGTTGCAACAATAGCCAGCAGCACGGCCAATTCATTTCAACATCTCAAACAGAGGCAGGTAGCGGAGTGGTAGAAATGTTGTTCACAATGAGATGCACAAGATCACAGCAGCCCACAAACAGCTGCTGAAAAGCAGCCGACATTAGCAAAATCAATTTCCCATTGTATCCTGTATGACAAGAAAGAGGCCCAGTGGAAAGCTTTTACGCATGCAGTCGCATTTCATATCGCTAAAGATATGGTGCCCATGTGGAAAAGCTGGGGTTTATCCGCATGCTGAAACCCCAGGTATGTGCGACTAAGCCACAAGTATTTTAGTGAAGTTGCCTTGCCTCATTTATGCAAGTGTACATGTAAAAAGATCACTCGAGAGCTGGAATGGGTGTCATTTTATTCCACTAGAACAGACCTATGGTTCAGTCAAACCACATCAAACCACATGAGTTTGACAGTGTATTTTATCAAAAACGAAAATTGGAATTACTTAATTTTTTTTTCTAAAATAAATGCAAAACTTGTTCTAAATCAATTCTTTGTCATTTGTATTTTGTTTTTAAGAAGGAAAAAATAGGTTAAAATTCGTAAATAGAGTTTGATGTGAAAAAATCAGATATTTTACTTTTCGGCCATATCTCCCAGCCCTAGGATCTAGGTTTTAAAAATGTTTTTAATCGTAATATGATCATTACCTCTAAAATACTGTACTATACTGTTTTTAGGTTTTGATAGTAGCAAGATGCAAGTACAATGCTTATTTTGTTTTCACGTTTTCTCTTGCATAAGTGGTAATGTCCTTGTTGTGGTGGTGAATCACTGCCAAATGAATACGGGGGAAACACAGATTTTTGAATTCTGATTGTGAAAACTGGGTTTTATGAGATGACATCGGTGCATGTCCACATTTGGCTGTCATGTGGCATTTCTTTTCTTCAGTGTGGAAGGTCTAGGTCAAGTTTCTGCTTAAGTGTTGCGCTTAGTGGTTTGCCTCTAGATTGTTGTGAGCCAAGAATGCTGAAAGAAACAATTTAATGACATCTAAGCTAATGGTGTTTTTCAAGTGGCATCAATCTTAAGTTGAATTTGCTTCTCTGAAAGCAAATGTATTTTTCAAAAATCGGTCGCGGTACAGAAAAAAAGGCAAAAGTGAACCCTTGTCAAATATGGCAGGTTTGCATTAAATTTGATCAAAATAGTAAAGGAAAAAACATTCTAATTTGTTGCAGTGTTTAACTGTGAATGGGAATGAGTACACTGCATGCTTAAAGAATATATTGCGGCCTATATATGCTCAGTATTTAATCTACTGTGTATTAGCAGCTTATACGGTCCATTCATATCATGTTCTTACCCAGAATGTAGTTTACTGTTCACCCCAAGCAGAACAAATCAAACGTGACAAACCTCAGTGGGTGGTCCTTCTTGCACAGTTCAGTCACAGAGAATTACTGAAAAGTAGGGGGCTGACGATGAAGGGACAGGACAGTGGCCAGCTCTGTGTGTTGCCTCTCATTTTATGTTTATATTTCAAAATTTTAGCTTATGTGCTCATCCAGAACAACTGAAATGACCATAACAGTGGAGAAAGCTTTACTCCCCAGATCAGCAACATTATAAGCAGCCAAAAGTGGGGAGTGCAGGGGTCAGAGCCTTTGTGCCCTGACAGTTTCCTCACAGTTGTCAGGCCTGTCTTGTGATCAGTGTGTGAACTCTGAACAGAGAATTACATAACTCATCATTTAGAAACATGTCATCTCTGTGTGCTTTTGTCTTATTCTTTCTCTCTGTCCCCCTTTCTCTCTCTCTCTCTCTCTCTCTCTCTCTCTCTCTCTCTCTCTCTCCCTCCCCCACCCTCTTGTTCTTTCTGTTTCTCTGTGGGTCAGTCAAGCCAGGTCCTTCTGAGCCCAGAGACAATCAGAAGGTTTCCAGGGCTTTCAGCCAAGCTGCGACATAGTGCAATTATCTACAACTCACTTTGCTTTCAGTACAGCTTCAAAATGATTTATGTTGCCTTATGTAAAGAAATTGGGATCCTGGACTCCGATATTGACTGGTTGCTGATTAAATTCTCATTCCCATTTTACACATACTAAATTTCAATGTGCTACTCAGTAGATAGTATAATGTTCCACTTTAATACTCGACAATGAAGCAAATGGGTCAAACCTTTTTAAATTGGACATACAGAGACTTTTGTTACTACAGATTTTGTGCAAAACTGTCAAGGTGAAGCATGCAATAACAGAAGGGGCTTTGGTTAGGCTTATCTTTGAAGCCTTTGAATCACACACACACACACACACACACACACACACACACACACACACCATCAGAGACGCTCCACATTGTAATGTTCATCAGCCTCTTGCTGGTTATTACTGAGAACAGGCATTTGACATTGGAGAGTGACACAGTCACTACCGTCTAAAACAGAGAGGACATTATCCATTGTGGAGTTAAAAGTGTAGACATTCTGCAGAACAGTATGAATTGCTGTCATTTTCTAATTTATCTAACTGATGGAGCCATTTTCTGTCAAGTACCACGTGCATTTTTCTACTGCCATTTCCACCTCCCGTCTAGTTTTGAAACAAAGTGATGCTAGGCCTATAGGCATTATGCTATAAGAGGGTGAGGGCAAGCAGCAAGCTAGGTGAGTGGGGGGAGTAATGGATCACAATTATTGCTCTCTATGCACATTCAACAGCTGATGTGTCTTTCAATAAATCTGTGATGACATTGTATTACACCTCCTTTTTGATCAGATCTGTGTTTCAGCTGGAGGTCTCCTGATTGCCCAGGGTTCAGAGACTTTTCTTGCAGTGCACAGTCAAACCACAGATAATATTACCTCTATCAGCTAAAAAATGGATTTAAAAAACATTCCTTTTACCTGACTGAGATCCAGTTCGGATCAAAAATTTGTCTCATAAGAGTATGTAGGCATTACTTTTCCCTTCACTGACACAGTTTTTTGTTAGCCTTGGACTGTACATGATGTGTTTATAGGCTCGTTTCCACCAAAAGGTTCCTGGTAGTATTTGGGGGGCAGGAGCTACCACAGGAACGTCCTCTCGCTCGGCTCTCTCAACTGCCATGTCTCCACTGAGAGGGCCGAGTAGGAGGAAGGTTCCTGTAAAGTTACCGGGCAGTTACGCGACCATGACCGGGGCATCAAAATGTGTGTTGTTAAAAAAGCGTGTTGTTAGCGTTAGCTAACGTCCGCTAAAGCTAACGTTAGCGTCCCTAAAATGCCGGCTAAAAAGCCTGTTGTTGGCCTTAGCTAATGTTCCCTAAAGCTAACGTTAGCGTCCCTAAAAATGCCGGCTAAAAAGTGTGTTGTTAGTGTTAGCTAACATTAGCTAGCACGTTAGCGTTAACTTGGTAGTGTTGGCTGTGTTGCTAGGGACACCTAATGTTAGCTAAAGCTAACGCTAGCGTCCGGCTATTTTGTTGCTTTCTGTTGACACCACATCGCGCCGTGAGTAAATCCAGCCAGCACCAAGTAAACCCCAAGCCCCACCCAGGAGTTTTTCAGGGCCGCTCAGAGTCCCTATCCCGAGGCAGGACCTTTTTTTTAGCCCTTGTAAAGGTTCAGGAACTCTCTCCTTTGGGGTAGTTCCGGCGGTGGAGACACGCGACAACGGCCCCGGCCCCGTAAAATTACCCTGAGGTTCCGGCGGTGGAAACGGGCCCTCTGTTTGCTGTCTTTCTACTGTAATTTTTTTCTCTGAAGTAGCTATTTTTAACACAAATCAAATCAGTGCTCTTCCCAATAATCCTAAGTGGAACAGATATTAGATTTTAGGGTCAGGCTTTTACAAAAAAAAACAATCTACACAAAGGAATGGCTTTTTAAAAATAATACTTGAAATAGATAACAAAACCAGTTGCCTTGCGGCCTTTTTGAAACTTGACTTGACTGTTGCCTGTTCAACACAGGGATTGAACTTCAAGTTCATAAGTTCTTTCATCTTTGACTTCACTGTAGATCACACACCTTTCCCAAGGGACAATGTTGTGCCTTTCTAAGAGCTGCAGGCATGTTTCTCTCCATCAATAAAATCTATAAAATAAATGTATAAATGTCATTGATTGGTTTGATGAGTGTATGCAGTTAATTAGATAAACATCAGTCATCTTTTTGTCAATAAATTTGCTAATGATATGAAAGTTAAGCAAAACACTTGCTTTTATATGTTCTTGTGCTCAGTGCAAGTCTGCATGCTGACTTTCACCAGTAGCCCCTCTGTGGGATGTATAGGTGTATTGCAATTACAAAATGACAAATTCTAACATAATCAAATAAGGCAGCTGTGATCTCTTTATTTATTTATTTATTTTTTAAAACACTGACTGCCCTGATTTGGTGATCTGGAAGACTTGGGAAATAGATCCAGTGCATGGGATCTACTTTCTCATTCAGTTGTATTCTGAAAAATTGGCAGAGGTGAGAAAATGGTAGTCTGCACCCAGAGGATGGTGCAAACTTCCGTGTGCTGCCTGCGATACATGTGGAGTCTCCAGCTGCTTGTTTTCATCTGACAGCAAGGAGGTTCAGTCGGAGAGTGTAGTGTGACAGAGGTGCATGCTATTTCCCCTGCATCCCCTCTACCCTGAAATAGCACCCTCACCAACTAGTACAAGTTGCCAGTACAACGACAAGGATCGGTCCCTCACTGACTTCCCACCCGCAAACGTGAACCAACCATCGTGAATGTGAACCAGTTGCGCTCAAAGCCACACCCGGCCAAGCCAGAAGCATCCCTTCCAGGAATCAAACTCAGTTCTCTGTAGTGTTAGGTGAGTGATTTTACGCCTGTGCTACCCTGATGCCCCCCTTTTTTTTCTCAGATCTTGCATTTTGCCTGGGGTGCTTATGGATGCCTGAGACTCCCTGACAGTGCAGTGTGTTCCTGGGAACAAGAGAGATTAGGCTTATACTTGGATCTTTGCTCTGTTTGTTTTCAGTGACAAGTCAACAGAGACAGCTGTTTTATAGCACTGGTAGAACTGGAGGTAGGGCTGGACAATATGTTGATTTTATATCGATATTCTAATATGAAACTAGATATCATCTGTGATTTCGGATATCATAATTTTGTGATATGGCATACATGTTGTGTCTTCCTGATTTGCTGTAAAGAGAAACAATTTTCTGAATTTATTAGACTGTTCTAACTGGTCTGTTGTTTGCCTCTACTTGCTTGACTATCATATTCACATTACTAAGAAAGGACTGTTAAATAAATATATAATATAAATAAATAATTAAATATCTTATATGTGTAAATATCTTATGAAAGCAACACTTGTTGTGCCTACAATATTGTCTAAAAAATCAATATTGAGGTATTTTGCCAAATATATCACGATATTTGATTTTGTCCATCTTGCTCAGTCCTGACTAGAGCGGTATTTTACTTTTCATGTGTACAAAATAGATTGACATTGATTTTTGCACTATGTGGTATCGCTCATACCTAGCACTATTTCCTGCAGGAAGATAGAGACTAATCTTTGGAATTGTGGTTCCCATGGGTAATCCTTGGTCCAAATTAACATGCCATGTACAAGAGCAATGTGTGACTCCATGCTCCCGCTCTTCACTGTGGCCAGCCTTCAGCCAGTCTGAAGTGCAAAGAACTTAAAAATGACCAAATACACATGGATAAGAGAGATGAAGTGCATGCAAAATTATGCTCCCACACACCCACACATACACACACATACGCACATCAAGACACACGTACATAAATTAGCTCCACTTAGCTCCACCTGTTCTCTGGGCTCAGCATTAAGCTCTTTTTCACCTCTCTGCATAACAGACATGCATAACGGGTGTGATTGCCAGAATACTCGACACCACTTCAGATCAACTAATATAGCCTAATTGTAATGACAGTCATTCAAGGAGAATGCTTAAGTAATCCTGTGGAACCGTGCATAACGTTTAACGTCAATAATTTAAAACCACACAATGTAAGATTTTATATTTTTGCAAAATAGCGTCCTTACAGTTCCTGAATGCAATGACCTCTTCCATCACTGTTGTAAGGTACAAAACATGCGCATTTGTTTACAAGCTGGAAGATTAGGAACCAACAAAGAAGATGCCAGAAGCCAAATAACATGTTGAAGGACAGGGTACTCCAGGATTTTACGTGAATATGATAATGCAGAGATAAACACTCACATAACAAAACGAATAACGAAACAATGACAGAAAATCTTAGTTTTGCTGAAATACTGCTCACATTTTAAGCCCATGTTGTTTGCTAAGCTTCTGAATGTGGAGTAACGTTATGTGTGTGTAATGGAATAAAATGTTGGCGACATGATATAGGCTAAATTGCACATAACTGGACTGAAACTTATTACAAGCTGGCCGAGATAGGATTACAAGGTTGCAATGTTTCAAGGTTTACTTGGCATGAGATTGACAAAGACGGACAAAACTTTTGCCGTGGGATGAATTTCTTTGCATGCTAGCCTGAGACCGAAGTGAAGTTAGATGACTCTTGGGCTCTGAAAAAAACTACAAAACTCTGTGACAAAGGTAACACTGATGAGGTGATAGCCTATGTTGTAATCTTTGATAAATAACATGTCAGGGATATACACTCTGCTGATTTCCTGTTAGCTGTGAGACAGATCACTACAGGGAACATCAGGACATTGGAGACAGGCTGCAACCCTGCATTAGCTTGCTCAATCAGAAAGTATAACTCATGCATTGCTAGCAGTGCATGAGGTTTGGATTTTAACAACAATGGTTCCTTCTATGGTTTTATTGCAGGATTCAGCCACAACGTCAGCCTCCTCCGAAGTAGGAGCAAGACAGAGTGGAGGCCTGAAGTTTGATGTGCTGACGTCACTGGTGGTTCCCGGGTCCAGATGTCCCAGATGGGCACATGGGTACATATACATGTACAAGCAAATCCAATACTTGCATGTATAATTTGGTCAAAATATGCAAAATTATTTCAAAAGTCAATCAACAACGTATAGGCTGGTTGACTTGTGATTACATAATACAGTTGTCCCTCACTATAACGCGGTTCACCTTTCGCGGCCTTGCAGTTTTGCGGATTTATTTTTAGTGCAATTTTGCATGCTTTTTTTTTTTTTTTTTTTTTTTTTTTTTTTTACTGGACTTATTTTTCTACAAAGGTTTGAACTTTGAGAGTGTTTAAACAAGAGAGTGAACAAGTAAGAAAATGTTAATGCCTGTCTGAGAAAAGGGTATAAAGTGTGTAGTGAGGGGTTTTACAGCCTTAAAACATCTATAATAATTGTAAAAAATAAAGCTTACTAGTTCGCGGATTTCGCCTATTGCGGGTTATTTTTAGAACGTAACTCCCGCGATTAACGAGGGACCACTGTATATAATAATAATTGTCTCATAAGGTTATACTCTTTCATTACATGAGCCTTTTATGTGGCCTTTTGGGATGGAGCTGTAGTCCTTTGGTCTCCTTAAAGCTGTAGACATTCCAGCTGTTCGACCTCTTACTGTAGTACTGTCTACACCTCGGAGAGGAAATGCAAAAAAGTCAGTGTTTATAGCAACAGCTGTACAAAGCATGAAATTTAGGGTACAACAGCAACGTGGGGGTGAAACTACAACCTGGAAAAACCTGGAATCCCAGGTTTCTATATTAATGTTAGCATGCTTAGCTTAGGCATCCTGAACCAGAGACAGTATGCTGCTAACACCTGGTGGGGCATGGTAGCCAACTAAATTCCAGCTAGGGCAGCTAGTAAACTAAATTCCTCTGTCAGAATGGGCCGACTTGGCTTATGAACAAAATCCAGGGAATTGACAACTTTGCCAACACAGTGAAACACTGAGCAGCTCAGAATGCTTAGCATGGCGTGCTTCTTGATGTCTGGCTGTGTTGTTGACATGTGTTGTTAAGTTGTCAACATGCTAGTTTCTCTTTACGATGAAAAACTAGCAAGTTGACAACTTTGCTAAAACAGCCAAACATAGAGCAACTGCAACAACACAAGACACAGCAAGCCAGCTAATATAACCTACCAGTCCAACAGCAGGGATGCAAGCTGGGCATCTGTCTTGCTGCCTTTGACTTCGCGAACACAGTTGGTGCTGGTGACGTGGTGCTGTAGTGCTGTGAAGCGTTACATCCTGTCCGCAACCCGCTCCACCAAACTTCCACAGTGCAGGAACAGGCTTTTGGGCGCAGATTGGCCATGACAGACACACCATTCTACTCCTCACATGTCAGTGTAGCATTAAAATGATGTTGAGGCTGTTATTTAAGGCAAAAATGTTAGATAATGTTGCTTTAAGCCTCAGTAGCCAAAGCCTAGATGTGTCAGTTTGTGGCTCCTTCATGTAAAGTTCCTTTATGTTTGTGGTCATTGAGATGTAACTAAAGGGTTTGAAAGTAGACATGTCAGACTGTCTGTAAGTCTCAAAAGTAGTGCACATACCCAGTAAGGAGTGTGTGAGAGGGGGTCCAATGTTATCAGGTCAACCTCTGATGCCACACTCTCTACCAGCCACTGCAGCAGCCACCTCGTGTTGCTGCCAGCTAATTATAATATCTCAGACTCATCTCTCCCTCCAGCCTTTTCTGTTTTCAAAGGGAAGGCTGAAGATAGGATATCGAGTAGACTAAAAAGGCTGACACGTTGATGCGCCTACAGACACAAAATGCAGATTTAGATATTTTAATCAGTGATTGTGAACGCTCTCCCAGAGTTATTGTCTAAACCACTCTCTCTTGTTGTAACCACTTCTCTGTGGTTTCATCAAGAGACACTTTGTGGAGTTACACCCTTGACACTGAATAAGAATCTGATTTGATGGAATCAGAGAATTAGAAATGCCAAGTGCCAACCCAAGTGCACTTTATTTTCTAATGGTATGTATAATATTCCTTCTCAAGCCAGAAAATGTATATAAACTCATAGAAAAGTACCCAAAATACAGCATAGTTCAGCATTCTACTCTCCTACTCTCCATTCACTTACTAGTCGTTATCATAAAGTTGTAGTCAGTCATGTATAATTTTGATAAAAATGAAATTGTATGCTGTTGGATGATGTGAGACTTCAGGTCATGATTTGAAACATTAAAACATTCTGAACATCAAAATTAAAATTTTCTCAAGGGGTGTATGTACTGGGCTTAAAGATCTGATATGTAAAATCTTTTTGCAGAATATTCTTTACTTTTATTGCATTTGTAAAATCACAGTGACACATTAATTTCACTGGGTGACATGTTCATTACCATGTGAAATGTTAAATAAAATACAGATACCACCAAATATGTGTTCATGCCACTAATGGGAAAATGACAGTAATGGCAGAGGGCAGTAGCAAAAAAAAAAAAAAAAATTAACTGTTGAGTGGTAATGAGTTTAAGTTGCTCTCTTTTCCGGGTTTAATTGCAGTTTGATACACTGCAAGTCAGTATGATTGCTACATTTATACTTTGGCAAACTAAATATAACATGATGATTTTTTCATTTTTTTCATGCTCACTGTTGTTTATGGATACTAAACTTGATATGCTGCACATACCTTGTGAATTTCAATTTAATTTGCAACTTACAAACTTACAATAGCTAGATTTTGCGTGGATTTGCTGTATTTCTGCTTTGCTGTTTTTTGATATCTGAAACCAACTTTGACATTAGGTACATGGCAAGCTCTGACATGTACCTAATGATAGGCTTTGTTACAGGTTTTGTTACATTTCTGTAAAACAGAAATGTTCTTTCCGTTTGACTCTAACCACAATGTTAGCATCGAAGAGAAAGAATATTTCTGTTTTACATTTCAAGCCCTTGTCTAGGAATATCCCCCCTCAAGTGATAGGGGGCTTTTAACTCAAAATTATTCACAATACACAATCGGAGAAAAGCCTCAACCTCAAGATATCCTTGCCTTAACACACATAAAAACCAGGTTATGTTTAAAAATTAATTCTTTAATTTTACCCTCAGACATTGAGAAGTAACACGGCTGGGCTGAAGGAATGTATAGCCAGCAGAGGTGAAGGACACTGTCATTAGTTCACTCCTCTGGGAAAGCATTACAGGGAAAAGAAGGCAGAAGGTCATCACAGTATCCATTAGCTTAATTTTTTTCTCCTCCATGGTAACTTCACACAGACTTCCCTCCCTCTGGGTTTCTTTGTCTCTGCCACTGGGCAGGCCTGGCCAGTCCTGGTCTAAATTATTGTCCTGGGTATAAATAGGCTGACAGTCTGGCAGGGGCCAGGTGGTCTAATCTGCCAGCTCAGTGTACTGCTCCCTGCCTCGAAGAGTGGTGTGGCACTGAAGTGGATGTTTTTCCCAACATTAACAATGGCCTCAGTGCCCACAGATGGGCAAGTGACCTGGCATGCCTTCACAGTATTGGTGTGTTAATGAATAGGTGGCCTCAGCAATTCAGTGTTTTTTTTTTTCATCTCATACTTAGCAGCACCTTATTTTTCATTAAAAAGCAGTAGATGTCTTCATAGGGTAAGAATTTCATTCTACGCATGGCTTCAAGAGTCGTCTTAAATGAACAGAAATCCTCCCAGGGTTCATTTCCATTTTATTGGCTAGAACTTCACATTTTGTTTATCTTCATGAAATGATTCCAGCATTAGGTCTGCGCAATATTGAACGGCAGGTTTGTTTAAAATCCCTTTTACCAAGATTAGGTCACCTCATTGTTTTTTAATTGTTACATTAACTCAAAACATTATTTTTCTACCTGTTTTTGGTATGTCTTTTACAAGTGTAAATAAGTGTTTGCGGGTATTTTCGTTCTATTGTCTGAGGCGAGACACTGTAAAGCAGATTCATTAGGACTCATTGTATTCAATTAGGGCTCCTATGTATCCAATCTCTCCCCACTGGAAACAATATGGCTACTGAATATTTAGCAGTACAGGGCATTTCCCCAGGTTGCATTCTTTGGAGCAGCAGAAGTAACCTTCATTATTGGGTCGTTACTACATCCTGTCTATGTTACCTCTGTATTTCTGTGACATCTTGCCCAATTTTCAAAGCTTGACTTCCTTCAGCTTTCAATTCTCAGATTGCAACTGAATATACCTTTATAAGTCGGGACTATCTGTTGTATTTTTGCCTCAGTTTGCTGGTGCATGGAGCGAAAACAGAACTTTAGAGCGGACCTCCAAGTCTATAGAGATATAGTTTTGATACTGTTATGACTGTAGACCAGTTCATGAGTAGGCTTTTGCTACTTGTATTTTGTTGAGCTGGGCTTAATGTACCAAACAGGTCAGATTTACCTATTTCTTTTTGTTTCTTTTCTTGTAGTACTTGAAATACATTGACCAAATACAGTAATTATCAGTATTATTGTTCTTCTATTCTGTTGTATCCTCAATGCATCTCCTGCTATTTCCTCTCTGTTCATGTATAATTTTTGCCCCATCTTGTCTCTATTTTGTCTGTTTTCCTTCTTGCCTTCATCACTTCACCCCATCTTCATTCGTTTCCAGTCAGAGCTGCCAACTTGTCACCAGCAGCAATGTTAAGGTCTAATGGGTATGGGAGCATTTTCTCTGACACCTGCAGCAAACACGAAGCCTGGTGGGGTGTTGGGAGAACAGAGGGAGTGTTTATCTAGGGAGGCAGGCCCTCCCTCTATCACCATGCCAATAGAGACAGCAGCACAGAGCGCCACGCTTCACAGCCAGATAAGGTTCCCAGACAAAGTAACATAGCAGCTAGACCTCACTTACTACAATAGAGAGGAGAGAACAAGATATATGACTAATAACTCTTGACAGTTTGCTCCAGTTAAAGACTTCTCTTTTTGTCTCTGACTTAAAGCTCTGCAAATTTTTGTCCAAAGCCACAGATATATAGGCTACAATTATACATAGTCTGAAACAAAGAAGCCAGCTGGTACGAAATGTGTTGGTTTTAGCAAAATTCACATTATGGATTATAGACACCATCCTTTTTAGAATTAAGCATTTAACATGAGCGGAGTGCCACTTGAGTGCCAACACACCAGTGTCAATTTTTCATAGTATGAGGGCCTCAAGTGTATTGTTGTGATTATGCCACAGCATTAGTATTATTATTTTTTATTTTTTCATGAGTGCAATAATATATTTTATCACAATGGAACCTTATTACATTATTTGCCGAGAAGAATTTTACTGAAGAGTTTTACTGGCACACTAAAATTTTGTTTGAAACACTTTTCCACCCTGCCAAGAAAAATCTGTTGAAGAAATGAAGGTTTTGATATTGTAACCCTAGTTCCATAAGCACCACTGGTAGGGCTGGTCCCATGAGCCCCAGAGCATGCATGACACTTAATGCTCTCACAGTTGCACCCCGCTGCAGTTTGTGAACTGCTTGCTGTAGGGCTGTTTGCTTGGGTTCCAACAGTAATGTCCTCTGCTCGGTGCAATCGAGCACCACCGGATATTCCACCTGCTGGAATGGTTTGGTAGTAGTGGTGGTGGGGTGCTCTTAGGCACTTAGGCAATATTTCACACTTACTTATATTGCCTTGGACCTGGCAATGACAATGAGGTCGTCCATGTATGTGAAAACTCTCATTCCCTGGCTGCATAGCGGCTGCAGCACTGTGTCCACCCATTTACTGAAACTGCAGTAGTCTGTTGTACTCATAGGCTATCCTCTGGAAGGAAAAGTGCAGGAACTTCCTGTGTTTTGGCACCACCTCAACATGAAAGTATGCGTCCCTCAGGTGGATGATAGTGAACCAATTGCCTGGCTGCAATAGTTCCAGCAACTTGATTTGCATGCTGAACTTTTTGCAGGCAATGCACTCGTTTATTTGGAGATCTAAAATGGGTCTGACATCTCTCGTCTCACCGATGGAGAGGTCCATGAGCACATCTCTTTCAGCGAAAGTGCCTGTGTCACAGCTTCGGCTGACTTTGTGTCTTTGCCTTCGTCTCACTTCATATTCCAGGCCGAGACACTTCACTACAATGTGTACACAGTGCATTTGCCAACATAGGTGGAAAAACACAGTTGGAAACAGTGCCCTTTACCTGGAGGGTTACGAGAGTGAGAATTGTTTCCCCTTCTTGTCTGTCACATGATATGTGTGTATGAACAGCATGTTGTCCAACGTAACCTTCAAGAATGGAAGCAGTATCATGTTGTTATCACAAAACATGTGGTTCCTCTCACTACGCTTGTAAACAGTAGTGTAGACTTTTCTATCACCACTGTGTATAGCAATATTTTGTCTTCCTCTGGCACTTTCCACCATGGAAGAGATGGTGCGGACACAGTGTGAGTGAGTGGATGATTCACATGAGTTCTGTGCTCTGCTTGATAAAAAGGACTGAACGTGTTTTATCACAGTGGTATGGGGGCGGGGGGAAGAGGGGGGAGTCGGAAGTGCTCTTTCATGGAAAATGTACTTTTTTTAATCAGAACAGTTTCAACATTTTCAACATGATTTCAGCCAACATCAACATTAACATCATTAGCAAATGAACCATCACACACATTCACGTGAGGGGAGTAGGCAGTGAACCCCACTGCCTTGTTGTGGGGGGGCTGCAGCCTGCTGAGCATCCCCTGTCTGAGCGTCTCAAGCTGTCTCTCTGATCATGCGGGAGCCATTGATGTGGTGCTTCTTTGCGGTTGTCTGAATGGCGCCCTGCCTCAACGATGCTCACTTCTCCTCAACATAGCATTCCTCGGTAGTATGTTGTGGTGGTGAGACAGGATGAGTGGCAGATGATAACTCAACTGAGTCTTCTCACAGAGGCGGCTGATCAGTTTTGGAGGAAGTGGTGGTGGTGGAGTCTCACTTGCTCCGCCACTGCTGCCTTGACCTTCAGGGAGTCATGTCAAGCCAAGATGTGCAGCAAGTTCCTGAATGTTGCTCATGTCTCAAAGGCAGAGGAAATGGTCTCACCCTCCATCATAAGGGAAATTGGTGTGAACTGGCACAATCAGTGGTGATGAAGTGGCGGGAGTGGGAGGTTCATTGGTCTTGTTGAACCAATGAACAACCCTTGTTGAATTCAGATCTTTGTCTCCTCAGCGAAGTGTGAGGTCAGCTCTCTGACGTTATCCCACCTCTGTTGTCTTCTCACTTTCGGCAGCACCCGGCAGGCAGTGCAGAACAGTGTGTGGTTGATGCCGTCTTCTGCACAGTCACTGCCAAGTCCCTGCACTCAAAAACATTGGGAGTAAGGATTGGTGATGTTGATGAGGCCGGGACATTAAAGGCTCTCGCAGGCTTCTTGCAGTGGTGACTCCATCTTTGGAGCTGGTCTTCTCAATAGCTAACTAATTGCTGAAGAGAACTGGATGTAGACCGGCTGACGGCCTTTAATCTGGTCCTAGTGGCATGTATTCAATGGCAATGCCCTAGTTGGCCAGCTACGTTTATGCATATTTTCAGTGGGTTAATCCACACATATGATTGGAGAGAGCCATGCAGATGATTGGAGAAAGTCATCTCACAGGTATAGATAAAAGACTGAGATACACTCAGTGTTATTGTTTAAAATCTTGTTGATATTCCTCACCAGACACGTGGTAATTAATTAGGAATGTGCCCAAGTCCATTTTCTTGTGGCTGACTTGCATGGCCAAAAATGATTACATTCTAGCAAAAAGAATCACTTTTTGCTCTCTATGACACTGATTGCTTACATACTGAATCTTGGACAGTCTGCAAGTGAAACAGGGATTTCTCATTTCAGCTTTCACACTTCTGAGGAGCTGACACAAATATTATGATAGTTTGCTTACGACCGTCTTCCATGCTTGGAGAAATTGCTGGATGCTTTTGAGTTGTTTCTGCATTGTTGTCATGATGCCATTGAACAACAAATTGATTCAGCTTATGTTGCACTGAGCAAAATTTGTGGTTCACTTTCTAGAAAGCCCACACTGAGCTTTTGTAATGACAAAATTATTGATTTATCTCAACATTATCAATAACCTAAAACAACAACAACAAAAAAAACAGCTCCTGTAATAGTGATGTTTCTCTTACATGTGTCAGCCAGACTAGAACATAACATGAAACCCCCTCTGTCTCTTCTTTGCAGTAGTCTTAGAATACACTATTTGTACTTCACGACCACTGCGTCTTCACATGGCCTTTGGGAAATAGCCACATCTAGTGTTGTGGACTGGCAAAATGGTTCCCTGTTTGGCCAACCATGACAGACAAACTTAAAATATGTGGTGCCAGAGGATGTCTGGGCCATACAGTCTGTCATCATGAATATAAGGAGGGGATTTATCTCGTAATATTCAGATATGACCTTGTTTGATGCAGACCAAAAATAGCCAGATCTGAGCAGAATGTGTCTGCATCCTATCTCCTATTCCACACTGATACACAGCTGATATGCAAACATCTTTTCACTCTATCTTATCAATTTTTTCATGGTTTATAGGTTTTAAGTAAGCGTCATAAATTTGTAAATGTGGCCGGAAACCAGATTTTTGTCTATGCAGGCTGTCTTTGGGCTGGAATAAATAGTGTAGAACATTTTGAATTCTTGCTGGACCAGATTGAACATTTCTGGATGGTGCAAGTCTTGCATGAAATCCATGCCGTGGCATGGCGGACGAATAATCCATTATAGCAGGTAGTTGTTACACAATAGCTTCAAACGTACTGTAGCCTTTCTGTAGCCTCAACTGTGCCTCCGCATAAAGAGAACAGGCCGCTCACTCTGATTCCTGGAGGGTAAACTCATTTGGCATGGGTCACCTCATATGACCAAAATCTTTGCTAAAAGGAAAAGAAGAAAACAGAGCCATTTGGATGATTCCATTTTTCGTTTTTGTTATTTATTGTGTGTGTCGGCATAAGTGTTTGTGCTTGTCTGGCAAGAAATTAACTTAGTCACAGTGGCCCTAGACAATAGCAGGCAGGAATTGCTGAGCCTAATGCAGCACTCTGGGAACACTAAAGTCATTTCGCTCCAGCAGACCACTTAATAGCTTTGGCTGATGCAGAGTTTGGAAATCCATCAGTCAATTGGGCCAGACAGAGATGAGCAGTCTGCTGAGTGCCAAGCCCACTATGTGAGGGAACAGGTAGCAGGACAGTGGAGCCACTCATCATGAGTTCTGATCATACAGGGTCATCTAACTCTAAATTAGATTTCAGAGATGGGTTGATTACAGTAGAATTGTGTAGTAAAGGTAACAGTTTTGACATACAGGCCTGGCCAGGGGACACCATCTGTCTTTTTGATGCTGAGTCTGAGCTTGAACCGCTCTTTGAACCCTTTGACCTTGGTAATGGATAACTGTTGCTTCTGTGTTTTGGCTTGTGAATGTGTTGACAAAACTGTGTGCTGAAATGGTCATCTTGCAATGGGACCTCAGACCCAAGAATTACAGGGTAAGGAAACACAATCTGTTTCATGTCAGAAAAGAATTGTTGCACTGTCATTCATGGGTGGAAAGAGTAAGCCCTGTTGGGTGTGGTCATAAGTGTGCTCTGTTGCATTTCTGACCACACCTAACAGGGATGTATGAATGCCAAATCAGGCACAACTAAATCACTGAAGCAAGGTGAAATTTTCAACCCTAGATGTGAGCACAATCTAGGTTTTCTGCCTAGGGTTCATACTGCTCTAAGGTGCAGCTAGGAACAGAAGTTTCAAGCATTAAGTAGTATTGGAAATCAGACTTTAAGGATAGTTTTGTTATTTTTCAATCCAGGGCATATTAAAATATTGCCTCCCATAATTTACCAGAGTACATAACACAAACTCAGCGCCACTTTTATTTAGGGGAAACTGCTGCTACAAAACCACTTTGTTGCAGCATGTGCTTTTGAAAATGTAAAACTCTCAGCACAATGAAATGTGATTTTAAATTGTCTACATCAAACATGGTGAACAGGGTAGAGAACAGCAGTCTTGTTTTTGCTAATTATGTTACAAGTGTGAGCAAACAGTCACAGAACCTGTGGGAGAGAGGCCAAAGAAAATGAGGCTAGCTTTCATAAACACCAGAGAAATCCTTTAAGCAGCCAGATAGCAACTGTTACTGGCCTGCCTTCCCTATGGTCAACACTGAGGCTGCAGCCTGGAAGGCATGTCTTGCCCCACAGTTCTCAGTCAATCAACCACTGCCCGCCTTTTACTAAGGCCAGATATACTGAAGATTTGCACTCGATAATGGTATAATAGGCTAGGTCTTTCCCACTCATGATGTGATTGTTTGGCTTTGGAGACCTGGATCATATTACAAAAAGTATAAGGAGTATTTTTTTTTTTTTTAACTATTTCTTTGGCCTTTTTGGAATTCTAAAAAGGAGAGCCTATTGACTTCAGTAGTTTTGGAGAAGGCTGCAACTTAGTTACATTAGCAATGTCCCTGCATCTTGTATGGACAAAGTCACTTCACCTATGTTGCTGTTATGCATGTGAGTTGGTAATGACAGTAAATCATTATTAGGGCAACTTTTAATCACTTGACCTGATAGTTGAAATTGGGTTTCTTGTTTAAGTGGCATTTCTGAAACTGAATAACTGCCATACATAGGAATTACTAAAAGTGTACTTGTTTAAAAGGATACTGCAGTATAAATGGTGCAGACAAATTTCTACTGGTGTACAAATTTCTACTGTTGCACATAGCCTCCTTCTGCCCCACAAGCTGGCTGTACAAGAGGCTCTTTGGTGGGGGAGCTTTGATGTAAACACAAGTCTGAATGCCAACCAATATAATATTGTCAAGTCAAGTCAACAGGGGAAGGATCCCTTCCCCGGGACATGCAATGGATATAATTTAAGAAAAAATAACAAAAATTACAATGGATTTATAAGATATATAAAGAATGTAATGAGGAGGGTGCCAAGAGGTGTCAGCTGCCACTGGAACAGCTTAGGACCTGAGCCACAACCACCATCACCATAGAGATCGCCGTAGGATAGACCAGTGGTCCATTTAATGAATGCTGATTGGCTGAAACAGATCTACCTGAAGAGGGCATGCATAAAGGTGCATGGGCCTTAATTGGGTCAGGTGTGCAAGAGTAGAGCTGGAACAAAAACCTGCAGCACAGGGGGGCCTTGAGGACTGGTTTGGTAACCACTGGGATAGACTACCCATGCACACGGGAGACTCATGTCACACCATTCACACACACGGGAGAAGAGACTAGAGTGACATTCGTACATTGGAAATACAACGTAGAAACACAATAATTGTGGATAAATCCCCTTTGCAGTATACCCAAACAACTGACATTATGCCTGAAACTATATATATGTGCTTTTGTAATTCCCTCTATCTTGTCATCATACAGGCGGGAAGGCAGGTACCTTGGCAGACTGTGTGTCAGCGTAAGGGGACTGCCTGTCAGTCTACCAGGCTTGTAGCTAACCTCAGTGTCAGCAGTCTGAAATGACTGGTTGGGATTGCAGACGCATTGCCGCCGATGAAGTGAATGACCTCAGGTAGTGCAATGAGCCTTGATGATGGTGCTAGGCAATATGAGGGAATTGGTATTCATTGTGTCCGCTTCTGACAATGAATTATTTATGCTTTGCTTGAAGGTACAGCTAGGTTTGGTGAGGGGAGGCATGACTGCGTAAGTGGTGAGAAGAGAAATAGAAGAATGTTAAGAGTGAAAGGGAACCTCTTCTTTTATTGTCATACCAGCAGTGTTAAACAAATAGTCCAACAGTTCAGTAGTCACTCGTGGTTATGCATCATCACTGTTATCATTCTTACTCAGAGTGAGAAACGTCTAAGATAAAGCTGGAAATGTGAGTGTGCTGAACACAGGATAAAAAAAAAGTGCCATTTGAATTATGTTAAGTAAGATTGAATAGATACAGTTCAACTTTTCAGGTGGCTTTTCCAATCATTTGCCCCTTTTCTTATTTGTAGACTGAAAGCCTTTTATGTGTTGCTAATGTTGTTCTTGGTTGTAATCCCTCATTTAGAATGTGAGGAGCAGACTACCTCTGGTAATACGGCTGTTGTTAAATAACCATGAAGTCTTGTTAATGTTGCTACTTTTTATTTGTGTAGTAGTTTGTTGTACATAGTTTTGAACCAATGAACGACATATTGAATCTAGCCTTAAAGTTATTGCTATACTCTGCTGAACCTAATCACAGCTTTATTGCACAGAGCTGAATTGAGTTTTCCTTCAAAAATGATTGGGTGACTAACGGCATGCAGCCTACTTTGCAGTTTGTCCTAGTCCTAAGAACCTAACTATGAGTTTTATTTGTGGCAGTGTGCTGCACAGTTCCACTTGTCCTAAGCAGCTCATACCTCTTATCACTGACTTCACTGCTGAGACAAGGTAATTAGCTGTTAAGTGCGGAGCTTAAAATGAAGGGGACAGACAGACTCATCAGCTTTTCAGTCAAAGGCTGTGCACTCTGGTCTGGTCCTGAAGAGAACACAGAGTAGACTAGCTGAACAAGGATAGGTCCTCATTACTTGCCGTCATTTCAGCTGACTGAAATTTCTAAATTGGAAAACGCAGAGTATTAAATTATGATGAAGCAGAGCAAATTTTTATTTATTTTTATTTATTTGTTTAATTTTTTAACTTTAGAGCATAAAATACATAGGCTAAATTCAGGCAATCCCCAAGGGACCTCCAGTGTTTGATCTCTCTGTCATACGACCCTAAAAAATATTCCCTCTATACAATATTTCAGTTCAGTTTAAAGTAATAGTAATATAGGGCAATGCCATTTTGAAGTCAGTGAGTCTCTTGTGCTTTGCCAAGATGTGGACAGCCAAGTTGTCTGGCAAAGAGTTTATCAGAGGTTGGTATCCTCCCTGTCTCTTCTCTTTCCTCTCTTGTGTAAACATACCTACCCTCTTAACTTCTTTCTAGAGACGCACTGATTGCAAAATTTTGGCCAGTTATGATTTCTTTTTTTCTCTCTCTAAGAACTATAGGTGACAGCATACACTAACATTTTTAACAATTCTTTAGTAGAGAATTAAATTGTATCTTCATAATAAAACACTGACTATTAAATAACTTTTATATTTTCTCCAAAACTATACAAGCTTACCGGATCTTCTCTCACTCAAAACAAATCTCAAAATCAAAAAGTACTCCAGATTACCGGACAGAGCTTTTTTGTCCAATAAAATCCATCTGATAATGAATTGCACTATATGCGGTTTACACCTTTGAACCGCCATATGTACAGTATGTTGCGTTTGTAATGTGTTTTGTAATATCCTCTGTAATATTCTTATTTTGTTGCTTCCTGTTAATATAAAGTAGGAAGTTTATGTATGGCTTCATACGTGTAAATTTGACTGCCACAGAATCTGATATAGATACATCGAATGATCGATGTATCTCTGCTTTCTTCCCTGACATGAACATCTACGCCTTCACACACAAGACTCTTTTTTTCTTTTTTTAAATTTACATTTATTCACAAAGGGTCAGTTGACTCAACGTCATTGCTCCTTGCCAAGTACATGCTGCTACAGATTCACACAGTTGCACATACTCACACCAGTGATCTGCCAAGTACAGTCTCCTGTTCTAATTATGGACACTGGGCAACACCATGAGATGTTGTAGAATAAGCTTCACTGTAATATCCAACAGCTGGCATTTTGAGAGGTCATATCCAATTGTCATATCCAATTTCCCCTCTGGGATCAATAAATTATTTCTATCTATCTATCTTATTCTGATTCTGATTCTTTGCCGAATTAACATCATAAACCAGGGACAGATTGTTAAATTAAATTAAATTATTTCGGTGAAGGAAACTAAGCCTCACAGGAATGATTTAGCCATCTAAACTGTCGTCTCTGCTTATCCAGCTGGTAATAATATATTTGGCCTTTGTTTGAGTCAAATTTGGTGTCTTTCTGGCATGGCCAAGTTATATCCTGGGTTGGAACTCACCGCGTCTGTGAGCGAGTGAGAGACAAAGAGAGAATGATTTCCCCGGCCTCCTCATTGGCCATGGATGCAAGAGAACACGTGGCTATGGTTGTTAAACAAGACACACTGGCTCCCGGCCCACTCGTAAATAACAGAGTGAAAGGCTCTCCCAAGCCCGCCTTCAGTGGAGCAGTTCAGTCAATGAGGTTGTCTTCTATAACCAACGCTGAGACAGTCAGTTACGGCGCTTTTGTGGCTCAGAAACTTGCAGAGGCTTGGCTAGGGTCATTAATTTCTTTATCACTCGTATTTTGTTTCATGAAGAATGCTTTTCTTCACCATGCGTTACCCCTAGGGGGATATCTCGGTAATGTCTGGATGTCAGGTCATTGTCTCAGTGTCCACAGGCAATACAGGCTACCAGTGATGGGACTATGTGTTTTGGACGGTAACAATAAATTAATTTAATTCTCTTGCAAATTTTAAATGAAAAATGTTCTATGATGGCCCATTAATTGCCAGGAGTTTCTAAAGTGCAGCTGCTTTGGTAGTCTGTACACATGCCAAAACCTTTTCAGTTTGTATTGTGTCATACTTTACCAACCACTGTTCCAAAGCTACAGCCTGTGCAAACTTTAAAAAAAACTTGGAATACCATTTCCAATCGTGCCCGAGGATGCCTTCATTTTTCTTGCTTCCTCATACTTAAGAGCTTGTTTCATGTCTAGGTGTGATAGAAAATTTGTGTATTTGTTGTGTTGCCCCCCTCCCAGCTATGACTGTTGACATTTGTGGAAAATTGTTTTCTGCTCAACATCAGAGTTTTCAACTGAACCATGTCCAAGCGATGGAAGATGCATCCCTCATTTAACAAGTTCCTCTTCTTTGATCATTGGATGACTGGGGAATAGTGAATCTGCCTGCTTTGCTCTTGCTGCCCTCTCACTGCCCTCTCATTGCCCTCTGGCTCTCTGCCCTACATGAATAAATTGGTCTTTTCAAATTTTTGTGACATGTGACATGCATAACACAAAATATTAAAATTTGTAGTTTATTGTCTACACAACTACACCAGTGAGTCATCAGTTTATAGAAACGGCATGGGGAAAATTCATCACACATTTCTCCTAGTGCATCATTTCCAGCACCATTATGTCTAGCAACACTGTATAAATGGAGTGAAGCTTCCCTTACACCAACTATCACTATCACTAATCACTTGGCTAAGGTTTTTCAATATTATGAAAATATCTTCGAGTAATGAACCCAGTGGACATATTTTGTCTGCTTCCGGGTTTTTTTGAGTTGAGTTTTATTAGAGCAGTTTTTGTATCTGGGCATCATTTCTTGCAGCATGACGCCACTGCCAGCTTTCAAACATGTTTTGTTTCCCAGTGAGTAAGCAAGCTTGACAGAGACTGTCGTCTCTTCAGCATCTCAGGAGGGATTTGTTAACAAACATATTTGTATGATTTGTTTGTAATGGAGTGGAAACAAAATGCTTTGGTAATACATGTATAGCTTTTATGTTTTATTTGTTTATCTTGAATATTGTATATTGAAGGTCTTTTTTAAGCCATACTTTATTGCAGATTTTGGATGTAGGGAAAGTATGACAGACATTATTACAAAACTCCCAATACTTCACTCCTAATCATAAATATGTTCAACCAAATTGTTTAAGAATTATCAGATAGAGATCAGCTGAGATTGACTTTTAGGCTATCCATCCAACTGTTAGATAAACTGTCGAGTTGAAAGAGGGTGAGCATATATTCCCATGATACACGGATGATGTTTTCACCTTTTTTATGCTGTTTCTTACAACAGCCACCACTGGAGATTAGCCTGGAAAATTTCACATTGTAAAGGTTAGGCCAAGCAATTTTAAGGCTCTGTGAATGAACAGAACCTGCAGCCCTCACTGGGCTCATGAACCATTTCAGATAGAGCGTCTACATGTTTTTAAAACCTTCCCACTGGGTATCATTTATAGCATTCATTGATCTGGACAACATATGACTGGTTCCTCTTGGTAGAACATATACGCTGACATGTGGCTGGTACCAAATACTTAATTATTCTTTTTGTCGGTTAATCTAGCAATTATTATCAATTAATTGATGAATTATTTTGTCTATCAAATGTCAAAAATCCTGAATTATGTCCATCACCAGTCACCAGAGCCCATATAAGGTCTTAAAATTGCTTAAAAGTTTCACATAAAAATGCAAAAATATTAAAACTATAGTGATGAGAAAGAGAGAAAATAAAATAAATCTTATTAGTATTTGTGAAGCTCTAAAAAGAAATTACGTAGTGTTTTTACTTGATAAACGATGACAACAATTACTCGATCATCAAAAATTATAATTATTTCCTATTAATTGACTAATCAATTATTCGACTAATTGTTTCAGGGCTACATCACAGCAAAGCTTCTTTCTTTCCTTTGTGTGAAAAGGAGAAAGGGAAAAAATTACCACAAGGTCCATTTGTTGTAGATCAGTGACTGGAGATTTGTGTCATACCTTCGTCCATAATCTGCCAACATCCCCAACACATCCTAAACTATAAAACTGCTCCTTCACAAAATTAAGCCAACTTAGATTGTAAAGCACTGAGTAATCACAACAATTTATTTTACTTATATTCTCTTTTGTAAATCACGGGTGCTGAAAATTATATTTTCCTCCTCTGAATCACACTCAGTGAAATTTTAAATGAATCATCTGCTGAACAGTATCTAGGTGTTGCATATCAGCCCTTTGCTTGTTGCAGCAAAGTTAGTTGTCATGACAGTGACACATGAGGATGGTAACTTCACTACAAAAGGTTGTGTACATCATCTCAAAAGACAGCAGCATACTTTGCTCTGTTCACTAGTTGTCACTAAGAAATGGAAGGTCATACAGCTAAACCAGACATTCATATAGTATGCATGCCATGCTGCACTGCTGTTTGATTGGTATTCCTGAAAAGCTAAGGTCAACGAGTCTCAAATGTAGATTGCTGATGGAAAATTCCAAATGTTATTTGCATCTAGAGGATAATACTTTTCAGGCATTATACAAGTCCACTATCAATTTAGATTCATTGTTATGGATCTTTTGTGTGATTGTGGTGTGAGAAAATGGCTGAGAGTGGAGGCAAGAAAAGTAGGCAGCCAGAATCATTTAGCAGAGGAGGATGTTGCACAGGGTAAGGAAGAGAATAAACAACGTGTAAAGTTGCTCTGCCAAGGGGTCTAGAAAGTAGTAGGAGGCAAATTCAGGACACGGCCTTCAAGGTCCAAGAAGTGCATTTATTTACAATGCCTCCAGTAAATACAGAATAATGAACAGAGAGAGTGACACAGGAAAACTTTGCAGCGAATAACTGCAGCACAAAATAAGCTGTGTATGGAGCAGCACAGCCTGACCAGCTAAAGACAGCTGAATATATCGGAAGTTCAGTTACCCATAGTTCAATGGCTGGACTACGTGCATCTGGCTATAGCGGTTGTAGCTTGATTGAAAGCTTGACATGAACTAGATTATAATCAGCATTATGAATATTTTACATATTGTCACCTTAAATCTCCCTCCAAAACAACAGAAAACTACAGCACAATTTCACAAACATTTACTCCAACACAGTAAAATTGATAGTAAAGTCCTGCAAATGATGCTCTCCAACATACTAGGGCTTGTGCCACTGAAACTATATCTGTATGTAAGGGATTCGGCAACCGCTCCCGAAAATGACTCCATGTGATGTCTGTGTTATAGAACTGCAATTACATGAACATCAGTATAAGGTAATGATAACTATATAAGCTGAATGCAATAAACATCAAGTAAAATGAATCATCTTTATGTGTTTTCTGCCCTGAGGTATCCAGAGAATGTGTTTGTGTTATTGCAACATACCTGCCAACATTACACTGGGGAAAAAAGAGTTATTCAGACATTTAAAAAAAAAACAAACAAAAAAAAAACCAGCATGATCACATTAGAAATTATACAAAAATTGAAACAAAAATACTGTTAATTTACATCATAAACCATATTTTACTTTTTATCTCAAGTACACACACTGCCAGAAAGAGTGTGAATCAGTGTCATTTCTCTCACATACCTAGTGCGAAAGTAGTAGACAGGAAATAACAACATTTACATTAAAAATGTACAAAAAAAAAAAAAAAAGTGAAGATCTCTAAATTAACATCTCGAATCTCTCACATCCATTTTCAGTGTGGGCCACCCAGTTTGTGTTGCTTATTTCTGAGGACGCTGTTTGACGTGGGTTGCTAGGTAGCGCGAGAAAAATCAAGTATAAGGTGTGAAGTAAATTAGACTGACTCTCGGTCCTGTCTGACAACATAAATCTCACACAAAACACCCACTGGATTGGATATGTTTTTCAGAAAATGGGAGAATCTTGGGAGAAATGGCTAAATTGGAGCAGGGTGGGACAAAGAGTTGGGGGAAAAAAGGAGGTGCGGTGACATATTTTCTTGTAATAAAATCCCCACACTGAATACAATCACTTTTTCTTTGTCAGTGTCCCACTCAGCACATAATAAAAAGAGGCTGTCCTCATCCATGCATGAAAGCAAATAGTTTTTAATGAGCCTCAGACAGGTGACACTTGGTTCGGCACTGGCGCTGCTGATGGAAATGGTTTTGTAAATTCTACAGAGAATGGTCACATGTGGTTATGCTTGATCCATGTCGTTGGCAATGAGAAATGGTAGGACTGCATCGGTGAAAAGATCCATGGCTAACGCAGAGGAGAATGCCTGTTGTTTTCCTTGGACCCGGGTGTCGTAAAACAGTGCATTCAGTGTCATTAACCCTTGTCAGAGTTCACATTTATTAGTTGAAAAAGAGCCATTCAACTCACCATTCATTAGAAATGAGCATGTTCAGTGAGCACCATTTGTTTAACGCGTTCATGCACAACACCATTGCTCATGCTCTGTGTCCATGTACACACACATATTTAGAAGATTGAGAAAGTTTGCATATAAGGAACAGGACTCGCTCCTGTATTTTCAGTTATATCTCTGCAACTACTAGTTATCAACTCCCATGCCTGCCCATGCACACTGAGCCTTCGCATAGTCAATGTCAGTGTCGCTACCTGTTTGGAGCAGCATTCAGTACTGCTAGTTGTCGCTCTCGTTAAGAGGCATACTGAGAGTGAGCTTGACTGGATAAAACTCTAAAATGAGGAGTGACAACTATATTTAGCTCTAATGTGAACGGTGCCCAGAGGAATTGGAACCACAACAAAAGGTAAATGGATGGGACTGAAGGATTGAATGTATGAGTGCATACTGATTAGAATGGGGAATGAACTTACATTTGTGACAAGTGTTGGCCTCCTGACCGCTTTGCACATATTGGATTTTACTTTTTTTTTTTTTTTTTTAAGACGTTATTCAGAAAATGGGTACCTTTTCCTGGCATTGAAGGTGCTGGTAATGCACTGCTGGTAATCACTTTATTTGCTGGCTGACAAAATGCTGGTAGACATTTTAAGAATGAAAACAGAGCTATGGTAGACTTGAATGATGGACATCTCTCCAAATGAAAGATAACTGTAGAAGCTGAAATGCAAAATAGATACATTTGGTCATTTGATAAAGCTTTTACTAGCAGCCATAATACAATTATAGATGAAATTTGAAAGGAACAAAATAGGATTTTTTTTTTCTATAAAAGCTCACAAATTGAACTTCAGTGTACACCAGCAGGTAGCTGGTAGGTTGTTAACCCACTGCTAAATGACCATGCTAAATATAGAGTATGACAACGCCATCACCGCAAACATTATAAACATTGTAAACATTATTGTTAGGTGTATCTGAGTGTGCAACATTAAGGGATCGGATAGTATAATGAGCACAACTCTGCAATGTGTTCAGTGTTTACTTAAACAAAACACGCACGGTTATATTTATGGACACTTCTGCATCTTACCCGACTTGAATGCATTTTACATATTTTCATGATTTTCAAACAAATGTAAAAATGTGCAAGCCTCTTTTTGTTGCCCCTGTGTAGGAGATGAGGTACTCCATCATAGAGATAAGCATGCAGGCTGAGGCACGCTACAGGAAGGAAAGGGACGAGGAGTTGCTTGTGAAGTATGAATCAGCTCTGCTGAAGTTAGTATGATTAATCCAGTGCTGGGGAATTGGTACAGAGTTTGTGTTGGTTTGTGCCTCATGGGGCTGCTGTTTTCCTGCTGTGGAGACAGAAGATGAATGAACGCATATGAGCTGTTGTGTGGTATCTCACTTCTCCATCACAATGTGGGCTGGTTGACTGTGATAATTCTCTCCTCACCATGGGGATCCTCTGATCTCTGCTAGACACAGGTGTCTGGCCTCTGCGCTTTCATTCAGAATTCGTCAAGATGACTAATACACTCAACCATACGTGAAAATACATGTAGTCTGGGCATAACACATGGAACGCCCTCTGAATGATAATGGCTAAAGTAGGGAGGGCATACAGGAAACCTTACATTGAATGGTATTATAGGCAGTGTAACTGACATTGTTTCCTATTCTCCTCTTTGATTTACCAGTTAAACAAGAACAGTCGCTAATAAGAATTGCATGTACAGTTCGCCCTTAAGACCACACAAAATGACACCAAATTATACTCACAGTTTTAATCATTTGAAGGAAATTGTGTTGCACAAACTAGGTTTTACATAATCTAACCTTCCTCAAATATATTGGGAAACAGTGAAAAAAAAAAAAAAAAAAAAGTTACATTTCCTTTTCTCCACACACAAAAAATCAATTTTTCCATTTTTAATACCGTGGTCTGTGCAAGGCTGTCTGTGTAACACTCTCCTGTCTATAGTCTTTGTCCTCACTCTGAAGCTTTCATCCCAGCCTGGATCTGAATCACAATTTCAGAGATGGACTCAAAGAAAAATGTGTAACTTCTCCCTTCCCAGACTTCTGCTTCATTTATAATCATTAGTTTGCACATTTGCTCTGGTTAGCACTTAGCAACTGGAATTTTTCCTAACTGCAAGGAAAAAAAAAAAAAAGGAAAGGCTGTGGGTGGGTAGAAATGAAAAATATCTATAATAATAAATGAGAGGAGAATATGGGAGCTCCAAGAGTGATATTGTTGTTGTGGTTACAAGCATAATTTTTTTCAGATCAAAATGACATCATAATTCTTCCAAAACCTTGCTCAAATGTATTTCCAATGGTTGAATGAATAAGTTGCCTATATTTTTGTGTACTGCACTAGTCTGAGCATCCTTCTTCTCATTAGCATTGATTTTTTTTTTAAAGCTGCTTATAAATGAAATATAATTTGTGGTCGGCAGTTGCTGTGGTGGTGGATGGTCTGCTCACTGCCTTCAGCACCTTCACTGCCTCATCACTCAGTGTTTTATCTAAAGGTTGAAGTGCCTTGATCACAATATTGATGTACTAAATCACAAAAAATGCAGCAGGGCATTAGACTAATGGTAGGTTTGTTTATTTTTATCTTGGCCTGGTTGGTACACATCATTTGATCTTGCAGTTTGGCTTATACAGTATTTTTTCCAAGTCTTTTCTTACCTGCTGAAACTAAGCTACCATTCCTGGATAATCCAAGCCCAGCTCAAGTTAAGGTCCATGGCAGGATAATTTAGTGCACAGTTAAAAGGGCAAGCAATAACTCATTCACAGCCCTAACATTTATTAAAGTCAACAAACACAAAAACAAGATTTAGGTGCTTTGCTTTTCTCAGTTGAGAACCAGCAGTCTTTGATTAATTAGTAACATTTTATTGTAAATCATGGTTCACTGCTCTCTTTAGTGGTTCTTTACACCCTTTTGGATTTTGACAACATTGCCCTTAACAAGCCATTATGTCGGAAACAAGGGACGCAGACCATTAAATCTTGTGTAGTCTTCATAGAAAACAGAGCCCGTATCTGAGCACAAGCCAGTGCTTTGAGGTACGGCTCTGTTTTCTCCTAGCCTCAAACAGTTTTTGAATTCATTTTACTTTGTTGAAATCTGGTGGATAAAAACAAACAGCTGTGCATTCACCCATAAACATTCATGCACAATGCCATGCATCCAGTGTCATCATATTGTCTCTGCTGAATCATATCTGTTTGTTTGGTCGCCTCACAGAATTGTCACTGGTGATACAAAGGAAATTTCATTAAGGATTTTGATGATACTTTTTTGTTATAACTGAAAAGACTGCAGGCTGTTGCTATTCCACAGCTCATGTTTCTGGCCAGTTCACTTTCATAAAGGGGAAACTTGTTAGGAATTTGGACTGTGACAACACTGCTGTTGTTTCTGTCCTGTTGACCATTATTCACTGTGACAGGCAAGGTAAAAGTAATGAACAGTTTTGTTCCTGTGTTAGTGCTGAAGCTGGGCTCGCCCTGGCTCAGTGGGCCAGGTTGAGGGTGTCACTGTTATGCCTTTTCCACTGACAAAGGACCACTCCGGTTCCACTCCAGTTCCCACACCAAAGTTTGAACCATTCTCTGCATTTCCACCAAATATAGATTGGTTCCCAAACAGAAAAGTTGGCGTGATCTGGTTAGAAATAGTGTTTAAAAATGTTTTTGCCAAAATGAAACAGAGATTCCCTTACACTTGCATGTCTGCAAATAAAAATGTAACATAAAAACAAAGAAATAAGTCAGAGTTTGTAATTCTCAATCAGGCTCATGTTATGTAGGCAAAGTATTGCAAAATGTATGACAGGTCGGGCATTTACTTCTTACTTATTTATTTCTGTTGTACACATCCACCTTCAATGTTGAAATGGCACTCCAAAACCGGGTTGAAATGCAGGACAGTTCCTGAGTTTGCACCTTTGTTCCAAGAATCTTTAACTCAATCATTTTGAGAACCTGAATGTTTTTAGTGGAAAAGGTGAGAGTTTTAGCTTTCATTATCTCTAAATATGATAGTTATCCTCCTCAGCTCCTCCCATAGGTGGGTTTGTCGCTGCTGTGTGGCCAAGCTCTGTTCAGAGCCACAGTGCTTCAGTCTCCTCCCAAGGGTCTGGAAAACATCCATCTGCTTTACTGTGATCAAGACAGAATGTATGTATTTATTGATTATCCATTAACCAACTTAACCCTAACCCGCTACAAATATATTCAAAACAAAACAGGATGGGTAAAAAGAAAGGAGGAGGAGGGGAAGGGAAGGAGATAGAGAGGTAGGGATGAGATGGGAAGAGAGAGAGGGGAGGGAGAAGGAGCAAAGAAGGGAAAAAAGGGAAGGGAAGGAGGGAGAAAAAAACAAAAAACAAACAAACAACAACAAAAAAAACACTTCCATTTTCCCAATGATGCGCACCCTGTCCCTCTGATGCTGACTTTTTTTTCCAAGTATAAAATATATTATAAAGATACAACGAAGGGGAATCTAGAACTATAAATTGAAAATAAAAGTTGTTCGTCATCTTTTACACTTATGCCCCAGTCTTAATGTAAAGCTTGTCCCACTGTAGTATTGTCTGTATGCATGCATGTGATATAATGTAACATCTTTCTATTTCAAATCACTTGTTATGTATGTCTTTCTTCACCAATAATTCCAGAGATACCAAATATGTCCTGCTGAATTACGGGGAAATTTGTGTAAAATGATGCACAGACGTCTAGATATTTGCTGCTTGCAGGGTGCAACCACTGAACAATGGCATATGTGGGTTTGAATATTTCACTCAATATTAGTTCAATGTTGCACCCAGCAGATACAGAATATGTACATGACTTGCAAGGTGGGAAAAAATGTTTTAATGTTGTTTTAATGTATGTTTTAACAGTTGCCCATGATTCATTTCCATCTTGGACAAAGCCAGCAGAGCCATTTTTATTCTTGCTGATAACAGATAAAGTCTTGATGTTACTGTTACATTACATCTGAGTGGTGGAACGTATTACAGGCTCTTAAGTTGTGTACTGAAAATGCCACTGATAGGGCAGGAACAGGCGACAGTACAGTGGCTCCAAGAATGTAAAAGTAGAGGCAAAAATAGGCTTCAAGCTGTGCTGTAGAGGACAACAGAGGCAACTTGTTATGAATATCAATGCCTTACCTTGACAAAAAAAGGAAAGAAAAAAAAATGCAGGTCAAAGGTCTTTAACACCTTCTTCACCCTTGGCTTCTGGCATTTCACAGAGAGGCTGGCAAGAGCACACAAGACCTTGTGAAGGAGAGAAGATTTCGTTTGCTTTGGTCTTTGACACGCCGGAGTGTCATCTACAAACAAAACAAGATATATTAATGCAGTTTTGTGGGTCCAAAGGAGTCAAAAGGACAAATATTAACATTTAAAACTCAAACTTGTCAAGTCAATGAACTGAAGAAGCAGGTAAAATTCCACTCCTGGAGAGTAAATCTCTTATTTGTGTGCTCTGCCAGTGAGAATTCAGGGGTGGCTGTGAGCAGAGTGGAGTGAGGTTTGGGGATCACTGTGACCTTCTCAGTGGCCTGAGAGTGTATTGGCATGGCATGACTGATGCAGATTATCATAGCTGGAGAAAGCCAATTACTTTGGTCATCACGACACCCTCAGGGCCCCTCTTAGTGGAAGGAAATGCATTACTGAACTCTCTGTGCATCCCTCTGGCAGCGTTTTGTATTTCCTCTATGCCGATCTCCCAGTTTGAGTGTTAATAATGCAGTCAATGGGACCCTCCCGAGCCTTAGAGCCCTCTCTGGTTTGGATGAGCCTCTGCTCCACAAAGCAGGGAGGCCATGCTTTTTGGAGAAGTGGATGAATTATTCTCCTCTGTTTGTCTTCTCCCTCTATTCAAGACAAAACCCTTTTTATTGTGGCCTTTCTCCCCAAGTTCTCTCCGCGTCCTTGAACGGCTACAGAATAGATAAGTCGGGGCTGCAGGGGTAACACTCTCTTCTGTGGCGTGTTTCTAAACAGAACCAACAATGACTGATCAGACCTTTGTTATCCTTGTTGTTGTTTTCCAAAACAGATTTGCTACAGGACTAGAGAGGCTGAGATCACACACTACAACACAGCTTCCCTAGGATGTACAAAGACTACAGATCAAGCAGAGTCGCAGGTAAGAGGCTTGTTTGTGTGTGTGTGCGCGCCTGTGCGTGTGCGTGAGTGTGTGTCTGTGTGTAAGCATGAGTTTACGTATGTGTTTGCAAGTCCGCAGAGTTACAATATGTACCACAGCGCCAGATGCGGTCATTCTGACAACAGGTGGGTTGTTGAGATTCTACAGCACAAAGAGGATTTGCTGGCAACATTTTTGCTTCACAGCTGATAGTCATTGCCCCTCTAGACATCTTTTCTTTTCTTAAATCTACAAAGAGCTTCTTCTCATCTGCCTTAACTTCTGGAACTGTCATATTCTCTCATGGGTTTTCATTATTTTCATGGGAGGATATTTGTGTTGTTCACTTGTTTCCGTGCAGACATCAAAACCTGCTGCTCTCATTTATTTCTTAGTAGTAAGGCTTGCGATTCAAACTCTGTTAATCTCTTTCAAGCTTAGAGATATGATTCACACAGCACTCAGACATGGATAGCAGTGACACACAATTCTCTCCTGTCACAAAAATCACATGAAAGTGAATGCACATTTCATCTGGGGAAGGTAGATACCTAAATACCACTTAATAGCGTATGCCCTTTGATGCATGCTTTTATCAAAATGACTTGGAGTAGTATGTGTGCATACATTTTTTAGCATGTGGGACAAGATCCCTAGCTTTGACAGAGTTAATATCATGATCTCCCCTGTTGAGGTATCAGGATTAGGAAGTCTGTTTTTGCATATAGGAAAACCCTGAAATGAGTGTTGGTAGGTGTATAAGTATTTACAGATATATACAGGAGAATGACAGGGTGATATGTGTAAAACTTTCACTTGAACGGGAAATGTTTAACATGTTCAAAACAATTAAGTCGAAGGAAGCATGTGTGCAGAAGTAGAGTTAAATTGGTTAGGATATAGAGGGGGAAATGGAGTAAGAGACTATCAGAATAGAAATTGAATGGTGTAAGAAAGTGACGGAGAGCTCACAAGAACAGCCCATGAAAGGCTCATTTCTTGCTGGGTTTGGGCCGATGAGCGTGTCCTTTCCTATTACTCTCACACGGCGCGGTATGCAGTCAGTCAGGTGATAATGAATGCTCGGTCTGATATCTGGCTTGTCTCACTCCTGGCCCCCTTTTGTCTGGTCTGCTCTCCCTCATGTATTTTGCCTCTCATTCTTCCCCAAATATTCTACAGATATTTCTGGTTTATTTGCTTGGAACAGTTTTAATTATCCAGCAACCTCTGTTCTCCCCATTCAGGAGCACGGGGCACTTTGAAGTTGTTTCAGTTGTCAGTTTGCGAGGTAATAAAGATGCTAAGTTTCCCTGTCTTTCTTTATTAACTGAACACTGATTAAAGCCATGGTATCCTTGCTGTCGAAGCAAATTTGGCAGGATTTTTGCAAACAAAACTAAGGGCACGTATATGGGAAAAGCCCATTGGCTTCAGACTACACAGGGCGCATATGCTGGCTGGCTGGCTGAATAATTTGAATTCTTTGCAAACTAGCCCTCACTGTGTGACTGTCCACAATGGAATGGAATTTAAAAATATTTTCAGCTAAAAGTTTGGTTCAGTATGTGATGCTGCATTCATAGTTCACAATTAGCACAATATTTCAGAATCTGAGTTAAGGCAGTTATGACTGAAAAAATAATCTGAGAGCAAACAAAACAAATGAAATTGCAAGCCATATAGCAGGCTAGGTTTGTTTTGAGTTTTTGTCTCTGCTATTTTCAGTTTGTGTAACTCATGATTACCTCATTAATCTTAATGCACCCACACTGGTGTAGAGTGTAAATAAACAAATGCAAAAGCCACGGAGAGCACACGTTGGTGCATGGCATTGTTTTGAACTCCATTTCTACTTGAGGCAAGTTCGACTTTGTTATAAGTATACCCCAGGCTTAAAATTTATGTTTCTGTGGTCTCCACCTGATTCTGACTCGGCTAACCACACCCTCTTAATTGGTGAGTGTGTGAGGTGCGGGCTGGGCAGAGGATGCTGAGCCTGGAATGCTTCAATTGTTTCCTCTCAAGTCGGGACTGGCATTGGAATGCTGCGCTGATGGTAATAAATGTGTGTTTCTCATGTTTAAAAACCACAGAATGATCTGAAGAAGCCATTAGTAGAGATGATAAGGTTTTGAAAAAGCTAGAATGATTTGGTTTGCTTGGCGAAGTCTTTGTGAGTCTTTATGGAAGAGCTGGTTGCCGCCACGGTCACATTTCTCTCATGTTCTTTTTCTACAGAGGTAGAAAACTAAGCTACTAGGCTTGAGTTTGCTATCCTATCACACCAAGAGGGCTGGTTGGGTTGATTAGGGTGTCAGTGCTGTATTTTTGCTTGGGTGAAGCTTTGCACCAGTGCTCACTTGTTTTTTGTTGAAGAAACAAATAAGGAAGTTAGTACTGTTGGCCAGCCAACAAAACCTGATGGAAGATGACACATGGTGCAATCACTGGGAAAAAAAAAAGCCAAAAAAAACATCTAAAGAGTTGGATGTTAGTCAAAGCAGTGAAAATAATAAGCATAATAGTTTCCAAAGTAAAGTATCAAAGGATTGACCTGGTTTCATCAAGGCTTTAGGAGAGGTAATGGAAGCTGTCTTGTTAGGAGATGCTTTTCCTATATTGCAATTTGCTCAAATTCTGTGCTCCCAACCAAAATAAAATGTGACAGTAATATTTCATTGAAAATAATAAAATCCATTTTAAAAGACTGCACTTGGCTGGATTAATTATAGCCTAACTGAAGGGTGTACCAGTGGCATCATAGCTGTGCTGTCGTAACCAGCACAATGCACTACAGGGCCACGCAGCTGCTGAAGAGGAAGACGAGTGCTCAGTCACTTTGGAGCTGAGCTGAGTCTACTGATGCCCAGCCGTGAACAACTGCGATCTCGGCATGGCACTAAACATGTTTCCACATAGGCATGGCATGGAAAAGTTGTTATTTGCCATAAATAATGTTTCTTGTTAGCTACTTGTATTTTGCACATCTATTTTGCCATGCAGTGAGTAAACAAAGAAACATGTTCCTCAGCTAATTCAAGTGAGAAGTTGTTATTTCTTAATAATCTGCCTAGTTCTCTCATTGCATTAAGATTACTATTTAGATGGAGAAAAAAAGTAGAGTGCAGGACTTTTTGCTGGCAGATTCTATTTTGTTCCTCTTCATTTTGTGCCAAAAGGGATACAGTGAGAGTGACTGGAGGGAGAGAAATGCTATTCTTTATTCATATTGTGTGGAGCAGAGTGACACTTTGTGAACATATGGCCAGGACTATATTGTAGCAGTTACAGAGAGTGCAGGAACATCCAAAGGTTCTACTGAATAGAGAGGGAGCATTTATTGTAGCTTTTATGTATCAGCTAATTCATAAGTCTACTGCTGTCGTAAATATTTCTGTTGCTTTACCAACTGCAAATTTTTGAAGTAGTTTAATGACCAAATGTCACATTCCACCATTGCGCAATTCAGCTGCAGCACAAAACCACAGAACAGGGCCACAAGCAATTTTTATTTTAAATAAAGCTCAAAAATTACGGCTTCTTTTCTGATTGAAGAATAGCGTGGCTGGTGTCCTTGACTAGCTCTTATCTTATAAAAAAGAATACTCTCCATTGACTACTTTTATGTCTTTCTCCATACCCTAACCCGTATGTGCAGCTGCATTCAACAAAGTAACAGGTTTTGTTAAGCTGTCGCTTCAAATTAACTGAACCCGCAATGCGTGATTCAGTTTCACAATCAAAGTCCTTTAATACAAAAAAAATGGTAGTAACAAACAACAACAAAAATGACAAAGATCCACCGGAGAGGCTGGACATGTCAGGCAGGGTACGGAGGGACAGGCAGGGTCTGAAGGCAGAGGAAAAAGCCCAGAGTCAAAAACACAAAGCATGAATGATAGCAAAACGCTCGTAAAGAGCCGGAACGTTACCATGCATGGAAGCACGATGAACTGGCGAAGAGTGGAGGTCTGGACTGGGGTTAAATACACTGTAGATGGGTGGAGATAATCAGGAGGATAAGGACCAGGTGTGCGTGAGGAGGCAGGTGAGGGAGATGAGACAACGAGCCAGCCACGCCCAGCCTACAAACAAGGAAGACAGACCGACAAACAAAACACAAGGGGAGGGGAAAACAGAGGAAAAAACACTGACAGAGACAGGAGGGAGGCGGCACCTAACAGGGGTGTATTCAGCGCAGACGTACCAGTACATAACGTGAAGCTAACAGAAACGATAAAGTTCTGAACAACCTGTTGCATTACGCAAGCATTGGAAGTATGGAAGCCGAGAGGGCCATTCTCCTCGCGATTGTAGCCAAAGAGCTGTCTGAGCAGGACATTACTTTACATTGATCATTAATTATAGGCGTACTGCAATACATACAATGTCCATAATGAAAAAAAAAAAGTTATTGTTAAACATTGTTTCCATGATTTGTACCATAGGCCTACACAAATGAGTTTTAAGTTTTAAGTTGAATAAAAGTTGCCATATAATTGAGAAAAACAATAAACTATGTCTGATTTATCATCATACTTACCACATACATGTGCTTTTACCTCCTCAAATGATGGGCAACATTTTAAACATAGGCTGCACTAATATAGCAACTTGGAAGCCATAATGGAGCACTAGCGTTTTAAATCGCGGAGGCTTAAATACAGACTAATACTGATTGGATAACACCTGTGACACACCCACAAAACGGAGGAAAACTACCTCTGAGGCATGTTGCTCTCTGTTAAAAAAACTTTATGACCAAACACACCATTCAATGAGACAACGTCACACAACGTTACGTATCGTAACGTTGTTGAATACACCCCAGGTTTCACCATTGTTGGCATGAGAGGAAAAACACTATAGATTTCCTCTCTCCCATGTAACAGATGAAATCTCTAGTTTATGCCATAGCTGGTTGTTGTTACATTTTCTCTATTCAGAAGTTTTTTTTTTTTTTTTTTTTTTAAGCTGAGAAACTGTGGCGGCTTCATCAGGTGTACCTGGTATACAATATAACTACTTTACCAGCCATTTATATTCACAGGTTTCTGTGATTTAGTGGGCTAGGCAGATAGTATAACAATTGAGAATTTGTCTTATCCAATCAGAAAAACAAATGAAAGTGTGGTAACAGGACCTTTTGACATTCCATTGACCGGTAGGTGGTTGATAGAAGTGTTGCTGTGTGAGATTACACTTGTGTAAATGTAGACTTGAGGCTTGTGTAGGCTGACAGCACATTTGGTGGCAGGGATCACGACTAATTTGCTACAAAACACTGCTGCCAAAATGCATTAAACTGGAGCTGCAACGGTTAGTCAAATAATCAATTTGTTTGCCAATGTATAGCCGATGATTTTGATAATCAATTCATTGTTTTGAATCATTTTTAAGAAGAAAATTTCCAAATTCTCTGATCCCAGCTTCTGGCATCTGGATATTTTCTGGTCTCTGTAGTGCTCTGTGACTGTAAACTAAATATCATTGGGTTGTGGACTGTTGATTGAGACAAAACAAGACATTTGAGGATGTCACCTTGGGCTGTGGGAAGTAGTGATCAACATTTTTCACCATTTTCTGGACCAAACAATTAGTTGTTTGGATTTGATGGACCAAACAACTAATTGATGAATCAAGAAAACAATCAACAGATTATTAAATATTACATTATTATTATATTAAATATTATTAGAGATAATTAAATTAATAGTTGCAGCTCTACACTTGACCCCCTTCTTTCCATTCATTGACCACTTTAGCTTGTATCAGAGGACTCATTCTAATGCCAAGTGTACCTACATGGCAGAGCAAATGAACGTAACTTCTTCTCTCTCCTCGTAGCTATATGGGAAGTGGTGTATGTGTTTATGTGTGTGTGTGTGTGTGTGTGTGTGTGTGAGTCAAGCGATCTGCTGGCGGTGAATGATGGTGGGGGAGCTTGTGCTGTTAACAACATTTCAACTACGGAGAGAGGTTAACAGTTGTTTTGCACTCTGTTTGAAACCCATTTCCATCAATATTCATGTTGGGAGGGAAATTCTCTTGAGATAGGCCTGGCTGCCTTTTGGATTTAGCCTAATCCAATTTCCAGAGCAGACACTGCTATCATCAAGGCACCTTTCCTGTATCCTCTCACTTCAGGAAAAATATGGCAAAAAAGGTTCTGCAACACAAAACACCTTGGTTACAGTTACTTTTTTATGGTGCCCTCTCACTCCTCCTCAACTCATTAAATTCCTCCAACCAGGGATACGCCAGTCTGTGTACTGGGACTCTGTGCTGCTCAGTTAATGAGGTGTGACTCTGACTGGAGAGTCACCTCAACCTTTCCTGTCCAGATGATCATCTGCTAACCATCAGTCAGAGGGCCAGGCATATTGAGGTAAGTAGGGAGGAGGAAAAGAAAGGATAGGTAATTAGAAAGGGAGGGATTAAGGAAGACAGGTCAAAGATAGCCAGTAAGGACCCAAAAGACAGAGGTTTTGCTCATATGAGCACAGAATCATGTGCTGGCTGTCTTTTGCTCCATAGAGGGCAGTGGAGTTAATGAAACCCTATCAACCCCCAGATGTGACATTTTTCACTCTTGCCTGAGCTATAACCGCACCACTCATTGATCTCAAAATGGATGACACCAAATACCACTGCAGTCCTTTTAAACCGGCAGGTTTTTCACTGAGTAGACCCTTTAAATACCATCCTCTCTTATTCTCCCAAGGCCTTGTGGAGCAGCTGCCCGAACCTCTTGGTTGATTTGAAAGGGCATATTGGCCTAGCATGCCACACTATTACCCAAAAAAAAAAAACCAACATATTTGATTTTCTAAAGGCAGATAAACAGTTGAGAAAGCTCTTGAGGCAAATAATCAGAAATATGTTTAGTTAACAGGGAAATATCTAATAAAAAATGTAGGTCTGTGTATATTAGATTGCTAGATTTGAAATAGTCTATTCCTGTCAGAAAATGGGTGGTAAAATACCACACAGCTCAGATGTTCAGTTATCCTTGAGGTCCAGGTCTGATTTAATATGCAGAAATTGAATTTGAATAATTCATGAGACAAGTGATTTCTCAGTTAACTAAACAAATGTATGATTGTGCAGATGTATGATCCGATCCGAGTAGGTCAGTTATTATATATGCTTTTGCTTTAATATGTGGAAGTGAAATGAGTTGAACGACATCCATTTATGCCACTTTTTTGTAATTATACTGAGGGCTAGCGGAAAGAAGGCTTGGCTTCTGTGTACTCTTCTGAGATGGCTTTTGCACCTCCAACTTTGAAGGAAATGGTAAAAATGTTCCAGCCAGAAGTAATTTGATTTATTTCACCTCACTTTCAACTCAGCCAGTTTATTTGACTAAAGAGGACTGTAATGTCACTAACACACAAGTTCTCATACAAACCATAAAAAGCAAATGAAGGCCGCTTTCATCTGCTGAGGCATAAAGTCAAATTAGTGTTTGATTTGAATGTTTTGCTACACTAAGCAGGCCTCAGAAAGAACATCATTGTTTAAAAAAAAAAATCAAGACATCAAACAAACATTGTTCCCCAGGGACACAGAAATTGAATGAGAGCATGCACTGGCTGTTACTCATTACTATTGGCTGACAGGAATAATTGAATTCTGCCTGGAAAGCATTTAGTATATTTGTGACAAGTCGTTTCTAGCGAAAACATGGAAAGTGAAAAACCCAACAATCGGAGGAGTTTGCTCTATATGTTTGCATATCCTTATATTTAACCCTCCTGTTATGTTCACATTTTTGAACATCTTTAATGTTTGGGGTCAATTTGACCCCTGCAGTTTAAACTTCCACAAAATTATTATAACTAAAATTGTTATCACAGTTTATGTGTCAGGTACTTTATGTTTCTTTGTTGATGACCTAAATAGCCCTTTGAATAAAACATAACTCCCTCCCACCCCCATTTATACACCCAGAATTCCTATTATGCGACAATGGAAAAATATGCAAATCACCATAAAATCTCACTGATTGATCTGAAATTGGAAAGAAATATTGATTTTTGGTGTTTTAGTGGCTTTATATTATTTCTAAGTACAGATTTTTGTTATTTATAACCAATGCGTTACAAAGTGTGAACAGGACATTGAAAACATATCATCATGTCAATTTCATCTTTACCAGGTAGTGCCCATTACATTAGGAACACTCAATAAATATGAAGCAAAAAAAATGATGTTAATCATTCATTTAGAGACGTCAAACATTGGCTGGGGTCAAATTGACCCCAAACATAATAGGAGGGTTAAATAATGAATCAGATGACATAAACGCCTTACTAAATTTTTTGGATGTTGATTTTCAAGTTAAGTCCCTCTTTAAGAATAGATTTGCTATTTTGAACCCAGATCTCATTGAGTGATTATCAGGCATAGTTTAGAATTGTACATAGCACAAATTCACTGATTGTTTTAGTATCGACAAACTTACCACTGTGCTGCATCTTGTCACTGCGCTTCACCACAGTCCAATATAGTAATCATTTAAGTCATTCAGAAACCACAATATATCTCCTGGTTAAAAATGGGTGAAATTATGCCTTCTGTCATGTTCTGCCAATCCCTTTTGGCTACATCTGTCAGAAGGTTTTTTGTTTTTTTGTCTTTTAGACATGTTTGTTTACCTAGAGATCAGTTAACACTGATAACACTTGCAAATTGACTGTTGTCACATGTGACTATACTGCGGGCTGCTGTTTTTTGAAAAGATGGGTGGTTTTTGAAGGCTTAATGCCAGATATTTAAATGAGGTCTGTGTTAAAAAATTAGAGGTGTGAATCTTCACTGTGATGATTCAATTCAGTACGATTCACCTGTCAGCGACTCAATTGCAGGATGCATCTCAATGCGTCTTAATGTATCACATTCTCAGTTTTCTATGTTACTGCACAGGGCTACTTTTTCATCAATTAATACAAGCAGTTAGAGAAATCTGAACTACCCCTTTATTTAGAAGGCACTTTCAAAAATCAGACGACAGCAGTCTATAACATAAAAGCTGCATTTTTTAATACCAGTATTTGTGTGACCCACCTCAGCACATAAGCATTACAAAGACAAAACATAAATCCTTATGCAGTGCATTACAAGGGTGCTGTAATCTACAACAAGCATAAAAACGTGCAGACCCATGGCCTGTGCTGCGAATGTGTTCAACTAAATGACCATGAATGAGTTTCTCTGCCTCTCTGATGCTCCGGAAATTTCAATGCAGAATCATCCACCTCTGCATCGCCATGTATCTTAGAATCAAGAAATTTCCATACCTCCAGTTAATGTACTTAAAATTTGGCTTAGGTCTGTGTATGTATTTTATACCTTGAACTAACTAGGTTAAGAGAGTATTATTCCTCTCTAGAATAGAGCACAGAATCAAGCAGTCCACTATTTTTCAGAGACTGAGCCACAACCCAAATGCCAGTGCAAGACTAAAATAGGTCCCCAGATTATTCTGTGTCATATTTCCAAAGCCTTTCCAAGCCTCTGCAGTGTATGGTAGGCTGGATAAAACATTTTGAGCCAACAGGTTAGCTGCATAAAAACAGGGTAGATTTTTAGGAGATTAGGCTGCATGACAGCCAGAAACCTCTTGCCTAAGCTAAAAATCTAAACTTAGCTTGGCACATGAGAGTAAAATACCGTTATGAGAGCTATGCTGCCTAATGAAACAATCGTGCACATGGCATAGATTGTTAAATTTAACAGTGCAGTACCGCTAGAGATAAAATGCATGAGGAAGGTCAGTATCAGCTGACAGGATCTCATGAATCTTATTTTACAGTTCATAGATGGATCTGAGCATGGTGAGATTCTTTGCCATCTTTTAGTTTACACTTTAAAGGAAATATAATATCATTTATTTAATGTTGCTTCATTTTTTTTTCATTTCCAGAAAATAACTGATATATTCAGTTGTTTTATTTTCATCTAAAAATAATTCCAGTCTTAAATAAATTAGTTATTTTATTCTTGTTTAGATTTATTTTATTTATTTTTTATGTTTAAAGAGAAAAAATGACTTACGCCTATCCTGCTGAAGAAGAGATGTCAGTTATTTCATACCAGGCCATGCCGTGCGTTTATTTTAAATTGTTTCATTTGTGCATTCATTTACACTTTCTTAATGTTTAAAGTGATCTAAATAGGCTTTAAGTGCTTGATTTAAACAGAAATACATGTGTGCTGCCTGTGTCGTTATTCTGGCAAATCCATATTGTAGCCCAACATTTCGGCAGTTCAAATAGACCGCAGTTCAAATCTTGCATCATACTGTATGCTGCTGTTTTTTATTGATTCTTAAATGCTAAAAAAACAGGTTCCAATGGCTTTGCGTTTGTTGCGGTGGAAATCTTCACTGAAACTCATGCCGATGGATTTTCTGATTTCCAGATAGTTTATGTGGAAAACATGAACAAATAGTCAAATCTTCGTATTGAACAGCCAAATCTGACTTGACGATAAAATTCTGAGTTAGGCACACCCCTATATATTGAGCAAATGTGAGTATTGTTTGTCAAAGGAAATACCTTATTTATTGCAGTAATTGAATCAAAATTGTTTGAACATCAGAGGACTTACTGACAATGGATGGAAGACACAGTGTAGTACACTATTGTCATTCCACTTTGATTCAGTCCAACAGCTCCTTTGTAGAATTGTGTCCTGACTTCACAGTGGATTGGAAATTGATAGCAATTTTGAGTTGCTGCAAAAAAGACATGGCACTCTGGCCTTTGGCAAATACTTTTATTTACCTTTAAAATTGTTTTGTGATAGCAATAGAGACAGACTTATTGGTGGGGCAAAAGAGGACATAGTTTTATCCAGCAGATATTTTCCAAAACTCAAGTGTCCAAACCTTTTACACCCTTACCACTGAACTTCAATTTCAGTCAGTGTATTCTTTCTCTTTTGTGTTTTAGAGGAATCTTGACAAGTGGTTGTTTATGTTTGTCTAAGAAAATTGCCAGTGGATCTGTGCTTTGGAGGCATCAGCATTATGAATGAAGCTGTTGTCTTTGAAAACACATAGCACATGTCTGCTGACTTTGTTTCCAGAAACTTACTTTGTCCCACTCCCTCCCCCATTTTTACACCAATCATTCAAGCACTGCACTTGCACACACGAAAATCAAATGCTCCCCTTGTTCTAAGAAATTATCCAAGAAGGAGATAGATCTACATAAAGGCTCACTGTTATCTGTTTCAGAGGGTAATCCTTTTTTGGCATTCAGTTGTTTGCTTTTGGCAGTTTCCTTTTGAAGATAACAGAATAGTAACAGTGAAAAGGTGAAGTCTTCATCTCCTCCATATCCTGAACCAGGTTGAGGAGCCTTAATAATGGGGTCAAGGCATAATGGCTCGCCTGAGTACTGTCATGACACATCCCATAGCCTGCTCACACACACAGAAACCCATCTTACTACCACAGTTCACACCTCTTATGAATGTGTAATACTATGTGCTCTGCTATTTTCTTGGTCATGTCTTGACACAAAGAGCCAATGTTGAAGCCCTGGCCCAGGAGTTTTGCGAATAAATACTTTTAGTGTTGAATGTACATGTATTTGTCTTTGCCACTTTTTTTCCCTCATAGACCACAAACTCCCTCTGAATTGGTTCACTTTACTCGTTATTCTTCATCAAAAGTCAACTATTAAGGACACTGTATCTGAACTTGAAAGGGATGAGAATCCTCTTTTTTAACAATATAAGAACAATTTGGACTGGGATTGGCTTAATCTATATGTTTTAGAGCATTAGAGTGTGTCTTAAGCCATGGAGATGACAGAAAAGCCTCTGCTCACTGTGCGCATGCCAGGCAGTGATACTGAATTTATATTCTCTACACTTCTCCTCCAGCTGACAGCAGTCAAAGACGCTTTCTTATAACCACAGCTGTGTAAAAAGTTAAACACAGAGGGTAACCTTCCTTTGCTGCACCCCAGACCATTTTATAAACACCCTGTGCACACACGTACAGCTCAGAGTGGTTGTGTCAGTGTTGATGGTGTAAGTAACTGTGCCAGCACCAAAACGCGGCTCGGTTTCACTTTGCGCAACACATTTCATACCATTTACACATTTTGTTTTATTTGTGTGTGGACTCATGACTGCGTAGCGTGTTCCATCTCACACTCATTGAATTGCTGTAGGGCTGTCTCGGCTGAATGAGGTACTGTAGCCCTCCAAGAGGACCGTACACCGTCTTGATAGTGCATCTGCCTCTTGAGCTCGCCTCCGCGCAAAAACGACGAACAACACTGGGAGTTTGCCGCCGAGTAACGGGGAGCTGGCAGCGTCTCGGGCAAATCCTCCGCCTTCACGTCGCGGTCCGAGGCGAACTATTTTGTTGTGTTGCGAAGTCACACAGCCGGGCACGTCGTGAGTGCGGGCTTGCAGCAGCTAAAAGGTCCCGTTAAGGCTGCCTGCTCTCATTGCAGCTCAGTCTGCCGAGCGGAGCGGACTGACAGAGAGCCCTTTCTCCATTCAAGGAATTTCCTTCGTACAAATCGTTCTACAGCAGAGGACAGCCCGGAATTGCAACTCGCCCTCTGTGGACAATGTTTCTCTTGCAGTACACAGGTATTTGTTTCAAGTTTATTTCACCCCCTCTGCTTTCGGTCGCTGTCCACGGGCATGCCAAATATATATGTACCGCTTGTCCTCTCTCTGTCTCCCCGTTGTGTACACTACGTGTTTTTTAAACATTACGTTATAGCATATTTGTGTTTGTTTTACCGGCTACAGCGCACATCTGGATATCAATTACCACACGGCTCATGTGGTGTATTTTTTATTTGGCCACTGCTGCACGTGTATTTTGTATTCCAAGTTAATATAAGAGCAAGAGAAGATTTCCTGGCTGTCTTGAGTACATAATTGTCGGGCGTATACCAGCTGTAGAGACCGCATAAGAAGCTGTACCGCCCGTGTCCGGTGGGACAGACGAAATCTGGGTTATTTCAGCCCCTGGTCTCAGCACTTGGTGTGTAAATCGCGTTGTATGATGATAAATGAGCCGTGGTGATTTCTTGTACATCGTTAGCCCGTTCCCACACCAGGAGCACAAGTGCGGTGTTGGCTTACCTGACACATCACCCTCTGCAGCTGTTTATGGGTGAAGTTTTCAGAAATGGGTTTTTTATCCTCGGTGTCCGGGGTCGCTGCCATTAAAAGGTGTTTTTCATATGCTTCCCGGTCCGGTCGCTATTATAGCCTATTGGAGTGGCAGAATCAAGCCTGATGAGGGACATTGTTGTACAGTAAAAAGGCCTGTCTCAACGGGGCTTGGGAGTTGTTTGCTTTTTTTTTTTGATGCAAGTTGTATGGTTTCTTCACTGCTAGACGTAACCATTAAGATCACCGAGTCATTTCTTATTTATTTATCCCGAATCCCCTCGATCCATAAATAGCTCGATATAAATGGAATACATTTTTCCTCCACTCTCAGGAGCTAATTAAGTGAGGACGCAGTTTGAGCTCTCGTATTAACCTGCCTACTCTGCTTTATTCTGGCACCCTGCTCACCACTTTCTGGCTTCCTCTGTTTATAGTCATGGTAGATTTACCTCGGATGTCTCACAGCTTTCTTGTTGGAGAAGTGTTAATAATTGCCGCTTTCCTTTCGCTCATAATCGCGGTGACTTGCCAGAGATCAGTCTCATTGCATTTTTTTCCCCTTTTTGCTCCTGTCCATGCAGTAAGCATACTAACGAGGGTTGAATCACACCTCCACCAAACTCTCTCTCTCTCTTCTCTCTCTCACACACACACACACACACACACACACACACACACACACACACACACACACACACACACATACATTTATATCTATATCTACACACACACACACACACACACACACACACACACACACACACACTACTTTCATTCACATTTTTCAGTAAGGTATCAAATCTGGGTGAAGTCTGAACCTCAAAGCCAAAGTCCTTTTCAAAGCCAACGTTGTTATTTATATCATAAGAGTAGCAAATGTCAGAAAACATACCAAACACATCATGGTATTACTGGTACCATGAATGTTTATCTACGAGTTTGTAAATGCAGTTAAAACTTAAAACTTTGCTTTGTCCATAAATATAGGTGGCTTTAAATTTCAAGGACACAGTGATGTTATTAACTTGAAAAAAAAAAATCTTTTATCCAGTGGATGAACACCTGAGTTTCTTGCACTGCTTAGATTGCAAGGTATTGTCACTGTTTCACTGTCATTTGTTTTACAGAGACAGAATAGATCAGTTCCCTTCCCCTCCATTTCCCTTCCCTTCCCAGAGGCACAAACATGCTTTGAATCAAATTGAGTGAATGGAGGTCGAGGGCTCCCCTGTAAGGGGGATGACCATTGGGAGAGAAAAGGTCCATCAGGCCTTGTGACAGCCATTTACCTCCATACTGCACTGCTCTCCTCTCTGATCAATGGCCAGGACATCTTTAGATTGCCTTTAATGGAGCAAGAGCGGGTGACACTGCTTAGATCTTTCAGGGAGCAGATTAAGGGCTGTAGATGGAGAGAGAGAGCTTGAGTGGAAGTTTTAAGATTTTAGCTTTCTCTGACTTTAGGATGATGAGCACTACAGAATAAATTAAGGCAATACTGGATGCAGAGTGGAATATTGTGGAATATGAGATGTAGCAGCTTTGTAAAATCCAAATTTTAATTGGGTGATGCATACTGACTTTTGCTAACAATTCAGCTCCAAGTAAGTTGCTTTAAGCAACAGATGTGTGGAAAAGTGTCTTAAAAAATGTGTGCGAAGAAATGTGTATTGCAGTCAGTCGCTTGGATGATTGCATTGGGGGTTTCAATGGACTGCAATCATCATTTTTGGAAATAATTGTGTTTTTCTTTTCTTTCTGTCCCCCAGAAATAAATTAAATATGTGTTTATTAAAAACATAGCCAAGTTAACTCAGCGCTTCCTGCACCCCTTCACAACTGTAAATTGTTGCTTGGACAAAAGAACATATTGTCATGACTAAAACTCTCAAACAAATAGGCAAAGAAAACCCCTCTCTCTCTATACATAAATATATATGCATATATATGTACACACACACACACACACACACACACACACACGCACACACACACAAACAAAACAAATCTCTATTATATGTGTTTAATTGTGACACCTGCTGGACAAAAGTGATATTGTGATTAATTGAGAGCATGCTAATTTGGTCGTAGACATCACCTAATTTTTGTGATATTAATTATAACTTACATCCCATGAAAAAAAATTGTATTTATTAAGGTCCACACTGTGGAGAAGATATGGAGTATGTGATTTGCTTGTCAGATATTGCAATGATGGTATGAAATATGATGTAAAAAATTGAAATGATGTGGCTCTGATTAGGGATTTTGGAAATATGGATTGTGAAAATGAGTAGCCTTTTTCTTTTGAGTATGAAATGAAGTAGAATCAGATTACCTTCTGTGGGTTAGAGTTTAAATTACTATATTACTGCACTTCTGTATTATAGAAATATAGTGGTTGAAATGCTGTTGAAACGGTGATCATAAGCAGCCTGGCGATGACACTGACATCTAACAAACTTGCATCCCAAGTAAGCCGGTGATCGCTGAGATGCCTAGATGTTCACACACTGGTCTCTGGTCAGCAGTTGACCAGAGACTAGCTAGGTTACTCCAATTTTTTAAACTGGTCTTTGCATGGACATCAGCAGAGAGCATGCATCTGACCAACTTTGACAATGTTTTGTATCTTCGATAACAAGACCGCTGGAGTTTCAAACGAATTTTGAATTTTGTTCAGTAATTCCATGCATACAAATACCATTACCAAACAAGCACTCTCGTACAAGTTGGTGTACTGCTGCTGTGGAAGACTGCTGTGTACATTCTGCTGTATTGTTGTTTTTTTGTTGAAGCGATATTTGAAATGTAGCGAGACAATGTTTTAAAACTTGTTATTAAAACAAAAAAGTTCATAGATTTGCTTGTAGATTTTCATGGGACTAGTTTTGTTTGGTTCGTTGGTGCTACTCATGTCTGCGCGACATGTCAAGCAGCAACATGGAGCTTTCTTTGCACTTTGCAGCACTGACAGATATTTGTCCTCCACAATCGAAAATTGGAGAACAGATAGTGGATTGAGCTCTCTCTGCCTTTTCCTGTGTGATTTCTGAGCCTCTGCGGGTTGCTTGGATGAAACTTGGGGGAATGATGGATTTTGACACTGGGGACCAGCATTTTGAGTAGAAACCCGATTGGCCCGCAATAGAGCCACACGCAAAATAGCACCGCCAACCTGGCCAACCGGGCCCTAAGATTCACGCTCATCGTCTTAGAGGGTGCAGGGTCGAATTTAATGAACCTTTGACGAATTATGTATTTTAAAATTAATATCCAGCATCCATAAAGTGAAACTGATCAACCCAAGGTCCCCAAACGTCAAGCAGCAAGACATCACTGGCCCAAGTTTTTGCCTATGGGGAGAGCTGAGGTAGCTTTATACTGAGATCTCCAAATATTTCAGCTTTTCACTGTGACTGTAGCTACACTTGGTAGAGCCTGTGGCTTCAACCTTTACTTCTTCAGATTCTTTTTTCCTTTCTTTCTTTTGTTCTTTTTTTTTTGTTTGTTTATTTTGGCATTGTGTTCCCATGAATCGTTCCCCATCGTTTTAGTTGTTTATCCATCTACTCAAACGGATGGGGAAAACATCTGTTTTTCCCTCATGAAGGCATGTTACCTGTCGATAAAACTAGTCAGATACAATTTATTGATTTTTCTGATCAAAGAGTGAAGTTTTTCAGACAATATTCTAACTTTTTGTACACAGAGCTGAGCGAACTGGGCGGGTTTTAGAAGGATTTGGCAAATTAGTTCATGCAATGCATCCTGGTACATGTAGGCACTGCCAGCACGGCATTGTGAGCAGGCAAACTCTGATTCTCCATCAGTACAGCACACAGTGAAGAATTTATTGCTTCAGTTGTATTAAAACATATTCACTAATGTGCTCTTTTTAACACAAAACAGCAAAGAAGATAGGAGAAAAGTGAAAAAAGCAAGCTGTTGCCTATTTGCTACGTCAGCTGTATTTTTTTTATCTGTTTATGCTAAATACCACTGGAAGCTGCTCATCATCATCACATCTACATCAGAACTGTCATAATGCAAAGTATGACTAATTGCCATAGGAGTCTTGGGAAGAAGCCATAGTAGAGTGGTTCTTCCAAATTTGTTGGGAGACATTCAAGTCAGGAGACTTGCAATTGAAAGAATATCTGTATCACCTCCGGAGGGTGTCTCTGGACACTAAAACTGTGCTAAAAAGTAAATAAATAAATAAAATAGTAAAAAATCAACTGTATAAACATTTTTTTCTATAGTGAATTGAAGAAGATTACCAGATTGTGGTTAACATTTCAGTGTGCTTAAATGAATGAAATCTGGAACAATTCAGGAAAAAAAACGTTCGTCTCTCTGGTTATTGAACCAGTCTATCCTCATTGCAAGTGGAAATCTTTTGAAAGTGTGATCATTTTACAAAGATTGATGGCTTGTTGGTCTATAATTTTGTGTTCCTGATCAACACAGAGCTGAGCAACAATGATAGTAATACTCCAGTTACTCTTAAATATTTGAAGGCAGCTACAGTATAATGATTATTACAAAAAATTAATGGAGCTAAAATTTAGCTCCATTGAGTGTCATGTTTTTTAGCTGAATGAACCACTTATGTGCCAAAAAATTTAGTTTGACAAAACATACAGCGATGATGCATCTTTGCAGTGTTACTACACTGATGGGGTGATGGGGTCACGATCATTAAATTTATTCTCTTTACAAGTTTGATTTTTGTTAATGCCAAACACGGATTTATTTGGGTGAACATTAAGTAAACTTTGCTTACTTAAGTAAAATGTAAAAACCTGTTAGTAACAGTTTGCAAAACTGTTATTTTGGGGGGAAATGTTGGCTAATTTTGAATTAAAAAAGAAAGACGAAAAAATGTTTGTTTGCTGCAGCACAACTGTTAGCCAAAGATTACTGCACTGTAGCTACTGCTAGTAGCAACAGTGAAGCTGAGAAATGTTGCCAGAACCCCCAACATTGAACAAAAATGCACAGGCTGATTTAGTTTTCCATGTGATTCTGAGACAGAAGGCGCTTGGTAGGAGTTGCTCCTTATGGGCACTGTGTCACAGAGCTAAAAAGCATACTTTTGGTAAGTTCTATATGCAGAAGTTACCACATCTGTGGTTTCACCCAGAAACAGGAAAAATAACAGCCTACTGTTTTTGCAAGCCGGCAGCTTGCCCAGGGGCAGTTAGCAAAACCTTCAACGAAATGAGTGGGAGAGAGCAACAAAGTTAATAGTGTACTTCGTCTTACTAGATTTGACCCCTGTGCCCGGGCTTTATTAGGGCTTAAGCCCAAAATGTTTTGGGAATAGCCCTAAATATTTTTTGATCAGTACATATACATTTAAGTTGAGTTTTACATAGTTTAACATTTCTGTTTTCTCTCACCACCCACACTCTTTTGTGATGGGTGTCTACAGATATTTGCTTTGCACAAATGTGTGGAGTAAGTTCAGTGTGTTGTTCCAAGTCGCTGGTTATTTTATTTTATATGCGGTAGTTTTAAAAATCCATCTCAGAATATCTTGAGATATATCTGAAGGGACAGATCAAGCTGGTCTTTCTACACTTTGTGTACTCCAAAGCATCTGCCAGTCACTATCATGTAATATGAATAGAATTAATGAAATATGTTTTACATTATTTTAATTGGTCAGTTCGTGGTTTGGGTCCGAGGCGGCAAGATGGACCTAGGAAGCACAATGTCAAGCGGGAACATGAGGTAGGATCTATTTTTTCAAAATTCAGAAAGGTAGCAGCACGTATATGCCTGCTCGCTGAACGTCGACAAGTGGAATCATCAGTGATAGACCTCCACAGTCGACTCAGAGGGTGGAGCTGAAGGTTTTTTGTTTGTTTGTTTTTTTCTAGATAGTTACTAAGCATTGCAACATTACAATAAAAATCACATTCTCTTAAGAATGCACTGGGGATATATTACATTAGGGAATGGAAAATATTACATTTTTAAATCCTTTTAGAACCGGTAGATGCACAATTAATTGGATTAATTAACTGGAGAAATGTGAAGGACAGTACTGAAGCCCCTCTGTCAGCCACTCTGCCCATAATCAACATCGGAGAACACTTCACATGCAAGTGCGCGAAATGGCACAGTCTTTGTTACCACTGCTATGGTCTGGCATGGAAAATTATCACCTCTCTATGACAAGAAAAAAACGAATTCAAAAGGTATATGCCCATTTTGCAGATTTCCTTACCAGTCTCTTCATAAACTGCTGCCATAACACTATAAGGCTATGAAGTTGATTAATTTCCCTCTTTGTGCTTGTTCATCATAATTTTCTGAATGCGTTATTGTTTATATATGAGGCAAATGTGTCATGATGGTTTTACTGCCAAGTTTTTGGCTGTGCTGTTTGGCAGTAAGTTTTTTTTTTTTCTCTTCACTGCTCTCTGTGGATTGACTATTTGAAAGCAGTGCTCTCCAGAGCTGAGACGAGTCCTAACTGATAATTGATACTGCTACTGCCCACCTCTGTCTTTGGTAACGAGTGAAGTTCTGCTTTGTGCTCTGCTGGGCAAGCTGTTCTAGGATTATTTTTAAGACTATTTTTAACATGGTGGTGTGTCTTGTCAAGGGGAGCTTTTAAAAGTGTGATGAAACAGAAGCTACATGTTTTTCCTACACTCCTACTCTTGTCTCCCTTCAGAAAAATAGATGCATAAACTGTAGACACAATAAAAATAAATTGGGCCACTAGAGTTGGTTTCACCAGGCACTGCCAAAGGTGGTGGTGTGTAAATATTAACATCAGACCTTAAGTAATCCATAATCATGGACAGTGTTGTGAATTGTAGGGTGTTTTATCCTCAAGAATCCATCACAACACAGCTGCCACTAATTATTAACAGTTTACAAATCTCCCAATGGGAAGAATATTAATATGTCGGCAGAGCATTTTTTTATAAAATGCTTGACGTCTTTGTTGAGTCATTCTCCTCCATGTGGTGTTATCACTCCAGTCTTCCATCTGTTAGGCTAATGTTTTAGATTTTTAGGGTAATAGCTTGATTGTTTCACTGCCTCAGCACTCCTGCTAAATCTCTGTGTGACAGACTGATGTAGGATAATGTTTGTTGTTTCAGCCTGCTTCTTATGTTCAGCTTGATGTGTCTGCCAAAAACCCTATTTGGTTTTGTCTCATTTTACAAGATGCTTGGCTTCTCCGTCAAGTCATTCTCCTTCATGCAGTAGCCTTTTGTAGATGACTGAATCACAACATTAGAGTTTGAGTTAGAGTTTTTTTTCAGGCTGAAGAGTGATAAATTGTATGGAAGATCCTTGTGAGGATCAGTGGTGTTAGCAGCAGCAACAGCTCAGCCAGGCATCTGGTGTAAAGCAGTGAAGAGAGCTTGGCAGCCCGAAGGCATCTCAGGACCGAGTCAGGGGTTCCAAGCACCTCACTGACAGGGGTCTTCATTCCTAATCACTTTCATTATAAGAAACCACGCAGGGAATCTTGAAATTGGAGCTAAGGACTCTGCAGCAGCAAGTGTAAGAGCTACATGAGAGCTGAAGGGAAGAGTCAACCTTATTCTGCGTTTGCTGTATAATAGAAGTATATGAGACAGGATTGAGGCTGCAGTGCTGCTATGTTAAACCCTGCTGACAGTCCGTCTGAGCAGAGGAGAATAGAAGAGAGGATGGAGGAAACTGGATTATACTGTTCACCAGGGAGTTGCTGTATGATAGAACTTTTCTACATTTTTATTTCCTCTCTCAAATAGATATAATGAAGCCTTCACTCTTCTACATCAGTCTTAACATTTTCCTCAGCCTGTTAATATATAATCCCATGGGTGGTGGTGTGGCAGGCTGAGCCAGAGATGATTGCTCGTGTTCTACCTGAGTTGTGAATGTAAGACAGCAGGATCCCAGCCATACGCCACATGTCGCCTCTTGTGTTTTAGAAGAAGAATCCAAAGTATAACAGACAGAGCAGTTGCTGTAAAGTGCAGGCTTTTGTTTCCTGGGCAGTCCTACCTCAGTGCCCTCAGAGATGGAAGAGGAGAATTCTCTGGTTGAAACAGCCACAGAGATATTGCATCTACACAGCAATCTCCTGGTTCTCTCTAGAGACAAAATGAAACCTGAGTTTTTGTTTTTACTGCAGCTTTTTTTCTCTCTTAGCAGCTCCTCCAGGAGAGGCAGTTGCAAGTAGCACAGCATGAGCCATGATGGATCACCAGAGGGATGTAGGACACTACAGCTGCACATCTCTCAAGTTACATGTGTCCACCAGGGCTTCCAGGATTGCATTTCAGTAGATTTACTTGACCCTCTAAATCTCAATTTTATGTAAATGTTAAGTTTTGCATGGATCATCTTGGTTTGGTCTTTAAAAATTATGAGGCGCAGCCATTTCATACACAATGGATATATTTGTAAGGAGCCTAAATTCTGTGAAGGCAATCCCTGACATTAATTACTGTTTTGAATATATGGCCATGCAAGAGTTTAACCTTCTTGGTCCACATCTGTTCTCCTCCACACTTTGATATGTTGAACATATTCCCTACAGAAAGAATGGAGGAAACTGAAGCTGTGGTTCAGTGGTTTGGACCAGGGAACAGGGGTGTCCACTGAGATTTCTTGTCTGGAAAGCTGCCATCATTCTACTGTAATAGAGACTGAGAGCCCAGATTTATATGGCTCTTACTTTATGAAGGAGCAATGGCTTGAGGGGAAAAAAGAGAAACGTCATGAAAACAAAATGGTACCAGAAAGGATGGACAGAATGTAACCAAGAATGCATTATTAATGGGGCAGTGGAGGCTCCCTGCATGCTCTCTCCATCTTATGGGGGCATTGTAGCACTAAATGAAAGACCATTCTCTGTGTGTAATGAAAGAACATGTCCCTTCAGTTTCCTTTTTGCCATGTTTAAATGACTTCGACATGAAGCATTGGTAGAAATTGCCTGTAAGACTAATAACCTTATATTATGAGGCCTGTTTACATGAGAACTTAAAGAATGTTCTGTGGAAAGGAAGCTGTAGAGATTGGCTAACCGAGGAATTTTCCATATGCATCACACATTTTTTGTGGTGATTCCTGTTTGGGGGTGTTTCTTTCCATTTGACATGAACAAACTCACTCCCACAGATCCCCACTGTGCAGATCCTTTCATAATGAAGAAAACACCCTATCTAAAATGTCATTTGAGTTGCTCTGAAGGGTCTGGTGTTTGAGCTCAAAGGAGGCCCTGTACTTGCCTGTTTACTGCGCAGAGCTTGGCTAGAGTCAGACCCCTGCTGCTGGATAAATGAACAGCTTTTTTCTGTATTCAGCACATCTTACTGACCAGTATTTGTTCAGTTACTTTTTTTTCCCAAGCTCTTCTTGAGGAATGCGAGGCCAACATTTACGGGAAATTGTATAACATCAGTGTAACACTTTGAGCAAGCAATCTGGTGTAGTTTTTCAGTTGTGTTCTTTAAATGATAGTTATGTCTGTTTTAGAACATAATGCCAGCTGAGGTCGTCTTTTCAGTCGATTTAAGTGGGCCCTTGGTCTCAAGTTTGTGGGAAGTTGAATTGAGGGCATCCAAATAAACAACAAAGTACAAATCCAGACTCTTTCCCTTAATGTGCTCTTGGTTGCATAAGATACTTTGAAAAGGGCCTCTAATCATTTAACACTTGAGACAGTGTGTCTCAGAAATCACACATTTCCCCCCATCATTCATCTTAAATCTTTATACAGTACTGTATATTCATATAGATTTTCCAGGATCATGGTATTAACGATTTTATCCACCTCAATAGAAGTCTTTGTGAAGTCTTCAATAGTATAAATATCTGTTTGTTATATGTCCACCTACTTCAAAGTTCAGATGCCAGTCAGATAACTGACTACTGACTCTTATCCCGGTGGTTACTTTTTCAACAGTAATCTCTGTGTTTAATACGGCAAATTGTCTGTAATGAAGTCTACTGAATGGAATTAACAATGCCATGATAACATTACTGTGGTTCCTATATAACACCATAATGTGCTTGCCATTTATTAACTCTAGTGTTGAAAACTTCCACCAGCAGCTATAGCTGGAGCACAAATTATGCTGTTATCCCCCAGGCAAGTGTCAGTTAACTTTTCAGGGATCATATGAAGCAGTCACTCTCAGGGGAAGGTGAAGAAATTTTAAAAATATGCGTAGTGCCAAAGTAAAATGCTACTGCACCTGTTTGGCAGTTCTTCAGGTTTTCCAGCTTTGTATGAAAAACATTTTAGCAAAGTGTGGAAATACATAAATGAAATACAGAGTTCTTTCCATCACTGTCCAGAGTCACACAAAAAATACTTACTGTAAGTACAAGTGCAACAATTCTTGTCTCAGTATGCCAGTCCTGATGTAAAATCAATACAATCATAATAATAACTACACTGAATGCATTCATATACATTTCTGTGGTTGCAGGTGCATTCTGTTTGTACACAAAATTATACAAGCCATGCTCCATACTCATTATCATGGGAAAGCATCATCTACACCTCTCTACCTTGCAACTTGACTGACAACTCAGTGTGCTTATGTTAGGCAAAGGCACCCGCTTTTATAGCTCAGTTTTAATTCCTCAAGCACATAAAAGTTGAATGATCTTTGGAAGTAGACAGGAACGTATAGCCCACAGCACAGCATATTGTAATTATACAAAGGATTGCCTAAATTGAGCTGTTGCCAGTGTCAGTAAAAGACCAGAGGATTCAATCGCACTCCCTCTGTTTTCTCCTGTGTTTGACAGTTTCACAACTTGAGAGAAAATCTGCCACTGATTGCACTATTCAATATCATTTTGAAAACAATTGGCCATAGTAAACATAGCCATAATTGAGGGCAAGAAATCCAGACCTCCAGCTTTGCGGCATTTACAATTCTTCAGTGCAATTTGCCAGCAGGCTCAATCTATCTGATTCCAGCTGTGTAAATCTTTCAATTCTTATCTCACCTCTCCCTCAATGACTGTGCCAGGAAGCTTAACTGAGCTTTATGCAATCAACAATACCTGATTGTTTCCTAAGTAAAACTTTTGCACCCCACCTCCCTTCAGCAACTGAGCTGACTTAAAGACTTAAAAACGGCTTTATCGCTGAAAATTACTGAAAAAAATAAAATAAAATAAAATAAAACATTTGATGTTCTCTCAATGGCGATGAGCCTTCCCTGGAGTGTTATAACTCAAGTTGGTTGTTTAGGTGATCTGTCCCAACTGCTGAACATTGTTTTTTTGTGGAGGCTGGAGCTTTAAGGACAGATGCTGACAACAGCTGACTTAACATCATGGCACTGAACACACCCATTACAGAGCAGGAAGTAATTGGATTCACAAATCAGCTAGTGGCTCGAGGTTTATAGTGGCATTGGGCTTTATGGGTCGTATTTCAGAGGCTGGTGGGCAGTTTGTCAGTGGGGGATTCGTGGTGGTGAGAAACTGATGCAGGAGGGACTCGGGGGAGCATCTCATAGCAACCTCACCTCATAGAAAATGTTAGAAAGGAAATAAACTGCTAAAGAAATGATCCTCAGACCTTTTTTGTCCTAGACAAGTGGTCCTACCAGATATGTGGAGTTACTGGTGAGACTGACTGTGAAATACTAGAAGTGTTTTGCTCAGAAGTGTTTTTTTGCTGCACCTGGATTTAATGAATAAGTCTGAAGACACAGTCTGGCACATCAGGAAAGAATCACATTTTTTTGTCGTAATCACCCTGTGTGCCTTTTTTTGATTAAACCAAACTGCCCTTTTCACTGAATTGCTTGTCATCACTCACATACACCAGTTGTCTCTCATATGATCTCTTGTTCCCATTTTGAGCTTAATTTGGAACTCATGCTTTTATTTTCTTGTTTATTATATCTTGTTTACTCCGTTTCTTGTTTTCTCCCTGCCAGGCAAATATGAATTCTACTGAGTCACAGAGAGGTCAGTGGTGTGTGGGTGGAATGAGTAGCTGAAGAGCATCTTTGGCCTTATTCACATCTTCCTCTCCTAGAACTAAAGTGTTCACTCTAAGTCATGCTGTCTGTGCTTGTCTAAGCGGGAGTCGGGGAGGTAGAGTGATATGAGGATTAATTGTTGTCTCCAGGTAGAGGGCTGCACCAATGACTCGCATATTCAGGCCTCCCCGTGAGTGCTTTTCCTTTTATAACTGGTGTTGAGCTTTAGCCTGTTAGTGTGCTCTCTGGACTGAAGCTGCGCTGACAGAAAATTGGACTGGGCTTCGAGGAGCAGAACACCGCGGCTCAGTGCAGCTCAACACCACCACTGGGCAAACCAGGGGTCCCACAGCATTGTTTGGGCTTAATGGAACCTCCTGGATACCTCAGTAAAGAACTCTATTAGGCTAGCTGTTCTCCGAGGCATCAAAACTGTAAGAGTATCCCAGGCAGTAATGAAATGATGTCCAAAAAGCTTGTTTCTCTCGGGCACCCAGTGTTGGACTGAAACATTTCATCAGTATGATCTACATCTATTGGCCTGGAAGAGTTACAGCTTTGTCAATTTATTGTTAAAGGTATGCACTATAAATACTAGAATGCACAGATACAAGGTTATGAGTCTTTATTTATAATACATTTTCTTCTTTTTGTCTGCTTGTCCGTGTGAGGCTCAGTTTGCAGCTTTTTGCTGATGAATGACTTCTTTCTCTTGAAGCACAGTGATATATTTTATTTATATTTTTAAGTCCACTATGTCATGCCAATAAATCAACAGCATGTGTATGGGTGTAACCCCTTCTACTGGGGCCTGTGCTGCCAGACCACAGCCAAGTCTAGGCAGTAGCAGAATGATAAAATCTCTTTTGAAGGCCACTGGAGCATGTTAAGTAGTACTGATTTAAAAAGGAAAAGATGTGTTCAGAGTGGAAGGGTTTCATGATGAAGTGACTAATATTTGCAGGTACTGCTGGCAGATGTTGAGGGGTGATTATGTTATTCTATTGTGGATGGCCACAGGATTATCTCACAGGACAGACTGAGGAAGATGATGACCATATTAACAAAGAAGCAGGAGGCAGTTTTAAATTCAGACCCTCCAGCAGGATGTACACTCTGTATAAAATATGCACATTTTTGTAGTCTTTCTACGTATCCTTTACAATTCCTATATGCCACATACTGAGGATAACATTAAATCACATGGCCAAAGATTAACTTTTTGTTTATATATGATGCTTGAATATTTACAGATGGACGGCAATTTTTAGCTGAAAACATCCTAAAATGTCTTATTATACAACTCTACTGGATGGATGAAACTCATTATTCTAAAAAAATAGAGGGCCATCATTCCAAAGTTTCCCAAAGGTGTTCACTTGGGTTGAGATCTGCAAAGGCCATAGTGTTATGATTTACATCATTTTCATCCTCATCAAACCATTCAGAGAGCCTTTGTGCCATGTAGATGGGGGCTTTCATCCTGGAGGAAACCAGTCCCATCAGGATAGAAATGTTTTGTAATAGGATAACTCAGATAACTCAGAATAACTTTGTATTGATCCTTCCCTCTAATGGGACAAGTGGAAAATGCCCGCCACAGTGTAACAGAGCCAGCGTTCTCTTGGTGAACGCCACACACGCACTCGCCCACGTGTCCAGAATATGATGAATGATGACTGATCTGACCACATCACTTTTTCCCATATCTCTGTACATCGGCGCCTAAGGTTTTTACACCACTGAACTCTCAGACGTGTATTTGTCTTTGTAATGAGAGGTTTATGTACTGCAACCCTGCTATAATATCCCTCTGTGTGTACAGTATCTTTCGGATGAATGGTGCTCCATCCCTTCAGGAGAGTTTCAGTGACTTATAGAATCTGTGCCGAGGTGCACTGAAGGTGTATTTGTTGTCACCTGGCTGTACATTTGTATTGTACATGACATGCCGTAGCTAACATGTGCCGTTTACGTTCAACTGAGGTTCATACTAAGCATATTCCTAGACTTTTTGTCTCATGTCATTAATAGTAGAGGTGTAGTCTCTCGAGGCCAAGTGGTTGTGGTAGTGAAGTAGATTAATGGCTCTTATATATTCTTATGTTAAAAACCAAAGTCAGGCAACTTGGATTCCGTTTTAACATTGTGTCCTCTGCATAGTTGTATTATCCTGTTAGTTTTTTAAGGGGGTCAGCTTCATAGATCTTTGTGATTTTTTTTAATCTGCTCAGAGCACATTCATTGCAACTTGAAGAAGAAAAGGAAGGTTATTGTAAGAAATGTAGTTTTAAATCACTTTTATATTATGAAAGAATCACAGCAGTAGTGGGATGAGCTGCAGTGAGCTTGAAGGACAAGATCGCTGAAGTTCAGCAGTGAAATTGTATAAAAATAGAATTTATTTTTTATTTATTTATTTATTTTAATAAATTTCAGCCTTATTACAGTAGGGTTTGTAGATAGATGAGAGACATTTTTGAAGACCACAGAGAGAAACTTTAGAAACTTTCAGAAACTTTACATATAGGCTAAACAAAGATAGCATGACTACTATATACAGGCTCACTCCATTTCCAAGTTCAGAAGTTCAGAGCAGTACAACACAAATCTTTGATTCATTGTCACTGAAACAGCTTAAGGATTTGCCTCAGGACCAATCACCAGTTTGACTTCTGGGATTTTTTGAGGCTCAGATCCTGATTGGACTGTTAAAAATATCATATAGAGCAGTTTTGCTCCTTACATGGCCTAGTTCCAGCTGAACTGAACCAATGATAACATTGGATCTAGTAGATTAAATCTCATGCAGCAGATGCAATTGTTGAATCTTTGCAAGACCAGACTATCTGTAATGAGTGCTTTGATCTCTTGTGTACTGAAATCTTTCTTTCATCAAATCCTTGATGGAGATTAATGTCAGCTTTGATTCAATATTTCATCTCAAGTGTCTTGACATCCTCACTGTCAAAGGGGAATTCCACTTCCTTTGTGAATTACTCTTGTGGTCTGTTTTATGGGGGAAACTTTCTTTTGCTGTTGGAAAGCATTACGCTACTCACACTCTCTAGGACAGAAAGAGGAAATAATAAGCATGGTTTTTCACTGGAACTTACTGGACAGAGCAGTCATCTGTACTGCCAATTTATACACAATCCTATTCTCAAATCACTCAGTTGGAAAGAGGCTCCAAAAAAACACAACTCTCTGAACTGCATCAGCATTCATTTAATCAAGTGCTTTACATTTGCCTTGAACACACACACATCTCCTGCTATGCAAACATGCTGCTGGCCTACACTGTGTGCTGTACTGTAGTGTGGGGGCGCTTCGTCTTTAATGGTTGTTTGGGAATGTATACTGCTGAGGGTGTGACAACTCAACATCAGCCACCTCTGCTGTGATCAAATGTGTGTGTTTTATGGTTTTGAGAGATTAATAGCAAGTAAGTAGTGAGCCATCCAAGATCACTGTCTACTCCGGCATTTAAGACGACACTTTGTAGGGAAGGGGAAGAATGGATTGAGGGCTGCTACTGTGTAAGCTTAATTCTCTAGCTGTAGCTGCCTTCTGTGAAATGAAGAGCATACTGCTGTGTTTGCTGTATGAATAAAGGTGGGTAAAGTAGTAAATGAAAAAGTGGGCATTTAACTGCAGCACTGAGCACACTCAAGGAATGTCAAACAAATTCTTTACTTGAGCTTATTTTCAAACTATATGACCGACCTTACTTTACCATCCCATTCATCTCACACCCTCACACTCATACCTCCCCTTTTTCCTCTTTAAGTATACTTGCCATTAGCTAACAGTGTGAGTGCAGTCCTCTGCCTGTCTAGTATGATGGAGACTGATGGATGGATAGGTGGAAACAGGGTAGATGGGAAAGATGAGGCAAAAAAAAAAAAAAGCTCAGCCAGAGTAGAGCCTCTGGAGCTATCCTGTTGCATGATCTATGGGGCTCCCTCTGTTTGTGCTGCTTTGGTAATTAAACAAGGGAGGCCCACTCAGTGGAGTCTGGCTTTTGGCTTGGTTTCTCTCCTCTAATCTTCCTGTAAGACCAGATAATTAATGGCAGGATGGCAGGGGAGCCCACAGTCCCTCTGTTAATGGAAGGGATTCATCTTGTTTACTCAACTTACTCCTTGTTTCCTTATTCAGAGGTGGTAGGTGGTCAGAGATATTTAGGTATGGCATATATCCAGAAGTACCTCTAAACAAATATGACTGTAGAGGAGTCTAATGATAGTCTAATGATGCTGTATTGTAGTATGTGTGCCATGAACATAATTGAACACAAACTGTCTTTGACTGACTGTGCAATGCAGGGGTTCCCAGCTAGAATTTACCCTGATCTAGTGGTCTAATTGTACATACTTATCATCTCTGTTTGTTTTACTATATCTTGAATGGATTAGGAGAGTGCTGAAAGATGAGGCATTAAAATTCTCAGCTGTCCCTAAGTTATCCATTGAAGTGCATGCAAAAATACTCCTAGATACTGTTAGTAGGTTTTCATGCATACATTTAGAACAGAAACGTACTGTAAAAACTAAATTCATAGTACCATAACATTTAGCCTAATGTTTTTCCCTTCTAGCCATGAATGCTGATACATTATAGATTATGTCAAATTGTTATGTGCCAGGGCTCAATGTGGCTCACCAGTAGCTCAGCAGCTGGACATGTAGCCTCCAGGTAAACAGAACGGTGTGGAGATGAGAGATATGCCCACAGTAGACCTGTTCCTGTGGGGAGCTAGCTGTTCAAATCCCCCCTGGAGCAATATTTTGACAAAGGCTTTCCCAGAGCATATCTGTCTATATCAGCCTCTCAACCAGGCCCTCATTAGCTGTAAACATCACCAAAAGAGAAGATGGATATGTCTCTCCACCATCACTCAAGAGCTTTTTTAAAAGCAAATTAATTTTGTTGGAGGGATTCACTGGGTGAGAGTAGTCTGGGGAGCTGAATTTGTACTCTCTTAGTTTGTGTGAGTGACACGCCACTTTGATGTGGGTGCCAGGGAGGTCTGAGTCCCTAGCAACTGCTTGAAGGTGCAGCACTCTGTTTAATTGTCTTTGGGTCCTAAGCTTTCTCCATGTTGCCTGTGGGTAAATGCTCACATATCAGGTCCCCCTGGGTCTTTGTGATAGAGAAGCCATGATACTGTGACAGTTACCATACAGGAAAACATCTGTGATTGGCTAGGGTGATAGCCCCTGACACAGTGATTGGTTTATGGGTGAATTATGCATAATGGGCTTCTTGGGGTCATGTTGCAATTTGTTTCTGGGTGTGCAAGGGCAGGTGGTGTTAAGAACTACAGTTAACTGGCACAAACATAGGGGTCAGTCATTACCATGTTGTGTTGTGTTGTGACCAGTTCCTGGCAACTGCTTTACTGTACTGCTCTGCTTAATTGGCTCAGGCATTTGATTCTTTTTCACTCATTTCAAATGTGTGCTGTTGCCGCAAGTCAGAGGACTTGGCACTGGGCAGCATCTGGAAGTGGCTTGATTTGACCTCGTCAAGGCCACCGGGAGAGAGGAGTCTATGAGGCAAAATGTACTCAAACCTGACAACCCTGCTTGCCGTCTCTTTATTTAGATGGCTTTTTGTCACTGTTAATTATCTTGCTTTTTGCCCCAGTGCCTCTGCTAAATAAAGAAGCAGGGCTCTGATGCCAACTGCCTCTGCATTTTTTTTTCTTACAACCGCCTGAAGGGCCAAAAGCATCTGCCCTCGAAAGTAATAAAACAGGTTAATGTTGTCTGACTTCTTGTTGAATGATAAAATAACTAGTTTAGTTGGCTTGTTTCCTAAACCAAGCATGAGAAATCAAATGTGTTACCCTTGGGTTGTTTCAAGTGTAAAAATAATTTGTACTGTTAAAAAAAACTTACACTTTGCCAGAGAAGATGACATTATTCCAGAAAAAGTCTGTTTTCAAATGGTTATTTAATTCAGGTCTAGCAGACAGCCATATTGTTCAACCGTTTCCAACAGGTAAAGGCTGTGCTCTAGTAACATGCTGCCTGCAATCACACAGCACACAGTGCTAAAGCAGATGGAGACCATGGTTTATAACCATCATAAAATGACACAAAGAGAACCAGCGCAGAACTCTGCCATAATTCAGTGCCACATTCATTTGCATTGACAATCATAACTCCTCTGGAGCCATTTCAGACTCATGCAGCCAAGAATGAGCATCTTAAATTACAGTTTAGAAGGTCCCCTCTTCCCCATTGAAAATCCTCAGAAACATATTCCAATAATATATCAGGCATAAATCTTTGAATTTGTTAAGCTTAAGATGTATTAGGTTTAGTGTCAGACTGAAAAGACTCAAAAAGTACACTTATTTTAGTAGTTTCTCCAATCATTAGATGTTCTTCATGTTTCCCAAGGGGCCCTTTTTCAAGTGAATAAAAACTAAGCGGCTTACACTTTATATTTGATATATATTATTTAAGCATATCATAGCGTGCCTAGATGATAAATAGCCTTGCTTCCCAAAATATTACACCATACCCACACCTGGTGCAATATTGTGACATCAGTGATTGTTCATCAGTGGTCTTATTACGGTCTACCGTGGTGGTCAGATCAGTGGTGTTGGGGGTCAGCTTGTAATACAGACAGGATTAGGGTCTGCTATGGTCCATCACACAGAAATAGCCAAGGCTGTTTCCCAGCTGTTCTGAGACATGGTGGTTAAAGGACGGCTTGGAGGTGTTCAGTTGAGTCTGACTGTGTCAGAGTTTCAGTAAGCCCAGTCTTTAATAATAAAAAGTCGTAACAGATCTTACTATAATGCCTCCACAAATCACCAGTACTGCCCAGATGTACATTATTGAACCTATGCTTTGAAATCTGTTTGCTGCGTGCCTTCATGACCTCCACATCCTGTTTTCCATTAGTTGGAGTGCATTGCATCCTACTTGTATAACCTGTCTGGAGTAATTTGAGAATCTGTGTGAGTTAGGTTAAGAAATATCGATACAATATCCTCTTGTTACTTTTTTGGGAACCATGTGCATTGGCTGAAGAACATGAATTTTATATTTCATTGAAGTAAAATAGACCATGTCTTTCATCACCCCTGGAGACCTGGCCTCGTTAAAGTGCCCTAGTGTGAGTCCAGAATTGAATCAAGGAAATGCTGTACTGTGAGTCATGCTTAGAACAGTAAAAAGTTTGCTACCATAAATGTTTTCATTCAGTGTAATATATTTTTTTATTTGTGTACTGAAATTGTATTAATGTTTAAGGACTCTTGTGTGGGCTGAATTGGCTCTGCTGGGCTTGGTTCCCTCTTCTTTTTCTGGATAAGCATAGTCTGTTAAGTAGCTAATTGTAATTGTTCTGATATCTTCCATGGTCAGGCCACTTACTCTCTGAAAAGGTCATTTACTGCCATGGTTCATGATCAACAAGACTTGACCACAGAGTGGAGTCAGAGAAATGTGTAATGGCTAATGTTATTTGTTTTAATTCTCAAACAACTATAGCCAGTCTCCCGAGTGAAAGCATGGAAAGTGCAAACAGCTGGGAATGTATAACTGATTTAAAAGGAGCCAGCAGATGGTTATCTGACCGCCCAAGCCTGTCATGCCACATTTGTGCCACACATCTCCTCCACTGGGTCAGAGTGAGAAGAGAAGCAGGAGAGCTGCTCAGAGAGTACTCAGTACTCTAGTCTCTGTGAAGTTGAAGATTGGGAACTAAAAGAGCTCAGAATCCAACTTCACCTGTGAGTTTTGTAGAGGGAAGCCTTTGTTTTTGTTTATACCTCATTTAGAGCCACAGAGAAAGCTGAGGATTACCTCGTCTTGCTTTCAGAAATAACACCGAGGCTGACTGTCTCAACATATGAAATGTCTGCAGAGTGGACTCCACTGTGCTCACTCTCTAGGCAGGATGCGCTACTGAACAGTGGACAAGACAAGTAACGACTGCAGACTCCTGAGTATTGGTATAAATTAATCTGAGTGGTAAATCCTTTGGCAGTATACAAATAAAAATGCTGGTTCTCCCTAATCCTCTGCCTGTAGATTTGATTAATTCAGTTTTAGGTTGTTATTTATGTTGTTAATTCATTTGGTTCCATGACGTAGAGATAAATCACAGAAACTTTGAGGGTTTCGTGTTTTGTAGTGGACTGTTTTTCACTGTCCTTAGTTTTGGCCAACTGCAAGGAGACGTAGTTAAAACATTCTCACAGAAACCAAGCAAATACCTCGGGTTATTTACAGCCAGTTTTAAGAACAACCAGTGCGATTTATGTTTCACAAAAGGGGCTTTGGCTTCTGCATAATGAAACGGCAGACTATGAAGAATAATGGGCCCACAAAATATGTGCTATTCTAGTTCTAGTTGGCAAGTGAGATGAGCAGGAGGAGGACAGGTTTTGATGAGGCAAAAATGTGATGTAGTGATCTAACATCAAATGTCTAGTGTTGTGAGCAGTAGCTGCAAGTTGTAAGGACATTATGACATTTCAGCTTGATTTGTCAAACCAGTGTTATTGGTAGGTATCTGTAGTCAATCATAAACGTGCATCTCTCTGAATCAGAGAGACGCACAAGAGTAACTACTGTTTGCTAGTGATGTTATTGAATATATGCATCATTACAGTGTAGACACACTCTTGGAAGGTGAACTGTGAGGCACTGTTGATTAAAAAAAATATATATATATACATAACATTTCTTGCACACATGGATTGTCTTGATGGCACATGTGTAATAAAAAAGATGCACTGTTACCAATTTTTCCAGAATTGATACAAATATCCGTTACTTAGTAGAGCAATGGATATGAGCAGAAAGTCTAGAAAAGTCTTTCTCACAAACGGCAGCATGTTCTTTACAGTGAACTTGAACTAGTGTGAATTCAGAGGGAAAAAATGGAATTCTGATTTTTTTTTTTTTTTTTTTTAAGCTTCATAATGAAAGCCTTATTGACCTCCACCTTGCAAAGATTTCTGAGTGAATGGGAGTGAAGTGAAGTTGAAAGTACACTTGCCTTTTCAAATAATTCTATTAAGCTATCGTATACAAATACATTTCCTATTTTGGTTGGTTTTTCAAAAAAGACGGTGACAAATTGTGAAGGTGGTCTCACATTTTGTATTATTCTGTCTGGCAAAATGCAGCTGTTTCACCTCTCCTCCACAATATAAGAGGCTGCATTTTCAGCACTGCAAGAGAAACCTTTATTTGGCACAGCTGACATTTTGCTTCACTGACGTCAAAGACTCACCACTCTGCATTTTCACACTGGAAAAGTATATATTCCTTCTGCCTAAGCACAAGGAATTGCATTATTGGTATTGGGACAGCTTCATTTGCTGATTGAGGTGCAACCACTTGCAGGCCGGATCAGCACTGAACACAATACTACAGATTGGTGCACCTATAACTATAATTTAAAAAGTTGAAACAAATTGTCTTCATGTTCAAAGACATACAGTTTTTAGCCTTTTCTTAGCCCTGTTGCCATGATAGCTTACTATTCAGCATTTGACAAATGGCTCCTCTCTTTCATATTGTGGTGCTTGCATTGTGGTACTTCGCTAGTGAAGTTTGCACCGTGACTCACTTTGCCCTTTGTCACTATCTTTCTCTCTTTAAATGACTCACTGCTTAGTTTCAGCATGCATTAGTGGAACTCAAAGCATTTGAATAAATCGAATAAATCATTGTGTTCCTAAGTGGGTGTTTACTTGACTTAGTACAACCTGTTGTGACCCCAACTGTTCCCAGCCTCCCTGAAGTACAACAAAGATGCTGTGTTGTGCTCTTATGCCTTCCTTTGGCTATTTGCTTTATTTATGCCTTAGATTTCACTGTGGCAGCTTTGGAATAGATTCTCCCTGACTTGTCTCCCTGGTCATTACAGGAAAAAGCTCCTCTTGCTTCGCTGAATAATTCCTTCTGGCACGTTAAAACCCTCTTTGCCACAAACACCTTCCCTCCCATTTTCCAGTGACAGAACAACAGAGACTTCAGACAATGAGTGCTGACATTATCTGCCACAGGGTCCATTAGCACTCTCATGTGTGACTAAACATTGTTTTTTTGCACTCACAGCTCCAAAAGTTTACGTGTCTATGCTTAATGAGGGGGGAAAGGGACAAAAGCAAGATTTTCTGTGCATCAGTTTTAATCTTGACAGTGGTCGTGGTCATGTAATTTGGACAAGCAGAAATGTCTTTAAAACTTTTTCTAAACCTTTGCTAAGACATGGCAATATTGAGAAATATGGTCAGAGATTAATTATTGTATTGTATTTTTTAATTTATTGTATTTGGGAATGTGGTAGGATTGAGATTAATATACAGTATTGTTAATGGGTTTTGAAGTTTTGAATTAACCAATCAATTATCCTCTCTGGCCCCGACCAGGCACATAGTACCAATGTCATTATGAGTGAGTGAGTGAGTGAATGACAAAGTGAGAAGGAATGACTTGACCTAAGATGGCACTGACACAGACCATTTTCTCTACTCTTTTTGTCCCTTTACTCCATAAATCTGTATATGAATAAAGTAATTTCATATTAAAACTTTGTTATGCTTACTTTTCCTTCTAGTCTTAAATAGAATAAACAACATGAATGTTCACATTTTTTAATTGCTAATTTCCAAGCCATTATTCTGCATTTAAAATAGTCAAAGCTAAGTGATGTTGTATGCTTGTATCAGCGCTGGTTATATTCCAAATCAAATGTTTAAAGTTAAGTATAGTGTTTTTTCTGGTAATTTCTGGTCTATACTATGTTCAGACTTCAGTATTGTTGTGTATTATGTAGAATTGCAGGAAATGAAATGAAAATTTCCCCATTATATTTGTCCCAACCACTTTCCAAATCAAACCTATTTGCCCTTGACCACAAGTATTATCAAGTTAATCAAGTAGCTAATCAATCACTGAGCACATTAATAAGGATTCATTTATGTAGATATGATTTCATTATTCTTTGCACGGCATGACACACAGCTATTTTTGATATGATCATTTAACCACCACTGCAGGTGCGTTAGTATGAATAAATAATGTATTACAATATTTTTTCCATCCTGGGAGATGCATATCAAAGTGACACAGTCAAGCATAACACAAAAAATTTTGCAGTTTCAGAGATATGTAATTCGGTGCACCTTCACCAACTAAGTGACAGTTAAAAAAAAAAATGTGGGTGCATATCACAGTTGTCCCGGCGTGAGCAGGCAGATGTTGGTGGGCGCAAATCACAGTCAACTATGACACCAAAACTGCGGTGCACCACTGGATTGATAACAACACACCTACTACTGTGCCTGTTTACCCACCTCAGTGCACAGTCTGTCAGCAAATAACTAAACGCGTGCCAGTTAAGAGACATCATTGCTGCACCTCACAAAAATGTCACTGTGTCAGCGACTGGCTGCATGTTTCACTGTTTGTTTTCAAACCTAGGGCCCAACATGTGTTTACAAATGAGGATGGTCAGAATCGACAAAAATGTCTGTTGATGCGAGGAATAACAAGTGAATTCAAAGATTAATATATTTGATGGTAATAATCACTGATACATCTGAATCTGCAACTGCTGGCCTGCATTCACAGCTGAAAACTGGGAGGTGGGGGTGAAACATTCACACAAGGTCAGAGCACGTAGGAGCTATGACTAATGGAAGCAAAAAATCATATCTATCCCATGCTTTTCAGTGGCTAGCAAGGCAGCATATGTGTCCCTGTTAGCGGTGTAGATCGTGATCAACATCGGACTGCATGGTGAGGTCTTCAGCATTCTGGACCAGAGTGGAGAGCTTCAACTCATGGAGAATGACAAGCGGCCATCTGGCAAGTCTTCTCTCCACACCTGTACGTTAACTACATCCTGAAATAGCTTCAAAGGAGAAAACATTGTCTTTTGAAAAAGGACTGTTGGATCTAGAGCACCGGGATTTCTCTTGTGTTGTTACTCATGGGCCTGAGACATTTAGAGACAGATTCAATCACACCTATTGTCATCTCTGAAAGAGAGAGAGGGTGCTTTGTGTACAAGATAAACAGTACAACCAACTAAGGAGCACTCTTCACAAGTATTAATTGACGCACAAGGGAATATGGCTTTTTCTACTCGCAATGAAAAGCAATTTCAGAAGAGTCTGTGGGATGTTCTGAGGTGTACTGACAAGGTGTAGGCGTGCGTTTTAAACCAAAGTGAAATGTGGTTTGCAGAGAAATCTGTGAAGTTGTGACACTAACTATGAGTCAGCCAAATGAATTTCTTGGAAATGTTATTTGACTTGATGCAGTTACATTTGTTTTTGCTTGGATCTTTGCCATTTTCTAATTTAGCCTCTTATGACAGCAACTGTAACATGGAATGGTACAATCATCCATTTTAACTTCAATTTTCAGCTCATTTTGAGCCATGCCCAGTGTATGTACTCATTCTACATGCAGCTATCTATGCCACGTTTATTCTGGACATCAAACCTGTCTCCTTTGGCTCAGTTCTGTCAGATTAGGTGATTATTTTGTCATGAGAACAAATGCTAATCACTAATTTCCACATGAAGAAAAAAAACCACAGCTTTACAAGAAATTTAGACTTAGCAAATTTGGATTTAGCAAAGTCATGGCCCTCTCCAGTTCTACATCAGAAGTGAGAGCACAGCAAGCACAGCATTCATTTTCAAACAATAAATTGGAGTAAAAACAGTGAAATCTGTCGAGGAATGAGTGATCCATTCTTCTAAGGCATAATTTAAGACCGTACTCAGATCAGACAGAAGAGGATTGAAATTGGAAGAGGAGAGTACTGTGGGAAAGCCAAATGGGATGAAAACAGGTGCTTCGGGTTTGTAACACATTGTGCATGGAGGATGTGAAGTTTTAGGTGCTTGCCTGGGTTTATTCAATCCTTCAGTCTACCCAGTTTATGGAATATACAGCTCTATTAAAAAGTAGCCTTACATGAAGAAGACAGATAAAGTAAGGAAAATTCTTAATTGAAGAATCATTTAATTTTCAACAAACTACTAACCTTTTTGGAGTATTACTTTCTTTTCTTTTTGTGTGGGTGTCTTTCTTTCAGCTTATCAAATTCATAATTCTTTTCATTTTCTGTCTTTTGATATTGATCAGCTTAGATAACTCACTCCAGTGTTTTAACAGTATTGTGTAGAAACTGAAACAATGCAAATATGAAAAAAGTCAGTGCATGACTGATTTGTTTTTTTATGACTAATATTTTTTTTTCTGCATCATGTGGACACATCGGTGAGCTGCAGCTGTACACAGTAAACTATACTATTATTGGAAGACTAAGTTGTACTTATGGCATTATGCTAGCGCTGGATACATCTTGTCACCTTTTTAACCTTGTGTCAGTAGGAGTCTGGCAGCTGCTCATCATAAATCTCTCATGGCTTCTGTTTTTGTCCATTCCTTTGGAGGGATAAAAAGAAGTCACAAGGTCTTAAGCAAATTATAGAGGAGCATACTGTGAAAACAGTATTTACCTCTCGAGATTGTTGGTGCTGAACAAGTTTCATCAGTCAAGTCCAGACAATCAGAAAAAGGGACAGAAAGTGTGGAGGTTTATGGCAACTTATCATTAGAGTAAAAGGGAGAAAGACAAAATCGGGCGAATTCAGACAGAGGGGTGGTAGGAGAAAAAGAGATGCAATAAACTTAGGTCGAGGTTGTAAGACAAGCAGACAGTGTGAAAGATGGTAATATACATTTGTGTCCCTAAAAGAGCAGAAAGTCACCAGTATTACCCTATCCAGATGGCATGACTTGATACCATAGATCTCCAGCAGTATCCACCTTTCTTTTAAATAGGCAGCTGTCTGCGACAGGTTCCAGAGAACCATGCATCAGTTCTCTAGCTGTTACTCTTGGCTGCTCATTGTAAATTAGTGCTCTGTCAGCCAAAGGTTGCATGTCAAAGCCCAAAGAGACACACACTTCTAGAGTGCTTTCCTCTCTCAAATGAGCTTACGCTGCATCAATTTGGGCCAGTCTGAAGTCTCAGAAGCTGATGTATTGAAGCGAATCCCCTCATCTGAGAGAGCACTAATAGACTCAGCAGAGAATAGAGAATTCAGCCGGCCAGCCAGCCAAATGTTTTAGAGATGACCATTCACAGACCTCATCGTTGGAGGATGTTATAATACACACACAAACACACACATACACACACACACACAATGCCTCACCTATCCTGCCAGTGTTGGAGCGACTGTGCTGACAGTAACGCCTGGAAGGTCTCTCCAACAGACTGCAAATAGCTTTACTAACTATTAAACTGAAGGGCAAGCCTTTCCAAAATCATTAACATAAGAGCATCTGTGCCAATCATAGCTATGACATGACACTCTGTAATTATGATATAATACTTATCCATGCAGCCAAGATCTCCATGTACAGCAGCCTAATTGTCAATATCATGACCAGAAAAGCATGACCACATTCTGTACTCTTTTCAGAGACAGGGGAGGTGGGAAATTGTGTTTCAGACCAGCAGCTTAGACATTACAGGACCTTGAGGACAGTAGAAATAAAGCTTTTGGGAGGATCCTATGTTTTGTCTTTATTGCCTCCCACCATGAACAGCTCTTAGATTAGTCCAAGGTTATGGCGCTGTACTCAAAGGGCATTCTACATGCATATTTAGCTACAAAGAGAAGACGTGTGCGCACACATATAGTACATATGCTGCATCCAAAGGAGCCCGCATGACCTTATTGACTGCTAAGTTATCTGTCTACACACATACACGCTCACAGCATTGCATAAAGGACATGGACCTTTGACAGTTAAAAGTGGATTAGACCGCAAACCAAAGATTCATTAGTTTGGTTAAATGGAATAGAGCCGAGTGGATTGGAGATTTAAATAAATTAACCTTCCGTGAATTCCCTGAGGCCTGCGGGAATGACGGATGGGGGGTGGGGGGTGAAGTGGAATTTTTTTCTCGTGTCACTGATGTAATGAATAGTGATGACATGATTTTGGCCTGGTAGCACTGTGCTACTATTCATCCTACAATTACTGTAAACCTTTGTTCATGTGGGAAACAGGAAATATTGAAAAATATGAACATTCCTAGGAGTGAGCCAAAATGTATTGAAAAGTGAAGCCACCTTTCCTTCCCTCCACATTAACAGCCTTTGCATTTTGGTTTTTGACCTATGTGTGTGTCATCAGTTCCGTTAATGCCACATGCAGGCGGAAATTCGTAAATGCACAGTGAGACATTTCAAAGTTAGCATCATTTCAAAATGTCATATCAACAGCAGGGAATAGATTAACCTTTACTAAAGTCCCAAATGTAAGAACATTATTTTTTTTCAACCTTCTCTTTACGATATTAACCTTGATTGGTGGCTCTGACATTTACTTAAAAATGCAAAATGTTGGTTATTCACGCTAAAGGACAGGTTTGCTATTTTGGAACCTAGGTCCTATTTACAGATTGTCTTGCATGCATCATCCTTGGACGTAGAGACCATCATTTCACTGGTTGCTTCAGTATTGACCCTGATATCGATGTGCTGCAGGCTGCCACTTGGCTGTAACAGTGCTCAACTGGGCAATCATAAATGGCCTTGAAAAACTAAATAAGTTTGTTTTTCCAAAACAGGAAACCTTGTGTATACTCTCAGAATATTCTCCTGAAAAAGGGCTTGCAAACAAGTCATTCAATTAACAGAAATGCTCCGTTTGGATCAAAACTATTTTATTTCACAAACCAAGCGCTACCTTTCAAACTGTAAATGTTTGTCACATAGCTAGATGTTGTCTGCTCCACCTGTAGAGTCCTACGTGGAAGTAGCGAAAACAAGTTGCAAAAGAGTACTCCTTTCTGAGCCCATAGCTACTGACAAAATGTTCTGTTTTATATATATTTCAGGAGAACATTGTGAGATTGGCAAGAGTATACACTGACCTTCCCGTTACAGAAAAACAACATTATTTTTGTTTTTCAAAGCTATTTATGATTGCCCAAGTGACAGCTGTTATAGCCGAGCCGGATCCTGCAGGACATCGATGTCAGGATCAGAACTGAAGTGAACTGTGGAATGATGGTCGCTACATCTGAGGATAAGCCAGACAATTTGTAAGTAGGCCCTACGTTGCAAAACAGTGAACTTGTCCTTTAACATGTTGGTATGGTTGTGGAGACGCATCTCTAAAACTAAAAGTTGTGATTGTTGCTGCTACAAATGTCACAGACCTGATGAACAGAATTATTATTTTTCAGCATTTAGAAACATAAATCATTTCTAACTGGAAAATAGTGTTTTCCCTGCATTTTCCTCTTTTATGCCTCCTGGCCAACAATCCGTTCTGTCCAGATCTTGTCAGATTTCAGTGAGCAATAGATCCAAACTCAAGGTTTTTTAAAGTCTGAATATATCTGATTTTTGTTTTTGATTTTTTACAACATCTTTGGTGATAAGTTGTCATTGCAGCGGTTTTTGCTCTGTATTTCCCTCACAACTATGTCATAACCTCGGACCAAAGTGTGAGCCTTTCTCCTGAGACTCATGAAGCAACCAGAATTTATGCTGGTGCTGGAAGCAACTGTGTCTACAGCCATAAATGTGTACACTATGTCCATGTATTAAAATCTTTTAAAGAATGATGTTAAAACTTTGGTTCAAAGTATTTGGTGCTTTGGAACAACACCTTTACAAGAGCTAGACTGAGTGTATTCGTCTGTCAAAAATGTTTTGTTTATATTTATTTATTTATTTATTTTTTATGTTCATTTTTTTCCACTTGAATGTTTTCATCAAGCTTGGTGAGATGAATTAGAGTCTTTGACACAAATACCAGAGTTTCCCCATTTATAAGGATGTGATTTCTCAAACTTTGAAGCAATAGCATTTGGCCAACCTCCAAAGAGTTCTAAGCAAGAGTTCATACAAGGTAAACCTTAATGTTTGCACCATTTTAGGCTATTTGATGGCACATAAGCAACTTCTCTAAGTGAATGAGAGTGAAAGATTTGATTCTTTTGCCTTATTAGACTCCCCCTTAATCTTCGTAGAAGTAGCAGTCTTATCCCAAGAATTACATTCACCACAGCCTCTGCTCCCTCATTCTTCAGTGGCATAAAATCTCCAGTTGACCTTTCACTAAAAGAACACTACAAAATGCTCTTCAGAACATCATTACATTATAGGTTGAGGACCCTCTTATTGCTTTTAATATGTTTTTCCTCACAGTGTCCAACCTCAGTGCATCAGATGTGCCAGAGTGTGTGTACGTTTGTGTTTGGAAGAGATACAAACCAGTGTACGGTGGAGAGATTGTGATTGTTTCATGTATGGTGGCTGTGATCTTTCCTCTTCCTCTTCTTTTGTGGAAAAAACAGAGCTGACAGTTCACTTAGATCTTCAATTCCTTAGCATTTATCGGGTCTCCATGGAAACAGTCAAACTGAACCACAGCTGCCACTACCACTGCTAGTGGATACAGGTCAGCAGGGTCAACAGCGTCGCCGTGGCCACCACTCTCAGGATAGCGTGTGTTCTCTAAGCCTTCATGTTATTGCACATTTTCAGCAAGACTGCCTGACCACACATACTTGAGACACTTGTTCGGATGCTCGGCCTGTCCCTGTCTTTCATCACTGAACTGCCATTGTAATTGTTTCTATTGCGCTCTCAGAGAATGAAAGCAGATGTCTTGCTTCACCTGGCTGAAGACCTTTACTGATGAACTGGAACAAGAAAAGAATAGTCACCCAGTGTATTTGTAGCGTTGATGTAAAGGTTTTTTTTTTTTTTTTTTTTTTTTTTTTTCCTGAATGCATGAAAAAGACTGTGAGAGAAATTTGCAGTTAAGGTTTGAAGATTCAAACTAGAGAGTTAAACTTTCATAAAAACACAGAACTTGAAAACATACATACTGGTACTGTACAGCTCTTGCTGAATTTTATTAATTGGATAAGGCACGGTGACACAGTGGTTAGTGCTGTCATCTCACAGGAAGAAGGTCTTGGGTTTGATTTGAGACTAGCTGGTCAGGTGCCACGCCTGCGTGGGTTCCCACCAGGTGCTCCGGTTTCCTCCCACAGTGCAAAGACATGCAAGTCAGGTGAATTGGAGATACCGAATTGCTCCTACTTGTGAATGTTGGCGTGAATGTGTCTGTCTGAGTGTCTGCCCTGCGATGGACTGGTGACCTGTCCAGGGTGTTTCCCTGCCTTCTGCCCAGTGAGCAGTGGGATAGTCTCCTACACTGTGCATCCCTAATTAAGATGTGGCATCTAAAATGAATGAATGGATATGGCTCAATAAAAAAATAGATGTAATTTTAGGAAATTTGTTTGTGTAAATGTCTACAGAGACTACAGCAGGAGTGTTAGACTCATATTAGGTAGTGGGCTGCATCCGTTCAAATGAGACTTCAGGGGGCCGGGTTAATTTTTGATAACGTCAATATGACCTCAGTCGGCACAGGGATATTTTAGGCAACATTCTAATTTGTAATTTTAAATGAATCAGTTTATGAGAAACTGGCTCATGAAAATAACACATAATGTAGAATTACATAAAGCAGAGAGAAATGTAACAAATATATAGCACACAGGTTTGCCATTTACATTCCAGAAGAAAATAATTGCTTTTTCCATCTTGAAAAATTCTATAGTCCATGTCAACCTTTTGTGTCCTTGATGGCATGTTTGCTAAACTAACAGAACGCAGCAACAGCCAGTGAAGCATCTAGCCTGCTGGTTTTAGCGTCCGTTTTAGTTATGCAGAGATAATCCTTTTTGTGCATCGTGTGACTTTTTGCACACCTTTTTTTGCATCAGAAAACACACCGCTAATGTTGCACATCTTCGTGCAGACTGGGTTGAAAACAAAACTTAACTGGATGTTTGGGTGTGCTTGTTGTTGACTCCAGAATGCACAACTAGTATGCTTCACCTGGACGCATCAAACTCAGCATCAGTGCGTTATTTTGATGTAAAAATATGTTTGTTTTCTCCCCTTTCCCTCCAAATATGGGGTAAGGTTGCTGTCAAAAGATTTGTGTCTGTGCAAATAGAATTCGTGCACATATTTAAAATGTGCACATAAAATTTGTGCACATATTTAAATATGTGTGCATATTAGTCTATAGTTGTGCATAAATAAAAATTTTGTAAATAAATAAAAATTTGTAAACTCTTGTTTGAGCCAAATCAATAAAATGTGTGTTTTCTTTGTGAGGAGTCTCAGGTTGTCATTCCAACAAAGACGACCCAAGCTAATTTCACTGATCTCGTTCTTCTTTGTTTGAAGGTTTCCTGATCAGTGAAATCACTTGGTTTGGTCTGGTTGTAATGAAAATTTGCATGCTTGTTGGCTCTCCATTGTTGCCTGTTCCTGCTATGAACTTTGGTAAAGGTTGATAGCGCACTGCTGACTGACTGCGCCGAATTTGCTTCTTGTTAACCTTCACAGTGTGGCTAAAACGGCAAATCAAATCAGGCTCTGCTTTCCCTTTAAAGCATTCACAAGCTTAGTAAACACAGTCAGATGCTCTCAACGACCCGTTTTCTTTATTAAACGAGTAAGAATAGCCTGTTGGACAATGAAGTTGGTAATAAAGGGGTATCGGGTCCCTTGCACTCAAATCTACTGCCTTTTGTTTAAACGTCTCACTCTTGATCTTTGCTATAAATATACAGTAATTGATAAGCCAAGCTAATGCCCTCATGAGAATACTGCAGCGGCTTGGCATGTTTTACCTTCCATCACTAAGCTAGATCAGTCAGACACCTTGTTTATTCATCTGCTAAGGTCATTCATCACCACACAGTCAGCTGCCTTTTTTAGGTAGTGTGGTGCTGGTGCCCGTGGTCCTGGGCCAAAACATGTTCTGTTGTTCTGACAGACGCTCCAGGCCACGAATAGAGCAACATCTCACATCATTGTGGTGACTTATCTGTACAGGAACTTTTCCAGCAACACCTCATGGGGATCTTGTGACATGTTTTGATCAGTAACCTTTCAGGTGACTGAAGGCTAATTTTGGATCTTGTAGGTTGACTTGCCAACTGTCACCACACACGACACAGAGCCGTTTCACTTGACTGTGACCCATAGCAGCCTGGAATTATTTATTGATCTTGTGTTAGTGAAGTGGTTGCAATGCAGCACGATTCTGAGTGGTATCAGACTGTGACTTTTGACCTGTATCAGTATATTGGGAGTAGAAAATGTGACCTCTCTTGTTTCCCTTATAATCCATCATTAGAAGCTTTTGTTCGCTGGATAGGAAGCAGCTGACAGAGGGAGTGATTTCTGCAGGCCAAATCCAGACAGAAAGGGTTTTTTTTCTGCACCCCACAAACATCTACTGATGAATGTTTCATTTGAGAAGAAGGGAGGAGGGCTAATTTGTCTGGCTGTGCAATGTTTCATTCAAGTCACAAAATTCTTCCAGTCTGTTTGCTGGTGTTTGCACTTTGCACTATATTGCTGAGTTTTTGTGTATTAATCAGTAAAGCATGTTGGGGTTTAGATGATGATCTGAAGTGGGTTTAGACAGAAAGGGACTGTACATAATAGTAATGGTAAGCCATTTGGACAGGAAGAATAAAAACAAGGAACCCCTGGCTTCATGTGTGTTCGGACAGCAGCCTTGGGATTTCTTGCGCCTTGTTCTTTCTGCTGAACTTAAAGTGATTATCATGAATAAATGTGTTCATTTTACAGCATTAATTCAATAGGGAAGACTAACCGCAACCCCACAACCTTGTAAAATTGAATTGGTCTTTTGTTCATATGAAGGCCTGTGTGCCTTTGGACCTGTTTTTGTATGTGTTTTAGTTGCGCCGTGTCTGTTTGCCAGATGGGTTATAAATATAGAGCCTCCGCCTTGCAATTTAGCATTAACTGCTCTTTTTATCTGTTTTATTTCCCTTTGCAGTTTCTTAAGGCTGCAAATTTTGTCTGTCTGTAGGCAAAGGTTGACATAAGACTGCATCATTATCTCTGTCCCTAGAACCAGTTTCAAAGAAGAGTTTTTATGTTGAAGATTCAAGATTGAAAAGGACAGGGATTGCTTGAGGAATATTCACTAGTCCTCTGTAATGCCACGGTGCTTCTCTTATGCTTTGAGTGTGTTTTCGTTAGATGGGTGTGGCGGCAGCACTACATCTTTTTCAGCCCTTGTCTGATAGGTGAATGTGCTCAGCCATTAGGTCTATTTGATGGGATAAATCTCTGAAGCTGAAACAGACTTTGTGGGCAGACAGCCCCGGTTCAGAAATGGAGTGGAAAGTGGAGTCGAAGACAAACAAATTTACTTATGAATTCAGTGATATGATAATGTTGTGTGTCACTGTCTGGCCCTTTGTCTTCCCCAGATGAATGAACACACTCATCTCTGTGGTTTTTTTGTATATTTTTCAGTGCTAGCAGATTAATGGTTCACTGCTAATGTCATGCTCCCATTTTGGCACATCCTTTCAAACAGCGCTGCACAGATGCACATATCCTCACGGTCTGTTCTGCCCCATTCATACCACACGGTTTATTCACTGTTGAGTGAGGGTAAGGACTATAGGAGCCTATTAGAATAATGTTACTATGAGGATCATTTTAGCACAGTGTGACCCAGTGCTTTAAGCAAAAATGAACTTTGGTGGAGGTTTGAGTTGTATAGTTACCTGAGCGTGATAAGTCCACATGGTGGTGAAATAACTTCATTAGTTGCTCCGTGCTCCCCTCAGCCGCTAACCCAGGATATTGTATTTCTATCTCTACAGTCATTTCCATAGTGTGGCAAAATAGGCCCCAAAATAACCCTTTTAGCACATAAACCAACAGCAAAACAGCATGTTATGTCAGTATTAAAAATTACAAGTCCAGGTACCAAATTTTTGAGGAAATTAAATGCCTCTTTTTTATTTATTTGAACTGGAAACTAGATCTTGCAGGTAGCATCTGCATGAAACTTCAGAAATAATTGTAATTACAAAAAATGTGTTCTGGGAACCTTGTTTTTTTGTACTAGCATAATCCACATGCTGTTCATTTATGTGCTAAAAGTATTATTTTTCTGCTGTTTTTCTATGCTGTGGAATAGAGAAATAGAAATACTGTAATTTTTCTTTCATTTCTCCAGTGGAGCATGGACGAACTATTGAGGAGATTTAACCACCATGTGGACTCAACCCGGCACTACCGAGGTTCAGTGTTGCTTTAAAGACACCACCTTAAAACTGAGAGGTCACAGGTTTGATCCCCATAACAGCCAATGCGTCCTCTAGCAAGACATTGAATCCCTATATGTGCATTTGTAAGGATAAGAGGGTCAGCTAAATGCTAACAAGCCTTTTAAGAGAAACAGAGGGACCCCAGAATGAAGAGAGACCCACTTGATTGGCATCAGATTGGTTTATTTGCACAGTAATTTAAACTGCGTGATACATTGTATGGTCTGAAGTTAGACTCTGACATTCCTCTCAGAGAAAACAAAACAAACAGCAGAGTTTCTCGCTCATAGCTACGCTGGTGTTTGTGTGTTGTGACAGACTTTGTTATCTCAGTGTTCCATGATTGGTGTAACTGACTTAGGCTGTTGTTTTCTGCTGTACAGCACAATTGAAATCACTGCCGCTCCACTGTGTGGTCTGAATCAATGCTGCTGAATGGAGACAGAACTGTTTTGGTTTAGATTCTTGTGGGACTCCTTGTGGGAGTCTGGGAGGCTTCCAGAAAAGAGATGGACATACTTTATGATGTTGATTTTTTTTTTTTTTTTTTTTTTACTTCTCATATGATTGCTTGTTTTTCTATCAGTTTTTACCACAGAATCGTGTGGATCTTGCAGCATCCACAAGCCATGTAAGACATGAATTTCATACCCTGTATACAAACTAAAATGCTTTTCAAGTATTGTGAGCATCAGTTTTCAAATTGCTCACTAATGCACCAGTGAGAAGATCTGTTAAAATGCCAACAAGCCATAGCACACAGCAACAGAGAGCCAGGATTTCTATTTTTTTTTAGGCCTGTATACTCAAACAGCGTGTGAATTTCTCTATCAAAGTACTACTGTTCCTTTCAGTCCGTCAGGTTTAAGATATATTATTACATACTTTCTTTAGACTTTGTCTTTTCCCTATTTTGCTATGGTCCCAGTTGGTGGCCTTTTCAGCTAACGTAGTTTTGCCGGTTGAGTGACTGTATTATTGACTTGTATTACTGATAGTGTGGGCTATCATATTCAGCACACATTACCCCACATTCTCCAGGGAAATCCATGCTATAGATGCATTAGTAGGTTTTAGGTCCAAGGCATTTAGATGAAGGCGATTTAATGACCCACTGACTCTCATAGTGTATCCTAATGGTTGTGTCTTTTCTTGGCTCACTCTACCATTAATGGGGCATCTTGTTAATGCATCTTTTATGTAAGCTGAACCTTGTTTCATTTATGATGTTTCTTCTGTCCTGCCCTCAAGCCGTATAACTTAATGTAGGTCACTTAGTTCAGCGTTTTCCCTTCCTTCATTTACCCCAGTGCCCTCGTGCCCAGAGCTTCCTGTCTCCACCCAGCCTCCTTGCACTTAGTTTCTGCCTGCCCTGGGGAGTGATTTTCACTGACATCTCCCTCCCTCTGGCCAGATGTTGGATCTGAAACACACCATCCATCAGGCTGCAGATCCGAGTTGCACAGCAAACACGGGCAATGACACAGCAAAGATATTCTCAATACACAAGTAGCTATACACACAGGCATGCTTGCAAACAGTTTCGCTTTTCACCCCAAAAGCGAGTATCACTGTTTTAATTCAACATATGTCACTCCTACAGGTCATAACAGTCCAATCGCTGTTTTTGAATACCAATATCTCCCTTTGAAAGCTCAAAACAATAGCACCAAGCTCCTGATGTGTGATGAAATAACAATGTGTGGCCAAGGGCAGTTCCACTTAGGCAGGAATGCTCAGTAGAATGCTTATTTGAACTATTAGTTGGAGTTGAATTGTATATTTTAGTGTATATTTTAGTATATTTCATTTTAGTGCTATCGAGACCCACATAAGGCATCCAAAAACAAAAAAGAAAAAAGTACTGAAGCTGTCAAAATCACCAATTTTACCTTTCTCCATGGAGCTCTACCTCATCAGTGTTCATCACCCATGAAAGAGTAGAGCAAATTTCCTCTTTCTTGTTTTCTGCTTTAGGGGATAATAGCAACTAACCAAACAATCCCAAGCAAGGTGGAGAATTAAAACCTAAGCCTCCAGGCAAATGCTAATACATTTAGGCTGTGTCTGGTGAGTTTTATCACTAAATCAGCCACTTTGCCAGCCCAAACCAGCCATCATTTTGAGGTCCTACTCTACTCTGAAATTCAGTGGGGTGGATAAACTTGTGGAATTTTGGGATGAACCCAGCCTCTGTGACCGGTAAACAAAAGAGTTCGTTGCTTGCCCTGACCTTAGGGTAAGGGGAAAACACACTTGGCTGCTGAAGTTCAGCAGTACTCCACGGTATCCTGGCCAGTTTGTCAAGGGAGCCGTGATCCCTTTGACTAAGTGACTGTCTTCTGTAAATGTAAGCTGTAAATGTTTAATGGTAACAGTAAAGTCGCCATTATACAGGCAGAGTAATGGTTGTATTTCTCACCACAGACTATTGATAGTCCAAGAACATGTTGAAAAACCTTCACAGATACATGATGATGGACAGAGTAGGGGCTGAATAAACGAATGTGTCCATCTGTGTGTGTGGTTATGTGTGGGTGTGTGAACCCAGCTGAGGATGTATTTAGACTGAGTCAGCAGAGAATAGACAGTCCCCTCGTTCTAAATCTAACAAATCTCCCACATCCAGGCTTAATGTATTTTCAGACCTTATTTCCCTGGATGAGTTGTCTGGATTTTAGACGAGACTGTTGCCTCAGCTCTGAGACAGTTTGTCCTCTGGTTATAGCCACATTGTTTATCCAGCATCTCTTCGCATGCAGGGAACCTTGATGACTGGGGCTGAATGAGTGCATCTAATTATCATGGAAATATGCTTACATAAAAATAGAATGTGTGTGTGTATGAGTGTGTGAGTGTGTGTGAGATAGAGACAGAGAGAGAATGTGTGTGTCCGCAAGTACTTAGTGATAAAACAGTGTTAATTATCGAGATTAAATTGGACTCAATTTTGAAATATCAGTTTAATAAGTTTTAGCAATCAAATCACTTTCATTTATGAAGCTCTTTAAAATGACACAGTTGCTGCACAGAGGCAGTGCATGATCATAGCAGAGCTCCTCTTAAGGAACTGAGTTGGAAAGTGGGCGGAGCGGTGGAAGTATCTAACCCATCTTTTTTTCCCAATTTGACTGTAACTGTTAACTGTAACTGCAATATTACTCCACATTGAATCACTGAGTCTTCTGGATACATAAACAATATTATTGGGTTTTACTATGGCCACTACTATGGCTGTTCTAACAATCTAATCGCATGGTCTGAGGAGCATCGCACAAGTGCATCTAGGGAGTCTTCAAGTCCATTTTTGCTATTTTAACAGCATAAAAAGGGTCCTTTTGCCAGGTGTATGGTTCACAAGGGTTGTACTTAGTCTCTTAATAAATCATAGGTGTGTTTTGGGACTAACATGCTATAAACCAATCAGAGTGCATTCCCTTTAAAAGCCAGGTGTGCTTGCACCTTGGAGGATTGCTATTATTGCTGTTATTTTTATTTATTTATTTATTTATTTATTTATTTATTTATTTAGATTAAGGTAAAATATGGGACAAGACATTGTTGTAAATGAAGTAGGTTTTTGAAGGTTTTTTTTTTTTGTACAGACCCCTGCAAAAATCAGACCATAATGTTAATAGCTTTTTTTTTTTTTCTGCAATGTGATTTTGTTAACCATTTCACTCAGCCCCAACACACACACATACACAAAGAGAGAGAGAGACACACACACAACAAATTCTCTAACAGTTGAACCCAAAAGTTAGAACCTGTCTTGTCAACACAGTACCACTCATACTATAGTTTAGTTACACTAGTTTTAACTTGACTTCACATAGCAGGAACTGAACCTATCACAACATCTCAGGTATAATAGTCCATCTGGTAACTTTTTTAGCATTGCTCATTTTTATTATTTCATTGTTTACTTTGCTGGCTGTCATTTTTGTGCTCTGTTCAGGTCTGAAAGGAAGAAGCAAAAAAGTGGAGGTGGTTATAGTTTTAAATAAAAATGCTTATAGTGTTGAAAAAGAAAACCTAAAGGCAATAATAATAATAATAAAGAAAGAAAGAAAGAAAGAAACAGAAAAAACATCCCTCTCATGGATCAAAATTAAACCATGGTAACATTTTCAGTCAGGTTGCACTGCAGTAGCCTACATGTGTTACTGTTTGCACTGTAGCACTATTATGTTTTTGTAAAAAGAAACTCGGCATCCTTCACATTGGAGAAATTAAAGATAGAATGTACTGCCTCACCTGGATAAAAAAAAAAAAATTCTTTCTTTCTTTCTTCCTTGATGGAATGGAATCAATGGAATCAACAAAGAGTGAAGACATAGTTGACACAGAAATCTATAAGCTCATTTGGCCTGGGCTTGTCTTATTAGGGAACAAGGAAATGCAGCAGCACACACCTCAATTCAACTCTTCCTCCTCTTAAATTGTATTTCATGTTGGCGTATAACAGTGTTCTGTATTTCTTAATGAAAGACATATTAAAAAAAATCCAGACAACATTGAAAACCCCTATATTGCAAATAATTAGGCAATAACATGGGTAAGCGCTATTTAAAAATAAGGCGAGATTGGATGATAAAGTTCTGAGCATCGTCTCAGTTTGATACTAATTGACAGGGTTTCTTGGGACTTCATATAGAGCCACAGACATGTAAGGGTTTCTGATCTCTTGTTCCACAGAGGAAAAACAAATCTGAGCACAAACAAGTGTCATGAATTTTTCATGAATGCAGACCCAGTTTCTCTAAGACCCTGCTCTGAATTGTAAACAGATACACAACTCTTAAGCTAAGGAGCAGAGAGGATTTGATACATTAGACAGGAAACACAAGTTAATTTGTTTATCATTTTCTGGGCTTCAGGCGCAATCTCCACATAATTTTTGTTTCCATTTATGGATACAAGTGTTCTTATTGTCTCATGACATGACTGTTGATTCTGTCATTGGAGGAGAACTGAAAGCAAAACAGAGATGTCAAAGAAAGCCCTGTCTTCATGGACTTGTTGTATAAATTTTCCCAACTACATATAAAAGATTGAATTTTACTCAGAGAATCAAGATCGGTGCTCAAATTAAAGTGGGTTTTTGCATTTGCTCATGTTTTTTTTTTTTTTTTTTTTTTTTTTTTTTTTAGATTTTGAGCACTAAAATCTGTGGATATATGTGTGTGTTGACTTTTTTCTGAAATTTGTGTTTGGATGTAAGATTCCATGAAGTGGCTAGTGGCAGACACCTATCAGCATTTCCACCTTAACACAGGGTTGACCTTAACATAGAAAGAAGAGCTACCTGTTTGTGTACCTGTGCATGCAAACCTATTTTTATGTCAGTGTAAAACTCTGTGTAAAATATAATGCATGCTTGTGTAAATCAGGCATTTCCTTCTCTGAGGTTAAGAAGTGTTCTGGACAGAAAAAAAACACCAGCTAAGAATAGATGTCCATCTGTCAATTGATGCAAGTACTTGCAAGTCCCAGGTTTCTTGTCTGTCCAAGGTTTTTCAACAAAGGCTTATTAGCCAGGCTGTCTGTAACATTGTATTTATCCATGAAAGTGTTTGTAAGAAAACTGCTCTTATGAATTTTAATGTAAGGATTTTGGATTTTCTCTTGAACTGGACCATATTAAACCCTCACCACTGTTCATCAGGGTTGCCAGTGTTGGAAGTCTTCACTGAACAGACTGTATTTACCAGTAGTGTGAATCTTCCAAGAACTGAACATGAGAATCACGATCTGCGACTTTGGCCTTGATTAATTTTGGTGCCATAGCACTGCATTACTGCATTCTCCTATTGCTTTCCCTTTTTGTTGTGAGCAGTCTTCTCCCTCTGGGCTTAGAGCCACTGCATGTCATCTACTAATGTGGTTTCCTGCTTTTTGCTGTCTGTCTGTCAGGACTCAACACTCTGCCCTTTGACCCAGCGACCAACAACGAGCCTCTCCAGTTCAACAGTTCCAGTGGGCCACTGGTGTCAGAGTGTCCTCCCCTGGACAACGCTGCTGAAAACAGCAAGAAGAGGAAGAGAGCCAGTCTCCCTCCAGGTACTGACCACAAGGACCTCAGTAGTATCACAAACCTGCCGCAGTATTCATCATCATCATCATCAAGGAGAACACTGAAGGAGAGACTCTCATTTACACTCTAGCCTAGATTACAACAAGACAACTTGTAGAAAGTAGAACAACAAGTTGGTTAGAAGAGGAAATGTTGGCAATAGAATAAAACAAGCATTCACAAACAAGCACTTACCTTCACATGCAAAACGATTTAAAATCATATTCTTAAATTCATATAGTGAGGGTAAAAGATCAGTTTTCGAAGTAGAGTTAAGAAAGTTCCTTATATGAGGCGCACAGACTCTAAAAGCTGTTTTGCCCAGCTTTATGGCACACGGAGGTGAAGGAATTCCTGAGAGCGTGTTTGGTAAAGACCAGAGTTCCTTTGTAGCAGTGAACTAATATAGGGAGGTGATCTATGAATAAGGGCTTTAAAAATAAAGGTGTGCAAGTGCATGTGGAGAGCAAAGGCCAACCTGCTTTTTCCCATGATGCATACAATACTGCTGCCGTGGACTATGCATGGCAAATTCAGGTCAATCCTCCCCTCACCCACTCATGGATGTTTAGTAGTTGATGTGTGTTTGGAAAAAAAAATCAAAGAATTTCTTAGTTACGCTAACATTGTTGGTGTGAAGCAGCATTATGAGTTCAGTTTTTTTTTTTTTTTTTTAAGAAAATCCTTGTGTGAGGGGATGGTAGAGAAGGGAGGAAAACTACAACCACACGTGAATGGTGGGGCACAGTGAATACAACTCTATACAAATTGATCGTGTTCAGGTGAACTGCCTTGCGCTAGACCGTAGCAGTGGTGGGAAATTTTCCAGAGCATCAGCGAGCAGAAGAAGCTCACTCATGGATGTTTAATAACATGAATTCACAGTACGTGCTGTGGGTCTGCTTGCTTCTGTGCTTCATATAAGGTGCAGCAGTGGGTGTCATAGCTATCCCTTGTGATAAATCGAAGGGCAGAATGATATATCAAGGTGCTTTAAAGTAGTGACATCTGCATGCCTATAGATAATATCACTGTAATCCAGGACTGAAAGAAAACTGCTTCCACAGTTCTCTTTCTACAGGTTTTAGTGAAGCAAACCTTGTTCCTGTACAGACAAAAAGTGTCATCTTCAAGCTTTTGATTGACTTATCAATTCCTCCTGCAGGGCATTGAATGAAAGCTGAAGATTGTCAATAGCTGTTTGTACATAACGAGAAGAGCAGTATAAAATTGTCGCCAGCAATGATTTAAAAAAAAAAAAAAAAAGAAAAAAAAAAGCAGACATAATACCATTGATATGAATAGCACAATGTTGGTTTTCATCCAGAGCACAGACTAAAGATATGTCATCAATGACCAGTGAGGCAGCAGAATAGTGCTGCGCTTTGGTCTAAAGCCAAAGATGGGTGCTCAGCACAGAATGCAAAGACAGTAAAAATGAATTTGGTCATTGACTAAAGATCCTGGAGGTTTTTTGTTTTGTTTTGTTTTTTTTTTTTTTTTTCATTCATTCATTTTCTGAGCTGCTTATCCTCGCAAGGGTCATGGGGGGTGCTGGAGCCTATCCCAGTGCTCATTGGGCAGAAGGCAGGGGAAACACCCTGGACTGCTCACCAGTCCATCACAGGCAAACAAGCACCCAGGGGCAATTTAGTATCTCCAATTCACCTATCTTGCTTGTCTTTGGACTGTGGGAGAAAACTGCAGCTCCCAGTGGAAACCCACGCAGACACGGGGAGAACACACAAACTCCATACAGAAAGGACCCTGGCTGGCCAGCTGGGAATCGAACCTAGGACCTCCTTGCTGTGAGGCGACAGTGCTAACAACTGCACCCCCATGCACCCCCAAGAGCCTGGAGATTTTTTGTTTTGCCAGAGTAATTTGGAAATAGGATGATAGTGACATCAGAATGGCTTACTCCTTTGTGTAATGGAAGAACATGCCTTCCAAACATTAGGAATAATACGAAACAAAATGTGACAAAATGGAAAAAATGAAAATACATGGTACCTGTCTCTAGATTAAAGGAGTGGAAATTTGAAAAAATGGATTCAGGCCATCTTCACCGGTTTATTTCTTTGCATCAATGGATAGTAGGGTCTTCAAGGTAGTTTTATCAGTCAGAGTGTGAAGAGAAAAAGCAGGGAAATCAACTGTTCATTGAGAATCTACATTAGCAAAGGTGGCAGGTGAAAGAGTACCTGTCCATTTAAGAGTTGTGAAAAATAGAATGAAATGAATACCGAGCAGCTACAAAGTGATTGCTTAAGGCTTTACATATTTCATCTTTCTCATAATATAGTTTTCCAGTTTAATGTGCAAGAGCACCAAGATAGGTGATTTATTTCTGGAGGATTTTACCACCCTCCAGAATTTTGCTGGATTTGCCTGAGTATTAGAAATACAATTCAGATAGTAATGCAATTTAGCATGTCTGAGGAAGTGCATTTATTCCTAAATTGTCTGAAACTTAAATCTGGTCCTAAATCTACACCATTCTGCCCTAAGCCATGTCAAATGCTAAATTTAAGTGTCTGTAACACTAAATACAGAATGTTTCCCTTTGCTCACAAGAGCTTAGATACAACAGCTGGATTTCCTACCTGGAGTTTCCTTTTCCCCTTCCTCTAAATAACCTCAAATAACTGTGATGGGAATTGTTGCATAATCCTATTATTTGGAGGCACTACGAAAAAAGTAGCTTAGTTCAGTCTTTGTTGTTTTTTCGATTAGCTTACCATGTCCTGAGGCTCTTGTTGTCTGGGCTGTTTGGAGGTCAGGCAGCTGAAAGCAGGAAACTGCTCAGCTGAGATTGCGTGTCTGCCTGTCTGTTACCATGCCAGCAGCACCTGCCAGTCAGAAGTCTTGCATGCCTTCAGCTTTATCACACACTCTGACCTGTCACAAGAGTGACGTTTTGAGCGAAATTTGTATGTGCATGTGTATATGTGTGTGTTAATCGGCAGTAATGTGTCAAATTAAAGAAGCACTTTCTAATTAATTACATTACTAGCAACAGACAGATGAAGGCCCGTAAAACAGAGAGGTGTTGTTCAATGTTCTCTGCTGTCTTGGTGATGCTAATTGGTCTGGATTAGTATTCTGTATTAATGAAGCACTAATTGACCATCTTTCATCTTTCTTCACAACTTCACTTGGACAAGTCAAAGTCTTGATAAGGAGTATGAATCAGTTTTGATTCACTGTCCATGTAGTCTTGTAATTAGATAATGCATCATGAGTGATGTTAAAGCAGAAAGGCAAGTTGTGTCCACATAACTGAGTTGCTTGACTGTTGTATGTTGAAAACAGCACATCATTTTTAACTGTAAATAACAAGCATCGTTGCATCATTGAGGGAACATTTAACTTTGGCAGTTTTCCTGTAATAACATTAGCCTGCTTATAGTTGCCTCTTAATGGAGAGCTTAAATAAACAGTGTAGGAATTACATTAAGAAGTTCTTTTTTTCTTCTGTTGCACATAGTAGTTTTTTAGCCCACTGGCTTAAGAAACCACTCCGATTCAGTATGTCCAAGGTTCATACTGCCGTTATTTTAATTATCTTAGCGCATTTCTGTGGACATTGCAATCCTTGAGGGAAAAAACACAACAACTTGATAGTGGTAAAGCTGTAGAACGGATAGCATCACTCTGCTGAAGTGTGATGTCTCAGTGACAGAGCTGTCAGTTTTACTGAAAACTGTATACACACCAGCTTGTCATTGTAGGAAATGTGTTCAGATGTATTCAGAACACCGTCTACCCACAATCATTGATGGATTTTTCTAATGTTCTTATGTTCTTGACACCCAGGTTGGTGGTTCCATTAAGCTACACAACCTGATTTTGCCCTACAGTGTCCCTGATATGATGAGATATCACGGTTTGTGTTAAATTGTTTAGACTTGAACACTAACAAATAAGATTCAGTGAGGTGAGATTAAAACAAAATGTTAAAATGATACTTTAGACTCACATAAATTTCTAAAGTGAAATTAAACTATTCCTCATTTTGCTGAGGACCCCTGGAAGCCCCAAAAGGAGCCATGGGGGTCCCTTGACCCCACTTTGAAAACCACTAATTTAATGCATAAAAAAACTAGCAGGCCACAGGTAACAAGACTCAAGAGTCGCCTGTGTGGTGAGACAAGGGGTATGTGCAAACTACCTCCTAATGCAGCCTATGAATCAGTAAGATCATAGCAGTATGAATTGTGTTACAGATCTCATCAAAGTATGATGGAAACCACTGTTCTAATTAAATTGTACCATAGAAGCATACATTTTCAGTGATGTATTTTCACTTTTCACGTTCCCCACTACATCAGGGCTGTGTACACCAGAGAAAAGAACTGATGGCTGAGTTTGTTTCTTATTGTATACAAATTGTGATGTTATGAAAGCCTGGTATCCTACAGTCGTAATGTCATTAGCAAAAGACCAAATCACATTGTCAATCGAGTCATGCAGATGTTTCTCTGTTGCTGACAGAAACAGAGAATACTGAGTCTGTTCTCACATCATCACATTTACACCCTGGTTGGAGAAGCAAATTTATTGTGAACCTGAAAAAATTTGACAGCAGTTGTTTACAGTGGTCTCCATGAATAGCATTATATTTGTGGATGTGCTCACATGAAAGCCTTCTGAGTTGAAGTTCAAGTTTATTTAAAGTCCAACATCACTGTTAACTGTCTTAAAGGGATTTATATGCCCAAAGGTTTACAATAAACGCAACAAGGCAGTACCCGACTTAACTCCCAACCCCGACCAAAAAAAAAAAAAAAAAAAAAAATCAATAAAAATAAATCAATAAAATCTAGCTGTAACATGGGAAAAGGAAGAAATCTTGAGAAGGACCACAGACAGAGGAGACCCCTTCATGGCCAGGTGGGCGGCAATAGGTGGTGACCCAGTGACCAAATTAAAAACAATAGTGATAATGCGAAAAAAAAAAAAAAAGGCACACTAGCAGACAAAATTAGACAACAAAAGCAGCAGGGGGCCTCGACTGAGGCAGGCAACAAGCCACAGCAGCACAGGACGGTAATCAGCCACAGAGCCACCTCAACAGCCATGGCAGGGGGGGGGTGACGATGACAGGGAGGAAGGAAGGGGGGCTGTGGACACCTGGGAAGGAGACAGCCACACTCACACAAGGCGTGCGTACTCAAGCAAATGAAATGCACACACAATACACACACCGTCAGAAAGCCTGAACATCAAAGCGCTTGCAGTGCACAAATATAGTCAGTCTGACTGGAGAAAACACATTTTCTCTCTGCATCTTGGACACCGCAAGAAATAGCATTGCCCCTCGCTGCCATTCTGTCCTCAGCCATTTACATCAGGCCTAGTGACCAGGTCTGGGTAATTCCTTCCTAATTCATTTATTTATTAATGTAAGAATCTTTTAACATGAGGGTATTCTGAGGCTTGCAGTGGTGCTTCATTCATTCTCGTTATTTCTGACAAAATCCTGCCGTGATTAAAAAAAAAAAAAGAAAACACATCTCACCAGCAGAGGGAGAATTTAGGCTCTAAATCAGAATGGCTGTGTCAGCTTTGCCTTTAAGAATTAATAATAAATAATGAACAATAAACATTTCTCAAAGCTGGTCTGGTATGTGGTGGGTGTTAATAATGCTAGCATGGATAAGCTAAAAGATAAATGACAATAGTATGTTACATTTTGCAGTCCTAAAACTCAGACGCCAGTCAGCTTTTTTTTGCATTCAGTGGGTTCTCTGGCCCAATTCCTAATGTCAATGTTTAACCCAAACCAAAGAAAGTTAAAAGTTTTGTTCTGCGAGATAAATTACACTTGTTATCATCTCAACTGCATTTAAAGCTGTTATGTGCTTTTAAAGTTACGAACAAGTTGGTACAGTTAAACTACACAAATGCATCATCACCACAACATCCTGTGCTATAGAAAGTCTGGTGCTGCAGCTTTGGTAGCTTAACGTCAGAAAAGTCATGAGCTGATGCCATGCGTTGTTTAAAATTCAAATATTTCCAACCTTGTAATCTTCTCATCCTTCTATTTCCGCTTTAAAGAACTACAGGCAGCTTTTGCAATTTTCTCCACACAAAATACCTCCATTTACATCTGACAGATGGCCTGTCGGATGTTGGTAGCCAGGTGTGAATGTCTCTCTGTGTCTACCTCCAGCTAGCAATTCAACAACTAAACGGGAACTTACTGTGTTTCTGCTGATCAAACGAGTTAGATCAGAACTAATCTCACACATATAATTACTGACAAACCTTTAGAACAATAAGATTAAAGACAAAGAAGAGCTTAAGTGCAGTTGATGCATGTGGGTACTTAGCACTCAAAAACCTCCAACAGTGTGTGTGTTGACAGTGAATTTGTAGAAGTACAGCAAAGAGGAGACAAGTTTGTGCCCAAGCTCTTGTCAGGAGGATTTAGTGAACTAACATCATTACATACAGCATGTATTTTAGCATTTAGAAAATCATTATGACACTGTTTGTTATATTTTATATTGTGTGATATTTGAGGGATTGAGGGAGTGTAATGCTTAATTCAGCGGCTTCCGCTTCCCACCAGCCACAGCAGAATCATGGTAGATAGAGAACATGCAACTTGCCGTGTCAGAGGCTGATCATACTGACGATGATGACGATCAAACAGTTGAACTCTGCAGTGTGCCTTCGTCAGTGTAATTAGTCTTCTTTAGTACTGGAAGATAAATTAGTATTCTCTCAGCCTGCCATGACTCTGATGTCTGGTATCAGCTGCTTGCTAGCTTGAAGCCAGACCCTGAAGGAACAACGGTTAAATGATGGGGGTCTAGAGCATCTGGCCCTGTGGCTTTACTAGCTCACAGGGTCTGATGTTGTCTGGCTCCTGGCTGATAGTTTGCCTACAGTCTCAGTCAGATCCTCCAGCTCTCTGAGGAGGCTTGATGAACCGTCGACTCATGAGATGTGTTGGTTTGGTGTTCCTCAAGAGCACTAATGGATAGATTTGCTTTGTTACATATGGCTTTACACTTGGTAATCCATCGCACATGTACACAAGCACATAACCTTTCTGAAACATTACACATACATTTTTTTTTTTACTCTTATAAAATGAGAATCTAAGAGGGCAGCAAAACACCAACTGTTGCTTGATGTTTGCCACGAGGGATTCATCAGACTCCAGACTTGGTGACACCGTGTTTACAAATCATTCATCAGCAGTCAAGGGCTTTAAACCACCGTTATTCCAAGATGACATAAAAGACAACATGATGCATAACTAAGAATACTCCTCCGCCTGTAAGCAGCTGGAGAAACGTTTAAAATTGGTTTGATACTGCGTACGCTCTGTCACAAAATGAAACTGTCCTCCACTCCAAAGTTGATTCCAGTGCAATTAAGTTAATATTTCTGTTCATTTGACTCTGTGACAAGCCCAAGCTAAATTAAGCTCATTAGAAATCATGCCCACTCAACAGCCAGTAAAAGATTTCCATCTCGTTGTGACCCATTTACCCAAGGCGTTAAAGAAATACAGAGTGCAGTTAATGCTATGTCTCTCTGTTTTGAGGAGACACTTTTTTTATTTCAGCATTCTATCATGTTGTCTTTTTCAATTACTCTGAGGTTTGTTTATATTTGTTTCTTCCAATATTAGAGATAATACATTGTCCCACCTTCTCTGTCATGTCTGCTCGTTTTTTCTTCTTTTTTTACTTTTTATTTTTCTGCTTTATTTTTCCTGTGTGTGTGTGTGTGTGTGTGTGTGTGTGTGTGTGTGTGTGTGTGTGTGTGTGTGTGTGTGTGTGTTGTTTGTGTGTGTGTGTGTGTGTGTGTGTGTGTGTGTGTGTGTGTGTGTGTGTGTGTGTGTTTATGTGTGAGTGTGCATGTTGTTTTAAACACTCCATAATAAGAGTAGCCTTAAGGCAGGAGACACACTGAATGGATTTTCCTTATTCTGTTTTATCAGTTTTACAACACAGCCAGTGATGGCCTTCTCTCCTCTCTTCACTCCTGCTGCCTTTAAGCTGCAGGAGGTGACGAGAATGAGTTGTTAAAATGCTGTCAGTTTGTTGCTAGAGGAGGATTTTGCCTTTTATCGGATGAATACAAATGTCCAGCTTTGCAAGGAGGCATCTAATAGTGCCCACATGGGCTGGATTTTATCATCTTGTTTTCCACCGGATTTTCCTTTCAGAACACAAAACTATGATTACTGCACTCCCAAATGAACAACCACGTCCCTTCACTGTATAAGTCAATAAGTGAACAATGATTTTCTCTGTCCAGCCACGGTAGTGATGATCAGCAGTCCTGCTTAAAGGGGTACACCAGCCTTTTGAAAGTTTGGCCCTTTGGTCTGTTCACCCAATATGTGACAAGAGGGTTGACACCAAAATCACCTCTACTTTACTGTATTAGTTTTCATTCTGTGGTGCACAGATGCATAGCTTTTAAAAACAAAATCTCAATTTTTATCAATCGTGAAGTCCATTATGCATCAGCAGTGCAAGAAAACACCTAATTGGTTGTCTGTTGCCTACAAGTTCTCCAATCTTGTGGGGAAAGAAATCTGCGGTTGAAAGGTGTTCATCTCAAATTTTGTGTCTACTTTACCATTTCCCAGAACAGGCCTGACGTGTTTACATACATGTAACTAAAAGTAACACACAGTCCAACCTGCAAGCTATGAGAGGTTTTCATTCTCGTTTTTAAAATAACTCTGGTCGTGTGTGATTAAAGCTACCCAGTGTTGCTTTTGACCTTTTATGGCTCTATAGTTCCCAGTAGGAAAGCCAGGTCCCCATTATTTTGTGTAATGCCATGAGCATGGGGACGATGACAGTTATTCACACATCAGTGTAAACAACGTGACTTAATAATTAACATTTTTCCAAAATAAAACTTAACAAATGTCTTTTGAGGTAGGACATGCATTCACCATGTTTATTAGGCCTCAAGGACATGCACAGTGTGTTTCGGTGAGAATAGTAAATAAAGAGTGTTCACAAGGAAAAAAAAAACATTGGGTACCTTTACAATACTGCATACTAAAGTGTTAGCATGTGCAGCAAACAGTTATCTAATAGACAGTTGATTTTAGTGCTGACTATCTGATGTTAGGTAAGGTGACTAATGAGCCACACTAAAAGTTGGCGTATGCCTTTTATTCTGTATGATAGCAGATGGTGAAAACGTCAAGCTATTGTGTGATATGCAGCCTGGATATGAAGGATAGAAAGAAGAATCACCTACATAAGACAAAAAATATTTTATTGACAAGGTTAAACCATGTTCTCACGGTGATAGAAAAAGAAAGAGCCTAGAATTAGAATCTGACCTTGCGCTGTTGTCTTCAGGTCCTGTTGCACAGAAAGGGAAGGGAAAAAAGTAGATGCATATAAATATATCTATAAAAGCCTTTATTATGATGTCAGATATATGCTAAAAACAACCAACAGGCTTCGACCACATTGTCTTCCTCGGAGTTATTATATTCTCATGTACTTGAGTGTGGGAGGTGAACCCTCCAACCTGCAAACACCTCTTCTCTGAACAACTCCTCTCTGTCTCTTCCTTACTCTAGCACAACTGCATTAAAACATTTGGTAGGAAATATTTTCACCTGAATGCCTGGAGTTGTCTTTGGATAACGGCCTTGTCTATCAAGAGGGCTGTTTTGTGGGTAACTGATTGACAAGAGGGGGGTGAAATAAAGGAGAAAAAAGCACAGTAGCACAAGGCTGGTACACCACTAAATGAAATGTGCCAGTTTGTGCTGCAAAATATTCTGCCGGGGTCCGTGATACACTTAGCATCTGTGTTCTAGGAGACCAGAGTAAATCAACAAGCTTCCCTGCAGTCGGTGGTTTACCCTTCATACTGCTAGCACTGGAAACATCTTTTCACATCTGTCAGTACTTTGTGCAGTAGCAAATAAGTTGAGTTTATTTGCAATAGCTCTTTGAAGCAGAAAGCTTGCCCTTTAGCTGAATGGTTTTAAGCACTTGTAACAAGGTTGTTGCATTGGGGGGAAAAAAATGAATAGTGATCTGAAATATTCAAACCCAAGGTCACATGTATATGGATTTATCTGAAAGCGTTTTAATGCCAGGATAAAAGAAATCCCTCACAGTCATGTTTTACAGTGTCTGAAAATCCATTTAATTTAATTTATCAAAAGAGGTCAGTTTTGAGTTGTTGTCACAGCAAATAATAGGCAGAATTGTTCCCTCAGCGATCCAATCTCATGTGCATTAACCTTTCTTTGGGATCTCGCAGAGGAGTGCTGAATAAAATGCTGTTGATTCCTGATTGTCAGGAGAAAGGTTAATGTGACTGAGCAAAAGAAGATAAGGCCACATTTAATGATGGTGACTAATATCTCTTGGATTTTTAATCAATTTACAGTTAATATATGAGATTTTACTACATGCCTGTTACATTTGAAGAAGAAAGCAGGCAACGTAGTTACTGTCCTGGACTAAGGTTGCAACATTATTTCTCAACTAATTTTGGAAGAAATGTGTCAGGGATGATGTTTCAGATACGGTGTTACATCCCAGCAGGAAAATATTACAAAACCCTCCAGATGCTTGTTAGCTGTGGAGTTTGTGAAGGTGAGAGCCTTGAAGCAAAGGCATCCTCAGTGTCTTCATCTGTTGTCAGGGTTGCTATTGGAGCTTCTCAAAGCTTTTTGTCAGTTCAAGTTCTGCTGAGGGATTTGTGCGGTCCAGAACCTGTCTTTTCCCTGGCCTCCTTATGATGAATTGTTTTCATTGGGCCTGCCTGACTTTGCTCGACAGCTGTATAGGCTTTGTGTGTGTGGGTTTTTTTTTTTTTTTTTTCCCACAACAGTATTTTTCAAAGGATGTAGAATGTTAATATTTTGATCTATTTTGGGTTAATGCCTAAAAAAAAATATCTTGAGATAAATGGGTAATTTCAAACACATTAGCATTTTGATTTTGTTTGAAGCTGAGGCGATTATTACAAATCTAGAAATTAAGTCAGTCCCATTTCACAGGGAGTCTTTTTGTTGATGCACAGTCTGAGCAATGAAAGCAAGATCACTGGAAAATGAGGTGTGTATAATGGGAGGTAGAATGACCAAATGACAAAAATCAATGCCCCGGTATCAAATTTACATTGTTTGTAATTCATACCAGCTGATTAAAAAAGGGTTCTTGTCCTATCAAAGCTGTTGAACATTTTTAATGATCAATAAGATCATTAGTGCCATCTACGCATTATCGTCACATCAAAAAGATTCCATGCATCTTAGGTAGTTTTAAGTTATTCTTGATTAAAAATAAATCAATTACACCAAATCATACAGATATCTAGATAGGCTGTTCAGCCACAGACCTGCTGTAGCCAGTTGTGCAGATAATGAGCCTATTGTCCACTCCAAAAAATGATTTCACCTAAAACTGCTGCAAATGTCACCCCTTTGACAAGTTGATTAACTTTTGAACGTCTTTTAATGGCCTTGATTTTCTGTCCTCTTTATACAGTTGGATAATAATTTTGCTGTGAACTCAGGCTGAAATGAACTTCTAAAAAGATCACAAACGGAGAATTAAACTTGGAAAAATAATTTCTGACAGGAAGGGACACAATATTTTATGAGAATCTGAATTTTCACAGGATCAGTATTACCCGGGGTTATTGTTACAGAGCGTTTCACAGACGGCGAAACATGCTGGAATTGTTACTGACACGGGAGCATGCAGTTCGTAAAAGTTTAATGAAGTGGTGAATTTGGACCAGATTAAAATAGTGGGCGTGCTCCAGTCCAAATAGGGTTTCACTGGAACTGGTTTGACTAACATCTGCAATGTTAGTAAGATGGCAGTTTTGACATTTTTGTGGACCGGACAGGTTATCATCTTGAGATCATACTGTGATGCTCAAATGAAAAAATGAGTTGTTTCTCTGACAGATTGCACAGATTGTTGATGTTGTTATAAAGCAAAAGAAAATCTCATGGGAATTGGAGGCAGAAACCAACAGCTATTACTCATGTCCACAAGCATCGCCAGACTTCACAAGTTAGAGAATGGGTGTAACAATTGTGTAGTTACCGTCAAATAAATGTTAATGTTAAAATCACAGCTTGAGTTGTAATTCATCCACATCCAGTGAACACAATATTGTACTTTGCTTTTATTTAGGTTGATAATGGCATCTGCAAAATTTTATACATACTATATCACATTCCAGCTTAGCTATACTTGACTGTAGTTGCAGTAGTTGAAATGTTGGTTGCTTCCCAAGTTTTCAAAAATGTCCAATTATCTCCCTTTTTGTGAGAGAATGACTGACCTTATCACAGCATCCTTGCAGGCCTTTGGGTTTTCTTTGAGGTTTCTTCACTGCTTACATGCTTTTGTTCATTACATCTACATGAAATTGCTTTTTTGAAGTTGTAGATTTTTTTTTTTTAAAGCGAGCCTCACAACTGTTCCTCATTTGTAAGCAGTTGAACATAAAATGGCATTTTCATCATGAAAATGGTATTTGATCATGAATTTTACAGAGAGACTGAACATTTTACTATGGCAAAATAAAAAATAACAACTAAAAAATATTGTTTTTCATTTTAATGAGTGAAGTTTCACTTATTTATCTTGAAAATAATGGATTTTGGTGTTTAAAAAAAAAATGCATTTTGTCATTGACCAAGTATTGGCAGGCATAGAGGTGTTTGAAAGTAAGCAAAGTAATGAGCTACTAAAGCTGTCAGAGATGAGCTATGACAATCCATGGAGATATATAGCAATGTCAGTGTCCCAAAGAGACATGTCTGGGTGTGTTTGTGTGTGTGTGTGTGTGTATGTGTTTGTGTGTGTGTGTATACAGAGTCCCCTGATGGCTGTGTGTGTTAAAGTTAGCTCTAAGCACTTCTTGGACTGGCAGAGATCTACAGCTGAAAGTCAGTCTCAGGGTGACAGCGAGGCCACAAAGTGATACGCAGGATTAGGAGTGATGCTGATGGATGGGAGACAAGCTGACAGGCTGAACTTACAGGTAAACACATCAGTTTACATACACATGGCACGTGAGGATGAAGATTAATTACTACATTAGGCCGTAGTCTATAACCTATATAAGCGAATACATGGAACAAATGCATCTGCAGCACAGTGTGCTTGTGTGTTTTAACTCACGAGAGAACACGGTTTGAATCTGCAGAGGAGGCTGTAAAGGGGCCCACCATCCCCTCTTCCTTTGGGACTCCCACCAGAGCAGAACAGTTCCCTTGTCGCTACTGTAGCTCTGTGAGGAGAAAAACCCTAGAAATTGGTGTGTGTGTGCCTTCACATGTGCCATTGTATCTGTATCTAGGTGTGTTTGTATGTGAGCTTCCATAGTCAGAAAGGAGTCAGCGAAATGGTGTAGACCTGTGTGCTCATACAAGGTGGATACAAGTGCGTGGTAGTAGTGCTTACAGACATGCAGTTTCATCTTTTGTCTGTGTAGGCCTGCATGCATGTTAATTTACCTGTGTATGCACACTGTGGGTGTTTGAGTGTGCTGCACAACACGGTTTTATGCTGCGCCTGAGATTAATTCAAACAGAAGCAGAGATTGCTGGCTGAGCTATTTATCATTATACGCTATATGATACCACATACTAGCCTGCTCCTCTGGAGGCCCGTTCAAAACGTGCCTGTTCGGACCAGACCAATTGCTTTGCCTCCAGTGTTGTTGCTCGGAGCTTTCTGGAGAAGAGCTCATACAAACAGCTTCACACTTGACACTGCACCTCATTGGGTCCTCAGTGATACACCCACCGAATGTGGAGTCGATGGGATGAACGCTCTGACAGACATACAGACAGAGTCCTCCCATTTTAGGTAGATGCAGACATGAAAACACAGCATGGTCAGTCCACCATAACTCATTTCACAAGCCTTTTTACTTCTGATAAGGTGACCCACCTTTTCAAGCTATTGTGGATATTAATGATTCTCAATTCATCATGTGCTTTGATCTTTCTGTCTGTGAGTCAAAATGATGTTAGCTACATGGAAATTGGGATTATCAGGACAAGACAAAAGAACATTATAGATGTTTTCTTGATTATGTGATAGTGACTGATAGAGTTCATAGTTGCCTCACATTTGCTGATTGCTGACTCTTATCCAACATTAATATGATAGGCATTGATTATGGAATGACTATAGAGGCTGTCCTTCAAATGGATGGTGCAGGGAATGAAGTTTTGTGTGTGAGGAAATAATCCCTTGTGAGATGGGTCATGCTTGCACGATTGGACACGGAAAAAATAAATTCACTCCCTCATTCATTCATTTGTTCATTTATTTATTCAGTCAGACGCCAAGCCTTTCTCTTCCACCTGCTCCTCTGACAGATCCATCAAACAAGCAAATGGAGTCAGGGATTGCCTCTCTTCTTTTTTCCATTTTTCACTACCGTCATTTCTCATACGGTGTTTTCTTCTTCTCGATCACCCCTTTGTGGGCTGAAGCGCATGGGCCTTAAGCAGCACTTCACCCCTTTCCATCTTGAATGGCCTATAAGCATGCGAGCTCTGAATAATTCATCGCACTGGAGACACTCTTCTCTGTCTGTAGACTCACACTAAAGCTAATGGCAAGACCTCAAGCTAGGCCTGGCTTTCAAAAGGCTCAGTCTAATGTAAAAGGAGAAATGTCCACCTGACTCTTTGATCCCACTTTTGTTTTCTGCTTGATCAAAGCAAAGGGGGCTGTGCTGCTGCTTGTGCTGCCTCCCTCCCATCACTGCCTTTAGTCACACAGCAACACTGGAGGAAAGATAAACAATTAGCCCCAGATGAGTTTTCCCCTTCATTCATCAGCCTAGGAACATGGCTGCCTAAGGAGAACTCAGGCTAAATAAGCTGTCTGCCTGCAGCCTCTTTCACAAATGCACTCAGATCCATTGTTTGCCGTTACCTCTGCAGCTTTTCTGAGGTGATTTGTAATCAGAACATGGCTTGTAACTGCAGGCGAGAAGTTCAGAAATCTTCAGTGATATATCATGAACCCCCAAACTAAAAATGCATTTTCTTCAATGCTAGCCTAATCAGAATAGCCATTGTGAACACTGGTGCTGCGATGATTATTATTGTCAACTAATAACTCATTAATTAATCGGCAATAGCTCACTAATTAATCAATAATAATATGTTACATGTATGTATAGCCCTACTTGATAAGATTTTAAGTGGTCAATGTCATGGCACTTCCCATTAAAACATAACAACATGGTCTCTGTATCCACTAATCACCCGGCTGCACCCAAAGATATGTTCTGGCTTTTGGTTTAGTATATCTTCCTTATTTATTTTTATTCAACAGAAAAGCATCTTAAAGCAATTGCAGAGGAAGTCATTTCACTCTCAGAGAAGTTCAAAATGTTCAACCACATCTGTTTGAGAGTGTGCTGTATTTTATTCTGTACTCCCTCTGTATCTCAGCCCTCTTGCGCTCCCATCATGTTGGTTGAAATAGAATCTGCCACTTCCTCTTGTTGAGGGCATGTTCTTGAACAGAAAAAGCTGCCCTGAGATTTAAGGGCTCAAAGGGTTCAATTACAAATGTAAAGGCTGTTGACGTGTTTTAGCTACAGTGTTTTTCATGAAGCCACCAGCGACTGTCAGATTTCCACTCCTGTCTGAAACAGCTTCTAAACACCAAGGAATAACAGCTTTCACAGATAGGTCGGGTTGCCTTTTGAATTATTTATCTTGTCCTATTGGATACCTTTTTGTCTGCTATAAGTGAACCGAAATTTGGTATCAACTAACCTCAGGTGCTATCTACAGTCATTTCAATTTGACTGGGAGACTACGTTTGACCCAAGTCACTTCCTCTATCTATTATAATTAGATATAATATGAACATCATATTACACAGGAGGATGTGACATATACTCTGCTCTCCATTGGACTTGCCCTGACATACAAAGCTTTTCTAAAGCCTTTTCATTTTAAACTTACCAGAGAAGAGTAACAAAAGGCTGCCTGGAGTATCTTGGTCTAGGACCTTTATTGAGATAAGATGGAAAAAAAATTGGGAAGCTTAACTATGCTGTTGCTTTTTAATCTTGCGCTCAGTTTCTGTTTTTCTGTCTGTTTTTTTGTAGTTTCTATTTCGCAGTGTCTGCTCTCTCCACACCAGTTATTTCAGTGAGAAGCTGCAGGAATCTCTGTGTTTTAACCAAGCGCTATGCTCACAGCAGCATGCACATCAAAGAGACCCTGCAGGTCCTCTATTCTCCTATAAACACCTCTCCCTCCATCCCTCCCTCCCTCCCTTCCTCTGTCCCTCTTCCCATCCCTCTCTGTCTCCACCTCCAGCCGTGTCCACTGATCCACAGCAGCTGTCTCTCAGTGGCTATCACAGCGGTTCTCTCAAATATGTGCAGCACATATCCACCACCTCCTGTCCTCATCATCCTCCAGCCACCTTTTCCCACCTACTCTCACTTCTCATCATTCTGTGAAAGGCGACAGCACAGGCGCTACTACAAAAAAAGGAAATCAGACAAAAAGTTGTCACCCAAGACCCTCCATTACATGTCTGGATTATTACATGGTAGTTTTACCATTTGGATTGACTTGAAGGATGGATTTTATAGATGATGGATGGGCACTCATAATTTAAATCAGTGGTTCAGTATGCAGGTTTTCTACCAACCAATCACTACACCAGCTGATTTCACTGATTACTTTGTACCTGTGGTTGAAGAAAGAAATCAGTACAATCAGCTTGTGTAGTGTTTGGCTGGAATGAAAACCTGCATTTTTTGATGCAAAGCACCTCTTTTACCTGTAGATGAAACTCACTCACTCACCCACAGAATCACAGTTTGCTATAGCTGCGGCATTTGGACATCATCAGTTTGCCACTTCCTACATAGCCTCAAGGGTGGAGCAGAGCGTTTTACAGGAGTGTGGGCAGCACCTGTAACAGCTACGGACTATTACACCAGAACTGTTACACCAACTCTGTAACTGTTGCTGTGCAAGCAAACAATAAATTAAACATTATTGGCTTCAACAAAGTCAAACTTAAAAATCATCTTTGTGCCTCTGCAAGCGTTGCGATGGTAATCCAGTGTCAATCTTGTAATGATTTAGCTAGAATATGCTAGAATATATACATATAGAATATAATATAGAATATAAGCCATTGGTTCAAGTCAACCAAACTGATGTGTGCTAGTCCAGTTTTGGAGCACACCCAATTATTCAGGGATCAGCTAAAATTGCTGTTACGTTGACCACATGCACAGGTGTTCAGTTATCTTATCAGTTACCTGTTCAGTTAGTTATTCATGCCTCTGCTCATTTTGTTGACAACATTTTAACTGTGAATTGTTTCACACCGGAAGCTCCAGCAGAGCTTTAATTGGTGCCTGTCAATCAGCTTCCCAGTGCACATGTTTCAGCTGACCCCAGCGTCACTAGTCATTGTTCCCTGGAGGTTCTCACCATAATAAATAAAGGCTTCATTATATTTTACTTTTCAAATTTATTTAATGCAAGAAATGCACATTTATTAATTGCCGTGTTACATGATAATTTTCCATAGGTGAACAGAGAGGCTGCATTTTATTTGTCTTATACAGATGCCCGCATCACAAGCAGATGGTCCCTGGAGCATTCACTCGCCATAATTACAGTGCAAAATGTATCTACCTAATCTACCTGGAAATTTTGCTGTTTTACAGGTCTATGTTTATATTCAGTTACATACTGATGGTCACTCAAACATTGTCAGCCTAGGCCATGATAACACTTGCATAACAGTTTGTTTTCAAAACCTACGTTTCACACATTAACCCTTGCAAAATATGGTTGCAAATAAAGAGTGCTGCTTCACATCAATGACACCGTGTTGGTAGGACCGCCAGTCTAGATGAGTCGTGTGTGTAATGATGGCTTCAAGTGTGACTGCATTAATTAGGTAAATGGTTTTACCCACAGGTGACCATATAGTGTTAACCCTACTGGTATACGTGAGAAACTGTATTGCACCACTGAAGTCATCAAAAGAGCTGTCACACCGTCATATGCCGATATTTGTAATTTGAGTTTTAATGTCACTTGTACACTCCTCTAGAGACTCTGTTTGTCATGTACTCATATCAATTTTGATGTGCAGATGGGCAAGACCTTGTCAGGCAGCAGCTCTGATCAAACCAATCATTTTCTGAACGGTTCTGGTTTTTAAGATTCAGATATTTTATTGTGACCGCCTTGCAGTAAACCTTCAATTACTATGTGAATTCATTTTATGGGAAGATTCAGACTTGCTTTTTTAATATCACTCTGTACCTTTAGTTGCAATTTGTTTTGGGAAGCAGACTCGCATTTCTTATATGAATGATTGACAAGTGTGCTCCTGTATTTGCAAGATGTGGTAATGAGAAAGTTTGATGTGGATGTAGATTAGGCTATGATTTACTTATTTGTGTATTGCATTAATTCTAGTTGAAGAGTTAGAAATGAGTTAAAAACCGCAATAACAGCACTAGTTTAAAATATCTTATGTCACTGCTGCTAATGGGAGCTTGGAATTACTCCGACTCAACAAAATGTGCTGGAGGCTAAATGAGAGAAGTGAACTTGCGTACAGTATGTGTGTGTTAGTGTTAGTGTGGGTGGGTGGGGTGAAGGGAGACTTGTAACCCATTCACAGTATAATAACAGGAGGATTACGATGAAATAACCTCAGGCTTCAGCGAACCAATTAAAAATGTTAAAAGTGAGAGAAGAAATCTTGAAATTTCACTCTGCTTATCCAACATTATACTTTATACACCATCTTGTTTATGATATTTTTTGTCATTGATTTCAATAGAAGGAAAACAGTGCAAATACAGAGAATAAGAGTCATCAGAGCAGGAATGTGGCCAGGTGAAGCAAAACATTCATCTCCACTTATTCCTTGGCGATGTTCAGTGATTTATCGGGCCCTATGGTGTTTTCCAGGCCTTACTGAAGCCTTTTGTAGTCTGGGGTGTTCTGTCATGTTTGTGGCACAGAGGAGAGCAGGAGAGCTGTTCACTTTTATGCATGACATTGTAGACAGTTGTCTTTTTGCAAAGTACTGACCCCCAAACTGTGGAAGAGGAACTACATTGTGGCTTATAGTGCACAGAGGAGAAATTACAGTTAGTGTTAATGCTTCATATAGTTTTTTATACAAATGTAATTGAAATGAGTTGATCTGTGATCTGTATTGACCCCCTCATCCCGCACACTGACACAGTTCAGCACACATGTGATCCACAGATTACTTCACAAAATCATAGTGAAATAAAATTTTTCTACCACTGTCAGTTTTTATAAGTATTAATTCCTTAAATGTGGATGCAGAGTTGCAGTGAAAAGAGAGACAAGACTGGGGCGCCGCATCCGGCTCATTGGATGAGAATGCATATCATGTACCAAGGTTGAGTCCTGATGGCAGTGTCCTAGGTTCAAATCTGACCTCAGGCCTTTTCTGCATGTCATTCCCTCTCTCACCCCTGCCTTTCCTGTCTCTCTCTACTGTGACTGTCAAATAAAGCAGAAATGCCAAAAAAAAAAAAAAGACAAGACAAGGTGCTTGCTGTGTTCTAAATTACTCTGATGTCCAAAACAGGCAAAACAAATACAACCATCGCATAGTCACATGTAGAAAGTGTGCTGGTGCTGGCTTTGCAAAAGCAGTCAGGACGAGCTAAGGAGGGGAGGAACTTGACTTGACTTGACCTCCTGCACCACAAAGCAAAATTATCACCTAAAACCCGACAGACAAAATTTGTGTCAAAATTCAGACACTAGCTTAGTAATCTAATAAATCATTCAGTCCCACACTCACAGACATAATAAATACAGCCATAAAGAAAGACTCCATTAACCCTATCAAATGAAGCAGAGGGCGCTGATATCCACTGAGGTGCCAGTAAATCTGTCTGGAAGCTGATGAAAATCTTGGTCATTATTATGTTGAGATCTGGCCTCACAGTCATTGACTTTAGACTGTTATTCCGTATCAAAAGTGTTAGACCAGTGCTACTCTTGTTACGATGGCGATCTCATCACATAATGATTCCGTGTAAGTAATGCACAAATGATGGGAAATTTAGTATTTTCCTTTCTCTGACAACATAAATGAAGAAGCTCACAAACAAAACAGAAAACAAAACATTAAAGGGAGATTTATGCCAGTGACATTTGTTGTCACCATTTGACATTAACATAATTTGTTACATGCCAAATGATGGCATTTTCTTGATAGTCTCACTTGTCCTGAGAAAAGTAATATATGGCCTAGCCGAGACCGGTAGTGGCTATGACATAAGCCTCGAAATACAGGGAATGAAAAACAATCAAAATTGGCCCTAGGGTTGTAAGATATTTGTCTCATTTTATTTTATTTTATTTTATTTTTTACAGATTCAGAATGATCCAATCTGTGATTCAGAAAGCGATTTGAGTTTTGTGATCTGTTCATCCCCTGGTTGTTTATATTGTATGGATGGCCAGTGAAGTAATCTTTAAAGTAGGAATCTTCATCTTCTGTGGTGGTTACGGCCTGCGGTCAGCTTGACACCTCGGCCACTTCTGGATCTAGCTTACTGCAGATGATGGAGGGATCATGGAGAACATCTCTGTCTGACCCCTCTGCATCCTGTCCTCCTCCTCCATCCTCCTTTCCATCTTCTTTTCTCTTCTCTGGTGTCTGTTGGAAAGTGGGCTGTATTTTGTGACTGTCTAGCAATTTACTCTGCTTTCAAGATGGCATCCTTACAGCTTAAAAAAGGAATTTTCAGTTGTTAAGTGATGTTCATGTGGTTAAAAACCTCTTGCCTTTGTGGTGTTGCCAGTTACCACTTGCGCTAATTGCAAACTTGTTGTTCATCCCAAAGTGGCACTGTGCATAATCATTCATCCATCCTTGTGCGCACTATTTGTTCGCTTCTTGATTTTCTCATTACCTCTCACTTCCTCTGTCTATCCCACCTCTTGTTTATAGTTCCTCTTGCTGCAGTGAAACTGTGAAGTACACATTCTGTGATACATGAGCCTGATGCGCAGGAAACACTTGCTCACACAGAGAGTTTTTTTAGTCCAAGGACATTTTCAAAAAGGCAGCAGTCTTGACGCTCTTTGTGAACAGGTACCATAGCAAACTCAAAATTACTCCACAGTGGCAGCTTTTGTCAAGCAGTTTGGGGAGCCTGATGGATTAGAAGAAAATCCCCCATTTCTACATCTCCTCTATCTGGCTGTCCTCCTCTGTCTGTCTCACCATCTTTCCCAGATATAAAAGAAGGACAGATATCCGTTGTGCTGCAAAAGTGAAATTATATGCTAAGCAAGCCCCTTCTCCAACAATGACTTATATTGCTCCAGATCTGGGCGGCTGCTTTCGCCTTTCTTTCATTTTCTATCTCCCCCCTGCTCTCTGGGTTTCTTGTCTGCGAGAGAGGATATCGCTCTCATGCGTGGGTGAAGACGAGGAAGATGACAGTGTTTCATAATTCATAAGAGCTTCTTCACATAGTTACAATTCTGTACACTATGTACACAACTCATGCACAACCAAGGCATGAGTTGTGATGTCCAAAACAACTAAAATTTCCTTTCAATCAGTTGGAAATGGATGGCCTGATTGTCACAGATTACACTGATGTACTGGAACATAAAATAGAATAATGGAGAAGTCAATAGTGACACGCTATCGATGGGAAATCAGCATCAGTACAGTGAATTATGACCTAATTTATCCAGTTAAGTGATGCAACCCAAGTGAAGTGAGCTGACGGAATATATATATATATATATATATATATATATATATATATATATATATATATATATATGTATATATATATATATAGAGAGAGAGAGAGAGAGAGAGAGAGAGAGAGAGAGAGATACTTTTTTTTAGACATATGTGCTAATTAATTACATTGATTAAACGGGAAGTGCAGATATACTGTATTTGCTGCTGTAGCTACAGTTTCCCAGTTAGATATCTTAACATCTCCACTGTGAGAACAAGCCTCAGCTCTTTGAAGTGTCAGTTTATACTGTGGAGGCCACAGTGTATTCTAGCGTGATGATGTTTGTATGAACACAGCGGTGGCTTTGTTACCAGCCTTTTAATGTTCCCCCACTTTGGCAGAGTTCCCCCTCAGGTATTTGCACTGTATAAGAAGGGCTAATGGGTATCATCTAAAATCAGCGCACCAAATGATTAGGGTGATTAAATCCAAAAGTTTATTCTTATGGCATTGACCAGAACAGTGTTTGAATCATTTGTTAAGGAAGCCACTGGGAGGAAAGTTAAGCTTCTTTTAACTACTTCACAATCTTCCACCCTCTCTATACACTATACAAGTGTTTTCTTCTATTCAGACAAATGAAGAGAATGAGCTGTTCATACCTGCTGAATAGAAGAAAACACTTGTATATCGCAATAGAAGACAAAATGAACTTAATCAGTTGGTTCCAGCCTCTCTCTTGCCTCTCTGTGTCTACCTCTGTCCTCTGTTTTGCCGTTTTCCCTTTTAGATACCAGCCTCAATCCTCTTCTGTCCTCCAGACATCAGATGTCTCTGTCTCTCCTCTGCCATAAGCTCTCTGTTACTGCCACTGTACATATCTGTCATGGCTCTAGTCAACCATCCCACCATTAGAGGAAAAGATAAACCATTAAAATAACAGCAATGACCTCCATTCTGAAAGCTTTACTAGAGAAAGCACTAGACCATGACACATTCACCTATTCCTGTCAGTGGGGTGCCCTGGTCTAGGAGTCAATGTTGACTGACAGTGATTGACTGTAGGAGGCCAATATTTATTTTTTGAAGGGACTTTATGAAGGTGAATCTGCCCTCTAGAAGCTTCAGTGTGGTCTTAGAAACCAAGCTAGGCTGTCATGTTTCTCCATTATGTTTTATGGGAGATTGTGTGTTGATGACATATGACAGATAGATGGCCGGTCTCTGCTCACAACCAGTGGATGGACAGTAAACGCGTTATTTAATGGCATCATGCAATCTGCACCCTGTTTTCCATTTTCAACATTCCTAATAGCTGCTTCTCCCAGTAGAAGTGCCTACAGTATCGGCGGTATTCTACAGATTATTAAGGATAAGATAATGTAAGGTAATTTTTCTGACCACTTGCTGAAGTATGATCATAAATACTAACATTTTGACTTTGATACTGCTCAAAATGCGCTGGTAACAGCCCAGTTATCATGATTACACTGTTAAATAAACTAAGCACATGATTATCTGAAGTCTTTTGGAGCAATGTAAGATAAAGTTAATGTGTAGGATGTCTTTTGTGACTCTGAGTTTTATGCCAGTTGACAATACAAAATATGATGTGAAACAGTAGAAAAATACCACAGTAACAACAATATAAATAAACATAACAAAAAGCTTCTTGGGGGCAAAAATGTCAAGTCTGTGCAGTGTCATTCACACATTATTCACATCAGGAATCCATAAGTGGACAAATAAATAAGTACAAAAAATGGTGTCGGTCCACCCTTATCTAGGGTCATCAGTTGTTATGGAAACGAGCTGATGTCAGAGGCATGCCATTGATTCCTCTGTGGACACTGGAGAACAGATGTTTGAGAGCGGAAATAATGCATCCTTCGTGCCATCTATGTCAAGGAGAATGCACTAAGGGGAAAGTAATCTCTCTGTCTCCTCCGCTATAATCAATCTGAGAAGCCTGTCTTATCAAAAACCAAAAGTGTTGAGCGTACCGCACTCATCTGCTCTCTTTGATTTAGTTTTAATATCTTGTGTAAGCCTGTGGATGCAGCTGCACACACAGACACAGCTGAAGCCAAGTGTGCTGTATATTTAATGAATTTTGTTGGGCCTGTGGTCACCAACTGTCAAAAGGCTGGTGAAATGTTGCAGTTATCAGGTAGTGTGAAGTCTCTCTCGGCGGCTTTCTCTTTTGAGAGTGTCCTATACCTCCGGCCTCCATAGTCACAACATTCTGTCTGCAGCGGTTACTGTGACAGTAGACTCAAAGCTGTCTGGATGGAGAGGCGTGGCCAGATAAGAGTCCTGGCAAGTTCACTGAGCTGTTGACATTTCCTCACCGCAGTTCCCTGGGTTCTAATTGGCTACTGCTGATAAGATTCCCATGCTGTAATTGGCGGCTGCTGATAAGATGCTGTCAGCTGCTGCAGTAGTCAGCAGCAAGGTGAGATGACAACAGCTCAGGAGAGGGTGGGCGGACAGTACTAAACCAAGCCTGGAACCTTGTTTTTCCACAGGCAATTTCCGAGGCAAAGGGAGTTGTGATGTTACTCAGCCAGAGTGTACCAGCTGTAAGACAGTGCCTGTAGACTAGGCTAATTCTGCTTTAAAGCAGAAGGCTGTCTTTTCATTAACGACCTCCTGTCATGTACCCAGGTCCTCAGGGCACCAGGATATTCACGCCACAGGGATTCAGTCCTCTTCCGTAACCCAGTTCTGTACTTAGTGTTATTCAGCTGACTCTGCTAAAACCAGGGCACTTTTTTCTGTAATATTCAGCCCATTTGGCCATGCCGCAGGCCCATGCTTACAGGTGTTGTGGATGTTTTTACCGGCTGAACTAGCTCTAAGTCTCTTGTGTTTGAGCTAGAATTGCTGATATAGAGGTTTTTGTACTATTGTGGTCTCACCCAAGATTACTCTGTAACACTATTAAACTCTCTACTTCCCTCCGAACTTAACTTCCTGTCTGTCCTTTTGAGCTGCAGGCTCCCACAGAGGAAGAGTACTTTCTATATCATGGGCAAGAGCTGACTGGTGGATCATTTTCGATCTCCAGAAAGTAATTATGCTTTGGTTTATTGGCTAATGGAACACACAAGAGGCATTACCTTGCAGACTAAGCTCTACATCTTAAATCTTACATCTCTCTAAAGGATGAGTTTGTGGGTGGTTGTGAGTATCCGTTATGGCTGTAGGCATTTATGTCAGGTTTTCCTCATCCAGCTGTGGGTTAGGAAGGCACAACCTCCGTGTGTTCCCAGGAGATGTGCAGGCATCTAAAGCAGCGTGCAGGCACATTTAGAGATGCATGGTAGCTTAAGTCTTAAGTCAGTTCCAGTCATGTGGGGTTTCAATCTCAGACAGATTTGTGTTTTTGTTCTGTCTGCTCTGTCTTCTCAAATACCATCTAACAAGAGGAGAAGATGGAGTGGACAGGATATTTAATTATGATGTTGTGAATGTGATTTGGTAGAGGCCAGGGTGTACTGTGAAGATAATGGAACAAGTGCTCTGTGTGTAAGTTCATTGAAGTTTTATGAAGTTTCTGTTTTTGCGGAGAGAGCATTGGTTACGATGGTTCATTGAATATTTCATTGACTAACATCCACATTTAAGTACAATTATTGCTCTTTTCATCCTTTTAATCCACCCTTCTTAATCAACTGCTCTTGAGCAAATTCCACTTGAACTGACTTAATGTGATGTCAGGGTGACTTTACAGTTGTTTTTCAAATAGATAAGCCCGATTTGTATTAAAAATATTGGATTTTGTCACTGAGAATGTAAATGAGCAGTGTGCTCAATAGGAGGACATTTAATTGATTCTCACAAGACATCACAAGGTTTCAGTTGCTCTTTAATCTTTGAAAGTTATTGACCACATGGTTAAAAATTGACATCATTTGACTTTGAGCACTTAGCTGTTGTTGACTAACCATGATTATCAAAGACATTTGATTGGCATCATATAATAGGTTATAAGAACTTTCAGGCATAAATACTGTGTATTCCCAAAAACCAGAACAAAGGATGACAGAGATTCTGAGGCACTGGTCCCTTGTTCTGACAGTTAAAACTACAAAGAAACTCTTGCTTGTTTATTCTCCAAGAGGGTGTCAAGATGTCCTTCAGGCGTCAATAGACACTTTCAATTTGTGTCTGTCTTGTACTAAACAAGCGTTTGTCTGTGTAGTGACAACATGTTAAACAGCAAACTGCTATAAACATAGACACTGGACAGTGACTGAGAAGTGTCGGGATGACGCAGCATTGCTATGAACTGAGGAGCTCATCTGCCCAGAATCCTTTCTGATGTAACTGCAAGGAGGATTGGCTGCTTCAGATGTATAGCATGGCTCTGTATCCCAGTACTCAGCTTTTAGGGTTTTATTAGATAGGAGTCCATGTGAAAATAGTATAAGTGACTCAACTAGATCTTCTTGGATTCTCAGTTTCTCATATGTGCCATCATCTTTGTCCTAACCTTCATCATCTTGTTGTAATCTCTTTGTGGCTTCCTGGTGTGTCTTCGGGTTTCTCAAGTTTAAAGAAAAAAAAAAAAAAAACTATAGTCCTCAGTTCGGGAATCCCCTTCTTTACTCTTCCCTCTCCTCTGGGAAAGATGGAGAATGTAAGGACTGACAGCACTGAGGAAGAACTTAATCAGTCTGTCAGAGCTGCACACTTGGCCACTCTAGAGATTTCTTCCTGAATCCTTCAGAGGGAGGCCTGTGGATTTGTCTCCCCTTTTTTCCCCAAAAGTCTTTTCTTATTCCCACAGAAAGGTTGATTTTTGCCTCTAAAGCTGGCCAGTTTCTTCCATGCTATTGTGTCATGAATGTAAACAACATTAGATCTGCAGTTTCTTTTTTTCTTGCCATTTTTTTTAAGACAAATTTACTTTTGTGTTGGAGGAGGATGGGAACTGAGGCTACTGTATTTCTTTGTGTTGTGAAAGATTATTTACATACTGTTAAGTTTATTAAAAGAAATGAAAAGCTAATGAGAGTAAAAGGCAAAAAAGGAAAGAAAATGAGCATGATTTTGAAAACCAATGGAGGTGCCAGCAGGGGATGATGAAGCTAACTCCAATCTAAGTTGCAAGGCAATGTGTTGATTACAGCTGTTATTCTATTTCAATTTTTAAATGGATTTCATACAGCTACCTACTTGGTGAATGCCCATTCCTCTTCAGAGACCTCTCTTCAGTGTAGTAATTAAGGGCTGTTAATGAAGCTGATTTGATTAATGAAGGTTGAAATGGATGAAGAATGCAGGGAGGAGCAGAGGCGGGAGTCCTGTAAACAGCTGTAGTACACAGGAGGAGAAAACTCCAGTTCAAATCCCAACTCTCTCAGTGCTGAATCTGAGACAGGCATCAAACTAACGGGCTTTAAAATCATGTCCAAAAATGCCAAGTGTCTGATCGTTGTGTCTGTGGGGAACCGTCTTCCCGAGTTGTCTTGGAGACAACAAGCTTCTTAAGAAACTGCACGAAGAGAAGCATCGAGGCAGACTGAGCGCTGTGTGTTTGATGTTGTGTGCAGGAACAGTTAAGATGCACAGCTGTTCATTTTCCCGTCTGTTAAAACTTGTTCTGTTCTACAAAAAGTAGTGCTGTTTGGATATGGTGCATTGTTCATACAACTGGTTCCCGTTCATAAAGTCATCGTCCGAGACATCAGAAGCGTCCATCTTTGCGTTCTTTTATTGTGCAACCATTCCTCAACCATTAGATATCATGTGTCGTGTGTTCAGTTATGTGAATTTCATGCTTGCTCACACATAAGCGATGTCCTTTTGTTCTGTGTTTTCCCAAATCTGGAAACGAGATGATGGGCAGAAGGCAAGGCAAGTAAGAAATTAAGACAACTTTGATGTCAGCATGAATTCGGTCACCCTTGTCACTGGATTGCAGGCATGCACCTGTGCATACGGTTGCCTGAAGGGTCCATGTTCATCTCTGGGACAGGCCAAGGAATTCTTATATTTAGACTCAAAGTGGGTTCTGTTTGTATTGAAATAAACTTGAGTCAGGTGGTGTTTGGAGGTAAAGAGAAGCTCATCACTAATTACAGTCATATTTATGCACCCGTTCAAACCTGTTATTGTCTCCTTTTTTGGGTCATATCTCCTTATATCTCCCCATATCTTTTATTATCTTTTAATATATGACCTAAACGAAAGGGCAGCTCATTACCGGCTTCATCCAGTCTTCAATGGGTTGTCTCTGAGCCGCTGAATCTGTCTTAGAGCGATAAGACACGCTTTTGTGTTGAGTGTTTTCCCTGTGGAACAAATGAAGTCTCTGTTGCATTGTTCCTTTTTCATAGAGAATTGTTTTTCCTCCAGTTTCTTACCTTGTGAAGTTGATCTTACCTTTAGAAGTCTCTGTTTGTTACATCTCTTAGCAACTCTTTTTTTCTCTGTTTGGTGTTGCAATAATATATCAGGAAAAGGTTTGTTTTGGCCAGCTTGCGCACAAGCTCAACAGGAGAGTTTAAAGTCATGACGGTTCGTTTTGATAAATCCATTGAGTCACATTCTGACACTGCATAATGGATGAGAGAGTTAAATTAATATAGCATGTACTTGAACGTAGCTGTCGTCTTTCATTAACTTCTGTGTTAATCTAAATTTGCCACCATGACATTCCCGATACAGCGTTGAGGTTTGAAGTCTTCCCAGATTAGCTCATATGAAAGTTTCTCACACCCTGAATTTATCATTTTTATTAGCAAATGTAAGCTTTACTCCCAGCTGTCATATTGCCCTAGAATTATTCCCTTTGATTGTAAAAGCACCACGGGAATGGTCCTTGCTATTATAATTAGACATATCAGTAGTTTTAATAGCTTTGTGATTACCATAGCTTTTAATTCTGGTATTATTATTTTTTTATTTATTTTGATTTCAATTACTTTTTTAGTTCAATGGTTCCATCTGGTTCACACAGAAGGATTTGCTAGATTTATGATTCCAATTTTTGTTTGAATTTGGATTTTATTCAGTTTCAGCAATTGTGATAGCCAAGCACTATAAATCTTCAAATATGCAAATATGTGTTTAAAAAAAAAAAAACATTCAACCACACATTATTGAATTGCTTCAGGATATCTACAATATGAATTCATGTATTAATATTTGTGTCTTGTTCAGATGGTATTCTCCTGTGTTCCCCTCTGATTTTCCATTTACCCAAAGAACAAAAAAACAAATCCTATAAATAAATGATTAAATAAACCCGTGGTATCATCCCTTACTAGGTTTTATGGGCAGGTTTCACTTTTTACACACCTTTTAATATTTTATGTACTCGTGTTTGTTCAGTCGTTTTCCTGTGTGCTCAGGTTGATGGACTGTTGCTGGCATAAATTACAGCAAAGCCCAACTTTGAAATATAATTGTAGATACAAAGTGAAAAGAAATTGGTGCAGGGAAGTTGATTTCTGGCTTCTGTATCCTGACCAGTGGGATCATTTAGGAGTAGCTGATCTGTGACTGCTCTCTCAGTGTATGTGTCACATTGACCCCTGTCAACCCTGATGATCTGAACCAAAACAGTTTGGCTTCCCTAGAGGCTCCTGACACCCAAACACACACACACACACACACACACACACAGAGGCAGACACAGACAGGCACACATCAACAAACAGCAGTTCAGGCCACAGGGCCGCCAAACCTGGTCAAATGGAAAGGTAGACCAAGTGAACAGAGCACAGGAGGAGAGCCAGCAATGATAGGTTGTTCTGGTTGTCAGTACACACTGTGAACATCTTGATGGATGGGTTGCTGTAAGTTTTTTTTTTTCCCCCACCTGTATTCCTCTCAAAACACAAAGTCCCCCCAAATCCTTAACCTTATCTTAACCAAACCAATGTCATACCTAACATAACCATGCCTAACCTCATGCCATTATTGTAGCCAAAAAAAATCCCTCTTTGATTTTCCAAACTGGTTATCCTGATTAGGGTTAGGGTTGGGAAAAAAATTCACATTTTTTTTCACACTGACCAGTTTTGGGCAGTGTGAGTAACTCTGATTGCATCAATCTAACTGTCTGATGTAGATACTTAAACAGATTTTTGAACAAGAAAAATTAGTATACATATATAAAAGTGCATGTATTCATACAATTCATCATAGTGTTTTTGTGCTTTTGTTATAATTCTGATAAAACTGCTATCAGTTGTGCCATCATTGTTTGTTTGTTTTTTTCATGTGTCTTCTCTTGTCTTTCAGTAGTTGTAGAGCACTGGGAAGCTTTGTATGGCTGTAATCACCTTAGTTTATTTTTGTTTGGTTTAGTTTAGTTTAGTTAGTTTAGTTTGACAACCATATTAAAGTAATACAGTTGCACTTAAACAGTTGTCAACGATAGCACAATAAAGTTGAAATTTTATTTCTATTGTGGTCCTCGATATTAAGAGTCCAGCAGTGGCAAGATGATGGCAGCCTGCAACACATAGTGTGATACACCAATATTCCTTCAAATCAATACAAATCAAGATACAAATCACTGGTCATCAACAGTAAAGGTGTGTTCACACCGGACTCGATAACGCGAATTCGCGCGTCAAGTTTACATTAAAAGTCAATGCAAAGACGCGATGACGCGCGATTTCGGGTCGGGCGGCGCGTTTCGCGCGATACACGCGTCGCGTTGACGCTTCATCGCGTCGCGATGACGCTTCATCGCGTCGCGTTGGACGTTTTATCGCGTCAAACACCTCATCGCGCAAGTTGAAAAATTTCAACTTTTGACGCGACATCGCGTGATGCTTTGACGCGATAGCCAATCAGTGTTGATATTCTCCCTACGTCACCTATGTCAAGAACTGCCAAAGGAAATCGAAAAATGGAGGACAATATTATTGTTGCCGTGTGCGGGCTACCGGGCTGCCAGGCTGCCGTGTGCGGGCTACCGGGCTGCCGTGTGCCGGCTACCGGGCTGCCGGGCTGCCATGTGCGGGCTGCCGGGCTGCCGTGTGCGGGCTGCCGGGCTGCCCTGTGCGGGCTACCGGGCTGCCGTGTGCCGGCTGCCGGGCTGCCGTGTGCCGGTAAATTTTGCAATATGTGTCCGTTGCTAATGCAGCTATTGGATGTAATTTACTATTAACCATGCTAGCGGTAACGTTAACCCGGCATATCTGTCTCGCTACGTGTGTGCGTCTTGTCAGTGGATGTGTGTCGCCACAGATGGAAAAGTCTGCGGGACACCTACATCAGGGAGAGGAAGGAGGGAGAGAGGAGGGCGGGTTCGCATCAACGCGTCCATCGCGCGATAGACGCGATTGAGGAAATAAATGATTCAATGGTCACGCAGCGCGTTTCGGGCGTTACGCGCGATTTCATCGCGTTCATCGCATCCGGTGTGAACACGGCTTAAGGTATTCACCTAAATACAGACAAAAATATTTATAAAACACCCTCTCCATTCCACCATAATACATGAATCAGTGGCTCAGGTGGGATTTGAACCCATGTCTCCCCCTTGCTCATCGCTAACTTCACAGCTGCACTATCTTGTCCTTGCCAATCTCTCCCTCTCCACTTGAATTTCTATTTTCTTCTCTCCCTCTCTTCTCATCCCTTTCAGCTTAAGTGTATTCATATGAATGCCTGTTGCATTTCTCCACCTCAGCTTTGTGTCAGTAATAAAATTACTTTCTTCACTTCTGCACCACACTGTGTATTTGACTGGTGGTTTCAGTGCTGATCCTCAGGACCCAGATCGCTGCTGGGTTTCTATTTGATCAGTGAGTTTATTGCATTTAAATACATTCACCTTGTGTCTCAGGTCTTCCTGCATAGAGAGCTGGACTAAAAACCAGCTTGACTGTGCCTCCCCATAACCAAGACCAGGATTTAGTGTATTACACTGACCATCCTAAAAAATATTTCAGTATTATATTGAGACTTACCCCTCCAGTATTATGAGAGGTTGCTGTAAGTCAGTTACAAGGAATACAAGGAATACAAGGAAGTTTATTTGTCATTATACAACAGGTTGTATAACGAAATTAAAATGTGGTTCCCTCTTAATTGATTCATTAAACATGGCATTTCTCACATCATCAGCACATTTGTGTAGTCCACAAGGTCAATGTGGTTCTCCTGGGTAGCAGCATCTTTGAACATCTGCCATTCTGTGCATTCAAAACAGTCCTGCAGAGCTGCTGCAGCCTCATCTGTCCACACCCTAACTGTTTTTACAGTTGGTTTGACCCTTTTTGTCAGCTGGATGTAAGTAGGCAGGAGAAGCAGGGAGATGTGGTCTGACTGGCCAAAATGAGGATGAGGGAGGGCTCTGTAGCTGCCAGGAACATTGGTGTCTCAGTTACACACTGAGATTAGAGACCATTTATTTTACTCAGTAATGGGATCTGAAGGAGTTGTGGCTTTCAACTCACACGACATAAGACAGGTATTTAAAAATAAATACTTATCAAAATCACTACCTCTCATGCGTGCAGTTCTGTGTTGCATAAAGCTTTATATAATTATGTTATGTGAGTGCTTTAATGAGTGTGATGTATCTTGAAATTAATAGGCCAGCAAACAACAATGACAAGGAGAGGCATAGGCCTATTACTATCTTTAACATGTGTCTGATGGATTTCCCAGCTGTGCAGGAGTTTCCTCCCTGATGTGATAACAGTGCAGGGCAATAATGACCCTATCTTTAATTAGGCAAATCCTCTGCGTGCTTTGAATGTGGACGGAGAGATGTCAGGAGCCATCTCAGTATCTATGTTCATTAAGGTAACTTCCCCCTTGTACAAAGCCTTTCTCACAGATTAGCAGCGGATGTTTTGTTGTGTTATTAAGATCAATGGTACAATTAATGTTCTGCTGGATCGTGTCACTCATGCTGTAATCATCCTGCTTGTAGCTGTCAATATTGTTATGGTTAAGGAGGGTTTCATCTCAGGTGATTACATTAATTATAGAGGGTGAACAGATCCATCTGTTGTCTGCTAAACTTCCAGGGTAGGAGGGGGAAGTGTGCGGTGTTCGCCCAGTGTCGGAAATGAACTTTTTGGCCGACCTGTTAAGGGCTGGTACTCCAAACTGTGGGGAAAAAAGTAATCATTTTTACCAGCTGAATTAATTACCATAAATTGGCCACAGAGAGATGTCACTTAACCTTGTAATCATGAGGTAAGATGTCAAACGTTCAGTAAGGGTACAAGCAGTTTCAGAGTCTTTACTTGATTGCTTCCTATAATGGATCTCTTCTGTCTTGGTTTTATTTTTTTTTTAATTTTTGTGGTTTCACACTGGCTATGTGTCACAAATGTGTCAAATTACTTATAACTATTTTTAGAGTAGTAAACCACCCAGGCAGCAGGGAAATAAAGGCTGAAATGTGGCTGTTTTATGCAGAACAAATGTGACAAGCAGCCAATCATGATCCTGTTTCTTACATTGCTGAGACATTTTTAACTGGCTCACACAGAAAGCACAGAGGCCAGCAAGAAACATATTTGATAAAAGGCTTTTGTTACCCCCAAGTCTGTTTTTTTCTCAGATCTGATCTTTTTGCCTTGACTGTTCACATTCATCTTTGTATGTGACCTGTATCTGACATCAGTGTGAACACATGTGTACCACAACCCCACATTTAAAACAAGCATGCCGCTGAACAACCAAAAATCAATCATTTGTACGACACTCCATCATCACAATTAATGAAATAGTGGTGCAGGCATTCATTTCCTGAATTGTTTGCTGGGGTAATGGCGGTGTGGTGGCAGTCCGTCAGCAGCTTGGATTGAAGCATCTTGCCATATATCTATTAAATTTGCAACCTCCTCTCTCCCTGTCATTTTTGTGTTTTGTTTTGTCCACCACTGCTGACAGTCAATAAATAATGATGCTCTGACAGTGATGTGAGCATGCTCAGTGGGGGGAAAAAAAAGCAAACACATGAATTCTGATCCGAATGTTTACGCAGCTGTCCCATCAGCAAATCTGATTTAGGACCACATATGGAAGAATCAAAACTGAAAATTCACATTCAGTGTTTTTTAATTGCTGTTCATACTGGCATAAAAAAAAGAGCTGTGTCACATTTTAGGGAAAAAAATCAGATCTAGGCCACTTTCTACTGGCTGTCCGAACATAGCCGTAATTACCAACCCTTATTGATTATCTGGCAAAGATACATTTACCAGCATTTGGCACTTAGGAGGTGTTAATTTCTGACCCTGTGTTTACCACATCAGAGAAGTCTGTCAGCATACTCGTGTTACATTTGTCCTGTTGTTTTTCTCAGAATAAGTGAAAAAAACTGTGCTATTTGGATGAGATAATCTCTCTTGTTTCCAAGAATTTTCTTGTGTCATGTTATTGAATTTAGCGTGCTAATCTCCCTTATTCTCCTTGGTCTCAATATGTTTATACTTTTTTGGAAGAAAAATACCTGAAACAAGTGAAACTACATTGGAAGCAAGTCGGATTATGCTGTCCTACTGGCAGATTTTTTTCACTAGTTCTTAGAAAAACAGGGTTTAAGACCAAATATGAGACTAAATGGTTTGTTTATGAGGGTATTTTTACAGTGTTTAATGCTTCAAATACCTAGCATTAGAGAGTCATGATGTTGTGGTTAAGTTACAGCACTGTATAGGATCTCTCGTCCTTTTCTCCCTCTCTCTCTGTCTCCCTCTCTGCCCCCACTGGTTATCGGTGTAATCTGTTCATGTCTGTCACCTCTCAGCCCGATAAGGAAGGGAAGAGCCCTGCTCCTGTCCACAATCGGATGTTCCTCCTTGACAACACTGACACATAATACAAGTGCCTCTGCTCCGTTTGTATAAAATGATTCCTGATAAGGCAATAAACTTTGAGGTTGTTTACTAAAAGTAATCTACCCCGGGAAGTCCTCAGTACGACTTCAAAGACGAATGCTGATATCCTTTTGGTGCATCTCCGTCTCTCTCTCTCTCTAATGCTCTCTCTCCTTCTCTGTCTCTCTCTGCCTGTGGAAGACTGTAAACTCATCATTCAAGCAAACAATTGACAGTTGTATCATGAGGTTTAAATGGTTCTGCAGCCACTGATGTGCACTGGGGTTGCATCAGTCACTTCCTAGCCCATTTTAATCACACAGCTGTTTTAAAAGAGGCATCTGCAGCATTCAGTCATTTCAAACACAACACTGATTCTCGTTTAGAGTATGCTAATTAGGTATTTAGCTCTAGTTGCTAAGTAAAGATTGCTGGAGTCATGACAGAGCAGCTATCATTTGTCAGTTTATGTCAACATTATTATTCAATGAGTTTCGACTTGGATGAATTGTTGAGTTGAATAAATATGGGGAAGATTATGCCATGCCTAATGTAAACACCGTAGCAAAAACGCGACAGCAATCAACAAGTTTGCTTGCCTCTTAACGGTTGCGTGTTTTGTATGACTAGGATTAAAAGTGAGTAAATATGTTTGAGGTGGGCTGTTTAGGTTATTTGCTGCTCCTTACAGGTGATGGTGGATACATATGCATCTGATGAAGGATTAGGTAGTTTCCCAGTTTTTATACATCTGGCCAGTGCTATTTAAATCTGCTGTAGGCAAGTTTGGTGCACGGTAACAACCCTCCCTCTCCCTCTTTTCTGAGCTTAAGTCATATCACTCCCACCTCCATGCATGCACATACACATAGCACAGAGATACATGTGGGATGACCAGTGTTGTGAACAATAAATAATATGAATATGAATATGAAACAATATGAACAATATGAATAACATATGGAATGTGTTGTTTTACCTGTCCTGCAGAAATTTTGCGGCTTTGCCTACAGCAGCTATAAACCACAAGTAGGAAAAGTCGATGATATATATCTGTGAGATACGATTGAAATGTAAGCACAACAAGGGAAAACAGGATGTCTCTGGCCATACAGTCATTCAGTTGTATGATGGTTGATATAGGCTTGGCATGCCTGTCCCTTTCTCAGTAATAGTCCACTATAGGTCTTATTGGTCTCGGACACCCAGTCAGTTTGCCTGAAGTTGGCTCTCATTAATGATGTCATTTATGGGCGTTTGTTGAGGCGCAGGCGAGAGAACTGAAGGAGGCAGGTTCTCCCACAGAGACTTTCTTTTCCCCCATGGGGCCAACATGTTTTCAGGCCTCCTGCCATCTCTCTATCAACTCTGTGGTCTTTTCCCCCGGTCCTAAATGAGAAGCATTGTGGTATAATCCTTGGGGCGCCCTTCCCCGTGCCACCGCTAATCATCAGACCCCTGCCAGTTTTATCATAATTAAAAGATCAAAGCAGTGATAAGAAGGACAGTCATACATCATTAAAGACTCACTGAGTGCATGCGTGCCTGCCTACATGAGTATGTGCTATATTAAATTTATAGTGATATTGACTACCGCAGTTCTCTCTTTGGAACAGGAGTGTGATAAGTTATCAGAGGCAAAGGTGCTCACACAATCTCTTAAACAAGATATTCTAATGTTGCCATTAACCCCTGGTCTACCGGTCACATTGCAGTTCAGAAGGAATCTGTGTAAACAGCCGTGTGTGAGTGGCCACTGCTTCCTAACCTGTCTTCACGTGTGTAGGTTGCTCTTACTTTGCGATGAGCTTTATTCTGTTCACTGATGGCTGTCTTTTGACCTATCCGCCAACCTACACACACACACACGCACACACACACACACACACACACACACACACACACACACACACACACACACACACACACACACACACACACACACACACACACACAGAGCGAGACACAGACCTGCATCCACTGGAAGATTAAGGTCAAAGAGGCATCCTCCCCTAGAAAGCAGTTTTGCATTGAGCGCAGTTTTCCTTCTAGCAATGTGCTTTTCATGCATAAGTATGGACTTAAAAGAATTCTTCCTCTACCACAGACATCCTTCCTAATGGAAAATGTCAGGCGTCTCCTCCAATATGGTGTCTTAGACCACAGACCCAGGATTTAAAGGCAATAATAGTCATTTGGATTTTTTTTTTCTTTAGTTGGAGCACATGTACTGAAACTTAATTATGCTCCATCTGTCTCCTCAACCATTTTGCTCTTAGTGGTGACATTATATTATACACTAATTACAGGTTTAGGCAGCTCCTTCTTTGCTGTTAGGAATAACAAGTAATGATTATCATCAGGTCTCCATACTTTATTCATCGCTGCAAATGTTGGAAGTTCAGTTTGAGGATGCTTTGTGCTTTCTGATTTTTTTTTTTTTTTTATGTTTTTTCTCCAACTTTTGAATGTCATTTTTCTTCTGCAGAGTACGGTGACTGTCTGTCTTTGAAAGTTCTCTTTCTCACTCTTTTTCTCTCTCACCCTCAACGTTCTAGCTCCCTCTCTAACACCCTCCCCAGAGGCAATAATAGACCTGTACTTAGCTGTTAAAACCTTGTCCGTTTTAAACTAAATGGCCCCCAGTGTCTCCCTGCCTGCTGTTGGGGCTTACGGCCAATGGGCCTTAAAATGACTTCATTTCCCATCTGCCTCCTGGGGGAGCTTTTAGTGAAGCTAAAAGCCAATCACAGGCCACAGAGAGTGAGTATCAGTGAAGCCTTGGGCTGGGAGACCCCAGAAGAATCAGAATCGCTTTAATCACCATGTGTCTTGGTTACATGCATAGTTGCAGTGCACTAATTGACCTGTTAACAGTATGTCCAGTGACTCTCTTTACTTTTTATGGTAACTTATTATCATTTATCATTTATAAGTTATTGTCATTGTTAGCATTGTTAGCATTTTGTTAAATGCTTAATCTTGCTAATTATGTTTGAAAAAATACTCTAGTACATGAAAAAGACACAGAAATCTCTTTTAGTCCTGTTAATTCTGTTGATTTGATTACTGTAGCCCAGCACCCAACCTCTAATGGGGAAAGATACGCTTGGTGTATTCACAGGTAGCCCTATTTACTATGCATACAGTTCGGCTTGAACAGACTGGCATTATGCTTAGTCCCTCATAGTTCATAACAGCAGTCTACATAGCTTAATTCATTCATTCACTCAAGATGACGTGAGCTAACACAGCTGCACTTAATTTGTTTTATCAGCAGTTTAGTTTTACTGCCACTGATTTTTATTATTTTCTCTCATTTGACCTTGGAATAAACAATTAGATGGTGGAATCCAATTAGTTACTTTTCATTCTATGCAGACGTTTGGCTTTAAAACAACAGCAAAGTGCTTTAATCCATGTTTTCAGTCTATAATATTTACTGACAGTGATTCTCTCATTGGCAGTATTGTTCCTGGCTCATATTTCTCCTCTTTTGGCAAGATTATCTTACGTGTAGTGTGCGTTTGTGTGTGTGCTTGCACATGTGTGTTTCCCTGTTTACTGTTCAGCAGCTGCTTGCTAGTCGGACGCCTTCCCCTTGGCTTTGTATATTGATGTGATGGAGTGGGAGGGTTGCTTTAAGGGGAGCTGTACTTGGCTCTTGCCCTCAAGGTCACTCTGCATACCACGATCGAAAGCCCTCAGAGGTTGACTCACTGAATCGTCAGTCTGAAAAGAAAGATGCATCGAGGACGGGATTAGTGGGTTGAACATGAATGGATGAGAGGTCGACACAAAATGGATCCGCTGAACAGAGATAACAGAGGGAAAGACGGATGAACTGTAGGTGGCATGACGTAAATGCAGACTATTCATCAGCGGGTTCAGAGGGCCACTGTAATGGAGTTAACCTTGACCCAACACTTACTCTATACCATCTAAAGCCATTGGGACAAATGTACCAGGCTTTAAACTGAATGTAAGTCATAAGATCAATAAGGGCTATGTGCTCTGGTAAGGAACAATATGGGATTTTACATAAATGTCTTTGAAAATCCAGTGACCTGTGCAATGATTTTCCCATCATCATTTTTTTCTGTTGCAGGACCATAGTGTTATTATTATTATTATTATTGTTGTTGTTGTTGTTGTTATTTTATTATTATCTTTTATTAATTATATCTGTTGTTGTTATTATGCACACACTGACACACATCAACACAGCCTGTACAGAAGCACTGACTCAGCTGTGGCATTTGTGTCTGTTTGTTTTGGCTTCAAACGCTGTTGACGTGACTGTTTTGCTGTTATTTAGAAACCGCTGAGCTAATGGGTGTATCCGTGTTGCACAGGCAACGTGCTTGGACATCACCTTTCAAACCCTGAGTATGTGTTTTCATCAGCACTTGAGTAAGTGGAGTGAAAGTGTTGTAAACTGAGCGAGAAGAACACTGTAAAGTGTCTCACCACCACTCCTCCTTGCTGTCATTTAAGTCCTCCAAAGCATCCCCAGTTAATAGGGTTGTATTAGTTAACAAGCCTGTGAAGTTCTCGTCAGCAACATTATCACAGCGACACACCGACACTAGCTGTTTTATCAGCCCTCTCTATGGCAGCACACAGCAGACAGCTTTGAAATTAGTAGCTCAGAGAGGGAGGCAAAGAGGGAGACAGCATTATTATACATTGCCAGCTGCTTCCAAACACCAATACCGATGTAGTGGTTGCTGTGCCGACACACACCGACACACGTGCACAGCAGTGTTACCTCCACAGTGGGCACCGCTACAGACCTTCTGAGGTGTGAAGTGTGCACAGGGTGCAGCCCTTCTCATTATTAACAGCAGTGTTGGTTTTGGCATCAAGAGAGCACAGGGCAGCATGGCTCAGCCAGCAGTCACAGTCACAGCAATTTACAGGTCTGTCAGAGAGAGAGGTCGACCAGAGGAGAGAATTAAAGAGCGTTAAGAGCTGTGAAATAGACTGTAGACTGGGAGAATGAGGATGATGAGGTGGATGTATGATGTGTTCGTGTTGACTTTACTGCAGGGCTTTTATTATGGGGATCTGAATGTGTTTGCTTTACTATGCAAGACTTGGCAGAAAACCACGAGCCTCGGATTGCGAGTTGGAGTTGATGTGTGTGTATTTATCGTGGTAAGTTGGAGATTTTTCAGAGTTTTCCAAGGTTTAGTGCCAGAGAGCCTAGCAAAAACCTGATAGCATCAGGATTTGTGCTTAGTGCCATGGTAATCTTGTTTTACGCTGTATTATTTTCTTACTCTGGCTTTCAAATGCAAGCTCTGATCTGTTACAGAAGTACTCGTTTTATTCTCAGGACAGTTTGTTGTTATGTATGAATGCACTCCTGTTTTTCACTGAGTGCTTGTGTTGGAGCGGCAGCGTCACCTGTAGACTCTCGGTAGAGGTCAGAGGTTTCTTAGACAGGAAGTGTCAGGAGGCCAGGCTGTTTAACCTCTGAACGGAAGTTGAACGGTTTGCAGCGTCAGGAGGAATAAATTCTGAATGTCAGTGCTGTTACACTCAGTAGTGTCAGACTGACCGCAGGGTCACTGTGGCCTCTTCTCTCATCTCAACTTCTCTTTCCACTCAGAACACAAAATTGAAATGAGGGTAGATAAAACAGCAGAGAGAAACTGTGCCATAAAAGTAGACTTCACAATCATTCTGTGGTCAGGAGTAATTTTGTTTTTTCACGGTCTTTCTTTCTTTTTATTCTGTCTTTTGCAGAAGGGATCCGTAACATGACCATGGACTCCAACTCCATGACGATGCCCATATCAGACCCCAACGCCTGGGCAACAGCCATGAACAACCTGGGGATGCCTCCCATGAGCATGACCGGACAGCCACTCCTACCAGGTACCACTTAACCTAAACTTCGCCGAAACTTAACCAAAACTGGAACCCACACAAGCCTTGAAATGACAGTAGGACTTGTTTTGATATCCCAATGGAGTGGAAACTTTTTATTTATTTATTTATTTATTTTAAACAATGAGGGGAGGGTGTGTTGTGTTGTTTTTTTTGTTTGTTTGTTTGTTTGTTTTTTGTCAGGCTGCCTCAGTTTATTTGAGTTCAGAAATGTGAAACATTGATAGTTCCATGTTAGTTATCAGGGGTTATTCATAAAACTCACCAGAGGGCCTAACAATATGCTGGTGGGTAAGACTGTGACAGCAGGCATTGTACCTGTTTATGAATGGGGATTATCGTCTCAGTTTTACTGCTTGTGGTATTTTGGCACCACCGCCCCCCTCTGATCATTTGCGTGCCCCTTTTACAAGCGTTTCAGCACACTGCTGCATTAAAAATACCATTGGCTCTGGCAGGGCGATATAGTTCCAATTTATGAAAATCTATAAAATTTGAATTGTGTGACACAGCCTCTTCCTTTATTATACAGAGTTATACTGGTGAGATCAGGGCCTTTGCAGTTACATATCTACTTTGTGATCTATTGTGCTTGCAAGTGGGTGTAGATGGTCAGGGGGACGTTAAATCTCCTATGCTTGTTTTGCATTTTGATTTTCATTGGCTCTCACCTGGGCTTCTGCAGACAATAATGTCACAGCAAAGTGTCTCTGCAGTGGTAGCTTCTGCCAAGGTAACTTTAAAATACATTGCTGCAGATGTTGTTCCGCGCAGAGCTGTTACTACTGAGTTTTATATGGGTACAGGCCATCATTTCTGCTGACAGTGCAAATTTCTAACACTGGTTACTCCCTAGCTCACTCCAGTGCCTACTTTTCATGATTTAGACAGTTTAACTATGTTGCTTAATTTCAAAGGAAAGTTTAGTTCCAAGTTTAAGTAGTAAAATAAAAAAAAAAAGTTATGTTTAGACTTTATATATATATATATATATATATATATATATATATATATATATATATATATATTGGACCTGAGGATCTCTACCTTTCCCAGTTGTGCCACCATTTGACTCTCTTCATATTAATCACATTATTAGTTTATCGCAGTTTTAATAAATGTATTTTTAAATGTATTTTAGAGGAAAAATGAGGAAAAACAAAGACAAGATGCAATATACTTTTAAACTGAACCATTTATTTCAACTTGGTTCTCATACACACCAGTTGACAAGTGCTGACCTAAATAATGACAAATGTCTGCTTTACACCAGGGTATTGGTGCAATATTGCTGCTTGAAGCCCCAGTCCAAAATTGGGTGCATTTTGGGGGAGTCCTGGTGGCTCACAGTGTAGAATGCCTACCATGTCATACTAATGCCAAGCCGCAGTGGCCTGGGATTGAATCAGCTCTCCTTGCTTTGCTTAGGTTTCGTCTCCCTCACATAGACCTGAAACTTGTTTGCATGGAAGTTATGTAATTGTTAATCATTATAAATTAATCTCTATAAATATATCTGCATATGAATGCATGAAGTTAAACAGTGTGTGTGGGGAACAAATTTCACCTGGACCTAAATTATCATTGTTTGTATATTGTGTGGAGAAATGTTTGACTCATGTAATTTAAAAAAAATGGAAACAGAAAGAGAGGCAAGCAGCCAGCAGGTACACTGAAGACCTGAAACACTGGCTTTTGCCCACAGAGGCTAAATCATAAGTTCCAAGACTGTGTAAGTATAAACATGAAATAATCAGGACTGTTACAGGCTCAAGACAGGAATTGGCTATATGGCAACAATCGCAGGAAGGAACGAAATAAATCAAGATTGGGCAGGACAGGAAAACAATTTCACTCCCGTGTGACCCTCTAACTGGGGTCAGCAGTTACATGCTTTGATTTTACCTGCTGGTACAACAGAAAGAATGGCAGCTCCTTGACAGTGCAGGGGGACTCTCACAGTCCCGCTGCGGCCAGCAACCTGCGTGAACTTGACTTGTCAGGTTAGCAGGAGAGGGCATGCTGCAGTGGTACATGGGATTTGATGTTGTAGATTCACAGCACAGCACATCCACCTTTTCTTATCTGACTTAAAGACGTTTGAATGCAACTTAAATCATATAACTAGAATGGTTAGTGAACACCATTCTTTTAAAATCAACTCACCAATTCTGTGGTTAGAGAGAATTGATTAACCATAGAGCACTGGGAATTTTTTTTTTCCTATACAGTATTGTCGTAACATCCAGAATATACTGGATTTCCATTGTGTGTTTCAGACATTCGGACTGACTGTATTGAAATGAACAGGCTGCGCTGAGATAGCAAGATGGAATTATAAGTCTATTATTAGTCGTAAGATGGCAGACACACAGCCACATGCACACTCACATTTACCCAGAGGCTCGCAGACAGAGGCTGGATTGACTCAATGCTGCTAGGTTGGATCAGTGACAAGACAGTAGAAGTTTTAGCCTCTAAACCTAAAGGCTGTGTGCTAAGTTAGTAAATCAAAACCTCTGAGAAGATCTCTCCAGGTGATGTCAATTATGCATGATCATTTTCTCATCCTCTATCTCTCATAACCAGTTACTTCCCAGCTTTTCCTATTGGCAGCTTAACATGGATGAAAATGCAGTCAGTCACAGTTTTAAAGTGTACCCGAGGCTCACTGTCTACTCGCAGGCTGTCTGTGCTCAGCATGCACCCTCAGCTGTCTTGAATCTTAACCTCTGCTCACCAGCTGTAACTTACAAATAATGCTGAATATAAATCCCTAATATTCAGCTCACCATTCAAATAGGATTGCATTTGGATCCTACTTCAAATCGTGAAGTAGTCATATTACAACAATGGCTACATCACACAGTATTAGCCATGTTAAACAAACAACTTTACTGGAAATCATTTTACGACTATATGCCATTGTTACAGGCACTTAACTTGAATGGAGTCAGATGCTCACTGGACTGTTTGCCATGTTCATTTGGCTGGCACAGAATAAATTGGCAATTATGGGTAGTTGCCATGGTGACAAAGCAAGTCAGTACAGCCGTAAAGTGTGTCACACTGTGACTGTGCAGAACTGTGCAGATATGTTGTGCTGTGCCTCTAAAACTGACTAAAATTACTGTGAACTTTTGAATGCATGTGTCCTACTGTGTTATACAAGCGGCTAGACAACTGTCAGAAATCAACCAAAATCTTACAGTAGTTATTACATTAACATGACATTATCAAAGACAGTCCTTCTTTGACTAGCTCCACTGGTCAACATCTGCAAACTAGCAAACCCAGCTGGAAAGCATCATCAAATACCTTCCCTTTTCTTCATGTAACCCCTTAAATGCTACAAACTGTTGTAGTTTAGTTGAACTTTAGTGGAGAAGAAAAGTATTTGTTAATTTTCAAATGGCTTTAAGCCACTGAAAACTAAGATTAACTCAACTATAACGATAACCAGTGATAACCAAGTCTTACCAAGTATAACCACTTCTACTCACCTGTGTACCTGCTTTGGTTTTTGCTGCAAAGCCAAGCTCTGTGGTCCTCCTTCACATCATCTGGAAGCCACATAAACAGATGTATCTTAATAAAAATTTGTGGGTTGGCGCACCTTTGAGACAGAGCTGAGCACCATGTCCACTGGACCGATGTAGTTTGATTGCTGTTGGTTTGATAACATTGGGTTAACAGCGGGTGGTATGAATGGAAAATCTGTGAGGCTTCATTGATTTGGTGTATTTATCCAATGTCATCTCAACCTCAGGCAGTGTTTATTATATGATGTTCAGCTACTACATTCTACTGTGCATCTAAAATATTAAGTTCAGCCTTACCAGTTCCTTCATCATCTATAACATTAGGCTCAGCAGCACCCTCCCACTCTCCATCTATGAAAAGTTATTCTGCCATGTCTTTTCTCTCTCTTCAGAACGGCTTTCCCTAAAGCCTTTTTATAAATCATTTCCCATTTCTTAGCTGAAATGCACTTTCATATTTGAAATATGCCAGGCCTGACTCTGTGTGTGTGTCTGTGTGTGTGTGTGTGTGTGTGTGTTGTGTGCATGCATGCGTGCGTGTGCGTACACACTTGCAGGCACCAAGTCAAGTCCTCCAAGTACATTTATGGGAGAAATCCTAAGGGATACATACACACACACACATGCACGCACACACACACATGCACAGAGAGGTCTGGCATATTATTTCAAATATGAAAGATAAAAGCCATTCTTCTAAGGAGAGAGAAAAGGCTCACTAATGGCAGAAGAACTCCTCACCAAGGGGGAGTGGAGCAGTGGTCTTGCACCTAGTGTTAGAGATGACGAGTGGAGAGTGAACATACACCTGCACTCAACAGTCCATATTTCAGATGAAGTGTGTGTGGAGGGTGCTACTGCCTCCTACGGAAATTTTCCACTTGAATTTCATTTGCCTTACTTACCTGCTCTCAGACTCAGCAGAGGCCCTGCCTGCTCTCCTCTAGAGAGAATCATACTTAAAATCATCTGTATATAGTAGTTGGTTTTGAGCTGTGTTGATGTGATAAGAAGGGATACTGGTGACAGAGACAGAGTAAGAAGCCTTGATCCATCTGTGAAAGAATAGATAAAGCCTCACTTGGGGTAATGTGTCTTCATTTAAGCACTTGGGTGGCAGGAGTGGTTTCATAAGGGCGGTGTATCGGGAAGAAGGGAGGGGAGTTGGGTCCATAGGGACAGCTGTGTCCCCCCTCATGCAGTACATCACCTTGAAAAACAGCTGCTTTCCCCCTTTTCTTCCCTCATCCTCTCTCCTGATCCCCCCTTCGCCATCATCCCAAATTACCCAACATCTCCATTAATGTCTCATTACAGCTGAGTCAGACACTGTAACCCCCGGCCGCATTAGAACGCATGCTGTTCATCTGTTTTTCACAGTGCTGAGCTGTTTTACACATTTAGCCTACACTCAGTCAAATTGAAATGCTCATCTTGGCTCAAACACTACAGGCCAAAACTGTGTAGAAAACCCAGCAGCTGATGAGTAATGTAATTGATAGCTGATTCCCTGTTAATGAAGGCAGTACAATAGTTTCATCTGAGCTCATTTGAAGTTGAACTCCATGGGCACCCAAACAGGTGTTTTCAGTTTTGTCTTCTTATGTCTGTCTGGGAGTTTATAGACCACTTGACTGACATGTCACTGCCTCTGCTATGACTGTTCTTTTGTCTGTGCTCCTGTTAGGGCGGACAGCTTTATCTTTATCACTGGATACTGAGTTGACCTTGATCAAAGCTGACCTCATCTTGGCGCAGGCAACATCAATCTGAGTTGAGGTCTTATCAGCTAACCTAACAGAAAACACCCACGTTGGTCCTGAGGGACTTTACATTTGCATCTCATGCATGAAGCAAACACCCTTGTCTACTAAGCAGAAGCACAACAGTAGAATACCTTAAAGGATAGGGTCAGTATTTTTCAGCTCAGCTCATATTAAAATGTCCATTCACATCATTTATAATGGTAAATATCACATAGTAACGAGAAACTGTGACCACTCAGTCAGTGTTTTCCCAAGCCGGAGGTAGAGTTGGACCCTGCGCTGAAATTGACGCAGGATTAGCCGAGTAGCAGAACAGTGTGGATGTATACAAGGCAATGTATTAAATGTAGTAAATGCTAAATGAAAATCTGTTAAAGAGCAGGATGTACGACCATTTTTTTCAGAGGACAAATTTGACATTTTTGACTATACTCTAATTTTTCTGTTTTCAAAATGGACATGTATAATATTTTGTATGCCAACAGCGAATGCTCTATTTGACTGTTTTGAAGGCGAGCAATCACTGTTTACAGTCTCAAAGGTCTTTACATACCCGCAAGTTTGACTGACTGAAGCTTCAACAAAATATTAAGTTTCAAGTAAATAAAGCCAGCATTTAGGTTCAACTATGTGTGATCATAAATGATGGGAACTGACAATTTAATATACCCTGGGCTGAGAAATACACAACTAATCTTTAACTTCTTCTATCACCAAGTAAATAAGAAGAAGTTAAAAAAAAAAATCCTCTGTCTTTGGATTATTTAATGCAGAGAAATACAAGTTTAGAGCTAGACAGAAATAGAAGAAATGGGTCAGGTGCTTCTGAAGTGCTTAACAAAGAGATGAATTTTCAAGATACAACAGAAGATAGGGGGAGAGGCTCTGTTCAGCTTTTGGGGAGCAAGAAAGGCAAGGAGATGAATACATGGAAAGGGGATGCTTGCACCAGACATAGTAGCAACAGACAGAATGATTCACTAACCACCAGGAGAGGATCAAGAGAGCAACTGCACATTATGATAAAGAGAGTCAAGATTTCAAAACAAACTCAACAGATGTGGCTGAGTCAGAGGTAACAAAGAAATAAGTCACTTTTTCACCCAAAGGGAGAAAGGAAACATACTTCTGATATGTAAAAATCAGAAATATGTTTTATCATCCCACCACACTCTAAAGGTATTTTACATACATTATTCAGAGTAATATAATTTCCGCCCATGCTTTTGTGCTTCAGTTAAACAAGGAGAATGTTCCTTGTCAAAACCCAGGAGGGATGGGTAAGAGATCCACGAGTGCTCTCTCTCCTCCTGCCCCCGCTGTTTCTGCCTTTCTTTAACAATTTATGAGGAGTAAGAAGCTCAAAGTTGACCACTAACAGCAGCCTAATGTATGAATGGGAATTCTCTTTCAGAACCATTCATCTGAGTGTTAGATGTTCACTCCATGTTAAACATGACCTCTGCTCACCTCTTTTTTTTTTTTTTTTTAATTCTTATTCATGCCTAAGATTCTGTCGACATTGGGGGAAACAGTCGAGCAATCTAGGGCAGGGCTTTTCAAACTTTTCCATGTTCCAGACCCCCATATTGATTTTCACTGAGCCGTGGCCACCCATGTGAAGTGATTTTGCTCCTGTGACCCTGAAATGTAAAGATAATTTGGTTTGACAAATGAGAACACAGACAAATACGTTCAAAGTGGTGAGACTAAAACATCTCGTTAAAATAATCGCTCATGCAGTTTTTTGTATTGTAGCAATTTGTTGTAATTTAAATTGTTTGAAATTGAAAGTACACTATGTAAAATTGCCCAGGCTTGATTTAAGTAGGAACCTTTTTAGACTCAGCTAACAAATAAAATTGTGTAATTTATCTGTGAGTCATGCTTCTGATGATAACCGTATAGAATCATCCATCAAATTGCATGCCTAGCCCATGTTTTTTTCAGCTGAGTCTAAAGGGTCTTCATTTAAATCAGCCCTAATTTGCTTCATGCCGCTTTACACTACTACTCATTTTGCTGAGGACCCTCTGGACCCACTGTAGGGTTTTGTGATCTCATACGTACACACACACACACACACACACACACACACACACACACACACACACACACACACACACACACACACACACACAAATAAACACAGTTTTGGACACAAACAATCACATATAGTCAGACGCAGTCCAGTGCTGTCATGCTGCCTTTGTTACCAGCACAGCTTGTGCTGTTGCGGTAATCCAGGTGGATTAGTTATTGATTCCCCATCATGACTGAACATCATCCTCCTCTCTTTTTTATTTTGCCAGTAAACAGCTGGAGAGAATTCCCTACATCACTCTCTTTGTCCCTTTCTACCTCATCTGTGTGTATGTGTGTGTTGTCTGAGTGTGTTTAAACAGTGTTTCATGTGTCCATTTCAGACCCATTCAATAAAAGAGCCTGCCTCTCCTGAAATGCTTCAATTATAACATTAGAGGTTGCCTCTATTTCATCCACTGTGTGCCAGGAATGTGTTTCTCCACCAATGAGTCTCTCCCTGCTCTCAGCCAAGTGGATTTATGCAGACAGACAGCTGGATAAACAGTCCAGTATGGACAAAGGCTTTGAATCTCTGCAGCCTTGAAAAGCCTGGTTTACATCTGCAGTGATGACAGTGTTATTTCTATAGATGGACTGAACAGTGGTTCTGTATGCTCCACTGTTATTAGTACATGTTTGTATTAGTGCACTGTTTGGATGAAGGTGAGAATTGCCTTGTTCTGTTTTGTCCTGTTGAATAAAAGACTGCATTGTATTATTTCTGAACAGAGATTTTATTCCAAGGCTATATCTGTGAATAGTTTATTGATCGTGTATTGTGGCAAACATAATAGTTGACCATAAGCATCAGTGAAAATAGGTTTTGTGTTCTACCTGAATCATTATCGTCATCATTATCAATTTTGTCATTATCGTTATCCATGACTGTGAATAGAGGCTACTCTCTGCAGAATGTGTGCACAGCCTCATAACACATTGGCTCACGGAGGGTCATAGAGCTCTGTAAGATTTGTAATGCCCACAGATAACAGTCAGTAAGGTAAACCTCTTCCAGCCTTGGTCCTTCCTGCCGTTTTAAACAGATCTTACTTCAGACAGCCATCATGGAGAACCAGTTAAAACCTGAAATTTGATGATAGTGTTCTTGTTTTGTTTTGTTTTGTTTTTGCATATCTACTGCAAACTAGGCCTACATGTTTGTTCAAATACAGCAAGCACATCAGAACAGAATGTCAATAGATATGTTGAAATGTAATTTATGTTGTATTGACATTCTTCTGAACTCTTGTTGATATCTAACGTATATATCTATTGAGATTCAGTTGAATATCTATAAGGGACTATCCAACGAAAGCGTGACTGAAATTTGTTTTGGTAAGCCAACTGAGTGTTTCAAGCCATGCTGAGTGCAAGGGGTTATCAGCCAGCTAAACATCATGTGTGAAACAAAATGAAACATTTGAATATAGATTCTGACAAATACTGGTCACGGAAATTTGGTCCTGTATCATTACGGAGACGTGGAGAGATCATGACACACAGTGGTTGGCGAATGATGTTGAAGCTCTGGTTAGTAAAATCACAACAACGGTATGAGCCTTGGGATTGGAGTGAAAATGGCAGTAGTAACTAAAATCAACATCTGGTTTCAACATCTTTTGAAAACTGATGGAGGCAGAGAGAGTATGTCCCACTCCATGAGCATTCAGCATGCATTTCCATAACCGTCATCAGTGTTCTTTCGAGCATATCCAGAGAGCAAGTGGAACCAGATGGAACGCTGTAGAGTTCCTCCTCTGTATTTCTCTGAGACCGCCCCAAAAGCCATTGATGATTCAAGACACGTGACAGTGTGTTGCATGCATTTTATATGACCTGGATGGATTTATAGAGCCCGAGAGCTGTATCTCTAGCTGTTGTATCATTTCATATACTGTATGTTCAGCCAACTCCTCAAAAGCTACACAGCATGAGGAGCCTCGAAACCTAATCTGCATTTCAGTGAAAGTCATTTTAGTGATCTGCAAAGTAAAAGGGAAAAAAAATGCTAATGCTGGTTTTGGTTTTAGCAGATAATATTTTGTGTTCAAATCTGATCTTGAAAACTAAAAGAATAATTTTGTCTCACCAAAAAAACAAAACAAAAACAAACTAAACAAACAAAATGCCTACTGTAGCAGCACAGCCTCGCCAGCCAAGTACGGACGACTTTGGGAGCTAACAAAAGATGCTGCCGTGCCACACAAACACACACACCCCACTGTTTACTGTAGAAATAATTCAACTTTTCATACACATGCATTTCAAGTTTTATCTGAATTCATTTTCACTTTTCACTCATGCACACACACACGCACACACACACACACAAACACTCTGAAGTATAGATAAGGATGCTCAAGGGACCAAGGACTGTTCCCTGAATAAACAACCACTCTTCTGTCTGCTGCTGCCCACTTGTCCTACGCTTGCCACAAACTCCTCCGCCACTGCAAGACACACACACATGCACATACAAACACACCAGAGCACACTGGAATATATAAAAACTCAGTGTCATGCTTTTTGGCAAATCAGCCAAACAGTACTCCATACAGGAATTTACACGGTACAAAACCGCCACCGATATGAGTTAGAGTCTTCCCATTCTCACATATTAGCTCACCTGGATTAACATTAGGAAATACATTAGCTGACAGTTATTCCTTTGCCGTAAGCATTTTCCCATGCTTGGGCTGAATGCTGTGTCCTTTACTGCTGACTGCTCAAGAGCTGCACTGGTGAGATGCCAGAGGTTTTTGGCTGTGTGTAGGCGGACAGAGGGGTGAGACAAAGACTCCTCACTTCGGAGAGACGTCTGGCAGAAAATGCTGCAGTAGCTACAGGGCCACTGAAATGGGACTTTCTGACAGTTCGTATCGGCGGCAGATATAGGTTAGATGATACGCTAGATACTTTTTAAAAGCAAGATCTGTAATAGAGATTTCAGCAGGGAGGTGTCATATAAAGAAGAGAGATTTTGGAAAGCAGCACAAGGACATAGATATTTATTTAGATGTAATGGAAATGTAAGGTGGAAGAAACAAATCCTGAGTTTGCACAGAAGGGTTTTTTTGTCTAAACTTTTAGGATGCATATAGTAGAAAAAGCCACAGATTTCTGGATGTTGCAGAAATGTTTCTGTTACAGAAATGGAGTGGATAACATCCATATGAAAATGCAAAAAGGGAGATTCTTGGCAGAGATCGAAAGAGGCAGATTTCAGCCTCTGGTGGGGTTCCAGGTACCATGGCTAGTTCGCCTCATTAGAGAATATTACCCAGCATGCTTCACAGCAGCTTCTTATGTCCCCCTCCAACCTCCACCCACCGCTGACTCTGCTGGGAGGGACGTTTACCCTGGAAGTCACAGAGGAGAGGGAAAAGGGAGTGGAGAGGAGTGTGACATTAATAGCCAGGAGCTTCACACAATCAAATGTCAGTTATTTTATTCTTCTCTGCACCTCTTGATTGATGGGCAGCTCCAAATGTAATTACCTTCAACAAACCCCCGGGAAACAGATTGTTCAACATCAAAAAGGACAGGACAGGGAAGAATAAGAGGGAGAGGGAAAGAGAGAATGAGTGTAATAACCTTAGAGGCCATCTTTGTGTGTGTGTGTATATGTGTCTCTCTATGCAGGCACATGCACACATGCATGTTACAAAGAAGAGATATTTGCCAGGAGACCTTGTGGATTTAAATTTTACAGCATGGAAAAGAATAGAGACTAAAGCTTGCAGCGGAGCACAGTAGAAAGGATAAGACAGAGCTGTGTGGCCATATGTGGGTGGACACAAGCCCAGAAGGTTTCTTTTGTTGTTAAGAGGACCATCGTGCCCTCTGAATCTCTCCATGGAGTTTCAGACTACTGACTCAAAGAGACCTGCTTACCCTTTTCACACTGCTTTGCACTGCATTCTGGCTCATTATATTTCTGTTAAAGGCTTATTCATGATAAACTGTTTAATGTGTATCATTTGATTAACTGAGAATACGTGTGCCTAAAAAGAGATTGTAGAAAAGCCGAATGGAAATGGAAAGCCGCTTAACTCCATGTTCACCTTGTATATTAAAAAAAAATGCATGAAAAAAGTATTATTTGGAAGTTAAATGCAAAAGCACACCTCACTGAAGAATCGTTGGAATTAAAGGCTATTTTCCACAAATGCTGTCCACAGTGCCAGTATTGAGCCTTCTTCCGAGAGATGCCGAAGAATTTTTATTCTTTGTTAGGCAATTTTAGAGCGCAGATCACAACAACCACTAATGATATAGCTGCCTCAACTCAGATTACTGGATCTTTTGATTCATTTACTGTTGTTGATGTTGTCTCTGCAGATTCATTAGTCAAGGCCACAGCCAAGATGAATCCCTCTGTGTCCTTGATATTGTACCCATTACATTTTACAGGAAATCTTGGAACTTGTTAAAATGGCACCTCCTAAGGTGATAAACAACTTGCTGTTTGGTGGCTGATGGAGAGAAATCCTCCCCTTTTATTTCTCCTAGAGCTCACTGGTTGACCACATCTCCCATATGAGCATTTAAAACACTGGGCAGCCTTTCTCTGATGCTTTGGGGAGTCCAAGTCATCGTTGGCAAAATGGCAATAGCTACCTGTGGTGCTTACTCTTGGTTTAATCCTTTTCTCAACATATGCTACCCTTGGGTCTTTTAATTCACAAAAATAATATTACACTCCATTGTTAGACTGATAATACCTGGTTGTACCTCTTTGTAAAACCAAGTGAATCAAGCAGTTGACCATTTTGCATAACGTTTCTGTCCAGTATCTGGATATAAAAAGCATGTGTCTTTAATTTCTATGACCTGAAGTTATTTTTGCTTGTGCCTCACTCCATCTTAGCCCACTCTTATGTTGGTGTGCTCACATGACCTTATTTGTAATACTTGATTGTACCTTAGGCGCAACGGCTGATAAGGATCAACCTGGGTCCAAATATTGAAATACACATTTTGATTAAGACAGGAATTAGTTATCATAACCACAGTGGGCAGTGATACGCTGTTTCCAGCTGTTTGTGAACTGATGAGTGGACTATTTCAAGCCATGTACATCATCCATCCCTTTAGCCGTTGTTATTATTGTTAGTACGATTCACTTCATGAAGCTGCTGGTGGGTGGGTTTTCAAGCGAGAAGGGTCAACCCTTCATAGGCATCCCATTAGCCTATTGTTGTTGAGACCAACAGTGTGTTTATAAGTAATTGGGCAATGCTGGGAGTTAGAGATAAGTATAAACATGGGCGCCTTTGTTGGGTGGATGAGGATGGTGGTGGTGCAGGGATGCCTGAATTTGCTGTTGAGCTTTCAGGACATGTTGTGTGCTTGATTCAATGAAACATCTGTCAGGGGAATGCACCAGTAACATGCCCACACACAGTCAACGTGCTAACACCTTCAGTGCTTAGTGAATTTCGCTGCCTGTCTGGGCTCTGTAGATTTATTACAGCGTAGCGTGATGCCTTCCATGGTACCCTTTGTGGGTTCATGTATCATTGCTTTGACATCTGAGCTGGCATGTATGGATGTTCACCTTGGAATATGGCATAAAGGACTGTCACATGACACCCTGAGTATTAGTAGTACTCATATATTTTCACACTGCAGCAATCTTGGAGCCATTTTTGACTCCTGTCTGGAGCAAACGTGTTAAGAAAGCAGTGTAGTTTCATTTTCTACATCTCTTTTGTATTTTCATCAACTGGAAACTATGATCAGTGCTTTCATTTCATCATTCCTTCACTCCCTGTGCACCTGTCATACCCAGCAGAATATATCCCGATTATAGTTAGTCCAAAATGCCATAGGCAGACGTCTGCCAAGAGCCAAGAATGGACTGCATATTACCCTAATTGAGCTTCACGTATTTGGCTACAAGTGCAATTCAGGAGAGGGAATGACACGATAAATGTCCCAGGTCAGATTACACGGTGTGCACCTCAGTTAACTGAGCCACCAGGGCCAATGCAGTCTGACATATTTGGGCAGTGCTCTTTTGGTCATTCCACAGTTGAGGCTGAAGAATAATTGAGCTTTCTCCATCAAGGCCCATAAGCGCTGGAATGAACTGCCTGATGAGATCAGGATAATCAACTCAGTGTCCCCCTTTGGAGTACTTATTATGTGCTTTTTCAGATTGGGTTTCTAAAAATTCTAATCAACCACCACCACGCTCTTTCAAATGTAATCTGTACTCAGTCATTAATATTGCAGCAAGATAAAATAAAATCAGACTCCAAAGGGAACACAGCAGCCCAATCTCCCTCCCTAGAAAGTGAAGATAGCCACAGTTTTGGCTTCAGATCAGATACAGTTTTCTGATGTGTGTGTTCATCTGTGTGTACCTGCCTCAGCTGTAATGAACAACATTTATAGCAAGTCCAGCTGACTGTGTGCATTTTTGTATGTGGGTGTACTGTGTCTGTACCACATAAATCTTAATGTCAAACCTAAATAATGAGCGTGCATGCTTATACTTTATGTGTATTTCATTGTCATATGGGAAAAGTATTTTTTTCATTTGTGATGTATCCATATCCCAACCTATACCCAACCTATGTATACTTTATATCCCTCCCTGTCTCTCACCCCTCATCCTCTTACACTTGTGTACATACACACATATATACGCACACGCACACACAGGCACTCAGTTTTGTTTTGCTTTTGCTCGTATTTGTTCATGTTTTCTGGTTTGTTGCTTACATGTTTTATTAATCTTGTATTAACACTTTTTAAGTTCTCTGAAAGTAAAGGTTACTATTATCATGAATTTCCCTTTAAGCCGGTTATGTGTTTACGTGCAGCAATTCTCAAGCACTAAGACAGAATACTGGAGTATCCTCACTAATTCTGGAGTATTAATATGCATGAAGAAGACACACTGAAGACTGAAGGCCAAAGAAGTGGACCACTGAGGGAGGGGAGCAGGGTCTGTTAGTGATGAAACATGGCCTCAGGTCTGAGGCTCCATTGTTGAAAGTGAAGATGAGAGAACTCTGCTGCAGCTGAAAATCCTTAGGAAGAAGTAAATAATCTCTGTTATTACACACAGCTCTGCTGCACGCTTGCTTCAGGCCTCCGGCTCTTAATGGATGAGGATAAACACACAGGCACAAACACACGCGCGCGCGCACACACACACACACACACACACACACACACACACACACACACACATACACCAGGGGAAACATGAGCAGCACTGCAGTGAAATTGCACCAGCCATGCCCTGATGTAACCAGATCTTTTCTCCAAGTGAGCTTGAAACCAGTTTGCTTTCTATCAATGCAAAACACATGAACTCACAAGAATGTTTCCTAGTTTTGCTCCTGGAACAATAAAGCATAGACTAGGCAGCGGATGGAGTATATCCAGGAATACCGTTTCCAAGATATTTTCAATAGAGCAGCCTATAAATGCTATGGATTAAGTCTTGTAATCAAAGCCTCCAGGAGAAAGGTTTTGCAATCAAGGATTTTGTGATTTTGCAATTGCAGTAATTTACGCAATTTCAACCAATCCCCATGAAATTTTTGAGAGTCTGCAGTTTTGTCCAATCATCACAAGATTCCCACATCATAAGGGTATGATTATATGGGGCACCCTTTGGAATGCAGCACCAGAGATATGCTTCTCCTCCAGACTAGGTGCATCACTTTCAGACACAGCATGTTTTCAGGGGCTTCCCTGGCTGCTCCAATTTGCAGTTTAGACACATCACCTTGAGTGGCCTTATTTTCCTGATGAGAGTTTAACTACATCTTGGCTATAAAATAGGCTATTAATCCTCATTTTTAAGCACAAGCACAAGTGCTTAAAAAAGTGCTCCAGCTGCCTTGTGTCTATTTTTATTTTCAGCTATGCTATCCATGTTAGCTACATAGCTAACCGGGATAACATAAGCATCTATATTAATGGACTGATATAATGAGGTCTTTGCTGTGTTTACTGTGAGTTTCAACTCCTGTTTTATTCTTACTGGAATTACATTATATTAAATTTGTAATGAATTTCACTTTGATGTTTCACATCACATTGCATTGCAGTTTTTGAGAAAAGCTATTATGAAACCAAGTATTTTAGGCCACAGTCATACCAACAAACAACTCTTCAAAATCCAAGAGGGACCATCTCATGTCTTGTTGTATTTGTTTCTTTGTTCAATGTCCTTAATCTTTTATGTGTGAGGTGACTGGCATCCAGGATTGCCACTGCAGTACCCTCCCATCTTCCCTCCACCCTCTCTTATCTTTCCTCCTGCTATCCGTCTTCCCCGCCTTCACTTCACTGGGCAGGAGAAGTCATCAGTCGCCCTGGCAACCAGGGTCTTCCTTATCACCTGCTTCCCCTCACTCTGACACCTGGTTAGAGACTGATGGTGAGGTCATCAGTACAAGACTGAGTGCGCCATACAGGCTTCTACGTATTTCCCTCGTAGTTCGGCCAGCTACGTAATATGTCTTGTTGGACTATTTTTTTCTCTCTTTGTGGCATCTGTTTCTCTTCCCCCATTTCTGTTCTGCTTCAGCTAGCCTTATCACTTCCTTTCCCCATTTGTCACACTCTCTCATTCCCCATGGACCTATTCCCAGTCTTCTGTAAGACACATACTGTATTTCCTTATTCTCTTCCAGTAAGTGTCATTAAATTCAGTCATTTTTCACTAATACTAGATTTGGACAAATCACTTATGGAAGCATACACTATCTACTTTCAATTAACGGCATGTAATATAAAACACACTCAGCCCTATTTTCTCCTAAAAGGTCATTCTTGCAATGAAGTATCAGAAGAGTTCTAAAATGTTTGTTTTATTATTTTCCATTCTGTTCGCAATATCTTGTACATATGAATATGTAAACATACATAGCGAAATTTATAATCGGGAACCTAAGAAGACGAAGCTGCAATTTGAAATTGTTAAATGTAAGTTAAATGTAAAATTTCAAATTCTAATAAAAAATGAAAATTCAAATAGAAATTTAAAAACCATGCAATCACAGAAAGTGATAAATTCAGAAGTTAAATTTTTCATGTTTCTCTCTCCCACTATACACTGTTTCGCTCCTTCGTTATGTATAACTCCCCCTAGTGCCTGCCAGGTGTCACTGTATGCACCCATTCTTGGCCTTGCCCTCTTATGGTGTCATTTGATTGAAGTACATTTACATGTATACATCAGTAACTGAAAATGGCAAACAATTAAAAAATAAAAATGGGAAAGAGAAATACATTTTTTTTTGAAAAACTCATCCAATTTTCTAATTTACAATATTGTCTAGGCTTGTACTTAATTTTGTTTGATCACTCTTTCTTTGCAATATTCCCCTCAACAGAATGTCACTAGAAATATAAGTTAAAAATCGACAAGAGGTCAGGAGAATGCCAGCAGCCATAAATTATATTTCAGCAACATATTTATTTAGCTGTTGACATTCGCTTCTATCTGTTTGCAGAATTTTAACAAACATGTTGGCCTGGCTGATATTATTGCTGGGCATCTGCTTTTTTATTATTATTATTTTGTTATTATTATTATTATTATGAAACCCGCACGATTTCTGTGCGAGATACACCCAAGGGGTTAAAGGTTAGTGATTAAGTTTGGACTAATGTCAGGCATTTTTTAGTGAACAAGAATTTCTATGACCAATCACTGTGCCCAGAACTCTGGTGGGATCCATAATAACACCTTACAGACATGTTGTTGAAATGTAATTCATGGCTTACTGATGCTGCGCTGACCTTTTGTTGATATTTAATGTTCTTGTTGAATATCTATAGGGGACTATCCAAAGAAAGTGTTACCATTTGTTTTTTGTATGTGATTTCTGAATTTTCTGTTTGCCTCTTAATGTTTGTTCTTAATGTCATGTTTCAGATTAAATACTTAATTCAATTGCAGTTTCATCTTTTTTGTTTCTGATTTTTCCATTTATAATTAAATTTTCACATATACATTTTCTCTGTGGAATTATTCCATGCAGAATAGTAAATAATTTATCATTTAGCAATTCTATTTTAATCTTACTTTAATCTTCCTTGTTCTTCAAAGAGTCAGTCGCAAAGGCAGTAATTATTAATGTCTCTCAGTAGTATGGCATATCCATGGCATATATATCTGGTGTTTTAGTTTAATTTGTTAAAATTATATTCTTGGTAATGTGTGATTTCCAGTAAATCGCTTTTGATCCCTGGTGAGCACACACATCCACAAATTCAAGTCCACAGTCCTCTGCAGGTGATGTTGCGGCACATACAGCAGAACAATCAACAAGCTGTGTGCTGAAAGTTGATGTGTGTGTGCAAGTGAATGTACATTTACAGTACATATGGATGCCAAAGTGAGCGTGTGTGAACATTTAGGAATATTTCTCCAGCTGCAGTGGGTATCAGTATTGTGAATAAAGCTGCCGTGTTGTGTACAGTAGGTTTTAGTGCCGACTGCTGAAACATCTATAAGGTTATTCATAAGGTTGTTAGGTTACCATTCACACAGCGGGGTGGCAAAGAGAGGGAGGGAGAAAGAGAGAGTGAGTAAAAACTTGTTTATGCATGTGGTTTGTCAGATGATTTATTCATGAATGGCTGTGTTTCTTCGTTATGTATGGGCTGCTTGTGTCTCAATGGTTTTGATAGAAGAAGTCATGCAGGATGAAGTGTGCAATGTTGAATGGAAGTTCAAAAGATTTACACTACAATGGGTCCAAATGATGGCTGACCAAGGGTTACCTGCTACAAACTGTATGTGTTAATACCTTGCCAGGAATTAATTTTATATCCTCACCCACGTTTCTCTCCTTCCGCCAGATTTCGACCCAAACCTTGGCATGATGACTGGCATTGCCCCCATGAACCCCATGATGCCTGGCCTGGGCATGGTGCCCCCGCCCCTCTCCCAGGATGTGCCCATTGTCAAGGAGATCATCCACTGCAAGAGCTGCACCCTGTTCCCCCCCAACCCTAGTAAGTCCCAACATTACAGTGCTTTTCTTCTAGTCCCTGATAGGAGCTTGAAATGGCTTCCAAGCCTAATGGGACCTGACTGTTCCTGCCTGGGTGAATTGGGCTCAAACAGGACAGAAATTTCAAATAAATGGGCTGGGTTGGGTCAGATTTTTAGCCTCACGTTTCAGATTTGGTGTTTTCCTCACTTTTTAGCTTTTAATGGATACTGGATTTAGTTTTTTTGATGTATTTGACTGATACCAGCTAATGTTAAATTTAGACTTTATATCTATTCATCCATTTTCTTCTCAAGGCAACTTGCAGTGTGTAGACTACAGTAAATGAGTAGCCTGAAAATAAATTTTCACAGTATAAATGTTGGGTTTTATCAAGGGTTTGGCTGGTGATGGTCAGGTTCAGGTCATGTCCAGACAGAATTTTCTTGGGCTTTAGTCGGTGTTGTTTTCAACATTTGTTTCTGGTTGGAGGCTTGGGTTGGACCCAGACAAAATATTCTTGTGTTCAAAATATCAGGACTGTTCATGACCTGTTCACTTTTCATCAGATCAGAGAAAATGGAGAGGGAAAGAGGCAGATGAGTTGGGGTTGGGGAGGAGTTCAACATGTCTGTGTAACTGGAAAAGTCACCTTTGTAAATACCTGAGATTGTGTTGTTCTTAGATTGCCCGGCCAAAGAATTTGTCTAAATTTCAGTTCAGTTCAAGCCTTATATTCCTATAAAGTTTGAGTTTGATTTTACAGGCAACTTTGACAGTCAAAACTCAACAATAACAACTTCTTGTAAAAACAATAAAGTGACACAATGCAAGAAAAATGTTGACAATCAATAACAAAACCATGCTTAAAAGACCATTCCAGCCTCCGCTTCAGGTTTTGGCCTATATACCACACTCCACTCATACACCACAACAATTTTCCAAAGCATACCATACTGGCTTAGGTTTTTGAATGCATTACTTACCTCCTGCCTCTCAGGCTGCCATCCGTTTCTATTCATTTCGTTATGGTACAAAAATCAACTTGCAGAGACTTGAACTTTGCTTGAGATAGGCAACCGGTCAGTGAACATCCTGTCACTATTAATGTATGTCCAATTTACTTTATCATTCCACACATTGATTGGAGAAGTCTGGCGGTATGTTCACATGCTGTTAGAAAGCTCCCAACATCGGGGACCTCTACAGTAAGTCAGCTATGAAACATCACTGTATTTGCATTTTGATGGAAAATAAAAATGAAAATACAGACAAACAATAAACAAAATTTTAAAAAATGGATATTGTGGAAAACATGATGTGAGTTTGGCGGCTTCTTTCTTTAAAAAAAAAAAAGTCTGGATACCAAGTAGGATTTTTTACTTACCCATTACCTGTTTGAAGTTCACTTCTCTGCAAGTTGTTTTTTGTACAATAACAAAATAAATGCATGAAATGTAGTATGTGGGCTAAACCTCAAATAGAAACTGGCCCTTATTGCCCTTTAATGTAGATAGCATTTGACCTAAACGTATACATAGGTCATTTAGAGTAGACTGTAGTTGTCAGCAGTTATTAACATAGTGCAAAACAGTCGAGATCGAGAAGAGATCTAGTACACACATTGTTTATATTTATCTCACCTCTACCTTCCAATTATCCAGAGTTAGAACAGAGAGACGTGGCAGGGGTCCCACCTTCCCCTTTAAGATCTTTTGCCAGAGAAGTTTCTGCCTGAGGACTTTTTTTCAAAGTCATCTCACATGTCAGCTTCAAGGTGAACTAAAGCAAAAGCTCACCACACTACAGTTTGGGAGTTCACAGTCCTCTCACAGAACAAAACATACACGCGCACATCCTCTTCGGCAAATGCCTGCTTTCTTTATATGTTTGATCCTGCATATAACATGCTTGTGTATTAGTGGAGTGCATTTCTGCTCAGTGGAGATCATTACTTTCACTCTGTGATGCAGAGAGGAAAGCTGATTAAAAGTTTTACTAAACTTAAGAGACTCTTTCTAAGTAGTCCTCATGGACAAAGGTAGAAAAATGAACAAGAGGATAATTTGTGGAAGGGCACATCTAAACCCTGAGGCTGAAAGAGGTATCGACTTGTCAGGAACTCATCACAACAACATAAGATCCTGTCATAATTACTTACTTTGCAATGCAAGTATAACTTTTTCCTTTGCTGTGGGCTTGTCTGCACTGGTATGTGTCTGCATGCTTCTGAAAACAGGCTTCATGGTTATTAAGTCAAATTTAAAGCCAAGTCAGAGATGCAAAGCTCAATTTGCAATAATAAAATAGTGTCTCAGACCCTATAAGGTCTGAAACTGTTTTTAATTGTTGATAATACCTTGCTCATGCACAGACACAACGCTTTATTACAGCTTTTGCGGTATTTTTGACTTTCCACACCTTTTCCCACCCCCTATCTTCCTGCTGTGTTCCCCCCTGCCGTTTTCAATCCCCTTCTCTCCTCATGATCTTTTTTGTTTGTCACCAGGTTCTGTGTCATCAAAAGCAGTGTGTCTCTGAGCCAAGTAGTCTGTACAGGCAGACTTCAGAGGAGAACTGCTTAGGCTTGATTCTGCTCATGAAAGTCAAGTAGGTCTCTGTGAGGTGCAGCTCTTCTCACAGTTAAATTGTATGCTATATAGGGCTTTTTGAATACAGAGGAATACAGGCTTTTAAAGCTCAGTACAAGCCAGACCAGGCCTTTTATACCAGTAGGACTGGTGGGAAATTAACAGACAATTAACAGACAATTAGACCAGCTTAAGGCTGGGCGATATGGGAAAAAAATCAAATATCACAATATTTTTAAATATCACAATATTTTTAAGTACCTCAATCATAGGTGGAAATCCCAGGCCCCCCCTTTAGTTTCATATCATATTATTGATATCATATTGTTTTATTGCCCAGCCCTAGGCAGGCTAGTTTCAGTGTCTTTTGTATTCGGCAAAGCAGTCGATTGAGTAAAATAATGAAAATGCCTGTTGAATTTTGGGCTCCACTAGCCACATTGGTGATTAAAAATCATCATACCACCAGGCACAGACCAAACCTTTTATCAGCATATTTTATGCTAATAGACAAACAGAATTGGCCTTTAACAGCACTTGGGAGATAGGCCAGGACTTAAATACCAGTAAGGAGAGAGGCCAGACATTTTAGGGGCCAGACATCAAGTATGTACACAAGCCAGGCAATTTTTGGCAGAGGGCAGACAAACCTGGCCTTTTATATCAGCAGGATTGACATACTGACAGTCTGATGTTTAACCAATGTACAGTTAGACCAGGCCTTTTACACCAGTAACAATATAGCCTGTCTTGTCGAGAGACAATCTGACAGAGCTTTTACATCAAAAAGATGTCAAAGCCAGTTGTGAGGCAGTGGTATTGTTGAGGATATTAGCCTGTTAGCATCTCCCCTGTCTCACAGAAGCTGTAGCACCTCCCAGCAGGATAGGGCTGACAGGGGAATGAGAGGGGTACACTTCTGATACAGGCGTATGATTATTTCATGATGCATGCTGTCACAACTGCTATTTGACAGGCAAGTATACTACACTGAGGAGAGGACGGGGTAAAGAGATGAAGAGAAGTCTCTGATTAGGTGGATAGAATAAAAACCAGCAGGGCTCTGGGTACAGAGGATTGAGAATCACTGCTCTGGAGGGTAAAGCAGACCTGATGTGAGATGGCATACTGATGCAGATGATACTTGGTTGTGAGGGGTGTATGTAAGTGTTGGAGTGAAATAAATATTGATATCAGCTGCACTCAACCTTTTAGGCTGTATTAGAGGGAACGGGTCGGTGTCTATTCACTGTATTGCATATGGTGTCCATCACAAGCGGTTGTTACCCTCTAGCTGGACACACTTAGCCTGACACCACATGCAGCATCCCCTTTCACTGACCTTTAACTGAGCAACAACAACCCCGCAGGTCTCCCTCAAATCTCTCTCACTCTCCCTCTTCCCCTCTCTCTCTCTGCCTCTGTCTCAGTGTGCATAGGCTTACCGTCAATGTGCATCCTCATCAAGCTCAAGCTCTTTTCTTGAGTTGCTCTCTTCTCCCTTTTCTTCACTCAAACCCTCCACATTCAGTTTGAGCCCTTCTCGCCTCGACTGTACTGCCTCCTCTCTCTCTCCCAGCTCACTTAGGTTTGTAAAGACTTTATGCTCAACATTGGGGACCGAGGGACTTGCTTTGATGGTCAAATTGGACATCAAGCTCTGGCTTATTTGTCTGCTTCTCTTGCTTTTTTCCTCCAACCTCTGAAGGCAGTCTGTTTGAGAGACACAGTATGTAATTACCCTGAAGGGAACTAAAGATATCCCTCTGAGGTCTGAGGATACTTGCAATGTTACACACATGCACATTTCTGTAGGACTCAGGCTCTGAATGAAGAAAAATGCACAACCGGTGTCAGGTTTTTAGTCTTTCTGTTTTTTTTCCCTGCCATATTGCTGATGCAGATGTGTGAGAAAGCGCTGACAGCATGCATGATTGGGTTGGGTGTGTTAATAGGTAGGTGTTTGTGTGCTTGTTTACATATAGCACTATCTGTATCCAAGTTTGTGTATGTGTATGTATTGTTTGTGCATGAGGTGGATGTGTTTCTACTTGACTGTGTGTACTTGTATATGTGTAGTTGCAATAAGAGTCCTCGCGGGGTTGAAGGCTCCTCCCTTTAACAGGCCCAGGACCATAAAAAGGTATTTAGCAAGTCTAGGTGATGGATGGTGATGACCAGGGTTAGTGTAGCAGACCGGTGGGTGGCCACACAGACAGCAAGCCTCAGGGACACATCTATTTCTGTGTGTTGGTTTGGAGCCAGCCCCCGTCTTGTCTGTTTCGAGTCCGTAAGAGCACTACACGAGAACGCAGGGTTCTCTGACAGTGGGGGGAATTATGAGCTGATAATTCTTTGTAGCTGGAGTGAAACTCTGACTTTGGATTGTGATGCTTTTATTGCTCGATAGTCACCCCCAAACTCTTTTGTGCAATGCATAATCCATTTGGTTAAGTTTGATTCAGTTTAGGAGCACAAAAGTCTCTCAGAGGTCAATTTGTCAAAGTCCCATCAGCACAGAGTTTGAGTTAATTTAATTTCAATTGAAAATGTTAAGTGAAACTGCTGTCAGTTGTTTAATAGTAAAGTCTGCATTCTCAATAAATATATTCAAGCCAGTGTATGTATAATTAATGATGTGTATATCTTTATATTTAAATTGTTTGAATAGAAACTTAATTAACACAGGTCCTTTTTACTATGTAATGTAAAGGGAGAGTGACACTGATGGCAAGGTCTTTCTTGTAATCCAGACATGCAGGGTCCACAATGTTCCACTGATTAGTTGGTTCACTCCTTGTAGACCCGGTTAATCATATTCATTGCAGGAAGCCTGATCTTTTGGAGATTAGATCAGTCAACACTCATCTGTGCTGAATTAGTCATTTCTGCAAAGCAGGGGACCTTCCACACAAGAGGATACACCATTACTTTTTGGCCGAAAGGATATCATTTTCGTGCATGTAATGGTTTGAATTAACGTTTATTGAACACACACAAAAAAAGATCTGAGCATATTGCTCCAAATTATTATCCATGCATTGAGCTTAATCATTTTTATAGGTTATAGGTGTTAGGTTTTATATATGGTTCAGTTGCTTTTTGCAACATGAAGCTCTTGAGTGCAGGATATTGGTTTTTAAATTCTCATAGTATCACTGGTGTCTTATTAAAATAGATATTACTCATTTATTGTGCTGTTTGTGAGGATCATGTTACAAATGCAAATAAATTCTCTATCGAGTGTATTTTTTTCTTATCATTGTGGTTTATTTGTTTTAACCCTCTGGCTAGCCTGTCTCTAGTTGTGAATTATTTTAAAGCTGTGGATCAATGCAAAAGCCCAAAACTTCGTTTGGTCTTCTGTTAATTGATTTTATACATAAATGCTTATTTTTGCATATAAATGAGAGGGAAAAAACAACAAAAGAGAAGAAATTCAAATTATTTTGTCAAAGTCAGACCTGCGCTAATGCACTAATGCACAGGTCTGCACTAATGATTTCCAGCGATAAGCTTCAGACATGTGCCTGCCACAGTCCTGTAGCTACTGTACTACAACCAAAGCAATATGTACTTGCCACTGGGCATACTGTATCTCAAAGAGCATAATTCATAGTCATCATAGAGTTTTAGTTCTCTCAGAGTGCTGAACCATTGCACAAGTCAGTGGTGTGAACTTCAGATGTATAAGGCCTTGTTAAATGTGAGTGTGCCCCCTTTCATTAGTGAGGGAGGTCATATTTCTACCAGCACAGCCTTCATATTGTAAGCAAGTGTAGGTCAAGGCATAACTACATGGCCTCTTCTTTCCCCCCCCCCCCCCCATTACATTTTTACAGACCTTCCTCCTCCAGCCACTAGAGAGCGCCCTCCTGGCTGTAAGACAGTGTTTGTCGGCGGCCTACCTGAGAACGCCACCGAGCAGCTCATCATGGAGGTGTTTGGACAGTGTGGTGACATTATCGCCATCCGCAAGAGCAAGAAGAACTTCTGCCACATCCGATTCGCCGAGGAGTTCACGGTGGACAAGGCTCTCTTCCTGTCTGGTGAGCTGTCTTCATCCTAAAGCCATTGTAAACATTTGTCTTCCATTTGTAAGTATTCTTATAGATGAAGGGTTTCATTTCATGGAACTGAATTGTGTGGATGAAAATGGCACTTACAGAAAATTCAAGCAAATATAGATTGGTTTAATTGCTATTAAGGTCAATTGGGATACTAATAATGTTTGAGTGTACTAAGGCTTGCTTTACCACCCACTAGGGGCTCAGACAATGGAGGAAGTGATTCACCATCAAGTGGGAAAAAAACCATCTCGACAAGTCATGTGACACCGGCTTATGGTTTCTTATCTTATCTCCATTTCCCAGCAGCTTCTCCAGCCCAGATGTCTTAAATCTTTCTATGCAAACTGCTGGCCATATATCCCTGCACGACAAAGCCCATTTAACACAGCAGCTGCTCCATTCATACGCTCAGTATTATTTAACATGTGTGCATGATTGCGCGCATGCCAGACTGAAATTGTGCGTGTTTGTGTGTGTGTGTTTGTGAGCGAGAGTGACACAGAGAGAGAGAGAGAGAGAGAGAGAGAGGAGAATCCTTTGATTTCGTTTACCTTTTTTCTTTCCTACAGTGAGATTGGAGCTATGGTCCATTTATTAGCCCAGATGATGGAGCTGTGTAGCTTCCCCGTAAATATTAACCCCCCCACACATACACACACCCTATATAAACACAGGACCCAGCTTTAACACATACTCCAGCAGCCTCAGCACATTGAAATCCCCCCAAATGAAATATTGAAGCGGACTGGGAGCCTGGAGCAGAGCACACAGGCTGAGGTAGAAACCCTGAATTCACACTCGTTTCTTTCTTCTGGTCGCTCTGAAATCCCCCACTGCTTCCCTTTCCCTGTGATAAGCCTGTGAGTTGGAGCTGTCAAGAATCACTGTGTTAAATGATATACATACAAAAAACATATATTTGCGCAACACAGGTCGACTCTGAACGCTGAAACCAGCCGGTAAACAAAATGGGCATGATTTCACTTCAAATCCACAAAAAGCCATAAGTGACAATGAAGAAAAGGGGAGAAAGAGGGTTAGGGGGAATGAAGGGAGATTGTCTTCCAGTGCCACTCGAGTAGTAATTAGTCTCTCTGAGTGTCTCCTGTGTACTGGCAAAAGGATGCAGGGCTTCTTTACTGTAAAAACCCCTACAGCTACAGTATGATTTCTCAGATGGCGGAATATAACAGGCAGAAGAAGAAACACCAAGGGTAAGGAAAGATCGGTTCCAGACAGGCAGATTAATCAATTTAGCCCCAATGAAGAGTTTATTTAGTGGTTTCTCTCGCTGTCTCTTGTCAAAATATAGATTATGACAGGTGATAGACAGACACTCTATTAGCCCAAGAAAAAGAGAGCTCAGACAGCTCATTTGTATACCTTTTGAGTCCCATGTGTCTCTTCCCATCTCCCTCTACCCACTTGAAGCAAATATTGATATTGTGAGCTGTCTACAAGATGTGAGACTCAATGATATGTTTGCAAATCGTGGGCGTAGTGTAAAAAAAAAGAATGACCCGCATATATGTGACTGGGAAGTGTGAAGTGGATAATCGTCAAAAATTTCAACATTTTGCTTGCCAGCAGGTAAACGAACGTGTTGAACAAATCCTCATTAGAAAATGACATATTCAACTGCCCAAACAGATGAATGGCCTCCTTTTAATTGATGAATTCACTGTTGTCCCTTTTGCCTCCCCTGGTCATATTTACATTTTATTTCTCCTTTCTGCACCTCCTCCCATCTCCTCTCTCCGTTCCTCCTGAATTCCACTACTGTCATCTCTCCAGGCTACCGCATCCGTCTGGGCTCCAGCACAGACAAGAAGGACACCGGTCGTCTTCACGTGGACTTTGCCCAGGCCAGAGACGACCTCTATGAGTGGGAGTGTCGCCAGCGCATGTTGGCCCGAGAGGAGAGACACCGGCGTAAGATGGAGGAGGATCGCCTCCGGCCGCCCTCCCCTCCCCCCATCGTCCACTATTCTGAGCACGAGTGCAGCCAGCTGGGAGACAAGATCAAAGGTTGGGAGGTGTTAATGCTTGTAATTTGAAGAATATACAATATAATATGTGCATAATTGTTCAATATGGAGGAGTGGTGTTTAGTTAAGAAATGAGCTTGAGGGATATAGTTAAAGTCGTTTTTCTTCAATTAAGGCAAGAGTAATTTCAAATAAAACAAGTGGAAAAATGAAAATGAAGCTGGATACATTTGTGGGGCTGTCATTATTGATGTTGCCAGCTGCAAACTAACAAAGTATTGCACAAAGAAGAAAAATAGTTGTAGGAAGAGAAATAGTGTGTGTGTGTGTGTGTGTGCATGTTCATTTGTGTGCCTCCAGAGGGCACCAACTGGGTGGCACCAGGCGAAGCAGGAATAGCTCTCAGTAGCATCTGATGTCTGGTAATACCACTCTCCAATATACTAGCAAAATCCAGGGAATTTGTTTACCAAAGACATTAAAGAAAGATTGTTTAACAGAGTCTGTAATTTGAGCTCCTCCTCCTCTCACCTCTGCAACTATACTCCTACCTCTTCTGCATTATCCTCTACCCTCCTCTCTGTTCCCTGCTTTTTCTTTCTATTCTTCTCTCGTCCTTCTCGTCCTTTCTTCTCAGCCCACTGTTCAGCCTCTGGCTCAATAAACATGTTTCACTAATGAGCAGTGGCACTTGCGGGTCTCAGTCACAATTGCGTGCTAAAATGGCTGTAACTTCCTGACACTTTGCCATCTGCGTGCATGTCTTTTTCAGTTCTCTTTCTGGCCGTGGCAGTGAAAACTCCATTATGGTGCTTTTCCAGCCATGTGGTTTTGTTATTCAGTGCAGATTTTAATTTACTTCTCTTCCTGAATTTTCCATCCAGTTGAAGCCTTTCAAAGCCAGTTATATTTGTACACCACAACCTCCGCTCCTACCTGTGATGACAAGAAGCATACAGAGGAAGTTTTTGTCCAGTCCTCTCTCTGTCTATCTCTTCCTCCCTCTCTCTGTGTTTCTTTGTTTCTTCCTCCATCTCCCTTAGGTGTCAGCATGTTCCTTGAGGTGGTTTTATGTTACCAAGTACATGTGACAGATTGTCGCATATGTTTTATCTTTTCCTTTTCATCTTCTGGCAGAACTATCCCTTTCTTCCTCTGACCTCATTCCCTTCACTTTACAGACACTTTATTCTTTCTGTTTTTTTCTTTTCAATCTCACCTTACTTATATTGACCCTGACTCCTTATCTCTGTCTCCTTTCCTTTCTCCACAGCCTGTAAACTATTGGCGACATTTCTTTTCGTTTACCTTTCGCACATTCACTGTGATTATTGTTTTGCTTTTTCCTCTCCCCTTTGGCCACACGACCATTGAAGTGCCAGGGACATCAAGGGAGTCATTCAAGTGTCACTCACTTAAACTTTCTATAACAGTGTGCAAAGCACATCACAGTTAACATCACTTGAAAAAATTGTTTTCTACAAACGATATCTGTTTATTGAACAGCGTATAACTCAAATGAGAAAGTCATTTTGTGAAACCTTAACTTTAAATTGAATTCCTTACAATGTAACTGCAAATTGACGATCTCATACAATCCTCTTGGATTAAAAAAAAAGAATGAGTATACTGTGTAATTGACTACTCATTCTCTCATTTATTTTTTTAAGATATTTACTCTTTTAAATGACTGCCTACCACAAGATAGAGCTTTAGGATCACAATTCACAACCTTTTTCCATTACAACGAGTTTCTGCTCTTACAGTGTTTAGCAAATTGTTTTTAGCCAGCTAGCCATAGCTTGCAAAATTATGTTATTATGAGCCCTGGACTGCACACAATCTGTACTTGTTTGTTTTGGTTTTCCTGGGCATTTTGTTGGCTTGATGAGCTAAAATGAGCTCCATGTAAATGCTACACCGTGTTTGAATCTGGCTCTGGACCTTTGACGCATGTCATCTCCCCTCTCTCCCGGTCCTTCCTTTCACTCTCCACTTTATATTTTGGAATGAAAAAAGAAAACTTTTTGATCTTTCCTGCACTGACCCTGATTCTTTCTCCATTTCCTGTCCTCTCCTGTCGGCCAGATGACAGTAAGTTTCCTGAGGCAGTGCGCGTGCTATTGACCTGGGTGGAACGAGGCGAAGTCAACCGCAGGAACGCCAACAACTTCTACTCCATGATCCAGTCCTCCAACAGCCACATCCGCCGGCTGATGAGCGAGAAGTCTCAACATGAGAAGGAGATGGAGGAGGCCAAAGACAAGTTCAAGACCGCTCTGGCTGGCATACTGGCTCAATGTGAGTTCACCATAATTGATTTCACACACAATAGACTTTATTGTAGAGGACAGTACATATATATATGTGGGCTCAACTTTGTAGATGAGAAGGCTAAAGGCAAGTACGGTATATCAATATAAAGTTTAGTGATATGAAAAAGTCTTACCATATTCCTTGAAGTGATGTATATGTACATAATCAGGAGGAGGCTAAACTCAGGTTTGTCTTTGATGGGTCATTGGCTCAGTGCAAGTTTCCTTTGGTAGAACCATACATACGACACAAACAGGTTACAGTGCAGTACACAGCCATTACAGCTCAAGAAAATATAAAAACCTGGTCACGACTGATCTGTTTGGAGTTTTGTATACTAATGAAACGTAAGTATAGTGTTGTTCCCTTTCTCCCACCCTCCCTATACACTCTAACACAATGCAGAGAGCATGTGAGAACAATAAATACACAAGCAATACATGTGCATGTTGCATTTAATCGTATGAAAGCCGAAAGGAGGTGGGTTTTATACTTATGGAGGCCAGGCTCTTTAATTTCCTTTTGTGTGTTGGTTGTGGAGAATTCAGTTACAGGTAAGTTAATTACTTTGGTAGCCGTCTTACAATCACATTATTCCTTTCAGGCAAGTACACCACAGTGGTGATGTTTTTAACCACAGAAACTTAAAATCAGAGCACTACAACAAACTTTACAGTTATTCTTAGCCTCCACAGCTGAGGAGTTCAGAGTGCAGAGCAATACTGCCCTGGCAACATTCCTGTGGGAGAGGAGCTCGGAGAGAAGTAAAAAATAAGGAACCAGTGAATTTTTTAATTTATTTATTTTTATTTTTTCATTATTATGTTGAGCACAGATTAGATCAAGTAGAGGATGAAAATATGGGAGAAGGGTTTATGATTTTGTAAGGTTGAGGGTGACATGAGGTACTAAGGAGAGATTAGTCATGAGCCCAGTAACATAAGATGTGGACTGATCTCAGATAGAGTGCTGGCTTGGTCATCGCAGAGATGGGAGTGCTAAGAGGCTAGACAGTGTCGTACCTCCAGGCAGTCTGTGCTCTGTCACTAGGGATTCAATATCCTGCTCCTCTTTCACAAGATATTCCAAGACTTTGGATCAGTTTCCCCAATAATGTGTAGTCTATTCACACACAAGTCTTGAAAACATGACAAAAAAAATTGATGGCACTGATTGGATTAGAATATTAGGCTGTGTGCCCTCAGTAGAAAGAAAGGAAGAAAATTTGTGAATAGAGCACAGCACACCCACTGTGTGAAACCAAGTCAGGGCAATGATATAATACATCTTTACCTCTTACTAATAACATAAAAGGCCAAAGGCAAAATCTACTGCTGTTTTCCACCTTTGACAGCTTTGGCTTTGCGGTTCCCAGCTTAAACCAATGCCTGTGGCATTCCAATAATATGTGCTATAGCATGCATGTTAAGTAGAATGCAAACACCCCTGAATGCATAGTGAAATGACCAATGTATTGTTTCATTTATTAGATAAGCAGCAAGTAGATATAGCAGGTTAGGAAGGTTGTGTGTGGAAGCGAGAGTGAGCCTCTGTTTCTCCTAATAGCCGTCCTCCGTCATTGCAATCCATACAAACACTTATTTCTATTCATGAGTTTGTCTTCTTCTTGGTGTGATGTTAGCCATACTAATGTTAAGAGAGAACGGGCTCATGCAAGGAGGTTATACCTGCCTCACTTAGAAACAAAGTCAGCCCATATCACATAAATGCTGTGTGTCAGTTCTCCCAGTTGGCGTGCATGGTGATCTGACTCTGATGGAGTATTGTAGCTCATTATAGGAATTTTCCCTGTCCTCTTAAATAGGAATGCCTTTGAAACACTGCTGTCCCATTTAAATTTATTCCCAGTTTTGAAAATGATAACAGTTAGAATGAGTCTAGTGACATCATCATTTAGAACCTTAAAGCCTGTGCAGGTAATTTTTTACCCTTATAATTTTGACAACCCACCATTATACCCCAAGCATCCGATCCACCCTAAATGCACCGTGAAGAACATCTGGTCTTCTGGGCTGCTCCTGGGACTATAATCTCATTTGTTAAAATCTGTTTGGGATGAATCAAACAACTAATCACCTTAAGGAAGTGTCGCAATCTCAGCCCAATCGTGTCTTGTGCATATGTGCATGCACTACTGCCGTGCATGCTCATTTTCCCTCCTACCAAAAAGTAAAGTATCTACAGTATCTACCTATATTACCTTAGCTATGTGTTTTAGCTCAGCTTAGCTTTAGGTGTTGCATTGTGGGTGGGACCAACTTGGACAATGTACTGAATCTCAGGTGGGTGCCATTTGACCTGTTTGAGTTTATATTTTTGTCCACATACTCTAAAAAGTTAGGTACACAAGCCTTAAGACCATTTTACCAAATTAATCATATTTGCTAGCGATATCTGTCTTTGTTGCTGTCTACCCCTTCTCTTAGGTTACTTGCTATCGAGTTTATGACAAAATTTAATAATGAAGGGAGTATGCTCATGTGCTCATACTGGCAGAATACAAGAATGCTGTATACACACACACACACACACACACACACATACAATCACACTGACAGTCCTAAAAGCCCCTACACAACCACGCACCCTTTCCTCTCTCCTCTGCCTCCACCATCGATTTACTCCATCAAATTACAGGGTTCTGGGAAGACACTATTGATCCCTGTTCTGTTCACTCTCACCACTCTGCAAACACACACTCTCTCACAGTCACACACACAAACACACACACACACACAGAAACTTAGCTGGTAGGCTTATTGACTCCCTGTGTGTACATTAGGACCTCTGGGATACATAGGCCCCTTGTGCTGTCCTCTGTGACCACCTGTAAGACATTGGGTAGATAGCTGATAGTGGAATGGCTACATCAATACACTGTAACCAAACTACACTCTGACACACACTGTCTACTCCCACAGTCACTGTTGGGATACACAGTGTAGGTAAGGATAGTGGGAGGAAGTTAAAATTGAGGCTTGTGACCAGAAGTTTGTTTGCTTGGTCCTAACCAAACTCTTTTACTCTAACAGTCTGGGAAGTTTCTTTAATGCCGCCTGCAGCGAGAGAGTCACTGTTGAGGAGGCGGGTTGTTGTGATGGAAACATTTTCTTTCTTCTGTTATCATTTTCAAGAGAGTGAATATATCAGCAGGTACAAACATTACAGCCGATTTAATTTGCAAAGGTTTATATAGACTGTGAAAATAAATGGAATTTTACCATAAACAAATAACAGGCAATCTGCTCTGCTTTGAAAACAAGGCCAAATATGCTTACAGCCACAATCACTGTTTGGTCCTAATGATATTCATTATTGGCCCCATTTACACTTTTTGTTGCTTGCATTTTCTGATCTGGATAATGTCCAGCTACAGTATCCTACTTATGTTCACTATGTTGTTATACATGAGATAAAGTCCATGATCTTAATATCTTGACAGCACTGACTGCCACCCCTCGTTTGAGTGACAATTGGAGCACTTTGTTGAGCACTGTCTCAGGTTTCTAGACCTTTTAGCGGGATGTGATGCCTTGCTGGGAGGTCGAAATGGAGAAGCTTTTAACTGCGGTTTCTTCATTCTTCTGCCTGTATGACAGCAGAATGTATCAGTACATAAATATAGGTGCATTTGTTGTCTGTGTATGTAGTAAAAGTTAACCTGCTTGCAGTGGCTAGTTTACATGACTTTCGCTTATGTCCACCTCAGTGAACTTGATGTGTGCATTCAAAATATCCAAAAGATTATGTGCACCAAGTACACGCACATTGGTTGACTCTGATTAGTCCAGCCTGAGGTTATCCATATTTTTCCACATCGGGGAAACAAAAGCAATAATATGCTACAGAGAGATATTTAAAATGGCTATTATGGAGAATGTGTGCTTTACGTGATGCTGCAACACCACCAAAATCAGTTTTGCAGAAAAAAAAGGTATGAATTAATCATACCATTTTTGCCATTTGTTTACACAGGAACATAAAAATACTATGCCTTCTCCTTCCCTCCTTTTTACCTGCACTTTCTATTTAGTGCCCCCACCTGATGTGTGTAACATTGTAACAGACGTTCGTGTCACGTTGCAAGTTTTCAGCTGCACGAATTGCTACACACAAACACAAGGAATGCCCTTTGCATCTTCCTCTGTGTTGGCATGCATTGTGACTGTAACGGGCCTAACACTCTCCCACTTCATCAAGGTGTCCTTGAGTAAGGTACTTAACTGCCCATTGCTCCAGCGGCCCTGCTCGGTTGCCAACAGGAGACTGAGGTTATTCTTGGCAGCTCCCAATTGTGAACATGCTCAGCAGACCTTCCCCAGTTACAAAGGTTACTACATCAGTAGTAGTGGGACTGCAAGGCACAGCTCTGTCTCAATCAGTATATTGTATGTATTTTAGTATGTTGGGCATACAGTTTGTGTGATTTATGAAGGTTTGTATATGGGAATTGTCTAACTACCCATCACAGGATGATGCATTGGCATCAGCTGGTAAGTAGATCACACACATGCGTGCGCAGACACAAACACACACACACACACACACACACACACACACACACACACACACACACACCACATACACCACATACAGTTCTTTACATCCCTAGTTGACTCCACTTTTTCACTCCTCTGCTCCTTCCCACCCGCCCTGTCTCTCTTTCTCTCTCTCTCTCTCTTTCTCTTTCACTCTCTCTCTCTCTCCCCCTCTCTCTCGCTCTCTCTCGCTCTCTGTCTCTGTCTCTGGATGATCTCTGGCCCTTACCTGCATCCTGCCACAGTTGAACAGATTGTGTCTGTATTCCAAGCTGCTTCCAAACAAAAGGCATGGGACCATTTCTCCAAAGCTCAGCGCAAGAACCTGGACATGTGGCGCAAACAAGCAGAGGTTGGTGCAATCTCATTTTACTCTACTGTTCACTTGAATCATAGAAAAATCAGGCTTTATCCCATTTTGTTCATAACTTGAGCATAACCATCTCCCTCCTGCCGTTCCCACTCATTTGTTTTAGAGTTCTTGATGTTGGCATCAGTTTCTTGAGTTACTTCCCTTAGACCTGCAGTATAATAGACATGGCTAGGGAGACACAGAAAGTATCAAAAAGTAGGTAAATTCAGAAGTGAAGTAAGGTCATTGTCAAAATAAGTCATTTGAATAGAACCAGACACAGGTCTATTGTCTGCTCAGTGCAGCCAGGTCAGGGCCTTTGTCCTGTACTCTGCCCCCAACCACACCCCCACCCTTCCTCCTCCTTTGAAAGGATACGAGCTGCTGGGTGAGTTTTCCATCTCTAAGGGTGTCCAGAACACAGGTAAATCTGTATACATCTCCTCTACCTATTTAACCTATTTTAACAACTTGGAACTCTCTTATTATGCTCTCTCTCTCTCTCTCTCTCTTTGTTTTCATCCAATAGACAGAAGAAATGACTGATATCTAGGTTTGTTTCAGTAGAATATTGAGCTTGGACATCTTGAGATGTGGGCGTATTAATACTGTCAGTTTTTTCCTCAATATGTGCTATCTTCAAAACGGTTATTTAATTAGTATAAATATGTTTTATGTTATGGCGGGTGCTGGACTGTGGCATATTCATCGGTCTAGGGGACCTGATATGATCAGATCTGCTTGGTAAGTTTCCTTTTCTGGAGGTTTCCCAGGAACTCTGTGTAAAAACAGCTGATGTACGGTGTAATTGACAGTCTCATCTCTTGCCACACACAAACACAACACATTTGCACACTCATCAAGGACAAAAACACACAGCAGAAGCAGCATTAAATCTGTATATTTGAAAAACTTCTCTATAAAGGTAGGTGTTGGGAGGCAAGTAAAACTGCTACTGTATTGTTGCTCCAACTCGCTGCAGAATCATAAAAACGGCAACATGATCACACCAGAATAGAACTGAAACAGGAGCTGAGTCGACACGCTACTGTCCTGACGCCTGACACACTCTGGTGATTTTTTAAGTGCCAGTTCAAATAATGTTGCTCACAATGGCAGATGCTGTGCCAATGATAGTAGCCTGTGTGGTGATCTCTTCTCACACACACTTGATGAGCAAGCGTTAAGATGAGGCATGCTTATCTGTCAATTCTTGTGTAAATGCCTGCATCTGTGACGTCAATACAACCGATTTTGCATAGTTGTTCCTCCTCGCTCAGACCTTAAGGGTCTCTCAGGGATCCAGTCATTAGAGACGCTTTTCTCTCCTCTATTTATCTGGAACAGAATGTCTTTTCATCTGGCCTCAGGGATCTGCTTCTGTCCATTCTTTCTCAGGCTAATAATAATGGCCTGCTCCAAATGTAAAAGGTACTATATACCCTATGAATGCTCTGGTAGGAGTGCAACATTACTAATAGATTCAAGAAAAGAAAATACTCTGGATGGTAATGCTAATGAATAGGTCCTCCCTCAGATAACTTGAGAAATGCCTTTTCATCTTAATTCTTGGTTCAAATATTGTGTCCTACTTTTGCACTCTTTAGCAGCTTTCACCTCTAGTGCTTTAGCAGCTGACTTTTTTTATAGCGGATGCACTTTGTGTGAGTGTGTGTGTGTGAGTGTGTGTGTGTGCGTGTGTGTGTGTGTGTGGTGTGTGTGTATAAGAGAGAGTGACAGACAGATGGAGTCAATGGAACTCGGTGCTCTTGAGTCACTATTAACCTCAGCTGCGTCTGTTGTCTCTCTGTTGCTCTCCGCTTGGGATTAATTTGCAAGTTTACACACAGTAGGAAATCAGACCAGCAGGAGTCAACATGGAATCAAACTGGTGAACGAGGTCTATATTTAATAAGCTAACACACACACACCGGGATTCTGCCATTTAAGTTTCAGATGCTTCTAAACTAAATTCATACCACCCAGAAAAGAACAAAGGGAGCACATGTGTAATTTGAGATTCAAAGTAGCAATGGGTATTTTTAGTTATTTTATAGATCATGCTCCTAAAATTATTCCATTAAATTTACATGTAATTGAATTAAAATTTCACATGTGGACCTAAGAGTCCAGCCTCAGGGGCTGTATAGAGGGTTAGCATGCATCACTGGCCAGTCGAAAGAGCATAGGTAAGTAGGCACCATTACCCAGGGGTAGTTTATCATCAAATAAGCAGCCAGTTTCACTCTCTCATGTCATATTGTATATTCAGTGTGATTCACTGGCCTGGAGGTGAAATATGGAGGAATGAGCAGGGGAGTCAACTGGCGGCAGCTCAGGGGCAGACTCAGACTCAAACAGCTGCCTCTCTGTATCATTGTTTTGTGCTGTGTGTGTGTGTGAGTCTGTGTGCATGTGCAGTGGATGTATGAGCTCCACACACACCAGATGGTTGTGTGTTGGTGCACGTGCGTGTGCATGTGGACTACCTGTTTGACCTCTGCCACGGGCTCAGAGTGATACAGTCAGCTGACAGATGGTTATAAGTTTGTTTACTGTTGGGCAGCCTTTCACTCCCTTCAGCTCTTCAGGAATGGTGCTAAGTCCGTTGGTGTTACTTTTATTGACAGAGCAGACATGCAATGCCTCTGTCCACTGGTATTGTTAGTGCATGTGCATGTTGTGTGAATACATGTGTATGGGATGTGGAGTGTGTGTTTGTGTGTGCGGGAAAGTGTGGGAGTGCACTCTTTACAGCACAGTTGACTATGTTCTTAGTTCTTTTGCCCCATTAACTGCAGTCAGCTAGAGGACGCACAGTGTGCTAGTGCAGGCCGGTCATCTACCCCCAGTAGGGAAGAAAAGCTGAAGGCTAACTGTATATCAGATTACCCATGGTAGCACAGATCCCCACAGACTTTATGACAATGCTTTGGTCAGAGCATGGAGTGTGGAAAAAAAAAATAACACAAGGTTGCTTTTCATCCTTGGCTCGGAATGGTAACATTTCAGTTTCATTTGCAATCAATTCCACAAGCCTGGTTAATACAACTTTTTGAAACTCACACAGACCCATTTGGCCCCGCTACCGGTTTCAAGGCTGTAGTAGCACCGCTGCAGCCAGTCAGTCTGTTAGCGAGGGTGAAAGGAAGCAGAGAGGATTGGTATTTCACGGTATTACAGCTAGTTTTCCAGCTGTGCAGCCTGTCAGATCAAGACAGAGGCGCGGCTAACCAACAGTACACATGATGCGCATACAGAGAAACATCTCATATTTTGTTGTTCTGAATCAATACTTATCCGCAGCAGGTATAACCTTCTGAAGTGATGGTGGTCTGGTATTTCTGAGTCAGATTCAGATTCAGATTCATTCTTTATCGTCCTCTATAGAGGAAATTGGTTTTCACCGTCTGTACTCAAAAATAACATTCAAAACAAGACTCGAGCTGTGGTTGTGCATGTTACACACATTATGTGTATTGTGGCTGCATTAAATATTCTTCCCAAGTACGAAAGAACAGTGAAGTACAAACTGTTATGTCTGGCTGTGTTTCTGCTACCATCTGCCCTATCGCTGTGCCAGAGGGAAAATTAAGCTCCAGCCCCCAGACCATCCATTTCTTCTTTACTCATTTACACTATTTCATTGTGCACCAATCTGCTGATAGTATTCCTTATCACTAAAGCTTATACCAGCCTCACTACCACAAAGCATAACCTCAACCATGGAAGCCAGAGGTGTCCTACTGATTACTGAGTGCTTTCTTTTAGCGACAATCCAGCTCTGTAGCTCAATAAGACCTATTGAAATGTGAATCACATATGACTCTTTGCAGTTTGCATGTATTGACCCGCTACTGTTTTCATTATGTTTTCCAGGAGATAAGAAACATGCACAATGAGCAGCTGATGGGCATCAGACGAGAGGAGGAGATGGAGATGTCTGACGATGACATGGAGGACGCCCCTGTCACCGACAGCAAGGACTCCGAGGACTCAGGTGTGTACGTGCATGCACAGATTCACGCTAAACAAAGAGAGTAAATGTTAAACAATTCTTTCCGAAGGCCAGGCTGAGATTTATCTAGATCACAAGATGATGAACGCAGAAGGCCATAAATAACAAAGGGAGACATCTGTGTTTGACTGAAAATGACAGTAATCATCCTGCTAGCATCTGACGACCATCTGATATAAACAAAACAAAAAAAAAAAAACACATACTAAGTAAATCAAGATGCTGACACTATGCACAATTTATTTGACCATAACTACTGAACAGTATCCACCCGCGTTCACCCAAGTGGATGTACACAGCTGCACCTGGAAAAGTAAGGGAGTATGTGTGTGGGAGTTTGTGTGTGTGTGTGCGTGTCTGTGTGTGTTTCATGTGTTTGCACACTTGCCAGCTGTCCGCTCATTTCAACTGTTTTGTGTACCACTGAAGGGCCATAAACTCCCGTTTTTTGCTCAAAAGAGTCTGTTCATGTCTGCTGAAGCAACAAAAACTAACAGTGCTACTCGTCTCAGCCGCCATTACCGTAACCCATAGCAGTTACAGTAGTCACCAGGGCAACATGCAGTTACAGTCACCAAAACACTTTGCATTCTCACTTATGCTGCTCTTTCGTTGTCACTTGTTGTGCCCCCTCCCTCACCTGTTTTTCTTTCTCTCCCTCACCTCTCTCTCTCTCTCTCTCTCTCTCTCTCTCCCTCTCTCTCTCAGCTTTTTAATCATTCTGATCTCTGCTATTTGCTAATTTGACAGCTTCTCCAATTAGCATGCAAATGTATGTAAATGTAGTCATCAGCACAACCCCCACTCTTTTGCAGCCTTGCCTATTAGATATCAGTAATTAGCATTGCTGTCAGAAACCTGTCATTCTGTTAGATTTCATAGGATTGGCTGAGGTGACAGGTGTTAATATGTCATTTCTTTGTGTTACTGTTTACAGGCTGATTGTTACACCTCTTAAAATACTAACCTCTAAGCAAAGGGGCATGTTTACACCTCAACCAGCCCTGTAAAAAACACCTGTGTTGACGATAACCTCAAAAAAATGTGAATTTAGACCAAGTGTCTTCAGACTCATGATTGTTGTTCAGAAAACGAAAAGAAGCCACTTGTGTGTGTGTTTGTGTGTGTGTGTGTGTGTGTGTGTGTGTGTGTGTGTGTGTGTGTGTGCGTGTAAGTGTGTGTTTGCGCACGCACGAGCGTGGATGTCATTTCGGTCGATAGAACTGCCTGTTATGTAACAGAAGGGGAATTGGTCAGAATCTGGCCAAGCGGTTGACATCCCCTCACACTGAGTTGATGAGGCTTTCTGATCAATACTCTCTTCACCTCAAACCTTCATCCTGCTGGGAGAATAAAACACACATACATTCACAACACACACAGATACACACACACGTAGCAAGAGCTCATTACCGCTGCCGGTGGTCCTCCAGGATAGACTGCAGGCAGCGCTCATGAGCACTTACACAAAACTTAACCAGCCACACATGCATGCACGCATGAACGCACACGCACAACAACACACACACACACACTCACACACACACTCACTTACATGCATGTACACACACACAGGAAACACAGGAGAGGTCTTATCTCTGCAGCCCAGTCAGTGTATCGCACTGTCCCAATGAGCCTCCCCTCAAGGCCCACAGCAGGAGAGCAGAGCTGATAATACAAGACATCTATGGAGCTGAGGAGGTCTTATAGAGTAATAATACCTACTGTCTCCTCTCTCTGCTGAAGAATTGACTTGACCTATTGAGCAGAGAGGTACTACACAAGGCACACTCAGATTATCAAACCATTCAGTGAACTGTAGGGTGTTTGATGTGGAAGCATACAATCTGAAAATTTGCTTTAAAATTTTGAACACCTTGCGGTAGGGATGGAACAATGTGTTGAAACCCAGTTTATATAATCAATAAAAATATGACAATACACATCATGGGGCAGAGAAGTAAATTGTGATAATAGCTGCATATTATGTCACTGTTGTAATAACGAGTTACCTATTTTGCATATCAAAACATCACAACCTGGCCATCCAACTTACTGTTACTGGATCAAATTGACGTAAAAATAAGTATTCAAATCTTGGACGGTGGTGTTCAGTTAATTTTTGGACTCTCAATCCACAATCCTGCTGTCATGCAAGTGAATAGGAGCATCTCCACACCTGCAGACATCACTCTAAAACAGACACTCATCTTAGGGAATATTTAATTTGGAATAGATTCTCCTCCACATCAGGGCCAATTAAGCTTACTAGGGTGAGAGATAGCTTTAATTCTTGAGAATGCAGAAACTAAGGCCCAGCTGGCTAATAATCTCTGGTAATGATGTGTAAACTGAGTCACCAAAATGGCAGAATGTTGCAGATAATGAACAAGCCCTAATATGCTTCATTTCCCCGTGCTATTCGGCGTATGTACTATATCTTTACGTAGGTTTGTCCCAAGCAGAAGCCTTAAAAGAGGAGAATGACTCCCTGCGCTGCCAGCTGGACGCCTACAGGAACGAAGTGGAGCTGCTGAAACAGGAACAGGGCAAAAACCAGCCAATCAGGAGCGAGGAGGACAACACACACTCTCAGCAGCTCAGCTTCCTGCAGCAGGCTCTGCAGGGCATGCAGAAGGTAGTGCGTGTGTGTGCGTGCGTGTGTGTGCGTGTGTGCAGACACACATCTATGTGCTTATTTCCAATCAACCTGCAGACAATGAGTTTAATCTCCTGTTCTTTACTGCTCTGCACCGAGTTCTCTTTAAAAATAAGATCACTCGGGTCACCCCGTTGAATTTTCCATGCCAGATGAAAAACTCCACTATCATTTATTCATGAGCCAGCACTTTAAAGGGAAACCAAGATTTATCTGGGAACAAGTAAAATAGTGCAGCTGTCGAGGGCAGCTGTTAGTCTTTTCTAAAGGGCAGCTCAAAAATAGTATTTTCAGGTATATCCTGGTGTTGTAGAGGCTTTGGCGCCAACGTCACCAGTGGGATGGGTTTTATGACTCTTAGGGCATACACCTACCTTTTGTCACAAGTACCAAGCTTCCCCTTCAGATCCCTTGTTTACAGAATAATTATATTGAAAATATTAGATATTGTTTTTGTCCTTGCAAGAGTGTGTTGAATGTCACGTGTCCGTTTCTAAATTATGTTGTACACGGTCTTCAGCCTTCCCTTTTCCTGATAAGTACATCCTCATGGTGGTTATAACTGTGGTGTGTGTGTGTGTGTGTGTGTGTGTGTGTGTGTACTTACCCAAGATAGGTGTAAATTTATTAATCAAGTTGTTATATTTTCACACCTCAAATGTCATACCGGCTGTACAGTTGGACGTGATCCACCCCATCTCGAGTTTACAGGTTCTCTAATGAAATTTCCACATTCAAAAGAACAGCCTCTTTGCTGTTCAGAAGGCTTGAAATTTTACCTTTTTAAATTCTAAAGAACTACTGAACTGATTCCTTCTTGCATTTGTCAAGTGTTCTCACTCAGGTAGCTGTCACAGGTAATGGAAATTATGATCGATTCATGTTCATAAGAGAGTCCATTAAGGTCCCGCTGTTCATTTCAACCAGCAGAAAGTAATTACCTTTCCTACATACATCTCTCATGAAGTGTTTATGAAAAGATTAGCTGAATGGATTAAATGAATTGGAAAATACCAAAATTAGATATCTCTCATTGCCAGGGTCCACAAGTTGTATCACACGGTCACGCAAATTACCGTGAAACATTATCAGCATGTAATTTCAGCCTGTTTCCTCTTTGTGAATTATAGTGTACATGACTATTGTAGTAGAAGAGCATTCACAAATGTAGCCGCATGCAGTGATGAGCACAGTCCAGGCAGCTTGAAAGCTTACTGAGCTTTGATGCTTATTGGACAATTCTGAAAAGCCATGAGCAGCATCAAACAGGCTCCATGAAGCCAAGAAAAGTCACTTTAGTGATTTTAATTCTGATGAAGGAGAGAGACCAACCACATACTTGTTTCATTATTACAATATATGCAGGAGAAAAGTTTTACAGTACAATCTTCGACTTAATATGACCTCATTAACCACTTGAAAACACAGCACATAATGTACATGAATTGTCACATTGTTGGCGAGAAGGATTCAGCCACATGGTGATTTAACCCTGGAAGTTTGGATCTCTTTTGGCTTTTTAAACTTAAAAAAAAAAAAAAAAAAAATCAAAACAATTCAACTGTTGTGGATAAAATACTTGTAAAACAACCCCGCATCATTCTGCTGGTTTTGAATGTAGTGTCAGATATTTTAGTGAAGTTTGATCAAACATTTGACTTCTGAACTGACCACCAAAGGCAAACTTTTGTCACACATCAATGGATGTGCTGGCAAGCTTGTGAGAAAATTTAATTTTGTATAAATCCTTGCAGCCAATTATGAGATAAAAACTTTTAGAATTACACAATTTCACACAATTCACATTTAGCAGACGCTTTTATCCAAAGCAGCACACATGAGATTTTTATAAACCGCAAGCAAAGACCTTTTCAAGAGCATTTGTGGTGCCCCCCACTTTATTTTATTTTATTTATTTATGTATTTGTTTATTTATTTTGTAAGCTAAAATTAATTGGCTTGTGTAATCAAAATGTATTGACAACACTTTATGGTCAGTGAAGACCGTAGATGAGCATGACTAAATTTTGGTTTGATTGGCCCTGTGGTTTTGGATGAGATATCTGAAATAGGATTTTGAGAAAATCAAGAAAAAGTTGTAAAATTTGATATTTTTAGAGCTGAAGCCCATTTGAGCAAAGATGCAGAAGATTTGAGAGACTAAAATGATGCAATAATTTTGACAATAGGTCAAACTGTTTTAATTGCGTAAATGTGATTATTACAGCGCCACCTTGGGATCAGTGGGTGTCATTTTTTTGTGCCTGAGTACGTAGTGGAATTTGCAACCCATCTGTTGATTTTTGTGTTTTTTCCATGTTTCACAGTTTTTTGCTGCACAAACATTTTTGACAGAGAAAAAAAAAGAAAAAGACATAAAGAAATTATAATGAGAGCAAAAGCGATACGGCTCCAGCAGCTTTGTTGCTTGGACCCCTAGTGATTTGCTGTATTCAGGTGAAAAATTTCTGCGCACACACCCTGAACAGTTCCCAAAACTGCTTTGTACTGTAATCAACACAGTGGGGGATGAACCTCCTCGACTGAGTTGAGCAAAGGGAACTTCAAAAGAGAAACTGAACCTGAAGATAAATATAGTTTGTTAACTATCAAAGCAATATAAACCATTTTACCCAAAGAAAAGCTAAACCCCAAAGGGTGTTAATTTCCTTAAGGTTTTTGTAATTTTTGTGAATATGTCTTGGTAATTATTCACAAGATTTGGTAAATTACTTTTCTTAGAAGTAGAAAAAATTTAAATTACTGACAATATCTCCTTTTGCTCAGTAAAATATTTTCAGCAGCACCTTCAGCAAGGCAGTATTTGATTGGTTGTTTAAGTTGTAAGTGACTATCAGCAACTGCACAGATTACCAGCAAGAGTCTGGGTTAGATCACAGCTGTCAGAGATACGGCCCGCGGGCCAAATGCGGCCCGTGAGCACATCTCATCCGGCCCCAAGATGTTTTGGAGGGAAAGGAGAAAAAAAACAAGCATATTGTAAATCAAAATATTAATTTTTAAAATTGAAATATTTTTATCCAGTTGTTATCCTCTATGTGCAATTAGCAAATTAAGAGGTTTATATGATACATTGGTGAATTAATGATTAATGATCAATTCTGATTAATTAAGTCGAATAGGCTAGGCTTAAAACCAGCAGTCTAGTTGCTGTGCTATCTTAGTTCATCAAAAAAGCAAAAGGTTGACATGAAATGTAGATTTTTTCCAGAAAGTTGGAAAGAGCAGTTATTTTCTTCTGGGACGTAAATGGCAAACCTGTATGCTATATATTTGTTGCATTTCTCTCCTCTGCTTGATGTAATACTGATGTGTTATGTGCTTGAGCTAACATGCAGTTTTTCATTGATTGATACAAACTGATTCATTCAAAATTAGAAATCAGAAAGTTGCCTATAATATCCAGTCCTCGACTTGGGTCATATTTTGACGTCAGCAAAAGTAATCAAGCCCACATGAGGTCTCATTTGAATGAACCCACTGCCTAATATGAGTCTGATGCTAAGTGTTAATCACATGAGTGTCTGACTGTCCTTCTGCTTTCAGAGATGTTCAGTATCAGGTTAGCACAGCAGCGGTTATCTAGATCAGTACTGTAGTAACATTAGCGGCTTGCTCCTCTTCTTTTTGCAGCAACTGTTGAAAATGAGGGAGGAGTTGAAGCAGCGTGAGGCCGAGCTGGAGAAGAGCATGGAGGACAAACAGCAGCTGAAAAGCCAAGTCCAGAGCCTCAAGGAAGGACTGCAGAACCTGCAAAACACACACTCTCTACAGGTCGGTTTGAGAAGACTCGCAGACAAAAAAACACACACACACGCACGCACGCACGCACTGCCAGCTGTATTTCATGAGAAGAAAAGATGTATGAAAAGCTTCCACCAAAGACTTTGCTGTGTTCATGAGTGTGTTTCATTGCAAAGCTTATCTCTGGCTTAACTCACTTTTCACTTTAATCATAAAAGAAATTGCTTTAAATTTAGCTTGATAGCATTAAAAGTATTGGAGTAATGCCTCATTGAATATTGTAGATGTAATGTCGCTTTGGGTAGAGGAAAAATGCCTCTAATAAGAGATTGTTTAGAATTTATTTAGAAGCTCATCACAAATCCCAAAATAATTGTTTGGAGGCATCTTTATATTATATACTTTGTGGGAGGGGTGGCCCACCACAGTGAAACAACTAATTTGTAACTTCAATCACTGTTTCCATTTTCCTCTTGGGAAGCTTAATTCATTCTCTACTAACACACAGCGTAATACACTCTTTAAATTTCTAATTTTCCCTCAAAAACTAGATATTACAGCTTTTAAGTCTGAAGTGGCTCTCGCATATTATTTTTTAATGATTTCTCGCTATTTTCATTTTTATTACTCTATAGTGGTGTGTGTGTTTGTGTGTGTGCGTGGTGTAGGAAACATTTACAGCCTATTGTCGTTTGAAAGACTTTGTGCCATCCTGTGTATCTAGTAAAGCAGCTGTGTTTGTCACAGTTCTTCAGTTTCTTCCACAGTTTGTTTTTCAATGTGGAAAACAAACATGTTGCACTGTTCATAATTGACAACAGCATGTTCCCATCGCATAAATAGAGATATTGCATTGTTGTTGTGTTGGCATTAAAGGAGATTACCCACATGTCCACTGGCTGCTGGCCTCAAACCATGTGTCCCTGCTGTAGCCCAAACAAAAACATTCAGGGGAACTGATTTATTTTCTTAACTAGAAACCTGTTGGGGAGGCCCGACTGTATTCAATCCTCATTTCACAGCAAGGACTATTTGTGTGCAGCTGAGCATTACAGTTTGTGACTGACTGCCAGCAGCAAATCACATACTCTCATTACTGAATATCCTATAATACCTGCAGCTACAGCCGCATTTGCATCACAAGAAGCAATCAGTTTGGTCAAATTGACCATCAGGCAGTAACTAGGAGAAATGGTTGCTAGCAGTATGAACACAGTAACAGTCTGTGCCATGAGAGAAATGTTCCTTTGCTAAGGTAAACTAAGAACGTGTCCACATTTTGGATAAATTTGAAAACACATCTTTTGTCTTTTCTCCATGTTGGCAGTCCGTCTTCACTAAGCCGGCGTTCCAGCGATCCAGCAGTCCATCATAAATGTCCTTTTCGAAAGCTGGAAACTCACGGCGTAGTGAAATACGTCTGGAGACCGTCCATCCAAAAACTGTTGGAATCTACCAAGTTTTATTTAACGTTTACCATGACAGGCTACATTTAGCTTTGCTTAGACCGACCTCCGCTGATTCAAGAGGCTGCAGCTTTCAGTGACCTTTCACGGGAGTCAGACTTTAGAAAATCTGTCTCATGAATTTCTGACCTGCGATGTCATGTGGTTCATAGTGTAAACTTAGGAGGAATTAATGCTGTCATGAAAAAACACCCTGCATTTCCCTCCAAGGGGTATACCAAGGAAGAGTGTGTCCATTTTTGTGAGTTGACAACATAAACGCCATGCTGTCAAAATTTAGAAATGATTTCTACTCTTCAGTGAACACAGCAGGAGCACAGTTTTTGTTTGATTTTTTTTTCTTTTCTTTTCTTTCCAGCCATAATCAACAAATTGCAAAAGCAGTCTTTTAAGTAATGGTCACTTGTATTTTAATTTTGTTTGGCTGAAGTATTATAAAAAGCATAAGCAAGTTTTTAGGTTTTTGTTTTGTTTTTTTTAAAATCAGGGTTTGTGGATAATCTGATGAGGCTGAACTAGCAGTGGATTAGAGGAAGGTGTAGCACAGATGGAAGGGCAAAATTGTGTTTTCGGATTTACTCGGCATAGTGTGGACGTGGCCTGAGAGCTCGTATACGTGACCGCACCACCTGCCGTAGCCTGTCTTTGTAACTGCTCATCGATCACATCCGCACATTCCTCATTTCTGGATGTACCGCGTGCCTGTTTTACATTTAGACGTGTTTTTCCAACAAAGCGCCAGTTAATACTGTTTGTCATGGTTTTGTGCTTTGTT